>NC_072419.2:69245000-70715000 GCF_028858775.2 Pan troglodytes | reverse complement strand
AACTTTTTGGGTTTCTTTTTTTGTTTGAGAGAGGGTCTCACCCTGTCACCCAGGAAATACATCCAAAATGATAGACTTGAATAGGAATAGTAATTAAAAGTCCAAGACCTCAGATCTGTCAGTAGACTCAAGCCTGGCATAGGTCACTTGCTAGCTGGGAGTCTAGGCAAGATATTTTATTTTTCTAATTCTGTTTCCCCATGAGCAAAATGTGGGCACTATAGTTATCAGTTGGTAAGGAGTTCGACATCTCTGTAACTCTTAATATAAAATATTGGACTGATGATATCGTTTGGCTCTGTTTCCCCACCCAAATCTCATATAGAATTCTAATCCCCACCCTAACCCTAACAGTCATAACCCTATGCTATCCCTAACCTAACTGAAAATGATGAGCCTAACAGTTGAGTGAATAAATGATGATTGATCCTAAAGGAATTAAGTAAATAATTCATTAGAGAATTATTAAAGAATTAAGAATTAATATTCCACAAATACTCACTGTGTCTCAATGGTGCTCCTTGATGCTCCTAGGCTTTGGTTAACCACCCCCGCTTAACCTTTGCAACCACCCCATGGCAGGTCCTAGCACCATCCCCATTTTACAGGTGAGAGGTTTGAGAACATGCCTAGGGTCACACACCTGGGCAGTATCAGGCCTAAATATGAGCAGGCACAGGTGGTGTCAGGAGAGACGCTGATGTCATAACAGTATAAGGAAAAGAAGGAGCAGCAGTGAGCTCGGTGTGATGGTCAAACATGCCATGGGCTGACCCCACGTGGATCCAGCCCCACAGCTGGCCAGGATACACTTTCCCTGTCCTTACATGAAGTTTTCACTTCATCATGGGAAGAGCACAGAGCGCAGGGAGAGTGTTCAAACAGCACTGGTACGTACTAGGAACTAAAGATGTTGGCTACCACTGACTCACTGAAAAGCAATCAGACAAAATACTAGAAATAAACCACAGGGACAGCTGGCTTTCTCTTTAGGTGTCAGGCCTGAATGTGTTTCCTTCGAAGTCTGTCCCCTCATTCTGCAAAAGCTCATTCCACCGAGAGAGGGAGCGGGAGCCCAGCCGAGCCCCTGTGCGGACAGTGGGGATGGCACTCGGTGCACGGTGCCCTGGAGTCCGGAGCGAGTGCTCGGGGAGGCAGAGAGCGCTCGGCCTGGGCGGCACCCGCAGGCACTGCCTCCCCAGGCTGCCCCCATCCCCAGGCGGGCGCGGTGCCGGCGGGGCCATTTGCGCAGCCGCCCGCAGACGTCCCGCCGGGCGGGCCCTTGCTCCACCCGGACAAAGCGCCCAGGGCCATCCTGAGTCCCTGCAGGGTCAGGGCCTGCGGAATCGCGCGGCCTTTGCCCCACAAAACCACTGTGTGGCGGAAGAGCGCTTCGGCCGCGTCGCCTCGAAACTGGACCCGCACATCTGAGCCTGCGTTTCCGTTTCCCCGAGAGACCCCGGGCTCCCTCCCCCAAGGACAGGAACGCGCGAGCACTGGCAGAGCTCGCTGATTGGATGGGGGAGAGAAGTGGGCGGAGTGAGCACTAGGAGATCCTGTCATTGGATAAGAAAGAGAAGTGGGCAGGGTGGGCACTGGTAGAGTCTCTACTGGTTGGATAGGAGCGAGAAGCGGGCGGGGCTAGCACTGAGATCCTGCAATTGGACGGGCATGAAGTAGGTGGGGCGAGCACTGAGGAGACCCTGCCAATTGGACGAGAGAAGTGGGCGGAGTAAGCATTGGTAGAGCCTGCTGATTGGGCAAGAGACAGGAGTGGTCGGAGCAAGGACTGCGGAGAAGGCTGCTATTGGATGTTAGGGAGAAGAGGGCGGAACAAGAAGGTGGCGAGCTCTGCAGATTGGACAGGAGAGATAAGCAGGAGGAGCAAGCAATGAATGGAGCCAGCGGTGAAAAGAGCCCTGATCTTGAGCAGTGGAACCAGAATTCGGGTTACGGTCACGGTGACAGCCAGAAAGGAAATTCCAGCACGGATGCCAACCGCACCAACCCAAAACTATGACCCGAGTCCTAACCCACCCTAACCCGGCCAAAACCGAACACCAAACCCTGACTAAATGCGAAACGCTGACCCGGACCTGGACCCTGACCCTGACCCTGAAGGGGGACATAGAGGAAAGAGATTGAGAGGTTTGCACATTCAGTGACAAACATTTTCTTCGTTAGTCGATGTTAGAAAGCAAAGGCTTTTATCTCGAGAAATTTCTGACCTAAAGAATGATGTACAATAAACTGTATTCAACCATTGATCAACATTTTCTAACAAGGTGGAATGAAAGTATAAAGTGTGGGGATTGCTACTAGTCCTAATACACTAATCTGTGGTTAGGAAGGTTTATTTTTTTCCCTCCAAACCTAAGCAGTACATGTCTTAAATTACCTTCTAAAATGTACGACTCTTGGAGCCTCAGACGGGCTGGCGATAGTCAATACTCCACAGCTGTTTGTTGGATGAGTGGACAACAGCATGGCCGAGAGGTCCTGGTGCAAAATGTCTTCGGCTGCCTCAGTTTGAATCCTGCTTCTGCCATCGACCAGCCGTGTGATTCTGTAAAAGTATTTTAACCTCTCTGGGCCTTAGTTTCCCCATCTGTAACTTGAGGGCCTACCTCAAATGGGTTCCTGGTGAAGAGTAACAAGACTATATCCGGAGTAGGTTTCAGTTGCCTTTTCCTCCGTCTTTCCACCCTCCCCTCCTACCCTTCCAAATCTTTTTTTTTTTTTTTTGACAGGGTCTCCCTCTGTTGCCCAGGCTGGAGTGCAGTGGCGTGATCTCAGCTCACTGCAATCCCCACTTTCCAGGCTCAAGCGATCCTCCTCCTCCTACCTCAGCCTCCTGAATACCTGGGGCTACAGGTGTGTGCCACCACGCTAGGCTAATTGTCATTGTGTGTGTTTAGAGGCGTGGTTTATCCATGTTGACCAGGCTGGTCTCGAACTCCAGGCCTCAAGCAATTCTCCCACCTCGACCTCCAAAAGTGCTAGGACTTACAGGCGTGAGCCACCGCCCCCACCCCCTTCAAATCTATTAAAAGGTGAGAGTCTCGCCAAGGCAATGAGATCGCAATATGACGTTTCCATTTACTTTGGATTATATGTCATTATAAATATTAACAAATAAGACTTAAAAAGGACACCTTCGGGTAGGTCAGACCAAAATACAAAACTTGTCTGTGGGACTGCAGTTTGAGGACAGTGTCTGCAGCCGTCACATGGCAGCAAAACGGGGTTAAGCAGTGCACGAGAGTCTGCGTCGACGACAGCCAGAGTCCATGCATCGGGAGGTTCACTCGGTTTGCGAAGGAACAACGGGCACGGCATGCACGGCCCGGGCTCGGCGGGCGGACGGGCCGGGGCGCAGTTCCCCGCGCTCGCCACTAGAGGTCAGGAGGTGACCGCTTCCGGGCTGGAAGACGGGCCCGTCGGGGATTGGCGCAGGCGGCGGGCGGGGCGGCGGGCGGGGCGGCGGGCGGGGCGGCGGGCGGGGCGGCGGGCGGGGCGGGGCTGGAGGCAGCGCCTGGTTACTGACACCTGGAATGACTTTTTTTTTTTTTTTTTTGGCATCAGATTTCCTGTCTTTGTGGGGATGATGGACCCGAGTAAAGATGCCCATTCGGGGTCAAAGGCAGAGCCGCTTCTGCAGCTTCTCAAAGCGTTTTTTGTTTTTTTTTTTCTGAGATGGAGTCTTGCTCTGTCGCCCAGGCTGGAGTGCAGTGGCGTGATCTTGGCTCACTGCAGCCTTCACCTCCCGGGTTCAAGCGATTCTCGTGCCTCAGCCTCCCCGAGTAGCTGGGACTACAGGCGTGCGCCACCACGCCCGGCTAATTTTTGTATTTTTAGTAGAGACGGGGTTTCGTCCTGTTGGCCAGGCGGGTTTCGAACTCCCGACCTCAGGTGATCCGCCAGCCTCGGCCTCCCAAAGTGCTGGGATTACAGGCGTGAGCCATCGTGCCCGGCCTCAAAATGCTTTAACAGAAAGACAATCTGCACGGGATCTAGAAGGGTGCTGAGATCCTAGGAAAGGAAGGTTTCCAAACTTCCTGGGGAGTTCCTGCCCGAGTGCCTGTGCTGCCCCTGGGCTGGCTGGCCAGTAAGCCTGCCTCCCAGCCTGACTGTCCCCATCTTTCGGTCCCAGCCCCATTTGCACAGCCTGGGCAGTAGAGAGCCCTGGACTGGGGGGCTGGAGTTCTGGGTTCTTGTCCCAGCTGTGCCCCTTCAGGCCCCTTATTCCCCATGTGCCTAATAAGGAAGTCATGGTAGGTGGGGGGTACAGCCTCTTCTCGCTTTGCCATTCACTTCTGTGTCTTCAGAGAGGCTGTCAAATCTCCTCTCTGAATGAGACCCCCAAAAAAGCAAAGCTAAGAAGATACCCAAAGCTTAACTAGACACCAGGCCTTTTAGAAATAGACCACCTCTTACCTTAGGCCCCCAGAGGGTGCCCATTCTGTGTGGAGAAAAGAGGAGCCCTTGCCTCTGCCCCCAGAGGCTAGGGTGGGGTGGCTGAGTTTGGGGGCCAGGTTAGACACCTCTGGGGAAGCCTGAAGTAGCACGGATGGTTTCAAAGCCAGCGGATGAGGTGGCAGGACAGTGACAAGACCCCAGGTCTCCATCATGCACCTGAGCTTACTGAGCCTTCACCTGGTGTCTCTGCTGAGTCTCTGACAGACCAGGAGGGAAGGGACTGGGGGTACCGATCCCCAGAGAGAGAAAGTGGCAGTCAGAGGACCTGGGTTTGAGTCCTGGTTCACCCCTTCCTGGCTGTGTGGCCTTGGCAAACTACTCAGACTCTGGGAACCTGTTTCACCTGCAAGATGGGGATGAGAATCAAACCCACCTTGCAGGGCTGTGAACATGCGTTCAGACCAGTGCATGCAAAAACCTTCACATAAAAACCCTTCCTAAAGATGGGGAGACAAGTCTCCATGAGCAGCAGGTAGCCAGGGACTGTGTAGGGGCTGGGGTCCTGTTTTCCCTGCAACCTGGGAAAGGCCTGATGTGTGGGGCTGGAAGGCCCTGGGCAGGTCACCTGACCTCTCTGGGCCTCTGTTTCCATCACACACTGATGGGCTGAGCACACTGGGACTCTGGCTGTGCAACTCCTTGGCTCTGCATCTGTTCACCCAGCGTTCCTGAGGGGCCCTTGGTAGGCAGAGAAAGTTTGTGGGCTTCAGGCATGGGCCCCAAGATTCAGATACTCTCAAGCCTCCTGGGGAGTCTGACTCAGGGGAGCAGACAGGCCCACCAGCCAGGGTGATTCTTGCTCAGCTCCTGGAGGGTGGAGCTGGCCCCACAGGCCTCCCCAGAGACACTGCCCTGGACTGCCACTGATTACTCCCAAAAGGGACATCTGTGGCGGTGGTGGGACCAAGATGCCACGAGCAAGCACCCGGAGGCCCCCAGTGTGAGCCAGGGAGTGGAGGGGAGGGGAAAGGGCAGAGTCAGGACGTGTAGGAATGCTTGCTTTTTTTCCAAGCACAAGGGACCCTTTTCTCCACCGCAGCTGACCTGATGCTTATGCCGGGAAGGAGGAGGGGCGGGCTCCGTCCTTGAGGTCCCTCAGGAGTAGAAAGAGATCAGAGTGGGAGACTTGGGTCTGAGGTCTGAACTTGAGCCTACACCAGTTTCTCCATGGTGTTTCCATCACGTCCCCCACCTCCTGCCTCGAGCCTCACACCTTCCTAACAAACCCTCCCCTGGAGAGGAGACCCCGGGTCCACAGCACCCCAGCCCCATTGGCTTTCTCTCTCCAGGCCGTTTTAGACCACTCCCACTGCCTGGACTGCTTTTAGAAGCCCCCACTCACCCTCCAAGGCCTTACGGAAGCACCGCCTCCTCCAGGAAGCCTTCCCTGACCTCCCGGCAGAGTCAGCAGAGCCCACGGTACTTGCAGACTGGTCAAGCTGGTCTTGGTATTTCTCACCCCAGTTGGAATGGTTTGTTCCGGCTTCCTGACTAGATGGGAACTCCCTGAGGGCAGGCCCTGTGTCTCATTCACCCCCAGGGCTTGTGGAATCATTGAGTGAAGCATGTGCCAATTTACCCGTCATCAGGAGCCTCCGGGAACTCTGGCAGACTTTCGGCCGGCAAGCCCACTTCTTCCATCTGCCCAGCAGCGAAGGAGATGAGGGATGCAGTCAGGCTTTCTTGGGCTGGAGCAGCCAGTCTTCAAGGTCCCATCCTCCACCTGTCTGTCTGCTCACCACCTCCCTCCTCTGTTCCCACTGTCCGCCAAGGCGCCCCCACACTCCTGTCCTCTCAGCCAGGGCTGGCCTCTAGAAGGGTCTTTGCTCCCAGATGGGCGTGTCCCCTTCCCCTGGGCAGGTGCTGAGGTCTCTTTCCACCACCGGCTTCTTGGGCCCCAGAGGGCTGAGAGCCCCCCACCCCAGCTCCTTGCCCTCCCCGTCCCAGAGTGGCTGAGCCCTCCACGTCCTCCGAGCGGGGACTGCAGTGGCTCTGTGTCCAAGCAGGGGTTCTGGATCTCCCCCAGTGTGGGGACCACAGGCCTTGTTGGCTGCTGGGGAAGCCCGGGGCCGGCCGTGCCGGGCGCAGGTGGCGGCAGGGGTAGCAGTGGCGGGTGGGCGTCAGTCGCTGAGCACAGCCCCTGGGAGCTCGCTGGTGAGCGTGTGCCAGCGCTCGATGCGCTTGTCCTTGTTCTTCAGGCAGTCAAACCAGTGCTTCAGGCGCTCCCCCTTGGCGTGGATGCCCAGAACCACACCACCTGCAGGAGGACAGGAGGGGCAGCTGGGGCACAGGGACCCCCAACTCCCAGGCGTGGGGCCCATGCCCCCTCCCAGGTTCTGTGCTCGAAGGCCAGCCTCTCCCACTGCCCACTGGGTTCTGAGCATGAACAGGACCTGACCTCCATGCCACACTCTGGCCCCGTCAGGGCCCAGCCATCCTGTCTCTCTTCCACCAGGGCAGGGATAGGGGCAGGGTGCAGAGGCAGCATCAGGGGTCAAGGAATGGGGGCCTGAAGAGGGGAGAAAGGGCCGGGCAGCCCCACTATGCGCAGCCACCAGGCCCACTGGGAATTTGGGGCCTCTAGGGCTCAGAGTCCAGCCCGAGGCACTGCCCATCATTGTGTCTTGTCTGTGCTCCACCACAGAGTGCTGTGTCACCCTCCCAGAACTCCTTCCGTCTCTGGGCCTGTCTCTTCCTGGGGCACAAGGGTCAGGCTGGAGAAGGTCTGACCTAGGGGCAGGTGGTCCATGGCTCCAGCTTTCCCCATGGACCAGGAAAGAGGGGCTGTGGCCTGATCCAGGACAGGCACACAGTGAGACGGTGTTCCCACTATGCCCCCTTACCAATGAAATCGTTGGATTTTCCAATGTCGTAATCCCAAACGGTGACCTCCAGGGACTTCTTGGCCAGGTCCCCATGCTTGATCTCGTAACAGAACTCCTGCTGGCAAGAAGGGAGTGTTAGGGCTGATGCCACGAGGCCTGGGCCTCGGCCGGGGGCCAGGAGGGGTATGAGGTGTAGGGAAAGAGGAGGGACAGGGTGATCAGTGCTCAGAGTGGATGATGGGTGGATGCTCACGTGTCTCGCCCACTTCCCCCTGAGCGCAGGACCTGCGCTCCAGCCAGAGGCTGCAGAAACGGCACCAACAGCTGGAGAGTGAGAGCCGGACCCTGGCTGCCAAGATGGCTGCCCTCGCCTCCAAGGCCCATGGTGTGGCCGCCTCCTCGGCCATCCTGGAAGAGACCCAGAAGCACCTCCAGAGGTGGGGTCTGTCCTCCCACCCACCTGTGTGTCACTCCTCCATGTGAATTTAAGGTCCCACAAGATGGCACCCACAGGACCGGGGTGTCCAGACCTCCTCCCTTATGAGTAGAGTCTTTCTGGGATGGGAGGGTCGGAGACCCCATTATGCTTCCTTAGCAGGACCCCCACAGTGCGGTCAGGCGAGTCATCTAGGCCATGAGGTGGGGCCCTGGCGCCCTTCCACTGCCTCCCTTTGTCAGATGGGGCTTTGCTCTATTCCCTGGTCTTGTTCTTCACGGGCCCTGGCTTGGCCAAGGAGAGAACCAGGAGCCTTGTGCTCACTCTGTTCCCACCCTCTCCAATCTCTTCCTCCTCCTCCTAGGCTGGAGCTTCTGCAGGGGCATCTGGCCGTCCGGGGCCTGCAGCTGCAGGCCTCAGTGGAGCTGCACCAGTTCTGCCACCTGAGCAACATGGAGCTCTCTTGGGTAGCCGAGCACATGCCCCATGGCAGCCCTATCAGCTATACCGAGTGCTTGAATGGTGCCCAGAGCCTTCACCGCAAGCACAAGGTAATAGCCCTCTTCTTCCTACAGGATTACCGACATCCGCTTCCCAGACCTTAGAAACCCTCTGCCCCTACTCAGGTGTCCTGGCCTCTAAGCCCTCACCCCTGGGTATCCCAATTTCCAAATCTCTGCCCCAGCTATTTTGACCCTGGGGGTCTTGCCATGATTGGGGCCTGGAGCCACATCCATGGCTCTGCTCCGGACGCCCCTGGGTTAAGAGCAGCAGCCTCTCAAGCCACTCTGTGGCAGGAGCTCCAGGTGGAGGTAAAAGCTCACCAGGGGCAGGTGCAACGGGTGCTGAGTTCTGGGCAGAGCCTAGCAGCCTCAGGGCACCCCCAAGCCCAACACATCGTGGAGCAGTGCCAGGAGCTGGAAGGCCACTGGGCAGAGCTGGAGAGGGCATGTGAAGCGCGGGCCCAGTGTCTGCAGCAGGCTGTCACTTTCCAGCAGGTAGGATGCAGAGAGGTGGGGTTGGGGGAAGAGGCAGAAGTCAGGGCTCCTTGAGGGGCCACCTGTGGGACTCTCAGGGAGGCGGATCAGTGGTGGGGGCTCTGGGCTGGGAGCTGATGGGTGCCCCTATGGGCACAGAAGCCCCTTTGATGCTGGAGAGCAGGGGCAGATGTCTCCAGGGCTGACGGAGGGTCCTGTCTGAGATCCTCCAGGTGAGTTGGCCCCACTCTTGGCAGTACTTTCTGGATGTGTCAGAGCTGGAGGGCTGGGTGGAGGAGAAGCGGCCGCTGGTGAGCAGTCGGGACTATGGCAGAGACGAGGCAGCCACCCTCAGGCTCATTAACAAGCACCAGGTACCACGTCCTGAGCCTCCCCTGCAGTGTGGTCTGGGTGATCATGGACCACGGGGAGAGGGCTGTCACCCTCCCTCTCTCAGAGGCACAGAGCCCTGCTCTTGCTTCCTGGAGACGCAGACAGCCCCATCCCCACTGCCCACCCAGATCCCACAGTGCCCCTTCTTCCAAGGCAACCTGGGCACTGTGATGTACACGCTTTCTCCCTTCATCTTCTTATGAGTCTTGCCTCTCCCTGTGGCCCTGGGGTTTCTCCGCCTCCTCTTGCTTCCTCTCTACCCCACCCCTGGCACTTTTCTCCTCTGTCAAGGTCACCTGCCCAGCCCGCTCCACGTCTCCCACAGGTGTCTTCCTCCCAGGCTTTACCCGTCATCCTCTGAGTTAACCCAATGCCCTTCATGAAGCCGACCTCCTCCCACAAACATCCCCTGGCTGAAGGGAGGGAGGTCTCGAAGTCCCCTTCCTCACTCCTGAATTCGGACTCCCAGAACCACACAAGCTTCAAAGCCTGGAGCCCACGGCAGTCCCGGTTCCTGCTGTCACTGAACTGTCCTCCTGTCTGGGCATGTTTCCTGCACAGCCCCAGTTCCAGTGTGTTCTGCGACAGGACCTTCAGAGAAGGTCTTTCTAAAGGCCTGTAGCCTTGGCCTCACGGAGCACCCATCTCCCGGCTATACTGGACAGCTTGTTTAACTCTGCCTCTCTCTTACACATGGATGTTGGGGTCCAGTCTAATGCCTCCTGTGCCCTCCCTTCCTTGGCCCAGATTAGCCAGCATTCACCTTTCCCTGCTAAATAATGAGCCCTCAGTGGGCACAGACCAGGTGTTCACTTTATGGAACAATAAGTACTTACTCCATCAGTAATGGGTAGATGGATGCTGGGTGGGTGGATGAATGAGTTGAGGTAGATGGATGGGCGTGTGAGTGGTGGGTGAATGGATGGGGATTGGTGACTGGATGGGTGGGGGACGGACAGGTGGGTGGATGAGTCACCCAGGCTGAGCCTGGCATGGGTCCTCATGCATCATAGGCTCTACAGGAGGAACTAGCCATTTACTGGAGCTCCATGGAGGAGCTTGACCAGACGGCCCAAACCCTCACTGGCCCCGAAGTCCCTGAGCAGCCGCGTGTGGTGTGGGAGAGGCTCCGGGAGCAGCTGCGGGCACTGCAGGAGTTGGCGGCCACACGGTGAGGACACCATAACCCCTCTCATCAGTGGGTACAGGAGGCCTAGCCACAGCTGACTGTTCCCATGCCATGGCCCAAAGTCAATCAGAACCCATGACCCCAGGCTGTAGAGATGCATTGGGAGAAGGGTGTGTGTTGCTCACCTCTTTCCATAAATTCTTCAGTGAGGCCCCACAACTCCCTGCAGTCCATCTCCCCACGTCCACACCCTCCTCTGCCCCTACACCTGCACTGCTGTGTCTACTACTCCCTGAATCGTGAGCCGCAGGCTTGGACAGAGACCATGAGTAACCCCAGTTTTCAGACTGGCCCCTCTGGCTGGCCCGACTGGCCCCCAGGGGGGTGGGCAACTCACTTCTGGGGAACCACGGACTGTCACCACAGGGACCGGGAACTGGAGGGGACCCTGAGGCTGCACGAGTTCCTGAGGGAGGCCGAGGACCTGCAGGGCTGGCTGGCAAGCCAGAAGCAGGCAGCCAAAGGAGGGGAGAGCCTGGGGGAGGACCCCGAGCACGCCCTGGTGAGAAGAGGGCCAGGGTCAAGGAGGGTGCCCTGGGGAAGAGCCTATGGGGTGGGGAAGCTGGCTCTGGCGGGGCGGAGGAAGAAGGTGGCAGCAGAGCGGTGAGCCCTGGCTGAGGTGGGGCCTCCTGAGTGGAGCGGGCAGACGCCGTGGCTGTCCAACCCCACATCACCCAGTTGGGCACTGAGGTGCCTCAATTCCCAGGCTGCTTGACGCCTAACCAGCCGGGGGCTACCCTGTCACCCACTCCCCTCTTCTCAGCACCTCTGCACCAAGTTTGCAAAGTTTCAGCACCAAGTGGAGATGGGCAGCCAGCGGGTGGCCGCCTGCCGGCTGCTGGCAGAGAGCCTGCTAGAGCATGGGCACAGTGCTGGCCCCATGGTCCGTCAGAGGCAGCAAGATCTGCAGTGAGTGCCCAGCGGGCCAGGCCAGCATGGGGTTTGGGGGAAGGAGCTGGGCAGGCAGGGCCCAGAGTGGTAAGAGGGGATGGCATGCTGTGAGGGCCACGCTGGCCCTGGCTGCCCACAGGGCTCTGCAGGGGGCCTAGCTGCAGAGAAGCTGAGCCCGCCACAGGCTCTGGTCTGTGAAGGGAGGTGAGGCTGGGTGTGCAGGTCAGAGTCCTGCTCCCAGGATTGAGAGCAGGAGCTGTGGGAAGATGGTGGGGCCAGACATCAGGGCCTTCCCCTGAGCTACCCCAGCTCCTGTGCTCACTTGGGACAGCCCATGACTCGTGTGGTTCCTAGCTGTCCACTTGGCTGATTTGGATCCACTCCCAGCCTGTGAGCTTTGAGGCAAGGTCATGACTTGCTCATAACCCCTAGCCCAGAGCCTGGCCTGGCAGAAGCCTTAGGAGCTCAGCCAGTTGCAGAGTTAGCGAGGAACGGAGAGATGTGGCCCCTGCCCACAAAGCATCTGTGATCATAACCTGGGTGACGCACTATGAGTCAAAGCACAGGATGTAAGGAGTATCACAGCACAGATACCATGCAGTGCCGAGCATTACAGCAGCAAAGCACTGAATTCATGGTAAAGCTAGAAGACAGGCTCCCAGGAAGAAGGTGCGTAGGCAGGGCCACAGGCGGGAGAGGTTTTAAGAGGAGGAGCTTTGGGCAAGTCCCGATACAACTCAGAGAGGAGCGGGCTGACCAGACCTAGCGGGAGGGAGGAATGAGACGGCCCGGCAGCTGATCCCCGGCTGGTCTTCCACACGCCGTGGGCAGGGCCGCCTGGTCGGAGCTGTGGGAGCTGACCCAGGCCCGAGGCCACGCGCTCCGAGACGCCGAGACCACCCTCAGAGTTCACAGAGATCTCTTGGAAGTCCTCACCCAGGTCCAGGTGTGAGCCGGAGGGGTGGCTAGAAGTGGATACACTCCAGGCTCAGTGCTCACCCTCCATCCCTCATCTCCTTGGCATTCTCCTTTCCTCAGGAGAAAGCCACAAGCCTCCCCAACAATGTGGCACGGGACCTGCGTGGGCTGGAGGCCCAGCTGAGAAGCCACCAGGGGCTGGAGCGAGAACTCGTGGGCACCGAGCGGCAGGTGAGCCCAGCTGGCTGCCTCTCCGACCCAGGCCCCTGCAGTCCCCTCAGGCTGGCCCGCCTGTTCCTCTAGATTTTCCACTCTCCCTCAGAGCCTCCCATGGGCCTACTGTGCATGGCAGGACGTGGCCCAAGGGGGCCAGAGTTCCCAGGCGAGGGATACATCTGCGAGATAATCAGGAGGACATGACCCTTGCCTCCCTGTTCCCTGCCCCTCCTGCAGCTGCAGGAACTGCTGGAGACTGCAGGCAGGGTGCAGAAGCTGTGTCTGGGGCCTCAGGCCCATGCGGTGCAGCAGAGGCAGCAAGCTGTGACGCAGGCGTGGGCAGTGCTGCAGCGACGCATGGAGCAGCGCAGGGCCCAGCTGGAGCGGGCACGCCTCCTGGCCCGCTTCCGCACGGCGGTGAGGGCTCCTGCCCCTTGGGTGGCGTGTGTGTGCATGTGTGTGTGCTGCACCATGCATGGGCATGCACGCATGAGGCCCTCCAGCTCCGGAGGGAGAACAAGCATGGACTCGGGTGGGAGAGCACGAGCACACGGGATGTCAGTCTGGCTGGTCAGGGGCTGAGCACATGGGCGTAGCAGTGACACCTTAGGGTCTGGGTCAGTGCCAGCAAGGTGAGTGGCAGGGCAGTCATTCAGCGTCCCAGCCAGGGCTGGGAGTAAGAACTGCCCAGGAAAGCTCATAACTGGAGACCCAGATGTTAGACAGTGACCTCTGGATCAGTCAGTATCTATTTAATGTCTGTCTTCAGCTCCCTGCTGAAGCCACGGGTGGAGAGAGGAGGGCAATATAGAAGCTATGGACAGAGGAACTGCTGCCCTCATGGAGCCCTGCTTCCTGGGGAGATGAGCCCGAAACCCAGAGAATCAGACTGGGACAGTTGGTCCTGGCCATGGGATGTCCCCGGCATCCCAATGTCCTGGGACCTGGCAGACCAGGAGGCCCAAACTGACACTGCAAAAAGGCTTGAGTTTAGGGACCTAACTCTGCTGATTTGCTAGCAGTGTGAGCTTGAGCAAGGCACTTAACCCTGGGTTTGTCATGCACTTAGAGTTTACAAGACTCTTTGTGCCATTTACCCTTCCTTCCTCCGTGCAATGAGATATTTGGACAAGGGCCTGAAGTCCCTCCAGCACCAATCTTGTATAGTTGTACCCAAATCAGCAGAAGACTGTAAGGGTTAAATTAGTAATTCAGAGAACAAGGAGAGCAGTGCAATGTCAAATACCAGGGAAGGCTTTGCCAGGCAAAGGCGGCCAAGGGGCCTTTGAAGAGCAGGTGAACTTTCTTTCCCCATCAAGCAGTCTTGATGGGGCTGATCTTGCTAGCCGCCAGTCCTCTCATGGCCTCATCCAGGTGAGCTCTGTAGAGACGGGAAGGCAGGAGGAACAAAGGGCAGAGGTGTGTCGTGGTGAGGGTCTGGCTCATGTAGGGGGTTCGTGGTTCTGGGAGGATCGGGTTGGATGACAACGGAGAAACCAAGTGACAAAGGGCCACACGTGCCTCACCCGAGGCCCTGACCCAGGTCGGCTTGGGCTGTGTGAGTGGACTCAGGTGGGCTGCAGTTGCCTCAGCACCTGGTTTCCTGCTGCCCAGCCCAGCCCTCACCCGGCTCTCCCTCCGTGTCCCCGGGATCAGGTGCGTGACTACGCCTCCTGGGCAGCCCGCATGCGCCAGGACCTGCAGGTGGAGGAGAGTTCGCAAGAGCCTAGCAGCGGCCCGCAGAAGCTCAGTGCCCACCAGTGGCTCCGGGCGGAGCTGGAGGCCCGGGAGAAGCTGTGGCAGCAGGCCACCCAGCTGGGCCAGCAGGCACTTCTTGCTGCAGGGACACCCACCAAGGAGGTGGGCCCCCTCCCCTGGTGCCCCCACATACCCTAGCTGACCAAGCTTGTGCCTGGCCACCTGGTGCCCCGTCCTACTGTGCCATGCTGGCCTCTCCTCAGGAGCTTCCCTCAGGATCCAGTCCTCACCTCACCCACACCACCCTCCCCAGCTGAGGCTCCTCATGTGTCCATCCCCAGGTCCAGGAAGAGCTTCGAGCCCTGCAGGACCAGCGGGACCAGGTGTATCAGGCCTGGGCACGGAAGCAAGAGAGGCTGCAGGCCGAGCAGCAGGAGCAGCTCTTCCTCAGAGAGTGCGGCCGCCTGGAGGAGATCCTCGTGCCCCAGGAGGCAGGTCCCCTCCCGCCCTCACACTCCGCTCAGCCTCCTGCTCCTCCTTTCCATTCCCCTCTCTGCTCAGTCCCTTTCCTCCCGCCTCTCTGGCTTTTTCTCTAATATGAGGCAGCTGTGCACAAGTCCTTCCAGGTGGCCATGGTGAAGTGCTGAGGCCCCTGAGCGTCCACTGACATCCCCAGCCCCTATCCCAGACTGAGCCCCGAGGAAGTTGGCCAGAGGCTGGTCATGCTCCCCACATGGTGCAGAGGTTGAGGTGTCGCAGCCTCCCAACCTGGACTCCCACTCCTCACAGCTCCATGCCAAGCTCAGTGGGCACTCCTAAGGCCCTGCCATACCCAGAGTGCCCATGGGCACAGACTGCAACTGGAGGGGCTGGCTGGCTGGAAGGCTTGGTGGCCTCTTTGACTTTTCTGTGGATCCAGGTCTCCCTGAAAACCAGTGCCTTGGGGAGCTCGGTGGAAGAGGTAGAGCAGTTGATTGGCAAGCACGAGGTCTTCCTGAAGGTTCTGACTGCCCAGGACAAGAAGGTAATGGAGTCAGGAGGCCTGGGCGTGGTCAGAATGTGGTGGTTGGGAGAGAGTCCTGAAGGGGGTCACGGGGCGCTTGGTGCGTTCCTGGAGGCAGTGCTGATGAGCCTGCGAGGCTGGGGGCCTGGTTGGGGTTGACTGAGCAAGTTGTACGTGTGGCTCAAGAAGAGGGCCCAGGGGGAGATGAGCCACACTGCAGAGACCCACACGGGGCATTCGGCTCTGTCCACACCGTGTGGTCCTTGGGGAGCAGACTGGTCTGGCTTGTGGCTGGGAGGATCAGACACCCCTCAGCCATATGGGGCTGAGGTAAGGGCTCCGGGGCCCTCAAAGAAAGGACTGTGAGCCCTGCAGGCCAGGCCCTGCCCCAGCCCAGGGTGGGAGAGCAGCAGCTGTGCCCCTGCCCCACAGGAGGCAGCCCTGCGTGAGCGGCTGAAGACGCTCCGGCGCCCCCGGGTGCGGGACCGGCTTCCCATCCTGCTGCAGCGCCGGGTGAGAGTGAAGGAGCTGGCGGAGAGCCGGGGACACGCCCTGCATGCCTCCCTGCTGATGGCCAGCTTCACCCAGGCCGCAACCCAGGTCAGAGGGCACCCCCAGCCCAGGGCCTTCCACTGGAACCACACTCGACAGTTTTCAGCCGCCTTCACACCGCAACACTGTGAGGCGGAAACAGGTTCGGGGGTGGATGGCTTTCCCAGAGGCTGTGCTGGAGCCCAGAACATGGGATCTAAGCCCCTTTGTGTGGAGACCCCACCAGTGTCCCGAGCTCTAGCAGCGCCAGGGCAAGAGAGGTGGGGAAGGGAGCAGAGCAGCCCAGGGCCCCAGGAGTAGGGGCCACACCTCCAAAACGAGAGCCCACCCAAGGCCCTGCCCGGCTGCCTCCTGCAGCAACCTTCCGGAGCTGGAACCTTCAGGGCTCGTTTACCAGGTGCTGCCCCCCCAACCCCTGAGGCCAGCCTCCTGGGAATGGCTGGGGGCTAGGCCTGTGGCGTCTGGGGCCTGAGGCTGCAGAACATTGCAGCATTCATGTCCCACCCCCACCAGGCTGAGGACTGGATCCAGGCGTGGGCCCAGCAGCTGAAGGAGCCGATCCCTCCTGGGGACCTGAGAGATAAGCTGAAGCCCCTGCTGAAACACCAGGCCTTTGAGGCTGAAGTCCAGGCCCATGAGGAGGTCATGACCTCTGTTGCCAAGGTAACAACAGGGCCCTCAGCCCCATGCCTGCCCCAAAGTGTGGCCCAGGGGCCATGTCAGTCTTAGGAGGAAGTGCAGCAGGCAAGATGTCCTGTGTCCCCTCTCTTCCTCCAGAAGGGAGAGGCTCTCCTGGCAGAGTCACCCTCGAGCCGGAGAGGTCTCCCAGCGGCTGCAGGGCCTGCGGAAGCACTGGGAAGACCTGAGCCGGGCAATGGCCCTCAGGGGCCAGGAGCTGGAGGACAGGCGGAACTTCCTGGAGTTCCTGCAGAGAGTGGACCTTGCAGAGGCCTGGATCCAGGAGAAGGTGTAGCCCCAGCTGGGTGGGGGCTGAGAGATGGGGGGAGGAGCCCTCCCTTGACAGGAGGGATCCCCAGCAGCAGGTGCCAGGAGCCTGGGCTGGTGCTCAGAGCGCTCCCTCCCCACCCTCGGCCTTCACAGGAGGTGAAGATGAATGTTGGTGACCTGGGCCAGGACCTGGAGCACTGCCTGCAGCTCCGACGGCAGCTCTGCGTGTTCCGAGGAAACTCAGCCGGGGTAAGGGGGCCTTGCTGGGTAGAGGTTGGCCATGCATCCCGCACTGAAAATCCAACTGAGAGCAGGGAAAGAGTGTGGGCTGTAGAGCAGGGCGTGGGCGCCATGCCTGCTCCTCCTATGCCCTCGGGCAGGCTCCCTCCTCTCACCCGCCTTCACTCCTTCCTCTTTAGAATGGGGGTAGCACCCACCTCAGAGGTAAGAGAGCACGGGTGTGGTGGCAGGTACGTGAGTCTCTAGCTGTGATAAAACTGCATAGACCTATCCCCCACTGCCCCGCACAGATGCGTACTTGCAAAAACTAATAAAATCTGAATGAGGTCTTGTCTAGTTGGTAGTATTACACCAACGTCAGCTTTGTGGTTTTAATGTTATCATTATATAGGATGCTGCTGTAAGGGAAGCTGGGGAAGGGCACAGGGACCTCTCTGCAGGACTTTGGCAATTTCCTGGGCATCTATAATTATTTCAAAAAATCTTAAAAAGATAGGACATATGCCTGGATGTGGCAGATAATCAGCGCCCACCTTCACTGTGACTATTTCAGCGTCTCAGCGTCTTCTCCTCACCCCACACCCGCCCCCTCACACATACACACACCAAACATCTATTTCTCTTATGTGGTATACAGGGAAAAAAAATGGCAAATGTATTGACAATCAGGTGTTAAAGACCAAATGTGCTAACCTTGTCCCCCGGTACATGTATGTATTACTTTTTAAGAGGCGGCAGTGCTTACACCTAAGACATCCCTTGTTAATGGTGGAATTTCACAGACGCTGTGCCAGATGCTGCAGTAGGAAGAGAGCTAGACTCTAAAGGAGCTGGGCTTGAATCCTGGCTCTGCCGCAAAGGAGCCAGGTTAGCCTCTGAGCTCTGCTCCGGCATCTATAAAAGGAGGGGAATGTCCTTCCCTGCCTACCTTGCATGAGGCACTTCATAGGAAAGTGCTTTGGAAATTTAAACAAGCTCTACAGATGCCAGAGGCAGGAGATCTGCAACCACACCCTGCGGTGGACCCCTCCCTGTGTACCTTTAAACCCCATCCAGTGTCCAAGCAGCACCAGCCTCAGCTCAGACGAGTCCTGGGGTGGGGACACCCAAACCCCAGGAAGCCAGAGCTCACTGTTCCATTCCACGACCTCCCTTTGCTTCTCTTCAACCAAGAAGCTGAATTTTCATTTTAAAAGTTTCTGTGGCTGGGCACAGTGGCTCACGCTTGTAATCCCAACAGTTTGGGAGGCCAAGGCGGGCAGATCACTTGAGGTCAGGAGTTTGAGACAAGCCTGGCCAACATGGTGAAACCCCGTCTCTACGAAAAATACAAAACTTAGCCAGGCTTGGTGGCAGGCACCTGTAGTGCCAGCTACTCAGGAGGCTGAGGTAGGACAATCACTTGGACCAGGGAGGTGGAGGTTGCAGTGAGCTGAGATTGTGCCACTACAACAACAGTGCAACAGAGGGAGACTAGGCAACAGAGGGAGACTCCGTCTCAAGAGTCTCTGTTAGTGAGCATGTGCCCACTCTCCCCCTCCTACATGGTACCCAGTGCAGGGATCCCATTTTCTGGCCTTAGAGATGACTCTGGGGCTGCAGGCTCCAAGCTGATCTTGCTCACTTCACCTGGATGGGGTGACCTCAGGGACCTGCCGCAGTAGAGGAGGCAGGAGGCAGTTCTTCCCACTGCCCAAATATGCAGTTCCTCGTGCTCCGGGGCCCAGGCATGCTTCCAGTGCCTGCTGAGGTGGGAAGAAGGGGCTCTGTGTGGGGGGTGCCAATGCCCTCACCCATACCTCCCCTGCAGGACACAGTGGGTGATGCCTGCATCAGGAGCATCAGTGACTTGTCACTGCAGCTCAAGAACCGGGACCCTGAGGAAGTCAAGATCATCTGTCAGCGGCGAAGCCAGCTCAACAACAGGCCAGTCCCAGGCTGGGGAGAACCAAAGGGCCGGGAAGAGGGGTGGAAGGCCACCTCAGGCTCCACATGACACCACCACCCCTTGGCCAGGTGGGCGAGTTTCCATGGCAACCTGCTCCGGTACCAGCAGCAGCTCAAAGGGGCCTTGGAGATACACGTGTTGTCCCGAGAGCTGGACAATGTCACCAAGAGGATTCAGGAGAAGGTACGTGGTGGAAAGAGGTCCCGGTGGGGGCTGTGAGCAAATGCAGTCAGGGGAGGGGGCGCTGCCTAGAGTCTCCCATGCGTCTCCCCCCTCACTGGCCTCTCCTGTTCAGCTGGGTACTTGGAGGTGGGTCCCAGCAGTCTGCACCAGGGACATCTGATGGGCTGGCCCTCGGGATCAACTCAGGACCATAGAAGCACCCATTGCAAGCTCAGTGGGGGATTCCCTGTCTCCTTTCTCCCCCAGATCTGGTCCCCAGATACATGGCAGGTCCAGAGGCCAGAAAACACACTCTCTGTTTCCTCCCATCCCTGAGGAAGCCCAAACCCTCGTGAGGTTTGCCCTGGGACTGTGTACATAACCACAGAGCCCCGGGCTGGAATCTGGCAGAGTTAGAACCCGGTCTAGGAAGCCCTTGTGTGAAACAGGTGCTGCTGCCTGTGCTGGGCATGCCTGGCTGTTTCCTCCGCTGGCTTCTGCCCTCAAATGACTGCACAGGCCTGCCTGTCCATCCTTGCTCTATTTTCTTTCTCGCTCCTCAAGGGATGAGAGTTGAGTGAGACTGTACAGGGAAGCAGCACACACGTGAGGTTCTTCCCTCAGAGGAGACTCCAAATCCAGAGTTGCTCCTCAGAATCGTCCCCCTCACATAAGGAAGAGATCTCTGGCCCTCAAAGTCGGGGCCAGGAAATCACACTGGGGACTTGCTGTGCACACAGAAGCCACTGGTTGGGCCCTTTGCCAGGAAGGAGGAGCCGAAGCAAAGGCCCAGCAGGTAACTGGCCGTGCCCCTCCTCCAGGAAGCCCTGATCCAGGCCCTGGACTGTGGGAAAGATCTGGAGAGCGTGCAGAGGCTGCTGCGGAAACACGAGGAGCTGGAGCGGGAAGTGCACCCCATCCAGGCCCAGGTGGAGGTTCGTAGCTGGCTGTAGAGCTGGGCCCAGGGCATCTCCTCAGTAGGACCCTGGGCACAAGTGGGGAGGAGGGGCTTTGGGATGCCAGGGTGGCCCAGAGCTCCCCTGCCCCAGCCTCTGAGCCCGGCTTCCCCCACAGTCCCTAGAGCGTGAAGTGGGCCGCCTCTGCCAAAGAAGCCCTGAGGCAGCCCACGGCCTCAGGCACAGGCAGCAGGAGGTGGCTGAGAGCTGGTGGCAGCTCCGGAGCAGGGCCCAGAAGCGGTATGAACCCGCAGGCCTTGCCCTCGCTGACCCATCCTCCAGCATCTCAGTCCCCACAGCTGCCCTCAGCCCCTGTGTTCCCCTAGGATTCCTTCTCCACCCTTCAAATAACTGTACTGTCCTCCCAGTAACTCCCAGCCCATGGGCCCTCCTGTGGTTGAGGGGATTGAGGGACAGAAGACACCAGTGGGCATGGGGGAGAGGGGTTTGAAGGCTTGACGACTAGCTGATGAGCGCTGTGGGCAGGAGGGAGGCGCTGGATGCCTTGCACCAAGCTCAGAAACTCCAGGCAACGCTGCAGGAATTGCTGGTCAGCGCCCAGAGGCTGCGGGCTCAGATGGACACGAGCCCCTGTGGAAGCCCGGCGTATGTTAGAAGAGCATCAGGAGTGCAAGGTGAATGGGCAGCTGGCCCAAGCCTTTCTCAGGCTCTCAGCTCCGCCCTGCCCTCCCCTTCCTCTCATCTCCTTGCTCTTGGGCCTCCTGAGTGTCCCGCCCTGCCTATCTCCTCCAGCCTCCCACTCCTCAGCTGCTTCCCCACCTCTCTCCTGCCTGCTGGGCTGCTTCCAGCCCCCAGTGATCTGAGCCCAGTCCTGAGTTCCAGGCCGAGCTGGACTCCTGGACAGACAGCATCAGCCTGGCCCGAAGCACTGGGCAGCGACTGCTCACAGCGGGGCACCCCTTCAGCTCTGACATTCGCCAGGTGCTGGCTGGCTTAGAACAGGAGCTGAGCAGCCTGGAAGGGGCCTGGCAGGAGCATCAGCTACAGCTGCAGCAGGCCCTGGAGCTACAGGCAGGCACAGTCCCATCCCCAGCCTGCATCTTGCCCCCCCGAACAGGGCCTGCGCTGACCCCACAGCCTCTGGTCAAGGCTAAGACTGGAGGGGCTGCTGTGCCAGGGACTTCCCCACCACTCAGCACTCTTGCCTTCCAGGACCCTGGTTCCCTAACCTGTGCCACTGGAACAGTCACTCCAACTGCAGTGGCTGGACCCTCCACCGACTGTCTCTTGCCTTTTCCTTTGTTCTCAGCTGTTTCTGAGCTCAGTGGAGAAGATGGAACGTTGGCTTTGCAGCAAGGAAGACTCCCTAGCCAGTGAGGGTCTATGGGTAGGTGCCCAGCAGGAATGGGCAGGAGGGGGGAATTACAAGAGCAGCATTAGGGGTCAAACCAGCCAGTGCTGCCTGAGCTCCCCAGGCCAGGGATCCTCCCCTTCTGGGCCATCTCCCCACCCTGGGCCACATCCGTCACTCGGCAGTTACTTACCCGTCATCTAGAGCAGTTCCCATGCAGCTGTGGGCAGGCCCCACCACGAACACCAAGGAGCTTCTAGAGTGCCTGTGTGGGCCTGACCCATTCTTGCCACCTCACCCCTGCCCTCCTCGCTTCCCAAATGCCTAGAGGTTGGCTTTTCCCGCCACTGCCCCAACCCTGAAGCAGACGAGTGTAACTTATAGGAGACCTCAGAGGATAACTGGGGACTAACATGGTCCTCCAGGGAGTGCAGAGGAGGGAGCTTTCACCTTACATGAAAAAGCTCTGCTTGCCTCAGAGATTCTGGCTCTTGATCCCTAATCCAAATGCCTCCCCTGGCTGGGAATCACTGTCCTAAAGCTGGAAACAGCCTTGAGGGATGTGAGGGATGTGTTTGGGCGGAGCAGCCACTCTGTGGATGAGCATTTGGTAGGATGGTTCTAGGTGGGAAGGCAGGTAGCCTGGGATGGGAGGGGGAGGCTCATGGACAGTATTGGGTTCCCCACTCCCACCAGGACCCCTTGGCCCCCATGGAGCCCCTTCTGTGGAAGCACAAGATGCTGGAGCGGGACCTGGAGGTGCAGGCGGGAAAGATCAGTGCTCTGGAGGCCACGGCCCGTGGCCTGCACCAGGGTGGGCACCCCGAGGCCCAGAGTGCCCTGGACAGGTGCCAGGCCATGCTTCTGAGGTAGTGGTGGCTCTGGGGTGAGGGGTGCTGTGGGCAGGCTGGCACAGGCATCTGGCATCCCGGTTCTTCCCTTCCCACCCTTCCACTACTTGGCCCAGGCTCACCAGCCTTGTCCAAGGACTGAGGTCAGATGCCGGGGGTCCCCACCACCCCTGGCCCTGCAATGTGTCTGCCTGTTATGGACATCAAACACCACGTGGAAAATCCCACTTCCTTCTTCATTCAGTTGAGATCAAAGGGAGTTTAAAGAGAGGCTTATGCTAGGAGACCAAGAGGAAATCATCTCACGAAACGGAAGGTCGCAGGGCACAGAGGTCAAGCATCGGCCTTCCAGGGTCACAGCCCTGAGTCCCTGTGCTGCCCACTAATGGCAGGACTCAGACAAGTTCCTCCTCACGGCAGCTGAGCCTCACATCCTGGGCTTTAACGGCTGTGATGAGGACGAAAGCACTGTGCTGGCCCCACAGGCAGGCTAGCAGAAGTCTTAACTCATCTAACTGAAGTTCAGACACAGATGCATGTGACCTGCATGGCCCATGAGACCCCAGCTCTGCAGTTTTTTTTCCCTGTAAAAGCTCATCAGGTTTGGCTGCTTCATGCAGCTCCTCAGACTTTTAGATCAAGGCAGGTACGGTCAAAAGCCAGATCCCGGACTGGTGGGGGCTTTTGTCCTTCTCAGAGAGCCGATCAGAGAGCCAACCAGCACCCACAAATGCCATGGCTCCTTGTGCTGGTGTCCTGGCAGTGGTCGGGGCCACCCCCTCTCCATTCTTGCAGGTGGACCACACCTGGGTACCTGTGGAGGTCTTTGAATTAACAGAATGCAAACTTTGCTTTGCTGGTCTCTGTCACCACCCCCTCCCCCAGTCACCTTAGGTGGTTCCTGGCAGGCTCAGCTTCCCCCAGCACAGTGCCACCCTGACTTCTAGCCCCTGGCTTCTGCACTCCTGCAGGAGGCAGATCATCCCCCTGTGCTTGTGTCTGCCCCAGTTGCATCCTCTCATAAGGTCACACTGGATTAGGACCCACCCATATGACCTCATTTTCACTTAATTACCTCTTTTAAAGACGCTGTCTCCAAAAACACTTCTGGAGTTAGGCCTTCAACATAAGAACTCAGGGGTACAGGCTGGGTGCAGTAGTTCACGCCTGTAAACCCAGCACTTTGGGAGGCCGAGGTAGGTGGATCATTTGAGGTCAGGAGTTCAAGAACAGCCTGGCCAACATGGGGAAACCCAGCCTCTACTAAAAATACAAAATTTAGCTGGGCCTGGAGGTGTGAGCCTATAGTCCTACCTACTCGGGAGGCTGAGGCAGAAGAATTGCTTCAACCCGGGAGGTGGAGGTTGCAGTGAGCCGAGATTGTGCCACTGCACTCCAGCCTGGGTGACAGAGTGAGACTCTGTCTCAAAAACAAAAATAAACTTGGGGGTACAAAATCCGGCGCATAACAGACACAAATACAGAGGGGGAGTGCAATGTACCTTTATTCCAAAGGAAACTCCAGACTCGGAGTCTATTCATACCCGAGAAAGCCTAGGCTGGACGGGCACCCCACCTGGCCCCGGGGGTGGCTCCAGGCCCATGAGCCTCTCCTCCTGGCAGGAAGGAGGCGCTCTTCAGGCAAGCCGGGACCCGCCGCCATCGCCTGGAGGAGCTCCGGCAGCTGCAGGCCTTCCTGCAGGACTCCCAGGAGGTTCGCCTCGCTTGGAGAGGGAGGCGGTCATGGGGGGGAAGGAGTCGACCCAGGGAAAGGCCACCCTTCCTCTGGGGTATCCCAGAGGTCAGGGGAAGGGGAAAGCCCTGGACAGCAGGCCTGTCCTCCCCACGTGCCCAGGTGGCTGCGTGGCTGAGGGAGAAGAACCTGGTGGCCCTGGAGGAGGGTTTGCTGGACACAGCCATGCTGCCAGCACAGTTACAGAAGCAGCAGAATTTCCAGGCGGAGCTGGACGTGAGCATGCACCAACAGCAGGAGCTGCAGCAGGTGAGGCCCTGCAGGCAGGAGGGTGGTGGGACAGCTCTCCAGGCAGAACACAGGACAGTGCCCCAGAGCTGGTGCTGAACCACAGTAACGGTGGCCAGCGTTATCCAGTACTTTCTGTGTGCAGGCACCTGGCTAAGCGGTTGTTTAGGCAGAAGTGTAGTGAGAAGAAGTTGCTTTCCGGCGGGGGCGGGGGGGGCGGGCACCCTCTCCAAAAATGGCACCTTTTCAGTAATTTTAAAGATAACATTTTGATGTGAACAGGACATAGCCACCAGTCCTGTGAGCGAAGGAGTCAAAACATAGCCACTTTGAGACAGGGTCTTGCTCTGTCACCCAGCTGGAGTGCAGTGGCAAGATCTCAGCTCACTGCAACCTCCGCCTCCCAGGCTCAAGTGATCTTCCCAGCTCAGCCTCCCAAGTAGCTGGGATCACAGGCCCACACCACTACATCCAGCTACTTTTTTGTATTTTTGGTAGAGATGGGGTTTTGCCATGTTGTCCAGGCTGGTGTCAAACTCCTGAGCTCAGGCGATCCACCTGCCTCAGCCTCCCAAAGTGCTGGGATTACAGGAATGAGCCACTGTGCCCAGCATAGCACTTTTTAAAACATTCTCTTTTCCACCTGCAAAGGCAGGTCCTGACCCCAGGCTGGCTCCCTCTGATATAAATCACCCTGCTAAGTATTTTATATGACTTATCTCATTGAAACAAAATAACCATTATTTTCTCTATGATACGGATGAGGAAAATGAGGCTTAGGTAAAGAAAGTTGCTCAAGATCATGCAGCTGGACCACAGGGACTCTGAAGCTCTAGTGCTGGTGGTCAGAGTCAACACAAGTGCCCTGGTACCGGCAGTCCTGAGTCCACAAGGTGTGTTTCATGTTGTGGCTGCAGGAGGGACAGAGGCTGCTGCAGGGGGGCCACCCAGCCTCGGAGGCCATCCAGGAGCGACTGGAGGAGCTGGGAGCACTCTGGGGTGAGCTGCAAGACAACTCCCAGAAGAAGGTGGCCAAGCTCCAGAAGGCCTGTGAGGTGAGGTTGTGCAGGCCGAGGGGTGGCTGGCCAGGCTCCAGGCCACTCCCCTCCTGCCTACCTCACTTTCTACCCTAGGCCCTGCATCTGCGGCGGAGCATGGAGGAACTGGAGAACTGGCTGGAGCCCATCGAAGTTGAGCTGAGAGCCCCCACTGTGGGCCAGGCCCTGCCTGGGGTGGGCGAACTCCTGGGCACACAGAGGGAGCTGGAGGCAGCAGTGGACAAGAAGGCCAGGCAGGCTGAGGCACTGCTGCGCCAGGCCCAGGCCTTTGTGAGGGAAGGCCACTGCCTTGCCCAAGATGTGGAAGAGCAGGCCAGGCGGCTGCTTCAGAGGTAGATCCACCCGTGCCCTCAGCTTCTCTTCCCTGCCTTCCTGGAGGGACCCCCACCCCTGCCCTCTTAACTGATGTCTTCTCACTTTCTCCCCTTGCCCATGGTGAGGGCCACAGCTGGGTCATCTGTGTCACCAGGTATCCCTAATACTGACACCCTGGTCCCTGCCTCCCTTGGTCGCACCCTCCACCGCTGCAGGTTCAAGAGCCTGAGGGAGCCCCTGCAGGAGCGCAGGACGGCCCTGGAGGCCCGGAGCCTCCTCTTGAAGTTCTTCAGGGACGCCGACGAGGAAATGGCCTGGGTGCAGGAGAAGCTGCCTCTGGCCACTGCCCAGGACTATGGCCAGAGCCTGAGTGCGGTGCGGCACCTGCAGGAGCAGCACCAGGTGTGGGCCCACCCGGGGAGGGCCGGCCTCGCACGTGAGCAGGGCTTCTCAGCCAAGGAAATGGCACTCTCTGTGGCCCAGCCAGGAACTCTCTGCCTGTGGGGGCTTTGGGGATGCCCTGGATTCTTTGGGAGTCATGGGGACAGGGAACTCCTTGGGGACAAGTTAGTGGGGTCCCGTGAAACTTCAAGCACAACTGTGGGAGTCCCCCAAGGGTCAGCAACATCCGCATCCTCCTGCCTCCTCCCCCACAGAACCTGGAGAGTGAGATGAGCAGCCACGAGGCTCTGACCCGGGTGGTGCTGGGCACTGGGCACAAGCTGGTGCAGGCTGGGCACTTTGCCGCCCACGAGGTGGCCGCCCGGGTGCAGCAGCTGGAGAAGGCCATGGCCCACCTGCGGGCAGAGGCGGCGCGGAGGCGGCTTCTGCTGCAGCAGGCTCAGGAGGCCCAGCAGTTTCTGACTGAGGTAAGGGGAGTGATGGGCAGGGCACAGCAGGCAGGCCTGGAACACAGGGCGAGTGTGGCCGGGAGGTCACTCCGGGGCTCCTGGCCTGGGCACCTTTCGTCTCCTCCACTCAGTGGTCTCCTGCCCCCAAGGGCTTCCTTCCACATGTTTCCCAGAACACAGCTGCTGGCTGGGTTGGCTTTTGTCTTTTTTCCCTCTAGATCAGTGGTTCTCAACCAGGGCTTTACATGAGAATCACCTGGAACCTTCACTCGGACAATTATACCTCAATTACTTCACGATGGTGAATACAATTGTAAAGGAAGAAAAACTGAAGTAAATAGGCTAATAAATGAAAGGGAGAAACACTGCAAGGAATATTTGCTAAAACTTGGTTTTAAGTGACAAAATCTATGCCTATGAACCAAGAATAAAATGTCTATTTTGCATGGAAAAAAACAATCACCTGGACCCTTTACAAAACACTGCCGCTCTGGCTGTGTTCCGGACCAGATGAGGCTGCTTAGGAGTGGGGCCAGGCCGAGGGAGCATGACAGCTCCCAGGTGATTCCCCTGTGCAGCCAGGCTCAGAATCGTGGCTGTAAATCCTGAGCCCTGGAGGGTGCCCCGGGAAAACGGATCTCCACTCTGTCACCCCCAGCTCCTGAAGGCGGGATCCTGGCTGGCTGAGCGGGGCCATGCCCTGGACAGCGAGGACATGGGCCACAGTGCTGAAGCCACACAGGCCCTTCTGCAGCGGCTGGAGGCCACCAAGAGAGACCTGGAAGCGTTCAGCCCACGCATCGAGCGGCTGCAGCAGACAGCAGCACTCCTGGAGAGCAGGAAGAACCCAGAAAGGTGGGCGGAAGCCACACCATCCAGGAAGGAGCAGAGAGAAGCCCCCTACAGAGATGGCAGGAGACTGCTCCAGCCTGGAAAGGAAGGGCTGCAGTCCAGACTGTCGCTCTCTTCCCACAGCCCCAAGGTGCTAGCCCAGCTGCAGGCAGTTCGGGAGGCCCACGCAGAGCTGCTGCGGAGGGCGGAGGCCAGGGGGCATGGCCTGCAGGAGCAGCTGCAGCTACACCAGCTGGAGCGAAAGACCCTGCTCCTCGACGCCTGACTGACCACCAAGGCGGCCACCGCCGAGTCCCAGGACTACGGGCAGGACCTGGAGGGTGTCAAGGTGAGTTACTCCTGAGCAAACCTCACGGGGAGTGGGCAGAGGCTGAGGAAGGCCTGCCTTGGGATGAAAGGGTTGCTGGGGAGTCAGCAGAAAGGAGCCTGGAGAGGGTGTCCTAGGGAGGATCCCGATGGTTCCAGAACCTGGGCTGAGGGATTTCAGAGCCATCAGAGTCTGCTGAGCTCTTCATGAGCTTTGAGAGCTCATGATACCATCTCAAGTGACCCTGCTGGGCCTCATACCTTTGCAGGTGCTGGAAGAGAAGTTTGATGCTTTCAGAAAGGAAGTTCAGAGCCTGGGCCAGGCCAAGGTGTATGCCCTGAGGAAGTTGGCAGGCACCCTGGAGCGGGGTGCACCCAGGCGCTATCCCCACATCCAAGCCCAGAGGAGCTGCATTGAGGCCGCTTGGGAGAGGTTGGACCAAGCAATAAAAGCCCGCACAGAGGTAGGTGATCACAGGCCGGGCCAAGCTAAGGGGTGTCAGAGTCTTCAAAAAATCCCTCTAAGCCCTCCTTACCACAGGCTTTGGTTCCAACAAGACACACACCCTGCTGGCCCCAAGTGAATGCGCCTTCTCCCTCACCTGCTCAGCTTTCTTCCAGGAATTGGCTGCAGCCCAGGACATTCCATCTCTGTAGGTCCTGGGCTGGGGCTGCCTCCTGAGCTGACCCGGTCCCCCAGCCCCATGAGAGGCACTGCAGGTGGTACTGCCAGGGCCAGCCAGATCCCTCACGTGGACCCAACATCTCGCGTCTGCCTTTCCCTGAGATGCACGAGGCCCTCTCCTCTCCCCGCCCTCCCCACCCCCTGGCCTGCCGCAGACTCATATCATCACGTTCACTGAGGGCTGCAGCATGGAGGATGGTTTCTGTACCTGGGGACACATCAAGCCCCATGGTCCTCCTTGTTCAAAAGGAGGTGGCCCAGAAGGCCATGTCTCCAGGGAGAAAGGAATCCTGGGAGCAGAGAACAGCCCTGAGCAGGTCCTTTCTCCTCTCCCAGAACTTGGCTGCAGCCCATGAGGTCCACAGCTTTCAGCAGGCAGCGGCTGAGCTCCAGGGAAGGATGCAGGAGAAGACAGCCCTGATGAAGGGAGAGGACGGAGGCCACAGCCTGTCATCTGTGCGGACCCTGCAGCAACAGCACAGGTGCCTGGAGGTGAGGCCCATGCCCTGCAGCCTGCCTGTCTGAGCCCCTGCCCGAAGGCAGTGGCTGAGGGGATCTGTCTCAGCCCTCCCACCCCAGCCTGCTTCAGCCTCTTCTCCAGAAACCCAGATCCTTCCCCGAGGGGCCCTAGGACTTGGCCCAGCTTGTGCAGCAGAGTGGAGGTGGTTCCTCAGAGAGACCTGGTGCTCCTGAATGCAGAGCATGCATCGGCTCAGTTGGGGGACTGAGGCCTGATCTCATGCTCTGGTTGCAGAGAGAGCTGGAAGCTATGGAGAAGGAGGTGGCACGGGTACAGACGGAGGCCTGCCGACTGGGCCAGCTACATCCTGCAGCTCCGGGGGGCCTGGCCAAGGTGCAGGAGGCCTGGGCCACCCTGCAGGCGAAGGCCCAGGAGCGAGGCCAGTGGCTGGCGCAGGCTGCACAGGGCCATGCCTTCCTCAGGCGCTGCCAGGAACTGCTGTAGGTGTCCTACCTCAGCTGCCGGCTCAGCTCTACCCTGTGGGGTGGGGGTATCCTGGCTCTTGGGGGAGCTGGACCCTCCCTCCCCTGCTCCCCAGCCAGCCCTGACAACAGCTCCCTTCCCTGCCCCACAGAGCATGAGCACAGGAGAGGCAGGAGCTGGCGTCCTCTGAGGAGCTGGCTGAGGACTTGGCGGGGGCTGAGCAGCTCCTTGGGCAGCATGAAGAGCTGGGGCAAGAAATCAGGGAGTGCCGCCTTCAAGCCCAGGACCTGCGGCAGGAAGGACAGCAGCTGGTGGACAACAGCCACTTCATGTCTGCGGAGGTGTGAACTCAGAGGGTGGGCCTGGGGTTGGGCTGGGGATACAGCCTGATTGCCCAGGGCCTCAGGGCCCCTCACAGGCATGGAAACCAGCGGGAAAGGAAGGCTGGGCGCAGGCAGGGAGAGAGGCTGGGAAGGGGCAGGTGCGGGTCTCACAGCCTTCCCTCTGCACTTCCATTAACACTTGGCTCTCCAGCCCTGCCCTGCCCATGGTGGGAGCCCTACCCAAGCTGTCACCCATAGCAGCCCCTCCCCACCAGGTGACAGAGTGCCTGCAGGAGCTGGAAGGGCGGCTGCAGGAGCTGGAGGAGGCTTGGGCCCTGCGCTGGCAACGCTGTGCCGAGAGCTGGGGCCTGCAGAAGCTTCAGCAGAGGCTGGAGCAGGCTGAGGCCTGGCTGGCCTGCCGGGAGGGCCTCCTGCTGAAACCCGACTATGGGGTGAGTGGGGGTCCTGCCCCTTAGCTGGCTACCAGGCTCTGGGCCCCCCCTAAGCTGGGCCTCACCTGAACATGCTTCTCCCCAGCACTCAGTGTCAGATGTGGAGTTGCTGCTGCACAGACACCAGGACTTAGAAAAGCTGCTGGCAGCCCAGGAAGAGAAGTTTGCCCAAATGCAGAAGACAGAGGTGATGACTGCCTCGGCTAGGGGCTGAGGGCTGGTGGGGGAACAGTCCCTCTCAGCCTGCAAATCAGTGTCTCCCAGGGCACTGAGCCCTCACCCGGCCCTGCCTTACCTGCTCCTTTCCCTGGCCAGCTGCGGTGGTGGGAGAGGCACCATTGTGGACTGGGTGTGAGCCTCCAGAGCCAAAGCTGAAAGAGCTAGTGATGGGGAGGCAGGCCCCCTCTGACCGGGAGGGCTGGGGGAGGGGAGGTAGACGGGAACCCGAGGTGTGGCTGGTCTCCCTGACCTGGCTCACCTTGCCCACTCCCCAAGATGGAACAGGAGCTCCTGCTGCAGCCACAGGAGCTGAAGCCCGGGAGAGCTGGCAGCTCGCTGACATCCTTTCAGTGGAGGCCCTCTGGACACCAGGGGCTAGGAGCACAGCTGGCTGAGACGAGGGACCCCCAGGCAGGTGTCCCCATGGGGCTGCAGGCACCCCCGCCGTGGTCTCCCTGGAGCATGCAGTGGGGCTGGGGCTGTGGGGGTGAGGGCCCACACCCTGGAGCCAGTGCTGGGAGCCCAGGTACAGGAGCTGAAGGTCATTAGGAATAAAGATGGCTGTCTACAGCCATACCACCCTGAACATGCCCGATCTCATCTGATCTTAGAAGCTAAGCAGGGTCAGGCCTGGTTAGTACTTGGATGGGAGGAAGAGAGCCGGGGGCAGTGGGTGCCTTGCCCACCTTCCTGAGGGTGCTGGTCCTGACATTTCTGGGCCCCATCTTGCATTTTCAGGATGCAAAGGGTACCCCCACCATGGAGGGGTCTTTGGAGTTCAAGCAGCACCTGCTGCCTGGCGGGAGGCAGGTGAGTGCCTGGAGATTCCTTCTCCAGGCAGCTCCCCACTTGCAGCAGCACTTGAGTGGCTCGAAGAGCCATCTGGGCCTGGCACCCTTGTACTGTGAACTTGGGCAGATGCCACCCCCCACCATGCTGTCCAGGCAGTTTGGCTCCTTGGGACCCTTCCCAGCTTCTGCCACCGCCCCCACCTACCCACCCCCCCAGGAGGTGCTGGGATTCCTCCTCCCCACCTGCTCTTCCCCTTCTGCTTGGTTTCCCATCAGAGCCCCTCTGTGGCTTCCCTTTCCCCATTGGGACTTTGGTCCAATCCACCGCTTTTCCTGGGAAGCTCCACACACACGGTGAGGCGTGGACAGGCCCTAGCTCTGGCTTCCTGCGTGTGGCTCATGCGACCTTCCCGCCTCCTCTCCACAGCCTAGCTCGAGCTCCTGGGACAGCTGCCGCGGGACCTTGCAGGGCAGCTCTCTGAGCCTGTTCCTGGATGAGAGGATGGCAGCGGAGGTAGCAGGTGGGGTAGGGGAGATGCAGACATCAGGGTGCTGGGAAACAAGGCAGAGGGGCCCCAGGACAGAGGGACCCCACAGGGAAAAGCTGAGATGGCCGCAGTGACCCCTGCCTCTCATCTCTCCTCAGAAAGTAGCTTCCATAGCCCTCCTTGACCTCACGGGAGCCCGGTGTGAGAGGCTGCGGGGCCGCCATGGCAGGAAACACACATTCTCCTTAAGGTGAGCGGAGAGACATGGACTCCGGCATTGCCCCCAGCAGCCACCTGGCTCAGCGGGGGCTGGAGGCGTGGGGGTCCCCAAAGGGACAGTGGAGTTTGACCTGTGACTGTGTGGGTGCCAGGCTGACCAGTGGGGCAGAGATCCTGTCTGCAGCACCGTCCGAAGAGCAGGCTGAGAGCTGGTGGCGAGCCCTGGGCAGCACTGCAGGTGGGCTTCAGGGGAAGGATGCGGGGAGGGCGGCCGACTCCCTGGGCCCCAAGCTCCTGGGCCCCTAGTGTTTTATGCATCCTAGGGAGGTTTCACAGTTAGCATCTCTAACCTCCAAGAAGTGGGACTTACTGTTTTTTCTCAAAGAATTTAGGTCCTGGAGAGGTTACGCAACTTGCCCAAGATCACACAGCTAATTAGCAGAGATGGGGCCAGTTTTGAACCCCCAGCTGTGTCCTGGTCCTGTTCTGCCCCTTTTGAGATCTGCCACTCAGACTGCCCCAAGCCCTTCCTGCCACAATCCTCATGGACTGAGTTCTTCCAAGGGCTTTCCAGGCTCTGTTCTGTCTGATCTGGGTGCTTCTCTAACCTTCTAGTCCTCAGACAACTTTGAATGTCACCACCCTCGAGTTGTTTTGCAGACAATAAGCAAGCCAGGTTCTACTTGGAGGAATATATAGAGACAACCCTTTGGACTTTCTTCCGTGGTCAGCGTGCTCTGCTGAGGCTCCGTGTGGACAGTGTGTTCAGGGAATGTGTCTGGGATCCTAGCTCTGTCGCTGGTTCCCCTGGACTCTCCTCCCAGGAGTCTGTCTTCCCAGAAGCCCAAAGGGATCTTGAGTTGTTCGACATTCCAGAATCCCCCACCTCCTAAGAAAGGCTCAGCCTTTCTTAACTCACTTGTGAGGAGTTTCCTAAGAGGCAGGACGCATGGGGGAAAAACCTGCCCACAAGTGCTCAGCCCGCCCCACACCCCCACGTGGGAAGGGCCTGGCATGGCCAGGCTCCCTAAGGCTGTGCTGAGCCTCCAGAAGCTGGAGGAAGGAGCAGCCAGACCTGGCACCTGCAGATGGTCTGGGCCGGGCTAACAGTGGTTATTCCCTTGCTCTGCAGCCCAGAGTCTGAGCCCGGAACTCAAAGCCAAACCTGTCAGCTCTCTGAATGAGTGCACGACCAAGGATGCCCGGCCTGGATGTCTACTCAGGTGGGACACCTGGGTGGGGGAAGCAGGGCGGGGAGCCCTGGGCTTCAGTGGCTGGCAGGCACTGTCCTCTGAAGCCTGAGGTTCTGGGCCTCAGACTTACTCTGTTGGGCTGTAGGGAAATGCTTTTGGAACCCTCAGCTGCCCCTGCCCACTCTCAGCTGAGAGGAATCCAGGCCACAAAGCCCAGATTTCCACAGACTCGACAGTGGTCCCCTCCCAGGGCTCACTCCATGCTCTGGTGTGGGGTCCCTGTAGACGAAGCTGCCCAGGCTCCCTGTGCCCTTCCTGCTCGGCTGCTTGTGGGAGGAGCAGCCAGGTTTCCCTCTGCCCAGTGCTGAGAGCCTGCCTGGGTTTGTTTCCCATGCACTCCTCACTTTCCTCCCTCCTCTCCCCTCTCCAAGGCACAGCACATTGGCAGGACGGCCAGACCCTGCCCCACCCTTGTTCCAACCCGTTCTCTACCTGGTCCTCCCCTGCTTTCCCGAATCCCCACTCCATGGCAATGGAGAGGGCCAGCACGTCCCGGCCTGCAGGCCAGGGAGGAGATGTGAAGGTGGATGTGCGGGGGCAGGAGGCTCTTACCTGGCTCCTCAGTCCCTCCTTGTAGATCCCAGCATCATTTCGATGCTCAACCCCCCTCACCCACATGTCCTTCCCTTCCAAACCAGAGGGCTTCAGGCTCTCCAGGGGGAGGGGACACCTGAGGTTAGGTGAAAGTGGAGGAGGGACTGGAGACAGGCAAATCCTCCGTGCATGGGCCCCATGCCAGGATGTGCCTAGACGTGCACACGCATATACAGCCGTGTGCCTGGAGGGCTCATACCATGAGGGGTGGCAGCCACGGCTGTGGTCTCCAGTGTAACCATCTGCTCCCAGTCCTGCAGAGCCCAATATATGATTTAGATGATGTGTTGCTGACGGGACAGGCCTTGTCCTGGACACAGTGGCTCCTGAGGCTACCAGGACAGCCATTTTTTCTGCTGTCTCTAACCCAGGGCTGGGGCCGCTGGGCCAGCTGACAGACGTCGAGTTGGGTTATGAAAGTCGAGGCAATTCCCACCCACTCACCCGTCACTGTGGTCGCTGCCGCAGCACCTGTCAGCTCTGGAATCCACTCCCACGCTTATTCTAGGAGGCTGGCTGGTCCAGGGGAGGGCAGGGGCACCAGTGTTTGTTTGTTTGGAGAAGATTCTGGGGTGGCCATACCCTACTAAATTCATTCCGTTTTCCCAACAGGTCTGATCCCTGAGGTGAACCCCAGTGCAACACCAAACTTCAGGGGCACAAGCGAGGACACATCTAAGGGACCAGAATGAGACTCAGCTACAGGCAAAAGGGCTCCTTCCCGTGGCTGCTTCAACCCAGTTCCCCAGGCCCAGCTTCTGGAATAGACAGTTCCTTCTGGTTAGATGGGTCCTACCATGTGGCAGGAAACAGCCATTGCCTGGCCTCCCCCTGCATTGCTGTCTGGATGAAGAGGAGACGTGTTATGGCAGAGCAGGTAGGCAAGGCCAGGGCTACCCCAGGCCCATGTGGCCTCCTCCTTGCCTGGAAGGGGTGACTCTGAGCACAGGTAGACGCAGATGTGTGCAGAGAATGTGCTCTTCGGAGGAAGAACACTGATGAGCGAGCTCTGTACCAGCCCTTGCCATGTACAGCCAAGAGCCTAGAATGACATGGCCCTTCTCAGCGCCTCACATTTGTATGAGTCTGTAATGTATCAAGTGCTCCAACTACTCAAGGTAGCGCAGAAGGGAAAACAGGCACAGGCCGGGGGGGGTTTGGGTGATTACACAAATGGGCTTGGCCTCCTTACCCCACTGCAAACTGCTGAGGCGCAAGGGAGCTCCCAGCCCTCAGCCTGGACCCTGGGACAGTGCCACCTGAGCCCGAGGCTCTGAAGCACTGCGTGATGACAGTTCCCACCTGCAACTCAGCAGCCAGCGAATGAATGAGAGTTAGTTAGGGGTGGCAGGGGCCCCGGCCATCAGTGGGGCCTGTGCTGCCGCCTCCGCTGCACTGCCTGGCGCAGAGCCTCCAGCAGCTGCTCCTGGTTGTTGCAGACATTGTAATGTGTCAGGTGCAGCAGCTTGTCCACGTCCTCCTGGCTGTAGGTCACCTTCGTGTAGTGGTAGGGAGAGTCCGATGAAGACAGGTTCACCTCCCCAGCTGCCGCCTCCTCGGGTGGCCGCCGGACCCCTGGGGAGAGAGTGCAGCCTGGCATGGGGAACACGTTGTGGGGAAGACGGGTTTGGAGAGGCACAGGGGATGGAGGAGGTGTGGGGGACTGGGGCAGCAGGATGGGGAGGTGAACAGCAGCTCACCAGGGGCCAAGTACTCCCGGAAGGAGTCGCTGACCAGAGGAAAGTGCAGCACCGCAGGGGCTCCGGGGCAGGTGGGGTGGGAGAAGGTGTGGCACTCCCGAGGCTGGAGCTGCTCTTCGGGGCTGGGCGAGATGGGCGGGAACGGGATCCCCTGCTCTTGGCAGAACCGGCCCAGGAGCTGCAACTGCTGCAGGGCAGGCAGAAGGGGCTTCAGAGGGACAGGGCCCCTGGCATCCTCAACACTGGGGCTGACGTAAGATGCACAGGACCTGGGGCTCAGATGCCAAAACGGTCTCCAGTGGGGCCTACGAAGCCAGTCGTTGGAAAAAACTCTCCACACCTGACAGGCCTCGGTGGCAGCTCCTCTGGGGCTAGACGGAGCCGGGTTACTCCCAGCATTCCAGTTCTGACACTGGGAGCCAAAGCAGACTCAGCAGGTGGGCCCAGAGGCCCAGGACCACACCTCGCAGGTCAGTAAAGGGGACCCAGCTACAAGATACCAGGAGAACCTCGCCAGCTTCCCAACTTCTGGAAAAGAATGAGCTCCTCTGGTGGCAAATTAAGATTCCAGTGTCCCAGTCACAGCTCCTAAAGGAAGCTGAACCAGACACTGGACTCCAAAGCCCCTCTCTTCAGGGGACAGGGGCCACCCACCGCCTCCCTGCTGGGCTGCCCACCCTTCCCAACCTGGAAGGCTCCGTGGAGGTTGTAGTCCAATGACAGGATGAGGTCCACGTCCCGAGTGGGCTGCAGGAGGGGCAGGCAGCTGGTATTGAGGAGGTAGCCAACATCCAGCAGGCACAGGTGGGGCTCCGAGGGTGTCAGCTGGTTGGGGAGCCCATCCAGAGTGGTAGCTGGAAGGTTGGGGAGAGCAGCAATTGTCACAGACACCAAGGGTACCAGATTCCTGCTGGAAGGAGAGACTCTGGCCTCTGGTCCCTGCTCTCCTGCTGAACCAACACCCCCACAGCCCTGCAGGTGGGCCCTGGGTCCCCAAGACAAGGAGAAAAAGACCCCTGTTCCAAGTAGTCCAGGGAATCAAGCTCAAAGCAGGAGAATGGGAGTGGACTGTGAGGGGTATCTGGACTGGGGACTCAAGGCTCAGGTGGCCACAGGAGGACTTTGGAGAGAAGCAGGTACCTTTCCATGTAGAGAAGTGAGGATGCTGAAAGTAGTCTTTGTGGAAATGGAGGCCATGCAGGAAATTATGTGTGGCCTGGGCCAGTGGACGCCACGTCAGAAGATCGGTGAAAAACTCAGCTATCCTGCTGGCTGTTGAGGGTGGTACTTCTATCTTCAGAAGGGGGACCTGCTCCTTGTCTACACAGGCAAGGTGGGGAAATGGGGACTCCTGCACCTTTATCCCCACCTTGGTGGTGACCCTGGAGGGGGAAGAGGTGTGAACCCCCCGCCCCCTGGTGCAGCCCCAGCTGGCTGCCCCTTGGCACCCTTATGAAGGGGCCGGAGCACTTACCCAGGTTGGCCTGGTTCCTGACCCAGCGGTCCCAGAACTGGCTGGGCTCTGAGGCCCAGTATAAGCTGTCCTGGAGGTTGCTCCAGATACCTGAAAGAGCGGCCGTGAGGGAAGAGGGCCCCCGACTCTTGTCCCAACCCTACCCTTCCCCATGGCCAGTCCTGGCCCAGGAAACTCTTCTGACCGAGGCTGCCCTCTCACCCAGGACCCATTTTCCCTGCTTGGCCCAGCTTCCCCAGCCTGCCAGTGCCCCTCACCTTCTAAGAAGCAGATGCAGGACTCAGGAAGCCTCTTCATCAGCTGCCCCATCAAGAACTCGGAGCCAAAGAGCTCAGAGGGGATGAAGGCCCCGTACTTGGGGAAGCCGACCTCGTAGGGAGAGAACTCGCACCACTCTGTGAGGAGTCCACCCCTCAGCCTCGTGGTGCAGAGCCCTTAGGCACCCACACCCCCACCCCGACCCAGGGTTTTGCTTTAGGGCAGCTGAGGACCAGGAGGCCCAGGCCTTGTGGCCTGGGCTTTGTGCATAGGACCTAAGGCCCCTGGTAGGGTGCCGGTCTCCAGAAAGCACGGGACCTGGCTCAGGAGAGGTGGGTGTGACATCTGCAATCTGCACACAGGCCCCGTCTCCCCTTATTCCACCAACTGCAAGGGCACAGGTCTCAGCTCTTGGGCCACTCACCCCCAAATTCAAAAGTGGTCAGGCTCTGCCCTTTGGTGTTGAGGGCACAGTAGATGGGCAGAGGGTTCTGGCCATGACTCAGGGCCTCCCGTTGATCTGAGAGCTTGTGATCATGGAGCTGGGGAAAGATGCGTAGAACCTAAACCCACAGTGGCCTGGGTGCCCAGGGCCTTTCCCACCCTGCTGTCCAGCACCGAGCCCCAGCTCCAGCCCTTGCCCTGGCTCTGCCCCCAGGCCGCAGCCCCCACACCTCATCATGCAGCAGCGCCTTGTTGATGAGGGCCCACAGGTTGGTGAAGCAGCTTGGGTAGCCCAAGCGGGCACGCTCGGCCAGCTCCTGCCGGTACCGCTGCAGCTAGCTGGGGGCCAGCACACCCAGCTTGTTCTTGGTCACCTGGGTCTTCAGCAACTCAGTGGGCCCTGCCAGGTCCTTCTGAGACCACTCTGGGTCCTCAGAAAGGTTGGCCAAGGCCCTGGGAAAAGCCAAAGCCAGAGGGCTGTCACTGAAGGACCCCGTCTAGACCCCACGTGCCCTGGGCTTTCTAGGACAATGGCCTGGCAGGGACCTTCCCAGGGTCCCCTTGAGCACGTTTCTCCCTGGCACATTCATTCTCCCAGCCCTTCTAGTTTTCTCAGAGGCCTAGGAGAACCCTGGCACCAGCACCCCCTGCCACAAGCACCCCCTGCCACACAGGGTCCAGCATCAGCCTGCCCCCAGCTCACCAGGTGGAGCCCGAGGCCCCGGTGATGTAGGAGACGCAATCCAAGAGGCCCAGCTCCTTCAGGCCCACCAGCTGCTCATACAGGGAAGTCATTGCCCGGATCCCACCACCAGTGGCCATAATAGCTACCACTGGGATCTGGAAAAGAAGAGAGCCAGGCCTGTAGAGGCCCTAGGGATGGGGAAGACCAAGTCACAGGAAGAAGAGGTAGCAGGTCAAGTGGCCACCCAGCCCACAGCTAAGGCCTGATCACAGGTCTTGGGACCAGTTCTGAGTCAGCCCTGGGGGCCAGAAACAGCCTTTTGAGTGCCCAGCTCCTCCAGTCCTAAGGGCTCCAGGAAAAAATGGCCCAGGCAAGTTCTGAGCCTCATCTCCTTGCCCTCAGCCCCCGAGCCTGATGCTCACTTTCTGGAAGCCCCAGGGCCCGCCTCAAAATTTTCCCAAATTGCCATCACTCCCCCAGGAGATGGCCCAGGCTAATATGAACCTCCTGAAGCGCCCTGGGCCAACAGGCCTCATACCAGATATCTGTCTCCCTCCTCAGACAGGCTAGGCTGAGAACCAAGAAACAGAGTAGGAAAGCCAGCCCTATGAGGTAGCTCCCATGCGGGCTCCAGGTGCCTCAAGCAACACTCTGCCTGTACCAAGTCCCTGCTAACACCAGGTGAGAGGAAGCAGGGTGGGGACAGGCAGCTACGAGCTCTGGTCTAGATCGGGGACAAGCAGCTCCAGTGTTCAGCACCAGGAGCTAGGCCCAAGCAAGCCCGGGGACACCCCATCCAGCCCAGCCCCCAAACCTCATCCTCCTGCAGGTCTCCGTCCAGCTGCAGGGCCTGCCTCAAGGCCGCGGCCACCACCTGCTTCCTCCTGCTCAGGAAGGCCTGCTCCTCTGCACAGGGCCCGAAGCCCAGTCGCATGGCCAGCTCCCTCAGTCTGGCCGGGGAAGGAAGAGACTGTGAGACAGCTCTCAACCCTCCCCAGAGAATGGAAAGCTGGGTCTGCCTCACCTGTAATACCTACTGCCCTCCCTCTTCTCCCCAACCCTCAATGCCACTCCCGTGTCACAAGACTGAAGTTTGACACCTGGGGAGAGTGTGTCCATGTGGACATGCTTGGGAATGCAGCAAAGCAGACTGGCAGGACCCAGAATGCCGTGGCCGAAAGAGGCTGCTTGGGGTCCCAGGTGCAGACAGGCCCCCAGGCAGGCCCCATACCATAGATCCCCGCCTCCAAGTCTCGTGTTCTGTCCCTTACCCACGGAGTTCAAAGCACTTTGGGAGGCTGAGGCAGGCATATAACTTGAGGCCAGGACCAGCCTGGCCAATGTGGGGAAACCCCGTCTCCACTAAAAATACAAAAATTAGTTGGGTGTGGTGGTGGGCACCTGTAATCCCAGCTACTCGGGAGGCTGAGGCAGGAGAATCACTTGAACCCCAGAGGCGGAGGTTGCAGTGAGCCAAGATCGCGCCATTGCACTCCAGCCTGGGCGACAGAGAGAGACTCCATCTCAAAAAAAAAAAAAAAAAAAAAGGGCAGGGGGCAGGGCAGAAAAGGACCAATAATCCTGTGTCTGTGAGGTGAGAAGCCACTCTCTCAAGACAGAGGGCCAGGGTGGGCGACAACTCTACGAAGATCATTTAAGGTCCAGCCATAACAGCTTCCACCCAAAAGGGCGCAATTTCCCCTCTTCTCTCCCTTGGTTTTCCTGCCCTCTCTGCGCCCCAAACCATGTTACCATTTTCCATCCTCGCCTCCCTGCGTTTTCCAGCCAAACATTTATCAAGTGCTCCCCGGGTGCCTGGCACTGGGCCGGTCACTCACCCCTCTGACCATAGGTGCTAAGACTCCTCCCAGTACTCCTCCCGGTACTTCGTGCCCCCCCGAGCGCAAGCCTGAGCCCCTTCAGAGAGCATGAGGATGAGGGGCGGCTGTTTCTCCCCCTCACTCCTCCAGGCCTCCTCCAGCCCCGCGCCCTGGTTGTTTTCCAGGGCCTTGCCCAGTCCCCAGCCAGGCCTCTCACCCTGCTTCTTTTTTCAGCTCCACTCTCATCAGGGGCTCCTGAAAACCGTGAAGGCCCCAGTCACAAAAGGTCGGCCACCTCCACCCAGCTCTGGTCCTCTTACCCTGATCCCCGGCGCACCACCCCCGCCCCGCCACTGTCTCCACAGGCGCCAGGCCTGAAGCAGGGATGCTCAGAGGACACTCCCCAAAGAGCCTGGCCCCAGCACCTGCTCAGGGTGTGACCCACGGAGAAGCGGGAAGCAGGCCCTTCCCTTTGTGGCCTGGGTCCCAGCCCCATCCAGGCGCCTTGCTTCCTTCTCTGGGAGGCCAGTTCCTGGGACGTGGGGAAGACAAGCCTCACCACTTGACCAGAGGGCAGGGCACTCAGGGGCACCTTTAGTTGCTCCTCGGGGGCATCCTGCAGGGGACAAAGGATGGAGACCTAAGAATCTTTACGCTTCCACTCCTAGCAAAGACCTCACCAAACTCCCGCCGGCAGCCATAGAGGTATGGGAGGGACGGGAAGGGGAGGCCAGCATGGGCCCACACATGCTGCCAGGGTGCCCACTCTGCCAGGTGGAGCAGAGGTCAGACTGGGAGGAGGTGCAGAGGGAGGGAGGAAGTTCTGGGGGCCCCACCTCGAGGGAGCGAGGCACACTACCTGCAGGTGAATACTCAGCTCCTGCTCCCAGCAGGCTGGGTAGTGGAAGCAGAAGGTGCCAGTGCCCACAGAGGCCTCCTGCAGACCCTCACAGGACCCAGGAACCACAAGCTGAACTCTGTGCTCTGAGGCTGGAAACAGGAACCAGAGCAGAGAGGCTGGGGACGGTATCTCTGCCCACAGAACCCATCTTGCTGCGTGTCCTGGAGGGCACCTCCCTCTCCCCGCTGAAATGGTCTGGTGGAGATGGATCCCCCACCACGGTCCCCTGAGAAGGCCTAAGGGGAAAGCTCAGGCCCCAGGGAGAATTGTCCAATGCTTAAAGGGGGAAGACAAGAGCTGAGAGCCAGGGGCTGTCCCAGTGGGTTGGGGACTCACACTTTTGGTCTCCTGTCTCCTCCAGTTGAACGTGCAAGCAGGAGAGCTCCCGGGCCTGTGTCATGAAGACAGCCCCTCAGACACTAACCCCACCCCCCATTCAGGGACCCCACCCTCACAGCACCCTGGCTGCTGCTGGTCTGCACTTCATTACCTGGGCCCTTGAGATTGTATTCCCTTAACAAACTGAAATCCCAGGGTCCCCAGGCTGAGGCAGCGGTGGGCCTGTACCTCAAGTCACTGGCATGAGGGAGTCCCGGGGACCCCAGACCGCCTCCCAGAGCACTGGCACACTCACCACCAGAACGCCATTGCTGACGAGCCACTCACCACGGTCAGCCCTGGAAAGAGCCCCCAGAGCCCCCTTAGCAGGAGTCCAGGTTCCCACCCCACAGAGACCTGGGCATCCCCCAGGCACTAGTGCTGTCCTTCCCACAAGGCACTCCCACCCAAACTGCCCCAGGCCCCTGACTCACAGACTCTGCAGGCGAAATTCAACTTCCAGGTGCCCCTCACCCTGGGAAGAGAGCCAGAAGTAAGTTAGAAAGGGTCAGAAGGAGTGCACATATGTCAGTGAGTATGAGAGACATGCGTGTGTGTGCATGTGTGCGCGTGGAGATTTCAACCCACACACCAGCTAGGGCTGCCGTGGAAACACCGCCTTGCCTGAGGGCTCAGTGAGAAGCTCTCACGCCAGAACTCCCCAGCCCGCAGAGTCCCCGCATCAAACAGTACTGACAACACAGGGTCATCTCCGGTCACCAGGTCCTGATCAAAGACTTTCAGTTCCATGACATTCTGGAGGGGAAAAGAGTGACAGGGCTGCAGGAGGGAGGGGACAGAAAGGTGAGCAGGGCAGCGGCAGTGGCTGGCGAGGATGTGGGTAGAGTCAGCGCTGATGCCTGGCCCACCTTGAGCTGCCTGTGGATCCTGAAGTGAAAGCTCTGGTTCCAGACAGGGCTACTGCTGTTCTTGACCGTGCGTGTCTGGAGCCTGTGGCTGCAGGCCGTGGGCAGCCAGAGAGTCACGTAGCAGTCAGAGGGGGTCACTGCGGGAAGGAACAAGTGCCCAGCGGTGGACAAGAGCCCTTCCCAGCCGCCCAGACCCACTTCCTTCCATCACCTAGAGCCCCATGTGGGTTAAGACTGAGGGGGAGGGGAAGTGGGGGGAAGTGGGGGCCAGAGGCAGAGCCCCAGCTGCCACCTTCCACCCAGAAGCTCCTCTCAGCTCCCTCCTCTAGGCCCTGCCCACCGGCCCACCCACCTCCACCAAATCCAGCCACAGCACCCTCCTCCTCCCTCAGCCCAGCACAGGGGCCAGGGCGGTGCGCACTCACCTAGGTCCTTAGAGGGTAGGCGATGGGCCTGCAGGACACGAACCGTGAGCAGGCAGGTCCTGGACACCTCTGCCTGCAGAGGTGGGAGAGGGGAGACCTGCTACGGGCTGATGAAGCCAAGGGTGACAGGGGCCACAAAGGAGGCTGGAGCAGTGCCTCAAGGCCTAATCCTGAACCCCAGGCCCATCCTCCATCTCATCAGAATCCTGAATCAACAAGAGGAGACATGATATCTCCATCACGACGCCTGCCAGCACTTACACGATGCTCTGCGCCGGCTCTGGGCCAAGGGCTTTGCATACATTAACTCATTTATCGCACAACCACCTTATGCACAGATACTATTTACGATGGCCCACTCCACAAGGAAACTGAGGCACAGAGAAGCAGTCACTTGCCTGAGGTCCACAATTGGGGTTGGAGCCCGGGCAGGCTGGCTCCAGATTTATGCCTCACACAGACCTGCTTCCACCTTCTCGGGCTAGTATCCTTTAGGCTCTCCACCCCACATCCCCAGCCCACACCCCAGCTAAGCAGCTTTCCGGCTGGTCTTGGGTGGCAGGGGACATAAGCTATCGAGGGAGGGGAAGTAGCACATCAGGGCCTTGGGCCCCAGGCTGAGCTGCTCTCGTACCCTCCCTCCACCCCGGTCAGAAGAGCATCCTGGAAATGGGCTCTCTCCTGGGCAGGGGAGGCGGCTCCTAGCTCAGACCCCTCATAGGCTGTCATGTCCTCCAGGTCCTGCCAGGTCAGGCTGAAGATGGTCCCCCGGTAGCTCCCTCCAAACCCATGCCCCTGGTTCTGGGAATGCAGCCTGGCAGGCGCACCGGGACCAGGGAAGCCTGTGCCAACTGCTTCCTTTCAGCCTTCCACCTGCCTCCGCAAGGACCCTAACAGGTCAAGTCCAGGGAGCAACCAGGTCCAGGGCAGTGCTGGAGGGCCTCATCCACCAGGGTCAGCCCAGGGCCCTCACACTCCAGGCAACTGAGTCAGAGGAGCATGGAGGAGCCACTTGCTTCCAGGGCCTCAGGGCGGCAGCTGGGAGCCTCTGAGTCTCCAGGGCCCAAATCTATGGTGCCAGGGAGCTCTGCCAGGAGCCCGTTCCCAGGACAGAAAACACTCAGGACGGATCCCTCATCCCCAAGCCTCCTTCTCCCCTGGCTTCCGCCCACTACCCTGGTCTTGTGGTCAATAAACTCCCCTCCCTACCCCTGGAGAAGACCACAGCTCCCATAAGAAACATATTAACTAGCCCCAGGTAGAGACCAGGGGTCCCAGTAGGGACCCAGGGCCCTGCCAGGCCTTATCACAGCCATGAGACTGAGTCCTCAGGAGCAGGAATGATGGGGCAGTGGCCACAGGATCAAGGACTGTCAGCTTTCTAACCCAGAGCCAGGGATGTGATGTCCCAATTGGTCCCAAGTCCCTCCTACCCGCCGCCTCTGCTCCACCTAAGCTCCACACCCACTCCTGAACCAGCCACCTGTCCAGGAAATGAGGCACCCTAAGCCTATACTAGAGCTCCTGATACCTCTGTGGCACTCGCCAGCCTTTACCAGCTGGGCCTGCCCCACCCAGCCCTGCAATCCCAGCCTGCAGAGCTTGCTGCCAGGGGCTGAGCAGAAGGAAAGCAGGGGTGAGTCCCAGAACAGCAGCCAAGGGAAGAGTGGAGTTCCCTGTCACAGGCCTTTTGCAACTCTGGCACCTGTTGGACAGGAATGCCCAGTCTTGATGGCAGGGCTCCATCAATCTGAGATGAACACCCGGGCCCCCTCACGACAGGCAGGGGAGTGGCTGTCACATAAAACAGCCCTTCAAAGCTAGGGGCTGAGTGGCCAGGGATGAGGCCTGTGGGTTGGCACTCAGGGGCAGGGGGTTCTTCTGCCTCCAGGGCATGGTTTGTGGGGGGGTCAGCGTGTGGAGACCAACTCTTTCCTCAGAGGGACAGCCCCAGGAGAGGCGGGGGCTTCCGTCCCTTCCTGCCTGTGCCTGTTATGGGAGAAACAGGGGTTATCCCCAGGGCACCAGGTCCCACCTGCTGCCCCTGAACTGGGGGAGGACAGTAACCATAGGAGAGCTAGGAATAGCTCTCAAGGTCCTGGGCCAAAGAGGTCCGGACCAGAGAGCTACAAGACTCAGGTCTGCTTGCTTGTCCCAGGGAGGGGCTGCGGTGGCTCTCATGGACAGCGGGACTTGGGCAGCTGACGGCTCTTTGGGCCCAGGCTGGGATCCAGCCCTCACCCCCAGTGAAGGTCACCCTGAAGTTTTTACCTGAACCTTCAGGCCCTCCTTAGACCACAGAAGGCAAATTCAAGAGGGAACATACGACTCATAAGCCAGGCGCAGCGGCTCATACCTGTAATCCCAGCACTTTTGGGAGGCAGAGGCAGGTGGATCACGAGGTCAGGAGATCAAGACCATACTGGCTAACATGGTGAAACCCCCGTCTCTACTAAAAATACAAAAAAATTAGCCGGGCATGGTGGCACGCACCTGTAGTCCCAGCTACTTGGGAGGCTGAGGCAGAATAGTGTGAACCTGGGAGGCGGAGCTTGCAGTGAGCTGACATCACACCACTGCACTCCAGCCTGGGTGACAGAGCGAGACCCCATCTTAAAAAAAAAAAAAAAAAGGACATACGACTCACAGCTACCTTTTATTCAACATGTCCTGTGTGCCAGCTCCATGCTGGTCCTCATAGACATCATCTCCAAGCCCACAACAGCCCCACAAGGTACAGCCATTATTATCTCTTTACTGACAGGACACCAATGCCCGAGACGCAGTGACTCGCCCAATATCACAGCGCTGGGGAGAGGTGCCGCTGCACCTGATCCCCACTCTGCTCACCTGTGTGGCAACTTCCTGAGAACCCTCACCCAGACCTGCCTGGCACCTTGAGTCCTTATGACCACATTCCAAGATCCTCCAAAGCTGATCTCAAGCCATGCTGGACCCGGGGCCAGCAGCCAGCATGCACACTCCAGGCTCTCTCGAGAATTGACCCGGCCAGGGAGGGGCTGGCCCCGTCCCCCGAGGCGTGCTTGGTCGTGTTCACCAGTGCTCCATCAGTCAAGGCCTGAAGCCTTGGTGAGGGAGTCAAGCAGCTGGAAGTAACTATACTTGAGGTCGTATTCCATGTCATACCAGAAATTCACTGTGGGAAGAATGGGGATCTGAGCATGAAGATCCCTCTTCTGACCCAGAGCCTCCCAAGCCTCCCCCCAGAGGCCCTGCTGGACCTTGGCAGGGCCTGTCCCCAGGCGGCCTGGGCAACTCCTCACCTGCGATGCAGCCCTGGGACTGCTGGACGTGGTGGAACCACAGAGCCGGCAGATAGAGCATCTCACCGGCCCGCACCGTGCAGCGAAGGGCCTGGGCCTGACTGTAACTAGGGTACCGTGCTAGGTCTGGCGCCAAGGGGTCCAGTGGGATCCAGGGCACCTGGGAACACATCAGATGCCAGGGAGCAGCCCCCCAGACCCCCCAGGACTTCAGGCTCTGTCCCTTCCAAAGGTCAACACCACAGGCCCTGCTTGGCTCACACTGAAAGGCCTCAGACTTAGGGACTTTTCAGAGCAAGGTGCCACCTCTCCCCAGATCTTTTGTGCCTGCTCTTCAGAGCCAGGCTTCTGCCCTTCTCCCTCCCTAGAGCCCAAGAACAGGACAGACACCTTCTCCATGGCCTCTTCATCCACCACCTTAAAGGTGCCCTCTTCAGTTAGCTAGTAGGTTGCCGGCGTGTACAGCTCTGGAGCCCAAGGGAGAAGGGTGTGGGGGAATTGCAAACAGCCTGGAACTTGCCAGACCCTCCTCCACCCCAGCCAGCCCTGGGCAGGGGCAAGGGGATCAGGGGCCCTGGTACACTGGGGATGCCACAGCCACACCTCAGGCCTGGGAACTGGCCTCCCAGGCTCTTGCTGCCTCCCTCCCCCTTGGGCCAGCTATTCCCCAGCCCCTCCCTGCAGGCCACATCCCCTACCATAGGGGATGAAGGGCCGGTCGCTGGGCGGATGGAACAGGAAATGCTTCTCTCCTGAGACCACGCAATAGAGGTTCTCATAGTGGTCCTTGTGCACTGCCAACAGAAAGAAGGCCCGGGGGCAGGGTATGGAGGGCAGGGGCACGGGAGGAGGCAAACCATCATGCTGAGAGCCCTGCACCCCAAGACAGCCTATGACAAAAGAGAAGCACGCACAGAGCCAGTGGGCTGGAGATGCCAGGGGCTCTGATGGGCATTCTGGAACTCTGCCTACCAGGGACCTGATGCTCACCAGGCCCTGGACTCCTCTTCAACAAGAGGGGAAGTTCTCCTACACTTACCCCCTGGCCCAGCGGGCCTTCAGGGAGGTTTCTTTGGGTCTAGAAGAAACAATGCACCCGCCCCCAATGCCATGGGTCCACTCCCCGACCTCAGCTGTCAGGGGAAACCCTCTGTGGTGCCCGAGTCCTAGAAGCCAAAAGAAATCTTAGAGAACAGCCCAACCTCCACCCAGGGCCATCCCTCCACTCCTGGCCTCGTCTTCCCTCCCTCTGCCCCAACCTGCTCCTTCCCCACCTTTGTATTCCCCTTACACCTACAAGAAGTCACCGCAGCCGCCTCCCCCAGCCAGAAGTTCACAGCATCGGGAATCTTTCCTGCAGGGCAGAAGGCAGAGAGCAAGTTAGGAAGGCCAGGCTGGGGAAAGCTGCCATCCAGTGATGCCAGAGCCAAAACCTGGGTGAGCACAGGAGAATCCCAAGAAAGGGGTCAGGGAGAAGAGGCAGAGGTTGGGAAATCTTGGGGAAGGGGTCCTCCCTCCCTGGGTCAGAAGGAAGGACAACAATCTTTGGCAGTTCATCTATGATTAAGTCAAGGCCTGGGAATGTATTTAGTGAGCTGCACCAGATGCTGACAGGACCAAGCCCATAGGCCAGGTCATCACCTAAGGGCAAACAGGCTGACCCCCCTCCTTCCCATATCTTCCCTGTCCAGGGCCAGGACCACCCCACCTCCACTCACCCAGGGCTTCGGAGGCCCAGGGCACATGGGATTCCAGATCAGGCAGCAGCTGGGGCAGCTCGGTGGGCAGGTTGGAGCACTGCTTCTGCACATAGAGGACTCCAGGGTGCTGGGCCCGGCCCTCCAGCACATCCAGCACGAAGCTCAGGGGCAGGCAGCACTCAGCTGGCATCATGAAGCGATCCCCTCTCACGGCATCCGCGTAACCATCCGGGGTCACGGCCACACTCACCTCTGTGGAGCCCACTGTGGCTCTAGAGGAATGGACACTCAGCCCATGCCCAGATGCCAGTAATCACTGCTCACACCTGACCCCAGGGCAGCTCCCACCTGAAATAGGGGAGGGACCACTTCTGGAGGGCCAGCCAGTGCTGCAGAGTGTTGCGGATGATGCACGGCCCGTTGGGGCAGACCCAGTCCCGGTAGAAGTGGAGCGGAGTTGGGGGTTTGTCCAGGTAGGGCACAGCAAGAGGCACGCAGAGCTCTGAGAGAAAGAAAACGACAGGGGATGGAAGGGCTGATGTCTGCAGCACCCAGTCCCTGCCCAAGAGATGCCCTCCCTGGAAAGGCCGCGCTGTGTCACTGGGAAATGCTCGTTGGTGACCAAAGGACCCTGGACAACCAGTAACAGAAAGATGAGGATGGAAAAATGAAAGCAGAAAGCATCATGCACACACACCAGCATGGGCTCTGACCGTCCACGGGGCCAGAGGCTGCTACCCAGCCCATAAGCCAAATCCCCTGTGGGGCTGTGTCTGCACAGTGGACCCTATGCCTTCCCACCCTGGAGAGGCCAGCCTCCTAGCATCTACCAGGAAAGGCCACCATGGAAGTGGCATTGGGAGCTCCAGAATGAGTAAGGCTGAGGCCCCATGGCCACGGGCTATTCTGGGTGTTGTGTGGCTCTGGGAAGCCCCCTTTAACAGTGACATTTACTGAGCACCAGGAATGTGCTCAGCACTTGGCTTGGCTAATCTGGGGCTATCAGGGATGACACAATCATCATCTTAAGAAATTTACAACCTTCTTACCCGGGAAGACAAACTACCAGATGACACCAATGGAGGAAAAGGAAGGGCTCGGCTATGGTTTGGGTCCTGCTGAACAGCATCACCATCTCCAGACACCCAGGGCCACCACGTACACTTCGGCAGGCTGCGTGGTGTGCCGCCTGCGCAGGGGTCTACAGTGGCCCTGTGTCACCTCTAATCAAAATCTTTTTGACTCAGCTTTCTCCTTCACTCCCATCATCCTACTGGTTGGCTCTGAGTCCTGTTGATTCTGTCTCCTATGTCTCTCAAACCCACCGTCTCCTCTCCTCCGCTGGCATCCACATTCCAGCTACCTCCTTTGGGTCCTCACTCAAATATCACATTGATAAGACTTCCTTCTCCGACTATACTTTCTAAATTTATAATCTGTCCCCCTGCCGCAAATCTTTATATCCCTTTCCGTATTTTTTCTCGTTAGCATTCATCACCATCTGACATGCTATATATTTTAGGGCTAGATGTGGTGGCTCATGTCTGTAATCCCAGCACTTTGGGAGGCAGAGGCAGGAGGATTGCTGAGGCCAGGAGGTCAAGACCAGCCTTGGCAACGTAGGGAGACCCCATCTCTACAAAAAAATTAAAAATTAACTGGACATGGTGGCATGCACCTATACTCCTAGCTACGCTAGAGGCTGAAGCCAGAGGATCACTTGAGTCCAAGAGGTAGAGGCTGCAATGAGCTATCATCGTGCCACTGCACTCCAGCCTGGGTGACAGGGCAAGACTTTATCTCTCTCTCTATATATATATATATATATTTCACCTACATAAACTGTTTATCATTCTTTCACCCTTGCTAGAATGTGAACTCCACAAGGGCAGAGACACTTGTCTGTTCACTGATGCACCCCTGGGACCTAGAACAGTACCTAGCACACAGCATGTGCTCAGCAAGTATTTGCCTAATGTTGAATAAAAGTCTCCAGTATCCTGGCTGGATGGTTGCAGTAGTGAACTAGCTGGTTTCTCTGGCTTAATTCCACTCCCTCCCAAAGCATTCATCATCATAGCCCCAGTCATCTTCTGAAAATACAATCTCATATTGTCATACCCCTAGTAACAAATGCCTCGATGGCTTACCACTGCTCCTTAGAGAATGCCGCCTGCCTTGGCATGCACGACCAGGCCCAACCTACTCTTCCAGTCTGATTTCCTGTCTCGTGCCTGCCCTTGCCACACACCCTCTATTCAGGTGGTACCTTTGTTCCAGCTGCTCACTCAGACTGGAGTGTCTTTCTGCTGGTTGTTATAAAGTGTACAGGGCTTCGCTTTGCTACATTCATGCTCTAGGTCGAGCCAGAAGGCCGTGGTTCCCATTTGGTGGTTACCACATGCTGCTCCAAATGGTCCCAGCACTGATGTTCACCTCTGAGGTTACGCTGCACCTCTCACAGCAACACCATGCCAGTCACCTTTACTTTCTGATCAGTTGGAAAGTGAATGTTCTTAGATCAAATATTGTAACTGAGTGAGAAGACCCCACTGGGCCCAGGAATACTGGAAAGAGTTGGTGTGCCTGCTTGCTTCCCTGGCTAGAGGCAAGATGGCACCCATCCAGTAGATATGGAATCCAGGAGACAGCAAAGTGGCAAAGGCCTTCCCAGTCACGCCAGCCCACCCAAGCAGTCACCTTGAGAGACGGGGTGGTCTGGGGCTCAGTACATCTTCCTGTTGTACTCGCTGAGATTAAGAGACAGGGTCTTGCTCTGTTGCCCAGGCTGAAGTGCAGTGACGCAATAATAGCTCACCGCAGCCATAAACTGTCATGGGATCTTTGGGGTGTTGCTTTACCAGCTGGAAACCTCTGTGGCCAGTGATGCCTTTGCCTGTTTTGCTCGGGCCCATTGGGCCCACTTGGCCCTGCAGGCTGTGCTCAGCTCATGCTACCGGCCTGGATCCCACACCTGCCAAGGGCGAGTGGGGCAGCGAGGGGTGTGTGAGCGAATGAGTGTGGGGTTTGGCCACTGTGCACAGCTAGGCGTGTGGGCTGCGGTGGGGCAGGCAGCTTCAGGTGCCAACACAGGCGCTGGTTTCCTGCAAGGCTGCAGCTAGACCAGGTGTACCATAAGCAGCTTCCACAGCTGACACTGGGAAGCATGGTGGTGCCTGGAAGCTTGCAGATACCAGGAACCGCAGAGCCCTAAAGAGGGTGTCAGAACCCCAGCCTGGGGAGCTCCTGGGTCTGGACTCCCCAAAGGGCCGCAGCTCTTCTTTCCTTCTGGTCACCCACAATGTGGCGAGCAAGACGCATGGTTCAGCCCTCTTCATGTTACAGCTCTTTTAGCCCCGCCACTCAGCAGGTCCCAATTCTTGTCCTGCATCCAGGAAGAATGAGGTACACACAGACAAGCAGAGGGTAAACAAGACAAAGAGGAGCTTTACTGAGCCATAGAATAGCTCAGAGGAGACCCACAGCGGGCAGCTCCTCCCCGCAGCTGGTCGTCCCATCGTCTCTTCTGGTCTGGCTGAGTCAGGGGCTTTTTATGGGTCTCACAGGGGAGGATGTACATGCCTATTGGTCCATGGGCAGCCACGGGTGGGCCGGAAAAAGCACCAAAAGTTCCCATTCCGGTCCATGGAACCGGCAGCCCAGCCCCCAGGCTTCAGGCCTTCCCTGCCTTGAAGGTCGGGCTTCACCGGGACCCGCCACCTTCCACCCAGGAACCTGTCTGCCTCTTGCCACCATTCACGGCACCCAAGCTGTTTGTGCCAAGGGGTGCCTGCAGGCCAGCACTGAGCTGCCCTCAGCCCCTCTTGGCCTCCCTCCCATGCTCGTTGGCACCCAAAGGCCAGAGGGGGCCAAGGAGGCAGGGGGCTGGTGTGTCAGCACTGCAATAGCACCCAGGCTCGGCCTCAACTTTGCTCCATGATCTGATCAGGTGCTGACAGTGGGGAGAAGCCAGACAGCAGGATCAGGCACTTCCAAGCCTGCGGCAGCAGGAAGGGACCTTCCTGGGTCCCCAAAAGTGCAGACATGCCTGGGTCCACAGCTGCAGCTTGGGAGGCTGCAGCTGCATCTAGGAGGGTGGGGCTCCTGCCTGCTCCTGGCTCCTAAGAGCACAGGGGTGCCTGAGTTGCAGTCCTGGCTTGGGTGGCTGTAATTGCGCCTAGGGAGCTCCCACTCCACCAACTTGGAAGGGGTGGGGCTCCCACTTGTCCCCAGTTCCCGCCAGGTCTGTGGAACATGTGGCCCCAGCTGCCTCTCCTCTTCGCATTTTCCCCACAGCGGCGGCGGGCAAGGTGCATATGGCATGGCAGCTCTGACCACCCCAAACAAATGAGCCTAGTAGTCCTGTGTTCCGGAAACAGTGAAGAAGCCAGTTTGCAGGAGCAGGGTCTTTGTGCACATGTGTGAGTATTTTTGTACTCACAAGTACAAGTCCCTACAAGTCCCAGTTGCATCTTTGGCAGGGTGCTCGCAGGCTTCTGGGATGTGGCAGGGAGCGAGGTTCAGGCTGCAGCAGAGGGTCTGGGCTTAGGAGCAGGTCCTGCCCAGCCATGTGAGGGTGGGGGTGGTGCAGTCGGCTGCCTCGGGGATGCAGGGAACAGGGGACTCACTACCACCACTGCTGCTCCCAGAGCCGCTTCTGCTGCCCGACTTGTGCCTCCCCACTGCAGCCAGCATGATGACAGCATCTGCTTCAAACTGCCCACCACTGTCATCAAAACTACTGGACTCAAACAATCCTCTTGCCTCAGGAGGTGGGACTACAGGCACATGCCACCACACGATGGTGTCTCACTATGTTGCCCACGCTGGTCTTGAACTCCTGGCCTCAAGAGATGCCTCCCACCTTGGTCTCCTGAAGTGCTAGGATTACAGGCGTGAGTCCTGCACACAGCCTGGGATTCTGAAAATGCATGGAAACTGCCATTTTTTCACCCTTTGGACTTCTGCAATTAGGGATTTGTTTTACTTGCTCACCATTTCCTTTAGAGAATGGCTGCTTTCCTCTCCTGGGGCTTCCAAGTGAGAAAATTTCAAAAGGGATCCAAACAATTGCTTTGACCCCATAACTCTGCTAAGAATTTAACAAGGCCAGGAGCAGTGGCTTATGTGTTCCATGGCGTTCCAAAACTTTGGAATGCTGAGGTGGAAGGATTGTTTGAGGAATCTGAGACCAGCCTTGTCTCTACTAAAATTCAAAAAAATTAGCGAGGCGTGGTGGCGCATGCCTGTAGTCTCAGCTACTCCCAGGTGCTGAAGCAGGAGGATCTCTTGAACCTGGGAGGTCGAGGTGCAGCGAGCTATGATCGTGCCACTGCACTCCAGCCTGTGTGACACAGTAAGACCCTGTCTCAAAAAATATAAAGAATTTAACCAACAAACATACTCACACATGTGCAGAAGACGCTGCTCCTGCAGACTGGCTTCTTCACTGTTTCCTAAACACATCAGGCACACTCCCACAGAGGGCTTTGCCTGCACTTACCTTCTAACCTACTTCTTCTACTCTACAATGTACTCATTCAGTACACCTGTGGTTAATTGTCCACCTTCTCACTTAGAATGTAACAGGACATAGACTGTAAAAGACAGATTTGTTTTGTTCAGTGATGTATCTCAAACACACTGAACAGAGCCTGGCACACAGAGATGCTGAATAAGTATTTGTTAAATCAATCCTCAAAGTATTCGTTGCAGCATTATTGAAAACAACGGACTGGACATGACCTAAGTGACTAAGTGAATACAGCACTAGCACACAGACGTGAAAAAGACTGAGGTAGAGGAATGTGAAATGATCTCCAAGATACACGGTGCAGAAGAGTGTGTTTAGCAGGCTACTATTTGTACAAAAAAAGGGTAAAAAGTCGTGTGTGCACGGATATAAACAATCTTTCTGTAAGAATGCAAACTGGGGCTGGGAGGGAACCTTGCTTCATTTACATTGCGCACCATTGTATATTACATACCCATCACATACACATGAGCCTGTGTTGCTGTTCAGTGGTAAGAAATCATTTAAAAATAGAAAAAAGAAGGAAGGAGGGAAGAGAGAAAGAAAGAAAAGGAATAAAAACCAAGCAGGGGAAGAGCCAGGGACCATTTGGTCAGCCTGCAATCCTCCCAAAGAGCGACAAGGGAGTTGAGGTCGGAGGCGGCGCACGTGGGGGAGGAATCCGACCACCACCTGTGTGCCTTCGATGAGCTTTCAACAAGGGCCACAGCAAGCTGCTCAAGACTGTAGGAAACACAGGGCTTCGCCGCGACCACGGTCAAGACGGCACCGGGCCTTGGGAATAACGTGAACAGAATCACCCAGGAAGCCGCGGGAGCGCGCGAACACGGGAGAAGGGAAGCAGGTTGCCACAGAAGAGCAACCCGAGCGGGGCCTCAGGGCAGTCGCACACACGAGGTTCCGAGCCCCCGGTGTCAGCGGCATCCCAGGGCCCCTCCCGTGTTCGGAAATCGCCGCAGCCTGTGGGAGAGACACTCACCCCTCGCAGCGGCCGGGAATTCTCGTAACTCGCTCCGCGCGGCTTCCAAAGCCGCCTCCGCCACGGCTGCGTCAGCGCCGGCCGAGACCCCGCCTTTCCCCGACGCCCCGCCGCAGGCCACACCCCCAGACCCTCGCCCCGCCCTCCCCGGAGTCCCCGCCGCAGGCCACACCCCCAGACCCTCGCCCCGCCCTTCCAGAGGCACCCGCCGCAGGCCACACCCCCAGCACTCGCCCCGCCCTCCCCGGAGTCCCCGCCGCAGGCCACACCCCCAGACCCTCGCCCCGCCCTTCCAGAGGCACCCGCCGCAGGCCACACCCCCAGCACTCGCCCCGCCCTCCCCGGAGTCCCCGCCGCAGGCCACACCCCCCGACCCTCGCCCCGCCCTTCCAGAGGGACCCGCCGCAGGCCACACCCCCAGACCCTCGCCCCGCCCTTCCAGAGGCACCCGTCGCAGGCCACACCCCGCCCCGTCCTCCCCGGAGTCCCCGCCGCAGGCCACACCCCCAGACCCTCGCCCCGCCCTCCCCGGAGTCCCCGCCGCAGGCCACACCCCCAGACCCTCGCCCCGCCCTTCCAGAGGCATCCGCCGCAGGCCACACCCCCAGCACTCGCCCCGCCCTCCCCGCCGCAGGCCACACCCCCAGCACCCCGCCCCGTCCTGCCCCTGGACACACACCGGGTTCTGCCAGCGAAGCGGTGGAGCGACTGGCAGCGCCCGCTTCGGCCTGCCCCACTGGCCGGCATCCCAGGGTTAACAAACAATTGTGTTTATTGACAAGTTCATACATCAGTACAAACGGGCACGTTAAAAACAGCCCCCCCGCCCCATGCAGCCGAGGATGAGGCGGGAAGCGCCGCGACCTGCACAAAGTATAAAAGTTATAAATAAGGGGCTTTCAAAACAGGGCGGGGGCAAATCTGGAGTGGGGCGGCGGTTGCCGGTGGCCTCAGACATGCAGAAGGGGACGGGGCGCCGGCCGGGCCACGAGGCCCCCCACCCACATGGCGCAGAGGGCAGGAAAAGGGCGGCCACATTCTCACAAACTTCTGGCGAAGGGTAGCTCCCTCCTCGTGAAGGACCTGGCCCAGAGGGCGAACCTGAGTCCCACCTGCGGTGGGCGCGGCTGGTGTGGGAAGTCGGGGCACAGCAGGCACGGGCCCGCCCCCGCCGCCGCGGGAGTTCCAGGGCCATGCGGGTGGCGATGCTAGAGGAGTGGGGAAGGGCCAGGTTTGGAGCAGCTCAAGCGCACTCAGGCTGATGCCCCGGAGCTGGGAACCTTTTGTAACCCTTTTTCTTTTTTTTTTTTTTGAGATGGCGTGTAGCTTTGTCACCTAGGTTGGAGTGCAATGGCGCGATCTCGGCTCACTGCAACCTCCACCTCTACCTCCAGGGTTCAAGCGATTCTCCTGCCTAAACCTCCCGAGTAGCTGGGATTACAGGCGCCCACCACCACGCCCAGCTAATTTTTTTATTTTTAGTAGAGACAGGGTTTCACCATGTTGGCCAGGCTGATCTCGATCACCTGACCTCGTGATCCACCCGCCTCGGCCTCCCAAAGTGCTGGGATTACAGGCATAAGCCACCGTGCCCAGCCTCCACTGCTTTCTCCTGGCAACCTGTTCTTGCTCCTTTTCCCCACCCAAGAGGAACTATCTCTGTAGCCCCATGAGGGTGAAAGTGTTCCCTGGAAGCCTGTCCCCCCACCCAGGCCCCTAAATACCAGCTCTATCTCTGGCCATACCCACAAAGGGCAGCAGGGACACAGGCCATCCCGCAGCCCTTGTGCATACCCCAGAAAGGGGTGTAGGAGGGAAGAAGAAATGTGATTTGGGCAAAGCAGGCCTCGGGTGCACAGCCCGTTCACAGGCTTGGGGCCACACGTGTATCAGGCATGTGTGCCTTAAGATGTAAGGCCTCTCACGTGTGCACCCACGTGTGTACTTGGCAAGAGCTGGCCCCCCACACCCTCCATGTGTTGAATAAGGAAGGAAATGGGAGGCGAGGCAGGGGCCACACAGCAGAGAGGCTCAGTAAGATGGGGTGGGGGATAGAGATAGCCTGAGAAGGCCTGGGAAAGCCTTACAGTGCCACAGAGGTCCCAAGCCCCACCCTGAGAATCTCTGGCCCCAAGAAACCTGAGAAGAGCCCCCCGACTGCCAGAAGCAGAATCAGGGACTCTGCCTGCCTCACAGAGAAGGTGGGGGCAACCTCTCCCGCCAGGCAGCAAGGCTGCTGGATGGAATCAGGTCCTGCCTTTCCAGAGGCAGCTCCGGAGACAGAAGCTGGGTAGTAGGAATCGGGGGCAAGAAGCCAAAGGCCAATAGCCAGGCAGCTTCTCTTTAGGCTTCCTGGCTGTCAGCAGGCCCTGGCCCGTTGCCCCTTCTGCCTCAACTCTTCATTAGCACTGGAAATAGCAGACAAGAGCAAGCCTGGAGACTGCGAATAGGAAAGGCAGGGAGGAGAGAAAGAGGAGACAGCTTCTTCCCCCAGACCTAATTTTCCCTAGTGGGACCCCACTGCAGCCCCCATATCTGAACGCCACTACTGGCTGGAAACTTGAAGGGAGGTAGGTGCAAGTTGCTAGTGAGGGCTAAGCATCTTGGGCTCAATAAACCACTTCGATATGCAAATTTGGGGACACTGGGACCTCCGATGTGACTAGATATGCCCAGAACTGCCAGGCTGACCAACAGCTGTGAAATTCCTGAGTCACATCATTTTCTCCTCTAACCCCTCAACTCTTCCTGTTTTTTTTTCCTCCTTCTTTCTCCATTTCCTACTCTTTCCTTGTTCCTGTTTCCTTTCTCTGTTTTTTTGAGACAAGGTCTCACTATGTTGCCCAAGCTGGTCTTGAACTCCTGGGCTCAAGTAATCCTCCTGCCTCATCCTCCCAAGTAGCTGGGATTACAGGCTCATGCCACCCTGGCTCAGCCCTTCCTTCATTTTTTTTTTTTTTTTTTTTTTTTTTTTTGAGGCAGGGTCTCGCTCTGTCACCCAGGCTGGACTGCAGTGGCACCATGGCACCATCACAGCTCCCTGCAGCCTTGACCTCCTGGGCTCAAGCAATCCTCCCACCTCAGCCTCCCAAGTAGCTGGGATTACAGGCACATGCCACCATACCCAGTTAATTTTTGTATTTTTTGTAGAGATGGGGTTTTGCCATGTTGCCCAGGCTGGTCTTGAACTCCTTTCTCTTTTTATACCACCTTCTAGTCTCCTGCTTCCCCTTCTAGAATGTCACAGTCAGGAGGGTTTTAAAAAGTATGACAGGCCGGGCACAGTGGCTCATGCCTATAATCCCAGCACTTCGGGAGGCTGAGACAGGCAGATCACCTGAGGTCAGGAGTTCGAGATCAGGCTGGCCAACATGGTAAAACCCCATCTCTACTAAAAATACAAAAATAAGCCAGGTGTGGTGGTGGGTACCTGTAATCCCAGCTACTTGGGAGGCTGAGGCAGGAGAATTGCTTGAACCCAGGAGGTGAAGGTTGCAATGAGTTGAGATCATGCCATTGCACTCCAGCCTGGGCGACAAGAACTAGACTCTGTCTCAAAAAAAAAAAAAGTATGACAAAAGCAAGATGGCTCTGGAAACTCTGCACCCCATCGCTCTTGAGCAGGCAAATGAAAATTATAACAGAGCCAGGAGTGGTGGCTCACGCCTGTAATCCCAGCACTTTGGGAGGCTGAGGCTGGCAGATCACGAGGTCAGGAGATCGAGACCATCCTGGCCAACATGGTGAAACCCCATCTCTACTAAAAATACAAAAATTAGCCAGGCGTGGTGGCAGGCACCTGTAGTCCCAGCTACTGGGGAGGCTGAGGCAGGAGAATTGCTTAAGCCACGGGTGTCAAGGCTGCAGTGAGCCATAATCACCCCACTGCACTCCAGCCCACATGACAGAGTGAGACCCTGTCTTAAAACAAACAAACAAACTGCTATGCAGACCAAACAAAACAGCAGCTGAGCACCACATTCAGTCTGAGGCCCACTGGTTTTCAACCTTGTTCTAAGTGATCGCTTCTTTCACAGGCCTACTTAGCACAGTGTAGCTAACCTCTAGTGTTCCTGGGAACCTAACCACCCTCTAATAGAACCTTTGGAGAAATGCATTATTCTCATCCTTCTGGGTACAAATGTGTGCCCTGCGTTATCCCAGCCAGCATGGGTATGTATAGGACTTTCCTGAGCTGGGGAGTGTCTGTGATTAAAATCATAGATTCAATTTAGGAGCAAGCTGGAATCTTTAAGACCTGCTGGTAGAAAAGGAAGGCCACCGGGCTTCTGTGAGTCTGCTGCTCTGTTGATCGCATATGAGCAGCGTTTTTGTTCCCTTGGTGTCTTCTGTTATCTACTTCTGAGCACTGATTCTCTCACTTGGCTCAAGCATCAGTGCACTGTCGCCTTCACCCTAAATAATTTTATTTCCTTCTATAACTGCAGACTGTGCTTCTCCCACAAATATTTCTTGCATCCCCCCTGTATGCCAGGCACTGGATACAACGATTTTTTAAATAACCAGTAGATAGCATTTTGGACAGCTTTCTAGGTGCCAAGGTGATTCTAAATGCTTCACGTATATTAACTCTGCAGCTCCTGAGGCCTGTGGATACTATTATCAGCCCTAGGGTAGCCCCAAGACACCGTTATTACAGATGAGGAAACGAGGCACAGAGAGGTGAAGTAATTTGCCCAAGGTCGCAGAACTAGTAAGTGATGGAGCCAGGAAGGTCCCAGGCAGTCTGGGTCCAAGGCCCACATTGTCCGCCACTATCTTGTGTGACCATGATGAAGACACGGTTCCTGTGGTTAGAGAATATATAATCTAATGAAAGAGACCAGCCCATCCCTCTGATTTTAATACCCTGTGTGAAGTGGTGCCATAGGCAGCACAGGCAAGGGAACTCAGGATGGGGAGCAGTTGAGGAAACCAGAGTAACCACAGCTCAAATTTGCTGAAAGTTAACAAAGTCTCAATGCCTTATGGATAAAAGCATTTTCTCAGGTAATCACTCAACAACCCGATCTTACAGGTGAAAAAAACTGGAGCTTAAAGTTAAGTAATGTCTAACTTAATCAAAGTTGGCCCAGATATTTTGAAGAATGACTAGGGTTTGGGCTGGCTTTCTAGGCTCAGTCTAGACCATAGAGGAGGGGTTCACCAGGGCCATAGCCCAGCATGGGCAAAAGCAGGGAGCTTGGGTGAGTTTTAAAATCTGTCTTCAGATAAGCATGTTTCAGTTCTGTTTCCTCGACCTGTGATGCACCACCTAAACATCTATTGGTAACTTTTTGGAATAAAAGGAACTAATACTACTTTAAATGTATTTGATTTGCTTTGTTGCTTGCTAACCAACAGGAACATAAACCTGTCTGTACAATTTCCCCACTCTGGTATTCAGTCTAGACAGTGATCCTCAAACTGCACCATGCATTGCAATCACCTGGGGAGCTTCCAAGTGCAGATCACCAGGCTCAGCCCCAGGGATTCTGATTCAGTGGCTCTGGGGAGGGGCCTAGGAGTCTAAACTTTAGCAAGCCCCTTATTTCATTCCAACACAGGAACAGGCTTTGAGGATCAGTGGTCTCTGGGTCCTTCTGAATCACCGGTTTCCTTTAGCAGGCAGACTAAATGACATGTTGGGAGTTAGATCCGCTGGGATTTTTGGGTAGCTAGGTATTTGCCACCTGAGTCCTTCATGACACAAGAATCAAGCCGACCTATTCAGCCTTAGGAGGAGGGAGAGACTCTGACACATGCTACACCACAGATGGACCTTGAGGACGTTGTGCTGAGTGAAAGAAGCCGGGCACAAAAGGACACTTCTCTGAAGTACCTAGAGTAGTCAAATTCATAGAGACAAAAAGTAGAATGGTGGTCGCCAGGGGCTAGAGAGAGGAGGGGAGAATTAGTGCTTAATGGGTTCAGAGTTTCAGTTGGATGGTGGTGGTGGTTGTACAACAATGTGACTTATTTAATGCCACTGTGCAGTACACTTAAAATGCTTAAAGTAGCAAAATAATCCTAACTTTGTAGGGGGAGGTGGTAAGCAGACCAACCTCTCCCAGCTTTGATCATTCCTTGCTCTCTTTTGGACACGGTGATTTCTACTCCTTTGATTGTGTTGCCTGATGTGTGACAGACCGTCCTCTTACACCTGCTCAGGGACAGAACAAACACAGCCCTGCCTACCTGTACTTCTAGAACTGTATTAAGCTCTCATTGTTACTTTAACACAAGAAAATATGGATATGTACCTGTTCCTCCAGACATGAGTATTGGCGTCACTTATAGTAAACTTAAATCTGGCAGCTCTGTTCCTAATAACTTTTGATTTCACTATAGCATTGAAATGGCATCTTTTTTAAAGATACTTAAATTAACTGTTAGGAACTCAAATTTAAAAGTTTAAACACAAGTGTTGCAATCAAAGGTAACCATTCAACCCAGGCGGCCCTGGGAGGAAGACAGCCTGCTTCTGCACGGCTGGGTTGGCACAAGCACGGCAGGGTTGGCGCGAGCGCAGCTAGTGGCAGCAGCTGTGTTTCAGTTTGGGTGGCAGGTTTCTTTCGGAACTGACAGTAAGAGGTACTCCGAAATCTTAAATGGGGGTGAGGGGAGGATTGTTTACCAATTGTGGTTTTGTTTGTTTTGTTTTGTTTTGTTTTTGTGACAGGGTCTCACTCTCTCACCCAGGCTGGAGTATAGTGGTGTGTCCATGGCTCACTGCCTCAAACTCCTGGCCTCAAGTGATCTTCCTGCCTCAGCCTCCCCAGTAGCTGAGCCCACATGCATACGCCACCACGCCCAGTTAATTTGTTTTTATTTTTTATAGAGACAGGGTCTCACCATATTGCCAGGTGGTTTCAAACTCCTAGCCTCAAACAATCCTCCCGCCTCTGCCTCCCAGAATGCTGGAATTACAGGCATTAGCCACCATGCCCAGCCTTATCATCACTTTCAATAGCAAACCAAAGAAGCTGATTCTAACTAATTTAAGCAGAAAAGAAAATGTTTTGGAGAATTTTTCACAGGATTAATGGGAAAGTTGGAGAACTAGGCTTAGAAAAGAGTTAGGAAGCCGCCACCACCATGAGTAAATTCTTATTTTCACTGTGTCTTCGTGTCATTTCCCCAAGGTTCAGCACTCCTCTCTGGTGGAAGGAAGTGAATCTCTAACTCTAGATCACATGCTTATGCCCCAGCTTGCTAAGGAATGGGGCGAGGGACTCTCTGCCACACCTTCAGCCTCCACAACCCATAAAGGATACCTCCCGACCCAACAGGAAGGGTATTCAGCAAAAGCAACTCACATTCACTCCATGTGCACAGCATTTTCTTTGATCTGTTTCTGAACCTTCAGATACCCCATCTGATCACTAGGAAGACCACGTGGGAGAGTGGTCATGTCAGCATGGTGAATCAATCATCTCTCCTGGAAAAGCAAGTCCCCATGCAGGTCCATCTATGAGTGGCTCCAAAGCATCTTCCCGGCACCCAGCAAACAGCCAGTTCATTCATCCGCTGAGGACCTACAATCCTGTGGGCTAGGGCTGTCTGTGCACACGTCTGTCTCAAATGACAGTAGCACTTAGTGTTACCCTAGGAGGCAGTTTGTTCTGGCCTTTCAGGGACAGAACTCAGAGTGAAACCTTGACTATGTGTGACCCTGTCAGTAGGTCTTTGATATTCCTCTGACCTAAACTGGCTGCTGACAGCAATGAAAATAAACACTGGCCCACATTCCGAGAACTGCCTTTGTCTTCCTTATCCCCAAGGAGTCAGGGAGTGCCGCAGTGAGACAGAACAGAGAAATGAAAAGCATGAACTGGAAGTATCCACGCGTGTGGCGGCATAAACACCACACTCAGGACAGCAGCCTCCTAGTGGGGGGAAGGGCTCAGGGAGGGGTGCACAGGGGGCTTCAACGTTACCAAGCGTCTTGTTTTCTTTATGAAAAATGGACCTGAATCCAGTTTGCTTGTTCAGCTATTCCTCTAACACCTGTTCTTCAAATGCGTGGAAACCTTAGTCCGCAGACCCTCTTTATTTTCACCTAATAGATTATTCACCTCAGATGCTTTTTCCTCTGCCTTAGATCCACACCTTCTCCACCCCCACAGCCGACCAGGGTCTCACAATCGATGTTGACATTTTTGTATTTGTGCTATAGTCTGTATCCACAGATGGTTGAGTATTTTGTATTTTAACATTTTATGTGAATGTTATCATGCTGTACATGTCCTTTTGAAACTAAGTTTTTACTCTTGTTCTTTTCTGGAGATTTACCTGTGTTGATAAGTGAAGATCTAGTTCCTTCTCACCACTGTATGGTATTTTGTTATCTAAAGAAACGATACTTGGTTTTAAAACATATCTGAAATAGCAAACAAAGCAAAGTGTCAACATTTGTTAAAATTATGTGGTAGGTACATCAGCATTCATTATATGACTTACAGATGTTTATGTATGTTTGAAAGTTTTTAAAATCTAAAAGAAGAGGTGAGACGACCCCTAGCATGGGGGTCAGGCAGGTGACATCTCAGCACTAGCTGGGCTGGATTGCAACTGCTTCTGCAACTAGTCAGACTGAGATTAAAAGTCAACTTTGTGGGCTTGGCCTCCTCTTGTTTGCTTTTCGTGGGAATCTGCCTCCCTGGGGAAAGGCCTGAGAGCCTTGACCTTGGGCTGAAGAGTGTTTACGCAGCTGCATGATTTGTGGAGGTGGTCAGAATAGGCTGGACAGAATTTGCTGTGGGCCAGGCCATTTTAAAAAAAGAAATTGGCAAGAGACCATTTTACACAATGGCTGTGATACGTAATGTTAAAAAAAATATTCACAATATACCTGAGTTATAAATAGTCCAAAGATAAATATTGATCACAACACTGGCTGGGCCAACCTTTGACCTCCTCAGCACTCTACAAACTTGGGTTAATTGAAGGCGATGCCTCTTCTGTTATGCTTACTGGATACCCCCATGGGATGCCAGGTGGCCTCTGGTTCTCTTTCTTCTCTATCTGGGGCTTTCAGAAAAGTGAGACTTTTCAGAAGTAAGATCTTTTGACCCATGGCCTGTGTTTTTATAAAACCATTGATCAATTCTGCCATCAAGCAAAAGGTCTGTATTAGGTGAAATAAAACACTCATGAGGACTAAATGAAATCGCAGATATGGAAGTCAGCAATTCCCAAAGTGACCATGAGCCCCATTCTCTTTCCTCCCTCCTCCTGTGGAAGGGCTCCCCAGGTCCTTCCCGCCTGGATTCTTCCAGCCCGTGATTTTCATGTCACCAGGCCTCCACTGCCTCCAGGTTGGAGACAGGGCTCTCTCCCTGGCAGCTGCTGGAGAGCGAGACTGTTCCTGAGCCCCCCATTAAACGTGTCTCCTGCAGCAGTGGCTACACTGACGTGTCCTTCTCTCCACCCAGGCTATGACTTCTGCCAGGTCCTGCAGTGGTTTGCCGAGAGGGTGGACAGGATCATCCTGCTCTATGACGCTCACAAGCTGGACATCTCAGATGAATTCTCAGAGGCCATCAAGGCCTTCCGGGGCCAGGACGACAAGATCTGTGTCGTGCTGAACAAGGCCGACCAAGTGGACACGCAGCAGCTGATGGGGGTCTACGGGGCCCTCGTGTGGTCCCTAGGCAAGGTCATCAACACGCCCGAGGTACTGCGCGTCTACATTGGCTCCTTCTGGGCGCAGCCCCTGCAGAACACGGACAACCGCCGGCTCTTCGAGGCTGAGGCCCAGGACCTCTTCAGAGACATCCAGAGCCTCCCCCAGGAGGCAGCGGTACGCAAGCTCAACGACCTCATCAAGCGAGCGAGGCTGGCCAAGGTAAGCCAGGAGATGCCTTGCACAGAGGCCAGGGGCTGGGACTCTGCTGTCTCCTCTCCAGAGGCAAGATGGGTGGGAGGAGGCTTCGTTCCAGAAGGCTTAAGGAATGAACATGTGCTAGGTTAAGAATACAGCCTCGAGGTCAGGTGGCCCTGCTGACACCCTAGCTCCTGGCTCTGCACTCCTGGGCAGATGACTAACCCTGTTCTCCAATCTGTACCATGGAGCTAATAAGAGCACTTCACAAGAACTTGGGGTGACAGTTGGTCAGTGTGACAGAGCACTTGGCATAGTGCCTGGTGCACAGGGAGGGGGATCGATCAGTGCACTCACTACATGGTAGCTGTTAGGATGTCAGGACGATAGGAATATAACCAGCCAAACCTGAGAGAGGTGGCATTGGTGAGACCGACAGGATGCTGAGAGGCCACTGCTAGTCCCCGTGCACCAAAGGCCAGTGTTACCACCTGGATCCAGGGGAGCCCTGGGAAGAAGTATGGCTCAGTCTTAGTCTTGGAGTATGCTGGTTCTGGGTCACCCCCGCATCCTCATTCTGGGCTGCGGGCTGTTAGCCTGCATGCCTGGGCTCCTGGCTCGCCTGCCTCATAGCTGAGCCTTTCAGCAGCCCCAGGAGCGTGTGCCCAATGGGGCAGTGAGAGGTGACCTGCTGACATCCCTCAAGTGACAGAGTCAATTCATGTCTCCAAAGAGAGAAAAGCATATCCCTCCTCCAAGAGAAAATACAGAGAAAAAAATGGCTCTTCAAAAAATATGTGCATGTTTCATAAAATCATTGTCCTCTAATGCTGGAAGTGCCTTTAGAGTTTTATCTAGTCCTAGTGAAGTTCAAACCTGGCTGATCATCAGAAGCAACATACATTCCCAGGCCCTGCCCCAGAGCCTCGGATATAGGGGTGTGCGTGCACTCATGGCCATGTGTGCATATGCATGTGTGTAAACATGCGTGTGTGTGTGTGTGTGTGTGTGTGTGTAAAGCTCCCTAGGTGATTGGCTATGTGCCAGTCATGGTGTGGATGCTGCCATGAGTGCCCTGGGAAGGGTGACTACGTGCCTGGCCAGGAGGCAGGGAGGGCTTCCCTGATGGGGACAGCCAAGATGGGGACAATTCTTCCTCCTTCTTGCTGCTCATTAGCAGCCTGTCCTCGTGCCAGTGTGCTCACTGGGCAGCCTCTTGCCTGGGTGAAAACAAACACCTTCCTGGCTGCTGCTGCCCCTCACACAGGACCTCGATGTCCTGTGTCCCTCTCTGTCACGTGTGTCCCAGTGCATGTGCACGCATTCCTCCCATATGGCTCAGCTAACCTGCAGTGGTGTGGTGCTTGTGTGAGTCATCCTTCTTTATCCGTTCTTCCTGGTCCAAGTGGCTTCCTTTCCAGAACTACAAGCCATTTTTGCTCCAGTTCTGCAAGGCAGATGTGCTAACTAGTTTGTAAATCCACTTACGTGCAGCTCTCCTGAAATGATTTTGCCCTCGCCCTTGTCCTGGGCCTAATGCTTGGTAGTAGGAAGGCTGTTTTTCCACTCGGTGATCCCCTGGTTTGTGGTGTTTCCTTTCTCCAGCAGGTACAACTGAACAACCTTCAAGGTGTGTGACACCCCACATTATTTTATAACCGAAGTTGGTGACTCATGTCATAGCCTTTGCAGATTTTGAGATTTTTTAAAACTATTTTTAAATGCTCATGGACATTCCTCATTTACCAGTTATTGGTAAATGAAGACCCAGTGACTGGAGATGCTGCTGTATTCAGTCATATAAATAAATAAGGAGGCCGGGCACGGTGGCTTACGCCTGTAATCCCAGCACTTTGGGAGGCTGAGGCGGGTGGATCACAAAGTCAGGAGTTCAAGGCCAGTCTGGCCAACATATTGAAACCCTGTCTCTACTAAAAATACAAAAATTAGCCAGGCATGGTGGCAGGCACCTGTAATCCCAGCTACTTAGGAGGCTGAGGCAGGAGAATCGCTTGAACCCAGGAGGCAGAGGTTGCGGTGAGCCAAGATCGTGCCACTGCACTCCAGCCTAGGTGACAGAGTGAGACTCTGTCTCAAATAAATAAATAAATAAATAAATAAATAAATAAGGAGCAGAAAGCTCACTGGAAATGCCAAGCGCCTTAACCCATAGAGCTTCCCTGCCATCCTTGAGCCTCGGGCCCTCTGAACGGGCCAGCGCGGCCCGGGTTTGGAGGCACAGAACGCTGCTCTGTATTCTGACACTGTGAATAATGAAAACCCTTGTGTGGATGCGGGGAGTGGGGGACGGTCAAACTTGCTGAGCTTACTTGCAGGAAAAAGGCTTGTGGTTTTTTTCTTCCTAAGAATAGTATCTGGCTTGTTCCTTTTCACAAAGGAAAATGTTTGAAGTATGGGTATTTGCAGCCGGAGCTTCTCAGTGCCAGTTGCTCGTGGGCAGTGCCATGCTGAGGAGCGGGGACAGGAAGCGGGCTCACCCGGAGGAGAAGCCGGACTCAGCACAGTGGCCTTGGCCACTAACTCATGACATTGACCTCACACCACTTGCAGTTTCATGTTCCACCGCTGAACTTGTTTCTGCTTAAATGGACAGATGCTTACCTGAGTTTTTCTTTTTGGAGTGTTTATATTTTCCAAAAGTGCTTTTATTTTGGTTTATTAACCTTTCTCTTGATCCAGTTTTCCTTTTTCACACCAACTGTTCCAAAGCTCTGTAGTCTGCATTATGTGTGTTTTTTTGTTTGATCCTGTTGACAACTACAGAGTTGGGCATTTTTGTCCTCATTTCCCACCTGAGGGAACGGAAGCTCAGAAAGGTGAAGTTATGTCCCCGAGGCTTCACAGCCTGTAAGCTGCAAAGTATACGTTCAAACCTCGGTCAGTGTGACACCTCAGTCCAGAAAGCAGTCACCTGAAATTGGGAGTGAACAGCAGCTACAGTACCTCCTCCCTTGTGTCCTTGTTTTCTGCACTGATCTGTTAATCTATTTATTCCATAAAAGTCTCCATCCACAGAAACCCTACAAAGTTTAGGTTTATCAAGCTGACACTTTGAAAACATGCAAAGGGTAAGTTTTCAGATGTCAGCTAAGAGATGTCAAGTCTGAGTTGGGTTGTGGAGTATGTTTATTTATAGAACACCATAATTAACCAGGATTCATGGCCCATCCAGATAAAGCAAGTGCGCCGTTTTAATCAAACTCGAAGTGTCATAAAGGTGACATTTTAATAATATGAAAAGTAGATACTGTTCCCAAAGAGCTCTTGAAGTTTATTTCCCTTCTTTTTCTGTTTATATATTTTTTTCACATCTCTGTATTTAAGGAACAGGGAAGCTTTAGAGTGGGTTTTTGGTTAGCCTCAAAGATCACTTCTTACAATCTCAGTAGACATCCTTCTTGGAAGACGGCTCACACTCCGAGATGCCAGTCAGGGTTCATTTCATGATTCTTTAAAGGAAGCTATTTTGGGAAAGCCCAAAAAAGGGTTTGGAAAATGTCATTTACTTTTATTCAGCTATAATTAAAATAGCCAAATTAAAGAAATCAGACTCATACAAATCCCAAACAATGCAAGTTCACTATCAGACCCCACCCTTTAGAAGCGTATTGCCCAAGAATAGGAAAGGCTGTCACCCATTTGGAGATCTTTGCTCAACAAAAATGAGGCAACATTTGAGGAAGAAACAAGTAAAACTGAGAAAGAAGAGGAGAGGTCAGTGATTTTCAAGGTTCACTATAGTTCTGTGGAATTTAGCTTATTTCAAATGTAGACTCTTCTCAGTCACATGTGATGTGCAGAGCCTGGCTTTCTTGTCTATAGGCTGGGCACGGTGGCTCATGCCTGTAATCCCAACACTTCAGGAAACCGAGGCGGGCAGATCACTTGAGGTCAGGAGTTCGAGACCAGCCTGGCTAACATGGTGAAACCCCGTCTCTACTAAATGTCATCAAAATGACAAAATGACAGTTTTTCTCTAGGCTAATAACTCAATGAGCAGAAAGGAAAGTCCTCCCTTTTAAATGTATATGAATGTATATGTAGTTCACACTTACACTCTGACACAGATCTCATTGTGTCCAATGATGTGTGTGTGTGTGTGTGTGTGTGTCTCCAAGACTGAGACACATGTACTAAAGAGTGATACTGGCCACATCTACTCTGGGCTGGGAGGGTAACTTCAGCGAGTGCTGGATACAAAAATTACAAAAAAAATTACAAAAAAGTTACAAAAAATACAAAAATTAGCTGGGCGTGGAGGTGGGCGCCTGTAATCCTGGCTACTCAGGAGGCTGAGGCAGGGGACTCACTTGAACCCAAGAGTCGGAGGTTGCAGTTAACCAGGATCGTGCTGCTGCACCCCAGCCTGGGCGACAAAGCAAGACTCCATCTCAAAAAAAAAAAAAAAAATTCTCCTATAAAGAAATGAGGCATTTTTTGTGCACCAAATGGATTCAGGCTAAAGCGTGTGAGAATCATGATATAATGGATCATGAAGATCCTGGTATTGCCTAGTCCTCGGCAGGGCTCTAAAAATAACTCAGTCAGCAGCCCTGAGCTACTGTGGATGTGTGTGTGTCAGTGCTTGAGCCCATAAATGGAAGCCTGTCTCTTTGAAGGGTGACCTCAGACAAGTGTGCAGCCCCCTCCGGTCCCCTTTAAGGCTGCACGGAATTACATGTGCCATTGGTGCCAGTTTTGATCTGAACAGAATAACAAACCCTTGCTCAAGTGGGAACACGTCAGCTGCCCTTCTCTGCCTCTCACAGTCTCACACTCTTGTTACCCCATGGGTTCATCTTTTGGGTCTCAGGCTTATTAACTGAATTTTTTATATTATCATAAACCCACTTTATAAACGTGCTGATACCCTGACTTTAAATACTCTATGCAGGTTTCCAGAGCTGGGCTTCCAGCCGCAGGTCTCCAGCAGGTAGCGTTAAGTTTGCAGATGAGCGTGGCACAGTGTATCACCATGCCTTCCCAGCCCGCCTTCCCCAAACTACTGCGTGATCCTCACATTCCATGAAGCTTTTCATTCCAGCACTGGTCGCTTCCAGCATCCAGCACTTGCTGAAGTTACCCTCCAAGCCCAGAGTAGATGTGGCCAGTATCACTCTTTAGTACATGTGTCTCAGTCTTGGAGACACACACACACACACACACACACACATCATTGGACACAATGAGATCTGTGTCAGAGTGTAAGTGTGAACTACATATACATTCATATACATTTAAAAGGAAGGACTTTCCTTTCTGCTCATTGAGTTATTAGCCTAGAGAAAAACTGTCATTTTGTCATTTTGATCCATTTGATTTTCCCCAGTCATCCCCATTAGATGGCTTAGGGCTTCTGCAAGTTTACACAAGGCAAAGGATGACTTGAACAAGATACGAATGTTCAAAAGCCCCCAGGGGTCAATGTAAACTAAACACTTGGAACCCAAATTCATTATATTACTATTTAAATAGAGTTTATTAATTATTTGGTAAGGAGTAACCAGCCGGGAGCCCTCTCTCTCATTACTGTACCTCCAGCTGTTGGTCTTTGGCCATTAGTTGATAAGAAGTTACATTTGCTCCTCTTTCTAGTGAGCAGAGTGCATTCAAATGCATGACCTCTTCTATTCTCATAATAACTCTGTGAGATGAATGTTGTTGTCATTTCTAATTTGTGGATGAGCACGCTGAGGCGGAGATCCCATGCCTGGCCCCAAGTTGCTCAGTGGGTAGGCAGTGGTCACGGGGCCTGAGCCTCATCTTCCAGCTCCAGGTCTAGTCCCCCTCTTCTCTTTCGTACTCCTCCTCTTCCCAGTTAGTTTTCTCTCGTTATAAAGGTCAGAAGACCCAAGTGTTTCCACCTCCTTCCCCAGGGACAACCGCCAGGTCTGGCCCTGGGTCTGGCATGTATTTGGAGACACCTTTGACACATAATTGCAGGAGTGATCTCTGGAGGCTGACTGTGGATTTTAGCCATTCAAGCTGTCCCGTCTGTTTACCAGAAGACTTTAGAAAATGACAGGATGCCATCCTGCCAGCAGCTCGCAGTCTTCACCCGCATTCCCACGTGGTGTCCCGACGTTTGTGTGCCATCATTGTGTCCGTGTTTGATGTGTGGGGAAAGGGAGAATAAAGGACCCTTCCAAAGCGTCTCAGTGAATTAGGCGCGAGCAGAAGTCAAACCTCAGATCAAAGTTTTCCAAACTCATTCTATGGGACACAGTTCATTTTGAATTCCAGATTTTGAACAACTTCAGTAAGATTATTAATGCATATCCACAGGGAGTCATTAGTTCTTTAGGGACAGGAACGAGGCACTTGGATGCTAGTGCCAGCTCTGTATCTACCAACTAGCTGTGTGACCTTGAGTGAGTCACATGGATGTCCTGGAACCAGGAATTAAAGTAGATATTGGGGTTCACTTCCAGTTTCAGTATTCCATGATGCTAAGGATTATAATTTACCTTGTGACTTGATGGATTTTTTTTTCTTTTTTTGAGACGGATTCTTGCTGTGTCACCCAGGCTGGCGTGCAGTGGGGCCATCTCAGTTCACTGTGACCTCCGCCTCCCGGGTTCAAGCTATTCTCCTGCCTCAGCCTCCCGAGTAGCTGAGACTATAGGAGCACACCACCACACCCAGCTAATTTTTGTATTTTTAGTAGAGACAGGGTTTCACCACATTGGCCAGGCTGGTCTCGAACTCCTGATCTTAAGTGACCCACCTGCCTCAGCCTCCCAAAGTGCCTGGATTACAGGCATGAGCCATCGTGCCCGGCCAACTTGATGAACTTCTGAAAGCAGGTCTGTGCACAGAAGCTGGCCCTGGGTTATTGTTTAGGGCGCACCAGGAAGGGCAGGACGCGGGTGGACATGCAGAGGCAGCGTAACAGGAGACTTCCACAAACCTCGCTAACAGAACTTCCTAGAAGTGGAGGCTGGGACCGAGAGCAGCCGCAGTGTGAGCAGGTCACCTAAGGGTCATGACTCAGGTGACACCAAGCTGGCGGAAGGAGGAGGGAGTTGAGACCTGGCACGAGATCAGCCCCAGGTTTATCAGGGCTGTGAAGGCCTAGTGTCGGGGCCACCTCGGTCATCAGCCAGCAAACACCATGAGGCCTGAGACGAGGGAGCAGGTGACACTCAATGGGTGGAGGGTGTGGCAGGTGCACATCAGCTGAGTTCAGTGCAGGTAAAGCAGGCTCTGGGCACCAGGGAGTGTTCAGGAACAGTGTGCCCAACCTCGGGGGGTGGGCGGCAGGGAGTGGGTGAGGAGTCAGCCAGATGAGCGGGAACTAAGCCCTCCCTGAGCTGGGGCCTGGCGGCTCAGAAGTACCTTACTAGTATGTGGTGAGGAGTCTTGGGAAGCCCTACAGAGGCCTAGGCAGCTGCTCCAGGGCTAGGCCCCAGAGCAGAGAAGGGGGTGGTCTCAATAAGAAGCCCTTGTGTTTGGGAGACTGAGCAGCTGTGGGGGCCTCCTGCTTCCCTTGGGGTGGCTCCAGGGTGGGGCGAGCCTGAGCACAGAAGAAAGAGGTATACATAGGTATACATAGAGAACATACTCATAGGCCCAGTCCAGAGTTGCCAGGAAGGTGGAGGCCAAGGAAATGATGCAAGGACAGCTGGTGAGCAGCTGGTTCTCCCTGATGGAACGTGGCAAGCTCCTCCAGTCCAAGGGTGCTCCCTCAGCCCTGGCCCTCCCCAGCCCACCCACACCAAGCCAGGCATTCACAGTCGGAGGCAAAGGAGTTGGTATCTTACCACTTGCTCATCACAGCGGTTAAAGCCCAGGATTCTAAATAACGGATCCCAAACTTCGGGTTTCTCAAGTTATCTCTAAGAATCTTGTAAATCATTTCAATTGTCTTCATTTGAAAAATAAGTACATAAACAAGTTTCCTGGTGACAGAAAGGTTTAGTGTCATCTCTCCAAGTCCATCCTCTCAGCGGTAGCCAGGCTGCACAGTGCATGCTTCTGTTAAACGACCCTTGTGCAGATGGGAAGTTGACATTGTCTGACCTCAGCATGTCAGACCTTGCATTAGGTACTTAGGTTAGCATCCAAATCCTCGCAAAATGTTTTTGGCTGTGTCCAGCATGTGTCCACACATGGGCCCTCAGCTGAGCTATGGAATGTATCTGCTTACCCCCTTTATTTAATTTCAACTTCTACAAGATTACAGTAGAAGTCTGTTTTCTTTAATAGGATTTTCCGTTGCTACATAGTCATTTTCTTTTTGTAATCACCATTCTGTTTTTCATCCTTTCTTATTTTAGTTACTTACTTGACTTCACAATTACTCTGAAGTTCAAGATATACAAAGTGGCCGGGCATGGTGGTTCATGCCTGTAACCCCAGCACTTTGGGAGGCCAAGGTGGGTGGATCACCTGAGGTCAGGAGTTCGAGACCAGCCTGGCCAACATGGTGAAACCCCATCTCTACTAAAAATACAAAAATCAGCCAGGCGTGGTGGTGCACACCTGTAATCCCAGCTACTCGGGAGGCTGAAGCAGGAAAATCTCTTGAACCAGGAGGTGGAGGTTGCAGTGAGCCAAGATCACGCTGTTCCACTCCAGCCTGGGCAACAGAGTGAGATTCCATCTCAAAAGTATATATATACACACCAGGGTCACCCCAACCAGGATAACCGGACCATCAGCCAGATGCTGAGCAAGCGGTGGTACACCCTGGGGCCCAATGAGACGCAGAAATACCACGACCTGGCCTTCCAGGTGAAGGTGGCCCACTTGCAACAAGGACCGAAAGAAGTCCAGCTCAGAGGCCAAGCCCACAAGCCAGGGGCTAGCAGGAGTGTAACAAGGGCTCGTGGGAGCAGAGCATATCAGAGACGGGCACTGCCACTGCCCCTGGGGTGTCCTCTGAACTCCTGTCAGTTGCAGCCCAAACACTCCAGAGCTTGGATAACAAGGAGCAGCTTCTGTGGGGCAGAACGGCTGCACACAGTCAGGGAACCTGGCTCAGCCTGGCCCAAGCCTTCTCCCACAGGGGGGTACACAGCCTGGACGGCAGGGAAATAGACCATCAGGCACTATGGGAACTGACACAGGTGGTGTCTGGCACTGCATCATACTCTGGCCCAAAGCCTTCTACTCAGTATGGAGCTCCAGGCCACTTTGCAGCCCCTGGTGAGGGAGGTGACCAGTGGGCAGCCCTGCTGCTGCCCACCTGAGCTGCTCATTCCCAGCACATGGCCAGTGAGGACATAGCGAGTGACGAGGAGCACACGGTCATCCATGAGGAGGAGGGGGTGATGATGTCATTGCTGATGATGGCTTTAGCACCACTGACACCGATCTCAAGTTCAAGGAGTGGGTGACCGACTGAAGAGTGGGGACAACTCTGGGGAGGAGCCAGAGGGCAACAAGGGCTTTGGTGGGAAGGTATTTGCACCTGTCATTCCTTCCTCCTTTACTCCTGCCGCCCCTTGCTGGATCCTGAGCCCCCAGGGTCCCCCGATCCACCTGCAGCTTTTGGCAAAGTCTATGGTCCCACCCTGTCCTCCTCCTACACATACTCGGATGCTTCCTTCTCAACCTTGGCACCCACCTCCTTCTTACTGGGCCCAGGAGCCTTCAAAGCCCAGGAGTCTGGTCAAGGCAGCAGAGCGGGCCCCCTACGGCCCCTACCCCTGGGGATGGGGGCCCAGGGACGCCTTCCAAGGTGACCTGTTTCCTCCCAATGGATCCTGCCACCTTCTGGTGCAAGAGACCTGAAAGTGTGGGCGACCTGGAGCTACCAGGCTCCTCAGTCATCAGGGTCCCTCCCAACACTAAGGCTTTCCTAGGCAGGAGCTGGGCTGAGCCACCCGGGGGACAGAGCCTGAAGAGAAACTGACTGGGCTTTCGGGGTCGGGGCAGAAGGAACCCCACAGACATGGATCCCACACTGGAGGACCCCACCACGCCCAAATGCAAGATGAGAAGATGCTCCAGCTGCAGTCCAAAGCCCAACACCCCCAAGTGTGCCATGTGTGATGGGGACAGCTTCCCCTTTGCCTGTACAGGTGGAGAAGCCGAGGACAGGCTCAGGGAACCGGAGACCGAGAAGGCGCTGTCCTCTTCACTGCACGTGCCCTGGACCAGTGCCAGCCCTGATCATGCAGCTCTTCCAGGCCCACTGCTTCTTCCTGTCCACTAGGCCACAGCCGCCCTCCAGGCCCACTATGCACACATCTTCCCCTCCAAGGTTTGTTCCGCCCCTGCCCTGACTCCCAGCCCTGTGGGGGTCCTGACCGCACCTCACCTGGCTCAGACTCTTGATGCTGCCCTGGCTGCCCCACCACTGCCTCTGCCCGAGAGTCACGTGAGGCTGAGAGTAGGGGCAGGGGCAACAGTGGTGCCAGTTGCGGGGCAGTCCAGTGGGAGGAGCCTCAGCCTCGCGGGCTGCTCCGTGGGACTGATGACTGCATGATCTTCTGGGCACCTCACGGATCTTCAACTGCAGGTGAAACGGATGCTGGTGGTGGGTGCAGGGCCGCTGGGAGCTGCTGCATGGTTCCCAGAGGCTGGACTGGGGCAGGTGCCAACTGAAGCTGCTGGGGCAGCATGGGCAGGATGTTCTGCACGCAAACCTTGGAGAAGATGATGTGTGCATAGCGGGTCCACTGCTGCTGCCCCTGCCCTGACTCCCAGCCCTGCCTGACCCCACCTCAACCTGCTCAGGCTCTGGCGCAACCCTGGCTGCCCTGCCACTGCCTCTGCCCCAGAGTTGGGGCCTTGACAGCCTGGTTGGAAGGGGACACCCCAGCCCTGCCTCAACACCTGGGGGTCTCCATAACTACCACAGGCAGGTGGGCAACCCCAAAGATCCCAGGACTCACAGTACCCCCTGAGAACATGGACAGTATGTGGGGGTAGCAATGGAGGGCAGGATGGTTATCTTCTCCCAGGTAAAGCCATTTAATCCTTTCAGTTTGGGATGGAGTAAGGCCTGCCTCTTTTTTTCTTTTTTTTTTTTTTGAGACCGAGTCTTGCTCTGTCACCCAGGCTGGAGTGCAGTGGTGCGATCTTGGCTCACTGCAACCTCTTCCCACCGGGTTCACGCCATTCTCCTGCCTCAGCCTTCCGCGTAGCTAGGATTACAGGTGCATGCTACCACGTCCGGCTAATTTTTGTATTTTTAGTACAGACGGGGCTTCATCATCTTGGCCAGGCTGATTTCGATCTCCTGACATCGTGATCTGCCTGCCTCCCCCTCCCAAAGTGCTGGGATTACAGGCGTGAGCCACCACGCCTGGCCAAGGCCTGCTCCTCTTATCTATACCCCCTACCCCTGCAGCTGTGCCGGGGGGAAAGCTGGGCAGTTTCCCTCCTCCGAGCCCCTGTACATACCATGAATTGTGGGACCTTCAGAGCTTTTCACTTTTCGGAAAATAGCTCCTGCTGGGGCTACAAGATGGAGTGTGAAGAGGGCCTTGGGCCACAGGGAGGCGCCTGTGGACTAGGGGGAGTTCATGCACCCCTTCTTTCCCCAGAGGGGCTGGACTCAGGTGAGTATGGGGGTGGGGGCTCCTGCACTTCGACACAGGCAGTGGGAGGGTTTTCTCCCCATTCCCTCTGCACTCCCAACTTGAGCTATACTTTTTAAGAAAGTGATTCACCCTGCCTTTGCCCCCTTCCCCAGAACACAACACGTTGATCATGGGCGATATTTTTCATTGTGCCAAAAAGTTGCCATGACCGTCATTAAACCTGTTTAACACCAAATAATAAGGAAAATAAAATAAAAAATTCGGGCATGGTGCAGAAACTCACTCCAAATAAATTACCTACCAAAATATATAATGGTGGAAATATTCCAAAATTCAATATTTTGGGATTTATACACAAAAGATAAACAAATTAGAGGTCAAGAGGCTGCCAGAAGGGGAAAACGGGGCCTGGAAAGGCCGTTGTGAGGAATGAGCTGGGCCTAAAGAGGCCACTGGCAGGCAGTAGCTGGACCTGCCGAAGTGGCCGAAAGGCAGGAGCTTTGGACTGGGGAGGCCGCAGTGAGGCGAGAGCTAGCTGGGCCTGGAGAGTCCACTGTGAGGCCGAGGCCGAGGCCGGGCCCGTGCAGGCCTTCGAGAGGCAGGAGGCCGGGCCTGCAAAGGCCGACTGGAGATCAAGTTCTGCGCCTGAAGAGGCTGCCAAAAGTCAAAAGAGGGGCCTGGGAAGGCCGCCAAGAGCCATGAGCTGGGCTGGGCCAAAAGAGGCCACTGGGAGGCAGGAGGAGCTGGGCCTGGAGAGGCTGACTCGAGGAAGTTTTGCACCTGGAGAGGCCGCCAAGAGGACGGAGCTGGGCCCGGGGAGGCCGACTTGCTGCTCTTCCAGGCCCACTTCCAGGCCGACTTGAGGACGACTTGGGCCTGCAGAGGCCGCCGGGAGGCCCAAGCTGGGCCTAGAGGAGCCCACCTACCGGAGGCCGTTTGGGGCCTGCAGATGCCATCGGAGGGCAGGAGCTGAGCCTGGAGAGGCCACCGTGAGGCCTGAGACGTTGTTGGGACCTGGAGTCAGCCCAGAGTCAGGCCTGGAGATGCAGCCGGGAGGAAGAGCTGGGCCCGGAGAGGACGCCGGGAGGCTGCAAGTGGGTCTGAGAGGCCAACTTGAGGAGGCCTGCCCTCCGCCTCCCGCATGGCCCAGCTGTTCCTCCTGGCTGCATCTCCCGCCTCCCAGCAAACAAGCTCTTTTGGCTCAGCTCCCGCCTGCGTTTGTAGACCCCGAAGTTTCTGCAACCAAGCTCTTCAGACCCACATCCCTTCTCCCAGTGACTGAACAGTCCCAGCTCCGGCGGGAGAAGGGCGTCTGCAGACCCCACTGTTGCCTCCCAGGGGAGTCTCCAGGCCCAGCTCTCGCCCCACCGCGACCTCCCGGGCCCAAGTCCCTGCCTACCTCCCAGCAGCCCGCGTGCGACTCTGCTACTCCCTCACGGTGGCCTGTTGAGGCAGGGGCTCAGGCTGACATCTCTCAGCGTGGGAGGAGCCAGTGTGAGGCAAGGGCTCACACTGACTTCTCTCAGCGTGGGAGGAGCCAGTGTGAGGCAGGGGCTCACGCCTCTGGGCAGGGTGCCAGAGGCATGAGTTGGGCATCAACAGGCCACCGTGAAGGAGGAGCTGGGCCGCACGCGGGCTGCTGGGAGGCAGGCAGGGACTTGGCCCCGGGAGGCCGCCATGGCGGCAAGAGCTGGGCCTGGAGAGGCCCCTGGGAGGCAAGGGCGGGGCCTGCAGACGCTGTTCTCCAACCACTGCTGGGCCTGTACAGGCCACCAGGAGGCAGGAAGTGGGCCCTCAGAGCTTGGCTGGAGAAAGTTCGGGGCCTACAAAGGCGGTTGGGAGCTGGGCAGGAGTTGAGCCAAAAGAGCTTGCTTACTTGCTGGGAGGCAGGGCCGGGAGAGGCTGACTTCAGGACAACTTGGGCCTGCAGCGGTCGCCGGGAGGCCCAAGCTTGGCGTGGAGGAGCCCACCGACCGGAGACCATTTGGGGCCTGGAGATGCCATCGGAGGGCAGGAGCTCATCCTGGAGAGGCCACCGTGAGGCCTGACCTGGGCCTGGGGAGCTTGGCTTGAGGAAGCTGTGGGCCGACCAAGGCCGCCAGGAGATGGGTAGGCACTGAGTCCAAAGAGGTTGTTGAGAGGCAGGAGTCGGGCCTGGAGACGCAACCAGGAAGAAGAGCTGGGCCCGGAGAGGACGCCCGGAGGGTGCAAGTGGGTCTGGAGACGCCGACTTGAGGAGGTTCTGGGCCCGGAGAGGCCACCGGAAGGGAAAAACTGGGCCTGGAAAGGCCGTTGTGAGGAATGAGCCCCATGGGCCTGAAGAGGCCACTGGCAGGCGGGAGCTGGGCCTGCCGAAGCGGCCGAGAGGCAGGAGCTTTGGACTCGGGAGGCCGCAGTGAGGCGACAGCTAGCTGGGCGTGGAGAGTCCGCTGTGAGGCAGAGGCTGGGCCTGTGCAGGCCTTCGGGAGGCAGGAGGCTGGGCCTTGTCGAGGCCTGCAGAGGCCACCGAAAGTCAAAAGCGGGGCTTGGGAAGGCCGCCGGGAGGCATGAGCTGGGCTGGGCCGAAAGAGGCCACTGGGAGGCAGGAGGAGCTGGGCCTGGAGAGGCTGCCGAAAGGCAGGAGCTTCGCCTGAGGAAGCCACAGTGAGACACCATCTGGGTCTGGAGGGTCCACTGTGAGGCAGAGGCTGGCCTGTAGAGTCCGACAGTAGACAGAAGTTGGGCAAAAGGCTGATTTGAGGAAGTTTTGGGCTTCAAGAGTCAGCCACGAGGCAGGCACTAGGCCTGGAAATGGCCCGACAGTCATGAGTTGGGCCTAAATGGGCCACTGTGAGGGAGGAGCTGTGCCTGTTGAGGCTGCTGGCAGGCAGGCAGAAATTTGGCCTGGGGCAGCTGCCATGAGGCAAGAGCTGGGCCTGGAAAAAGCCCCTGGGAGGCAAGAGCAGGGCCTGCAGAGGCTGTTCTCAAGTCAAAGCTGGGCCTGTTCATGCCACCGGGAAGCAGAAGGTGGGCCTGGAGAGTTTGACTTGAGGAAGTTTTGGGCCTACATTGGCCGCCATGAGCTGGACAGGAACTGGGCCAAAAAAGGCTGTTGTGAGGCAGCAGTTGTGCCTGTAGACCCAGCCAAGAGGAAGAGGTGGGACTGGAGAAGCCCCCATGAGGCAGAGGTTGGGCCTGTAGACGCTGACAGGAGGCAGGAGCTGGGCCTGGAGAGGTCAACTTGAGGAGATTTTGGGCCTTCATAGGCCACCAGGAGGCAGCAGTTGGGACTAGAGAGTCTGACTTGAGTAAGTTTTAGGCCCGGAGATGACGTCCTGGGACAGGAGTTGGGCCTGGAGAGGCCACCGTGAGGCATAAGCTGGATGTGGAGAGGCCAGTGTGAGGCAAGACCTGGGCCTGTCTAGGCTGCTGGGAGACAGGCAGGAATCTGGCCAGGGAAGGTTGCCATGAGACAAAAGTTGGGCCTGGAAAGGCCCTTGTGAAGCATGAGCTTGGCCTAAAGAGGCCACTGGGTGGCAGGAGCTGGGTGTGTAGAAGCTGCTAAAAGGTTGGGAGCTTGGCTTGGGGGGTCCACAGTGAGGTAGATGCTGGGCGTGAAGAATCTGCTGTGAGGCAGATGTTGGGACTGTAGAGGCCGACGGGAGGCAGAGGCTGGGCCTGGAGGGGCCACCAAGATGCAGGAGCTGGGCCTGGAGAGGCTGCAAAGAAGCATGAGCTGGGCCTGGTGAGGTCGACTTGAGAAAGTTCAGGGCCTGGAGAGAAGGCTGGGAGGCAGGAGCTGGGTCTAAAGAGGCCATTGTAACGATGAGCTGTGCCTGTGGAGGCTGTTGTGAGGCAGTAGCCTCATCTGCGGAGACTGCCGTGAGGTAGGGTATGGGCCTAAATAGGCCATGGTGAGTCATGAGCTTGGTCTGTAGAGGCTGACTGGAGAAAGTTCTGGGCCTGGAGAGGCTGCCGGGAGGTAGGAGCTGGGCCAAAAGATGTAAGCACATTTGCATTTATTAGGCACTTTATTTCCATTATTACACTGTAATATATAATAAAATAATTATAGAACTCACCATAATGTAGAATCAGTGGGCGTGTTAAGCTTGTTTTCCTGCAAATGGATGGTCCCACCTGAGCATGATGGGAGAAAGTGACAGATCAATAGGTATTAGATTCTCATAAGGACAGCGCAACCTAGATCCCTCACATGCACGGTTCACAACAGGGTGCGTTCTCTTATGAGAATCTAATGCTGCTGCTCATCTGAGAAGGTGGAGCTCAGGCGGGAATGTGAGCAAAGGGGAGTGGCTGTAAATACAGACGAAGCTTCCCTCACTCCCTCACTCGACACCACTCACCTCCTGCTGTGTGGCTCCTTGTGGCTCCATGGCTCAGGGGTTGGGGACCCCTGCTCAAGTGCATCCAAAGCGACCCTTCCCACACCAGTCTTCACAGTGGTCAAGGGCAGCAACCACTTAGATCCCAAGGCATGTGCCTCAGCTGGCATTTCGTCACAATCAACAGTAAGTGGTAGCTTGAGTCACTGTGAGGTCACCTACTGGAAATCACCAGCATCCCATTTCCCACTGGCAAAGAGCTCAGCACTGCCCCCTGGGAAACCAAACCTATGCCCAAATCCCATCTGTGTGGGTTTATCTCCTGGGACCCTTCCCAACATATTAGTCAGAGTCCAATCAGGAAGCATAAACCACTCAAAAGTTTAAAGTGGTAAAATTTAATACAGAGAATTATTCATTATAACAGGTGAACAGCATAATGAGAGATTGGCTAGCACAAAGTAAAGAGAACTCTAGAGAATATAGGACTAGCCCAGGCCAGGCATGGTGGCTCATGCCTGAAATTCCAGCAATTTGAGAAGCTAATGCAGGAGGATTGCTTAAGGCCAGGAGCTAGAGACCGGTCTGGACAACACAGTGAGACCCTGTCTCTATCCAAAAGAAGAAAAAAGTTAGCTGGGGGTGGTGGTGCACACTTGTAGTCCCAGCTACTCAGAATGCGGAAGTTTGAGCCTGGGAGGTCAAGGCTGCAGTGAGGCATGATTATGCCACTACAGTCCAGCCTGGTGACAGAGCAAGACCCTGTCTCAAAGAACAAAACAACAACAACCGTTTACAGACAGAAAAGAAATAGAGCCAATAAGCTGAGGAAAGATGTTGAAATGTGACAAGTAAAGTAATATGAGGTCTTTTGTCTATGTAAAATAATCAAACAAAAAATGACTTACTAAATTATAATACCCTGTGCTGGCAAAGGTGCAGTGAAATGGGCACTTTCTTACACTATGAGGGGTGTTTAAATTGTGTATAAGCCTTCCAGGGTAAAGCCTGTCAATTTTTTAAAATAATGGAGACAGGGTCTCACCATACTGCCATACTGCCTCCTCCAACTCTTGGCCTCAAGCAATCCTCCTCTCTTAGCCTCCCAAAGTGCTAAGATTATAGCTGGGAGGCACCCAAAACCCTGTCAATTTACATCAAGGGTAATGAGAATGTCCATTCACCATGACTCACAGTAATCTTACTTCTGGGGAGACAATTCAATCTAAACAAAAGGTCATCTGTACACACACAGTAAAAATCTGGGAGTAACTGAAGACAGAGTTGGTAAGTGAAATAAGAAACAGTTATAAGAAATTAAACTATGGTATCAATAGGTACCTGGTATAAAAAGTCAGTTGATGTTAGCTGCTACTTTTTTGTTGTTTTGAGACAGGGTCTCACTCTGTCACCCAGGCTGGAGTGCAGAGGCCTGATCATGACTCACTGCAGTCTCAGCCTCCCTGGGCTCAAGTGATCCTCCCACTTCAGCCTCCCAAGTAGCTGGGACTACAGGAACATGCCACCACACTAGGCTAATTCATGTGTTTTTCTGTAGGGATGGTGACTCCCCCTTTGTTTCCAAGGCCTATCGCAAACTCTTGGCCTCAAGCCATCCTCCTGCCTCAGACTCCCAAAGTGTTGCGATTACCAGTGTGAGCCACCACACCTGGCCAGCTGCTACTTTTATCAATATTATTATTATTCCACTCAATTAAAAATTATTATTTTCAAGCCTATGCAACAGTATGTATCCTACAGCGTAATTGTAAAAACATATACAGTCGTCGTCCCTCAGTATACAGAATCAGTTCCAGCCCCCCATCTCTGCATATACCAAAATCCATGCTTACTCACGTTTCGCTGTCACCCCTCTGGAAACCACGTATATGAAAATTCCAAATATTAGTTGGGCATAGTGGCAAGCACCTGTAGTCTCAGCCACGTGGGAGGTTGAGGTGGGAGGATCGCTTCAGCCTGGAAGGTTAAGGCTGCAGTCAGCTGTGATAGCACTACTACACTCCAGCCTTGGACAACAGAGGGAGACCCTGTCTCAGAAAAAAAAACAAAATAAAACAGGTTAGAAATTGTAATCTAAAGCTGACCCTAACCCTAACCCCTTAACCCTAACCCTAACCCCTAACTCTAACCCCTAACTGCTAACCCCTACCTGAACCCTAACCCCTTAACCCTAACCCTAACCCCTAACCCCAACCCCTAACCCTAACCCCAAACCCTAACCCTAACCCCAAACCCCAACCCCAACCCCAACCCCAACCCGAACCCTAACCCTAACCCCAAACCCCAAACCCAACCCCAACCCGAACCCGAACCCTAACCCCAACCCTAACCCCTAACCCTAGCCCTAACCCTAACCAATAACTCTAACCCTAACCCCTAACCCCTAACCCTAACCCCTAACCCTAACCCCTAATCCTAACCCTTACCCTTACCCTAACCCTAACCCCAACCCCCAACCCCAACCCCTAACCCCAACCCCAACCCGAACCCAAACCCGAACCCTAACCCCTAAACCTAACCCCTAACCCTAACCAATAACCCTAACCCTAACCCTAACCCCAACCCCAACCCCAACCCTAACCCCTAACCCTAACTCTAACCAGTAACCCTAACCCCTAACCCAACCCTAACCCCTAACCCCTAACCCTAACCCTAACCCCTAACCCTAACCCCTAACCCCTAACCCCTAACCCTAACCCCTAATCCTAACCCTTACCCTAACCCTAACCCCAACCCCAACCCCCAACCCCAACCCCTAACCCCAACCCCAACCCCAACCCGAACCCGAACCCTAACCCCTAAACCTAACCCTTAACCCTAACCAATAACCCTAACCCTAGCCCCAACCCCAACCCGAACCCGAACCCTAACCCCTAAACCTAACCCTTAACCCTAACCAATAACCCTAACCCTAGCCCCAACCCCAACCCCAACCCTAACCCTAACCCTAACCAATAACCCTAACCCCTAACCCAACCCTAACCCTAACCCCTAACCCTAACCCCTAACCCTAACCCTTATCCTTACCCTAACCCTACCCTAACCCTAACCCCAACCCCAACCACCAACCCCCAACCCCCAACCCCCAACCCCTAACCCCCAACCCCCAACCCCAACCCCTAACCCTAACCCCAACCCCAACCCCAACCCCAACCCTTAACCCTAACCCCAACCCCTAACCCCTAACCCTAACCCTAACCCTGATTATTCAGGGCTGCAAACAGAAAGGATTTTGTTCACCGTCGATGCGGCCCCGAGTTGTCCCAAAGCGAGGCCATGCCGCCAAGGTGTGTGCTGAGAAAGCTGCTCCGCCTTTGCGGTGTGCCCCGGGTCTGTGTTAAGCAGAACGCAGCTCTGCCCCCGCAAAAGCACCCCGCGCGCCGGCGCGGGCGCAGAGAGGCCCAGCGCGCCGGCGCGGGCACGCACAGGCCCACGGTGCCGGCGGGGGCGCGCACAGGCTGGCGCGACGTGCGGGGGAGGCGTGGCGGATGCGCAGAGAGCACGCCGCCGGGCGGGGGTTGGGTTGGGGTGGCGTGGTGCAGGAGCACAGTCGCACGCCCCTGTGCTGGGGAGGGGGGCGCGGTGCAGGCGCGGAGACGCCCGTCGCAGCGGCGCGGCGCAGAGATGGGTGGAACCTCAGTAATTCGAAAAGCCGGGCTCGACCGCCCCCTGCTTGCAGCTGGGCACTACAGGACTCGCTTGGTCACGGTGCTGTGCCAGTGCGCCCCCTGCTGGCGACTAGGGCAGCTGTAGGGTTCTGTTGCTTATAGTGGTGGCCAGCGCCCCCTGCTGGCGCCGGGGCAATGCAGGGTCCTCTTGCTCACAGTATAGCGGCGGCACGCCACCTGGTGGCAGCTAGGGACATTGCAGGGTCCTCTTGCTCACAGTGTGGTGGCAGCACACCCCCCTGCTGGCAGCTGGGGACACTGCCAGGCCCTCTTGCTTGCAGTGCAGTGGGGGCACGCCCTCTTCTGGCCCCTGGGGGCACTACAGGAACCTCTCGCTCACAGTGTAGTGGCAGCACGCCCCCTGTTGGCAACCAGGGCACTGCGGGGTCCTCTTGCTCATGGTGTGGTGCCCGTATGACACCTGCTGGTAGCTAAGGACACTGCAGGGCCCTGTTGCTCACAGTGTAGTCGTCGTACGCCACCTGCTGGCAGCTGGAGACACTGCCTGGCCCTCTTGGTGGCAGTGTCGAGGCAGCACGCCACCTGCAGGCAGATGCGGACTAGGCAGGGCTCTCTTGCTCCCAGTGTGATGGTTGGCGTCCCCTACTGGCTGCCTCCTGCACCACTTAAAGTCAGAGCATCAGTTTTTAAGCCCCATCAGTTCTGTAAATTCAACTGAAACGGAGCTAGTACTAGGGAGAGCTGATGTCCCAGTTCTTGTCTGACTTGGAAGAAAGATTTTCACCAAGAGGCAGTACAAAAATGGCAGACAACTTCATTGAAAAGAAATACAGTGTAAAGAGCTCATTGTAGAAAAATAGGGAGGAGTGGGCTGATCGTGCATGAAAACATCCTAGGAGTCCTGTGCAGGGAATTTTATTTTGGACTTCTTCACATTCCTGCCTCTGTCTCAAGTCTCCACCTGTTCTCTTTGTCTGGTTTTCCTGCTACTGCCTTAGGTCCCCGACTTGCCACACTTAGGCTTGTGGGACCTCCTCACTGTTGGTTGAGGTACATGTGTGGTGATCAATCCGAATCCACTCTGGCACCAGCCTCCTTCCCGCCATCCCAGGCAGGCTGACAGCGGTCACGTTTGTACCTAGTGTGCCTGCCTATCTCTTTTGAATGTCCTTCTTTGCCCTAATCTGCACTTATGGTGCCAGGTTTCTCTTAAGAATGTCTCCTTTGTCCTTCTTATCAGCATGTAGCTAGCAATATTCTGACATTTTTATTGCAAAGTGAATGATGATTGGGGCATCTTAAGAGGAGTTCTAGGGTGTTTCTTTCTGCATAGGTACCTCTTCTCCCTCCTACTCACAATTGACAAGTGCCCATGCACTCCAGCACTAGAGATGCTACTAATATGTGAATTTTTGATGGTCCCTCCAGGTGAGCCTTCCCAGACTTTCCCTTTTCCAGGAGGGCCCCTCCTGTTCATGTCTAGCTATCTATATACTCTAACAGAGCCCACTATCCTGTGTCTTTCCCAAAAATAGTGAGGGAACGATTAATTGGAAACCATAAGAAATGATATGCATGTAGATGAAAACTTTACAACTTGCACAAATAACCACTCAAAATCATCCTTACACTAAAAATGCAAAACTATACAATTTCTAGAAGAAACTATGGAAGAAAAGCTATGTGTCTTTGGATTTGGTAATGAATTTTAACAAATGACACAAAAGGTTGATATACACAGAAGAAATGACAATGTGGATTTCTTAATCTTTAAAGTTTATACTCTGGAAGAGACCTTCTTAAGAGAACAAAAAGACAAGCCACATATTGAAGAAAATATTTGCAAAATACAGATCTGAGAAAGAATATGTATTCAAAATATATAAAAAATTCTTAAAACTAAACCATAAGTTAAACAGCACAATTAAAAATGCACACAGATCTGAACAGACACCTCACCAAAGAAGATCTACAGATGGCAAGTAAACATACAAAAAGATGCTCAACATACTACAGAACTGAAAACCAGGAGATAGCACAGCTGGTCTATATCTATTAGAACTGCTAAACTCTAAAAAAATCACAAATTGCTGGAGGAAAGACAATAACTCTTTTCATTGCTGGTGGAAGACAGTGTATAAGACCAGAATATGCCACCCCAAAATATGTCCCTTTGGCATAAGAATTATTCCAAGATGATTATTTTGAAAAAAATGCTAACAAAGGAAGTTCCAAAACCAGAGTAGAAGTTACCCTTCTGTAAGGAAAATTTACATCTATAAAGGAAATCCCCATTTAAAAGCTACCTCTCTCTCGGCACCAAGAAGAGAAGGATAACTAAATCACTAAAGAGTCTTATCAATGGAGAACGCATGGACTTCAGTCTGTATAACAAACGTTACTCTTGTCTAATGTGGTTTTGCTGGTTAACTCCCCACTACTGTGCCTCAAATCTTCAAGTTGAAGATAGTATTTACACTTGAATTGAAAACCACCTGCTGGAGATTTACTCATTTTTCCCTGAGTATCGCCCATGTATCCATAAGGTATACATGTTTTTAAACTTTTCTACATTTTTCTCATTTTAATCTGTCATTTGTTACAGAGGGTCCCATCTAAGAATTCTGAAAAGATAGAGAGAAAATTATTTTTCCTCACCTATTACAAGTTGGGCAGTTTTTTCCAAAGCTAAATAAGTCTCACCTTACAATCCAAAAATGACATTCCTAAGTATTTTGACAACCACTTTGATGTGATTTCCAAACAAAAGCTACCATGCAATTATGTACAGAAGCCCTATTCATAATGACCAAAGGAAAAAAAGGAATCAGAAAGTCTTACAATAGATGACTGTGTGGGAACCCCCTCAGACATCAAGAATTATTATAAAGATTATTTAAATGAAAACATTTGAGATACCGAAGATGAAGGAAGAAATCTTACCAGAACTTACTTTATCCAATTAAAGCACAGCTCCCAGAAAATACAGCTGCCATTAACCCCATCCACGGAGTTCCTTGCAAATTCAGCTGCCATTAACCCCATCCATGGAGCGCCCAGAAAATACAGCTGCCGTTAACCCCGTCCACGAAGTTTCTTGCAAATTCAGCTGCCATGAAGATAGACTGCTCATTCCCATTAGCATTGATAAATGAAAATGAAATCCTAAGCTCCCAGCTGACTGAACAGACCCACTCTTGGCTGAGGGGACCCCAGAGTAACTTTCAAAACTGAGTTCTCAGCTTGGCCAGAATGGGATGATGGGAGTCAGGTACACCCCATTATACCCCCTGCTTTGCAAAGCATGATGAGGCTTTCTTCCCTAAGGATTTAACAGAAACCAGCCCTTTCAAAATCACCGCTGATATCAACCTCTCCTTTCTTGCCTGGTAAGAGACCACCCATGACGGAGAGGTTCTGGACAGCACACAGAGGATGCACAGAGCGAGTTTTCATGTCCTCTGCTTCACCTTTTAATGTCAGGGGGCTGAAAACTCCACCCTGGGATCATGCTAACACTGCCATTTTTTGTACATGGGACCCATGAAGAACCAAGGAACTCAGTTGTGCATGCACGCATTTCCCCTTTCATAAATATTCATGACTCCGCCTAGAGCTTATTAAAGATGTGTATTTGGCCATGCCACTCAGCATAAATTACTGTTTCCTTCACCTCTTCCTTGAAGTGTCTGTTTCTAGTTTCTGGCTGGAGGCTATGCTTCCCAGCCTATCAGAAGGACTACCCTGCAGGCTGCAACCCTTTACAGGAAATAAATACCTCACTGGGTGCAGTGCCTATAATCCCAGCACTTTGGGAGGCCGAGGCAGGTGGATCACCTGAGGTCAGGCGTTCAAGACCAGACTGGCCAACATGGTGAAACCTCATCTCTACTAAAAAAACAAAAATTAGCCAGGCATAGTGGTGAGGGTCTGTAATCCCAGCTAATCGAGAGGCTGATGCAGGAGAATCACTTGAACCTGGGAGGTGGAGGTTGCAGTGAGCCAAGATTACACCATTGCACTCCAGCCTGGGCAAGAAGAGTGAAACTCCGTCTCAAAAAAATAAAAATAAACAAAAATATAGAAATCTCTCCTTTCCATATTTATGAACCTCATCATTCTTTAGTTGACAGCATTAAAAAGTTCAAAAAGACCTTCCATACTCTCCCACAGAAGCCCTAGAAATTGTCATTTTGTTAATCATTTTGGATGCTTGAGAACTGAGAATCTGACAGTGGCCTAGTATCCGGAATATACAAAGAACTCTTACAACTCAAGAACAAAAAGACAAACAACCCCCACCCACCTCCCATGCAAAATGGGCAGAAGAATTAAAGACACTTTTCTCCAAAGAAGATACACAAATAACACATGAAAAGATATTCAACATCAGTAACCATTAGGGAAATGAAATGCAAATCTAAACTACAATAAGATACCACTTCATACCTATTAGAATGGTTATTACAAAAAAAGAAAGAAACAGAAACTAACATGCGGTGCCAGGAAGTAGAGAAATGTGAACATTGCTGATGGGCATGTCATATGGTGCAGACACTGTGGGAAATAGTTTGGTGGTTCTGCAAAACGCTAAACAGAATTACCATAGAACCCAGCAACTTCACTCCTAGATATATATACACAAAAGAATGGAAAAGAGGTATTCAAACAAAAACTTGTATACACATGTTTATAATGGTGTTATTCACAATTTTAAAAAGTTGGAAACAGGCCGGGTGCGGTGGCTCATGCCTGTAATCCCAGCACTTTGGGAGGCAGAGGCGGGCGGATCACCTGAGGTCAGGAGTTCAAGACCAGCCTGGCCAACATGGTGAAACCCCATCTCTACAAAAGTACCAAAATTAGCCAGGAGTGGTGGCAGGTGCCTGTAATCCCAGCTACTCGGGAGGCTGAGGCGGGAGAATCACCTGAACCTGGGAGGCAGAGGTTGCAGTGAGCTGAGGGCACACCATTGCACTCCAGCCTAGGTGACAAGAGCAAAACTCCATCTCAAAAACAACAACAACAACAACAAAACACAGCCCAAATGTCCACCAACAAATGAACAGGAAAGTCAAATATGGTCTATTTCTATAACCGCATAATATTCAGCTGTAAAAAGGGTTGAGGCACTGATTTTACAATGTGGACGAACCTCAAAACATGCTAAAAGCAAGAAGCTGAACACAAAAGGTCACATATTTTATGATTCCATTCATGGAGAATATCCAGAATACGTAAATCTACAGAGACAGAAAGCAGATTAGTGGTTGCCAGGGGTCAGAGGGAGGGCACATTGGGTAGTAGCTGCTTAATAGGTAGGGGGCTTCCTTTTGGGGTTTTTGAACTAAGAGGTGATGGTTGCACAATATTTTGCAGGTTCACAATGTCACTGAATTTTACATCTTAAAACAGTTAATTTTATATTATGTGGATTTTACCTGAATAAAAAAACAAAATCCCACCCCAGCATTCCCTCACCAGGGTGAGCCCTCTTCCCACATGCTCCCTTAGCCTGGGGTTCAAGGCCCTCCACAGCCCAGCGCTGTCTAGGCCTGGCCAACCACATTCTGGACACATGTCTGCCAGCTCCTAAACCCATGGCCGTTTCATCATTCCAGATCCAGGTCACCTTCTCTCGCCTTCACAGACACCCAGGGATCAGCAACACCTCAGGGCTCACAGGGTCCTTTGAACCTTGTCCTACTGTAATCCAGACCTTGACACATGGTCTCCAAGGGTTGTCCCATCTCAATAAAAGGAAATCAGAGTTTTCTGAGCACCAACGTGTGCTGGTGTCTTGCTCAGGTGAACTCCCTGCTATCTATAGCTAGTTCCCTGTGCAGAGCGGAGGGCCAGGCTCAGGTGGCTGAGTGACTCACCTGACCTGCAATCCCACAGCCTCCAGTGGCTTCACACTCAGGTTCCAGCCCAGAGCCAGGGCTCCAGGTGCCACCCAGGGAAAGTTTGTGAGTCAGATGAACGTGTGTCCAGCCCACACAGGAGAGGCATTGAAGCTGTGGGGTCACTTTTGTGATCATGAGGTGGTCCAGGCCCCATGAGAAACCTCATGAATCAGGCAGACCCTGTTTATGTACACCAACCCAAGGCTCCCCAGAGGCCAGCTCCAGGAAGTGGATTCACACTAGTATTTGATACTTAGTTAGAGCTGAGGACGCCTGAACCTTGCTTCCGTCCACACCCTCCCAATCTCTGGATGCTAAAGATACATTCTCAGGCCTGCCTCAACCCTGCTGACCAGGATCTGGTCTGAGGCTCCCCACAAAACCTCTGAGACTCCCCACAAACCTCAGGGACTCGAAAGGCACACAGGGTGGGGAGGATGCTTATCAGAGCCAGAAGGCTTTTGCCTTTGGGGGGCCTCGGACTGCAAGTACTTTTTTTTTTTTTTTTTTTTTTTTTTTTTGCCCAGGCCACAGGGAGCATGGGAACTCCCAGGAGAGGTGTTCCCTGGAGCCTGGGGTCCAGAGAGGGACCCAGCCTCTGTTTTACCCTGCCTTCAAAACTTCAGCACCCCCAACCCCATAATAGTCTCATCCCAGCCCTCACTGGGCAGAGGATCCCAGCACCAGCCCCATCCCCAGCAGTCAGGCCCTCCCGTGATCTGCCTGGGGCACCCTGGAAGGGGCCATGGTGCCTTTGGGGCCGGCAGGAATGTGGAGATCACTGGCAGAGGCAGGGACAAGGTTATAGGTTGAGTTCCATCCCTAACAATTCATATGTTGAAGCCCTAACACCCAGTACCTACAAGTATGGCATTATATGGAAATAGGGTCTTTGCAAATGATGATGTTTGGAAGTCATTAGGGCCATGCTTCATTCATGATGATTATGTCCTTATCAAAAGGGGAATGTGGACACAGAAACACGCACAGGGAAGAAGGTTTGTGAAGACTGGAGCTTTGCTGTCACAAGCAAAGAAACTACCAGAAGCTGGAGAAAGGCCCTGGAACAGATGCCTCCCTAGGGCCGGCCCTGCCAACACCCTCATTCCAGACTCTGGACTTAAGAACTTCGAGACAACAGATCTCTGTGGACCAGGAGGGATGGGGTGGGGGTGGCCTCCCTGAAGATGTTCCCTGAGTCTCCACCCCACTGTACCCAGAGCTGACCCTGAGCCTCCATCCTGCTGTCACTGGAGCCTGGAAAACCCAGGGCTGCCCAAACCCCATGCCTCACATCTCCCCGGGCTCCTCCTCCAGCTATCAACACTTTGGAACAGCCGTTATGTCCCTTTGATCTCTAGGAAAGGTGCCTCAGGAAGGCACAGGAAGAGGCACAAGATGGTGTCTCAACTGTGTCCACTGGGCCCAGGCTGGCCCTTTAAGGAGGTGAGGGCAGGCAGTGGGATCACATCCCTCTTCTCAGAGAGGCCAGGGATAAGGCCAGAAAGGGGACAGGGGGAAGTGTTGGGGCAGAGGGGTGGCGGCGCTGTGGGAAGAGGATGCTGAGGGCAGTGGCCCCTCCCCACAGGTGCCAAGTGGAGTGGGTGAGGAGGAGCCTTCAGCCTCCATCTGGACCAGACCTCTAACCATTGCACAGGTGCCACTTCTTGGGAGGTCCAGTCCCAGCCAAGGGTCAGCTCCAGAGATTTTATTTTCCCCAAAATGGACATGATGCAGCTGGCTAAGTCATGGTTCTAGAACTTTCAGGAGTGACCCTGCTACCTGATAGGAGTGAGCAACACCCCCTGGAGGTCCTCATGTAGCCCGTGCCTCTGCCTGTGACCAGCTACCACCCAAGCACCTCCTCACACAGTCTCTGGGCCCTGCTGGTCACAGGAAAGGCTACCGGCAAGGGCTGGGATGGCCCAGGCTCTGCGTGTTTCCTGGGATGGCAGAGGGGTGGCCCCCACCACCTTACTGGATCAAGGCACAGTAGTTACTGCTGCTGCCCTCTGAGTCTGGGGGAGCTGGCCAGGTGGGGGATATGGGGCATTAAGACAGCCCTGATCTCTGACACAGAACAACAGGCCTGGGGCAGGGCTCATGCTGTTCTCCCTCTTGACCATCAGAACAACCACCTAACCACCCAGTGCCCAGCTGCCCAGGGCCCTCCTAGATCAAAGGGACGCCCTGCCCGTGTGGTCTATGACTCCACCCCTGCTCTAACCACCCAGTGCCCAGCTGCCCAGGGCCCTCCTAGGTCAAAGGGACATCATGCCCGTGTGGTCTATGACTCCACCCCTGCTCTAACCACCCAGTGCCCAGCTGCCCAGGGCCCTCTTAGGTCAAAGGGACGTCCTGCCCGTGTGGTCTATGACTCCACCCCTGCTCTAACCACCCAGTGCCCAGCTGCCCAGGGCCCTCCTAGGTCAAAGGGACGTCCTGCCCGTGTGGTCTATGACTCCACCCCTGCTCTAACCACCCAGTGCCCAGCTGCCCAGGGCCCTCCTAGGTCAAAGGGACGTCCTGCCCGTGTGGTCTATGACTCCACCCCTGCTCTAACCACCCAGTGCCCAGCTGCCCAGGGCCCTCCTAGGTCAAAGGGACATCATGCCCGTGTGGTCTATGACTCCACCCCTGCTCTAACCACCCAGTGCCCAGCTGCCCAGGGCCCTCCTAGGTCAAAGGGACGTCCTGCCCGTGTGGTCTATGACTCCATCCCTGCTTTCTGCTATTTCCTCTTTCATGCAGAACCTCAAGTGCTAATTTGGACATTCTGGTTCCAACATAGTGGAGCAATGGGTTACATCTCTGTCTCCAAGAGAAAGAGAAGGGAAAAGACATAAGCACAAGGTCCACAGTTGTTCAGAGCATCTCTGTCTCCAAGAGAAAGAGAAGGGAAAGACATAAGCACAAGGTCCACAGTTGTTCAGAGTCAGGTTGCAAGTGGAGCCCCTGGTGACGGGCATCTGACAGAGAGCTGAGGCACAGCAGGGTTAGGGTTAGGATGAGGTTTGCAAGGAGCTCGAATGGTGGGAGAGCATCCTGATGCCCAGCAGCAGCAGGGAACCAGAAGGAAGGGGTTTCTGCAGACGGATCAAGGAGGCTCACTGATTCCCAGAGACCATTACCCTTCATATGTCCAGGCCCCTGGCTTGAAGACCAGCTCTCCTCATCCCACTATGAGGTTGGCCAATGACTGTCCCTACTCCAGCCTGGTTTGTAATTACAGACAGGCAAACGTGAGTCTCCAACAACAGTTAAAAAAGAAAAAAAAAAAGAGATACAGCAAGAAATGAAAGATCAACATGATCAAACTGATAAATCACCTCTGGAGGAGTAAGTCCCCACATCCCTTCCTCTTTCTGGCCGTTTCCTTCTTTGTTCAAGGAAGGGCCAGAATCCACGTTCCCACCTCCGATGAAGTAAAATTTTTAAAAATTCTAATGAGGATCCTCAGAAAAGTCTCTAGTACTGCATCCACAGAAAATAACAGTATATGCAGGTGTGATGATTAGTACTGTGTCAACTTGATTGGCTTGAAGGATGCAAAGTATCATTCCTGGGTGTGTCTGTGTGGGTGTTGCCAAAGGGGATTAACATTTGAGTCAGTGGACTGGGAGAGGCACACCCACCCTCAGTCTGGGTGGGCACCATCTATTCAGCTGCCAGCTCGACTAGGATAAAAGCAGGCAGAGGAACACGGAAGCACTGGACTGGCTGAGTCTTCCAGCCTCTATCTTTCTCCCATGCTTTGCTTCCAGCCCTCGAACACAGGACTCCAAGTTCTTCGGCTTTTGCACTCTTGGATTGACACCAGTGGTTTGAAAGGGGCTCTTGGGCCTTCAGTCACAAACTGAAGGCTGCACCGTCGGCTTCCCTACTTTTGAGGTTTTGGGACTCGGACTGGCTCCCTTGCTTCTCAGGTTGCAGATGCCCTACTGTGGTACTTCACCTTGCGATCCTGTGAGTCAATACTCCTTAATAAACTCCCTTTCATATATATATCTATCCTATTAGTCCTGTCCCTCTACAGAACCCTGACGAATACAGCAGGAAGGAAAATTCAGAGATCAGTAAAGAGAGCATGAAATTATCTTAAAATATATAACTGCCAAAATAAAAAATTGGAAGGCAGAATGTAAAAAATATCCCAACAAGCACATACAATAAAAGAGAAAACATAAGCTCTTTGGGAGACTGGTCCCAGAATTTCAAGATCTAAATAACATTTGTGCTCTGAACAGATAACTGAGAATGAAAAAAAAATATTTTCTGCCCCTTAGAAAGTTGAATGTGGGAAACTTATGCCAAAAACGTTAACCGCAATCTTCAAGGCCCTATTCTCTTATGTACTTGGAGCCAGCCACTTCTCCATTTGTCCATTCCAATTTCACATTTATTAATGAAAAATAATGCCTTCTCTACATCTATTGTGAATGTCACAGAATCAAGCAGTAATACAAATATTTGCTGAAAGTAAACACATGATGTTAATAAAGAAAAAAGGTTCTTTTCTTAAGATTTTGAAAAGAACATATTCAAGAACTGGAATCCTACACAGGATGCAGAAGCAATGCTAAGGATAAAATATCCTGACTACCTTTATTGACATGATTTGTGTTTACCAGCTCATTAAAATCTATGTTTCAAATTCCCTGGATTTTCCCAAGTTCCAGACTGGTAAAAAGTATTTTTACATACACATTTGATGCTCACATTACAAACTTAATATCTATAAACTTGAAACTTGTTTTGCACAAGTCTATGGCTTTACTACTTTTCAAGACGAAAGTCACATATTAAAATACAAACTACTCAAAAGCAAATAGTTGTCAAGAATGTGGTTTACAAGACAGATCTTACAGACAATACAGACTATATTATGATTTATCTGTTTGAAAACAGAAAGTAGTGTATTATACTGAATTCTGGTATACGGTGCGCAGGAAACTTTACTTATAATCCTTTATTTTCATAAGGTAAACACCAAAGTATTTCTCACATATATTACCACCAGATTTTTTTAAACCAAATTCCGGTTTAAAAATCACACACTGACAACACAGAAATACGAAATGCTAGGAAAAGTCTAGCATATGAAGGAAAAACATGTCTTATGCATTCTAATATAATTTTTTACAATCTAGCATAAAGGCAAATGCGGTTTTTTTAAAAATGCAGTCCATATACAATTATAGAAAAAACATTAGTCAAGCCACCTAATATAACCAATTTCACAGATAGCACTCATTTAATATAATGTCCAAAAATTTCCAAGTAAGTGTCTACGTATCAGTTAGAATAATGCCCACAAGGATCTCCAAACTACAAAATATCAGCAAGTAAATGAAAATCACACATTTCTCTTTGAAAGACTGAAGCTTGACTATGAGTTAAAAGGCAACAACTATGAACTAACTTTCTTTAAAATGACTTAAACTGTCCAATCTAGAGCAATACATGTTTCCTAGCTATACATGCAAACTGGACTGTGTGGTAAAAATGACTCAGTTACTTAAAAAAAGCAGAAAAGATCCAAAATAACCAGAGCTCAAGCTAAGCTGGTGAAACCACAGAGACACTGAAGCCCAGCAACTCCCAAGAAGCTGAGGATTAAGATTAAAAATAAACTCTGGATACTGAATCCTATATCAACACTCTGAATTTATATTTATTGTTAGTAATTTCTATTATTCTTTTCTTTGGGTAAAAAAAAATGTTTTAAAAAGAACCAATGTTTTGGAATAAGCAATGTAACTCTGATCATTCTGCTATGTGACTACCAAAAAGGCTGTTGTTCTTTTAGCCCTACCACTTGGTAAGATAGAAAGCTCTCCACACACAAGGCCCAGAGAAGGCTGATATCACAAGTCAGTGTGAGTTACACTGTTCTCATGCAATGGAGCTACTAAAATACATACATTTGCTCTTACAAAAAAATTACAAAACTAACAAATCTCTTTTTCTCCAGAATTATAAAAGATAGAATCTATGAATCAGTACTAATGTGATCACAGAAAAATAGCAAACTGAAGTCAAAAAGCACAGGCTGCCCATCATAGAGTCCCCAGTCTATTTAACATTTTCGACCTGCTCTGAGGATGGAGGGTGTCAACACCTTAGAATACCATGATGGGCTTTAAAACTGGGTAAAGAATCATCCCTAGGGTTAGGGCAAATGTAACTTCACTTATTGCTTTACACACAGGAAAAAATCTGTTTCCTTTTCCAAGATATTCTTTTAAGGATTACTTGACAGTGGTTCTTTTAAAGGTATCAAAAGATGTCCTTAAAAAAAAAAAAAAAAAAAAAAACCCTCCTTGGAATTCTCCCGGAATTCCAGAAAGATTATCTGGCAATTCATTCCTCCACCCCATCAAAATTTTTCCTTTGAAAAATTACAACTGGCAACTCACATAAGATTTAATCAACTTACTTAAAATAAGGGAGGGCTTCTCAATAATGTTTCCCCACTAGAAAACTAAGAAATTCAGTGATACTCAGTGCCAGTAATTAAGTGGCACATATCATAAAAATTCAAACTTGGACGCAGGTGCGTCACACCCAGAAAAGATTTTATACATTTATAAGCTTGTGCTTTCACACTTTATAAGCAACACAGGTTAGTTTCCACTTCAGTTTTCATTTTTAGTGAGTACCGTGCATGTTGCATGAGGGACGGTCATCGAACAGTCTTAGGCAGACTTCAGTGTTTCGTCAGAGCCGAAAAAGAAACAGCCTTCTCTTTTTCTCTATGAAGATTCTCTCCACTTTGGGAAAACAATCTTCTATGCAATGAAGGTCTTGTGGAACTATGTAAAGAAATCATACAACTGAATAGAATTTTAGAGGTCAATCAGCAACTAGAAGAAGAAAACCATGGTGTGGATGAGCCCAGCCGTTCCCTTCCCCACAACGTCTGCCTCCAGGTGACCCTTCAACAGCACACAGGCAGCACGAACTTCACACTCAGCAATCTGCTCTTCCTATTTCCCCCTTTCAAACAGGAGACTTATTTTTCTCTGTAATAAAGCAAGTAGTATTTCAGGGGATCTGGCAGAGGGAGGCTCAGGACCTTCTGGCGTAGGAAGTTCACTGGGGGGTCTGGCTTTGTTTCCGGCGGGGTCTTCTCTTCTTCTTCCCTCCGTTCCTCTTCCAAGTCTTCACAGCTGTTGTCATCTGAGGGGTTGGAAATCCGACTGGCAAAGACTTCTTTGTCCAAAAAGACAATCGTTTCCATTCGACGGCGGCGAACTCTCCTTCGTTTAAACCTGGGGGTGTTCTTTAGCCCGTTTCCGTTTTTGCTCACAGTTTCCTGATGAATAATCTTTTTAATGGTGCCCCGGATGGCGATGCGAGCCAAGTCCTGGAGGCTGCGAACTGCCACTGGTGCTGCAGCACAGAAGAGTGAGACACAGTCAAACGCATCAGAGTGACACCACCACAACGCCTACACACCTAAGACCCGTAACATCATTTCAATTAACTGGCAAATTTATGAATATGTTACAAGAATATGAGAGCATGCTAAGCAAATGTCAATTAGTGCTCTAATTTACAATCATATGGTACTTTTCAAAAGATATTTTCAAATGCATCAACTCTTAACTTTGAAAGGGAAAGGAAGCAATATTGCTTGGCTATATTAATCAGTGATGGAATCAACACCTGGGTCACAATTGGTCTTCCTGACAGCCTAGTTTCATTGTTCTATTATTTGCTGTGTTCATGTGTATATTAATACCCACCTACTAGTAATAGAGTGAATATGTCTCCAACATTCTTTTTTTGGAGACAGAGTCTTACTCTGTCACCCAGGCTGGGGTGCAAGGGTGTGATCTCAACTTACTGCAACCTCTGTCTCCTGGGTTCAAGTGATCCTCCCGCCTCAACCTCCCCAGTAGCTGGGATTACAGGCATGCGCCACCACGCCCAGCTAATTTTTGTATTTTTAGTAGAGACGGGGTTTCAACCACGTTGGCCAGGATGGTCTCAAACTCCTAACATCAAGTGATCCGCCCACCTCAGCCTCCCAAAGTGCTGGGATTAGAGGCGTGAGCCACCGTGCCCGGCCTAATATTCTTTTATCTGTTAATATTTTCATAGTTATTTACACATTGAACATTTGCTCCATTTTTATTAAAGTAGGGAAATGCAAATCCAAACATTTTTCAGAAAAAACAAAAACTCCAAAGCACACCAAGGAGAAAGAACATTTGACAATTAAAGCTCACAATTTCATGCAGGCAACATTTCTCAAAGGGAAAATTACATTAAACTGAAAATCAGCATCACTTTTCCCCTCCAGTACTCAACTTCTCCAAATAATAACAGTCTGCACTATAGGGAGAGCTCTTGTGTTGTGCACAACGTTTATTACCAAAGTCAGAAAGGCCTGCACAGAATCTCAGCATCTCCACTGTTCTTCGGAAACCCTCAAACAGGCTTGTGTCCCAGGCCCCTGGTAGTGAGTAAGTAGCACCTTCTCCCTTCAACCTTTCCTGCTTTTCTGACTCCACGGACAAGAGGTCCCTTCTCCTTTCTCCAGGACAGGCTCTGGCACTTCCTTTGTCTTCAATCCTTTCTCTTCACTCAACACCACGATCGTGCCTCTTGCCCCATCTGTGACCCGGCTCCCTCCTCAAGTACAGCCATCCTTCCTTCCTTCATCATCTCACATCTAGACAGATTACTTCCAGAGCCACTGGGATCTGGCTGTTGCCCCAAGAGGCTGAAACAACTCCTTCCGAGGCCCTCGGGGTCCCGGCCCTCAGCTCCGGCCTCTCCAGATCTCCAAGGAGTCTGCTTGGGATAAGGAACGTGGCTCACTGCTCCCCTGGCCCAAGGCACCGCCGCTCCCTCTGACCTCCGCAGCTCTTTTCTCTTGCAGGCTCTTCCTCTTCCATCCAGCCCAGTGCTGCTCCCTAAGGTTCCAATTTCCACCATTTCACCGTCTCAGTATGACTGCTAGTCCTTGGTTTTACATCCATTCTGTGGCTTTAAATAACAGAGGCCAGCCAATAGCTCCCAAGGTTCTAATCCAGTCCGGACCAGAATCCTGAGCCTCCCACAGACCCAGGTCTACCACAGACAATGAACACCTCACATGCTCTTCCTCAGAAGGACTGTATCATTGTATGTATCACTGAATCTTCTCCACTGTAGCAGCCAGTGTCTTCGTTTTTATCTTTATCTCTCGCCTGGAAAATTTCAACAGCTTTCCACTTGTTCCTGCTTCCATTCAATCTGAAAGCTAACCCGTCCACCCCACACCACACATATCTTCACTCACACGATCCCACACCATGCATTTCCGTACTCACACGACCCACACTGCACGCCTGAACTCACGACCCCACACCGTGCACTCACACGACCCCACACCGTGCACGCCCGAACTCACGACTCCACACTGTGCACGCCCGCATTCACACGACCTCACACTGTGCACATCCGCAGTCACATGACACATCACGCGTGCCCACACTCACGACCCCACACCGTGCAGGCCCGCATTCACACGACCCCACACCGTGCACTCGCACTCCCACGACCCTCCCCGTGCATGCCTGAACTCACGACGCCACACCGTGCACGTCCACACGACCCACCGTGCACTCACACGACCCCACACCGTACACGCCCGCACTCACGACCCCACACCGTGCACTCACATGACCCCGCACCACGCACGCCCGCACTCACGACCCCACACCGTGCACACCCACACGACCCCACAACGTGCATGCCCACACTCACGACCCCACACCGTGCACGCCCGCACTCACAAGACCCCACGCCATGCACTCACACAACCCCATACCGTGCACGCCTGAACTCACGACCCCACACCGTGCACGCCCTCACGACCCCACACCACACACGCCCGCACCCTCACGACCCCACACCACACACGCCCGCACCCTCACGACCCCACACCACACACGCCCGCACCCTCACGACCCCACACCACACACGCCCGCACCCTCACGACCCCACACCACACACGCCCGCACCCTCACGACCCCACACCACGCACGCCCGCACCCTCACGACCCCACACCACGCACGCCCGCACCCTCACGACCCCACACCACGCACGCCCGCACCCTCACGACCCCACACCACGCACGCCCGCACCCTCACGACCCCACACCGTGCACGCCCGCACTCACGGGACCCCACACCGTGCACGCCCGCACCCTCACGACCCCACACCACACACGCCCGCACCCTCACGACCCCACACTACACACGCCTGCACCCTCACGACCCCACACTACACACGCCTGCACCCTCACGACCCCACACCGTGCACGCCCTCACGACCCCACACCACACACGCCCGCACCCTCACGACCCCACACCACACACGCCCGCACTCACACCGCACACCATGCATGCCCACACTCACACGACCCCACACGATGCACGCCCACACCCCCCACACCGCACACGCCAGCACCCATGACCCCACACCACGCGTGCCCACACTCACATGACCCCACACCGTGCACGCACTCACAGGACCCCACACCGTGCACGCCCGCACCCTCACGACCCCACACCGTGCACGCCCGCACCCTCACGACCCCACACCGTGCACGCCCGCACTCACAGGACCCCACACCGTGCACGCCCTCACGACCCCACACCATGCACGCCCGCACTCACAGGACCCCACACCGTGCACGCCCTCACGACCCCACACCGTGCACGCCCGCACCCTCACCCCACACCATGCACGCCCGCACCCTCACGACCCCACACCACACACGCCCGCACCCTCACGACCCCACACCACACACGCCCGCACCCTCACGACCCCACACCGTGCACGCCCGCACCCTCACGACCCCACACCACGCACGCCCGCACCCTCACGACCCCACACCACACACGCCCGCACCCTCACGACCCCACACCGTGCACGCCCGCACCCTCACGACCCCACACCGTGCACGCCCGCACCCTCACGACCCCACACCGTGCACGCCCGCACCCTCACGACCCCACACCACGCACGCCCGCACCCTCACGACCCCACACCACACACGCCCGCACCCTCACGACCCCACACCGTGCACGCCCTCACGACCCCACACCACACACGCCCGCACCCTCACGACCCCACACCACGCACGCCCGCACCCTCACGACCCCACACCACACACGCCCGCACCCTCACGACCCCACACCATGCACGCCCGCACCCTCACGACCCCACACCACACACGCCCGCACCCTCACGACCCCACACCGTGCACGCCCTCACGACCCCACACCACACACGCCCGCACCCTCACGACCCCACACCACGCACGCCCGCACCCTCACGACCCCACACCACACACGCCCGCACTCACACCGCACACCATGCACGTCCGCACCCTCACCCCACACGATGCACGCCCACCCCCACCGCACACGCCAGCACCCATGACCCCACACCACGCGTGCCCACACTCACATGACCCCACACCACGCACACCCACACAATTACCCCACACTGCAAATGTCCACACATGACCCCACATTGCGCATGTCCGCACTCTCACGACCCCACACCACACACGTCTACACTCACTTTGACCCCATATTGTGCAGGTCTAAACTTAACACACCCCACACCACGCATCTACACTCACATGACTCCATATCACGTATGTCTACACTCACAGAGTTTTCTACTCCACTGTCTTTACCAACATGAATTTACTAGTATAGGAAACCGGCCCAGGAAAAGAAAAGTTGCAAGTAACTCAATGGGTCACTTCAGAAACTCTAAAAGCATCACATTACTGTTGATCATCTAACACTCTCTTCAAAGCCATCTCCTCAAAACAAGCATCCAAACTGCCCACCACATTGTCATGATTCTTCATCGGCCAGACGAACCCCACAGGGAACGGCTCATTTCAACCAGACCCTCAAAAAGTCTCATAAATACCCCGAAGATGCCCCTGCCTTCCCAAACTCTGCTAAGGCTCTGGAAGCTGGTGCCCTCCCCGCCAAGGGCGGCAGTTACTTAAAAGGTTATTCTGGTGAGACTTTCAGAGCACGCATTTGACAGATTCACCCTCCACCCGACGACAACCAGGCTTATCCAGGATACACAGGCACTGTATCTTTTATTTAAAGCATCTGCTAGCTCTCCCCAGCCTACATGATAAACCCAATTCTAACCTACATACCAGTAGCTTCTCCCATCAGTCCCAACTCTGACTACACGGGGAACACGCATTTTGATTTCTGTCCTGCCACTGCTGGTACTTTTCTCCCCTTTCTTCTCTCTTTAGGGAACTCCTTTTTGCCCTTGAAGGCCAAGCACAGACATCACCCTCTGCCAAACCTTCCCTAATTAACCGTTTTGCATGTCCTATTGTTGCTCATTATCAAATTTCAAGAACCGTGTCTAGTTCTTAGAACCTGTACTTAGTAGAGACCAAAGCAAAGTGTAATCATTTCATAGATGATTCCTAATAAATCAAAAAACCTTTCTGGAAGAGATTTGCCAAAATGTAAAACTTTTTGCAAAACTTTTTTTTTTTTGTAAGACTATGCAAAACTTTTCCCTTCCTATTATTTTTTGCATTTTCCAAATTTTCTAAATGATCAGAGAGCATCCTGATAGTTTTGTTTTAAATAAAATCAATTGGAACTCTCATTTCTGTGTGAGCCGTTTAAATTTTAAAACATTAGGTTTTGCTGTCGTGCTGGCCCTGGTATCAGTTCCTTGCTCAGTTTGCATCCTGAAATAGTGAAACACAAAGGCTCGGCTGTGTAAGGTTCCACGGAAAGTCTCCTATCCACACCCCAGCAGATTAGCTGGAATGTGTTCTCTACCCTTGTCTACCCATGAGGCAGCAGGCGCTTGGCGCCCTGGGGAGCAGAAGCCCCATGACTCTGTAGGAGCCCTCTGGCTGATGGCTCTCTCTGTAAGCCCCTCCCAGTGGAGGCGGCAAATAGGCTAAGTCTCCCATATGGCAAAATGAGCTCCCTTTTATGTGCGTCCTCGGCTTTCAATGGTGTGACTGGCAACAGCTCTTTGTAGATTTAAAAGACGGCTAAAATAACCTGAAATAGGTTAAAAATAGATTATAATTTTTATAATGCCTGAAATTGCTTGTAGAATTTTACAGTTTCAGCATGGGAATGGTGCTTTTTAATATCAAAAGGTTCGTTGTAAATTTTGTTTCCTTTTAAAACCTAACCAGACAGAAAAGATCTAAAAGATAAAATAAGTAAAGATTGGTATACTTACGTAACTGGACAAGTCTTGATTTTCCTGACTCTGAATGGCAGGGCTGGATCAGAGGAGCAAAAGAAACAGCAAGAATCTTTTTGGTTTCCCAAGCTGAAGGACCTGTGCGTGTTATCTTAGTCAACTATCCCAGAGACAAAATGAGAATATTCAAAAGAATTGGCTACTATTTAGCTCATATTTAATCATTCCTATACATACTATAAAAATACATAGAAATGCTTACAATAAAATGAAATATCTTGACATATGGACCCCTAATGTGACGTGCCATGAAGTACATCTACCTTATGAATATTCCTGCCAAGATGCTTAACCTGAATATATTCAGGCCCTAGGCCTAACTTCTGTTTACAGAAACTATATATTATAGAGAAACTAGTTATAGGATAGCAAGAGGAAACAACCACATAGACAGTGTGGGGATTCTTATAAGACAATGCTCTAGCACTCTCCAAAAAAGTCAATACTGAGGGTGAAAAGGGGGTCTGTCCTAAAGCAAAAAGTAATTACAGATACGTTAACAACCAACTGAATCCTGACCTGTTGTTATTGGGAGGGTGGCTAAGTCCTGATAGGCACTGTAGTAACAGATACTGTTACAGAATCCCTGTTACTTTTTTAAATGCAAACTTGTCATCTTGGATGCCTGGGCAATTATCCTCATGCTTTGGAGACAAATACTGAAGTGTTTAAATGAGCCTTGCCCTGATATCACCCCCACGAAAGCACCGGAATCTGGTGGCTTAACACACTCCAGTGTAGGCCATCAAAACATTTCTTTTGAATTAAAGTATTAGGAGCACCAGAGACCACAATGAGACATGACCCTCTGTGTGCTCTGTGTGGCTGGGTCAGTCTCCAAGTGGCCTACACAGGTCACAAAGCTATTTCTGGTCAGTTCTTTCATGCTATGATTATATGCTGGCCTTTTCTAAAAATATCTAAGTCAGTAAATCCTCTAAAAACTAAGATTCTATGTCATGAATCTTATAACTAAAAGGATCAAGTCGCCACGTACTAAGTAAATATCAACAAACATTCTTGTATACCAGCAAAACATGTTTATTTAAACATTTTTAAAAGAATTTCTAGTTATAATGAAAAACAAGTATTTCAATAGAATCAATAAATGATGTATAAAACCTTCAATAAAACTATATAAACCCCTATTTCATACTCTAGATAAGCAGATGAAACATTGTAAAGATGGCCACAATCCTCAAATTATCGAGATGATACAATTCCAATAAAAAATCCAATGCATTTTGTATAGCAACAAAGATCTGTAATATCACTTGTATAAGCAAAGACATTGAAAACAATATTCTGCCAGCTGTGACGGCTCATGCCAACAACTCTGGAGGCTGAGGTGAGGCAATTGCTTGAGGCCAGGAGTTTGTGATCAGCCTGGGCAACACAGTGAGAGCCCGTCACTAAAAAAATAAAATTAGGCCGGGCGCGGTGGCTCACACCTGTAATCCCAGCACTTTGGGAGGCCGAGGTGGGCAGATCATGAGGTCAGGAGCTCTGAGACCAGCCTGAACAACATGGTGAAACCCTGTCTCTACTAAAAATTCAAAAATTAGCTGGGTGTGGTGGCACGCACCTGTAATCCCAGCTACTCAGGAGGCTGAGGCAGGAGAATCGCTTGAACCCAGGAGGCGGAGGTTGCACTAAGCTGAGATTGCGCCACTGCACTCCAGCCTGGGCGACAGAGCGAGACTCCGTCTCTAAATAAATAAATAAATATTTAAAAAATAAATTTATCTGGGCATGGCAGCACGTGCCTATAGTGCCAGCTACTTGGGATGCTGAGGCGGAAGGGTCACTTGAGCCCAGGAGTTTGAAGTTACAGTGAACTATTATCATGCCACTGTACTCCAGCCTGGATGACAGAGCAAGATCTCATCTCCAAATTTTTATTAAAACGATTAAAACCTCCTAATTTTTATTATTTGTGTTTTCCTAGTTCTTTGTGACTGGGAGACATTCTTCTTGGTGACCAATTCATGTCTGATTAATCTGTTCATTTACTATAAACTATTTTTCCCAGTGAAATACAGTAACACAGACAAACAAGCATGACCAAACAGCAAACTTGGACAAGACTCTCACTAGGCAAAGGATTCCTGTCAAATGCATAACATCAAGGCATGTAACAATTAGACTAATGATGAGAATAGAATGACTCTAATTATTTTATATATAATTCTAACAGCAGAACAATTATAATAGATTAACAATTAGAATTAAAACTCAGAACAGCTGGGGGGAAGGAGAAGGGGAAGGAAGAGGGAGGTGAGGGGGAAGGGACAGAAGAAGGAAAAAGAGAGAGACAGAGAAGGAAGGTGGAGAAAAGGGTTTCACGTGCAGGCTCTGAAGCACCCACCTGAGTCAGCTTCTGGCCCCAGCTAGGGCATGTGCGTGACCCGGCATCTCCCTCACCTGTCCCTGCCTCTGTTTCCTCATTTGTGAAATGCAGGAAATTGTTAAAAGAGTAAGTATCCGTACACTGCCCAGAACAGACCTTGGCACACAGGGTGCAGAAATGTCAGTTATGAAGGGAATCTGACCTTCTCTTCCAGTGGCATGACAAGGATCCCTCCCACTTTGAGAAGATTCTTCATGTACTCTTCATGCTCTTTCTGCACGCCAGCCCCACAGTATACACGATCATACTGAGAACAATCCGGAGAAATCTCCAGGCAATTCCCAGTAACAAAGGAAGGTTCACAGAAGTCAAACCTGGAAGTAAAAAATGCTTCCTGCAACTAAAAGTATCACATTGCAACAAGTCTATACAGTAAATCTATGCTAACCACAGGTTAAAATCCCACAGCAATGTAACACAGTTTACAGTGTGAGGAGCTGGAAGAAAAGAATTACAAATGTCCAAGAATTACTTCCAAAAAGAATTATACTATACAACTAGAACTCTAGAAATACCAAACAAAATAGTATGAAAGTGAATATCAAAAGTTTTATCCAAATTTCACACAATCTCCAGTCGCTGCTGTCTCTGTCATCTTCTTATCATCTTATGTAAGATCTATTAATACTACACGAGTGAGATGTGGGGGTGGTGAAACTGCACTTGGTGTTTCTAAAAATTTTAATCCCTAAAATAAGAACTTTAATGCCTTATTTTAAAATGGCAAAAGCTAGTTATATATACTGTTTAGAGACAAATGCAACAATTTTATTTTAGGAAAAACTAGGTGGTAAACAGTTGTCTTCAACAGGAAACATGAATATTGAGCAAATGAACACCTTATGTACGTGTAACAGTTTGAAATACCCTAAAACCCTCAAAACACAGAATCTTTTCTGAAAATTAGAACAGGAACATAGAATCATCCCACCACAGTTTAATTATGTTTCCTACCACATGATTTCTTTCTATCTGATCAAAACTTTGTAAAATTACAATTCACATTATCTGAGCCAATGGATAGTATTTCATCTTACTTGTCAAAACTATCACTTGTTCTGATGAAGAAGTCCAGTTTCTGCTTTGCATACTCTATCACATCTGAGTGAAGTTCCACCCCATGGTTCACACCAAAAGGACCTAAAAGGTTTAAGAATAAGAAAACATGTAGAACCAGAGCAAGAACTCTTGCTCATCTGTTCACTTCTACCAACTGTAACACGTCTGACTTAACATGTGTAACTACAGACATTCACAAAGTTTTGAAGTCTCATCACAGTATCACGGCTCACCACATCGTAAATACTTGAGGCCTGGGCTTCTCTGCTCACAAACTTTTCAAGAATCATTTGAAAATGGAGACAAACCAAGTGTTCAAGTCTTACTAATGAACTAAAGAAGAAACATGTATTTGCAAATGGAACTGACACAGGCCTCACCTGTTTGTCCAGAGGTAACATTTAAGACGATTCTGTTTTCCCTGAAAAGTTGCCCAAAACACTCAGATGTAAGCATTATAATATTCACAAAACAGGGTTCAATCATCATCATTAAGATAAAACTATGCTGCCAAGTCACAATGCAACATTTTTATATCAAAGGATATTTATCAGTAATTTGAAATACAACTGAGAAATGTTACAAGTCCACTTAATGATGACAGTGCTCCCCCGATATAAAACTGCCCCTACGTTAACTGGGAACACAGTATTGACACTCAACTTAAATGGGTCTCTCTGTTGCGGGAATCCACTTACACGAAGGTAAAAATCGGGCAAAATTCATCTTTGCCGACAAAGGCAAAACGGTCATCACCTTTCTGGAAGATGCAACACTGGTGAACTTTCTAGGAGGAGGAGGGGGCATGGGAGCCTTTTGGGGTGCTGATTCAACTCTGCATTTTGCTGTGGGTGGAGTTTATATGGCGGTGGATGCATATGTAAAAGTCCACCAGAATTCACACTTCACACTTGTTCATTTACTATGGGTAAGTTACACGTCAACTTTTTAAATCTACATGTAAAAAGCACAAGGCACGTAGGACTTTACTTGGTAGACAGATATACTACAGTGATCATGTAGCACTGGACCCTACAATCTAACAGAAATGCTGAGAAATGGGCAACCTTCTGTGCATCCCACACCTTTGCACCGTGTGGGCCCTCCTAGTACAACAGCCACCAGCCCAGGCCAAGGCTTCCCTGGCCCCCATTTGGACAACTGTACCTGCTGCTCTTTTCTCTCCACGTATTTCATACACAGAGCTGCTGCTAAAACATTACCTCGTCAAAATACACCCTACCTGAGAGTTCCCCTTTTCACTGTTTACAACATCAAATCCTGAATTACTCTGAACGTCAAGACCTTCTGACAACTCCGACTTCAATTCCCGACTCTGCCAGAGACCAAAAATAGCGCTTGATTTTTCCCACTCATCTTATTTTCACTGACCCCTCACCTTCACTATCAAACACTTAATAAGCAGTTAATTCTAATAACAGATATGAGATATGGTTCCTATTCCCAAGAAGCTTAACACCAAACAGTAGTAACACAAATACCTCGACCCACCTGCTTAATACAAAGATGACTAGCAGGGGAGGAGGACACAGGGTGGCCGGGGGGTGTCAGGAACACGGCACCTGGGACTCAGCACTGGAGCACGGCACGAAACCAGAGCAGCGAGGCCCCCCTGGCAGAGCCGCTCCTAGGTCTGCCCTGCTTCCGAATCACCCAGCACTTTTCAGGTAGGTGACTTATGAGCCACCATCTCTTAGTAGCTACTGTATTCTCCCCTGGTTGATGACAAACAAAGGTAAGGACAGCCCTGAGCAAAGGGCAGAGGAGCCCACAGAGCAAGCACAGGAACAGGGCTGACCCAGGATGCCGCTCAGGCCATGCGAAAGGCAGTCGGGGGTCACAGTAAAGAACTCCGTCAGATGAGAGACCCACATCCACAGGCGCTGGGAAGCCAATGGGTTTCACTCTGGAGTGCTCTGCACAAAGTGCTCTTAAGCTTGAATAAAAGCTGCAGCATCTGGAGACACAGCCAAGACACGCATCCATGACAGCAAACCCTGAAGTCACTTCCTTCAACTGCATCAAAGCAGCATGTTCCATCCATTACAGCAGAAAACAGGCCCTTCCTTCCTTCAGACCTCTCTCCTCCCAAAATCCAATGAAATTTCCAGTAAACAGGGGATTCAGGAAAGAAAAGCAACCGTATCAAGTTGGAAGGCCTTTCCTTATAACTTCTAGGGGATGCCAAGTACAGCAAGGCCATTTCAGGCTTACTTTTTTTTTTCTTTTTCAGATGGAGTCTGGCTCCGTTAGCCAGACTGGAGTGCAGTGGCACCATCTCTGCTCACTGTAACCTTCGCCTCCCAGGTTCAAGTGATTCTCCAGCCTCAGCCTCCTGAGTAGCTGAGATTATAGGTGCGCACCACCACACCTAGGTACTTTCTTATACTTTTGGTAGGGACAGGGTTTCACCACGTTGGCCAGGTTGGTCTTGAACTCCAGACCTCAAGCCATCTGCCTGCCTCGGCCTCCCAAAGTGCTGAGATTACAGGCGTGAGCCACCGCGCCCGGCCATTTCAGGCTTACTTTAAGTCATCTTTTCCTAAGCATTTTGGCTCTTTTCTATAGTATTTCTAATCTAGTCAGCTTGATCACCTATTTCTCCCCAAGGTTCTACCTTAGCTATAGCTCCTATTTTTCAGCTACGTTGGAGGAAATCACAATTCCCAAATTCAAAAATGATAAATAATCTGGGCACTGTGTTCTCTTCTCAAAGCACAGGGATCACAACAGTCTCAATCAAAGAGAAGTTACGGTCAAAAAGCATTATAAAAATCTACACACTTTTACACCTGAAGGTAGCAATCTATAGCATAAAGCCAAAATAATCGGTCGCAAAACTTCACCAAATTCCAATTTATACAGACTTAGAAAAAAAAACAAAATTATCATTCCATATCCACAAAAATCAATTATAGACGGGGTCTCACTGTCACCTAGGCTGGAGTGCAGTGGTGCAATCATAGCTCACTGCAGTCTTGAAGCGATCAAGCAATCCTCCGACCTCGGCTTCCCAAAGGGCTGGGATTACAGGCATGAACCACCAAGCCAAGCCACATTCCTGATGTTTCTTTCACAACCATATACAGTCCACCCATAAATCCTGTCAGTTCTAACAGGATTTAGAAAAAATACAGACTCCAGCTTCTCTGCACTGGTTTCATCCAGCGTCTTCTCAGCCAGCTTTGCCTCAGCAGCCTGGCCCCTGCTTCCTGTTTAGAGTAAGGTTTTACAGTACAGATCAGCTCCTATCACCCCTCCGGCAAAACCTTTCCACCTTACTGAGTTAAAAACAGATGCCTTCCCCGCCCCTCACAGCATTTTGCACCAAGTGATGTTTTTCCTTAGTTATCTGCTATTATTAAAAAGAGCCATATTTCCATGTGCAGTCTCACAACTCATTTGTTTGGAAAATAGGCTAAATAGCTTCATAGTGAAATCCCTTCATCCCTGAAACTAATTTTAAAATCTACAGGTATTACTCTTAGTATTAAAACAAAAAAGTAGGCCAGGCATGGTGGCTCATGCCTGTAATCCCAGCACTTTGGGAGGCTGAGGTAGGTGGAGAGCTGGCGCCCAGGAGTTTGAGACCAGCCTGGGAAACATGGCGAGACCCCGTCTCTAAAAATCATTTAAACATCAGCCAGGGGTGGTGGTGCGTGCCTGTGGCCCTAGGTACTCAGGAGGAGTTGCTGGATCCCGGGAGGTCAAGGCTACAGCGGGCCTTGCTGGTGTCACGGCACTCCAGCCTAGATGATGGGGCACGACTCTGTCAAAAAAAAAAAAAAAAAACCAACAAAACAAAAACTGCTTAGAAGTACTCCGAAAGGACTTTCAAGTTAATTACCATCGATTTAGAGAAGGAGTGACAAGGAAGAATGAGTGATAAAATTAAATCGAGAAATCACAGTGGGGTCAAGATTTACACAACTGTCTTTATCCTCCGCTGTCCAGAGGGCAGGTGCGCAGTACAGGCTGTGGCAGCACAGGAAGAGGGGACAGAGAACAGGAGAGGTCCCTCTGGAGAATCCGGGGCCCATGAGATGCATGCAGGCCTTCCTCCCTCATCCCTCTATCCACCACCCAGTGATGTGTCAACGTCAGATAACTACTGGGAAGGCTGCGGTCTCGACCCAGGCAGGCCATTAGCAGACGACATTTTCTGTCAAAGGAGATGCCTCCTTCCCTGAGACAGATGAGTTTTCAGACTCTCCTTCCACACTTACCTAGAATGAGGCCCACCATGGAGCTGAGATACCCAGTGCCACTGCCCAGGTTCAGAAACGAGAGTCCAGGCTGCAGATCTAGGGCTTCCATCACCTCCGAGTAGATGCACGGGGCTGAGAGGTGAATGTTTCCATGCTTCCATGCCAAGTCTTTATAAGCATTTTCTTTAAATTCTTCAAGATAATAGTCTGCACGATCGATAGCTCTGAAAGCCTGCTCTACCAGTTCAGTCCGGATATACTGTGCTTCTTTCAAATTATCTATCAGCTCATCATTGTCTTCACCAGCACTCACAGCACCGCCCATGTTCAAGATTACACTTAGGCAATACTATAATTAAAAATGTTTAAAAAGAGCGATTTATGTTAAAGGTAAGAGCAGAACAATAGAAGTTCTAAACAGATACCAATTTGAAATTCTGAATTCTGAAAATAATAGATTATCTTTTGTCAACACCCACCTCATCCCCTGCCCCACCCAGAGATGCCGGATTTAGAAGGAAAAAAAATCCCAGTTCAATTGGAAATTAAGGTAAACAACAATACTAAAAGTTATTTGACGTTTATTTGAAATTCAAATTTAGGCCGGGTGCGGGGGGTCATGACTGTAATCCCAGCACTTTGGGAGGCCGAGGCAGTTGGATCACCTGAGGTCAGGAGTTCAAGAACAGCCTGGCCAACATGGTGAAACCCTGTCTCTACTGAAAATACAAAAATTAGCCAGGCATGCTGGTGGATGCCTGTAATCCCAGCTACTGGCGAGGCTGAGGGAGAAGAATCGCTTGAACCCGGGAGGCAGAGGTTGCAGTGATCAGAGCTCGTACCACTGCACTCCAGCTTGCGGAACAGAGCAAGACTCTGTCTCAAAAAAAAAAAAAAAAGAGAAAAGAAAAAAAACTTTAGGTGGTGTCCTATATTACATCCGGGAATTCTATATCCCCAACATACACAAAAGTACCCACCCAAGTCAAGCAATCCATTTGACCTGCTGATTTGGATATTCTGATGTTCAAATTTTAGACAAAAACAGCAAGAAAACACTCTTCCCAAATGGAACGTACTGTGACAAATACCTTTTTCTAACAAAGGCAAAATCAGCTTCCTGGCTAAAGTTTAAGTGTAGGAGGGGCTGCTACCAGAACTTCCTACAGCCCCTTCTCAATTGCATGATACGCAGCTTTCCCAGCTCTTTAAAAATAACAACTACTTGTCTTACCTTCTCCCAACCTGCCTTCAAGAAGAAAAAGCGCAGCACGTGTCACCTCTGAGCCTAACTATTAAAATACAGGGTAGCTTCATCTAATTCACAAGAAAACACTTTTTCATGCGGAGAAGCCTTACTCTTCTTAAAACTACAAAAATATCCTTTCCAATTTCATACTTACCCCATGTAACTTTTTCAAAGTAACTGCTTTAACTTCACATAAAATGGTAATGCTTTACAAAACACCAGATACAAATTGTCAGGGAAAAAGACCACCAGACCTCATGAAGACATTTTCTGAAATGAACACAACCTTTTTAACAACTTGTTATAATTATGATGAAGTTTATACTTGCTTTCCTCCTCACATTCCTCTGGATTTCTAACAGTAGAATGAGGATCGTAAAGAAATACTGTGGGGTGGCGAGGGGCCTGGGGCGGATTTCATACACACCCACGTACACAACTGGAGACAGCGGTGGGAGGTTTTCCCAGGAATGAAAATAATCACATAGTTTCTTACAAGTGAACAAAAAGTGTGAAGGGTATAGCTTAACACAAATTCTCTTCTATTTTTATGGTGGAACACTCAATCTTCACACTCAAGATTTCAGAGCTGAATATTAGGTTTTGCAAATCAATAGGATGGTCCAGTCATTAAATTTTCACACCCTTTTTGAATTTTTTGAATTGTTTCGGAGCCCTTGTTAGATTACAGTCCACAGCCAGCTGACTTAGACTTAGATGGAATTAAGTCCTAATGAGGTCAACTTTAATCCTGGATAAGCCACTCAGTTCTGAGGCTGCACCCTAGCCTACCACAGTCATCTTAAAATTTGGGTCAGTGGTTAAAAGCGGAATCATGTGTTTGGATGCTTAAGGGTCTATTTAGGAAAAGAGCTGGAAAATCGCATACCGTACTCAGTCAAAGCCACCTCTTCACCCAGAAGCCTGTATATAATGTTCCAACATTGTCTCAATGCCACATCTCTAGAAGGTAACCTCAAACTGTATGTTGGATAGGTTTCATTTTCCACTAAGTAACTATCACTTATTTTGAACTCTGCCTTAATTTGAAAGTTCAGACAGCTTTTTAGTAAAAACAAGCACCTTTTTCCAGGTACCACCTGCCAGTCATGGCCTCATTTACACTTCACAACATTAAGAAGCAAATTGGAGCTGGCCGGTTAATTTGTTCATGATCACATAGCCAGTTTGTGAGGAGGGGGCTGCATTCAAACCCAGGACTGTATGGCAAAAGGCCTGTGTTTTTAATACCACACCAATGCAGCTTTTAAAAATACTCAAGACAGCAACGTTCTTTACCACACAACACACCGGTAACCTTTTGACGATGGGGTAACCCTATCTATACCTATTGCCATTGGTAGGATCCATGTGAATAGCTGTGGGGTCTGATATTTATTACCATCTTTGTCCGGTAATCTAACACTCCCTCGCACTGAAAACCATCGATATGATCAGTCATGATGTCACCAAAAACACCGACAACAAAGCTCTTCGCCAAACCAAATCCTATCATTTTCACCCAGATTCTACAATCTGGTCAAATCCAATTTTTCAAAGTAAAAGTGTAGAATCATTTTTAGAACGCTGCACTCGATGATACTGTGCACATTGTCTGCTGTAATTAATCCTTAATATAATTCACTACTCTGTGGTAACTAGCAACAGTCCATAACAACCTGGCTGCTCCTTACAATGCGAACTGCCAGGGCACATGAAGAACACTTGCTGAGTGGCGACAGGCATGGGAAGGTCTCAGAACTGACACCTGAGTTGTGATTGTGGCTGTGTCAACACAAGCATGAAGCTATGGTAGTGGGGTTTTGGGAGGCGACATACGGAAGATCACATTCCAACTTGGATGTCACTTCTTTAGGGTAATATGGACAAAGTAATTCACTGTGGAAGATGAGTGGGGAAAAGGACCCAAAGCCACATCTCCTTTGGGCAGAATGATCAAACAAACACACAAACAGATTTCTCACCTTGAAAACCAGAACTCTTACAAGCAATGCAAAGGGACTTTTTTCAAATACAGATGGTCTCCGACTTCAGACGGTTCGACTTCAGGTTTAACGATGTGTTTACTGGGATGCGACCCCACCGTAAGTCGGGGAGCACCTATACTTGAAAGGCTGTCACATGTACACTATTAACGGGCCTAACAAAAGCCAGACCAGTGGTACATGTTGGAGACAATGCCTACTAAATACACAGAGAAGCTTTCTAACAAATGAAGTTGCAATGAATGAAAGGAGCTCTTGATAAGCCCAGCCAAGTTCCACTGGAGGTACGAGCTGGGGTGGCGCAGGGAGAAAGGCCCTGGATCGGTCACCTCTGAGGTCTCCTCTCATCACCTGAGTGCAGGGCTCTATTTCCCCCAAGCATGGCCACAACAATTTCTGAGTTGCTTACAGGCACCTCAACTTCACTCATTCTTGAATGACAGTCTATCAAACGCCCAGATAGGAGCTGTTTAGCCATTCCCTTGAGAAGAAAAATGAAAACTATTCTAGTCACACGAGTAAAGAGGGGGTGGGTAAAGAGGGCGTGGATATTTAGGTGACTTATTTGAGGTGCAACGCTGGAGCAAACATTCATTTAGGAGACACGTCCCTCTCACAAAAACAAAACAAAGGCCCGAAGCTCAGGCAAGTTCTCCTTCCCCCAACTAACAAAGATCTCTTTCCATGCGTGAACTGAAGTCCCAGTGCTCTGCTCCAATTCTCACTATCTCCAAGGCACGGGGCGGGGGCGGGGGGGGAGGGGCGCAACTATTTTTTTTTAAAAATCCTGTCATCTTCTGAAAGGGTCCAAGGCAGACTTTGTTCTAAACCTTAGCTCTTGGCTTGCCTTGGAATTGCAAACGTTTCCCACTTGGGAAGTCAAAGACAAGCTGCAGGTCTGGACTAACCAGACCCAAGAGTGTGAGTGAGCAACGGGCACCGGGAGAGACCGACGGGAAACCGCGAGCGCTCGGAGAGAGAAACGCGGGGCGCCCTGGAGGCCGCTGGGGGGAGGTGAGGGTGCCCGAGGTGGGGAGGAGCGACGCCCCCAGAGGAGCGCTCCGGGCGCAGGGGTGCCGAGGGTGGGGAAGGAGGAGGGAAGGGGCCGAGGGGACACACCACCCGCTCGCCGCAGGCCGGACCGAAGGGCGGCGGCGGCGGCGGCGGCGGCTCTACCTCCAGGCTCGGCCGGCCGACGGGTTCGGACCGCCTGGGCTGCCACCTGCAGCTCCTCGGGCGCGTCCCTCGTGTGTCCGCGGCCGAGCAGCGCCGCTCCAACCTCGGCCGCCGTAAACATCCGCCGCCGCCGCCGCCTCTGCGCCTGCGCACAACGGCCTGACTGCGCATGCGCCGCGGGCCTGGCCCTTAAAGGGGTGATGGCGGCGCAGGGCGGGCCCCACTCCCCTGGGCTGCCTGCGTCCGCCCGCCCCGCTGAGAGCTCGCTGAGCCCTAGGCCGGGTCCGAGTCTCGTGGGCGCGCCGTCCGCGCAGTGCTCAGCCAGGACGGAGCCCGCACAGGCTGCCTCAGAAGCCCTCCCTGAGGGTCACCTGAGACGCCTTTGCTGACCCACGGCTGGGGGCGTTCCGCATCTCCAGGGTTCCCTGCGGCTGCTGACTCGGGGCCGGCGCTGCCCTCGGGCGGCCTCCCAGCACCAAGCACAGCCGCCCTGGGACCCCCGCCCTGCCACGCGGACGGCCACCCGGCCCTGGGGCCCTCCTACCCAGCCGGCTTTGTGAAATCGGCTGTGAAAGGAAGATATCCTGGGCCCCCAAGATCACTAAGGAAAACTCCAGCAGGAAACTGCTTAGGGCAAGCCTGCTTCCCATTCCATTCAAAGTCACTCCTCTGCTCACTGAGATAGATACATATCTGATTTGCCTCCTTTGGAAAGGCAAATCAGAAACTCAAAAGAATTTAACCGTTGGTGTCTCACCTATCTGTGACCTGGACGCTCCCTCCCCGCTTGGAGTCTTCCTGCCTTTGCTTCAAGTTGTCCCGTCTTTCCAGACCGAACCAATGTACTTCTTACATGTATTGATGGATGTATCATGTCTCCCTAAATGTATAAAACCAAGCTGTGCCCCGACCACCTTGGGCACATGTCGTCAGGACTTCCTGAGGCTGTGTCACGGGCGCGTCCTCACCCTTGGCAAAATAAACTTTGTAAATTAACTGAGACCTGTCTCCCATTTTCTGGGTTCACACAGCCCATTGCCCAAACTTCGCGTGGGGCTTTGCAGATGGGCTGTAGCTGCAGAACCCTTTCTTCAAGCACAGCCATGCAAGCCGCCTCATATGTGCAAGTGCCAGCGTCAAGTGGGCCTGGGTCTCCGGTCCCCGCCTCCCTCCTAACTCGGCATTCCTCCCCAGACCCTGGAGCTCCACTTAGGAGCAGAGTTTGAAAACCAAAGGCCGGTGCCTTCACCACGTTATGTGGTCCCAGGGAGACCTCACTTCTCTTGTTGATCCATGGTCCTGGATCCACGGACCTGAGGTGGCCCACCACCTCATGACCTTCATGGGGCTCTCAGTGTCCTTCCACCTGAGAGCTTGTGGTTATTTGTGACTGTTTCAAATTACAGAAGCCCTGGAGTCATCCTTGACTCTCTTCCTACTGCCAGGGGACACGTCCTCCATACATCCCTCCTTGCCCTGTCCCAGCTCCCCTCACCTCTCCCCACCCCTCCCACCATTCCCCTGGGCTCTGGCGAGTGGTCCTCCTAAAACAGTGTGATCACATCACTGCTGTCTTCAGACACTCCCTTTGTTCCTGGACCCAACTGAGGGTCGGGCTACTACTTCTCCTGGCCCAATAACAAGATGCAAATGAGCTGGAGAGTAAGAGAGGTTTTATTTCTGTAACCGGTTACAAGGAGAAGGCCTGGAAATTATCACCACACCAACTCAAAATTACAAAGTTTTCCAAAGCTCGTATACCTTCTAAGCTATATGTCTACATGTAAGTGTGCATTCATCTACAGACATAAGTGATTAACTTCTTTTAATCTATGACTAAGGTTGAAGTCCTGAAGACCCTCTTCTGGAGCCTCAGTAAGTTTACTTAATCTAAATGGGTCTAGGTGCTGGGGTGATTACCCTTATCTTGTCTCCTGCTAAATCATAATGATATGGGGAATTCCTTTAGACCCCCATAAACTTGTTTGTGGAGGCCTGGGGAGTTTCTTCAGATCCCTAATACAACTTGTTTAATCCTAAAAAGGGTCCTGTTAAGAGTTCCTTCGTTACCTTGTCATGCTTCAAGGCCCAGGAAGAGCCTAGGCAAAACTCTTGGTGGGATCTTTGTTACATTCCAACCTTTGTATAAGGGCATTGGCTCAATCAGCTTTTAATGTTTAACCTGGCTACTCAGTCCGTGCTGGGACAGCTGTAATGGAGGCCTGCGTTAGTGAGACCCGGCCTGTCACAACTTCAGACTCTTGCTTGGTTTTCCAAGGTGTCTCCACCGTTCCCCTCCACATCAGCTTCCACTACCATCAGCATTCATAACCCTTCACAGGGTATATACTGAGCACTCTACATGGGTTATTTCCATGAAATAGGTACTAGTATGACCTCCAAGAAGAAAAGTGGACCGTGACATCAGGAGCTGGCCTGGCACTCAGATCGAGGCCATGGGGTCTCCTGTTGGACATAAATAATTTTGTAGAGGAGCACCATCATGATCCAAGGCCACGTCATAATTTTGTCTAAGCACAAACAAAAATAGGGTAACTGTGCCACCCACAAAATCTAAGACATATCATCTCCAAGTTAGTAACAATGACCCCCGCTCCTCTACCAGCTACAGCTGAGCCTCCCTCTGCCCTGGCCTCCTCACAGATAACATCTACTGAGATGCCCAGAGAACCACCCTTTCCCCCCATCCACTCCCCCAATTCCTGACAGCATCTAATCCATGAAAAAAATCACCCAACTCAAGCCCATAACCTTTAGTAACTTTTCCCGACACCTCTTACTGAGATGCCTTGCAGTTCTCCATGATCTGCATCCTTCTCGCTGCAATGAGTGATAATCCCAACTCATTCAGTTACAGGCAGGTTCCTGGCAGCCTTTGGCTTGACGACACTGATACCTCCATTTTACAGATGAGGGAACTGAAACTGCAAGAGGTTCGCTGGCTTCTTGTACTTACCAGCTAGTAGTAAGCACAGGAAGGTGGATGGGAATCCAACTGCTGCTGTCACCCTCCTCCAGGCTTCTCCCACACCCAGCCACGGGGAGCTTTCTGAGTATGTCTTCAGTGTCCCCTCGCCTATCCCCTTGCATCTCTCCACTCATCTGTGTTGTATCTGCAGGAGGAGCCTCCGGACGGAGGGAAGGTCATGCAAGGGCCTGAGGCAGGGGTGCGGCTGGGTATCTGGGGAGCAAGTGGCTAGAGCCACATGTGGGAGGTTGTGTTGTTGTCTTCGAAATACACTATTCTTATTATGGTAAAGTATACAAAACATTTATCATTTGAACCATTTTTAAGTGTACATGAAGTACATTTACACTATTGTGCAACCTCACTACTATCCAGCTCCACATTTTTTTCATCATGCCCAACTGCAACTCCATACCCATTCATGTTAAAAATTCTCACCCAGCTGGCTGAGCACAGTGGCCCACACCTGTCATCCCAGCACTTTGGGAGGCCGAGGCGGGCGGATCACGAGGTCAGGAGATTGAGACCATCCTGGCCAACATGGCAAAACCCCATCTCTACTAAAAATACAAACATTAGCCGGTCATGGTGGCACATGCCTGTAATCCCAGCTACTTGGGAGGCTGAGGCAGGAGAACAGTTTAAACCAGGGAGTCGGCGGTTGCAGTGAGCCGAGATCGCACCACTGCACTCCAGCCTGGGCAACAGAGTGAGACTCCATCTCAAAAAAAAAAAAAAAATTCTCACCCAGCTAGTAATAGAGGGGCATTTCCTCAACTTGATAAAGAACATCTACAGAAAACCAACAGCTAATATCATACTTAATGGTGAGAAAGTGGACCCTTTCTCCTTAAGATCAGGAACAAGGCAAGAATGTCCCCTCTCACTACTTCTGTTCAACATCATATAGAAGTCCTAGCTGATGCAATAAGACTTGAAAATAAGGGTTACAGATTTAGAAGGAAGAAATGAAACTGTCTTTGTGCACAGGTGGTAAGATTAACTGTGTATTGTACCCTGAAGAATCTCCAATAAAACTCCAGAAACTAATAACTGACTACAGCAAGGTTGCTGGATACAGCAGTCCCCCCCCTTATCCTTAGGGGATATGTTCTAAGACACTGTTGGGGACATGTACCAAACCCTATAGTACATATAGGAATGCTTGAAACCAGGGATGGAATCAAACCCTATATATACTATGTTTTTTCCTACATATGGATCATCTATGATAAAGTTTAATTTATAAATTAGGCATAGCAAGAGATTAACAACAATAACTAATAATAAAATTGAACAACTATAACAATATACTGTAATAAAAGTTACATGAATGTGGTCTCTCTGTTAGCTACTAAGTGATTAATGGGCAGGTAGTGTATATGGCATGGATATGCTGAACAGAAAGGTGGCGCACGTACTGGGTAGCATGGAGCAGGACGGCACGAGATTTCATCACACTACTCAGAATAGCACATGATTTACAATTTATGAATTATTTCTGTAATTTTCCAATTAATGTTTTTGAATTGTGGTTGACTGCAGGTAACTGAAACCATGGAAAGCAAAACCACAGATGGGGGACTACTATGTAAGGTTATAAACAAAAGCCAGTTGCTTTCCTATATACCAGCAATTAACAATTGGAATTTGAAATTAAAAATACAATACTGTTTACAATAGCACCAAAAAATGGGATGCTTAGGCATAAACCTAACAAAATTAGGTACAAGGTCTATATGAGGAAAACTACCAAACTCTCATAAAAGAAATCAAATATTTACATAGACAGATATTCCATGTTTATGGAGAGGAAAACTCAGCAGTGCTACCAGTTATTTCCAACTTAATCTGTAGATTCAATGCAACACCAATCAAAATCTCAGCAAGTTATTTCATGGATATCAACAAACTGATTCTAAAGTGCATATGGAAAGGCAAAATGCCCAGAATGGCCAACACAGTACTGAAGAAGAACGAAGTTGGAGAACTGACACAACCAGATTTCAAGACCTATAAAGTTACAGTAATCAAGACAGTGTGGTGTTGGCAAAAGAAGAGACAAACAGATCAATGGAATAGAATAGTAAGCCCAGAAATACACCCACACAAATACAGTCAACTGTTCTTTGACAAAGGAGCAAAAGCAATTAAATGGAGAAAGAATAGTCTTTTCAACAAATGATGCTGGGACAACTGAACATCCATATGCAAACAAAAAACCAAAAAACTACACATAGATCTCAAACTTTTTACATAAAACTTCTACAAAATAATATAGGAGAAAATCCTGGTGGTCTTGGGATTAGTGATGACTTTTTTGACAAGTCAAACACACAATCCATGAAAGTAAAAATTGGTAAGGTAGATTTTGTTAAAATTAAAACTTCTGCTCTGTGAAAGACACAAGTCTTACCTTATGATCCAGCATTTGCACTCCTAGGTGCTTACTCAACCACTATGTCCATGCAAAAAGTTGCACATAGATTTTTATAACAGCTGTATTCACAGTTTCCAAAATTTGGAAACAACCAAGATGTCCTTCAACAGGTGAATGAATAAACAAACTCATACATGCTAAGCAATGGAGTATGAATGAATGATAACAAGAATGAGCTCTGAGACATGAAAAGACAAGGAGGAAACTTAAATGCTTATTGCGAAATGAAAGAAACCAGGATAAAAAGGCTACATATTAACACTATATGATTCCAATGATATGACATTCGGGAAAACTGAAAACTGTAGAAACTGTGAAAAGATCAATGGTTGCCAGGGATTGGGGTTGGAGGGAGAGGGAGAGATGAACTGGCAGAGCAGAGAGGGTTTTTAGGGCACTGAAACTATTCTGTATGATACTGTAATGGTGGATACATGTTATTATGCTTTAGTCAAAACCCATGTAACTAGCCAGGTGCTGTGGCTCATGCCTGTAATCCTAGCACTTTGGGAGGCTGAGGCAGGAGGAGTTCAAGACCAGCCTTGGCAACATAGCGAGACCTCGTCACTACAAAAAAAAAAAAATTAGCTGGGCATAGTGGCACATGCCTGTAATCCCAGCTACTCTGGAGGCTGAGGTAGGAAGGATCGCTTGAGGCTGGGAGGTGGAATCTGCAGTGAGCAGTGATTGTACCACTGCACTCCAACAGAGCCTGAGCCTGTCTCCAAAAAAAAAAAAAAAAAAAAAAAAAACCCCACAAAACAACAACAAAACATGTAACTGCAACACAAAGAGTGAACCCTAATGTGAACTGTAGACTAGACTTTAGTTAATAGTAATGCATCAATATTGGTGTATTAGTTGTTATAACATACCACAGTGATTCAAGATGTTAATAATAAGGAGAGGGGTCTATGGGAACTCTTGGTACTATGTGCTCAAATTTTGTGTAAACCCAAACTGCTCTCAAACATAAACTTTGTCATTTATTTTAAACAATGAAAGATTTTTCTCAGACATACAAAGCTGAAAGAATTCATTAGCAGAGCAACACAATGTGAAATGTTAAAGGGAATTTTTCAGGCAGATAGCAAATGAAGCAGATGGAAGAGTAGCTCTACATTTAAAACGGGACACTGGAAATGAGACTCCATGGGTAAATATGTAAGGTTAATTTCTTAGCATGTCTCAGCTCTGGCTAAGGACACAACTTCTCATTTAATTTACTTCTGTGATGTTTGTTTGTATGATGGACAATGTCGCTTTTGCAATGACAATTAAAATTTTTTTTTTATCCTCTAAGGGTTTTACAACAAGTGCCCCATTCTTTGTTTGTTTGTTTGTTTGTTTGTTTTAATGGAGTCTCACTCTGTGACCCAGGCTGGAGTGCAGTAGTGCGATCTCTGCAACCTCTGCCTCCAGGGTTCAAGCGATTCTCCTGCCCCAGCCTCCCGAGCAGCTGGGATTACAGGTGCCCACCACCATGCCTGGCTAATTTTTTTTGTATTTTCAGTAGAGACAGGGTTTCACCATGTTGACTAGGCTGGTCTCAAAATCCTGACCTCAGGTGATCCACCGGCCTTGGCCTCCCAAAGTGCTGGGATTACAGGCGTGAGCCACTGTGCCCGGACAGCACCCTGTTCCTGAGGAGGAGCTCCGCTCCCGAGTACCAGACAGTGGCTGCCTCGCCATTTCCCTGCTCAGTACTTGGTGGTGGTCAGGGGTGGCCGAGACAGGAGTGGCTGGATGAAGGCGAATCAGAACAAGACGCTCGGATGGACGCTGTGCCGGGGGTTCTCCCCCCATGCTGAGCAGAAAGCTTCCACAAGGGAAGGGGGTGGATGTGTGGATAGGCCGTGCAGCAGCCGCCCTATGTCCTCAGCCCCTTCCCTGCCACTCTTCCAATGTCTCCTGGGTGCTTTTTGCAGTCCAGTGAAGGGGCAAGGTCTCATGCCCGCTCTAGGTGTCCTGGGCCTCTGAGATACTTGCCCTCGGTCTTATGAAATGCAGGCTGGCTCTGTCAGGGCCTCAGGGGCAGGGGACCGGCACTGCTAAGGAATGGCCTTACGCCTGGTCTCTCTCGCCTCCGGGTGGGTGGGGGGTGCTCGTATGAGGAATTTACCTTTATGCCTGGTCTCTCTCACCTCTGGGTGGCTGGGGTGGGCGGGGGGCGCTCATATGAGGAATTTACCGCAAGGTGTCACCGCTGCACAGCTGCTGTCTTGGGAGGAGACAAACTGGGTCATCTGGAAGGGGAAGTCCTTCTTCCTCATCTTAAGCCCCGTAGCCAGAGTGGAACAAGCCAGTCTGTTTTCCGACATCCGTCAAAGCTTCTGTGCTATTCATGCCACACAGGTGACAGCAGTTTGATGCTGATCTGAAAATACCGGTGAACTCGAATGTATTCACGTACATAAAATGGTTGGGCATTCCCAACCGTCTTAAAAATTATTTCTCATCTTAAAACAAACCACTTTACGTGGGCATAGGGAAGAGGTCTGCAGCAGCCCATTTGATATCAACTTTGCTGGGCCTATGTAAGAGATACATATGTATCCCCTATTGGTTCTGTTTCTCTGGGGACCCTGGCTAATACGGGGTCCTCACAAAGAAGTGGTGTCAGACCCAGGGCCCAGAGCCCTGTCCACAGCACACCTGAGGTGGGAGTGCCTTAAGCTGACACCCACACTTCTTAGGATGTGGGACCCAGGGTTCCTGGTGACATTGTCCCCTGTGCCAGCTCTTCCACCACTCCCCACTCCTCACTGCCTCTTGTGAATTGTGAAAGGAAAACCCGGAGGGGAACATGTGAGTGGGTATCGGCCTTGAAGAAGGAGGGGCCACCCCAGAAACGTCTTACTGCAACAGGTGGTGGACCAGACTAGTCGTGAGGACGAGGTGGTAGCAGAGGATGTTTTCACTCCCTGGGCACCAGGTGAGTGGCAGCTGGACCTGGAGGTGCAAACAGGAGGGCCTTGGGTAGCACTTCCGAACCAGGCTGGCAGCTGTTGTCAGACATCCGGTAGCCAGCAACCCACCAGGGGCAGATCTCGAAGCCAAGAGGAGCGGCTGGTATAGATGGGAGATGTAGGGATGTCCCTGAAGTGTCATAGGTGGGTGAGCTGGGACCACAGTGCACCTTTGCAGGATGGCTTTATGTGGCAGGCAGGGGTGCCAGGCACAGGGAGAGGTACCCAATTGCCAGCTGTCTGGAGAGCGAGCTTCAAGTCAGCTTCTCCCGGGCAGCCCAGTCCTGGGATCTGGGTGAGGAAATGCAATGTGGAGCCCCCTGCCCTGTCTCAGCACTCATCCAGATGTCCCCAGTGACTTGAGGCCGGCCCTGGACTTCCCCTCCCTCCCTCCACTCAGCACTGTTTGCCGCAAGGGCAGATTGCTCTCTTGACCCTGGGCATCCAGGGTTAGTATGACAAGACCCTCATCTCAGGGATCTTGTGCAGACAAATAAACCAGAAAACACATCAGCAAGATCACTCCACCGCCCCAGACACACAGTGTTTGCATCTCACACAGCGTCAAAGTCTGGCCGTGGCTGAACTCCCTCATCCCTCATGCCTCCCGCTGCCCCTGCCCCTTGGCCAGCCTCACTGGCTGGCACCCTTCCTCCCTCCCACCAGGGTCCCTGCCCCTGCCTCAGACACCCCCAGGGCTGGCCCGCGCCTCCCTCAGGTCAAGTGCAAACTCCCTCAGGGGGGCACCCGTGACCACCATTGTGCCCCATTTTCTCCCCATGCTTTCTGTGTAGCTCTCTTCACCAAATATGGAGGCAGATGAGGCTGGAGAATCTGCCTCCATTTCGAGGAGCCTTCGTGGTCTCCAGCCAGTCCCACCTGCTCTGGGGAATGATCAGATTGTCCCCAGAGGCAATGACATCTACCTGGCCTCCCCTGGCCTCTTCTTCAGGCATCCTGACTGGGGACCCAGATGGTTCCCAACTCTCCTGAGGCTGGAGCAACCCAGCAATGAGCTCCCATCTTTCCCTGCCCTGCCAGGCAGATTCTTCCTGGTGCCTCCTGCCCTTCCCACTGGACTAGGGACCACAGCAGCCCCTTCTCCTCTGGCCCCTTGGATACCCACTGGATCCTACTGCTCTGTGCAGATCCGCTCTTCTCCTCCCAAATATGCTGCAGACACCATCATGTGGTTCCGAAGGCGCCAGCTCTGGAGTCAGGGGCCTGCGGCAAACCCTGGCTGCACAGCCAAGCCCTGTGTGACTCTGAGCGGCCTTCTGGGCCTCCCTGGGCCTTGGTTTCTTCATCTGCATGATGGGGACAATCCTATTGCTTGTATCACAGGTGGTTGAGAGGTGGAAGGAGTCCAAATGTGTAGAAAGGGATAAGATTCAATAATGGTCAGTCTTTATTTCTCCTTATCTGCTCAGAGCTGAGCCAAGTAGGACTTCTATGTGGGGTGGGAGTTAGGGCAGCCATAATGGAACCCTTCTAGATTTGGTGCCTGATGGGTTCTGAGATTATCCACCCATCAGGGGTCCCAAGCAGTGGCCCAGGGGATATGGGGTGGAACCCGCAGCACTTCTCGTTGGTCTTTCCTAGGCAGCAGGTTGGTTCCCACATGGCTCCTCGCCATCTTTAGTCATAAATATTACCAGATTTGACTTCTGCTATTTTGACAACTTCTACAGAGAGAGCTGTGACCGAATTAAAGACAAGGAAAACACTTTTGACAGTGTATGAAATAAATAGGCAAAAGTGTGTCTAATTTGGCAAAAGGTGCCTCATGAGCAGAGATGAATGGGTCCCATGAAGAGGGTTCCCTGGGTGCTGGAGTGGTGGCTGCAGTTTGCTGCTCACCCTCCTGCCCCTGGGCTCCTGTGGGTCAGGGGACAAGGCTTCACAGGCACCCCCTGCCCCCCCAGCAAGGTTTCTCACCGTGGGAGTGGTAGGTGCTCAGGGATGGCTCTGCAGGGCTGAGACTGTACCACTTCCTCCAACCTCGTGGGGCTCCCAATGTGCCCCTCAAGACCTACACTGGCTCACGAGGCTGCCAGGGGTGTGGCCAGTTCTCAGGAGCTACAATCAGCCCAAGTAGACAGCTCAGGAAACTGTGATGCCAGTTACTGGGAGGGGCTCTCTAGGAGCTCAGGGGAGTCACTGTGTCCACACGCTGGGCAGGGCACAGACTGTGCTGTTGTGCACGTATCCCTGCGTGGCTTTACCCAGGATCCAAAATAACCATCCATTCTTCCCCCACATCATACACCTGCCCTAGTCAGGGCTGCTCTATGGTTGGCCCCGTGGGGTGGCACATAGCACAAGCTGGGTGCTCCACAGGGGCATTCACATTCATGTGGCACATCAGGCAGTTGTGGCCCCTGTTGGCAGCTCCCGTATGGCCATGTGACCTTCAGCTGGGTGAGTGAAGACCAGGGGCTGATGGGGGTTGGTATCTTGCTGGGCCCAGAGAGGACCAGGTGGGCGTAGCGAGCAGGCTGTTGTGGTCACCCAGGCATGTGTCCTGATGCCTCTGGGGCATCCAAGTGCATACCCAGAAGGTACTAGAGCCAGGGAAGAAAGGATTGGGGGACAGTATGGGACTTCTCTGCACACAGCAGACATCAGCCTTGGGAATGAGAAGAAAGGGGCTGGGACATAGGCTGGGACAGCCCTGAGGCAGCTGCAGGGTAGGGTGGAAATCAGGAAGGAGGAGAGGCCAGGAGCACATAAGCAGGTGGGAGGAAGATACAGTAGAGGGAGAGGAGGAGGCAGCCATAGCAGGTGCTGGAAGAGGAGAGGCCAGGCTTTAGAAAAGTCAGCACACACGGAGACCTGCATGCTGCAGACACTGAGAGGAAAGAAAGAGAGGCAGAGACAATGGGAGCAGCCAGGAGGGATGGTAGGGTTGGGGTGCAGTGAGGGCCAGAGTGGCTCAGAGCATAGCTCTGCCAAAGGTCAGCTGCCTGGCATCAGCCCAGGCCACCCACGATCATGGATAAGGGTGCCCTTGTGAAGACTTAAGACTCTATTAGAGAAGTCCACACTCCACCTCCATATTTTAAGAATGACAGAGGGAATGGCACAGAGGCTATAACCCCTGGGAGCATGGATGGCCTGTGTTGCAGGATTCACAATCAGCTGACAGTTAGGAAACCCTCCACATCCATGTCTTCAGCAGCCTCTGAGAGGCTACTGGCTTCAGGGAGACAGAGTGGTTAATAGGAAAAATCTCACCTGAACTTGAGGCTTCCCTTACTCATGGGGTGATGTCGACCCAGCACTAAGCTGACTTCCCGTCTGTTCAGGGAGACAGTCGTCTGCTCATCAACTGGAAGCATACCCATTCAGGTAAGGAAAGCAGGTGCACATGTGTATTTACCTTTGTTCTCTCTTACACCTGCCTAAAATGACAGATTTTAAGGCATACATTGGCAGGAGTGAGGAGATGAAAGAGGGGACAACAATGCAATTTAGAAGCCAGAAAATTCACAGATGCAAAATAAATGGCCTAGGAGACACAAAACACTGAATTCTAGCCAGAGTGTAGAAAGTTCAGAGCCAACACCGTCCATACCTCAGAACCCCCAATAACTGGTAGTACCAGATTCTGTTGGAGATGGGAGAAGACAACTGGTAGAAAGTGTTTCGGGAGCCAGTAGCCCCCTTCCCCAGAACTCCACCCCGACTCTGAGAGCCTGGCAACCACTCCCCTCCCTCTGGATGAAACCTTGAGCTTTATCCTCTGGATACAGTAAACAGGAGGGTCTGCAGGCTGGTAGAGAAGGCCTAGCTGTGGGGTCCCATACCAAAAATAAATCCTAAGAGAGCACATGCCTGTGACTTTAGACGCTCTTTCTCTCAGCTCCCAGTAGGCTGGTGGCCCAGCCAGTGCCTCTAAGCGAAAAGTGAGAGAATCTTCTTGGGGGTGACCAGCTCGTGCCATTATCAAACTATGGGATTGTGCAGCTTTCTAACATCATGGTAACAGCCTGTGTCCCCTAGCAGGAACATCATAGTCCCCACCTCTCCAGCCAACTCTCATACCCCCCAGAATGACTTTACCTCAGCTTGCTGAGGGGACACTTCAGAATCGGTCTTGCTCACACCCACCCCAGCATCTGCTGTGCTGACGTGAAGGGGTACAACTCCAGGCCACTGGTCTCCCCATCACAAATGGGGCCTCACCAAAGGGGACCCCCAGGAACCCTTCCTCACAGTTGAACAGGTTCTGCATAACCCACCAGTGGGTACTGGCACCTGCTTGGGCCCCCACAACCAGCAGTTGGAGCCTTGAAGGCAGATCACATGTCCTCCACAGGTGTTGTGGACCCTGTCTGACTACAGCAGAGGGTGGAAACTCAGTCCAGAATTTCTAAGAATTTGTCAGTGAAGATGGATCCTTTGCTTGCATATCAGACGGACGCTCCAAGACTACCACCAGGGCCAGATTCCAGGGAGGTCAAAAGCATGTTGACAGTTTAGGCTGAATGTGACTAGAAGTCCCAAGTCCAGGTCTTACTCTAGGAGCACTAGAGCTCCACCTGACACAAAAGTACGAAAATGAAAAAGGGGAGAAGTCTCTTTTTTTTTTTTTTAAAGCTGGTATGCATTGGCTTTTTGGCCTTGTATACCAGCTTGAAAAAAAAAAAATAAACCATTGCCTTATATAACTGGGCAGTTCAAGGGTGGAGTGCCTTCAGACATGGCTGGGTCCATGAGCTCTAAAAAGATCATCAGAGAGCTCTCTTTTCCTTCACATCTACCTCCATTGTCAGCTTTGCCCCCCTCCAGAATGTCTGAACTCTCTCCTACTACTGATGGCTTCATCCTGTGGCCAGGAGAGATAGCCCAGGGCAACCCCAGTTCCACACCCCCAAGTCTAACAACCTCAGCAGGAAAAGTTATTCTCCCTGACCCTAAGAGAAGACTCCTGGGAAAAACTTCAATTTGCATATGACTGGTCATGTGGGAAGGGGCAAGATACAATGATTTACACCTTCTAGAAACACACATGGAGGCGGTGAGGTAGGGTAGTTTCAAATGGAGATACTGGCTAAGCTGACACCAGAGGGGAGCCACGTGTGGTATCAAGGGGAGACCAGAGATGGAAGATTCCCCTCCTGGGCATGTGCTCCCAGGAGGGTGCATGATAGAGCTCACCAAGAATGGAGACAATGTCCTCCCCACAGACCACAGCACCGATTCACAGTCAGAGTGGACTTTTATTAGGAAATCACCCTGCAAACACACCACGGAGTGCTGTGGGTTCAACGCGTTTCCTGAGGAAGGAGGGTCACAGTATTGGAGCTGTCGGAGGGACGGGTGGCACAGCCTGTGAGCCCGGCGGTGACTCGAGGCTGCCTGCGGCCAGCACTCCCTCACAGCAACAGGACTCCACCGCAAGAGCCGACACGCAAACGCGACACGAGAAACACGCCCAAGCACACACATCTGCGCTACACTTAAATAATAATAAATACAGAATTCCATTTGCTGTTATCCGTGCCTGAAACAAAAGGATCCCAAAATGGAAAAAGAAAACCAAAATGTCTTTCTCTCCATTAGACCAAGGGAAAACAAAATCCCCAAATTATCAAAATTCCTCAGTTACAAAATACTTTTTAAAAAAATTCCATTATTAAAAGAATAAATAACAAAATATATAAAAAATAACTTGGTTGCATCAAAATTATAACTAGGAGTTATATCAAGATTTTTTGTGGCCTATATTATAGTCAAATAGTTATTTTTGCTTTGAATTCACTTTTTTCCCCTCTTAGGGTGCCCTGGTGTGGGGTCTAGTTGAAATAGTATAAAATTAATAAATAAAAATGTTAAATAAATAGCAAACGTTAACATAAGAGGCTGTGAATATAAATACTTACATCTTGACAAAATTAAATAATTTACAGAATAATTAAACTAACTACTTTTTAATTTTTTCCAGGAAGTGCAATTTCTCTATTTTTAAATACTAACTTGGAATTGCAGTCACAATTGACTTGGATTCTATTTACACGGTAGGGACATTGTGTTTTTAACACATTAAATTAAAATGTACCCTTTTTTCACATATTGGATGGATCTAAAAGAAGTGAAACCTTTGTGGTCTCCTGTTAGGAATTTACCCTCTGACCTTGATGATGTCATTGCCACCTCCGTCACCATGGATGCAGAGGTCAAGCTCGACCATGACCCGGAGAATGTGGCAGTGATGGGTCGGGGGCCTGGGTGGATGCACAGAAGCCAGAGTGGTCCCTAGACATGGATCTCAGACCCAGGGTCTAAAGGCTGCAGCCCCAGTAGGGAGCTGTGACCCAAGGCCATACACATCTGCACAGCCTCAGCGCCAGCTGCCCCCAGACATTAGGCTGATTTTCAGGAGTCTCCCAGCTTAAAATTCCTTGACCTGACAGGGGCTGCGATGCTTGTCAACTGCCTGGAGTATCCTCTGGGAGGCCTATTCCTAACTTTCCCTCTAGAACAGAGCTTTGTTCCACCCTTAACACAAAACTGAATTAAATGAAAACAGAAAACGCACTTTCTTCAGCGGCCCTCACTGAGCACAGACACGCTGCCCCAGGCGTGTCCTCCAGGCCAAGATGCCACTCACACCACCCACCCACCACGCTCACGGCTACCCTCCCAGCCTCGACAGACAAAGGAATACTGTGGTTGCAAACTCCAAAACTTCCCTGAGAACCTTGTCCATGAGCTTCCACTGGAGACTTTGAGCTGCTCTTCAGATTTCTTTCAGAAAACAAAAATAAATCACTTTGTAATTCTTCAGTGCCCCTATGCACACAGATAGGGCCACCACGGCCCCAAGCCTGGAGGGAGCCTCGTGGGAGCGGCCGATTTCCAGCCATCCCTTTGGATAAACCCGCCCGCGGCCACACCGGGCCCCAAACGGGAAGTCACTGTGAGTTGGGCATCCCCACGGTGCGGGGCAGGGCGAGGGAGGTAAACGGTGTGGTGGGCTGGGACACTTCTGGGTACCACACGGCCTAGACCTGGATGCCCCTCACAGCCTGCTTGATGCTCTCCAGGAGGTCCTTGTTCTCCGGGTCCTGGTTGGAGTACATGTCGGTGAGGGTGCTCACATAGGCATCGAAATTCTGTTCGCATATTGGCTCCTAGAGAACAGAACCAGGTTAGCAAGCCCCGTCCATGCAGTGGGCCCCACACCGCAGAGCCTGATGTGGGAGCATCAAACCTATGTCCCCACGTGACCTGAGACAAGCCCACACCAACCAGAGGCAGCACTGGGCGTTCCTTGGCTCCTAGAGAACAGAACCAAGTTAGCAAGCCCCGTCCATGCAGTGGGCCCCACACCGCAGAGCCTGATGTGGGAGCATCAAACCTATGTCCCCACGTGACCTGAGACAAGCCCACACCAACCAGAGGCAGCACTGGGCGTTCCTCTCTGCAGCCATCCCAGCAGTAGCCTCTCTGCTCATGGAATCACCATTTTGCTTTGGATTCATTAGCTACTCTTTATGGCAGCTACTCATTATGGTGGCTAAACCCACCACAGCCAACAGCCCGGGCCATTCGGGGTGGAGAGAATCTCCACAAGGGCACAGGGCCCCTAGGGCAGGACCCAGAGGCAGAGGGGGTGGGAGATGCCCTGCCCTCCTGCTTTCCGAAGAGACCCTGGGGGGTAGCTGTGGTGCCGGCAGGCCCGCGTGCTGCCTACCATGTGCGGAAGGCGGATATTGGCGAGACTTTGGATGAGGGCCTGGCTCAGGCCGGACAGCTCCAGAAACAGGGCTTCATTCTGCTCCTCAATGAGCTTGTTCTCCTCCTCGATGTTCTTCAGGTTCTTCTCCATGGAGGAGATCTGTGCCAGAGAGAGATTCGAAGTGCCGCCTGCCCTTGGCCCCCATCCTCCTGGGGGTCCTCTCTGGGCTGCCTCTCACAACCCTCTGGGAGAATGCAGAACCCTGGGGTGGGGGAAGAGGCAGGGACCCTGCCTTCCTGTAGGGGGTTCTGCCACAGGTGAGGGGCTGGCAGAGGAGAGAAAGGCAAGGGCCCTCTGGAGACATGGCCTGACTCCAGGGAAGCCAGGAAGGGGGCTCATGTGGCATGTCCCTCTGTGCCATGCTTTCTAGATGGAACTGAAACCCGCCATGCAGGAGAAGTCCCCACTCCTGGTTTTCTGAGCCCCTCTGTCCTGAGGGGATGGGGTGGGAGCACAGACTTCACAGCGCCCTGTCTCAATCTCAGACTCCACCTGCTGTGGTCTTAGCTTCACCATGTTTCCTGCTTCTATCTGTAAGATGGAAATCACTGCACCCCCCCGTGGGGTGTCAGACTGCCTTTGGGTCTTTCCCTCACCAGAAATCCCCACAAAGAGCCTCCTCAGGGCCTCCCAAGCACGTCTTCCCCAGGCCAACTACAGGCAAGTCTTCTCACTTCCCCACCATGGCGGTGAACCTGCCCAGGGTTGTGTTGGCCCTGAGGCCTTTGGTGTCCAGGAATAGCCCCCAGCCTGACTGCACATCTGCAGGGAGCCACGGGGGCAGAGGCTAAACTCACAGAAAGACAGTGTGGGTGACACACGAGGCAGGAGTGGGGAGCTCATTCCTGGGAGGCTGTGGATGGGGTCAAGCACGCTTCTTCTGCCACCTGGTGACAAGCATGTGGCTTTGAAAGGGTTGCATGGGGGATAGGGACCTGCCTTCCCTTTGCCTTTGCCCTTCCGCAGAGGGCACCAGTCACCAAACTCCCTCAAATGGACAGGGGTTTCTGAGTCCTTCCAAAGGGATGCTAGTAAAAGGTAATAATCTGTCTTTAAAAAGATTGGTTTTGGCAAATAAAAAGAAATCAGAGGTGCTACCCCAAGGACACTGACACTGATGAAGGCCCTGAGGACTCTGAGAAGGGGAGGAGCAGGGAGCACAAAATGGACACCCACACAACAGTGCATCTCCACACTCAGAGACACCAGGAGGGGATGGGGATGGCTCCGCCGGGAGGAGACGGGGATGGCTCCGCCGGGAGGGCCATCACTCCTTCTCTGTCGTCACTGCCTATGAACCTGGGGGGATGCAACATCGACATGCACATGACAGCGAAAATCCTTCCTGATCCCTGTGGGGTGATGCTATTTTTATACAGGCTCTTGAGTAACAAGCGGTCAACGTGAGCCTGTTTGCCAGTAGAGACCAGAGCAGAGTCAACGTGAGCCTGTTTGCCAGTAGAGACCAGAGCAGAGTCAACGTGAGCCTGTTTGCCAGTAGAGACCAGAGCAGAGTCAACGTGAGCCTGTTTGCCAGTAGAGACAAGAGCAGAGTAACGAGACACGTGGGGCTGGAGGATGTTACTCATTTTTTGCTGCCTTGGTGGAGGCCACCATCTCCCCATCTGTCCCTGCCCAGAGGGGCTCTGCCCAAATTCTCTGTGGGACCTGGTCACTTCCTTGTCCCTTTGTCCCTCTAGCTGTTAGGGGCACAGTTATGTCTCCCCCAGCACGGCTGCAGACTCCACTCAGCAGCCACAGGTGGGGCATGCTCTTATTTTCAAAATAAGATCTTTACTGCTTTTTTTTTTTTCTGATTACAAATGCTCATTTTAGGGAAATCAGGAAATATGACACAAACATTTAAAATAATTTGTAATCCTAACCCTCAGCAACATCAGCTCTCATCGACGGCACTTACTCTGGATCAGGTGCTTATGCTGAATGTTTTCCTCATAGAAATGCGTTCATTGTACAATAACCGGCTGGAGTAGAATCCTATTCTTACCTCCATTTTATGGAGGAATTGACTGAGGAAGAGGCTGAAAGGTTTGTCAGGTCCCTCAGCTGTGACAAACATGTGGCTGTGCTGGGTGCTGGGAAGGAAACCCGGCTCCAGAGACCTGGCTCTACGGCACCACGCTCATGGACCACTGGTACTCACAAGACTGGTAATCCTAATGGGACCGCTGGTCTTGACAGGACTACTCATTCTAATGAGAGTAAGAGAAACAGTGCTGCTAATCTTAATGGGACTAGTATTATTAATAGTGTTATTAACACTAACGAGACCACAGCCCTGGCGGGACAACCAGCTCCGGCGGCCCACCGGCACTCACAGTGTGACTTCACGGACTGCGCTGTCCGTCAGCTCAGCCCTGACAGCAACCTTGATGAGTGCCGACGGATGCCTCACTGTCCCCAAGACGAATGTTTGGGTTGGGTGGGCAAAGAGCCCAGGAGTGGGGGGCGGCACCACCTACCTGGGACTGCAGCTGCACCATGGCAGCCTCCATCTCCGAGTTGGACTCGTTCAGGTCTCGGATCTCCTGGTTCAGCTGCTTGATCTCCTCATCATTCTCCAACACTGACCCAGAGAGAAACCTCAGTTGTGGCTTTGGGCCTCAGGCAGGCCTGGGCCAAAGTGCTGTGGGGAAGCCTGCTTTCTAGAACTGAAACCCCCTGTGCGGCAGAGGTCCCCCTCCTGGTTTTCCGAGCTCATCTCTCTCTGGGGCTCATACCCCACATTATGCGCTGGAGAAGTCTGTCTTGAAAATTGCGAGATGAGTGTTTATAGTTTGCCTTCCGAGCTGGCTGGCAGGTGGAAAGGCTTAAATCTCTTTGGGAGGTATTAAATGCTACATTAAAGATGGAAGTTTGTTCAGGCAATGCTGAATTTCCTCACCTAAGGGGGAATGAGCCACACCTCTCCACAAACTCACAGCACATGGGCTCCACTGGACTCTGATCCCAGTGGCCACCAAAGCCGCAGGTTACAGCAGGCATGACCTCCTCAGGGCCAGGGACCCCAGACACAGGTGTCAAGAGCTTCAGAGCCAAGGTCCGAAAGGCTGTCAGCTTAGGTGAAGGGATCTGCCTCTGCCGTGACTCATTCCAGGAGGGGCTTCATCTCCCTACCTTCTTCCCACCAGCACAAAAGGTGCACAGCTCTCACTTACCCGGGCACCCAGCCATGAGCAGGGAAATCCAGGAAGCCATCCTTACCGTCGCTAGTCTTGAACTTCGGACTGAGGGCCTCATCCCCTGACAGTTTTCCCTTCTTTCCAGCAAAGGTTGCTCTGGGACAGCCTGACAAACTGGAAGCAGAGGCCACATATCATTCACCAGCCCGGGGTCACCCACGACGGCCATCCCAGGGTCACCCACCGCGGCCATCCCAGGGTCACCCACCGCGGCCATCCCAGGGTCACCCACCGCGGCCATCCCAGGGTCACCCACCAGGACCAGCCCAGGGTCACCCACCACGGCCATCCCAGGGTCACCCACCGCGGCCATCCCAGGGTCACCCACCAGGACCAGCCCAGGGTCACCCACCACGGCCAGCCCAGGGTCACCCACCACGGCCAGCCCAGGGTCACCCACCACGACCAGCCCAGGGTCACCCACCACAGCCATCCCAGGGTCACCCACCACGGCCAGCCCAGGGTCACCCACCACGACCATCCCAGGGTCACCCACCACGGCCATCCCAGGGTCACCCACCACGGCCAGCCCAGGGTCACCCACCACGGCCAGCCCAGGGTCACATACCACGGCCAGCCCCGGGACACCCACCACGACCAGCCCCGGGACACCCACCACGGCCATCCCAGGGTCACCCACCGCGGCCATCCCAGGGTCACCCACCGTGGCCAGCCCAGGGTCACCCACCACGGCCAGCCCAGGGTCACCCACCGCGGCCAGCCCAGGGTCACCCACCAGGACCAGCCCAGGGTCACCCACCACGGCCATCCCAGGGTCACCCACCACGGCCATCCCAGGGTCACCCACCACGGCCAGCCCAGGGTCACATACCACGGCCAGCCCCGGGTCACATACCACGGCCAGCCCCGGGACACCCACCACGGCCATCCCAGGGTCACCCACGACGGCCATCCCAGGGTCACCCACCGCGGCCATCCCAGGGTCACCCACTGCGGCCATCCCAGGGTCACCCACCAGGACCAGCCCAGGGTCACCCACCACGGCCAGACCAGGGTCACCCACCACGGCCATCCCAGGGTCACCCACCGCGGCCAGCCCAGGGTCACCCACCGCGGCCATCCCAGGGTCACCCACCGCGGCCAGCCCAGGGTCACCCACCGCGGCCATCCCAGGGTCACCCACCGCGGCCAGCCCAGGGTCACCCACCATGACCATCCCAGGGTCACCCACCACCGCCAGCCCAGTGTCACCCACCACAGCCATCCCAGGGTCACCCACCACAGCCATCCCAGGGTCACCCACCACGGCCAGCCGAGGGTCACCCACCACCACCAGCCCAGTGTCACCCACAACGGCCAGCCCGGGGTCACCCACCACGGCCAGCCCCGGGTCACCCACCACGGCCAGCTCGGGGTCACCCACCACGGCCATCCCGGGGTCACCCACCACGGCCAGCCCCGGGTCACACACCACGGCCAGCCCAGGGTCACCCACCACGGCCAGCTCAGGGTCACCCACCACGGCCATCCCAGGGTCACCCACCACGGCCAGCCCAGGGTCACCCACCGCGACCATCCCAGGGTCACCCACCGCGGCCAGCCCAGGGCCACCCACCGCGGCCATCCCAGGGTCACCCACCGCGGCCATCCCAGGGTCACCCACCGCGGCCATCCCAGGGTCACCCACCGCGGCCATCCCAGGGTCACCCACCACGGCCAGCCCCGGGTCACCCACCACGGCCAGCCCAGGGTCACCCACCACGGCCAGCCCAGGGTCACACATTACGGGTTAACAGAAGGCATGTTCCACCTCACCTAGATGACCTGGAGGTCCTCCCTATGGCCAAACTGTGTTCTATGGGGAAAAAGAAGCTACATCTAGGCAGGGCAGAGGCTGGGAAGGGGACACTCCAGAGCTCAATTCATCTGGCACAGCCATAGCTGACCCTGCCTGATACTCGGGGGGCCAGGGCACCATTGCTTTCGGCAGGGCTCCCTCTGGGGTCTGAGGTCCACATGACCCACTTGCCGGTACTTTGCAGCCCTGACCTCCCAGAGGAGCCCATCCTAGCTGTGTCTGCCTCTGAGATACCCTCTAGGGTGTGGTGATAATGACAGTCACAGATCACTCCTTGGATATAGACACTCAAGCAGAAAAATGCATTAAAATTGTGCATTCTCAAGCATGATTTCATTTATGAAGTGATTGTATCCACACCATAAGTAAAGGTTGATTGAGGCAAGGTAAGATGTCCTTAGGAAGCCCAGCATAAGTCTCTGCCCAACTGACCCCGGCTGCAGTAGTCTCCTTTAGTGGCCTTCCTGGCTTCTGCAGCTGTGTCCATGCCAGCTGCCCATGCCAGATCTAGTCTCTCCTCTGCCTTCTGCCAGGGCCCCTCACTCACAGTGAAAGCTGAGTCCTTGCCAGCTGGCAGCCAGATAAGCCCTGGCTTAGAACTTTCTACCTCATCTCCTTTTGCTCCCTCTCCCTGGCTCCAGGCCCTCAGCACCTCCAACCTTGTCCAGCGGGCCAGGCTGTTCCCAGCTCCAGCCACTTCGCTGAGGGCTTGTGCCCCAGACAGCTCAGGCCAAGCTGCTACTTCCTTCTCAAAGAGGACTTCCTTGTCCTCTTCCCTGCTTCCTTTTTGCCCAGCACACGCACCACCATTCACCATACTAAGTAATTTACGTATTTATTTGTTTACAGGCTGTCCCACCTACTCTGCCCAAAATGCACTCTACAAGGATAAGGGGTAGCTGTCCTTTTTTTCTCTGCTCTCTCTCCAAGGCTTGGTACATGGTGCAAATGCTTTTGTTGAATGAGTGAGTTAATGAATCTTGTAGATGGAGGAAGGAAGGGAAAACGGAGGGGAGGGGAAGAAAAAGAAGAGAAGGGGAGGAAGGTGGGGGAGGGGAGCGGAGGGGGGAGGGGAGGGGAGAGGAGGGGGTGGGGAGGGGAGAGGGAAGGGGAGGGAGAGGGAAGGGGAAGGTGAGGGGGGAGGGGAGGGGAGAGGAAGAAGGGGAGGGGAGGGGGTGGGGAGGGGAGAGGGAAGGGGAGGGAGAGGGAAGGGGAAGGTGAGGGGGGAGGGGAGGGGAGAGGAAGAAGGGGAGGGGAGGGGGTGGGGAGGGGAGAGGGAAGGGGAGGGGGGAGGGGAGGGGGGAGGGGAGGGGAGGGGGGAGGGGAGGGGAGGTGAGGGGGGAGGGGAAGAGGAGGGGAGGGGAGGGGGAGGGGAGGGGAGAGGAAGGGAGGGGAAGAGGAGGGGAGGGGAAGAAAAAGAAGAGAAGGGGAGGAAGGTGGGGGAGGGGAAGGGGAGGGGGGAGGGGAGGGGAGAGGAGGGGAGGGGAAGAGGAGGGGAGGGGAGGGGAGAGGAGGGGAGGGGAAGGGGAAGGTGAGGGGGGAGGGGAGGGGAGAGGAGGTGAGGGGAGGGGAGGGGAGGGGAGGGGAGAGGAGGGGAGGGGAAGGGGAGGGGAGGGGAAGGTGAGGGGGGAGGGGAGGGGAGAGGAGGGGAGGGGAGGGGAGGGGAGAGGAGGGGAGGGGGGAGGGGAGGGGAGAGGAGGGGGGAGGGGAGGGGAGAGGAAGAAGGGGAGGGGAGGGGGGAGGGGAGGGGAGAGGAAGAAGGGGAGGAGAGGGGGTGGGGAGGGAGTGGGGGAGGCAGGGGGTGGGCAGAGGGAAGGGAGGGGAGGGGTAGGAGAGGGGAGGGGAAGAGGAGGGGAGGGGAAGAGGAGGGGAGGGGAAGGGGAGGGGAGGGGAGGCAAAAGGGAAGGGAGAGGGGAGAGGAAGGGGAGGGAGAGGGGAGGGGAAGGGGAGGGGGAGGGGAGGGAAGAGGGGAGGAGGGAAAGGGGAAGGAGAGGGGAGAGGAAGGGGAGGGGAGGGGAAGGGGAGGGGAGGGGAAGGGGAGGGGAGAGGAGGCAAAAGGGAAGGGAGAGGGGAGAGGAAGGGGAGGGGGAGGGGAGGGGAAGGGGAGGGGGAGGGGAGGGAAGAGGGGAGGAGGGAAAGGGGAAGGAGAGGGGAGGGGAAGGGGAAGGGAGGGGAAAGAAGGAAAGGGGGAGGGATAGGGGAAGAGAGAGGGGAGGAAAGGAGAGAGGGGAGGGAAAGGGAAGGAGGAAGGGAGGGAGAAGAGGAAAGGAGGGAGAAGGGAGGGGAAGGAGGAGGGAAGAAGGGGAGGAGAGGGACAGGGGAGGGAATGAAGAGTCAGCATTGGCCCTAGGCCCAGACACAGGGTTTCTGATGGGACCAGGCACTCATTGTCACCATAGGACACAGACAGGAAGTGGGGCTGGTGAAGCAAGGTCCTTCAGCTCTGGAGCAGGTGTTGGAGGGCAGGCGAGAGTTGGTGAATGCTGCCCAGGCCCACTGCCTGACAGAGAGGGGTTACCAGCTCCCTTGCAAGGCAGGTAGGGGTCTCTGCCCAGAGTTCAAAGAAGAGGCATGAATGGGAGGGACAGGGCATAAGGTGTAGGAGACAAACTTTTCCTGAGAAGTTGTCAGCCTGTTAAGAGAGCGTAAGTGTCAGACCCAGGGCTCTGCTCATGTGTGGCCTCTGTGTCCAGCATAACACCCAGCCAGGAAGGACTCCATCAGGATGTGGAAGGGTGGCTTATGAGGGGAGACGCATGGCGAAGACATAACCCACAGCATCACCTGGCACCAACAGACCCGCTAGCCTCCCCCATCCGCTACCCATGTGGCCTGGCCTTTCCCTTGAGCAACTCTGGTCACACGGAGCCCTGGTCTGGCCCTCCCTCAGGAGCTTCAGCCCCAGGCCCCAGGCGAGGGTCCCTACGGACTGCACAGAGGGGCAGGACCTGCAGGCACAGTTACCTCCGGTGGGTGAGGAAACTCCCATTGGCGTGGCCAGAGCCGTCACAGCCCGGGGTGGGGCAGGTCGGTCCTTCGTTCTTCAGGGACTTCCAGGAGAATGATGAGCCATTGAGGGACCCTTCCTTCTGCCTGCGGGCGGCCAGTGGGCAGCCGGATGCGCTCCTGTGAGAGGCGTATTTCCCGCTGATGTGACCGAGCCCCACACAGCCTGGAACTGGGCACCTGGGTACAGAGAGGCCGGGGTGAGTACAGGGGCGAAGGGTTGGGAGGAGAAGCCTGGAGACTCTCTCAAGCCAGACACAAGGGGAGCCCAACTCAGAGCCGGTAAAGGGCTTCTGAGTGAGGCAGGGAGGGCCGCTGAGGTCCTGGAGCCTCAGGGAAGAACTGGCCCTTCCGGGCTGAGTGTGAAGACCAGGGCCACGCTCCCTCTTCCGCTTTGGCCTCACAGCCCCTGCATGGCTGGGGTCTCCACAGCCACCTTCTTTCCGTGCCCTCCAGCAGCCGTGACCCTGGGCCTGGGGGCTGCTCTCAGGTTCCCTCCAAGCCTTGCTGCTGGAGTCACTTGTGTGTCACTCAGCAATGTGGAGCCATGTTGTCAGCTGAGACCACCCAGAGGCCACTCCCTGGGAGCTTGCATCAAGCACAGGCCTGGGGGCCTATGGATCACAAAAGAATGACAAGGTCCCCTAAGCAGGGGAGCTCAGGGACAGCAGAGGCCTGTCACCCCACAGCCTCCCAGACTGAGGCCAGCGCAATCAGGGGGCAATGCCCATAGATGTTGCAGCTTTGCCACAGCTGAGATCTATGTTCTAGAAGGAAGAACGCAGACCTCATGTGAGGGAGACTCGCTAGGATATCCCATAATCACTCGTGCCTGAGGCTGGCCTTAAATGGTGTTTTCCTTTCTTTCGTTCTGGGTGTTCTAGGAGAGGGATAGAGGCCCTTATGAAAATAACATAAATTCAGATTGGCAAATGCCTTGGGCAGAGTGTGGGTCAGAGACAAACGGGACAATGCAGAGGGCCCAGGCCCGTGACCTCGCTGAGTGTCTGTCCCCACCGCCTCAGGGAAGGACCTGGACCAGGACTCGGGGAGCTGAGGGACCACGTCATCCAGGAACCCACGCCAAACCCAGGACAAGATCTTCAATCTGCAAGGCTCATTCTTATCTCTCCATAAATGAAACTCATCCAAATTACCACTTGTCACACACTCCCTGTGTGCTGATTACCTGGCAACACAAGACCCCGAGAGGTCACCATGGCTCCATTTACGAGGAGATTCATGGGCATACAGGGAAGTCACGGTCAGCGCAGGAAGCGCTCGGGAGGACGGCAGCAGGGGGCGGGGGCGGGGGCAGAGGCTCCTGCCTAGGGGTGAGAGGCGGCTCAGGGCTGCGCTGCTCAGTGGAAGGTCAACAAGGCCTGGACAGGGAGGGCAGCGGCCGGCTCCTCGCCCCCACACTCTGGCCTCGTCTCTGAAGCTGCCATTTCAGACCCTTCCCAGCCACCTCGGCCAGGACCCTGCTTTCTCTCTCTCCACAGGCCCCTCTCTTGGTTCTTTTCCCTTTGTTACTCATCCCACCCACCTGGCCCTCAGAAACTTATAGGACATTCCCTGAGCCAGTCCGAGGTCACCTCATCCCCGTCCAGAGCACAGACACTGCCAGGGGCCCCTATGGGAGCTTTGGGAAGTTCACATTCAATGTCCAGCCCCCCTCTGATGGGGATGGCCCAGCCATGGGACCCTGGGGGACACCTGCACCAGGCACAGACTGGCTGGGAAGAGGCACTGGCCAAATGGGAGGTGGCTGGCTCTTCAGTTACTCTACACAGTCGAATCTGAATTATTATTATTAGTAGTAGTAGTAGTAGTAGTAGTAGTATTTTTGAGATGGAGTCTCGCTCTTGTTGCCCAGGCCGGAGTGCAGTGGCACAATCTTGGCTCACTGCAACCTCCGCCTCCCGGCTTCAAGCAATTCTCCTGCCTCAGCCTCCCGAGTAGCTGGGATTACAGGCGCCCGCCACCACGCCCGGCTAATTTTTGTATTTTTAGTAGAGATGAGGTTTCACCATGTTGGCCGGGCTGGTCTCGAACTCCTGACCTCAGGTGATCCACCCGCCTCAGCCTCCTAAAGTGCTGGGATTACAGGCATGAGCCACAGCGCCCGGCCCAAATCTGAGTTATTTTCACTCCCTTTCTTGCAAAACACTACTCCCCTTCATCAAGGGAAACTGTTTTTGTTCCCTTGAATCGCATACATGGAGAGGATTTCAGATTTCAGGTATGTTCTCTTTCTCACAAAACCTGGTGTGGAGACTTTCAAGCCGTCAGGGACATCATGTTGAGAGGTGCTGGGGCGGTGGGGGCAGGCACTGAGCTGGTGAGGCCTCTGTGCTTCTTGGGTGAGCTAGTGTTTCCTATCACGTGTTGGGGGGCAGAAGCCGTGTGTGCCAGTGACATGAGAAACATGGCCAGGACCAGAAGCCAGAGATGCGTTTCATTTGTCGGGTGTCTGTGTGGCCAGCGGCAGCGTGGGCTCCCCTCCAGGGACAGTGGGCAGGGCAAGCGGAGCATTCACCTCTTGACTCCCATGCTGGAAACTTTTATGACCAGTTATAAAGCTGTGGCAAAGGGATTTACCACCAAGCGCCTGATGTGACTTAATTTTAAATAGCGCAGGCAGGAGATATCATAAAAAGGACTCCGCTCCACCAGGCTCCCCAAATCACAGCTCATGCATGCTGACGAAATCCCACCCCTCAGCATGACCTGACGCATCCATTCCAGTTTCTGCTTTGATATGCATCTGTTTAAAGACGCTAGGCAATTACAAGTGCAGTTAAAGTTTATGGCTGGGAAGGAACCCTGTAAAACGGAGGGTTCAGTAGTCAGGCTCCCTCTGCCATGGAGCCACTAGGACCTTCCTCTATCCTGCAGATGCTGAAGTGTTTCTGAAAGTCACAGTCTCCACTCGGCTGCAGAACTCTTGTTTTTTTTTTAAAGCTCAGTTGACAGCACATTAGAAAGGAAAACCATTTTTCCTGGTTAATTTGAAAAATGCTGATCTTGATTTTAATCATTTGCAAATGCAGCACGATTCACTTATAATATCCCTGCCAGCAGGATCCTTGCCAAATCCATAAAGGTGTTGCACTTATATGATCACAGGCAAATTCCTGGATTCTCAGGGGCAAAATGCTTTTTATCCACCTCAGCATTTAGTGTGCGACCTTCATAGTACTAACAACCAAAATTTTGCCTTGTTAATTTAGCATTCATTACAGTTTTATTGTAAAAATTAAATAAATAAACAAGCCACAGCCTATTACACCAAACAGCTGGTGGGGCCATCCCCGTCTGAAGGATGTGATGTTGGTCAATTAGGTTCCTCCAGTGTGGCCGAGCAGATGTTTGGGCACAGCTGGAGCAAACTACCAGGAGGAGCAACCCAAGCTCAGGCCAAGTTGCCCCTCCTCGGGCGTGAGGTCTGGCTGCTCTTGGCCCAGCAGGTAACACAATGAGGGCAACCTGCTTCCTGTGGGCATAGTAGGGCCCTGTCCCGACCGAGCCGGCCCCTGACCCTGGGCAACAAGGTGTCCAGAGCCATCATTTCCACTCTGCTCACCTGCTGGGGAACCCACTGCCCATTTTGCCAGCTGTCAGCTCTGAAAGTACCTCGGTCCTGGGCAAAATGGCCAGTGGGTCACCTGGTTTGAGTCTGTAGCAAAGCATTCCCCCCACCTAAAAGTGGGCAGTGCAGGGGACCCGTTCCCTATTGGGAGAATAAGCTTGCAAGGACACAAACCCCCACCAAGTAGGATAACACACAGAGTCAGGGTTCACCTATAAGCCCCACAAAGACACATGAGCCCCCACCCTGCCCCAGTGAGAAGAGCAATAGAGGAGAATCTTTTCTCCTCAAGGACTTGGGTCACTTACGGCCCAAGATGTCCTCTTTCCTTCACCCAACAGTGTCTGGTTCCCAGTTTAGATCCTCCTGGCTCTCTCAATCTACCAGCTCTCTGCACAGGTGTGTGGGTGGATGGACATATGGGATTTGGAGCTTCAACATTGTTCTAACCACCTTCTCCTCCTTGACTCCTGCATCTCACCTTTCCTGCCAGACAAATTCTGCAGGTTGCAAGGCCCTGGGGCCCACTCCCAGGTGGCCCTAAGACATAGGTAGAAGGGTGCTCTGCCTCTCCCAGCCCCGTCAAATACTCCAGACCTGAAAAGCCCAGAAAATCTGGCACCCATGCCCTCCACGCGACATCCAGGGCTCATATCTTCACAGGTATCAACGTGTAGCCTATGAGAGCTTCCATAAAAATGAAAGAAACGAAAGTTGGCATTGATCAGTTAGGTGACCCGTTGTATTAATGAAAAGGGAATCTAGTAGGAGTTTTTTTACATTATAAAACACACGAAAATCTCAATTCCGCAATGCAATGGAAGAGCCAGCATGGCCCAACGTACTTCATCAGCTCGGGGTCCTCCTTGTCGTCCTTGGTGGGTGCCACCTTGACTCCACTTTTCTTTGCACGAGGGCAGCCGGACAAGCTGATTTCGAAAGAGGAAAAAAGGCCACCTTAGTGCTGGAACCGCAGCTTCTCACACCCGTTCGTCTCACCCTCTCCCCTCAAGCTCTGTGACCCCAGGGTGGGGTGGGAGGGAGTGAGGGCAACCGATGGGTCAGTTGTAAGAAGGAGAATCCACAGACACAGCCTTCACACGAGGCAGCAGGGTCGGGAAGGAGAAGCATTACCACAAGCCCCTAGCCCTGACCCCTTGTCTTTTTATCTTACTGCAGAGGACAACTTAATCAGGTTCTGGAAATGGCAACAATTCAGATTAAAGAGATGGGAATGGACTCTAGCTGTCAGCAACATTAGTGTCTTCTAATCTTCATATAAGGAAGAGACTCCCTGCCCACCCCTGGGGCCCAGGACCTGAGGCCGTGGCAGGCTCACCTCCGGTGTGAAGCGTAGTTCCCTGTGATGTGGCCAGAGCCGTCACAGCCGGGCGTGGGGCACCTGCAGAGGGAAGCAGAACTGGAACCGGAGCCCGTGAAGGCGTTTAGCCCCGGCCCAGAGCCCTGGGACCCCCAGAGGAAAGCCTTCTAGGCTCAGCCCTTGAGTGCGCCCACCCACATTCCCTTGTCCACAGAGGAGCATCGCCGATGTTCACCCCGGCTGCCGGCTGCCAGCAACAGGGGTCTGATGCAGTCATCTCAGGGGTTCAGTGCTTTGCTCCCCCGTCTCCCCGAGGGAGACCAGGAAGTCTGAGAGGACAGCAGCCAACTGCTGCTCCAGCATCGGTTTACACCCAGACACCAAACCTGGGCACTGGGACAGGCCTACAGGGTCCACTGCAGCCAAGGACACGAAGGGCTCCCAGCTTGGACTTCTGTAGGGTCCGGGCTGGACTAAAGGCATTCAGAGCATATCTGAGCCATAACTTGAAGCACAGCCTAAGACCAGTTCATCTTCTTGGACGGGCTGGGAGCTTGCCCTCACAAAGGGTGGCCACCATGGGCTGGTAAATGAACAGAGGCCTTTTTGCACACCTGCTGCAGAGCAGATGGCGCTGGCCGTGCCAGGCCTGGCTGTTGTGTAGCATGACTGCAGAGTTCACACAGCCAGTGGCTTACAGCAGAGAGTAAGGAGGAGAAACACAAAAGTCCAACTTTACACACCCAAAACTATTTGACGAATGTATCACATAAGGTGGTACAAAATTCCACTTTAATATTACAAGCACGGATGTTATTTTCTTCCAAATGTCCACTGAGGAACAAATATGTGAGTTCCTGCTGATGTTAGAGAGTGGGAGGAGGTGACCTGATTCTGCGGGTAGATCCATCCCCCGTCAGGCCTGCTCTCTGTGCCTCACCCCTCCTGACCCCTGACCCTGCAGGAGCCAGGCAAGAGTTCAGTGCTTGTGTCCAGATCACCTGCTGCTCAAAGGCACTTTGCAGTGGTGCTCAGACCCCAGGGAGGACGTCTCACTTTCCGTGCTGCTGGCCCTTCCTCACCGGAGTCTTCCACCAGCACATGTGACATCCGGCCACTGGGACAGGACATCTCCTCGCTTGGAGGAAGATGAAGCCGGGCCCAGCCTGGCACCCAAAGGGCTATGGCGGCACAGCAGGGCTGGCCTCACCTCTTGCAACCTTCTCTTCAGCCCCTAGGAGTTTTCTTGGGGTGCCCTCCTGGGGAGCCTCACATTCCTTCATCCTTGCCCTGTGGGCCACACATTGGATACCTTGCTGGCCAGCCAAGAGAACTGAAGATGGCCTGCCTCTCCTTCCTGGGTTGGCAGCTGTCCAAGTGGCCACTTGGGGCTCCAGCTCCTTGTCTCAGTGGCAGCAAAGCATCAGGTAGAGCTCAGGTTCAGTGCGGTGGGCAAGTGGCCACTCAGGTGGCCGGAGTGACAGACCCACAGAAGCTCCAGGCCTCGAGGGGGATAAGCACAGCATTGGGCTGTGAGTGGCATCAACAGCAGAGGAGATACTTCCCGATGGCATCTGTGAGTGAGTCTCAGGTGGGGGTATAACTCCCAAGGGGCTGGCAGTACCTAACACACAGGGGGGGCCATCCTGCAGTCCTCACCAACACCCGATTCAATGGCTTTTCTCAAGAGTTGTGTCCCAGAGAGGAAAATACTCACATAGTCAGAGGAGCAGGTGTCCCCTCTGCATGCCCCTTATGGCCCTGTGGACCCCCAGGGTCAGCTGCAGGAATCTGGAGCCACATCCACCCTCCCACCACCTGCTTCTGAGTGCCCCATCTGGGCAGAAGGGAACACCGTGTCTGAGGGGCACCCTCTACCTTGGCAATACACACCAGGTCCCACCTCTCTAAGCCCCATCCCTGTGCTGTGGACAGGCATTCTTCACCCTGCACAAAGCCTGTCATGCCCTGGCAGGTGTGTGTGGTTGCAGCTCAACTCCCAACACAAGATGAGCTGAGTGGCCCGAGGCAGCCATGTCCTCGCAGCCCTTGACCACATCAGACACATGGGAGGGAAGAGTGAACGCCCTTGGGATTCACTTAAAACACAGAACACACATCATCTGACTGTCGCTGCAGCCAGGTGTGGACAGGGAGGTCATGAAAGGAACCTCGTTTGTCCCAAGGCCACCGTCACCCATGGCTGCCACAAGGCTGATCAGGAGGGGCCAGTGCCCGATGCCGCCTCACACAGTAGGTGGCAGAGAGCAAGGAGGTTGGTACACCAGGACACGTGGTGGGGTGAGACCACCATCATCCCAAGCTCATGCAGTGGTCGGAGGGAGGAAAGGAAGTGGCCTCCCACGGAAAGGCCCCTGGGGGAGAGTGGAGTTTCTGAAGGAGCCTGGAGGCCTTGGCTGCCTGCCCAAACCCTGCTGATGCTGATGAGCGGTTCACTTTCACACAGGGGAGGCTTTTGGTCGTTATTTCTAAAGAAGTTTGGCGTTAAGGTTCTTCACAGGCTCTTAGTCTTAAAAAAGCACTAACTCTCCCAGACGGCCATGTCTCCAGGCCCGAACTGTGCCAAGCTCCTTTCATCCACCCAAGCATCCACTTCACAGGACAGAAAGGACATGGTGACATTTGGGGCCACTGAGTGCCTGCAGCCACATTTCTCCTCTTAAATTATTCAGGCCCAAATGGGAAAAACCATGGAAACTAATCACGGAAAAGAACGCAGAATTGGAAAAGGAAAAAGGAATGCAAGAAAGATGGCAAGAGAAGAAGGCAAGAGGGAGAGAGGACAGTCCCAGAAGCTGCAGGACTGAGTGTTTCCTGGGTTTCTAGGACTAGACAAAGTGGGCGGCAGAATGAATGAATAAGTCAATGTGTGCAGCTGCTGTGGTGATCTCAGCCTCAGAAAATGCTTATGTTGAAGCTATTAACTTCCAGGAAGGAAACTTAGATGCTGCACCCCACCCTGTGAGAACTGAAGGGCCTCATGACACACTCCTCCTGGCTGCTGGGGCCAGACCAGCCTCCAGAGGGGAACAGAGACAAGGCTGCTGGTGGGGGCTCTGGGAGACCTAGAGCTTTCTGTCCAGCTCTGAGCCAGCCAAGGTCCCTAGAAGGCTTCAGCAAGTTCATTTCCTCATCTTAGAGGCACCAGTGCCCAGGATCCTGTCTGGCCCCAGAATGGAATAAGCCAGGGTGTGTTGACCTGGATTCAGGGCCCCCAACACAGAGGCCTATGGGAGGGAGGGACACCCCTGGAGAGGGGTGACCTGAGGAGACAAGAATGGGACCCCCTTCCTCCAAGGCCTCAGCTCGGCCCCGGTGCCCAGGAGGAGCTCCCCATGGCTCAGGGTCACACAGGCTGAGGAGTCACAGCACAACTGGAGGCATGAAAACCAAAGGCAATAACAGTCCCTGACTCCAGCCCCAGGAGGACACTGACCCCTGGAAACCTCTGGGTGCTTGCGCCTGCTTGTGCAGGACTGTCCAGCAAGCTATAGCTGGTGCCTGCAGGGCCTGCCCTGCCCATGTTTTAGGTAGGGGCAGGGAGGTACAGAAGCAGAAACGGGTGAGCCCAGCAAAGAGAAGGCATGAGCATGGGGGGAGGGCATCAGGGCCAAGGCAGAAGCAGCTGGAGCATGACAGGAGAGGGGAGGGGAAGGAGCTTTCTCTTCATTATCAACGTTCAGTTCATTTAGCAAGAGCCGCACAGCCTGTGGCCTGCCGAGCCACGGCAGGGCTTACGTTCCCTGGTCGCTTCTGGGCTTTTCCCAAATCTCTAGGGCAGTGAGAAAGCAGGCCCAGACAGCCCTGTCGGGGATCTTCAGGAGAGGCTGGAGGGTGGGGGATGGGGCAAGAGCAGCGCAGGAGCCTGCAGCGGCCCCTAGCCCCCAGCGGAGAAGCAAACAGCAGAGCTCAGAGCAGGTGCACACAGGCAGAGCAGCCCCAGCCAAGCAGAATCGGCCCCTCCACGGCCCTGCCCCTCTGCCCATCTCAGGAGAGCTGGGGCCAGCTGAGGCTTGGCACCTTGGAGAAGGCTGATTTTGGCAGGAGCCTCATGGAAGGAGAGCAAAGCGAGGGTGCCGCCCAAGAGACAGGAGGTCAGGGAGCGCAAACATACTTGAGGTCAGCAGAGTGGGCAGCCATGAGGTTTCTGAGGCTCTTGTCAGCAAGAGGGCAACCAGAGAGGCTGAAAGAGAAGAGATGGGATATTGGGGTAAGCCAAAGAGGGGGAGCAGAGGAGGAGGAGAGGAGGAAGACCCACCACGAAGCACCCAGGCCAGACGGACCCGAGCAGGAGACAAACCTGCGGTGGGAGGCGTAGTTCCCGGTGATGTGGCCACTGCCGTCACAGCCAGGGGTGGGACAGCTGGACAAAGGAAAAAGAGTGTCAGACTGGAGAGTGGTGGGTACCTGCCCCCCAGGCTGAGCCTGCTCTGCGAGGGAGACTGGTGCCCACTCCCGGCTCACCCGTGAGCCAAGCGGTGGCCCCTCCTCCCCTCAGTCCTTGGAGGACAGCCGGTGCCTCTCAGGCTGGAAGTTTCTCCCACACAACTTAACTCAAGAAGAAAAAGTAACCAAATTAAAGTTGAGCTTAAAGTTAGGATGCCTCTGACGCACATGTGCTGTGTGTGCACGTGTATGTGCCCACGAATATTTAGGCAAAGGAGCTCCTTCCCTTCTCCAGGCCCTGAAGCAAGGCCTTCCCTGGATCCAGCCACTCCCAGGAGGGCAAGCTACAAGTGTGAGGGTACAAGAGGGGTTCAGGTTGGGGAGAAGAGGGACCCCAGAAATGTACTCTGAGCACATGTGAGAGCTGGATCACCTGTGGAGCAGGTGCCAGGCACAGCCTCTCACAGTCCCCTAGGACAGGTGGCTGGCAATGAAGGCTGACCAGAAGGTCATTGACATCTGATTCATATCCATCAGCAACTCTGTCTGTTCCAACCCCGTGCGGACCAGCTCAGACACGCAGCCTCTGGGCCAGCCAGGCTGACAGAGTTGAGGGTGGTGAGTCCTAAGGCAGTACATTCCAGGCCTTGGCCATGGAGCCCAGGGCAGAACGTGCCCAGCTGCGGCCTCAGGGAGAGGGCCAGGCCTCTGGGTGCCCCGAGGGCTTCCTGCAGACCTCTCTGAGGAGCTCTCCTCCACTCTGCCCCTGCCCTGCTCTGTCCTGCTTGGTGAGCTTGGCCAGGGGATTTCTTTGTTTTTAATCACTTTTAGAAGATTGCAGTAAAGCCCAGCACAACACAAAGGTGTTGGGAAACCTCTGAATACCCTGGCTCCTGTCACAGGCTGCCTGGCTCGAGGTGGTCAGGACAGGTCGGGGAAAGCCTGAGCAGACCCGGTCGTCATGGGTTGGGACCAGGGCCTGTTCCTCCCCAGGCCACAGAGGGTCCCCTAGGAGCTGTGCCAGCCAAACAGGGACTTACGTGAGCAGCTCCTTCTTTATGTCCTTGGAGAGAAACTTCAGCTTAAAGTTGGTCAGGGTGACTTCCCCCGGATACTTCCGCTCCTCAAAATTCTCTTCCGACACTTCCTGGTCATCTGCTTCAGAAGAAGCAAAAGAATGGGCTGCTGGCTCTGACTGCAAAAAACCAGCAGGGAGATGTTTTAACCGGCTGGCGGGGAGGCCTGGGCGCCCAACCCAGTGGGCGAGGGAGAGGGACCCTTCAGGACAGTGTCCACAGAAGCATCTCCCGGAGTCTCCTATCTTCTGGATAAGGGAGGAAGACTTAACTCCCCCCAGCAAAACACAGAAGACAACACCCCTGAGGGGCTGGATCCCTCCCCTGCTTCAGCCAGAGGTCCTGCGTTGCCCTACAAATGAGGCCTGGTGCTGCCCAGCGTGGCAGGCTCCTGACACCCTCCCTGGCCTCCCTCCGCCACGTCACTCCGCAGCGTAAACATCAGGATACAGTTCCCTTCAGAGCCAGGAATGGCACTCAATAGACAGTAGGCACTAAATAAGTGTTACCGAAATGCCATGAAGATGAGATGGCACAATGAGGGTAATAACATACAAATTACGACACTCGCAGTAACCTCGAAACCACCTGGCCCGCCACGCCCACCAGTGCGATGCCTTGACCACAGCAGGTGCTTGATAAAGGCTTCGAACTGAATGCTGGGTATGGAGGCTCAGAGCTGTGGACACAGATAAGCAGGGCGTAGTCCCTCCCACGGAGGGGCCAGGGGTCCAGGAAGGGTCAGAAGGCCAACATTCTGCAGGATGCTATAACCAGAGCTCAAAATCCAGTCCTGACAGGCACTCGCATGTGTCCCAGGCAAGTGGCTCAGGCTCTTGGGGCCCAGGTGCCACTCTGTCCAACTTGAGATAACAGCAGCCCCTCAAAGGTTTTTGGGGGTCAAATGAGGAAATGCCCGTGAAGCCCACGGCCCAGCATAATAACAGTCTTCGGATAATTGGACCTTGTTGTGGGTTCCCAGGCTGCTCGTCTATGAAATGGGGTGACCTGAGGGTGGTGTGAGGGCCGGTAAGGAAGTCTGCCTCCCACTGAGGCCGGATTATGGAGGGGGCCTGATCCAGCCCCCACCCTTCATAGGGGCCTAGCCCCACCCCCCTCATTCCTCCTTGAGGGTCTGGCCCTGCTCCTTCCACAGGGACCCCTTCCACCTCCTGAGGGGCTTTGGGGGAGGGGAAGGAGAGGGAGAGGGGCCCGCTAGTCTCACACACGCGGCTGCTGCCGCCTGGACCCTGGGCTGCCCTCACAGCTGGACTTTGCTCTTCCGGACACACACCTCCTTGGGAAAAAGCCCAGAACCGGCTGTGGCCTCGGAGGATTCTTCTTTCACATGTTTTAAGGAACTAAAAAGGGAAGGATCCCCTGCTTCCCAGACCACAGTTCCAGCACCCATGCCAGGTTGGTCCTGGTCTCGGGGACGTAGAACTGCCCACCATGGGCGATCCTAAGCCCAGGTCCTAAGCTCTCTCACTGGCTCTGCCCCTACCTGGACAGCAGGTTAGCTCTGCAGGGTGGTGGGAGGCTCAAAACCCAAGAAACCTGAGCTTTTCCCCAATCAACTCCTGGGATCTGAACGATGCCTTTCTCCTCCCCGTGCCTCCACAGTGCCCACGTTGGTACTGGCCACCATGCTCCACAGGGGTGAGAAGACCACCTGCTTCTTGACAGACAAGGGCACAGCATGACCCTGCTGCTGAAAATCCCACCCAGAGGGTGAGCCCCTGAGTCCCAGCTGCTCAGAAGATGAAGGACCCTTCACGAAAAGGGATGGCTCCGCGAGGCTCTTCCAGAAGCCTGTGAGGAGAAGCTTCCTTGAAAAGCCAATATCACAACAGCCTCAGGCAGGGCAAGCTGGCTGCAGCCGCCTGACTGCTTGCCCAGGCGCCTGCACCCACCTCCTCAGGTTCCTCCTCTCTCAGGCGGCTAGGCTTGGTGTAGTCCAGGGGCCGGTCCCACTCGTCCTGGCGGGAGGCCTGGCTGGACTGGGGAGAGGTCATGGAGCTGCTGGGGGCACTGGTGCTGCTGTGGCGCTGGGAGGCGTCGGGAGACTTCACACCGGGGCTGCTGCTGCAGCTGCTGCTGCTGGGGAAAGCATTTTCTCGTTTGCGGTGTTTGTGCATGCTCAAGTCCAGGGTTCCATTTTCGTCTACCTCGATATCCACAGACTGCAACGGCAAAGGTGAAATCTGTTAGCGATTCCAGCCCCTTCCTGTGTGTGCCTTCTGGTCCATTTGAATCAAACGTACAGAGTCCAGAACACTGGTTCCCATAGAAGGAAGCAGGACAACAGGGACAGACAGGCAGCGAAAGGGAAAAAATCCAACTGCCATTTCCTGATTTCCCATGAAGGGGGCCCTACAATTCCTCTTGCCTCCCAACAGCACAAAAACCAGTCCCTCAGGACATGTCATAAACACGGGTAAGACTAGGTCCTCTGAGCAAGGAGAGTGTGTCAGCAACCACAAGACTGCGGGAAACACGTGTGAACAGGGCACGTGCACCGCCCTGGAGTCAGAAGGAAACACATGGGCATGTGTGTGCACCACCCTCAGGCTCAGAGGGAGACACGCGGGCGCATGGTGTGCACACAACCTAACACGTGGGAACTTGTGTTCGCAGCCCTTGGTCCCCCTTCACTCAGCACACCAGGTTCTCTTGGTGGACCCATCCAAGCTCTGCGGTCCTTGGGGCCATGGCCAGGAGGGAGAAAAAGTTAAGAATGAGAATTGCCAGCTAGGCACAAGCCATTCCTAGGGACATTTTGTGCAGAGAGCGGGTGGGCCTGACTGCAAATTCCACCAACTCACCTCTCCCAAGAAAGGCTCTGTGGCAGATGTACTAACCTTGCTGGGGAGGTCCTGTGGCTTCGTGCTGAGGTTCTCAGGCATCTCCCAGCAGCGCGTGGAGAGGTTCAGGATGGCAGTGGCAGCCATGTGTGCAGCCTCGGCGTCCTGCGAGTAGTCAAAGCCTGCAGAAGAGGATGAAGTGCCCCTCACATAACTACTGGAGGGGCTGTGCCTGGGGGAAGAGGCCTTTGGGAAAGGTTTGGCTGCAAAAAGGGAACAACACCAGGCTGATATACAACTTGAAAAGAGGCAGCAATGCAGACAAGTCAGTGGGGAGGGGGCACTTTGGGAGGGATGGGAGGGCCCAGGGCACAGCTGTATGGAAGTGGGCCAGGGGCTTGGCCACCCATCCCAGTCCCAAGTCCTCACACACCTCACTCCCACCCACCCTCCTCTGGGGGCCTGAGGAGACAATCTTGTTTCTGGCTCAGTGAAAATTTGGGCAAAAGGAGTAAAAGCCTCCAAGACATTCCAGCAGCCCTGATATTTCAAACAGAAATAACTTGTCTATCAGAAACTGAAGCATTGTGTGAATAGGGTGAGTGTTTGCCATATCGCCCAAATAGGAAAACTTTGTCCCATGATCTGAAAAGGGTGTACCCATATTTAGGCTGACTTGGTGTCCCCGGTAACCATCACTGCCTTAAAAAAGTAACATTATTGCTCAAATGAACATGACAAATGAAGGCACGGAATGTTATCTTTTCTAGCAATTGTACTGTAGCTGCAAAATCACTCTCATGCACGATGTTCTTAGCAATCACGATGTCACCAGTATATCCAGAAAGGTCTAGATATATTGGAAAGCTTATCGTGCGGTCCCCCTCTCCACTGGCACCATTGCATTCCCTCATCCAAGTAGGCATGTGTGCCTGGAGGCAGGAAGTCCTCCATCCTAAAGAGCAGGTTCTGTCAAAGTTAGGAAGAGAGGCTCACACCCCACTGGCAGCCGCATCAATCAGTACTTTTATTATTCTCATGTAGGAAACTCGTCACGTCATGTTTGGGGCTGACAACATCTGCCCCGCGACGCCACTCCCAATCTCATGTGTACACTGAATGCTTTTCCATTTCGCATGCACTTCCAGGGCTAATGGGCTTATTCCACAAATTAGGGCAGTAAGTGACAAGACAAGACAGAAAGGATTGTTCTTAAAGATTTGTAGGAATGATTTTTGTCAGTACAATTACCCAGAAAATTTGTTACTAATGTCACAGATAACACATTGTATCCACCAGGAGAGCAATGGCTTCCTGCCAGGGCACTGGGCCCAGCCCCGCAGTCATCTGGCCCCACCCAGCCCACAGTCTGACCCTCCCCAGAGGCAGTGCTGGGAAATGGACAGCCGGCTGCACTGGGATTAAACAGGTAGCAGGAGGACAGTGGGGAGAGTGGCGTCTCCCAGTGTGAACCATGCTGGTGGGGTTGCTCTGAAGTCTTTGGACACACACGCCCGTAACGGATCTGGGTTTTGTTTCACAAATAACTAGGAGACACATAAATGTTAATGGTGAACATGAAGGTGGCAGCAGGAGTGAGATGCAGGCCCCAAGAAAGCCACCACAGTGCCCACCGGGACAGCTGAGACCTCCAGCCTGCATCGTGGTCCTCCCATGAGGGTAGAGTTTCCCTCCCTAGTAGCTCCTCGAGAGGGTCCCTCCTCCACTGCCCCTTGAATCCTGCCCCTCCCAGGAGCAACACAGAAGAGAAACAAGAACAATTCTCCCCAACTTACATTGAAAGGCTTTAGGTGAGGTTTCGCTGGTCTGAATCTTTGGGGCAAGCATGCGTTTGCCAAAAACCTGAGCATCGAAACTTGCGTAGTCAAAGGTGACCTTGGAGAACTTCTCCAGCTCCTTGGCCAAGTTGGCCCTGGGTGTGGCGGGGGCCACGTTGGGCCGGTAGCTCCCATATGGAGGGACCTCGAGCTGCTTCACGAAGCACATGGGCCTGGGGTGCAGTACAGGGATGCACAGCCAGTGAGATGGGACCTGGGGATCCCGTGCCACCCTCCCCAACCCCAATCTGCAGCCCAGGCAGGGGCCTCACAGCGTCTGGTGAGGAAGGAGACTCAGGAAGACACTACCCCTGCATATTCCACCACTAAAGCTGGGCAGAGTTCCACCTCCCAGGGTCAAGGGCTCCCAGAGCAGGCCCGTGAAGAATGGCCTGCAGGGAGGAAGCAATAGGACCCTCAAATAATCAATGGCCTGTCCTGCTGACAGCATCAGCTAGAGGAGGGCCTAAGATTTTCCCCAGAACGTAGGAGAGCAGGTTTCAAACAGCTCAGCTGCAACTGGAGTGAGTATCAGGCAGGGCCAAAGAGTAGCATAGCCCAGGACAATAGCAAGACACTCCAAGGCAGCATAACCTAGAACTCCCCAGCAAGGAGGAAGCTGAGGAATCTACAGGAGACGCTAGTTGTATCAGGTGCATTTCTGAGGAGTGGCCTCAGGGCCAGGCCTGACCCTTCTTCATTCAGCCAGGGACTCAGCCCTCAGCTGCCCTCTTCTTAAAGCTGTGTTGAGGTGGACCCTCAAGGAACTGTTGGAAGGGTTAGCAACAGCCACGAAAAAGCTACTGCAAGCATTCAGTTCACTGCCACTAATGCTCTTGGAATACTTCAGGATTTTACATGCACAAAAGATGGCACGAAGAAACTGGCATAGAAGGCACAGGGGCAGGAAGACTGGTGGTAGATGCTGGTGACCACACAGGCACAGAGGAGCTTCTGAACCTGGCAGCTCAGAGAAGAGGAGATCCTGGCAAGCAGCCATGGCTTTCTTTGTTCCTGTCTGGACCAAGCAATGACTTCAGTCTGGAAAGTGTACAATCAGTGGAATTAAGAAGGAGCTGACAATGACAGCCTCCAAGGTGCTGGGTGCTACGAGAACTTAAGTGTGGACTAAGAACAGAGCCCAGCACAGAGGACCGCCAGGCCAGCCCTGCAACCACAGCCAGCTCTGATGGGCCTGGAAGAACTGAACTCTACCAGGACGTGGGTATTTTCTCCTTCTCCAGGAAGGGTGGGAGCCCCAGGATGGATCCTGACCCCAGTGGCAGATAGAAAAGTTGCAAGAGTGAGGCCAGGAGGGAAAAAACTAACTTTAAACTTAACATTGGGTCAGGTATGGTGGCTTATGTCTATAATCCAAGCACTTTTGGAGGCCAAGGCAGGTCTGTTGAAGCCAGGAGTAAGAAACCGACTTGGGCAACCTAGTGAGACCCTCTCTACAAAAAAAAAAAAAAAAAAAAAAATGCAAAAAAAAAATAGGCAGGCATGATGGCACATCTGTATTCCTAGGTACTCGGGAGGCTGAGGTGGGAGGATCACTTGAGACCAGGAGTTTGAGGTTATAGTGAGTTATGATTGAAACCACTGCACTCCAGCCTGAGCAACAGAGTGACACTCTGTCACTAAAAATAATAATAAGAATAATAAGCTTAACATTGGTACCACCGTTGATGGCTGCCTTGACCAAGGCTTCAGTCAGAATCTGTACACTTATCATCCACGATGCCAACGAAGCTTTGCAAAGCCTGTCCTCACACCCCAAAGTTCGATAGCCAGAAACGTGGGCTAGATAGAATCAAAAGGGCGTAGTGGGAGGCCTCCTCCACCCTAGCCACAATCTCTCTAGCGTTCAGTGAGTATTCACCATGGGCTGAGGGCGGCAGAGTGTCACTTGAGCCTCATGAGCGACTTAGTTTGTTGTCCTACTTTTATACGTGAACAAACTGAGGCCATAGTCCCAGGGAGTGCAGTCTCCAAAGTTGGAGCCTGTTTGACACCCCTGCCTGGCCTCACACGGGGGCCAAATCTGCGGTTTGACATTTTATCGGTGATTTAGATCAAAGAGGGAAAGGATTGAATTAGCAACTGACAGGAAGCTGGAGGGAACAGCAAATAAGATAGAGGAAAAAAGCAGCTTCAAACCATTGTGAGAGCCAGCTGGTGGAAAGCAGCCTGCTAGGACCTGCAGGGCTGAAGGTGCCCGTGTGTGGGATGGCAAGCATGCCCACAGAGCAGGAAGGCAAGTCTCTGTGCTCTGCCCAGAGATCCCACGTGTGGGAATTGCACCTTCAGAGGAACGCTCTGGAGCAGACCAGGGAAGGGCCTGGGTATGACACAGCCAAGGTGAGCAGCGAAGATCATCTGGCTGGGACTTTGCCAATGATGTGCCAGGAAGGGCCGGGGTCAGGTGGGCCCCGAAAGGAGGCGGACAGTGGAAGGGGCTATGCAGTCACTCACACTCACCCCAGCCGGGGTCTCCTACACTCTTGTCTGGTGAGACAGATATGGAACAGGGGTCTGAGAGCTGGGGAGGAGGAGCTGTGTGTGAGTTCTAGTTCCTCACGGGAGTGGGGAGCAGGGTGTCTGCAGGTGAAGACAGGAGCAGTGGAAGTGTCCTCTTCGACAGTGGCTACCATGGTCCAAGGACTCAGCTCCATAGAGGAGAGACTTTGAAGCCAGGCAGGATGGGCAGGGTGGCCTTGGGCAACTCTCTGAGCCTCTGGCCTTATTTGTGGCACTTACTTCTTAGAGCCACATGGAAGGAGGGGACACTAAGGGGACACATTCTGAAAGATCCTTATTGATGAGAGCCAAATCTACACGTGCACACACACATGGACTTGCACGCACATGTAAACATACCCGCACATATGCAAACACAAACAGGCGTGTGAACATGCACACACACGCTCCCACGTGTTCACATACACATGGACTTGCACGCACATGTAAACATACCCGCACATATGCAAACACAAACAGGCGTGTGAACATGCACACACACGCTCCCACGTGTTCACATACACATGGACTTGCACGCACATGTAAACATACCCGCACATATGCAAACACAAACAGGCGTGTGAACATGCGCACACACGCTCCCACATGTTCACACACACCTACTGTGATCTCAGAACCTCAGGGGCCACAAAGCACTCTGGGGAGCAAAGCCTGCACCCACCCTCTTCCTTGACTTGGGGTCTATCCCTGGGGTCGGGGAGGGACAGGCAGGACGGCCAAGGATTAGTGGCTCATGGTGCTTCCTGGACGTCCGTGGTCCTTGGCTGGTGCAGTCTGCTCTTTCCAGACAGGACCAGCATCTCCACAAATGAATCCCCAAGGGGCCTCAAGTGGTCACATCAGACAACTCCGAGGAGGCAGAGCCCCATGTCGGAGGCAGAGGCAACTGTGCAGGAGTTTGCGCTTTGGCTGAGGCACTGGCGAATGTGGCAGACATGAGACTCTGTCCTGTGTGTCCCGCAGTTCTGCTCCTGGGGGGCCCGGGGCATGTGCACACTCACATGCACGTACACTCACATGCACGTACACTCACACACATGCACTCACACACATGCACATACAGCCTGCGGGAGACTGAGAAGCCCCCTGCAGGCATTTGGGAGGCAGCCTCTTCAGTTCTGTGGCTCATCTCACTCACCTGAGGATCCGATCGGAATTGGAGCTACTCTTGGAAGGATCTCCTGTCTGCGGCTGCTGCTTCTCATGGGATTTGGCTAATTTTTCGGCGGCAGCAATGGGACACCCAGACAAACTAGAGGAAGGAAGAGGAGGGGTTTCTGAGCCTTCCCCTCCACGCCTGTCCTGTCCTGGGTGTCTGTGTGTGTGGGTGTCTCACGGCAAGGTCATTCAGATGTGAGAACTCCAGGTGAACTCCAGAGAAGCCCAGAGCCGGGAATAACCCTGTCATTCTGCAGGACAGGGGTTTTCTCTCTGGCTCTGTTCTTGAGCCCTCACAGTACAAGCTGCCCAGTCAGTTTCTGTTTTGGAACATTCTATGCCAAGGACACACAAAGATGAAATATATCCTAAAGGTGAAAGCTCTGGGCAAAGATGCCTCCTCTGCATGGGTCTGGGAGACAGGCTTGCCCTCACCCCCTTCCTCTCCCTTCCCAGCTTGCAGGGCTGGATTCTGCAGCCCTCTCTGGCGCTTGTTCTGTTAGCTGCTCTGGGGCAGTCCAGGGCCCCACTTGGACCACAGCCTGGGCACTGACCCTGGATGACGCAGGCCCAGGAAAGTACTCAGTCTAAGACACGGAGGCAGCAGCTTCATCTGTCAGAATAAAGTTAACTGTGAGCTCCAGCGCCAGTCCCTCAGCCAGCCCAGGGAGGTGACGTAATGGGGAATTGGCCTCTTTTCAAATGAAGTGACCTCAAAAGCTCTGGCAGTCCTTTCAGCTGAGCATAAGCCTGCTGGGGGAAAGCATATCCCACCGAGGCCACGGCCACCCATGGCACTTAGGGTAAGGCTGGGGGAGTAGTCCCCCCTCACCATAGAAGACCAGTCAACAACTACACCTCGAGGGTGATCGGGAAGCTTCACTTCCACCTGGGCCTCAGAACTCCCACAAAGCAGCCCAGAGCACAGTCCTGGCCTGCCGAGGTTACTGTTCATGTCTGCCCTTCCCACTCAGGAGCAAGAGCCAGTGTGCAGAGGTTTTCTGAATGTGGGTAGGACACAAAGTATTCACCTGGCTCTCACATGGTTGTTGTACCTCTCTTCACAGAGGGTGCATTGCTCCCTCCTCTGCAGGCCGCCCCCTGCTCTCTCGGGAGCTCATAGGATTAAGGCAGCAACACCACTGGGTGACTGCACCTCCAGTTGCCACTCTGCCCTCACAAAGGCCCCTCACCGCCCAGGTGTGCCCTGACCTTGTACCCACTCCTCAGGGCGGCAGGCTGGGAGAAGGGCAGCACACAGGGAGCCCCAGGCAGGCCAGAGCCCCGTCCCAGGTCACGGGCTCACGGCCCAGGCAGGGACACACAGGCCCAACCCAGGTGCCCTACCACACGTGGAGCCCCCCACCACGGCCCCCACCCTGGCCCCCACTACGGCCCAGCTCAGTCCAAGTACCTTCTGTGCGTGTTGCGGTTGCTGTTCACGTGACCCTGGCCTGTGCAGCCAGGAGTGGGGCACTTCAGCACGTTCTCATGCATGGCTAAGACTGTAAGAGAACAGGGGGTGGAGGGAGCCGAGGCTGTCAGAGAATCTGGGGAGCACCAGCTGTGTGGGGAGCACAGGCTGAGGAGGGTGCAGGAGCCTTGTCCAAAGGCTGCTGCTTGGTAGGCAGGTGGGGGACACAGCAACGCAGGGCAGCTCCAGCCCCCAAGAGCCTGCAGACACAACTCCCCACCCTCAGCCTGGTCAGGGCATGCCCCCCACCGCCACCACCACTGTGGTCCCTCCCTCCTGCGGCAGAAACCAGACTCAGCTTTAAAACCTCTCATTCTGTGGTTTGCTCCTGTAAATTTAATTTTCACAATTACTGCTTCTAGCCTAAACATAAGAACAAGTATTTGCTTCCTAAGCTTTCAGGGCACAGAGGTTGCTGCAAGAAGACCTCTCCATTCCCAGCTTGGATGGCACTAGCCTGTCCCCCTCCCATCGATCTGTTACTGTGGGCTCTGACCCGGACTGGCGTCTCTAGGTAGACAAATGGGCTGGTTGCAGGGCCCCAGCCTCAAAGGGCTCAAGTTTGGGCTGAGGGAGTTTGTGGGGGAAAGCGGGGAGATGTAAGGATGAGCATCTGGACAAACCAAAGGGGACAGTTATGGCCCTGGGCAGGCCACGCCTCCCCATAGACACCACCCAAACACCACAGAGGCAGCGTGAGCTTCACAGTTAGGGCTAACGCTGCACAGAGCTACTCACTCTCTGGGGGGATCCTATCCTTGTGGGGACAGCCAGAAAGGCTGCGGTGGTGAGGGTACAACCCGGTAACGTGGCCAGTGCCATCACAGCCTGGTGTTGGACACTTGATCTCACGCTTCTCAGCTCTTGAAGGATCTAAAACACACAAGTCACATCAGTTAGAGCCAGGAAGCTGGGTGGTGAGCAGAGAGGGGGCAGGGGTAGCTCAGGAACCCTCTCTCTGGCTGTCCAGAGAGAAGGGAGGCAAGACTGCCCATGAGCTTGAACAGGTACTGGGGCTGGACAGTCAGGAGACCCTGAAGAAACCAGCCCACGCTGGCTACCTGTGAGGAAGCCCTGAGGCTGCCCTGACAATCCCAAATAGCAGTTTGTGCAGCGTTTTAAGGAGAACAACCCAGATGGCAGCTGGAGTCCTCTTTCCTCTCTCCTCTGACAGTGTGGAGGCCTCATGGGTCAGCCTTTTGCCTAGAGAGGTCAAGGCGTTTGGCAATATTCCTGCCAGGAGATATCCTTGGGATTTGACAGAACGAGGAAGACAAAGGAGTTGAGTAACTTATCCAAGGCTGCATGACTAATCTATGCCTGGGCAGAAATTTAAACCCAAATCTCAGTTATCGACCTCATCTAGCCTCTGCAGGTCCAGGCCGGTCACTATAGAGTGTAGGGACCAGCAGGAACACGGAGGACCCTCAGAGCAGAGCTGACATCTCAGTGAAACACCTCTGGACGAGAGCTGTCCCCTTTGGGAGGGTGCAGAGGTCACAGAGCCAAACTCAGAACTCCCACCTCAGAGCGGGAGGGTCCCAGCAGGGGGCTCCAAAGGGAAGGAGCTCTTGCTCTGCTGCCCCAAGTTCAAAGGAGTCAGACTTCCACCCATGTGGACAGGCAGGGGTGTCCTGAGGGGCTTCCAAACCTGTGCCCAACACCGGCCTCCTGGGCTTGCCACCCCTGTCCCACGGCCTCTGTCCAGAATTCTCGCGGCATCTGTGCCCCAACGTCAGTCCCTCAGAACCAGAACCGCACGTTCACGTTGCACAGACACTCACAGCCCAGCTGGGCACTGCCTGGTATTCTCAGCTTGGCCACCTGTGTCACCCGGGGCCGTGTCCCTTTGGGTCCATGCACTGAAAATCTATCCCTGAAGGCAGGATGCCTTGCATCTGGGTCCTCCTATGTCTGTCCCACAGGTCTGAGACCCTCAAAAACCTGGTCCTAGGGCTGTCACTTGGTGTCTGTGTTCCTCATATGTGTCCCACCAAATTCTGCGCTGATCTGTGCGGCCCAAGCACACCACACCCAGGCTAGTAACCACCCCAGGCCCTTAACACCTGTCCCTAAGTCTCACCTTCAGCCTGTGTCTCTTTGTGCCCATGGCCCCACAAGGCCGGAGCATGACACTGCCGACCTAAATCTGGGTCCCCAAAGAGCTGTCCCACCATCTGGGTTGCCCTAAAGGGTGTCCCCGCAAAGCCATTCTTTGGGTCCATCTCACCCTGAAACCATGTCCCCACCTGTGTCCCCTTAGCATCTTTCCCCTGAGCTTGTCTCATATGCCTGGTGTTCCCGGAAAATATGTCCCTCGTGTCTCCACTGACCTGCCTATCATGCCCCTTGAATTATGTCTCACTCAGGTCTGTCTCTCCCATGACCCAAGTGCATCTTCCCAGGGTTGGCAAGTCCATGTCTCCTGCATTTTTGGTTCGTGGCTCCAGCACCTGAGTCATCTCCCATCCCAGTTCTCTCTCCTTATCTGCTCCCTCCCTGGTCTCAGCTAACTCTTCCTGGGGGCACTCATTGGAAGAGCACCAAGAACTCCCACTGCCCCCGTCCACCTGGAGAAGAGATGCAGGACTAGACATGGGGAAAAAAGAGGCCGAGATCAGGGCAGGTCCCTAGTCTTAGGAGAATAGAGGCCAAGTGCCCAGGTGCAGGAGGCCCTCCGCACCAGGCCGGCTGGGTCAAAGCTGACCTGTCCAAGGCCTGGCCTCCCTGGCATGGCTCACTGAGGGAGCAGCCCCTGGCCAGCCCTGCTCCCCAGGCCCCTGTCCCAGGAGGAATCTGAGATGGGCAGTCAGCAGAGCAGAGCCAGCCTGTTGTCCAGACCCTGACACCCCAGTAACAATGAAGGCCGTAACCGTTTACTCAGGATTCGTCCTCAGACCTCAGCACTCCAGGCTCCCAGCTGCTCCCCAACCACATCAGCTGCTTCCCAGCTGCTCCCCAACCACGTCAGCCCAGCCCCAGGCCCCTCCAAGCAGCCCTCCTTGTCTATCCTCACCTCAACATCAGCCACTCCGTGCGATCAGGGGATGGCTCCCCTGTACCCTGCACACTTTAGAACCAAATCCAGAGACAGATGCAGAGCCAGCGGCAGGCTGCTCCCTCTGAGGAGCAAGGGCACCCCTCACATCTGCCTGCTGGTCTCCACCCCACGAGAGGATCAGGATGACCCAGCATGGCTGTAGGAAACAGCGGGTTCTGTCATAGCACAATCCCTGCCACAAGTGTGAGTTGGGGTGGAAGGGACAGGACGGTCCCCACCCTCTCCAGACCCCAGATGCTGCTGTGACCAGTCACTGTGGGTGGGTCACTGTCCCTCCCACCTCCTCTCTCCCACCTGGTTCTTTCTCACGCGTCTCCGCTCTGTGTCTCGCTCCAGATCGCTCTATGTAAAGCAGTGTGGGAACCCATTTGCTCAGTATCTGACCACAGTCTGTGTCATGTATTTGTCCTTTTGTCTGCTTTTCTGCCATCCCCCAGCCCCCTGTCCTAGAAGGGCTCTCAGCCTGCATCTGCACACCTGGGGCAGGGGTGAAAGGATGAGTCTGCAGGGCCAGGCCACCCCTGAGCCCTACCTTTACTGTAGTAACTCTTCCGCACAGTGTCCAGGGGCTTTGCTGCCTTCCCTGGCTCTCCCAGGCCCGGCTGGCTCTGCTCGGCAGGCGGGCAGCCCGGCTCGCAGACTGTGCGCACCTGTTCAGCCTTCAGGGCAATGGCCTGCTCCAGGAGGCCCAGGTTTCCCCGGGTCATCATGTCATGCATCTCCGACTCGTCAGTGACTGTTGACTTCTGGGAGTGGGTGTCCTCGTCCTTGTCATCATCCGAGCGGACCTCCACAATAACAGAGTACTCAGGCTTGGGACTGGGTGATTCTGGGCCCCGGAGCTCAGGGGCCTTCTGGGCAGAGGTGTGAGAGGTGTCTTCCTGAAAGATCACATCAGGAGCTGCCTCCTCCTCCTCCTCCTCCTCCTCGTCCTCCTCTTCCTCCTCCTCCTCTTCCTCTTCCTCCTCCTCTTCCTCTTCCTCTTCTTCATCCTCCTCCTCCTCCTCTTCCTCCTCCTCCTCCTCCTCGTCCTCCTCTTCGTGACTCAGGATGCCTTTCTGCTTGCTGGACTCCTCACTGGCTGCATCCTCCAGGGACTGGGGACACAGGTCCTGGGAGCGCTCGGTGGTGACTTCGACGACCTCCTCGGCATCCTCTGGCTGGATGAAGAGGCCCTTTTCACCCTCCTCGCTGGCAGCTCCCTCTGCAGCCTCCTGAAGCAGGTGCACAATGCCAGGACCTGGCTTGGCCGCCTGGCCCAAGTCCTCTTCCACCAGGGTCTCTTCAGCAATTTGACCCAAGTTCAGGAGAGAAGTTGCGATGATTCCCTGGTAGCTGCCGTAGCTGCCCTTGGAGGAGGCAGTGGCGCTGCCGATGGGGTTGGATCCAAAATGGGACTTGACGGGGCTCCTTCCTGCACAAAATCAAAATCAACGTGGGGGCCAGAGAGCAGGTGGGAAGACTCCAGGTCTCCAGTCCCCAACACACCCACCACCCCTCCACCTGACCTACCACTCACTCTTTATACGGGAGCCAAGGGGAAACATGAAACTCCAGAAGTGGGGATTTGGTACGGACCTTTCTGTCAACCCTTCTGCCTGAATCCAGAAATCACAGTGAATATATTTTAGGAGGCAGGTCATGGGCCACTGATGTATTTTTTAAACTAAGAATTACTTTGATACTTTTTCTTAATGTTCCTCTCCCATCACGTTTACTTTCCCAAATCAGATAAACCTGCATTGTATACAATGGAGCTTAAGCAGCAAGTCAGATTTTAAAAAAAATAATAATAATTGTTTCATAATTGAAAATCAGTAAATAAGAATGGGCGCGGTGGCTCACGCCTGTAATCCCAGGACTTTGGGAGGCCGAGGCGGGCGGATCACCTGAGGTCAGGAGTTCAAGACCAGCCTGGCCAACATGGCGAAACCCTGTCTCTACTAAAAATACAAAAATGAGCTGGGCGTGGTGGTGCACACCTGTAGTCCCAGCTATTCCTTGAACCGAGGAGGAGGAGATTGCAGTAAATCAAGATCGTGCCCCTGCACTCCAGCCTGGGCAACAGAGTGAGACTCTCTCAAAACAAAAACAAAACGAAACTAAGATATGGTAGGTGCTCACCACATGCAGGCCCCGTAGGGTTGTCAGCAAGGACACCTGGGCCAGCACGTCCCACAGTGGTAGGAATGGGCCCTGCCATCCACCCACTTCGGAGGGGAAAGTCCAAGCCCAGGTTGACAGCTGAACCCCAGACGCCCTTCTTGATAAGAAAGCAGGAAAATGTGTGTCTTTTCTACCTGGGATCTAGGACTATGTTGATTCCATGGGACAGCGCACTCACTCCAGAGCCCCCCAAGGGAGCTGGGGTTGAGGACCCTCTCTGGCTTTGCTTCTGAAATCCATCTCAGACCCTTCCCCACTGCAGAAGCTTGGGGAGTGCTGGGTGAGTGGTGGTGATGGTGGGGGGAGTGGACCTTGGGCCTCGTCTGACCCCAGGTCTCTACAGATCTGCCAGGGCTCTCAGGGGCACAGACCCCTCCCTCCGGGACCCAGGGGCCAAAGCACCTGCTTCATGCACTTTTGCCAAGGGCTAGGTGCTCCAACATGGCAGTCCTGGTAGACCCCACAAGGAAGTGGGGGACTCGTCTGCTTTCCTCCTTCCCCTCTTGGCCTCCCCGGGCACCCCGTTTTCAGAGGCCCCACCTGGTCCTCAATCACCTGAAGCTCAACCTGAGGTGTTTCCTCAGCATCTGCCTGTGAGTACCTCAGGGGAACGCAGACCTCTCACCCATGCCCCCAGGCAGGTCTCCCAGAGGGCCAGGCAGAACAGAGGGCCAGTCTAAGATCCTCCCTTCCCCACTTACAGACACACAGAGACACAGCCTTGTCTGTCTCTCTCATATACATGCAGACACACCTGCCAAAACACACTACAACTGCACACACACACACACACCAGCCCCGTGTCTGTGTCTGTCCTGCCTCTCTCCTATGCACACAGTGTTCACACACAAACACACCACAGGCCCCATAAACACCATGGGCAGACCTCTCTCCCAGGAAGCCCAGCACATGTTGGGACAAGACATGCCTTGTTCTCAGGAAGGGCTTTCTCTTGCCCGGAGTGAGCCCCTCCCCGCTCACAGGCTGCAATTCTCCAGGGCCACACTAAGCGCCCTTTATTCGGGGAAGAAAGAGCGACAAAGCACCTTCAGCTGTCTCGGGGCGATGAATCTCATCCTGTCCTGACGTCTCAGCCTCGGCCCCCTCCAGAGTTCCTTCCGATTCATCCGAAACAGAGGCGTCCTTCACCTCAGTGTCCTCACTGCCGTCGCTGTCCACACCATAGCCCTCGTCCAGAGCCAGCTTCAGGGGGTGTGACTTCCTCTTGGACACCAGGTGCTCAGCCTCAGCACCCTCCAGCTTCCTCTTCTTGGCCAGGGGGCAGCTCTGTAAACTGGGAGGGAGGAGTAGGCAGTGGAGAGGACGAGGCTAGGGCCACAAGAGGCCTCAGACACCCCATGAGCCCCTCCCGAGGGTCCTCCCTCCCTCCCTCCCCCACAGACTCATCCAGTCCTTGCAGGGAACCCGGACAAAAAAAGCAAAGCGCAGCACTGGGGGGCCAGATGGTCTGTCTTTGCCCACATGGCACACCCATGGCCACACGGACCTCCATGCTAGAGTGGGAAGTCGCTGCCTCGCGGGAGGTCAGATGGTCTGTCTTCCCCCACATGGCACGCCCATGGCCACACAGATCTCCACGCTAGAGTGGGAGGTCGCTGCCTCGCAGAAGGGTCAGCAGCCTGGCCTTGGGAGCCATGGAAAAAGATGGAAAGTTCTCCATCTGCAGAGTGGGCAGGGGCTCCAAATCTACTGCCCAGGAATCTCCGTGAGATCCAAGGGTCCTCTTACCTTCGGTGCCTGGAGTACTTGCCCCGGATGTGCCCTGAGCCCGTGCATCCTGGGGTGGGGCAGCTGAGGGGAAATAAAAAGGCAAGGTCACATCAGGCGATGGGCTCAGATCTCAGGGCCTGTCGCAGACCTTCACCCTGGGGAGCAGACTGTCTCCAAACAGAATGGCTGCCTGCAGTTTGCTGAAAATTCATAACTCGCCCCATTCAAATAAATGAATGGCTCATTACAGTTTTATGAGTGTTCAATTAAAGACTGTGTATACATAAGAGCAAGACTTCTAGCGCCAGAGTCTCCCAGACCGCTCCCTACGGCAGGCATTCCACTAGCTGCCACCAGGTTTCCAGGAGCTTGGACACGAGACACTCTGAGGTGCCCTGAACACAGCACCCCTCTCTAAAGAGGTCCCAAGTCCAAAGCACAGAAGTTGGCATTCTCTGTGGCCATCACTAATGCCGTAAGGCCTATGGCCCTCGAGGGTAACAGTCTCTGCATTCCCTGCCAGCTGTGACCTTCGTGCCCCAGCAAACGGAGCCAGGACTGACAGGCAGAAAGGAATCCGTGGCCCAAGCCACAGACAGTGGTGAAGATCCCACCAGTGCCTGTAGCTGGTGTGGGTCCCAGCTTCCACGCAGGGAAAAGAAGCCAGGAGGGCCCGTGAACCAGGAACCAACAGCATCTGCCTCGTGGAAGACTTTTGGGCTGTGCTAAGAAGGGCAGTTTGGGGAGGGGGTGACACTGACCCTCCTGCATCTCTCACCCTAGAAGCACAAGGCAGGACACCCAGGAGTTCCTCTTCCTTAACCATCATCTGTCTCCCTATATAACCAAACCAGCAGGAAGCTCTGGAAACTTCTGAGCATGAGTACTGACTATGCCAACCAACGTGGCGGCAGGACCACAGCTCCCACAGCAGCCTCAGGCACAAAGGGGCCAGTGTGGAGTGTAAGGCCAGAGTTGACCACATATCAGGCTCCTGTGGGCTGTCGGATGCATCCACGGCTCAAGGACTACAAGGAGCTGCCATTGTAAGACCCAGACACCTGTGCCAGGTCACCTAAGGCGGGTGGGAGGGGCAGGCCTGCGCTCCTTGTGGGAAGAGAGAGGCTTTCCTGGCCAAGACGGGAAGACCTTGCTTTTAACAGGACTGGCATTGTGAGTCTGAGCTCTTTCCAAAACCCAAGCACATCTTCCGGAGCCTGTGAAGGGAGGAAGGTAAGGGCTGGTGCCCCCATACCTGGGACCCGGGGAAAAGAACGCCATCCCCAGTCTCTATCCAGACACCTCTGATCGTTTCTAATTCGACTGATCACAGGCCTGACTGCAGACAACTGTGGGGCCCAGTGGGCTTGCAGGCCACCCTCCCCGACTACCTCTGGGAGAACCGTCAGCGTCAGCAGAATCCAGGCCTTACCCTATCCCCTGGCTCAACAGCAGCCATGGGGTGGGGGAGGGGGATGTTCTCTGCAGCCTTCCAGGGTGGGGTTTTCAGTGTGTTAACGAGAAGACAGAGAGGGAGGGAAGGAGGGAGGGAGGAGGGAAGAAGGAACCCAGACGGGAAAGGAGGGGAAGAGGGAGAAGAGGGACAGAGCGAGAGAGGGAGGGCACACCACACTTGACTGGGGGCTCCCTTTCCAAACTGAGGGAGTTGCCGCCGCTGCCACCCACCTCTCCCTGCCTCTAGTCTCTTCTAAAATCCAGGCCCACACTTGCTTTCACTCTTTGGAGAACTAGCTTTGGGACTTTTCACAAAAAGCTCCTTGTTAATGGGGATTTGAAGCTAAGGTCCCAATTAGCCGATGACATCACTGAGTTAATCAGGCAATTAGGTGACAGCTGCTGTGGAGGCCTGTGGGGACCGGACTGCCCTGAACACGTCACCCTCAGCTCAGAAGAGTCCTGGTCCCCAGAAAGGTGGGCCTGCACCTTCCGGCCCCAGCCTCAGAGGGTGTGAGACAGGGCTGTGAGCCCAAGTGCGTGGAGCGGACAAGGCCGCTCGGGGACAGGAAGCTGGAAACCCCTTAGAGGCCTGCTCCCCACCCCACAGCCGAGTGGACAAGAGACCCAGCCAGGGCCTCCAAGGGTGTCGTGCCAGCAGATGCCAGCCCTGCAGTTCACCTGCAAGCACACTCAGCTCTTATTTCCTGATGTCCTCTGGGTGCTCAGGGCCAGAGTTGTAGGGAGAGGAAGACGGCCAGGGCTCCAGGACTCCCAAGCCTCTTTTCTCCGGGAGGAGGGAATTCCCCAGCCTTGACTCCCCAGCTCTGACTAGGGCTGGTGTCAGAGATGTGAGGAAAGGGTGCACGTGAGGCTGGGAAGAGGGTGTGGCTCACACTCACCCCTCAGCTGGCATCCTGCATGACAGCTCTGAGGGACCCAAACTTGAAAAGTAGGCGTCAAAGGAGACAAGTCAGGAGAGGAACTGAATCCCAGCCTGGAGCCCCATGCTTCAGCTACTAGCCTTTGAAGACACTGCCTTCCCTGCCTTCCCTCCCTCTCCTGGGGCAGTCATCTGGGTGGGAGTTGGCCAGTGGCTCAAGGAGGAAGGCACCAGAAGAGGAAGGGTGAGCTACAGACGTGTTCTCTCTCTGAACTTGGAGATGGTCCTGAACTCGGTGTTGTCGGCGCCTCGCTGTCTCAAAGATGCTAACCCCAACCCTAACCTTCCCTAGTCTTCGCCTCTGGCAGAGCCAGTCTGAGGCCATGTGACAACAGATGGACACAGGCAAAAATACAAGCTGAAACGTCATCAGTTCTTCCGATGGGGTGAAAGGAAAAACCATCAAACTGCTTCTTCGCTCAGGCACTCCCAGTGGGCTCCGAGGTCGGAAATAGCAGCTCAGGGTCCTGCTCGATCCAAGTCCAACCTCTCCTCAGCTCACCTGGTAAACAACCAATGGACTGTCTTCCTGGGAGCTCTGCCTGAGCTGGTGGGGAGGCGAGCTGGGGTTAGGGGCACTGCAGGCTGTGAAGTTCTGAGCCAATGCAGTGTTAAGTCATCCACAGAGAAAGTCCTGCACACAGGGGTTCCCGACACGCAGGGGTTCCCGACACGCAGGGGTTCCCAACACACGGGGGTTCCTGACACGCAGGGTTTCCCGACACACAGGGGTTCCCGACAGGTGACTCTGTGTCTGTGAGCTCATCCAGTGCCACAGTCTGCACACAGGACGTGATGCTCCTCTCACAGACCACAACAGTGCGTTTTCTCCGTGGGTCATGCTTCCTGTTGTGGCACCCACAGTGTGGCCCCCACCAGGACAGAGGTCTCATCTGCTTGTCCGGTCAGAGCCCAGGGTGTGCTGGTAAACAGGTCTTTGGGAGGGGGAACATCATCAGTCCATTTCTGTGGTGTAAATGCTCCCACGATGGCTGGGGCACGCAGTCAGCCAGCACGAGCCACAGGCATGCCCACGTGAAGCGTGTGGCCAACAGATGTTTGAGAATACAGGAATGAATGGTACCTTCCGTGCAGAATGTATTTGATTCCTTGGAACACAATCTTTGTCCTATTTTACTCTAAGCATCACTTGTCAGCAATGAAGAATTGCTGAAGAAATTATTGTTGGAACACTAGATGTCAACACATTTCCCCTAGTTTCTCCATTAAAAAGTTTAAGGGTCTCACTATTACCAAATATGTCGGTTGAGACCACAAGGCTCATGATGAGGGCGTCAAAATCCAAATGCTCACAGAACCCCTCACTTAGACTGGACAGGTCCTCTCAGAATGTTTAAAAACGAACAAATCTATTTGAGAGTCACTTTTCCTTCTGCTGTTTCAAAGCTACAAGAGAGCACCCTGCCATTTGTATTTGCCTTTTCGACTTCCTCCACACTCCATCTGTTACCAAAAAAGCCTGGAGTTTCCTCAACTCCTGTGCCTCACTCACTGCACCCTCGCCTGGGATTCTCCTCCGTCTTTGTCTCCACCGTGTCCCTGGGCGACTCCACGTGGCACCTCCTCTTCCCTTTACTCGGGGCCCTTCTGAGCGTCTCTCGCCGTCGCAATCACCGCTTCTTCAGCAGGCTGGCCAAGCAGGCAATGTCTCCCTTCCAGGGAGCCGACCCCTGTGCTTCCGGGGACTGTGTTCTGGGGAGCACCCGGTGTGATGCTGAGGACCCCAGACCGGAAGTGCTGGCACACGACCTGTTTGGCTGAGCTTCCACCCCACCCCTCCCACCTGTTACCCAGGGTGGGGCTTCCAGCAAGTAGCACATGCGATTCAGCTCTTCTGGTTAGATGAAGGTTAACCCCTGAGTCCGTTTCCCCACTTCACAAACAGGATAATAACATCACCAGGCAGTGCTTCCATGACCTTCCCAGAGATCAAGACTGTGATGTGTGACTGACGCAGAGCCTGGGGCTTGCAGCACCCCAACTCCCTCCCGTAGTCCTCCCCCTTCATCTCCAAGTTACGGGGCCTCAAGTGTCAGAGGGACACTGTCTTCCTGTCCCACCTCTGCAAAAGGTTTACAAAGTGAACTTTGCAGTCCTCTCATTTTCCTGATTGGCAGAAGCCATCCACTCTTCAATTGTATGCTGAACAGTAAGATGGTCCCTGCCCTGAGAATCTGTATCCCTGAGAAGCAGAGCTCAGCCAGCCGGGTCATCAGCACACAGAACTGCCATTTGTATCCCGAGCCAATGGAAGACTCAGGATGTAGAAGACCCCTTCTCTCATCTCATCCCCGAACTGGGCCTCCAACCATCTGACACAGAAGCACTTGTGAGGGTCCGGTAAGAGAGCGGCTTGTTTCGGTTTGGGGGACCGCAGTGACAGTCCAGGTCCTCGTGGTGACCAGGTGTGGGCACATCCGTGTCCTTGCCATGATGCTGGTGCGCCACATGATGGGGCCAGGACAGAGGTGAGAACAGATAGAGATGGGGCCAAGATAGCTGGACACGTGGCCAGGAGAAAGGCAGTCTCCTTAGGGAAAGCAGGGGCTCACCAGGGGTGTTTGGTCAATCCAAGAAGACCCCGTTTGGGACATTTAGGATATCTCCAGGGTCACAGGCACATAGACGATGCTTGGTGCTAACAGGAAGACTTTCTTACCTGAGGTCTGCAGCTGTGGTCTCTGGGGGTCCTGGGAAAAAGACAGAAACAGGGAAAACATGTGGGAATTGTGATTTTAAAGGCTCATTGCCCTAACAGCATAAACTAAGTTAAACAGCCGAGAGGTTTGCCAAGGACGAGTGGAGGCAAATCTCAGTGAGACCTGAGCAGTTTCCCCAGGGCGCTCACCCTTTCCTGACCTCCCAGAGAGTCCTCCAAGGTCAACAGAGTGAGCTGCTCCCCCAAGCCTGGTGCTCGCCGCAGAAGCTCCCCTGAGCAGCCTGGCAGTTTTGCAAAGTGGGACAGATGCTCCACCTCAGACAGGATCTCTGGGACCTCAGGGCCAGGGATGGTATCTCTTTCTCTAATTGCAGATAGAAGTCAGCTTTTGGCAGGAAACACAAACCACCAGATCAAGCTGGACAGAGAAGAGAACAACTGGACCAAGTTACTGGTCCTTCAGTGATGGCTGCAAAGATGCACGGGGCTCTGACCGGGGCAGGCACACCTGAGATGCTTGGGCACAAGAGGAAGCCCCCGTCTGTATCAGGGAGGTAAGTCTGGCCAGGGGCTGGGGCTCAGATCCTAGCAGAGTCAGCCCCCTCTCCTCCCACTGCACTTCCAGCTCAACCCAACAACCTCCTATGCCCCATTAGCACCAAGACTGATCGCCTGGGAAGGAAGGGGGCTGGCGGTGGAAGGCTGGCGGCCTCTCATTTCCAAACAGAATGGTCTCGTAACTGAGCCTTGCTACTCCCACTCCATGGAGCTGGGTCTACCTCAACATTTCTGCCCTCAAGGCAGGTTCATCTGGGCCAAAGGCCCCTCAGCAGCCCTCTTAGATGCCAGCTTCAAAGCTCAGCAGCCCTGAGGATGAATGAGGCTGAAGAGGCCTGAGGTCCCCAGGGCATCTCTGCACATGTGTGGTTAGGGGTTTGTGCTCCTGAGGAAGACCGCGGAGGAAAGTGGCATTTACAGCCCTGGAGGAGGGGAGGGCGGCACTCACCTCGCAGGGCCTTGGATCGGGTGCGAGCTCGCTTGTCTTCATTTTCTAAGCTCATCTGCAAGCAAAAAACCACGACGTTAACAAGAAAACCCAGCCAGTGCCTCTGGAGTACAGAGCCATCAGGAATGTCTGGCCATTTTCTGGCTCAAGCTTTGACAGCAAAGGTGATTTTGGGCACAGAATGACAAGGATGGGCTCACAGGGCAAGAAAGGCCTGGGGCCAGGAGCAGCAGGTGGGAGGGTGTAGAGAAAGGACCTTCTACAAGGCTTGGAAGTGTCCCATCAGCATGTCCCCGCCCTTGGCAAGGAGGGTACAGTGCACCGTACCCCCAGGTTTGCACCTGCCAACAAGTGCTGAGGCATGGGCCCTGCCCCACTGAAGCCTGATGAATGTCCGTGTGTTATCCATGAGGGTCTCCTGGCCCGACACAGAGCAGCACCCACTGCTCACCTGGTCAGGCAGGTGCTGAGGCATCAGGGCAGGTCGCTCACCACAGACTCAGCCACCAGCGGCAGTGCTCAGCCACCAGCGGCAGTGGCTTCTGACCCCAACGTGTCCCCAGAGCACAGCTTCCCATGGGCCCTTTCTTCCCACTACAGCAGAAGGCTTTAATGCCCCTCACACACCAGGGCCATCCCGTGAGAAACAGGCAACCTGGAGCGGCCCCAGCCCATATGTTCTCCAGGCCTCGAGGGCCTGGCTGCCTTGCCTGAGCCTATCGGTGTCCCTCCCCACCTGTGATCCTTGAATCTGACCACCTTCTGTGGGGACGCTGCCCACAGCACTGTCCGGCGAGGGAGTCATGGGGGAGCCCCCAGGAGGGTGACAATCACAGAAAGGACATGTGGGGCTGTGGTGAGGGTCACACACAGCATCCTTGTCCTGTGTCACTCATGACAAATCTGGGCAGGCAGGTAAATCCTACACACTCCATGCTATGCAAAACGTCCTTCCCGGGGAGCCACACCAGGCGAGGGAGGGCACCTCTAGCTGGACAGGGGAGGCCCAAGAGGAGAGCACTGGACTCCACCACCATCACCTGTGGTCAGGAAGGGGAGGCAGCAAATCCACACCTGTCCCAGGCCACAGACACCAGAGCTGCCAGGGCTCTATGCGTGAGGTAGTCAAAGGGAAAGCAGGGGAGTGGAAAGAAGTAGCAGAAGAAAGGAAGAGAGGCAGCAGGAGGGGGCTCAGAAGCCCCCACGTCTTAAATGGGGCTTTTGCTCCTGAAAGCCAGAAAGAGACAAATGTCTACAGAACCACCTGGGAAGAAAGAAAAAGGAATTCCCCCAATTAGTAAGATGAAATTTGCAAATTGAACCTCCCCCATGCAGCAGCACTAACATACAATGATGTATGTGATTTGTTAAGGAAGAAAAATCAAAACCTGGGTAATTTATGCAACCTGCCGACTCCAGGCTGTGGAGCACAGTGCTGTGAGCCGTGCGTTTATTACAGCCTTCCAATAGAACGGAAGACAATTACTACAATTTCTATTTTTAAAGCGGAGGTTCCCCATGGACAAATGGCTCACATTTAAAGTGAAGAGAGGAGCAGGTGTCACAGGGACTTCATTACATTTATGAGCCTTCAAATGTCGTCTGCTCTGAGCCCGTGTGCAATGCCTTCCGATGCAGGACATACAATGGGACTTGTGTGGTGCCTGCACTCAGCTGAAATGCAATCTATGGCTTTATTTATTTATTTATTTTTTGCCAGTTTTCCCAAGGATATTGGCAAGCATTCTGCTAGGTTAAAGCGTGCCTTGGCAATTTGGATTTCCTGCAGATAAATTATTCAAAGAGCAGAGAATAGAGAGGATTGCAGGGATGTGTAATGGGCGCTGCTTGAAAACTGTGAGCTCCCGTTGATGAAGCTGACAGCTCTGCCGCTCCTTCTGCTGAGCACCTTACCATTTGCAATTTATCTGCATTGACTGGTCAATAAGCGAGAAGTTCTCTTAGGAGCGTGTAGCTTGGATTTTTAAAGGGAAAAAACTGAACTACCGAAGGAAAAAAAAAACCAGGCTCTTTAATACGAGAATGAACCCGTAAGAGCTGGGTGACTTGGGACACTGGTTTCTGAGCTATTTGAAATCAGCAGTGCCGGCTGACGCGAAAGCATCTGGACAAAACCAGCACTGCTTGATTTACATCACTTTTCTTTTCAAAAGAAGTCAAAGCACTTCAGAGGTGAGTTCTCTGCTCTCCTCCTGCCGCAAGATCGGCACCACGATGTGGTAGATGGAGAGCGGGTGCTGGGGGCGGCCCAGTGCCCAGCACCACCCAGGCTCACCTTGGTGATCCCTGGGCGGCAGCCCCCCAGACCTTCTGCCCCCACCACACAATGACAGCTGGGCCCTAAAGGGCAGCTCAATGATGCAAAGAAAATGAAACACTTCTCAATTTTTCATTGATTTTTAAAACACACTTTACTTGTTCCAAACACGAGCCAACCAGGTCCCTTTTTTGTGTAACCCACAAATAGCCCAGTGCCCTCTCCCCCTTGAGAGTGAAAAGGCAGAACGACCCCATCACCCACTCTCACTGCTGGGCCGGCAACCTTTCTCAAGAACGTCTGCTCTGTTTCTCCAAATGCCAGCTTCATTCTGCCACTGCGAGCATGTCTGGAGGCTCTAATTAATATTTCAACAGTTCTGCCTTCGATAGGAAAACCATGAAAACTGTGGGGAGGAGAATAATTCATAAATGCAAATACATTGTATATTGCCAAATTAACCCAAGAGAACTGTCTCTTGGTCCATCCATTTAACTTGCTTTCTTAGTGCCATATAAAAGCAGTCTCCTCAAAAGTGTGTTTTTGCTTTGTTCTGTTTTATATTTCTGTTTAGTAAAGTCAGGATTAATCATGTAAGCTCTTTTGAAAATATACATAGTTCTGGCTGGGCACGGTGGCTCACGTCTGTAATCCCAGCACTTTAAGAGGCTGAGGCGGGTGGATCACTTGAGGTCAGGAGTTCATGACAAGCCTGGCCAACAGGGTGAAACCCCATCTCTATTGAAAATACAAAAATTAGTCGGGTGTGGTGGTGCACGCCTGTAGTCTCAGCTACTTGGGAGGCTGAGGCAGGAGGATCACTTGAACCCAGGAGGTGGAGGTTGCAGTGAGCTGAGATTGCACCACTGCACTCCAGCCTGGGCGACAGAGTGAGACTCCGTCTCAAAAAAAAAAAAAAAACAAGTATATATATATATACACACACACACACACACACACAGTTCTCACCATGACATGGTACGAAGACCAGCCCCTTTTCCAGACTCATCTGCATGCTGGCCTGGCCAAAACAGAGTGCCCTGAGTTGGGTGTTTACAAACTCAGGAACCAAAACAAGCCAATGCAGTAAGCAGTCTTGAAACCTAGAAGGATCTGCGCTGAGGCTGCAGCTGTAACAAATCCACTCAGAACCCAGAAACAGGGCCGGGCGTGGTGGCTCACGCCTGTAATCCCAGCACTTTGGGAGGCTGAGGCAGGCATGGTGAAACCTGACTCTACTAAAAATACAAAAATTAGCCGGGTGTGGTGGCGGCCACCTGTAGTCCCAGCTACCTGGGAGGCTGAGGCAGGAGAATCGCCTGAACCCCCGAGGCGAAGGTTGAGGTGAGCTGAGATCACGCCACTGCACTCCAGCCTGGGTGACAGAGCAAGACTCCGTCTCAAAAAAAATAAAAAATGAAAAGAACCCAGACACATAGCCAGTAACAAACCACTCGTGTCTAACCTCTAAGGGGAAATGGTAGACTCAGCTTCCAAAGATATCAGGGTTGGAGATTTTCCATGAAGCCCAACGGGCTTTGTGCCAACTTCCACCTTTGTCCCCAGAGGCTGCGTCTCCCCACTCCTTCCCGGGCCCCAGCTCAGGGTTACCCACGTCTCCTCACTCACTCACGGACTCCCTCTCTGTCTCTCTCTGCCTCTTTCATTCCTTTTTCATGCTTCCTCCCAGGACAGGGCCCTCAGAGCTGAACAGCTTCCTCCCTCAACCCCCATCACATCCCTTCTGCACCAATGGCCCAGGCCCAGTCAAAGGACAGAATCCTGGCTGAAGCCTGGCCCCAGCAGGAGGGTGTCCTGGCCCCAGCAGGAGGTGTCCTGGCCCTGAGGGGCACCAGCCTGGCATTCCAAGATTTGTACATCACCCCAGGGAGGCAGGGAGTGCTCAGGGGAGAGTTCAGGAAACAGAGAGCTCTGCTAAGGGTTGAGAGCCAGGTAGGGATGGGGAGGGTGAATGAATCAGTGACCTGAGGACATCTGGGGTGGGAGGCACTCCAGAGGTAGAGCTGGGAGCATTCTTAGGTGGCCAGCACCCTGCCTCTTCCCAGCTCCTCTGAGTCTCCACCTTGTGCCTGTTTGTTTCCCTCACAGTCCTCATCTCAATCTGAAATGAGCTCATTCATTCATGGTTGTAAGGTCATTGTCTCTCCTCCAGACAGCTGCTTAGTGCATGTCATTTAAGGATGGGTGGATGGACAGGTGGATGAATGAATAAATGGGGACAGTCAGAAACATCTCTGAAACCCTGGGGCTGGGGTGTGTGGAGAGCCGTGGTCAGAGGGGCTGCAGAGAGGCCATATGTGGGAACCCTGAGCTGGGGGGTTCCGGGCATTCTGACACCACGGGGGCCATTCACCCCAGCCCTGGGCCAGAGAAGGAGACACGGTAGTGTTTTATTTTATTTAAAATGTGTTCTGACAGCCAGCAAATCTGGAGAATTAGGATGGACTTACAACTATTCTTTAAAAATCCTTAAAATTACATAGGTTATAGTGTCTCGGTGGGACGGTTGAGACTCTTGCATAATGGTTTTCCTCCCAGAGACCTAGAAGAAGAGGAAGAGCACCTGCTGAGTCCCAGCAGACCATAGGCAGCCACTTCCCAGAAGGAAGGGGCCAATGAAGACTGGGGGGTGAGGAGGTGGCCAGAAACTGGCTGTCCCCTACCCTGCCTGGCTCCAGCAGTACCTCACACCACATTCAGTCTCACTTCTCTGCAGTGAGGGGAGGGGAGAAAGACAGAGCCATGGTCTGGCCTGTTTTCTTCTCTCATTTATGTACTGAGGGCAGCATCAACTTCCCTGTCACTGCTGTGAAGCCATTACAGCAGACAGGATTGTGGAAGATCCAAGCTCCCACTCAACGATCTAAGAGCAGCATTCAAGCATTTGTGTTGCTCCCCTCCCGAGTATCCCAGGAGGATCTTCTGCTGCATCCACAGCCCTCCCCTTCCCTTTCTTTGGCGCATGGACCTGCCTGCCAGCTCAGCCCACAGAACAGATATAGAAAGTCGGTGACCTCAGCACACATCCTGCTTTCCACTCTCTTGATCTCTGAGGCTAAACCATATGCCCTCACCCCTGATCCCCACTGGCAGCCATCACCGTACCCTTGGTTCCTTGCAGAGATAGTCCTGTCCTCACATTGGGTGATGTCCTGTTGCATGTCTGAAATTCTGAAATTCTCCCAACAAATTCAGCAGAATAGACCAGCCTCCTCCTTGGGGTATAGAAACGATACCTCCATGGGGCATTATTTAACACATGTCTGAGAAGGGGTTCTCTTGACAGCTCTAAGCATGGGATACTGGCTCACTTCATTCCCAAATCAAAAATTAGAGCTACATAATGGATACTCTGATGAAGCAGCCATATCTGCAACTGTCTGTTAAAAACTCCAGCATAAATGGAATTTATACCCACCCAGGGTAGAATCCAACAACATAAAGAGAGGCCAGAAGGGCCATACCCAGTGGCAGCTCCTTCCCTTGCAGGAGCCTCTGTCCAGTAGTCCTTGCCAGAGGCACCCCCTGCCCTGGGTGGCAGGAAGAAGGGTTGGCTGAATGGCCATGCAACTGATCTTTTCCTTGATTCTGTATCTCTGAATATTTGGCAAGAAGGGGGTTGAGAAGCTACCATCAGTGCCTGCACACCCCGACACACGACCACCTGACTTTTCTGGCAGCCCCTTCCAACCGGTCCTGAGCTGTCCACATGCCTGGTGCTGAACTCAGAGGCACGCCGCAGGCTGTCACAGTCCCATCAGTGCCTGCACACCCCGACACACGACCACCTGACTTTTCTGGCAGCCCCTTCCAACAGGTCCTGAGCTGTCCACATGCCTGGTGCTGAACTCAGAGGCACGCCGCAGGCTGTCACGGTCCCATGCACAGGGTTTGTGTGTTCACTGCCCTCCCATATGCTGGCTCCTCACCACCCATCTCCTGTCCGAAGCCAGCCTCTGGAAGGCTGACCCCGATGCTGCTGTGGCTGTGTGACATTCTCACACTGTGACCACGGCTTATGCCCTCTGCTGCCACCCTCCTCAGCCTCTTAGTCAGGAGATTCTACTTGCACCTGCTGCCCCACTGTCCTCTAGGCAGTCGACCCTTTCTCATCCTCTCACCTGCTCTGGCACACTTTTCATCTTAGCTTCTCTATTCAGAGCAGTCACTCGGCCCTATCTGCAAGAAATGAAGGGAAATGACCCTCAAACAGAGCAGTGATGAAAGAGCTGGTGATGCCACGAGAACCTGGGCACGGGTCCCTGGCTTTGTTCACAGAAGCAGCACTTTGAACAGCCATGGGTTGTCATGGTAGGTCCCAAACTCTCTGAGTTTGTCATGCCTGGGCCAGGGGGAGACAAAAGTCTTCCGACCCACCCCTGACATGGCACCAGACATTTGTAGATAACGCTGCATGCAGAGCCCCTGGCCTCAAGTCAAGTAACGTTCATGCTCACATGATCTCATGCCAGTACAGCGCTATGTGAATCCTCAGGATCTGGGGTAGGGTGAGGGGAATGAGGCCAAAAACTCAATGATCAAGATAAATAATATTTTAATTCAATATTTAGAAACATCAACATGATGCAAAAAACCCCTAATAAACAAGATACCAAAACCTTAAATAAAGACAGGATCCATATTACTGACTCTTCCTTGTGCCCCAGGCTCCAACATGGATCAGCAGAGCACTGATAATCCTGCGGGAGCCAAAATATGAGGGGAGGTGCTTAGCAAGTTGTCTATAACAGACCCATTAAAATGTACATTCTCGCCACCAGATTCAAAAGAAAAAGGTTGGGTTTTGAGAGTAAAACACAAGCACCCCCAAATGAAGTTCCCACTACAACTGCATAGCCCTCCTTGCCTACACCCTGCGCCATCACTGTCCTTGAGCCATGCCCTGAGTCACAGCTGGATCCTTGCTGGAGAGCATCTACATGCAAAAAAGAAAAAAGAGAGGTCAGAATCAGATCTCTGGGAAGGGCTTCAGCCTAAGCCTGTTGTCAGCCTCTACTTCCAGCTGTGAGGGTCACCTGTCCCTGGGGACCTGGCCTCATCCAGAGAGTATTGGTGAGAAGTTCTAGAATTAGAGGGTTGGTGGTGCAGAACAGTGGCTGTAAGCACATGTGATGTCACAGTTCGGGAGTGTCCCCGAAGGGAGATCTTATACCCTGGGAAGGTATAAGAAGGGCTTGCACCATCTGCCTCCCCTCAGGAAGATCGAAATAAAACAAGGCCAACAGACTTCATAAGTTCCTGCCAGCAATCTCTGCTGTCAGATCCTGTAGGGATTCTCAGCCTGGCCAGGTAAAAGCAGGGTGAATAGAGAACAGTTGCTCAGGCCCATCACAGAGCCCAGACGTGGTCACACCTCAAAGCAGGGAAGTGAGACTCTGGGGTCACATTTTCACTTTGGTGGGTTTTTTTGTTTGCTTGCTTGCTTGTTTTCTGAGACGGAGTCTTGCTCTGTCACCCAGGCTGGAGTGCAGTGGCACAATCTTGGGTCACTGCAACCTCCGCCTCCCAGGTTCAAGTGATTCTCCTGCCTCAGCCTCCCCAGTAGCTGGGATTACAGGCGCGTGCCACCGTGCCCGGCTAATTTTTGTGTTTTTAGTAAAGACGGGGTTTCACCATGTTGGCCAGGCTGGTCTTGAACTCTTGACCTCAAGTGATCCACCTGCCTCAGCCTCCCAAAGTGCTGGGATTACAGGTGTGAGCCACCGGGCCCAGCCTGGGGTCACATTTTAGTTTTGATCTACTCAGAGTCATTTTTCTTCCCTTAATTTTAAAGTGACCAGATCATTGCTGATCCTAGTCCCCATTTACCCTTCACCTAACCCGGACTCTGGTGAGGATCAGACCAAAAGTCGCCTCCATGCTTCATGCCTGCAGCTGAAGAGGGGCTTCGTGCAGGCAGCCATGGGGTGGGGCCCTACGACAGGGGCTGCCCTCTCACGTCTCACCTTGCAGTGTCTGCCCAGAAGGTGTCTTGAGGTCCTGCAGCTGCTGGCCTTGCCTCCGTGTGTCCACCTCTGATTTAACAGCTCACCCCGGAACTCATTTTCTGAGGGTTTAAAAAGGTTCAAGGTCAGAAAAGGAAAGCTTGGTGGGTGCCAGCCGTGCTGGCTCAAGGGGAGAAACTGAGAAACTTGAGGCACTTTTTTAACATCATATATTCAATCCCTATTTCCTGGAATCCACCGGAGAAACAGACAAGGTCATGGCTCCATGGCTGCTTCAGGAACAAGAGACAATTTCTCTCTGACTTGGGGCCACCCTGGAGTCTTCCTGCAGTCCCCTGCCCCGTTGTCCCAGCTCTAGGTGTTGGTTCCCACTGACAACCACGGCTAGCAGAGTGCTGGGACAAGGCAGCTGAGAGCCACCTTGAGAAAACTTGGCATGTCACCCCTCCAACTTTGAAAATGAGCTGACTAATGAGTAATTATTCGCATTAGAACCAGATCCTTCTGCCCCTCAAAAGAATGCACAGTACATATGCATTTGAAAAAGAAGATTGTTTTGCATGACTTCTCTGGAGCCCATTGATTAAAGAAAGTGAGATCCACCCATGGTCTCAGATCAGCTTTGCCTCCCGCAGGATCCCGGGGGCCCCAGCATGCTCTTTGCCCTGGTTTCCAGCATCTTTTGTCACCCTGTGTTTCTGCCTCTCTCCAGGGCAATGCCTCCAGTTAATATTTAATTCCTCACATAAATTCCCATGTCTGAGCAGAGGCTGAACGCATCAGCTGGACATGACAAAGAAACACATTGTGTACCTATTCCCTGCACGTCACTCCCCGTTTCCATGACAACCTGCTTTCTACATAACTGCAGCATTTCAAAGGAAGGTCATTAAGTAACCAACAATGAAACAGGAAATGAATATTCTCGTGTTGGGCTCTGGCTTTGCCTTGGAAGTGAGTTTGGATTCTGCCGAAGGCACGCTATTCCCACCCACTTTCTTTCTTTTCCTTGTGTTTTTGATGTGCATCCCCAAATGCAATTCTTCTCTAGGGTTCTGGCCACTCCTGGCCCCAGGCAGCCCTGTGCCTCTGGCCACAGCACCCTCTTCTTATCTGGAAACGCTTCCATCCCATTAAAGGGCTTCGGATTACCTTCCAGAGCATAAACACAGAGGAAAGCAGATTTGGTCGTCAAGGAGACAGCCTAATACGAGGTCTACAGAGGAACGAATAAAACCACTCAGATTCGGCACCTACTGTGTGCACCTACTCTGTGCCTCCCCTCATTGAGCCGTAAGTCACCCTCAGGCCGTCACTGAGATGACAGGGCTCCCACCGCACGCTCCGGTGCCTGGACTAGTGAGGAGGGAGCTGCGGGAGCTTCCCTATCACCCAAGATCTCTAGGCCTCCTGGGTTCCCATCTGCCACTGGTCATCTGCACTGAGCCGGTGTGAGCGGCCTCTAACTGGGGCCCACCTGCCCACCAGGTAATCCAATTCTCAACTCTGTGACAGGGATGTGGGGTGTAGGGAGGAAAAGCATATTGGAAGATTCCGTAAGTGAACCGACAAGAATCGTATCAGCCGGGGAGTGTGCTTCACACTTTGAAGATGGGGCGTGGGGTCCTCTGTGTGTCTCTTTTCTTATGTGTCAACAGAAGCTGAGAGACAAGGCCCCAAAGTGCACAGGGCTCACTTTCTGAGTATCTATCCCAGGAGACAAGATGCTGCAGAAACCTGCTCACTGGGCTGATTGGCAAGGCTCAAGCAGAATTCCTTGTTACCATTACATATGTAAATATGCAAGACAACTGGGGCATGTCTGGCTGACAGCTGGAGGGAAGGACGTAAGGTCTGTGTGCTCCAGAGGAGACGCTGCCTCTCCCGAGTGCGACTCCCCTGAGTTCTGCGCTGAGTCTCTCCTGCTTCTCAGAGAAGTCATGTGGACATGAACTGCAAGAGTCTCTGCAAAGGGACCTCCAGTTTTGTTTGGTGGGAGATAACCAGCTCACTGGGGCTTCTCCACCCACACCCACCCATGGGAGTCTGGAAATACAGCCCTGTGGAATTCTTCATTGCCTACATCCCTTACACTCCTGTCCCTAGGTCAGTCAGCCCTGGGCTCTGAAGTCCTGAGGCCCTGAGGCCCCACATCTGCTCAGGCAAAGCACTAGCATCCCGGGGATCAACTGCTCCTCCAAAGAGCCACTCCTGCCTCCCTGAGGCAGCAAAGCCGCTGAGCTTCTCTGGGCAAAAGAGCAGAATGGCACCCGGTAAAAGCCTGTGCACCACACCCCTGGGATACAGAGCACACAAGTAATCAAAGCACAAACCGCCAAGCTTAGACCCTCCTTTACAAGGACCTGAGGACCCGGCTCAACCTTGACATGATTTAGCCTCCCTCTCCCAGGAAATGTCTTGGCAGCAAACGGCTATCACTACTAGAAGCCCAGTAAGGTATGCCAGTTCTTCTCCTGTGGCCCTCTTGGTCCCCTACTGGGGCCTGTGTATGGCCAAACCCTGCCCCATGGGCTCAGTAGGCTCCACCCCAGACAAAGCTCTCCTGTCTGTAGGCTCTGCTCAATCAGCATCCCTAGCAGCACATTAAGCCCCCATGCACCCAAACAACATGTAGGCCACGTACTACAGGAAAACTCTCCACGGAAACGTGGATGCCGGGGCCACATGCTACAGGAAAAGTCTCCACGGAAACGTGGATGCCAGGGCCACGTACTACAGGAAAACTCTCCACGGAAACGTGGATGCCGGGGCCACATGCTACAGGAAAAGTCTCCATGGAAACGTGGATGCCGGGGCCACGTGCTACAGGAAATCTCTCCACAGAAACGTGGATGCCGGGGCCACATGTTACAGGAAAAGTCTCCACAGAAACGTGGATGCCGGGGCCACGTGCTACATGAAAAGTCTCCACAGAAACGTGGATGCTGGGGCCACATGCTACAGGAAAACTCTCCACAGAAACATGGATGCCAGGGCCACGTGCTACAAGAAAAGTCTCCACGGAAACGTGGATGCCGGGGCCACGTGCTACAGGAAAACTCTCCACGGAAACATGGATGCCGGGGCCACGTGCTACAGGAAAACTCTCCACAGAAATGTGGATGCCGGGGCCGCGTGCTACAGGAAAGCTCTCCACAGAAACATGGATGCCGGGGCCACGTGCTACAGGAAAAGTCTCCACAGAAACGTGGATGCCGGGGCCACGTGCTACAGGAAAAGTCTCCACAGAAACGTGGATGCCGGGGCCACGTGCTACAAGAAAAGTCTCCACAGAAACGTGGATGCCGGGGCCACATGCTACAGGAAAAGTCTCCACGGAAACGTGGATGCCGGGGCCACATGCTACAGGAAAAGTCTCCACGGAAACGTGGATGCCGGGGCCACGTGCTACAGGAAAACTCTCCACGGAAACGTGGATGCCAGGGCCACGTGCTACAGGAAAACTCTCCACGGAAACGTGGATGCCGGGGCGACGTGCTACAGGAAAACTCTCCACGGAAACGTGGATGCCAGGGCCACGTGCTACAGGAAAACTCTCCACAGAAACATGGATGCTGGGGCCACATGCTACAGGAAATCTCTCCATGGAAACGTGGATGCCGGGGCCACGTGCTACAGGAAAACTCTCCACAGAAACATGGAGGTGTTCCATAAAGACGCCCTTCCAGAAGTCATGCTGCTCCATGGACACTCTGTGGTGGGAACAAGGGTCCCCAAAGCTCACACAGGGCACTGCCACCAACTCAGACCTGAGCAGCAGGTCACTACCCTCTCTGAGACTTAAGTCCTTCACCCACAAAGTGGGAGGGGAAGAATTATTTGGAGATGGAGAGACATGCGTGGACGGAGCCTGGAAGTGAACCCATGAGGACGTCAGTGCTGTTGTCATCACCATGGCCTTTCTTGTCAGGAATCTGAAGTGAAGTGGAGGTTTTCATCCAGACGAGCCTGTTCTCTTGGGTTATTGAGCTTCTCGTGAGTTAATCTGAATCCCTGCTCGTGGATGCAAATGGGAAACGGAACATCAGAGACCGCTCCATCCTGAGCACGTCTCCTGGAAAACAAGCCTCTCGGGATCAGCTCCCGGCACCCAGAGGGTGGCGCTGGCTGGGACCCCTCTCTAGGGACCCGGCATCTTTGCACCTGGAGTCCTGCCTGCTCAAGGTAACCCCCACATCTGTCCCCACGGTGGCCCCAGACTCACTTTTATGGGGCTCTTGTGGGCAGAAAAACTCAGGAAACAAACAGGGCCTGCTCAGCTGAGATTGATGCACAAAGGTCCAGAGGAGAGGGAACCACCCCTCACTGGCCAGAGACTCCAACACAGGCCAGGGGGATGTGCAGGGCTGAGCTGTAGCCCCCCGTCTGTCTTCTCCTAATGAAGCCCTCTTTTTCCAACTCAGCAGCACTGCAAACTGGAGACCAGCCTGACCCAGGCCCCAGACAGGACGTTTCCACTGAGAGCCAGTGCTCTGCTGGGCTCTTCCCAGGAAGTGCTGCTGGCCTACCCCAAGGTTTCCTTCTGTCATCGTGGCAAGGAGAGCCCCCTTGTCCCAGAGCTGACACCCCAGCTGCCGGCTGACCCACTGCCAGCACACACTTCCTCCTTGCACTGGCACTGTGGCCACTCCACGCACAACCCCATGGGGGACCCCCTGCGGGTGACCGTGGCTGTTTTCATGCTGGCTGGGTAGCCTGGAATCTGGCCTGAGCCCACCTGCCCCCATGGTGCATCCCCTGGGCCTCCGGATGGGAGTCCCCGTGGCAGTTAGCTCTGATCCACTCCAGCCCTGGCAACCTGACCCCCTTCCACTGTGTAAAACCTCCCCACTCTGAAAACAAGAACAAAATAACAGGAAGGCTGAGTGAGAGGCCAGGTGGTAAGTGTGGAAAGCCAAATGTTTTCAGTCTTCACTAGGTTTTGCATCTCTGGTAACTATGGCTGCCTTTGGGGCCAGGAGCTGTTACCACCTGCCCCTCAGCAAAGAGGGGAAGGGTAGTCACTTGAGAGGAGCCCACACCTCCATTCTCCCATGCACCCCCTCAGCCCTCCTCCGTCTCCAGCACAGGAGATGGGGTCTTGCCTCCCTGCTGAGCCAGCTTGTCCATCTGGACTTTATACCCACCTCCTTCCCACTGTCAATGAAAGTTCCCAGGAATATCAACTCTTCCCTCCATTCTTCTGGAATATTGAACTACTCTTCCCAACTCTTTTTTTTTTTTTTTTTTTTTTTTGAGACGGAGTCTCGCTCTGTCGCCCAGGCTGGAGCGCAGTGGTGCGATCTCGGCTCACTGCAAGCTCCGCCTCCCGGGTTCACGCCATTCTCCTGCCTCAGCCTCCCGAGTAGCTGGGACTACAGGCGCCCGCTACCACGCCCGGCTAATTTTTTGTATTTTTAGTAGAGACGGGGTTTCACCGTGTTAGCCAGGATGGTCTCGATCTCCTGACCTCGTGATCCGCCCGCCTCGGCCTCCCAAAGTGCTGGGATTACAGGCGTGGGCCACCGCGCCCGGCCCTCTTCCCAACTCTTCAACAGGCTTGAGGCATCCATGTTTAAAAACACAGTCTCTTTGGACCTCACGTCCCTGCCCAGCCCCCTCTCCATCTCCTCCTGCTTCATAACTACGCTTCACTCCCCACCACAGTTGGCCTCCACCCACATCCCTCTACTGGAACAACAGGCGGCTTCATGTTCACAGGGCACGTGAGGGCCCACTAGACATCACTGCGTTGCGTGTCTGTTCACCCCCTTCTGTGGCAAACACTCGCCCCTGACCTTGTCGGTCACCTGTACAGGCTCCTCCTGGCCACCCGGCCACCCCATGTCAGATGGCTTCTCCTTTTTGCTTCCTCTCTGCCCACAATATCTGCTTCTTACGTGACGTGGGGTTTTCCTCTTCCCCTCTTCAGTCATCAGCTCCTCAAGCCAGAACCCTGAGGGTCATCCTTGGCCCCAAATCCTGCCAATGTTATTTTCTAAATCTCACCAGAATCTGACCATTTCTGACCTCTCTGTCTGTGTTGTTTTGTTCTGTTTGCAAAAACTGACAAACTCATTCTAAAAATTTGTATGGCAATTCAAGGAATATAGACTAGCCAAAACAATTCTGAAAAAGAGCAAAGTTGGACGACACACTTCTCAGTTTCCAAACTTACTACAAAGCTGCAGTAATCAAGGCAATGTGTTACTAGCATCAGGACGGGCATATAGAGAAGTGGGACATAATTGAGAGTCCAGAAGTAACCCCCTCTATTGATGATCAATTGATTTTTGACAATGGCACAAAAACAATTTAATGGGAAAAAAACTGTCTTTTCAACAAATGTGCCAGGACAACCAGATATCAAAAAAAAAAAAAATGAAGTTGGACCTCTCTCAAAAATTAGCTCGCACTGGATCACATATGTAAATGTAAGAACCAAAACTCCTAGAAAACACCGCGGTAAATCTTTCCGACTCTGGGTTCAGCAATGGTTTCTTAGCTATGACAACAACACTACAAGCCATTAAAGAAAAAAAGTAATATATTGGACTTCAACAAGGTTTAAAACTTTCGGAGTTAAAATAACACTGTCGGCCGGGAGCAGTGGCTCACGGCTGTAATCCCAACACTTTGGGAGACTGAGGCAGGCAGATCACTTGAGGTCAGGGGTTCGAGACCAGCCTGGCCAGCATGGTGAAGCCCCATCTCTACTGAAAATACAAAATTAGCTGGGTGTGGCGGTGCGTGTCTGTAATCCCAGCTACTTGGGAGGCTGAGGCAGGAGAATCACTTGAACCTGGGAGGTGGAGGTTGCAGTGAGCCAAGATCATGCGACTGCACTCTAGCCTGCGTGACAGAGCAAGACTCTGTCTCAAAAATAAATAAATGAATAACACTATCAATAAGGTGAAAAGACAACCCAAAGACTGGGAGAAAATATTTGCAAATCGTAAATCTGATAAAGAGCTTGTATTTGGAAAAAAGAACTCTCATAACTCATAATAAGACAAATAACCCAATTTTAGAATGAGCAGAGGACTTGAACAGACATTTCTCCAAAGATAACACGGGAATGGCCAATAAGCACATGAAGAGATGCCTAACAGCTAGTAATCCAGGAAATGCAAATCAAAACCACACTCAGATACCATTGCACTAAAATGGCTGTAATTTTAAAGATAAACAGATAGTAACAAGTGTTGGCGAGAACCCTCATAGAATGCTGATGCGAATGTAAAATAGCACAGTCACTTGGAAAATGGCATGGCAGTTACTCAAAATGTTCAACATAGAGTTACATGACTCAGGAATTCCACTCTAGATATTTGCCCAAGAGAAATAAAAACATATGTCACATAAAGGCTTGTACACAACTATTCATAGCAGCTTTATTCATACTAGCCAAAAAGTGGAAAAACCCAAATGTCCGTCAACTGCTGAATGGGTGATACGAAATACAGTGGCACAGTCTTTGGCAATAAAAAGGAATGAAGTTGCTTATACATGCAACGATGTGGGTGAATCTCAAAAACTTCGTGTTCAGTGAAAGAGGCCAGGGACAAAAGACCACATATTGAACAATTCCATATTTGCGAAACGGCCAGAACAGGCGAATTCGTAGATAGAAAGTAGATTCGTGGCTGCCTAGGACTGGTGGAGGAGAAAATGCAGAACGACTGTGAACCGGCATGGGGTTTCTTTCTGGGGTGATCAAAACAGTCTGAACTTGGGCTGTGGTGATAGATGTACAACCCTACACGTACGCTAAAACCACTGAATCGTGTGTGTTTAATAGGTGGATTCTGTGATGTGCACATTACATTCCAATAACGCTGTTTTTAAACAGTGGCGTGTGGATGGTCAGCGAGACACTCTGGGGACCCTTGCCGAGGGCAGGAGGTCCCAGCGAGTCCCCTTCGGTCCAGACTGGGTTCTGTGAGCCTGTGTCCCGGGCCAGCCTCTGGACCACTGCGCCTCAACCCCAAGCTGGACCACCTTGATGCCTATCACTCCCTGCTCCTGGAGGCCAGGGAGGGCTGGGTCCAGGGATACAACAGGAGAATGGGTCATGCGAGTGACATGAGACAGGCCACGGAGGTCAGAGTGAGAGCTCTTGGGTCCACTTCACCCTCCCACTCCTCAGAGCAGTTAGAGCTGTACTCATTCAACAGGGCCAAAGGAAGGCGACCTGCCTCTGCACAGCCAGGAGGCATCGTGACCCAGAACGGCACAAGCTCACCTCCCACCTCGGCCAGTGCTATGTCAGGATGTGTCCACAGCTATCCATGCAGCTGAGCCGATGGCCAGGGCCAATCCCACCTGGTAGCTAACCCAGCAGCAACAGCCCCCCATTCTGCCTGTGCGTGCGTATTGGCTGGGCCTGCCACGTCCTGGGACACCGTGGCTGCTCCAGCCGCCACTTCCCTGGAGAGGGCAGGCCTTCTTAGCTTTCATCATACCTCATGCAGAGTGAAACTGAAAAGCTGGGCCCAGGGTTGAGTATAAACTTACATCTTGTCATTCGAAAGGAAAAAAAACAAAAAACTTTTTTCCTGCTTCTCTCAATCCCTCATTTATCCACTTCTTGCTGCTACTTGGGTTTAAATCAAAGCCTAGCAAGGCAGCAAGAAAAGGGTTAGAATAAAAATTTAGAAACAATGTAAGGCCCACACGAAACCCATCGCAGGTCACAGTAGACTCCTGGGGGACCACAGCCCAGGATTCCTCCCTCTAGACCCAAAGAGCCTGACACCCAAGGTGACACCCCTGAGGTCCAGGCTGCACCCCCAGACATAGGAAGGGAAGGCCCTAGGAGGCAAACAGACTCACATCCATGTCACATGACTCCTGGAGGAGGCAGCAGGAGAACTAGGTCCAGCATCTGCCTCTCAAAGTTCAAAGCGAGGTCCCCACCGCAGCCTGAGCACTGCCAGGGTGCTCAATAACGGCTGTTCCTGGGACCTTTCCTGGCCTGTGGGAGGAACCTGCACTGGATGAGCAAATGAATGTTTCAGGAGGCTCCTTCAGGCTCCCTCGACTAACAGTGTGGGCAGCGGTTAGAGCAGGAACAAGGACAAACCAGGAGGCGGGACACAGACTCTCCAGACGCATGTGGACAGGGCAGATATGGCCCAGCCCAGACAGTGACAGGAGGACTTGTTTGGGAAGGCTTAATACCATTGTGTCCATCCTCCCCAACTTGGAAATAAATTGTAAAACCAAAATGAAAAATTCAACAGAAGACTTGGGAGATAGAGTCAAAGAAATATACTAGGAAATTGAACAAAAGGACGAAGAGATAGCAGAGACGGAGGAAACGCTGAGTGAGGCCTGACACTCAGTTTGGGAGTTCCAGAAAGAGAGAATTAAGAAAATGGGAAGGAAAAGTGTAAGTTAAATAATAAAAAAAATTTTCCGAGAACTAAAGGAAATTATATTTTTAGATTAAAAAGCCCATTAAGTGCCCATAATCGTGAATAAAAAGAGACCCACATCCAACCAAGCCCAGCACTATAAAATTTTAAAACACCAGGAATAGAAAAAAGACCCTAAAAGCTTTTGAAGTGGGAAAAAGTCACAAACAAAACCGATAACTAGAATAGGATCACATTGCTCAAGAGCAGCGTTCACAGACAGTAGAGAAAGCCTCTTCCCAATTTTAAGGGAGTTGACATTCAACTTCAGGGCATGCCCTCTATGCCCAGGCAAAACACTGATCACAGGAAGTAGAATAAAAAAATCCAGATATGCACAGCCTCAAAAACTGCGCATTGAACAATGAGTAAGGGAAGTGAGGCCAGGGTGGTGCATGGGGCAGGGGTGGTGATCATCGTCTACAAGAAAAACAAACCACAAAATCTTGTATGAGACATAACACTGGTAAACTGTTTGGTCCACCAGCGAAACATTGAAGATAAAGAAAGATAACGCTCAACGCTACAAAGGAAGCTAACTGGTCACTGTGAGCACAAGCGTCAGAAAAGGTCCAGTTCTGGAGCCACAGGGAGGCCAATCAGCCCATTATACTTGGATTGTCCTGTCCCACACCCTGTGAACCCCAAAGTCCTGGGCAACTGGCCAGTGAGGCTCCCCAGTGCCAGAGCCCTTGCAGGGGAGAAGGTGTCCCCACCAAGGCCTAGAACAGAGGGTGGGGCTGTCCTGTGGCGACCCAGAGGTTGGCCTGCAGAGAGGGGCTCAGCAAGGGGTCAGCACTTGTGTGGAGTAAGGAGGGTGCTGCTACGGGGAAAGAGGTGGATCAAAGAAGTAAACACATTAAGATAATGGAAACCAGCTTTCTCACTGTCGGAAGAGGACGTTATGCCTACGGAAAGGCAGAACCTTAGAATGAACCCTGTGTGGGAATTGGAATCAGAGGTTATCAATATGAACTTGTGTTTTTCAATAAACATCGATAGATGGAGAAGTAAATACAGACCTAGGTGAAAAAGGGTGTGTGTGTGGCGTGTGTCTGTAACTGTGTGTGTGTAGCATGTGTGTATAACTGTATAGAGCATGCCTGTAACTGTGTAGCATGTAACTGTGTGTAGCTTGTGTGTAGCATGTATAACTGTGTGTAGCGTGTGTGTAGCATGTACCTGTGTGTAGCATTTGTGTGTAACTGCGTGTGGTGTGTAACTGTGTGTAGCATGTGTAACTGTGTGTGACTGTGTAGCATGTAACTGCGTGTAGCATGTGTGTAGCATGTGTGTGGCGTATGTGTGTAACTGTGTGTAGCATGTGAGTGTGTAACTGTGTGCAAATGTGTCTGTAACTGTGTGTGTGTAGCATGTGTGTATAATTGTATAGAGCATGCATGTAACTGTGTAGCGTGTGTGTAACTGTGTGTAGCCTGTGTGTAGTATCTGTGTGTAACTGTGTGTAGCATATGAGTATGTGTGTACACACATACGTCTTCCCAGCCGTGTCCACTAGAGGCCCAACACCCAGGTCTCAGGCTAACACCATTTTCTAATAAAAGGAACCAGAGTTCCAGGCCCCAAGCAGGAAAGGCAAGAACAAGAAAGGACAGGGGAGCTGGACCGAGGCTACAGGAGCCTCTGTACTGGGCTTCCACTGGTCAATCAGGGACAATCTGAGCATCAAAAGAAGGCTTTCAGCCCATGGGATAAAACAGGAAACAATGAGTCTATAGAGATATCCATCAAAATTAAGTGATGGTTTGTTGAGGATGGAGATATTTCCATAGTTTCAAAGTACCTTCCCCCCAAATATTTATTAATTGCAAAGGGAAAATGACTGGCATTTCCCTCTGGCATAGAGGTGCCGGGATGCCCCATCTAATCCAGTGACCAAGTCAACATTATGAGTTAAGGGACAAATCAGCATCAGGTGAAGGGAGAACCTCCCACTCAGGTGTTCCTGCATCACGGGCAACACTGGACAAACCCACGTTGAAGGGCATCCCACCAAATAACGGCTCAGTGCTCCCACGTTGAAGGGCATCCCACTGAATAACGGCTCAGTGCTCCCACGTTGAAGGGCATCCCACCGACTAACGGCTCAGTGCTCCCACGTTGAAGGGCATCCCACCGAATAACGGCTCAGTGCTCCCACGTTGAAGGGCATCCCACCGAATAACGGCTCAGTGCTCCCACGTTGAAGGGCATCCCACTGAATAACGGCTCAGTGCTCCCACCTTGAAGGGCATCCCACCGAATAACGGCTCAGTGCTCCCACGTTGAAGGGCATCCCACCGAATAACGGCTCAGTGCTCCCACGTTGAAGGGCATCCCACCGAATAACGGCTCAGTGCTCCCACGTTGAAGGGTATCCCACCGAATAACGGCTCAGTGCTCCCACGTTGAAGGGCATCCCACCGAATAACGGCTCAGTGCTCCCACGTTGAAGGGCATCCCACTGAATAACGGCTCAGTGCTCCCACGTTGAAGGGCATCCCACCGAATAACGGCTCAGTGCTCCCACGTTGAAGGGTATCCCACTGAATAACGACTCAGTGCTCCCACCTTGAAGGGTATCTCACCGAATAACGGCCCAGTGCTCCCACAATGAAGGGCATCCCTCTGAATAATGGCTCAGTGCTCCCACCTTGAAGGGTATACCACCGAATAACGGCTCAGTGCTCCCACGTTGAAGGGCATCCCACCGAATAACGGCTCAGTGCTCCCACGTTGAAGGGCATCCCACCGAATAACGGCTCAGTGCTCCCACGTTGAAGGGCATCCCACCGAATAACGGCTCAGTGCTCCCACGTTGAAGGGCATCCCACCGAATAACGGCTCAGTGCTCCCACGTTGAAGGGCATCCCACCGAATAACGGCTCAGTGCTCCCACGTTGAAGGGCATCCCACCGAATAACGGCTCAGTGCTCCCACGTTGAAGGGCATCCCACCGAATAACGGCTCAGTGCTCCCACGTTGAAGGGCATCCCACCGAATAACGGCTCAGTGCTCCCACCTTGAAGGGCATCCCACCGAATAACGGCTCAGTGCTCCCACGTTGAAGGGTATCCCACTGAATAACGGCTCAGTGCTCCCACCTTGAAGGGCATCCCACCGAATAACGGCTCAGTGCTCCCACGTTGAAGGGCATCCCACCGAATAACGGCTCAGTGCTCTTCCAAAAGCACAAGGTCACGAAAGGCGAGGAGTGCTAAAAACGACTTTAGAGGAATGAGACACCAGGACCACGCACAGCACGTGGTTCTGAACCCACCCCTGAATGGGTCTGAGGACCAGATGGCCGAGAAGGTCAGGGTGGAGCAGTAGGAGAGCGGCTTCTCTGCTGGAAACACCCACGCAAGTGTCCTTGGTGATGGCATTGCATCAGCAACACGCTCTCAAACGCTCAGGAGAAACAGCTTGGCCCTTTACTTGAAACGTTTCTGTGGCTTTGAGATTGTTTCAAAATGTATTTTTGAAAATAATGAGGATGGGGGACTGTGATTTAAGTAACCAGTCGTCAGTGGAGGCCTCTGTGAAGAGAGAAGCTGGGAACAAGGAGGATCCTGAGGTGCCTCCTCCAGGCAGGACGCTCCACCTCCCTCTGTCCCAGGACTGCTCCTGGAAGACCCTGAAGTCCATGATGTGCTCAGCCAAGTCTGCTTCCAAAGCTGGCTGGGCAGGTGCCGGCCCCAGCCCCACCCAGGGTTTCTCTCAGGGATGGCCGGCTTTGTTCCTGGGGGCATCCTGGAAAGCCCAGGGGACCAGGCACCTGAGAAAGTCTGACAAGCTTGGAAATTTCCATGAAGAAGGTGGAACCCATGCCCTAGAAACTGCGGGTCCCATGGGGCTGAGAGGAAGGTGGAACAGGACTCCCTCAGCCCACACAGGACCCCCCCACATTTGCCCCTGCCCCCAGCCTTTCCCAGCAGCGGGTCCAAAACAGGCCCACTAGCTCCGGAGAGGGGTACCGTCTTGTCCCTGCCCTGGAGAGGGGTGCCCTCTTGTCCCTGCCCCCGGAGAGGGGTACCCTCATGTCCCCACCCCTGGAGAGGGGTGCCCTCATGTCCCCACCCCTGGAGAGGGGTGCCCTCTTGCCCCCACCCTGGAGAGGGGTGCCCTCTTGTCCCCGCCCTGGAGAGGGGTGCCCTCTTGCCCCCGCCCTGGAGAGGGGTGCCCTCATGTCCCCGCCCCCGGAGAGGGGTGCCCTCATGTCCCCACCCCTGGAGAGGGGTGCCCTCTTGCCCCCGCCCTGGAGAGGGGTGCCCTCTTGCCCCCACCCTGGAGAGGGGTGCCCTCTTGCCCCCGCCCTGGAGAGGGGTGCCCTCTTGCCCCCACCCTGGAGAGGGGTGCCCTCTTGCCCCCGCCCTGGAGAGGGGTGCCCTCTTGCCCCCGCCCCCGGAGAGGGGTGCCCTCATGTCCCCGCCCCCGGAGAGGGGTGCCCTCTTGTCCCCGCCCTGGAGAGGGGTGCCCTCTTGCCCCCGCCCTGGAGAGGGGTGCCCTCTTGCCCCCGCCCCCGGAGAGGGGTGCCCTCATGTCCCCGCCCCCGGAGAGGGGTGCCCTCTTGTCCCCGCCCTGGAGAGGGGTGCCCTCTTGCCCCCACCCTGGAGAGGGGTGCCCTCTTGCCCCCGCCCTGGAGAGGGGTGCCCTCTTGCCCCCGCCCCCGGAGAGGGGTGCCCTCATGTCCCCGCCCCCGGAGAGGGGTGCCCTCTTGTCCCCGCCCTGGAGAGGGGTGCCCTCTTGCCCCCACCCTGGAGAGGGGTGCCCTCTTGCCCCCGCCCTGGAGAGGGGTGCCCTCTTGCCCCCGCCCTGGAGAGGGGTGCCCTCTTGCCCCCGCCCCCGGAGAGGGGTGCCCTCATGTCCCCGCCCCCGGAGAGGGGTGCCCTCTTGTCCCCGCCCTGGAGAGGGGTGCCCTCTTGTCCCCGCCCCGGAGAGGGGTGCCCTCTTGTCCCCACCCTGGAGAGGGGTGCCCTCTTGCCCCCGCCCTGGAGAGGGGTGCCCTCTTGTCCCCGCCCCCGGAGAGGGGTGCCCTCTTGTCCCCGCCCCGGAGAGGGGTGCCCTCTTGTCCCCGCCCCGGAGAGGGGTGCCGTCTTGTCCCCGCCCCGAGGGCCTCTTCCTCTCCACACCCTGGGGGGCCACAGTCACAGGAGCTTCTGCTCCGGGGTTTGGGGCATCTGGAGGAAACACAAATGGGACCGAGGGGAAAATGAGGGCAAGTTTTGCTCTTTTTCTTTCCTTTTTTTTTTCTCTCTGGAATCCAGAGAGAAGTAAAATGAAGACTTGCTGAGTGGCGCAAAGGCAGACCAGCTTTTGCTGAGTTTAGGTGAAAATGAGAGAAGGGAGAGGTGGGGGCAGGGAGTTGGCAATTCTATAGCTTTGCACATTTCTCTCATTATTTTGCTTCTAAATCAGCCTCGCTGGTACTTTCTCTATTCAATAAAAGCCAAATGCAAGCCATGTCCTCTAATCTCTCCAACAGCAGCTCACTGCTGAGAAAATAATACAGATGTAACTTCCAGCATCATACACTTTCTTTTCCATTTATATGCAAATAGTGACCTTTCACCCAGGCTGTCTCAAAGAAGTGTTTCCTTAAAAATGCAAATAGCATGTTGCAGGCAGTTACTGTGGCTGAGTCTTTCTTATATTATTATCATTATTTCTTTTAACCTTACCAACGCTGTAAAAACAACAGCTAAACTGCTCTGCAGTAATAATGACTTTCCAAACCAAATCACAGGACGGGCTCTCCAGGCGGCCTGTCATCCCCGGCTGCCAACAGGGGAGGAGTGTGCCCAGCCCAGGGCAGGCAGTGTGCTGGGAGGGACACCAATAGTGTCACATTCATCCCTCCCGGGGTGCCTGGGAGAGCAGTTCAGCCGTGTGACCAGGCCTCACACCCAGGCCGGATGCCCGGAACCCAGGCGGCACCAAGGAAACCACTCCACACTGCTCCACGCAGACACACACAGCTTTTCCTTCTGGGGCGAGAACATCCTCAGCTCCAAGTGGGGTTCAATGCTGTGACCCCAGTCCAGCACATTCGCCCCACACCCAGGACAAGGAACCCAGAGTGGGGACCTCCAGAAATAGGTGGCTCCCAAGAGGCTACCAGGGAGCAGGAAAGATGCTAGAAGAGGAGAAGCCAGGGAGGGGAAACAGACACAACTACAGGGAAAGATGCTGCAGGAGGAGACGCCAGGGAGGGGAAATGGACACAACTAGGAAAGATGCTGCAGGAGGAGAAGCCAGGGAGGGGAAATGGACACAACTACAGGGAAGGATGCTGCAGGAGGAGAAGTCAGGGAGGGGAAATGGACACAACTACAAGGAAAGATGCTGCAGGAGGAGAAGTCAGGGATGGGAAATGGACACAACTAAAAGGAAAGATGCTGCAGGAGGAGAAGTCAGGGAGGGAAAATGGACACAACTACAAGGAAAGATGCTGCAGGAGGAGAAGCCAGGGAGGGGAAATGGACACAACTACAAGGAAAGATGCTGCAGGAGGAGAAGCCAGGGAGGGGAAATGGACACAACTACAGGGAAGGATGCTGCAGGAGGAGAAGTCAGGGAGGGGAAATGGACACAACTAGGAAAGGTGCTGCAGGAGGAGAAGCCAGGGAGGGAAAATGGACACAACTACAAGGAAAGATGCTGCAGGAGGAGAAGCCAGGGAGGGGAAATGGACACAACTACAAGGAAAGATGCTGCAGGAGGAGAAGTCAGGGAGGGAAAATGGACACAACTACAAGGAAAGATGCTGCAGGAGGAGAAGCCAGGGAGGGGAAATGGACACAACTACAAGGAAAGATGCTGCAGGAGGAGAAGCCAGGGAGGGGAAATGGACACAACTACAGGGAAGGATGCTGCAGGAGGAGAAGTCAGGGAGGGGAAATGGACACAACTACAGGGAAGGATGCTGCAGGAGGAGAAGTCAGGGAGGGGAAATGGACACAACTAGGAAAGGTGCTGCAGGAGGAGAAGCCAGGGAGGGGAAATGGACACAACTACAGGGAAGGATGCTGCAGGAGGAGAAGCCAGGGAGGGGAAATGGACACAACTAGGAAAGATGCTGCAGGAGGAGAAGTCAGGGAGGGGAAATGGACACAACTAGGAAAGATGCTGCAGGAGGAGAAGCCAGGGAGGGGAAATGGACACAACTAGGAAAGATGCTGCAGGAGGAGAAGCCAGGGAGGGGAAATGGACACAACTACAGGGAAGGATGCTGCAGGAGGAGAAGCCAGGGAGGGGAAATGGACACAACTACAAGGAAAGATGCTGCAGGAGGAGAAGCCAGGGAGGGGAAATGGGCACAACTAGGAAAGATGCTGCAGGAGGAGAAGCCAGGGAGGGGAAACGGACACAACTACAGGGAAAGATGCTGCAGAGGAGAAGTCAGGGAGGGGAAATGGACACAACTAGGAAAGATGCTGCAGGAGGAGAAGCCAGGGAGGGAAAATGGACACAACTACAAGGAAAGATGCTGCAGGAGGAGAAGCCAGGGAGGGGAAATGGACACAACTAGGAAAGATGCTGCAGGAGGAGAAGTCAGGGAGGGAAAATGGACACAACTACAGGCACTGGGGTACGGGCTCCCTCCTGCTCCCCTGACCATCTCTACTGACTAGGCCAGGCCACAGGCTGGGGAGAAGCCCACAAAAGACACCCACTCTATCAGCCGCACCTGTCCAACAGCCCACCTCTGTCTGTGACTGCTGCCTCCGAGGGCTGCTTGAGGCCTGACCCTCCCACGGTGCTCAGGAGGGGAGGGAAAGTGGCCAGGCTGACCCATGGGCCTTGCCTCACTGGGCCACCATCAGAGACACTTTTTCCAATCAGGCACAACTGGACTCGCCTGCCTGAATCCTGGGGTATGGGAAGGGGTAGAACACAGAGAACACAAAGGCAATAAGAAGGGGCTGTGATGGAAACAGGCCTGGTCCAACAGGTATTCCAGATGCAAGATAAGAATTAAGAGGGTATGAGGCCAGGAATGGTGGCTCAAGCCTGTAATCCTAACACTTTGGGAGGCCGAGGTGGGTGGATCACTTGAGGGCAGGAGTTAAAGACCAGCCTGACCAACATGGTGAAACCCTGTCTCTACTAAAGATACAAAAATTAGCCAGGTGTGGTGGCACATGCAGGAGGCCGAGGCAGGAGAATTGCTGAACCCAGTAGGCGGAGGTTGCAGTGAGCCAAGATCACACCACTGCACTCCAGCCTGGGCAACAGAGTGAGACTCCGTCTTCAAAAAAAAAAAAGAAAGAGGGTATGGCCAGAGCCGGCAGCGCTGGGTTTGGGGGCGTCTTCCCCATGGATCTTTGGGAACTCCCCAGAAGACACGTCAGCCTCGCAGGATCAAGAGGTCCTGCTCTGGAATTCTGCTCCAGCATTTTCGTTCCTTAGTCCCAGAAATTTTTCTTAGAACCGTTCAGCTTTCCAGCCCAAAAACAGAAGAAATGGCCATCTCCTTCTGCCTTAAAACCACATTTTACTGAGGCCTTGAAGACAAAATTCCACTAGGAGGGGCATCTCACATTCCCTTTAGGGTCAGGATGAGCCCACACCCTGGCTCATCCCCAGTTCAGAAGGGAGAGAGCTCGAGGGAAGATCCCCAGGCCTCAAAGCCCTTGGGGATTTTGGCTTTCACAACAGTTCCGTTTTCCTTCTCCAATCCCAGGCTCTCCAACTTCAGGACCCCTGCCCAAATCCCTGCTTGGGTAGGGTGAGCCCAGGCAGCTGCTCTCTGATGGGTTCAACTGCAGCCCTAGCTCCAGGGCTCAGAGCAGCCCCCTCTGCTGCTCTACAGGCTTAGAAAAATTGTGGGGGGCGGGGGGATGTGTATGGTAATTTCCCAGCCTGGATGGACAGTGGTCAGTACACGAGAGCCAACACAGAACACATTTGGGGGAAACACAAACGCTTCACCCACACCAGAGGTGGCCTGGCCTCTGGGTGACTGGGCAGGAAGTGGGTGGCCAGCAGGAGGGGCTGGCAGGGGGAGAGCTCACCAGGTCCAGGGTCCCAAGGCCATCAGAGGGCTCTCCAGGAAGAGGAATTGGACTCTAACTCTTATATTGACGTGGGTTTGGGTTCCTCCAGATGCCAGAGGTGTAGGGGGCTAGGGTTTGGGTTCCTCCAGATGCCAGAGGTGTAGGGAGTTAGGGTTTGGCTTCCTCCAGATGCCAGAGGATAGGGGTTAGGGTTTGGGTTCCTCCAGATGCCAGAGGTTAGGGGTTAGGGTTTGGCTTCCTCCAGATGCCAGAGGTGTAGGGAGTTAGGGTTTGGGTTCCTCCAGATGCCAGAGGTGTAGGGAGTTAGGGTTTGGGTTCCTCCAGATGCCAGAGGTGTAGGGGTTAGGGTTTGGGTTCCTCCAGATGCCAGAGGTTAGGGGTTAGGGTTTGGGTTCCTCCAGATGCCAGAGGTTAGGGGTTAGGGTTTGGGTTCCTCCAGATGCCAGAGGTTAGGGGTTAGGGTTTGGCTTCCTCCAGATGCCAGAGGTGTAGGGAGTTAGGGTTTGGGTTCCTCCAGATGCCAGAGGTTAGGGGTTAGGGTTTGGGTTCCTCCAGATGCCAGAGGTTAGGGGTTAGGGTTTGGGTTCCTCCAGATGCCAGAGGTTAGGGGTTAGGGTTTGGCTTCCTCCAGATGCCAGAGGTGTAGGGAGTTAGGGTTTGGGTTCCTCCAGATGCCAGAGGTTAGGGGTTAGGGTTTGGGTTCCTCCAGATGCCAGAGGTTAGGGGTTAGGGTTTGGGTTCCTCCAGATGCCAGAGGTTAGGGGTTAGGGTTTGGCTTCCTCCAGATGCCAGAGGTTAGGGGTTAGGGTTTGGGTTCCTCCAGATGCCAGAGGTTAGGGGTTAGAGTTTGGGTTCCTCCAGATGCCAGAGGTTAGGGGTTAGGGTTTGGCTTCCTCCAGATGCCAGAGGTGTAGGGAGTTAGGGTTTGGGTTCCTCCAGATGCCAGAGGTTAGGGGTTAGGGTTTGGGTTCCTCCAGATGCCAGAGGTTAGGGGTCAGCCAAGGACAAAGGCTCAGACCCTGGGGACGAAGGGAGCTCCACATCCAGCAGCAGGTTCTGACTTAGAAGCCGCATGTGCGATTTGCAGCCAGACAAAGCCCAGGCCACCGGTGTGGGTGACACTCCACAGGGAAGAGGTGCAGAGCCCAGAGTCCTGGAACAGATTCCCCGAGACAGGCTCCAGGCAGCCTTCTAGGGATTGCTTCCCTGAATGCCATTCAGTAACAAATCCCTTTGTTTTCCCTATCTGGCTGATGCACCTAGGAAGCAGACTCCTTACTTACAGGACTTACCGCTGGATGAGGGAAGGCAGCAAGCTTGCAGCACCTCATAACTCTTAAAAATTGGGTAAATTTGGCCGGGCACAGTGGCTCATGCCTGTAATACCAGCACTTTGGGAGGCGGAGGCAGGCAGATCACCTGAGGTCAGGAGTTCAAGACCAGCCTCGCCAACATGGCAAAACCCCATCTCTGTTAAAAAAAAAAAAATACAAAAATTAGCCAGACTTGGTGGCACGCATCTGCAGTCCCAGCTACTTGGGAGACTGAGGCAGACGGAATTGCTTGAACCCGGAGGCGGAGGTTGCAGCCGAGAAGGCGCCACTGCACTCCAGCCTGGGCAACAGAGCAAGACTCCGTCTCAAAAAAAAAAAAAAATATATATATATATATATATACATATAGGACCAATTTGTCTATCTGTGTCATGGGGAGGGAACGAACGCCTCACAGCCAACCCACTTTGACGCATCGGCGACATGGCTGGGTCACGGCTCACCAAGGCTAGGGTTGGGCACAGCCTTCGTGGAAATAAAATGAGGAAGCACAAAACTCTAAATAAGCCAGCCAAAACAAAATCAGACCACTTAAAAAAAAATGACTGTAAGAGGTACCTCTTTAATGTGCAGTAATAGTCTAACATTTTATCTAGGCGGACTTGATCTCAAATAACCAGAAGGCAGGGCTCAACCTCAAGAAGGAACAGAACTGCTCAACTGAGCATTTAAGTAGCTTTTCTTCCCAACATAAGTGTCCTTCCAACCTCAAAGCTAAAATGTGGATCCTTCCCTGGTCCAGACCAGCTTTGAAAACTCCATGTACCATGTGAACAAGGGGGGCCCTAGGCAAGATTGGGGTACCCCACTTGGACCCAGCAGGTCCAGACTTGCGGTGCCCCATCAGGTCCAGCAGCCCCTTGACTTGGGATGCTTTCCTCAGGCCCAGCAGCCCCCAGAGCTGGTTGCCTGCAGGCTCTCCCGGAAAGCAAGCAGGGATACCCATCAGTCTGATGCAATGTCACAGCAGAGACATTGCATCCCGAGAGCGGGATTTCAAATGTGAGACACGTGAGAGTAAAGGTAAGTAAAGGAGGGCCCGGGGTGGCATCTATAAGAAGCCTTGAAAGAGAAGCAAAAATTCAGCTGCAGGAGATGAAGGGAGATAGGGAGGCATGTTTGGGAATCGTGGGTAACAACCCAGTTTGGGACGGAGAATAAGGTTGGAGGGCATGCTGGGGACAGGCTCTAGATATGTCCCAGGCTGTGAGGAAGAGACACGAGGGCAGTAAGGGTCATACTGTGGTCTGCGGGCAGCCTCCATGGCAGCCTAGGACACTGGGCAGGAAGGCTGGGTGGGGCTGGGTGGGACTGTGAGGGAGGCTGTGCTGGAAAGATCTTAGATTCAAGCTACACCACTCACCTGGGAAGCTAATTTGCCTCCCAGCCTCAGTGTCCAGTACAGAACACGTTCATGAGAATTAAACAAGTTAGCACAGTCTCAATGACTAAAATAACAGTGTCAAACGTGTTTCTTTGCCCCTTGCGACCTAAGTCAGATTTTTTGTTCCATTCAAAGATTAAGGCCCAGTCTCAATGAAAATAATGTTAACCATAGTAAGTCATCCCAATTTCAAATCCCTGTTTTTCCCTAAACAAAACTTCGGTAAGGGCAGGGTGAGCACAATCCCACATGCTGACGAGCAACTGACAACCAAGTATTCAGTCAGCAGTAACTGGGAGGCTGCTCTGAACCATCTCCAGGCTCCCTGGGATGGCAGTTATCCTGGGAAACTCAGAGCCAAGAGGGAACTTGTCCCCCAGCTCTAAGTCTTGTAAAGAATGGGCAGCACCTTCAGTTAGGAGCCACTTTGGCTGCCCACAGAGCAGGATTGCTAAAGCCATTTGATTTTCAGAACCCAGAAACCCTGTAGGTGTAAAGACCCAAGCGCTTTGACAAGCTAGCTCAGCAAGGCGCACACCGGGATTGGGGACGCACCTCGGGTCTGTGGGTCTGGCTCACTGGGAGGCCACCCCAGGCACCTGCTGCTGTCAGTTTGCGGTCCGAGAGTCTCAGGGACCTTCTAGGGCCTTCTAAAGCAAGCCTTGGTGCACCATGGAGCATCCAAACTCCCACTCTCCTCCCACTCAGGCAGGACAGGTCAGCCACTGGCAGCTCTGTGGGTCCCTGAGGGAGACATGGAGGGTCCCCCAGGACCAGGTGAGAGGCTCCAACCGCCTTGACCCAGGGCCTCCTCTTCTCACGCTCCTCCTCTGATGTGTGGATTGCAGGCGGCAAAATGGAAAAAAAAGAAGAGGACCCAGATGGCTTCTGCCCCAGCCCTCAGACCAGTGTTGAACACGATGGAGGTGTGAAGCCAGGCGTGAGAGAGAGGTGGGGCCAGCAGGCTCATCTGTCAGCAGCTCAGGCCATATGGTGCCTCCACCTTTCCTCCCGAGCATCCAGATCCCAAGTGCTCACCCCCACCTTGCCTGGCCACCCTGACTCCTGCAGAGCGCTGCAGCCTACTTCCTGAGGACCGTCCAACCTGCACCCTCCTGGCACAGGCCGTGCTCCCAGGCCACAGTCCCAAATAAACCCCAAGGCACAGCGAACATATCCAATCAACTCCAAGCAACCCCAGGGCAAACCACACACTCAGTTGCCAGAGCACAAAGTCACTCTCTTGAAGGTTGGGGCTGCTGAGTGGAGGCTTCCGGTGCTGCAGGACAAGGGGTGGCAGGAGGACCACAGACACCCACAGCTGTGTCGACATCCTCTCTCCTCTGCAAGGCCTGGACTCCAATCCTGGCCAAGGCAGATGTACTCAGCCAGGGCAGATTAAAGCACGCTGAGTTACTTTCGTTCCCGATTAAAATAACATTGCATTTTTAAGTGCAAATTGTAAAATAAAAAAAAGGATGAAGTGATGGGTGAAACCAATCTTCCCACAAGGAACGCTCCTAATGGCATTAACCGTGGGGAGAAAAGACTCCACGCTTGTATCTGGTTGGTTCCAGTAACACTGAAGAGAAACAGGAAGACATTTTCAAACTACGCTTTCCACTTGCAAGTATCCATTAATCTCTTCTCTCTGACGCTGGCTCCGTGGAAGCCTGAGATCAAAAACATTTTAATTCCGGTGAAATTCCTCTTGCTCATTTTTGTTTTGAGTTTTTTAAAGTGATGTTTGGGGAAATTTTGTCTGAAAGACAGAAAAATGCCGGGAACCTCAAGAGGCCGTGAAAGCACATTCCACCCCCCAGGCCTCCAGCAGACACTCCGGGCTGGGCAGTGGGCTCCCCAGTGGGGCTGTCCTGGAGCGGGGATGGGTCCCGCAGTCCCCAAAGAGCAGGAAGCCCACGGGGGAGCAGCACGGCAGCCACTGCTCTCTTCCCTTCTGGGAAACACGGCGTTTCTCGGTCTGACTAATCTAATGATGCTGGTTCCCAAAGACCATTTTCCTGTAAACTCACACCACAACATTCCTGTTAAAATTACATCTGTAGACAACTAACTTCTGGTTTATTCATGAGGGAGTTCATAAGGAAAATGCAGAGGGGGAGGATCTAAGATGAGGGAGATGGGAGAGAGGAAGAAAGAGAAGAGCCCCCCCAGCCCCTGCGGGCACCCTGCTCCACTCTCCCGTCCAGGTTCCTACAAGAGAACAGGCAACAAAAGAGGGGCTCTGAGATGTGTCTTCCGGCATTGGGACAGGCAGAGCATCCACTCTCCAAGATGCCTGAGTAACATGAAAGTCTGGCTGACCGACCAGTACCCTGCCTGCTCGCAGATCAGGTGACCGCCAGCAGCCCCCACCCACCCCACAGCTAACCTCCTGACCCCTGTTCCACCAGCTGGGTCAGTTCTCTACCTCCTCATCCACTCCAGGCCCGGGGCTGACCAAAGTGTTCTGGTTGTTCCCGGGCTCATCCCCACCCTGAGCCCCGACAGAGGGGTCGGCTGGACCCAAGCCTTGCTCAGTCTTTTCCAAAGTAGACGCACCTTTTGCACTGAGTCCGTCCAGGAAGAGCTCAGCCCCCACCAGCCTGCCCACTGCCACCGAGCAGCGGCTGGAGGCCCCGGGTTTCTCTCTGGCACTTTGTCAGTCTTCAGGAACCTCTCCTGCTCTCTCTGCACAGTACTGGGTTGTGCAAACTGGCATTCCAAGCGGCCCAGACATCACCAGACTGAGCAGCACCAGGAAGACAGTTAGTCAGGCTCTGACCCCTGTCTCCCCAGTGCAGAGTGGTGTGGGTCTCCTCTCCCCACCACACCACCACAAATGTCATTGTCTGCACATTCAGTGACCCCAGGCCAGAGAGGAAGGGAGTGAGTCTCTGAGCAGCACCAGGGAGAGCGCCCACCACGTCCACAGCAGGGACAGGCCAAGCTCCAGCCACCATCCAGGCTGCCGTTGGTCAGCTGCCAGAGCTGCCCAGCGTGCACCCCCGTGGCCGCATACCCTCTGCCAGCCTCTCCCTGACATCTCCGGCACTAACAGAGCTTCCAAGTAGAGGCTGCTGCAACCCCCAGACCAGAGCAACTTTGCATCCCACGTGGCTAGAAGGGGTCATCGCAGACAGTGTTTCCCCACTCATGCACCAGGGGCATTCAAGGGAGTAGGTGACCACTGCCTTTGCCAGAATCTTCCAAGGGGGGCCAGAGCATTAGCTCTGAACAACTGAGGCTACCTCCAGATCTGTGGGCAATGGCTGAGGGTCACACAAACCCTCGAGTGGCACTTTGGACAGAAGCAGCCCCCCTGCCTCGGGTCTCTGAAGAGGGCTACCAGGCCCTCTTCAGGGATTCATGGCCCAAGGGGGTCAGAGCCGAGGCTGTTCCAGAGCAGAAAGGCCTCTTTGTCCAACTCTCTGTGGCTCCTGCTCAAGCTCCTGGATCAGCAAGTACCCCTGGGAAGTTCGGCAAACGTCCAGGTGCCCAGGGGGTCGGGGGGACCCTATAGGAGTCTCAGTCTCTACGGGACAGAAGAATCCATAAGGCTGCCTCCTTCTCTTTGAAAACAAACTGCCCTCTAAGCCCTGACCCAGCCTCCTCTGCACAAGGAACAGCTACCGAGGGAGACAGGGCAGGGTCCTGCCTCTACTGGTAGCAGCACCCTGGCTGGTACCACAGGACTCCAATCCCTGCTCTCTTACTCTTTTGTTTACCGTTAATTAACAGGGCCATATGGAAGGAGGCGATAATCACAGCCAAGGACCAATGGGAGGGGAGCCCGGGGTGGCAGGGAGCCTGGGGGCCGAGGGGAGCCTCCTTCAGTCAGCCCTGGTGAGGATACAGCACCCCCACTCCCCAGGCCAGAGTGAGGCCAGGACAGGCTCTGCCGGCACCTCAGAGGAGACAGAGGCAGAGGATACCCCTCAGCACCGAGTGGGCCCCCCCAGGTCTGCCCCAACATCCCTCCCACCTTTTGTGCACTCAGCCACTGGCGTTAGAGGTGTCCTCAGTTTTCTGTGATTTAAAAGAAAAAAAAAACTGCAAGGGCAAAATTCTCCACCGATCTCTCCCAAAAGGATAATTATAATAATCGCTGCCATTATCATCATCGTGACAGAGTCCATGCCCAGGACCAAACCCACCTGCAGCCACGGAACCCCCCGCACCACCGCAAATGTTTTGTTTCCAAAATTAAACACCCAACTTTACCAGCCAATGGTGTCCACTGATTCAAAGGTGATGCTGAGACAAGCAAAGCCCTTGGTGACTCAGGAGGAGCAGTGAGAACCCACCACTCCAACACAAAGCCACCAGCACTTGTTTATTTTCCTGGTTTATAGAGAAGAAAGTGAATTCAATAGACAGAACCAAAGTCCACGGCCCCAGAACTACAGACAATGGCATTAGGGTGTTCAACTTCTTAGCTAACCCTGATTTTTAGTTTTAAATACAAAAATCCAGTTACACTACCACCATAAACAACCACACTCCACAGCTGCACGGACACGTAGCGAAAAAAGGGGCTGAGAGGAGCGGCCGATATTTACTTCTGCACATCTATCCCACAGACGCATGCACCCTAGATATTGATCCTTAAGTTGAGAAATGCATGACATGCAGACAAAACGTTCACGTGAGCACCTCTCCTCAGTACCTTGGGTGGGGGTCACACATGACACACCCCAGACTCTGAGACCCTGCTTCAGAGAGGTCTTCTGCTTAAGCGGCCAGTGCTCTCCCCAGGTACGGGGCTGCTGGGTCCCACGGCCACAGACATATCCGTTGTTCCTCTTCCAGAAATGCGCATAAAGTTTCTGGTTTTGATATGCGCTCCCCTTCCCCTAATGTCTCCTCTGTCAGACGCACAACATGTCCCCTGGAATCTCAGAGGAGCACGAACAACAGAGAGACAGGAGAAAAACAGCACACGGCAGGCCAGGGAGGAGAAGAAAGCCCCCGTCCTCCAGAGCAGTTTCAAAAAGCCATCCTCAGACCTGCTTTTCCTGCAAACAGAGCCTTCATCTTAGAAATTAACTCTGCCCGCGCGCCCTCTCCCTGTCTCTGTCCAAGAGGAAAAGCCAAGCGTTGGGTATCTGCCTTTGTCAGAAAGAACGTAACGTTGACTTACCTTTCCCCACAGCTATTGTCTGTCCTCTTTCAAAATGACATCACGGAAAGCAATCATGAAATTTACATGGGGGGTGCAGGGTGGACTGGGGGAGGAGAGGGAAGGCAGCTGCCTCCCGTACAGCGGTCACATGTGGGGAAGCCTGCGTGCGGGTTTCAATTAAATATCTTCTCCCCTTAGTGTGCGAACTCCTAAGCCAGCTAAAGGCGACGTCTCATTTACTTAATGACTGCTCTCATTAGCAGCGGTGGCACGGGCTGGCGGGGGAGGCTCCTTTGTAAATACGCTACCCATGAACCCTTGGGGCTCCAATATATCTGTTTACTCTCTGAGGTGAAATAAATTTACAGTATAGCATCAGAAAGATGGATCTGCTGAACTGGGGGTGAGAGGTGTCCCAGTCCGGTGGAGCCCTGTGTCCTGCTCTGAGCCTCGGCCAACAGAAGGTGCCTATGTTTGTCCACACTGATTCATACTCAATGTGCAGCATGATTGAGTTTTTTTAAAAAGCAAAACACACAAAAGGGCAGAGAGCATTACAACCACCACATTCACCCCCCTCTGCTTTCTCTGCCAGTGGTTCAGTCCAATAATTCCTAATAGCAGCAACCGGAATGACAGATGCCCCGGGTTAGCATGGCTACAGCGAAAGTACTTTACAATATTTATTGGTGGTGAGGAATATGACCTACCATCATAAAGAGCGGGCTGCAGAATTTATTACTCAAATGAACCAGGAATATTACATATCGGCTCATCTGCATATTCAAGTACCCCTGACTTAAATGGATATGTATTTTTTAACGGCATAAAAGGTAACTATAGCCACAGACCAAAAAATAGAGTCATGCACACAAAGAATAGATCAGGAAAAGACATTTTTCTGTTCTCACACTTTCCCTTCTCACTTTAATTTTTACAATAATAAAAACCTTCCCAAAGAGAACTCAGGGATTCCTGGGCATGGGAACCCCCCCCCAAAAAGACTAAGTTTATTGCAACCAGAGCGAAGCACACTGCCCAAGTTTTCTGCTCTTTTCCTGATTCTTTCATAAACGGCCTGAAAGGAGCTATCCAGTGAAAATCAAGAAGAGAAAAATCCATAACACAGACAATAGAAGTGCTCACCCACTCTCTATGCAGCCTGACTGTCTGCCTTCTCATCTGCCAGTTTGTGATATTTTCCCCCACATTCAGGGATAAAGTAGGAATTTCTTCAGTAAGAGAACTCAAGAGCCAGAGTATTCTTGTTTGCGGCCCAAATCTCCTTCTTGTACTGATAAATCAGGCAAACGATTGTCCATTATCATAATCAGGATGTTAGAAACGAAACTGTGAAACACAAGGGTGAAAACTCAATGTGAGACGCCTGCAAAGATGCCGCCGTCCAAGGGCAGCTGGAGAAGCAGAAAACTCACATCTCAGAAGTTCAGTGCAGAGATTTCAACAGACAGTAAACATCATTTCTTGGTAAATTATGCAAGAGCACAATACCCCAACTTAATTAGCGCTAAAGGGCTCGGGCCACCAAAAGTGTGACTGAGGCAGAACTGAACACAGCTTTCTCTAAGAGAGCATGTTTTGAAAATCTTAGTGGCTTATTTTTAACATACAGTTTGTGCTTTACACGTTACATACAAACCAAAAGCTTCACCCCAAAGGCAAGTATCTTAGATTCTTATACGCACACATTATCCTCAACAAATAAAACACAAAATGCACACAGAGCAATTGTTTAGATTGAGCACAAGGACATAAATGCAAGCCTGCACTGGTCAAACTGAGGATGAAATATTAATTAGTCTAATGAGAACAGTTCGAGGTTTCCACAATGACTGCCTACCATTTTTAATTTCTGTCATAAACTTATATCCATTAGTATAAAAGGACACATTCAGCTGAGAGCACTCCTGAAAAGCCGTTTCTGTCTCCTCTGGACATGCTGTGAGTGCCAGGATGTCTTACACCCCAAACCTTCGGCATTCAGAAATTCTATTAAACTCTTATCGGCAGGCTGCAGGCTCCGGGCAGGCTTGCGGGCCATTGTTCCATGATGAATACAGAATCAAAGGGAGGGCCGTTGCTGAATCAGCCTTATTTCCCAACGACACCCAAGGTTTCATGAAAGCGACTTAATTCAGATATGCAACAGTCACACCTAAGAAACCACAGCGAAGCGGAGGTGGCAGCAGGGAGAGATGAACCTGCGCAACACGGGCTTCGTGGGGCACAAGAGTTTTTTCAGGTAATAGAAATTGTATTTGTGAAAACGTAAGTCTTTCGGCATTTCTCACTTCCCCTTTTGAACAATCACAGGCCTCCTGAGGTGTGGCGCTCCGGGGGTCGGGAATGGGCCCCCAGACCCTCTGTGGCGCTGCCAGGAAGAGCATTCAGAATGTGCCTGGAAACTTGAAATCGGTGCCTGCTGGCAGGACCTAGGGCGCCCTGGGAGCTCCCACCGGGAGGTTAAAGTGCTATGAGCAGTTTCCGAAGATGAGCTTTGATGAGCAAAGGTTCGAACTCTTTAGCTGACCCCGTCAAGACAAAGGAGTCCAGGGAAAAGAGCAGGACAGAAAAGCGGCCGCCGGCACGTTTCTCCGGTTCGGCTGCCGCCCGTCAGCCCCTGGGAGGCAGCCTGAGCGGTGGGTGGATCCGAAGTCTGATCAGCACTTCGGACAGCGCTCTCCCCCCAGAGCGCCTCGGTCTTTGTTCTCCGCACACCGAAGCTTCTGAGTTCGCACCAGTATTCAGCTATCGCTAAACTCTGGGCTCCGGGCTGAGACAGAGAATTCCAAACCCCAACAGATCCCTGCTTGTAAGTGACAACAGCAAGGTATAGTCTTAAGCTTCTTTTCTTAGAGAGGGTGAAAATTTGTCAGGACTTTTTGAAATCATAAAATATTTTCTCTTCCATAACTGAGCATGTTGCACGCTGTTCCTTTGGGTTTTATTTCATAAAAGTCTGTGGGAAAGTCACATGTGACTTTTTAATAATATGTTTGGAAAGATCCACCAGGAAATAACTCCTGTCTGACTGGCGGGTCCTCAGACTCCACACGGGGAGGGAAACGGGAGATTTGCAAAACCAAACTTACGCCGCAGCCGCACTCGCTGAGAAAGCGCTTTGTGTGAGTGGGGGAGCAGGCTTAATGATCGCTTAGCTGGTAAGATCATTTCAAATAAAGTGTAATTACTTGTGCAAATCTGCACACAGACATTCCAAGTGTCAGTTCATTTGCTTCATAAAAACTCTTTCAAGTAATTTTGGTCTAAACTTTCTGCATCTGTAATTGGCACCACCTTCTCCGGTGACCAGCTGGGGGTGAGGGTTTTCTTGTTTCCTTCTGAAAGCTTCCCCGCAGATGGGCGCCTGCCTTAATGCTGCAGACGACAATTAGGGCCGTTGTGTGAGGCCGAGATGGTGAGCATTAATATTGTATAGAACAGCTGAGGGCGGGGGTGCTGCCCCAGGCCGGCCCTGGCAGATGGAGCAAACAAAACCGGGATCCACTCTCCACCACACTCGGGGCTGACTTTGTGTTTCTGTCTCACACTCACGCAGACGCTCACAAACATTTGGCATCCAGTTTGTGAGACCCTCACATACATATGCACACTCACACACGTGCACTCACACACACAGCAACTTTGAGTGTGATGAGGACGCAAGCAGCAGCGGCCCTGGCCAAAGCCCCTTAGCTACAGTTAAGTCCCAGGGGACATCTGTCGCGCGCGCGCACACACATTCTCTCTGCCACCTTCTCACAGAGTCTCACAGAGCCTTGCTCCAGGCCAAGGGCTCCTGACACCCACCAGCTATATGGCCTGCCAGGCAGATCCGGGCAGGTAAATCAACAGAAAGAAGGCCCAGCTGGCCTCTGCACACACCCTGCCCACCGCCCTCCCACCTCCAACCTTCTGCAGGGCAGCGTTCACAGGGCTCTGTGCCGTCAGCACTTCTGCAAGCCACAGGATCCGCTAGAAGGGGAGGTGGCTGTTTCCCCAGGGGCCCTGGCCATTGTTCAGGAGGGAGCATGTCTGTCACCTCCTTGGCTGCCCAGAAAAGAGCACTGAGCTCTGAGGGGGGGACACACACAGCTAATTAGTCCCTTTGGCATCTTCGCAGAAACTTGTGAACAGACCACGGAGGGACGCGAGGGGCTGGGGGTGGTACGCACCCAGGAAGGTCCCGCAGAGCGTCATCCTGGCCAGGGGGTGCACCTTCTCTCTGGGAACACACGTCACTTCATGCTGGAAAAAGTTGCTGCACAAACTTGTGTCCCAGGGCCCTGGGGAGACCCCACTGCATCCAGCCAATCAAGACCAGGGAGCAGATAATCACAAATTGATGCCCCGGCTGCCTGCCAATGAGGCTCTCTTCTCCACACAATGGGCTCAGGCCCCAGACAATCTCTCCCCCACCCCGCAGGGCCAGGGAAGGGGAGTGAGGGGAGGCAGAGACACAGCCCTTCCCACACAGTAATGGACTCACAGTGAGTGAGGAGGGGGGGGCCCTTCCTGAAGATGCATCCCTTCCCCCGCTTCCTCTCTCGGAACTGCCACACTAGGTCCAGCCTGAAACCTGGTGGGGAACCAGCCAGGATGCATGAGTGGGGTCAGGTCTCGCTCCCTACAACCCAATCACTGCCTGTTGAGACAAGGCCCCTGAGGGCCCTCAGCTGGTGTGGTTGACTCCCCACCACCAGATCCCAGGCAGAAGGTATGGTGGGAGGTGCCAGGGGGAGGCAAACTGTAGAAGTCAAGAATCCCTCGACAACCTCAGGCCCTGCAGGCAGAGGGTGGGGTGTGCAGGAAGGAAAGGGCAGGGAGAGAGGGCTGCCCAGAAGGACCTGGACCTTCCAGCAGCTACAGCCGCGCCAGGGCCAGGGAGGGGCAGGGTGTGTGGATGGGAGTGAAGGTGGGCACTGCAGAGGCCTCTTCCAGAATGATTCCTAGTCCCTCGAACTGGGCCCATGACCTTTCACTGCCCACAGGGGCCCTTTGAAACGATGAACTTGGCCACACCATGGAGCCCGGCTGTCCTCTGGGCCAGCTTCCCCTGATGCCAAGGGAAGCTCCCATCACCCCAGGCAGCTCAGGGTCACCTCCTGGTCCTCAGGTCCTGCAGGTGTCTGTCCCTGCAGGGGACAGGTGGAGGCCCAGGTGATGCTGGCTTACTTCTACCAACACATGGCCAAGTCCAGGCTAGTCTCTCCCATCCAGGGCAGCACTGAGGGGGAGGCCCGGAGTATGGAGGGTTCAAACCTTTGGAGGAGGCAGATCTGGACTGACCCCTGACCGGCCCCTCCCAGCTGGGTGACCAAGAGCAAAATGTTTAGCATTTACATCTTCAGTGAGGTCTATGGTGAGTGCTACTGGGTGGCAATAGACGGTAAAGGGTGTCCCAAGAGAAGTGACGAATTGCATTCGAGTTGGGACACCCCCTCAGGAATGAATCGGGTTGCTGAGGGTCTGGATGTGGTAGGGACAGAGAGGCCACAGGAGACTCCAGGGCTGGCCAGAGCCATGAGGTGGGCGGCAGCACCCCCTGAGAGGGAGACGCTGAAGGAGGGCAGATTTGTGGGAGTTGCTGGCTCTGCTGGGATGTCTGAGCGCCTGTTAGTCACCAGGTGACACCGTCAACAAGGGTGACAGTACGGAGGCTGAGGCTCGGGGCAGAGATTAGGCTGGAAATAAATGGTGAGTCATCTTGTTTAGAGGAGAGAACATTGAGGGGGTGAATGTGCTCAGAGGCTGGTGAGCGTGCAGAAGCAGGAGGAAGCAGGTGGGTGCAGGGGGGACAAGTGGGAGGCCAAGAGGGGCAGGTAGGGGTGGGGAGACAGGTGGGGCAGGTGGAGGTAGGAGGGGGGAGGGGGGACATGTGGGGGGCAAAAGAGGGGCAGGTTGGAGGCAGGGGAGACAGGTAGGACAGGTGGGGCCAGGAGGGGCATATGGCAGTGGTGAGACAGGTGGAGCAAGTGGGGGGAGGGGAGGGGATGGGGGCAGGAAGGTAGAAGAGGGGCGGGGTCAGGTGGGGCAGGTGGTGGCAGGGACCAGTGGGGCAGGTGGGGGACACAGACAGGTTGGGCAGGTGAGGACAGGGGCAGGTGGGGCAGGTGGGGACAGGGACAGGTGGGGCAGGTCGGGGAAAGGGGTAGGTGGGGCAGGTGGTGGCAGGGGCCAGTGGAGCAGGTGGGGGACACAGACAAGTGGGGCAGGTGGGGGACACAGACAAGTGGGGCAGGTGGGGGACACAGACAAGTGGGGCAGGTGGAGCAGGTGGGGGACACAGGCGGGGCATGTGGGGCAGGTAGGGGAAAGGGGTAGGTGGGGCAGGTGGTGGCAGGGACCAGAGGGGCAGGTGGGGGACACAGACAGGTTGGGCAGGTGGGGACAGGGGCAGGTGGGACAGGTGAGGACAGGGGCAGGTGGGGCAGGTGGGGATGGGGCAGGTGGAGACAAAGACAGGTGGGGACAGGGACAGGTGGGATGGGGCAGGTGAGGACAGGGGCAGGTGGGGGACAGGAACAGGTGAGGACATGAACAGGTGGGCAGGACAAGGATAGGCAGGGACAGGGGCAGGTGGGGGCAGGGGTAGGTGGGGCAGGTGAGGACAGGGACAAGTGGGGCAGGTAGGGACAGGAACAGGTGGGGACAGGGGCAGGTGGGGCAGGTTGGGCACAGGGATGGGTGGGGCAGGTGGGGCAGATGGGGACAGGATGGGGACAGGGGCAGATGGGAAAGGTGGGGACAGGAGCGGGTGGGGACGGGGACAGGTGGGGCAGGTTGGGGACAGGGAGAGGTGGGGACAGGGGCAGGTGGGGGCAGGTGGCCACAGCAGATGCTGTGTGGAAGAAGGGTTTTCCCCTCTGAGTTCTGCCTCTTCTCCTCGTCCACAAGGACGTCTGTGCTTAGGGGAAGTGACCTGGGGCAGATTGCCAAACCTTTCTGTGACTCAGTTTCCCGATCTATCAAATGAGGGCAACAGAAATGTCAGAAAGTGCCAGCAGGGGTTGGTGCTGATCCATCTGCCCGCCCATCACGGAGACACCCCTCGCAGTAGCCAGGGGGCTCCTCCCAACACCACAGCTATCAAATGCAGTTTGCAGTTCCAACTTGCTCCACCTGACTGGGACTCCCTACCCTTGGGGAAAATATGTTCTTCGGATGGAGTTAATTAAGACTGATTATTTAAAGGAACAATGGTGAGAAATCCAGGAAAAGCTTGTGCTGCTGCCTTTCGGTAGAACCAACCAGCCTGGTAATCCATCACGTGATGAAACGCCTTGGACACGTTCAGAATCAGGAAAGACAGGGCCAGCGCTCCTCTCTGAAGGTCTGCTCGAGAAAGGCCCTCCAGCCCCTCCACCCCAACTCAACACGCGCTCAGGGGGCCAGCTCCAGGGGAACCTGGCCAGGCTGAGTCAGAACTCACCAGGTTGACCGTGGATGCATTAGGGTTTGAGGGGCATTTGCCATAGGCCATGCGGCCCAGCCTCACCCCACAGCCGGGAGAGTCCAGCCCCGTGTGTGGGATGCGGCTCTGGCTATTGAAGGTGGCAATACCTCAGCCTCCCTCAGGGCTGTGTGTAGCCACTGTACCTCCCTGCCCTCGACAGGAAGCCGGGCTGCAGCTGACCCAAGGGAAGCCGTCTGGACATCACCCACCATAGCTGGGTTCCCAGCACTCAGCGCCACCTGGGCTGACGTGATATGTCCGGACACATCTCGGGCTCCAGAGGTCACAGGCTGCTGGTCATCGCTGTCTAGGCTGGCACTGGTTTCTGCTTTAGTAGGGCACCCAATACAGGGGCACCTATGAAGCCCCTCTGCTCTGCCCATACGGCTCCTCTGCCTGCTCTGCCCTGACCCAGGGCCATGACCTTGGAAGGCGGCATCCTAGGGGGTTGGCTGGGCTGTGCGGATGCTGAAACAGCAGAGTGACCTGGAGGACAGAAGCTGCTCAGGGGACCCAGGTCACCAGGCCCTCAAGCCTCTGAGGGGGCCAGCCCAAGGGTCCTGGGGATCTGTGCATCTCACAGCAGCCTCAGCAACAGCCCAGCCCAGGAGACAAAGGATGTGGGGACAGAGGAAAGACGGAGGAGAGACAGCTGAGGGCTTGGGGGCACCGGCAGGAGAAGGCAAGGTCACCGTGACTGCTGTGGCACCGGAGGAGACAGCTCCCTGCAGCAGGGGCAGCCTAGGCCAGGCCTCAGGAAGAACTGGAAGCAGCTGCAGAGGGGCTTCCTTCCCATCCCCCTGGAAGTCAGACTGGTGTCAACGCTCTGTGGAGCTCAGAGGGGCCTGCAGGGCAGGGTCAGCTGAACAAGGCTGCAAGCTCAGCCATGCGTGGTTTGGGGAAGCCAGGAGGCTCCATGCTGAGCCCAGGATGCTGCATCTGTCCAGCCCTGTGGAGAGAGAGAGACAGAAGCTCCTGACAGGGAGGCCTGACCAGGAAAGGGTGTTAGGTGAGGGCACAGCATGAGTGAAGGCCGCAGGGCGGGAAACGGAAGCACATTCAATGAACAGCGGGACTGGGCTCAGAGGGAGGAGCTCAGAGTGAAGGGCTTGGAGAGTAAGAAGCTCAGGCTGAAGGCACTACCCTGGGCACTGGGCCCAGGAAGCTAAGAGCAGTAGGAGAAAGTACCCCCGCCCCCCCACCCGCCTCATGACCTGGCCACCCTGAGGCAGAGGAAAGTGGGGAGGAGAGACAGGTGCGCCCAGAGTGGACCAGGAGAACAGTGAGGGACAGGCCCCTGCCTGACTGTTCTAGGAGCATCCAAGAGGGTGAGGCAGGGGTGGAAACCCCCTGATGTCCTGGTCCTACCAGCACAGAACGATAGCCAAAGGCAAAAAGCAGCTGAACCAGTAGGAGAGATAAGAGGTGGAGACAAAGGCCAAAGAAACAGAGGCAATGGCCAGGGAGGGGGTCCAGGGACCAGGGTCAAGGGGATTAAACACAGAGACGGACACAGACAGGGGCAGGAAAGGAGACAAAGGATGGAGAGAGAGAGGTGACACAAAGGCAGAGAGGTGAGGCAGAAACCAGGCCGGCTCAGACAAACAGATGGACAGAGAGGTGAGGAACACAGAGAAAGAGAGGAGGACACAGACTGGCCAACCACCAGGGTGCCCAGGAACCGGCTCGGCGACAGCAGGAAAAGGGAGCAGCCAGTGGGGCACCCTGACTGTCCCTGTCATCGCCTTCCACCCTGCAGGGGTCACACCACATCAGCATGTGCATGTGCGTGTGTGTGCCTGAGTGTGTGCACACACACGTGTGAGGACAGAGGGCCCAGCGCCTTGCCCTGCTCCAGGCTCTGTTTAAATGGCTTTGGAATTGTGCTCCCAGAACAGATGGCCTCGGAGATAAAGCTACCGGGTGCCTGGACAGAGAGCGAGGCTGCGGGCGGTTGCCATGGCAGGCTGGACTGGTGAAGATCGCTCATTAGCAGACAGAGCAGGGCTCACAAATGTCAAGATGGGCTCATGGGGAGGGGCACCCCCAGCAGAGCCCCGGGAGGGAAAGTCTCTGGACTGAATGTCCGGGCCCTGCATTCCCAAGAATGGAGCTTGGTGGAACGGGTAGGCACTGGCCAGCTGCTGACTGATGTCCAAGGATGACAGCCACGCTGGCCTGGCCATGTTGGGAGAAACACCCCTCCAGTCTCTGTCCCAAGATGCCCAAGCTGGAGCCTGAGACACACTGACCCTGGGATGGTTCCAGCCATGCCCCACATTGGAGATCAAGAGCCAGTTCGAGGCCAACACCACACTCTGGGATGACAGGATGGCTTCCTGAGTGAGGCAGTCCCCATCCTCACATGCAGCACTCTAGGGAGGGGTGGGAGCCGACCACAGGGGCTCTACAGCCTGTGCCCAAGGCCCTCCCATCCCAGCTGGGAGCCCAGAGAGGGAAGGGGCAGCTGGAGCCCTGGACAGGGTCTAGGAGACAGATCCCAGAGCGAGATCCCCCATCATTCCAACAAGCACACCCTGAGCACCTCCATGGCCAAACCCCACTGAGGAAGCCAGGCTGGATGTCTCCACTGCCACTCAAGCTATGGGTCCAGCCCCTGAGGAGGAGGAACGAGGATGCTCCCATTGTTGCCGGGCACGGGGCAGCTTCATCCTTTAGTCCCCTGAGGGTCCACAATGTTGTTCCCAACTTGTAGGTGGGCTCAGAAGGGTCGAGGGCCCGCAGCTCCCAGACAAAGCTGGGACTGACGCCCTGGACCGTCTGGCACCAAAGGCTGGATCTGAGCCAAAGAAGGGCCTCACTGGTGCCTTCCTCAAATGAGAGTTCAGGAGGGACAGACCCAGGGCCAGAGGGGTCCCCTGCTAGGCTTCAAAGGGAGGCAGAGCCAGGACAGGAGGTTTCTGCCCTGAAGTGAGCAGGAGGCATGCGGAGGTCCAGGAGCAGAGCAGGGGCACACGGCGTGGGGTCCAGGAGCAGAGCCGGGGCACGCGGCGTGGGGTCCAGGAGCAGAGCCGGGGCACACAGTGTTGGGGCAGCTGGGATGGCACAGGGGACCCTGGGCAGGTGCCTAAAGGGCACACCCACCAGAACAACAGGGAACACGGGCCATGGAGCCTGGAAGGCCTGGGACTGCCCAACGAGCCCATGTGCCTGCACCCGGCCAGGAGCTCTGCCTAGAGCCCCAGAACCTTCCCCGGGACCCCAGCCTAATATACCCTCCAGATAACCCCACCTTCCCAGGCCAGAGCAGCGTGGGCCCTCCAAATCCAAGAGCCCCGGGAGGCCCTTCCATCCACCACACACAACAGACCCTACACACACCCCACAAATGCACAGACACACAGACATACAGACATACACACCATATACACACCACACACACATACACACATACCACATACACACAACGGACCCCACACACACACCCCACACATGCAGGCACACACACAACACACACAGACATACACACCATATAGACACCACACACACACATAGACACACACAAACACACACACCACATACCTCAGACCCCACAGACCCACAGACACACACACCACACACAGACATACACACCATATACACACCACACACACACACAGACACACACATACACACACCACATACATCAAACAGACCCCACAGACCCACAGACACACACACACACCACACACAGACATACACACCATATACATACCACACACACACAGACACACAAATACATACACACCTCAAACACACCACACACATACACACAACACAAACACACATACACACCATATACACATCACACACATATATACAGACACACACACTACATAAACACACACACTGCACATACACGCATGCAGTGTTTGTGCAGTGGATCTGCAGAGACCCGCCGGGATGACACCGCCTCCTCTGCCAGCACACACAGGCCATCAGTTCCTCCTCATATGAGGCCCCAAGCCCCGCACAGCCCAGTTATGACCAGGAACTAAGGCTCAGACAGCGACTAAACCGAGCAAGGTGTGAGCCCCAAGGAGGCGGCAGGGGAGCGCAGCCGTGTTCTGAGTGGCTATTGTCCCACCACCTGTGCCAAGAGCCACTGGCCCTCTCGGGCGTGGGTTTGCTGGCCCTGCCCCAACACTTCAGCTGCAAGGGCACCTGTATGCAAATGCCACCAAGGGCACAGGGGGAGGGGGCTGCCCAGGCCAGAGCATGCAGGGTGCTGGGAGAAAGGCAGAGGAGGTGACCTGGGGTGACAGCTGTGTGCTTAGGGTTGGGAGGACACAGGTCCCCCCCCACCCCAAGGGATAAGCAAGATCATGAGAGGAGGGGTGTGAGCCCCACCCCGAGCCTGGGAGCCCGAGGCACCGGCTCTAAAGAAGGGGCTGTTGGGCTGGGTATGGTGGCTCACGCCTGTAATCGCAGCACTTTGGGAGGCCAAGGCGGGCGGATCACAAGGTCAGGAGTTCAAGACCATCCTGGCAAACATGGTGAAACCCTGTATCTACTAATAACATAAAAACTAGGACATGGCATTGTGCGTCTGTAGTCCCAGCTACTCGGGAGGCTGAGGCAGGAGAATTGCTTGAACCCGGGAGGCAGAGGCTGCAGTGAGCCGAGATCACACCACTGCACTCAAGCCCGGGCAACAGAGTGAAACTCGATCTCAAAAAAAAAAAGGAAAAAGAAGATGAGGCTGTCCCACCTGAGGAACAGGGTGCTTGGAGCACGGGCCTGCCTGGGCCCAGGCACATCAGTCTCTGTATGAAGCAGGTGCGCTGACCCCTCCTCTCATCCAGCTGCAAACTCTGCTTGGAAACCCTGCCTTGGACCCTCTGAGTCTGCAGGAAGCCATCCCGCCTGGCAGTCCCGGCAGGAGGAAGTACCCTTACACACTGGGATGATTCCAGTGAATCATCACCGCGCCTCACAGGAAGACTGAATTCACTTGTTTTACAGGCTCAAAGAAATGATAGATCTTTTCTGAGGGCCATGACAGCATGGCTGAGTCAGGAACGGGGCCTCAGTGGGGCCACGTCACTGGTACACAAAGTCCCAGGCCCCGACCTGCAGCAGCCAACACAGACTTGGAGGCTCAAAGACCAGTAGATGTCCGACGGCACCACATGAAGAACCGACGGGCAAGAGCTTCCAACAGAGACCCACGTGACAGGCAATGTGTGCACACCAGGTACACAATGGACCAAACACACACACACAAGCCCTGAGACCACACAAAGCCTGTGGGTCAGATTCAAGGTAGCTGAGACCCAGCTGGACCACCGAGACGTGTACCCATCCTGCACCCTCGCTGCAGCCACAAGCTCGTCTTGGGCTCCCCTCAACCTACCTGACTGATGAGGACCAGAAACGCGGGAACATTCTGCCACCGGTTTCCAAATCACAGACGATCCCAGACATTCCACTGGCTCCAAGTTAATGAAGCAGCTTGCAAACTCCTGCTACTCCGCCGTCTCCCTTTGTGCAAATGCGTTCATCAGCCCCATGCTTGCAAAAAGCTGATCTCTTCTAGTGCCACACAAAAGCCAGATGCAAATGGAAACCTGCAGGAGGGAGACTTGTCTGTAATTTGTGCTTTTAGGTTGAAACTGCCACCTCTGTTTCTGACTTCAGTGCCTCTGACCCGGGCCTGGAAAGATGAGGAGTGGGAAACTCCTGGCAGCCAAGAGCATCCTGTGGACAAAGGAGACAGGGGAACGCAGGAGCCAAACGCACACCCACACTTTGTCCTGAGGTTGGAGGGCAGCTGGGGAGGGCTGTGTACCTCTGGAAGATACAAAGGATACACAGCCGACGTTCTCTTCTGAACCCATCCTCTGCCCAGGACAAGTTGACCTGGGCACTCCTGATGCCACCACTGAGAACCTTGAGGACCTCATGCTCCTCTGCGCCCCGCTCCCTGCCAGGAGCCCCCCAGGCCTCCTCCACACAGATACTCCTGTGTTTCAACACCCACAACGAGGCTGGTCCTGACTGACCTCCTCCAAGTCCCACTCATCTCAGGACCTTTGGATGGCCCTGACACAGCACTTAGCACCCTTGACTTTGCCAGAAAGCTCAAAGAGGTGAGCTGTCTCTTCCACTGGGATATAAGCTCCCCGAGAGTTCCTGGCACACTGATATTGCTCCTTAAATACCTGAATGGTCCAGCTAGTCTCCTGAGTTCTCCACAGGGAAGACCAAGTCACATCCTGTTCAGGGCTCTCCAACACCACCCATGAAGGCCTGATCCCCACTCTTCTTGGGGCCTAGGCCCAGATGTCTAGACTGAGCTTTTCTCATCAAGCACCAGCCTCACGACCCTGTCCTTGCCTCTGTGTACCCAGCCTGGCCTAGTCCCTGCAGTTCCTGTACTGACACCCTCCCCTTCCCTTAGCCAGACCCCTAGGTGTGCACCTCTTCTCTGAGAGGTCACACTGATCATCCAGACACTCCAGTCTTAGGACCTCAGGACTAGTCCGCCCATCACTGACCACCAGCTTCTTCCACTGGGTGCCCATAGGGGCAGAGAGGAAACTAGACCACTTTCCACAGCAGTAGCACCTCACCTAGGGAAGGCCTGTCCTTCTCCACAGTCCTCCACTCCCACAACTTACCATGCACCAGTTCCCAGCTCCTGATTTAGGGCCCTCATCCCTCCAGTAACGTGAGTAAAACTCCAATATCCTAGTCTACAGACCAGAAACCTGAGGCCCAGAGAAGAGCCAAGATTTGAACCCAGGTCTTCTGCCTCCAGAGAGCAGTTCATGTCCTCTTGTCTTCATAGCCTCAAGGCAGGAGCTTATAGACAGGGAGAAATGACAGTTTCACCCAGCATGGCCCCCACCTGAGGCAGACAGCAGAGCTGCAGAGGGGCTGTGTTTGCGTGCATGTGTATGTGTGTGAACATCCATGTGTGTACATCTGTGTGCATGTGCATGCCCATTTCTGTGTGCATGTGTGCATCTCTGTGTACACATCTGTGTGCATGTGCGCGTGCCTCTGTGTACACGTGTGTGCATGTGCGCATGCCTCTGTGTACACATCTGTGTGCATGTGTGCGTGCCTCTGTGTACACATCTGTGTGTGTGTGCATGCCTCTGTGTACACATCTGTGTGTGCATGTGCGCGTGCCTCTCTGTGTACACATCTGTGTGTGCATGTGTGCGTGCCTCTCTGTGTACACATCTGTGTGTACGTGTGCGTACCTCTCTGTGTACACATCTGTGTGTGCGTGTGCGTGCCTCTCTGTGTACACATCTGTGTGTATGTGTGCGCGTGCCTCTCTGTGTACACATCTGTGTGTATGTGTGCGCGTGCCTGTGTACACATCTGTGTGCATGTGCGCGTGCCTCTCTGTGTACACATCTGTGTGTGTATGTGCATGTGCCTCTCTGTGTACACATCTGTGTGTGCATGTGCGCGTGCCTCTGTGTACACATCTGTGTGTGCATGTGTGTGCGCCTCTCTGTGTACACATCTGTGTGTATGTGTGTGTGCATCTCTGTGTACACACCTGTGTGCATGTGCCTGTCTGCTGTGTGGGCCTATGCATGCACATTTCTGTGTGCATGTCTGTGTACAAATGTACATGCCTGTATGTGTGCATGCACATCTATGAATGCACCATCACACACCATTCCTGTCCCCATGAAGGGGACTAGGGCTGAGGAAGCACAAGAGCTTCAGGTCTAGCCCCTCACCTAGGAGAGAGCCCTCTAGACCAGCCCCCGTCAGCTGCCATCTAGGGAGTTGAGTCAAGGTGGAGCCCCTCACCCCGCTGGTCTCCACCTCCTTCTCAACCCAGGGTCCATGATGCTGCCCTACAACCCCCTCCTCAACCAAGAAGGCTTCCTCAAAGTGGGCTGTATGCAATCCCCAGACTCCAAGGTCCCGGCTCCCTTGGGCCTTTGCAGGGGCTCCAGCAGGGACACCCTCACTTTGACCATGATAAGGGGGAAGTCTCAGGTCAAGCGTCCTTCCTCGGAGGCCTGCCTGGGCCCCTTGGCTGGTTGGAATTCTCCACGCTGCACCCGTGAGCTGTGTCTGTGGATGCTTTCCGTGCCTGGCCAGTACCATTACTGAGTGTCTCAACCACAAGCTGCCTGCAGCTATTTTGCCTTCTGCAAATGACGATCCAAAGTGTCTTTATATTTCTGCCTCTATTTGGTGGTTTTCTACATTTAGCCTGCCATGTGGGGCCATTATATAGGAAATTGCTTCATCAAGAAGTGAATACCTGTAATGGGAACAGCACACATCAGGGAGAGAACATCCTGGCCATTAAGCACCATTCCGGCGGCCACCTTCCTCTCATTTCATCCTGTGTTTGTGTAGAAGCCCTTAGCGGATGTGGGGAGGTAGGGGACAAGAAGTAGCCCCTTCTTTGGGGAGCCCCCTCCAGGAAGGCTGGCACAAAGGGTCAGAAAAGAGGTTTTGATTAAGCTGAATGTCTTCAAGGTGAAGAGTCACCTGAGATCTGAAACAGAGGTCCCCCGAGGTGGGGGGTGTCTGATACTTTCTACTTTGAGCTGCCAGTGACACGAGCTTGTAGTCCACAGCAACGGTGTGGGTGGTCCCATGGTCTCTAACAGAATGTTACTTGGGGTTGTGAGATCTCCAAGTTTGAAGCCTGCTACTTTGTAATAAGTACTTGGGAAAGGAAAATAAATCTCAGGACCCCAAAATCACTAAGCCAAAGCACGTCAGGCCAACCTGCCTCCCATTTTATTCCCGAATAAGATAGTGACAAGGACTGTGTGGAAGTCTGCATCCTCCCTCACAATTTCGCCACAGAGAAACTCTTCTTGGGCTTCAAGATCTTTGCCCTAAAACTGTTCTGCTGAATTTCACCCTGGCAACGTAAATGGATAGCTTCCCTTCACAGGTGCGGGACAATGGACAGGCAGAACTCATCAAAGTCATCCCACTGCCCACCTGAGACAAATGCACATCCGATGGCTTCCTCTGCCCTACTGCTTATGTAAAAATGCAGATTCACTGAGTCAGCCTAAGGCATAAGTGACTATTTCTCTACCCCCTCTCACATGTAAATTGTGTGTTCAGTGAAACACTGATCAAAGACCCAAAAGAATGCAGCTGTTTGTGTCTTATCTACCTATGGCCTGGAAGCCCACACTTTGAGTTGTCCTGCCTTTCCAGACCAAACCAATGTACATCTTGTACATATTGATTGATGTCTCATGTCACCCTTCAAATGTATAAAACCAGGCTGTGTCCCGACCACCTTGGGCACATGTCACCAGGACCTCCTGAGGCCAAGTCATGGGCCATGGTCACTCGTATTTGGTTCAGGATAAATCTCTTCAAATACTTTACAGAGTTTGACTCTTTTCGTGGACACCCTTGGCTTCCCCTCCTCAGGGGAAGCCCCTGGGCCCAGACTTGCACTGCTCAGCGAAGGCACAGAGCACAGACACCTTCGTGTGCTTGGGCCACCATCATGGGCCCACTGAAGGTTCCCTACGTGGTTAGGGTTAGGGTCACAGGTGGAGCCGCCCCTCCTTGCCCCACTGGCAGCACTCACTCCCTCCTGTGCCTCTAGGGCACCATCACTTCCGTATAAAGACTCAGCCTCTAATCAGCCTCTCTGCTCCACCCACTATCTCCTTCCCCAGGGTCATCCCGCTAAGCCAGTCTCTGGGAAGCTTTCAGACCGGGTCACAGCCCTTCTCCGAGCTGTTCTGGTGCCCCTTGTTGAAGCTGGAATTGCACAAGTACATGTCATCATCTGTTCAGTGTTCGGCCAAGGTGAGGGGCTGCATGGATCTGCCTTACCCAGTGCTGAGCCCAGGGCCTGCACAGAGAAAGTGCCAGATACATGTGGACACATGCAGAAAAGACGTTGGTTAGGACTGCGGACACCCCCCACACATCTGAGGGAGGCTGCGGCTGGTGGGGGCATCACGGAGGAGGCTCAGAAAACAGACCTTCTTTGAGAAGCTGGGGGAGTAGGGAGGGGCAAGGCCGGAAGACAGGGTCCCCGCACAAAGGGCTCCATCTGCGAAGTCAGCCCTGCACCTGCCCTGGTGCCCCATCCACGCAAGCAAGCACCTGGAGCTCTCCCCACAGAGCAGCCCAAGGGGCACCAGGGAGGGCCCAGGGTCTGCAGCACCCACGGGGCCACCTCCTTCACTACCAGGCAGAGAAGGTGGTGTGGCTCCAGCACTGGCTCAGAAGCAGGGCCTCGCTGCCACCCCACACCTAGTGGGAGAGGCCCAGCCTCTCAGAGGCCTCCCACTGAAGAACAGCCCCCAGCCCCACCAAAGGGTGCCCTCACCAGAGCTGGGGGCTCCTGGAGGCCACAGGGCCAGAGGCTGGGCCACAATCCTGGTCAGTCCTCCCAATCCGCGCTGAGTACCCTCACCCTCACTCAGGGGCTGAGCCTCCAACCAGCACCCATCCCTTCTCTCCTTAGAGCAGGCCCAGGCCTGGGGTCCTGGGGGGAAGTTGGCTCATTTCCCCGGGCCTGCCCCACCCTCCCAGTCCCAGGGCCCCTGTCTCTGGGTCTGTCCCCTAGACTGCCCACCCTCCCCTCCTCAGACCCTTGAGAGAAGGAGAGACGGGGGCTGGATCTCTGGGAGAAAGGACAGAGCCAGCAGAGAAAGGCACTCCCCGCAGCAGCTGTCAGGTTCGGTGAGGGAGGTTGGGGGAGGGGGCATGAGTGTATTCAGCATCTGCCTGCAGCAGCCTGGCCACTAATTCTCCCTAATTGCTTTAAAGTTGTACTAATTGAACTGACTGAAAACAGAGTCTTGAGGGGCTGGGGAGGGCGTTGTCCGAGAAAACAGCAGCCCATCTCCCAACCCAAGAGCTGCCCAAAGCTGGCTGAAGTTCCTCAGCTGCCCAGGGCCTCAGCCAGGGTGGCTGTTTGTCCCCTGACCCCAGGCCCAGCCAAGCCCCCTCTCAGATTTAGGGTCAGGGCTGGTGGCCCAGCAAGAAGGGGCCAAGCTCAAACAAGGGCATGTCCAACCCCAAGATGGGACCCAGGATGGGACCCAGGAGGGACTGCTCTGAGACAGGAAGGGCTGTCAGTCTCTCTTACACACATGGAATCCACGGGCCTCCCAGTCCACTGACACACTCCACAAACACCAGCCCCACCAGTGCTGACACTGGGGGTCCTGGGGGTAACAGCAGTGCACACAGTGCTTGGTGCACCTGCTGCATCTCAACGTGATTACGCCACATCTGTTCCCCCACCAGCCAGGAGACCCAAAAAGCAGGCCTGGGCAGGACATGGAAGGAAACATTTCGGAAGAAGGAATGGGTATGAATGAATCCTTCCCCATTTAGTGTGTGAGCCTCCAAACCCTCTATTAGCACCAAGCCCATTATTTCCTTCTCAAGTACTCTCCTCCAACATGCATGCCAATTGTCCAAAAATGCTGGAGGCTTAGTCCAAAGGAGGGCCAGTCCCGCTCCCAAAGCGTGGTAGGGAGGAGCTGCAGGAGAGCCTTGTCCTTCCACAGGCAGTGCTGCTGCCATTGCAACCACAAGGTGTCGCCGTGGAACACTGGTCTTGTACAGTCCTGTTGGTCTTGCTGGTTTTGCAGCACCTTTGCTGCCCTGATCCCTGCAGGCTGCTGTAGGGCCTCGGGGACCATGACTGACCAGCTCGAGCATGGCAGAGGAAGGCAGAGGCTGAGAGCTTCTAGCATTCTTCCCACGGTGTTCAGAATGCAGTCTCCCTAACCATAGGCCCACGTTGCACCTCAGTCTTCCCTTTCTCTAGAAATAAGGCCCCTGTGCAGGAGGGGCCCAGTGTCTTTTCCTCCCAGCTGACATCTGTCACGACACACACAATCCATTAGCAGGGCTCTAATAATGCTTGACCCCAAAAGTGAAGGGGCTGGTGGGACAGGCATGGTGTCTCTTCCACTGCAAGTGTGTCCTCCTCCCAAGCTTATCACTGGACATTGCTGGATTCCCAGCATGGAGGGAGGCTTCAAAGGAATGTTAGCAGAGGCTCTGCCCAGAGGAACTGCTCAGCTAATTTCGCTGTACTGAAGAAGCCAAGAGCAGACCCCAGAAGATTACTCGGTTCCTCTCAAATAGATCAAAAACCAAGGGCTGGGCCCTCTCACCATCCCTGGGCTCCTAGGGACCTAAGGGACAGAGAAGGGCCCCCAAATATTCCTCTCCCTTTCACCTCACTTCCATGTAGAAAATCTAGGCTGACCCAGGCAGAAAGTCAAGTCTGAGCTCAGACTCCTGGACACCTGCTTTGCCACTGCACCTTCAATGCCCCCAGTGAGTACCCCGACACCCAAAAATACTCCAAAATGCTGCCTATGATCACATCCAGACACAGTGCACACCACACACATGCAACACATGAGCACATGTGTTCACATACAAAAGCACACACAGCCACTGCAACTCAATACCCCCCACAAGCCGGATGTCCAGGTCTGTGACTGACCTCAGAAGAGAAGCAGGAGAGCGGGAGAGCACTGAGTGCACGCCAGGCAGACTCATTCAGCTGAAGACAAGGGCCTCAGCCCTGCTACCACATTCTCTCCAGAGCTAGTAGGGACCCCCATCAGACTCAGTCTGAGGCCTCTGTGCACAAGCACTTACACTCACCACTCACACACATATGTTCATGAAAGCACACATGTGTAGCATATGCACACACAAATCACTTGAACACATGCACACACACATGCATTACTTACATGTACACAACTTTTACACATATGCACATGCTGAAATATACACATGTACACACAATTTGCATGTACACACAATGTGCATAGGTGTGTGCACACATGCATGTGCACATATGTACATGTACCCCTCACGTGTGCACACACATGCACATATGCACATGTGAACACACTGCCCACATGCATATACACACGTGAGTACATGCACATATATACACACACCCCTCACATGTGCACACACATGCACATATACACATGTGAACACACTGCCCACATGCATATACATGCATATATATACCCACACCCCTCACATGTGCACACACATGCACACATACACACTGCTTATGTGCGCATATACACTTGTATATTCACAAAAACCTACATGTACACACATGCATATACCACTTACACATACACACATGCACACATGTACATACACATTAGCGTATCTGCATGAGCATATACATGTCATTCACATATGCACACGTTTACACATACATACTTTTGTGCATGTGTGTACATGCAGACACCATTCACACGTAGATGTACATGCCCACTCACCTAAACATGCATGCACTCACATGAGCATTCTCACTCACACACATGTCCGCTAACGCTGATGTCTGCAAAGTGGGTGCTGCAGAGCACACAGAGCACACACCCTAAGACTCTGGTCCCCACCCACCTGGGGGCCTGTTAGCTCATAGGGGGGCAGGTGTCACAGTAACTGGATACAGGGTGGAACTTCCTTCCATCCAGAGGCTCTCCCAGCTCAGGCTCATCCTGGAGCCAGCTCTGCAGAGGGAACATGGGGGGAGGCGACTCACACCATGACCTGTGTGGAGGTGGCCATGGTCGGGTGAACCAATGAACCAAGGTATGAGTAAGTGTAAGCCCTGTCTCAGTGCTCTGTGAGGTAATGGTGAGCGAGGGGCCACACTGAACCCAGCAAACAAGCGGCAGGAGTTGAGTATCCGGAACACGCTCCCTCTTAAGGAAAGGAAGGGCCCTCAGGAACACTGGCTTAAGTTTTATGTCACCCCTGGTCTAGGAGAGAGATGGGTGGGGAGACCTCTGGGCATGCTGAGTGGGGCTGGGATAAACGCAGGAAAAGAGGGAGGTGAGGATCCCCAGGGGCCGTGAGGTTTGGGAGCCAGAGAAAAGAGTGGTCAGCAGAGCCCAGCAGGGGCATTGTTCAGGGCCTCAAACACTAGGATGCTGGACAGTCGGGGCTGGCCATGGTCAGCAGCAGAACAGAGCCTAGCCTGGGCAGGCACACCTACCAAAGCCTGGGCGGACTGGAGAGGGGGCCTACCTGCCAGGAGTCAGGCCAGGCAGTTGGGTGGGGGTACAGTTGCAGAGGGACGCCCTAGAAGCAGTAGGATTTGGGAAGTGGGAAGGCAGGAACAAGGAGAGGTAGCTGGATAATGAGCTGATTGGCAAATGAGTAAACAGCAATTGCCTGATGAAAAGTGTTTATGGTGCAATTAGCAGCTGTGCCATAAATAAAAGTTTAACTGTGTTTATTATAAACTTGTTGAGCCACAGGAAACAGCTCTCCGCGAGTGAGCCAGCCTTTAGTGCTCTATTTACTCCATGAGCTGTCTTTGGCGATGCATGACTAAGCTTCCTCTCAGTATCCATTCAATTCAGATCTTCATCCCTCTCCCGACCCCTCCCTCGGCACACACGGCCTCTTCTGCCCAAGTTCTCACCCCCACGGTGGCATGGCACAAGCACCTGTCCTCACCTGGGCTTCAGGTTCCTGGAAGTACCACCCCGCTTCCAGCCCCTGTGGCTCTCCCACCCTTCTGCCTGGCTCCTTTTCCTACAGAATTCTTCCTGGAATCCTCAAAGCCCTCCCTCTGCCCAACCCACTGCCCCAACTCACTCTCTTCGCCACCTAGAAATGGACCCTTTTCAGCACGCAGCCTCCTCATCCTATCTCCCATCATCTTTTGTTGTTTACTTTTTAAGCATGAAAATATTCAAACACGCATTCAAAACACACTGTCAGACAGACAATGAAGAATGCTTGTCCTGTGCCCTCCTCCCCAGCGGGGGCATCTCTGAAATTGGTTTGTATCATCTCCCTGCATGTTTTCACAGTTTTTGTATCTACATACACATCCAATAACAACACATACCATTTTTTTTCAGTTTACATTGATGTGATCATACAGAACAAAACCCTTTACAACTTGCTTTTATAGCTCAACTTTTTTTAAAGAGATGGAGTCTCGCTCTGTCACCCAGGCTGGAGTGCAGTGACACAGTCATAGCTCACTGCAGCCTCGACCTCCCAGACTCAAGCAATCCTCCCGCCTCAGCCTCCCAAGTAGCTGGGACTAAATCTAGGCACGCACCCTGCGCCCTACCAGCTTCAGCCTTATTCTTTTTTTTTTTTTTTTTTTTTTTTTTTGAGACGAAGTCTCACTGTCACCCAGGCTGGAGTGCAGTGGCACGATCTCGGCTCACGGCAAGCTCCGCCTCCCGGGTTCATGCCATTCTCCTGCCTCAGCCTCGCCAGTAGCTGGGACTACAGACACCCGCCATCACGCCCAGCTAATTTTTTTGCATTTTTAGTAGAGACGGGGGTTTCGCCGTGTTAGCCAGGATGGTCTCGATCTCCTGACCTTGTGATCGGCCCGCCTCCGCCTCCCAAAGTGCTGGGATTACAGGCGTGAGCCACCGCGCCCCGCCTCAGCCTTATTCTTAAGGTTTATTCAAGTTGACTGATTTTAATCCCTGTGTAGCATTACTGTCAATGAATAATCAGCTATGGCTCCTCTCCTTCCTTCAGCTATAACCCTTTGCACCTGCTCCCAGAGCCACGTGTCCCGCAGTCTCTCCACCTGCAGCACCTTCCCTGCCCTCCCCGAGGGTCCCCTGGCCTCCTCCTGGGACCCGGGGCCCCCCCTGCAGCAGCTTCACAGCACTTTAAGTGGCGGGGGGGGGGACATAGCTGATTTTTCACTGGAGGTAATCTATGCAGGGATGAAAACACTTCTTACACACACTTTTTAAATGTTTTGAATGCTTTTAGAGTTCCTTTTCATCATAGAAGAAATAGGGTAGCGTTGCCAACTTGGAAAACAGAGGAGAGGAAAGCACCTCTCAGGGCCTGGGCCGGTTCCACACAGCTGTGTCTCGCCCCGCAGTGAAGGCAACTATGTGCGGCCCGTGAGCCGTTCATGTTTGTGCTGTCTCTCCCACCAGCCAAGGGTGCCTGGGGGTCTCTGTCTCTCCAGGACACGCAGAAGTGGAGAGGGAGGAGGAGGGGGAGACAAGAGGAGATGGAGCAGAGAGCTCTCCAGAACTTGGCTGTGATGGGGTCGAGGCTAAGAGAGCCTTTGGTTTGTTTTTTAACAACAGACTCCTGAGTGTGTTAAGTCCAAAGGGCAGGACTCCGTGAAGGAAAGAGGGAAGAGCTGCAGCGGGGAGGCTGAACAGGTAGGAGTGGGGCTGGTACTGCCCCCAGCCAAGCCACGAGGCCTCCAGGCCTCATGCCCGTTGCCTTGGCCTCCCACCTGCTCCCTTCATTTGGGAAGACATTCCCTGCCTCCTTTCCACCTTGCACCAACCCATTCACACACCCCAGAGCCCCTTAGTCGCTCTCACTTTCTTCTTTCCTCTTCCAGGGGGGCTGTCTGCCCACACCCCTGCTATCAGCCCGTGAGCTCAGGGACTGACTCTGCTTCTGAGTATATAAAACCTCCAGTCCCAAGTGGCTACCTGGCCCACAGGCACACCCACCTTCCCCCTCAGTGGGATTTTCTGTGGGGCCTGCAGCAGGGACAGTCTCAGGTGTGGGGAGAGCCACTGCCTTGAAATCCAGCTAGCATCTTGGCCCAGCCTGTGAGTCACAGGTGGGCCCCCAGCCCTGGGTCAGAGGGTGGCTAGTCATGGCGCCCACCCGGCCTGAGAACGGTGGCAGAAAGGTGAGCTGCCCCTTTCATTTCTTCCCAGGCAAAGCCTCCAGACAACAAGAGCAACATTTTAATTTAAATTCTGATTCCACATTCATTCACAGAGCAGCTCTGAGCAGGGATTTCATTAAAGGCTTTAACAGGTTTTATAGGACTTGTCACCTCAGGGAAGGTGATGGAGCAAATGCATTTTCTCTGCTTCCAGGATTTTAACAACGGCTTGAAGAAACAAACTTACCATGAAAATGCAAGGCAGTCCAGCCTTGTGCAGACAAAGGAGAAATGAGCCTCACTCGGGCAAACAGTGCTGGCGACCTCCTCTCCCTCCCTCCACCAAGGAAAACAAAAGAAGAGCAAGGCCCAGAGTGGACAGAGGCTTCTTCCCTGGGTCAGAGAAACACGAGGTCTCGGGGCCCAAATCCCAGCGCTGCCTGGAGGAAAGGACCCAGCACCTCCCAGCAAAGGCCTCTGTCCACAGCTCCCTTTGTCTGGGGCAGGGAAATCTGTCTGCACCTTGCCTTGGCTTCTTTCCCTGGGCCCTGGGGGACAACTGCCTATCCGCTTTCCCCCTCAGGAACAGGGACAGATTAGCAAGGTGACCAGTGTGTCCCAGTTGGCCCAGATTGTGCCGGTTTTAAAACGGAGAGTCCTGGAAACCCCTTCACCTGGGCAAACCAGGATGGTGGAGCACAGGGCAGGACGAGCAGCAGGTCAGCCCTGGGGCCCACTGCTGCCGGAGGCTTCCTGGTCACTGTCTGTTCCCAAGCGCCTGAACTTAACCCTAACCCTACCCCTAACCCAAATTCCACTCACCACTGGCAGAACTGTCCTCTGTCCTGGACTACCTCCGCCCTGGCCAGGGTGCTCAAGGCCCTGTTGGTGGTCGAGGGGTTCCTATGGATCCCGGACCCTGGCCTGGGCCTAATCGGAGCCCGCCTGGGCCTCTGACCACCATCTCTCTCTGCTCTGCTGTCAAGGACCACCCCCTGCACCCCCCCACCCGCCTTCTGCCAGGTACCTCAAGAGAAACATGGATGGCCCCCCTGGGCTCCCTACCCCGGCCACAGGGCTGTGGAGGCCACTCCCTCTGAACGCCACACCCCACACTGCACATGCCCTGCCCACTCCCCCAACAGCAGAGTCCCTGCAGGACAATGGCCAAGCCTCTCTCACTGGGCGAGCTGCTCCCTCTCCACGGGGGCCCCAGCTACCCAGGTACAGAATTTCTAACAGTCAGAGCAAGTGTTTAGGGAACCATCAAAGCAGGACACCAAAAACAATTGTTTTAAGAATTTGGCTTTTTTTTTTAAGTGTCTAAGTTGACCTCAGGAAAATCTGCAATGTTTTAGACTTTCTTATACTGATTTTATGATTTAATATTGTTTTAATGCTTAAAGATTTTATGTCAAGAAGCATCATAACTTGGCTGGGCGCAGTGGCTCATGCCTGTAATCCCAGCATTTTGGGAGGCTGAGGCGGGCTGATCACGAGGTCAGGAGATCAAAACCATCCTGGCTAACACGGTGAAACACTGTCTCTCCTAAAAATACAAAAAAAAATTAGCCAGGTGTGATGGCAGGTGCCTGTAGTCCCAGCTACTCGGGAGGCTGAGGCAGGATAATGGCGTGAACCCGGGAGGCAGAGTTTGCAGTAAGCCGAGACTGCACCACTGCACTCCAGCCTGGGCAACAGAGCAAGAATGCGTCTCAAAAAGAAAAAAAAAAAAAGAAGCATCATAACTTTTTGGCAGGAGCTCAACATACGTGCTCAGTTCCCATGCTGCAAGAATTGGTGAGTGCAGGACGGCGCATGTGGCTCAGCACGAATCTCTCCGCTGTCCTTATGAGATAATGAGGCCTCTGCCCACCCAATGGAGGGTGAATTCCCCAAAAGTGGAGACAGGCGGCCTTCATCTCTGTGAGACTTCCCAGAGGCAGCAGCACAGCTTAGCAGAACACAGCTTGAGGCCTGGAGTCAGCCAGTCCCGCGTTCGAATCCCAGCTCGGTGTGACCACAGGCAGGTTACTTAACCTTTCTGAAACTCGGTCTCCTCACTTAGACGGCAGGGTTGTTGTGAGTAGTAAATGAGCTCGTGAAGGTCAACACAAGGAACCTGCATACAGTAGGTGCTTGTTAAAAGTAACCGCTAGTGTCTGATTCCTCATGGCCTTGTTCCAGGGCGTGGCTAGAGCAGGGCTTCACCCGTGTGCACTGGATGAATGAATGACAACAGCCTCCCCGGCCCTCCCCACCCCCACAGACCCTGCCCCATCTATCCCAGCATCACCTGACCCCACCCTTACCCCAAAACGCTGACATTGAGAGGTCCATAGAGCTCCCCATGGACAGCCCTGGGGTCACAAAGGCAGATTACAGCCTTGTCTAGAACAGCTTGTGGTCAGCTCATTCCACACTGGCCCTACCCTTTGGCCTCCACCAGGCCCAGACCTGAGGCCTCCAGCACCCAACCGCACACTGCACCCCTGGGGGCTGAGTCCAGGTGCCCTGGGGAGCTTCTGGAAGTGCCCATCCCCCAAGTCGGTTGTTGTTGGTTCAGTAATGGAGCCACATCTGGCAGAGCTCATCCCAGCGTCCTGTGCTGCACCTGTCCAGCATCTGGCCCACCCCACTTTCCACCTCTGTGACCTGCAGGGCCACCTGCGGCTGCCTGACTCCGGGCTGCTGGGTGGGACTGGCCTGGAGGGAGCCCTGACTCCGGGCTGCTGGGTGCGATTGGCCTGCAGGGAGCCAACTGGGAGTGGGTGTTTGTTTCCCCAGCCCTCCCTGTAGGGTCCTGCACTCGAGTCTCCCCACACCCAGGTCTCTGCTCCTGCAGGACCACCTCCCTTGCAGCCTCCCTGTGTCCTCCGAGGCCTGAGGGGTCCCACCCAGCATTAGCCTTAGTGGTTTCTCTACATGCCAACCACATCTTAGTCCCTTTATTCATCTCTCCTCAAATTTCCCAAGTTGAGGGTGACATCTGTCTCCTCCATGGATGCTAACTGACACCAATCAATCACGACCTTGGCTCTTATACCAAAATAAAGCCTGGATAGATTTAAAAAGATTTAAAAGTTTTTAATTTAAATAGTACTAGAAGAAAGCATGGGGGACGGGGGATATTATGAAAAAGATTAATTACCTCATGTAATAAAAAGAAAATTCTCTAAGGCAAAACTCCTTAAGCAAAGACAAAAGTCAAATAACAAACCAGGGGAGGTGGTGCCAAACACCTGTGGACCCAGCTGCTTGAGAGGCTGAGATGGGAGGATCCCTTGAGCTCAGGAGTTTGAGACCAGCCTGGGCAACACAGTGAGACCTCTGTCTCTCAAAAGAAAATTTTTTAAGAAAAAAATGAAAAAAATATCTGCAAGTATGTAGGTGTAAGTTCCTTAATATGTAAACGCCCATACAAATCAATAAGACAAAATCCAACAACACAATAAGAAAAATGGGTCAAGGGCCTGTAATCCCAGTATTCTGGGAGGCTGAGCCAGGTGGATCACTTGAGGTCAGGAGTTCGAGACCACCCTGGCCAATATGGCAAAACCTTGTCTCTACTAAAAATACAAAAATTAGAGTCCAAGAGTTCGAGACCAGCCTGAGCAACATAGTGAGGCCCTGTCTCTACATTTTAAAAAATTAAAGATAATAAATTTTTAAAAAGAAAGAACGAGAGACTTCACAACACACACATTAGGAAGGCATGGGCAGCAAGACACTGCCACCACCTCCGTAGTACAAGCTCTGTGGAGGGCAGTGTGACAATAAGCCCTTCAAAGTTAAAACTTCAGACCCCCTCTGCCTGGCACATCTTCCTTCAGAAATCTGCCCTAAGATGTGCTCACCCACTGGGAGACGACTCATGTCCAAGGACGCCTTTGGCACCACTGTCTGTGAAAAAGAAAACGTTGAAAGCAACCTGGCTGTCCCTCAATAACGGCTAAATCGGTCAGGGGCCGCCGCACCAAGCAACCTGGCTGTCCCTCAATAACGGCTAAATCGGTCAGGGGCCGCCGCACCAAGCAACCTGGCTGTCCCTCAATAACGGCTAAATCGGTCAGGGGCCGCCGCACCAAGCAACCTCGATGTCCCTCAATAACGGCTAAATCGGTCAGGGGCCGCCGCACCAAGCAACCTCGATGTCCCTCAATAACGGCTAAATCGGTCAGGGGCCGCCACACCATGGGCAAGGGGGCCCTAACGATGCGGGACCTCTTCAAGCCATGGTGTTTCATGCAAAGGCACAGTGCAAAGTCCCCTGACAACTGAGGGAGCGTGTGTGTTTGTGACACACAAAACTGAGGAAGCATGTTTGTGAAGCACAAAACTGAGGGAGTGTGTGTGTTTGTGAAGCACAAAACTGAGGGAGTGTGTGTGTTTGTGAAGCACAAAACTGAGGGAGTGTGTGTGTTTGTGATGCGCAAAACTGAGGGAGCACGCGTGTTTGTGACGCACAAAACTGAGGGAGCGCGCGTGTTTGTGGCGCACAAAACTGAGGGAATGTGTGTGTTTGTGATGCACAAAACTGAGGGAGCGTGTTTGTGATGCACAAAACTGAGGGAGTGTGCGTGTTTGTGACGCACATAACTGAGAGAGCGTGTGTGTTTGTGATGCACAAAACAGGAATCGTGTTTGGGATGCACGAAACTGAGGGAGCGTGTGTGTTTGTAACGCACAAAACTGAGGTAGCGTGTGTGTTTGTGACGCACAAAACTGAGGAAGCGTGTGCGTTTGTGATGCACAAAACTGAGGGAGCGTGTGTGTTTGTGATGTCCATAACTGAGGGAGCGTGTGTGTTTGTGACACACAAAACTGAGGGAGCGTCTGTGTTTGTGACGCACAAAACTGAGGGAGCGTCTGTTTGTGACGCACAAAACTGAGGGAGCGCGCTTGTTTGTGGCGCACAAAACTGAGGGAATGTGTTTGTGATGCACAAAACTGAGGGAGCGTGTGCGTTTGTGATGCACAAAACTGAGGGAGCGCGCGTTTGTGGCGCACAAAACTGAGGGAATGTGTGTGTTTGTGATGCACAAAACTGAGGGAGCATGTGTGTTTGTGAAGCACAAAACTGAAGGAGCGTGTGTGTTTGTGACACACAAAACTGAGCGAGCGTGTTTGTGATGCACAAAACTGAGGGAGTGTGTGTGTTTGTGATGCACAAAACTGAGGGAGCGTCTGTGTTTGTGATGTCCATAACTGAGGGAGCGCGCGTTTGTGAGGGAGCGCGCGTGTTTGTGGCGCACAAAACTGAGGGAGCGTGTGTGTTTGTGATGTCCATAACTGAGGGAGCGTGTGTGTTTGTGATGTCCATAACTGAGGGAGCGTGTGTGTTTGTGATGCACAAAACTGAGGGAGCGTGTGTGTTTGTGATGTCCATAACTGAGGGAGCGTGTGTGTTTGTGAAGCACAAAACTGAGGGAGCGTGTGTGTTTGTGATGCACAAAACTGAGGGAGCGTGTGTGTTTGTGACGCACATAACTGAGGGAGCGTGTGTGTTTGTGACGCACATAACTGAGGGAGCGTGTGTGTTTGTGAAGCACAAAACTGAGGGAGCGTCTGTGTTTGTGACGCACATAACTGAGGGAGCGCGCGTGTTTGTGGCGCACAAAACTGAGGGAATGTGTGTGTGTGTGTGACGCACAAAACTGAGGGAGCGTGTGCGTTTGTGATGCACAAAACTGAGGGAGCGTGTGTGTTTGTGATGTCCATAACTGAGGGAGCGTGTGCGTTTGTGACGCACAAAACTGAGGGAGCGTGTGTGTTTGTGATGTCCATAACTGAGGGAGCGTGTGTTTGTGATTCGTGTAACTGAGGGAGCGTGTGTGTTTGTGATGCACAAAACTGAGGAATTGTGTTTGGGATGCACGAAACTGAGGGAGTGTGTGTGTTTGTGAAGCACAAAACTGAGGGAGCATGTGTTTGTGATTCGTGTAACTGAGGGAGCGTGTGTGTTTGTGATGCACGGAATCACTGTCAAGGACTGGAAAGAGGAGAAGCAGAAACGCTTCCTTTTCAAGGGGAACATCACACACCGGGGACTTTTGTGGGGTGCGGGGAGAGGGGAGGGATAGCATTAGGAGATACACCTAATGCTAAATGATGAGTTAATGGGTGCAGCACACCAACACGGCACATGTATACATATGTAACAAACCTGCACGTTGTGCACATGTACCCTAGAACTTAAAGTATAATAATAATAAAAATTTTTTTAAAAAGAAATGCTTCCTTTTCACTGTATGCAGTTTTTTTGTTTTGCGCATTTTTTAAACTATTATTTATTTTTAAACTTTTGCTTTTTGAATCATCTGGATGTATAACCAATTTCCCCCAAAAAAAGGAAAATAATTTTTTTTAAACATTTTAAAATTCCTAATCCTAGGATGGTCCCAGAGTGATCCTGAAGTGCTATGGGGAAGGGCACACTTTAAGACTCAGGCAATGGGCTGCAACCTCCTGTTCCAGGCCGACTCCCTCAGGTGCTCTCCCCACTCCCCAGAAAGGATGAAGTAGCCCTGGTAAAAACCCCTGGATGGGGCAAACATGAACAGTTACTGCCACCCTCTGGTGCACGAGGAGGCAGACGCAGTCTGGAGACCCCGGGGACTCATCCCGAAACTTTAGGAAGCACCAAGGTCCCCCAACACCCTGTTGAAACCTCATAGGGGTGCTCCAGGGCCATGTTCTGTGTGGCCCAGGACTCACTGTGAGGGTCCACTGGGCCACCCCCACATGGTCATGTTTCCTGTGCTTTGATTTAAAAATAAGTAAATACATAAATAACCGAGTGTCCAGCCCCTCCCTGAGCTGCCTTGGGGGAGGGCCGGGTCTGAAAGTTAACTGCTCCTCAGCTGCTGAAGCAAAAAGCAGCCGAGGGCCCTTCCCAAAGCTGCTGTGGACCGAGACCCAAGCTCAAGTTCCGGGAACCCAAGGAGCAAATGCAGAGGGTCCTGAGGGTGGACAGTGAGGGGGTCTCTACAGGCCATGAGGGTGGAGAGTGAGGGGGTCTCTATAGGCCATGAGAGTGGACAGTGAGGGGGTCTCTACAGGCCATGAGGGTGGAGAGTGAGGGGGTCTCTACAGGACATGAGAGTGGACAGTGAGGGGGTCTCTATAGGACATGAGGGTGGACAGTGAGGGGGTCTCTACAGGACATGAGGGTGGAGAGTGAGGGGGTCTCTACAGGCCATGAGGTTGGACAGTGAGGGGGTCTCTACAGGTCCTGAGGGTGGAGAGTGAGGGGGTCTCTACAGGCCATGAGGGTGGACAGTGAGGGGGTCTCTACAGGACATGAGGGTGGAGAGTGAGGGGGTCTCTACAGGCCATGAGGGTGGACAGTGAGGGGGTCTCTACAGGCCATGAGGGTGGACAGTGAGGGGGTCTCTATAGGCCATGAGAGTGGACAGTGAGGGGGTCTCTACAGGCCATGAGGGTGGAGAGTGAGGGGGTCTCTATAGGCCATGAGAGTGGACAGTGAGGGGGTCTCTACAGGCCATGAGGGTGGACAGTGAGGGGGTCTCTACAGGCCATGAGGGTGGAGAGTGAGGGGGTCTCTACAGGACACGAGAGTGGACAGTGAGGGGGTCTCTACAGGACACGAGAGTGGACAGTGAGGGGGTCTCATAGGACATGAGAGAGGCCAGGAGAAGTCTGGGACAGGGGAGGCTGTGACCCCCACCAGGTCCCCTAAACCTGGACTCAGTGTGGAGTCTCAGCCTCACCCTCATGGGCTGCCCAGCCCCTCCTGGCCCACCTACAACAGCCTGCACCCCTGTGAACAACTATCCACAGCCCAGCAGCTATCCTCATTTTGTCTCATGCCCAGCCCAGAGCACACGCCCAGCTAAACACAGAGCAGCACAGTACCAGTGTGGCCACCAGATGGCCCAGATCATCTGCTTCCCAGGGTAGCACTGCAGGGCATCCACACTGGGCGTGTCCACCCCTAGCGTGTCAATACTCCAGTGCCTCTACGTACACACGCACACGCCTGGATACTCCAGTGCCTCTATGCACACACATGAACATGCCTGGATACTCCAGTGTGTCTACTCACACACATGAACACGCCTGGATACTCCAGCGCCTCTACTCACACACACACACGACTAGATACTCCAGTGCCTCTACTCACACACATGAACACGCCTGGATACTCCAGCGCCTCTACTCACACACGCACACGACTAGATACTCCAGTGCCTCTACTCACACACATGAACACGCCTGGATACTCCAGTGCCTCTACTCACACACGCACACGCCTGGATACTCCAGTGCCTCTACTCACACACATGAACATGCCTGGATACTCCAATGCCTCTACGCACACACATGCACACACCTGGAGCCCAGGATTGCCAGTGGCCATTGCCATCGCCCTTGTGCTGAACAAGAAAGTGTCAGTGGTCCAGGACAAACGCACCAAAATTCCACCTTTAACATCCAGCATAGTCTTCCACTCGACCTCTTGTTCTTCCTGAGTGACCCCTGCCAGGAGGCGCAGAGGCCCCACTGGCCTCCCCAGAAGCAGGCATGCCTCTGTCACACTCACCCTGTTCTCTGTTCTCAGGCCCAGGGGTTAAAACCAACACAAGTTAAATAAAACCTCTGGCCTGAGGGTCATAGTTTCGTCTTCAAAATGTGTGCTTTAACCTTTTCCAGAATTAGGCTTTTTAAAGAAGCCTCCCATTGCCTTTAGGAAAACAGTTCAAAGGTTCTCCATGACCCAGCACCTCCTTCCCCTACCCCCCATTCCTGGGACATCTGCGTGTGTGGTTTCCTCTGTCTGGAGCAGCCCCTTCCACGCATACTGCATGGTCTCTTAGGGCTCCATAATAAAGGACCACAGACTGGCTTAAACAATAGAAAATTATTCTCTTAGTTCTGGAGGCCGGAAGTCTGGAATCCAGTATTGTCAGGGCTGCATTCCCTCCGAAGACTCCAGGGATGACGGTTCCTCACCTCGTCTAGTTTCTGGCAATCCTGGATGCTCCCTGGCTCACAGACGCATCCCTCCAGCCTCCACCACTTGTGTCTTCACACAGCACTGTCCTCTGCATCTTCTGTGTCCAAATTTCCCTCTTCTTCTAAGGACACCCAAGTCCACCATGGCCTCAAATGGACTAATTAAATCTGCAAAGACCCCACTTCCAAACAAGGTCACACTCACAGGTGCTGGGGGATGAGACTCCAACTTTTTTTTTTTTTTTTTTTTTTGATGGAGTCTCACTCTGTCGCCAGGCTGCAGTGCAGTGGCGCAATCACGGCTCACTGCAACCCCCGCCTCCCGTGTTCAAGTGATTCTTCAGCCTCAGCCTCCCGAGTAGCTGGGACTACAGGCGCCTGCCACCTCACGCGGCTAATTTTTTATTTTTTTAGTAGAGACGGGGTTTCATTATGTTGGCCACAATGGTCTCGATCTCTTGACCTCGTGATCCGCCCGCCTCAGCCTCCCAAAGTGCCGCGATTACAGGCGTGAGCCACCGCGCCCGGCTGAGACTCCAGCATATCTTTTAGGAGACACAACTCAACCCCCAACAATAATGAATGACGAAGCCTGTTGAGCGTTAGGAGCCCAGTTCCAAGGAGGACCCAAACCACGATCGACAATCCAGGGTGTGAAATAGACACAAAACAGGTCAATATCCACAAAACACTCATCTACTTCATTCCTCTGGACAAAACTCCTTTGCAGTTCTAGAACAAGAATTGTTTGCATTACTATCAGTTTTCTGCAATTGTCCCACCAAAGGGGCTGCTCCGGCTCTGGCTGAGCATCCTCCACCCTCTCCAACCTTTGGCCACCAAGTGTCCCCAAGCCCCTGGGATGCTCCCCATCACCAGTTTGGCCAGGTCCCCCTGGCCTGGATCTTCCCACATGTGTGGTGATGGAGGAGGCTCAGAGGGGTCTGTGGAACGGGACTTAACAGGTCTCAAGTGTCTCAAACTAATCTGGGCCCCCAAGGTGGCTGACTGAGGTCTCAGCTGCTTCCCAGTGGGGCAGACGGAGCATGAAGCTCTAAGAGCAGCACCCGTGGTCATGCCCTGCATCTCAGACAGGAGGGGAGACGGTGGAGTGGCATCTGGGCAGGTGCCTGGAGCCAGGAGGGACAGTAGATGAGGGAGGTATGACACACCAGGCAGGAGCCTGAGGGTGGCCAGACAGACCAGGACCAAGCAGGGGCCAACGCAGCACAAGGGGCTCCAGGAACGAACAGCCAGAGGGGCTGTGATTTGAGTGAAGGTGTCATCCCTGGAGTGTGGGGAGTTCAAGACCAGCCTGGGCAACATGGCGAGACCCCGTCTCTACTAAAAATTAAAAATTAGCCAGGTGTGGTGGCTCACACTTCTGGTCCAGCTACTTGGAAGGCTGAGATGGGAGGATCACTTTGCCAGACGTTGAGGCTACAATGAGCCCTGATGTGACCCACGCCACTCCTGCCTGGGCAACAGAGCAAGACTCTGTCTCCAAAAAGAAAAGAATGCCAATTTCACAGAACTCTTTGAGGAAACTGAAGAGGGACTGTCTCCCAACTCATTCGTTGAGGCCAGGATTACTCTGATACCAAAAGCACCACAAGAAAAAAAATTACAGACCAATATCCCTCATAAACACAGATGCAAAAATTATTAACAACATTTTAGTAAATCAAAATCCATCAATATTTGAAAAAATACTATAATATGACCAAGCAGAGTTTATTCCAGAATGCAAGGTTAGTTTAACAAAATCAGTGTGATTCGTTATATTAACAAACTAAAAAAGGAAACACATGATTATCATAATAGACGCAGAAAAAGCATTTGACAAAATCTAAAATCCATCCCTCATAAAGACTCTCAGCAAACTAGGAATAGGAAGAATGTGTCAGCCTGATATGAAAAACCCAAGTTAAATCTTAATCCATGTCTCTCCTCAGAGCAAGACGGAGGCAAGGATGTTCAATTCTACTCAACATTGTACTGGACACTCTAACCAAACCAATAAGGCAAGAAAAAGAAATAAAAGGTGTCCAGATTAGAAATAAAAAATTGTCTAATTCACAGACATGATCATCTGTGTAGAAAGTTGGGTATAATCCACAAAAAAACTACTAGAACTAATAAGCAACTTCAGCAAAGTTTCAGGATACAAAATCAATACACAAAAATCTATGGGATTTCTATGTCCTAGAAACGAATAATCAAATGAACATTTTTAAAAACAATGCTATTTATAATAGCATCAAAAATATGAAATACCTAGAAATACAACTGACAGAAGCCATACATTAAAAACTGTAAAACTGCTGAGAGAAATTAAAGATGTAAATAGGAGTTTTGCTGTGTTCGTGGATCAGAAAACTCCATATGCCGATTCTACCCAAACTCATCTATAGATTTAATGCAATTAAAATTGCAAGAGGCTTTTTTGTGGAAATTAACAAACTGATTCCAAAATTTGCATAGAAATTTGCAAAGAACCTATAATCCCCTAACAACTTTGAAAAATGAAGTTAGAGGGACTGACACTACCTGACCTCAAAACAGAGTATAAAGCTATAGTAATCAAGACAGTGTAGTATTTGAGTATAAAGCTGTGTTAATCAAGACAGTGTGGCATTTGAGTATAAAGCTGTGGTAATCAAGACAGTGTAGTATTTGAGTATAAAGCTGTAGTAATCAAGACAGTGTGGTATTTGAGTATAAAGCTGTAGTAATCAGACAGTGTAGTATTTGAGTATAAAGCTATAGTAATCAAGACAGTGTAGTATTTGAGTATAAAGCTGTAGTAATCAAGACAGTGTGGTATTTGAGTATAAAGCTGTAGTAATCAGACAGTGTAGTATTTGAGTATAAAGCTATAGTAATCAAGACAGTGTAGTATTTGAGTATAAAGCTGTAGTAATCAAGACAGTGTGGTATTTGAGTATAAAGCTGTGGTAATCAAGACAGTGTGGCATTTGAGTATAAAGCTGTGGTAATCAAGACAGTGTGGCATTTGAGTATAAAGCTGTAGTAATCAGACAGTGTAGTATTTGAGTATAAAGCTGTAGTAATCAAGACAGTGTGGTATTTGAGTATAAAGCTATGGTAATCAAGACGGTGTAGTATTTGAGTATAAAGCTGTGGTAATCAAGACGGTGTGGTATTTGAGTATAAAGCTGTGGTAATCAAGACGGTGTGGTATTTGAGTATAAAGCTGTAGTAATCAAGACAGTGTAGTATTTGAGTATAAAGCTGTAGTAATCAAGACAGTGTAGTATTTGAGCCAGGCATGGTGGCTGACACCTGTAATCCCAGCACTGCTACTAAAAATACAAAAAAAAAAAAAAAAACTAGCAAAGTGTGTCCGGGCGCGGTGGCTCACACCTGTAATCCCAGCACTTTGGGAGGCCAAGGTGGGTGGATCACGAGGTCAGGAAATCGAGACCATCCTGGCTAACACAGTGAAACCTCGTCTCTACTGAAAATACAAAAAAATTAGCTGGGTGTGGTGGTGCACACCTGTAATCCCAGCTACTTGGGAGGCTGAGGCAGGAGAATCGCTTGAACCCAGGAGACAGAGGTTGCAGTGAGCCGAGATAGCGCCACTGCACTCCATCCTGGGCAATAGAGGGAGACTCTGTTTCCAAAAAAAAAATGAAATCCTAAGCCCCCCACCAACTCAACAGACCCCCTCTTGGCCAAGGGAACCCCAGAAAACCTTAAAAACTGAATCCCTGGCCATGATGGGAAGGGGAGTTGGACATATCTCATCATATATCTCAGGCATTAATGTTAAAATAGATTTCATAAGACCAACAAAACAAACTCTTTGTGACAATAAGATATCAAATTATAAACAGGACCTAAGGCTGTGCCAGACAGGAGTTAAGTCACACACCCCTATGGGTTAAGAAGCTTATATCTTAACTCAAAACATTCCTTTCTGCTGACTCCAATTTTTCAATTAAACTTTATACCTTTAACCAGTTGCAAATTAAAGAATCTCTGAATCAACATATAACCTGTACACCCTGCTTCAAGATATCCTGCCATTTGGGGCCAAACCAATGTCTACCTTCTATGTATTGATTTCTGTCTTTGCCTGTAACTCCTGCCTCTCTGAAAACTATGAAACCAAAGTGTAATCTGACTGCTGGGGGCACACTTTCCCAGGACCTCTCGAAACTGTGTTCTCCAGGCTTTCTCAGGAAACTCGAAACTGTGTTCTCCAGGCTTTCCCAGGACCTCTCGAAACTGTGTTCTCCAGGCTTTCTCAGGACCTCTCGAAACTGTTCTCCAGGCTTCCTCAGGACCTCTCAAAACCGTGTTCTCCAGGCTTTCTCAGGACCTCTCGAAACTGTGTTCTCCAGGCTTTCTCAGGACCTCTCGAAACTGTGTTCTCCAGGCTTTCTCAGGACCTCTCGAAACTGTTCTCCAGGCTTCCTCAGGACCTCTCAAAACCGTGTTCTCCAGGCTTTCTCAGGAAACTCAAAACTGTGTTCTCCAGGCTTTCTCAGGACCTCTCCAAACTGTGTTCTCCAGGCTTCCTCAGGACCTCTCAAAACCGTGTTCTCCAGGCTTTCTCAGGAAACTCAAAACTGTGTTCTCCAGGCTTTCTCAGGAAACTCGAAACTGTGTTCTCCAGGCTTTCTCAGGACCTCTCGAAACTGTGTTCTCCAGGCTTTCTCAGGACCTCTCGAAATTGTGTTCTCCAGGCTTTCTCAGGACCTCTCGAAACCGTGTTCTCCAGGCTTTCTCAGGACCTCTCGAAACCGTGTTCTCGAGGCTTTCTCAGGACCTCTCCAAACTGTGTTCTCCAGGCTTTCTCAGGAAACTCGAAACTGTGTTCTCCAGGCTTTCTCAGGACCTCTCGAAACTGTGTTCTCCAGGCTTTCTCAGGAAACTCGAAACTGTGTTCTCCAGGCTTTCTCAGGACCTCTCGAAACCGTGTTCTCCAGCCTTTCTCAGGACCTCTCAAAACCGTGTTCTCCAGGCTTTCTCAGGAAACTTGAAACCGTGTTCTCCAGGCTTTCTCAGGACCTCTCGAAACTGTGTTCTCCAGACTTTCTCAGGAAACTCGAAACTGTGTTCTCCAGGCTTTCTCAGGAAACTCGAAACTGTGTTCTCCAGGCTTTCTCAGGACCTCTCGAAACCGTGTTCTCCAGGCTTTCTCAGGACCTCTCGAAACTGTGTTCTCCAGCCTTTCTCAGGACCTCTCAAAACCGTGTTCTCCAGGCTTTCTCAGGAAACTTGAAACCGTGTTCTCCAGGCTTTCTCAGGACCTCTCGAAACTGTGTTCTCCAGACTTTCTCAGGAAACTCGAAACTGTGTTCTCCAGGCTTTCTCAGGAAACTCGAAACTGTGTTCTCCAGTCTTTCTCAGAACCTCTCGAAACTGTTTTCTCCAGGCCATGGTCATTCATATTGACTCAGAATAAACCTCTTTAAAATATTTTACAGAATCTGTTTTTTTCCATTAACGTTATTGAGTTTTGAGAGTTCTTGATATACTCTGGATACAAGTCCTTTATCAAATATGTGATTTGCAAAAATTTTCTTACAGCCTTGGGCTTGTCTTTTCATTTTCTTAGCAGTGTCTTTGGAAGAGCAGAAGTTATTAGTTTTGATGAAACATCTTATTTATTTGATGGATTATGTTTTGATATCCTATCTAATAATGCTTTGCCTGATCTAAGTTTGCAAACATTTTCTTCTATGTCCTCTTATAGAAGTTTTATAATTTTAGCTTTTACATTTAGGTTTATGATCCATATTGACAATATTTTAATATAGTACAAGGTATGGATCAAAGTTCATTTTTTTGCATATGGATATCCAACTGTTTAGCATCATTTACTGAGAACAAAACTTGCCTTTATTGAATTGCTTTTGCAGCTTTGTTGAAAATCACTTGCTCATATTTGTGGGTCTATTTCTGGTATCTCTAATTTGTTCTATTGATCTGTCTATCTTGATGCAAATACCACACTGTCTTTTTTTAAAATATTATTTCTTTTATCATGATACTTCTTTTTCTTTTTTTTTTTTTTTTTTTGACAGTGTCTCACTCCATCACCCAGGCTGGAGTGCAGTAGTGAGATCTCAGCTCACCGCAACCTCCGCCTCCCAGGATCAAGTGATTCTCGTGCCTCAGCCTCCTGAGTAGCTGGAATTACAGGTGTGTGCCACCACGCCTGGCTACATTTTTTGTATTTTTAGTAGAGACGGGGTTTCACCATGTTGGCCAGGCTGGTCTCAAACTCCTGACCTCAAGTGATTCACCCACCTCAGCCTCCCCAGGAGCTGAGAACTCTGGCGGGGAGACTCTGTGGTGTAGGAACCCCAGGTCTCCAGCCATGTCTGAAAAACAGTGTTAACCCACGACTTCACCCCAGCTTTGAAACACCTGGGTGTTCTTCAGAAATACCTGCTATAGTTTGGACGTTTGTCCCCGAACCTCATGTTGAAATTTAATCCCCGATGTTGGAGGCGGGGCCTGGTGGGAGGTGTTGGGGTCATAGGGAAGGATCCAGAATGAATGGTTTAGTGCCCTCCTCATGGTGATGAGTGAGTTCTTGCTCTATTAGTTCCCACACGAGCTGGTTGTTTTAAAAAAGCCTGGCATCGCCCCTCTCTCTCACCTCTTCTCTTACCATGAGACACCTCCCGCCATGAGTGCACGCTCCCTGAGGCCTCCCCAGAAGCAGGTGCCGGCACCGTGCTTCCCGTACAGCCTGCAGAACCGTGAGCCAAACAAACCTCTTTTCTTTATAATGACCCAGCCTCTATCCTTCCCCTCACCTAGGAAAAAGAAAAAGAAATTACCCAGCCTCAGATATTCCTTCATAGCAACACAAAACTAGGACAATACTGGTGCCCAGGCCCCAGCCCAGACCAAGCACATCAGAGCCTGGGCATGGGGGTGGAACCAGCTCCAGTGAGCTCCTGAAGTCCCCAGGGGATTCTGTGCACATCCAGGGTGGAGAACTTGGCCGTAGACAGTCCAGACAAAAATATTCTTTATACGATTAGCACAGAGTTGTTGTTTAAACTCAGTGGCAAGAACAGAACACAAGAGTTTTAACAGGAGTCATAGTTTTCACCATTAAGAATCTTTACCTACTATTGGAATCCAGGTACACACATTTACCCTGGGGTTTAATTTGCTGTGTAAAATTGACTTGGTTCTTTTACAAATTGCTGGCAAGTTGAGGTTGGGGCCACCACAAAACAAGTCTCTAGCAAGACAAAGAGCATAGTTGTGTGTTTGGGTCTCTCCACACCAGAATGGAGCTCCTTGTGGGCAGAGGCTGGCTTGCCCCTTGTCTTAGTCTGTTTCCTGCTGCTTATAACAGAAACTGGGTAATTTAAAAGAAACAAAATGTATTTCTTACAGTTCTGGGGGCTGGGAAGTCCAAGGTCAATGGGCCACATCTGGTGAGGTTTTCTTGCTGGTGGGAACCCCAGAGTCCCAAGGCAGTGCAGGGCGTCGCATGGTGAGGGGCTGAGCGTGCTGGCTCAGGTCTCTCTCTTCTTATAAAGCTACTAGCCCCACTCCTATGATAACCCATTAATCTATAAATAAATTAATCTATTCATGAGGGCAGAGCTCTTGTGACCCAATCACCTCTTAAAGGCCCCACCTCTCAATACTGCCACATTGGGGATTAAATTCCAACTTGAGTTTTGGAGGTGACAAATATTCAAACCACAGCATCCTTAAATCATCAGAGACTGGCCTGCCTGCCCCCATGTCCACTCGAAAATGAATGCCGCGCCAGCCACTGCAGTCCTGTCACCAAGCCCAAAGCTCCAGCACTGGGGCCTCCCTGGGGGGCACCCAGGCTATTCAGGAAGGGGCAGAGGGCCCTGGGCAGGGTCACCAGAAACCGAGCCAGCCCCCACCCCCACCAGCCCCCACCCCCACCCTACCGAATGGTCCCTTTCCCTCTGCAGCAGTTCTCGGAACTGGCCACTGGGGGTCAGGGTTGGTCCGCGTCGCACAGAACCTGGCTCAGCCAGGAGCCACAGGAAGGACCCTGTTCCTCTACCCCAGCCAAGGGAAAACGGCGGCCCCTCTGTGGTTCAGCAGAGCTAGTCCAGGAACAGTGGGGCTTCAAAGTGCTTCCCCTCCATGGCAGAGCCAGCGCTGGACTGCTGGTCTCCCAATTCTTTGCCCAGGCTAAGAAGGGCGCACGTGTGCGTGCACACACACACACACACACACACACTCTACTCTACCTCCGGGAAGTTCTCCCCGCCTGTGGCTTGCAGCTTGCTGCCGCTCACCAGCCTCCCATCCTACTCACAGCTGACTTGAGGTCAGTGCTCCCTCCAAGCATCCACCTGAGCTGCCCAGGCCCAAGGCCGAAACCCCAGACCAGGTCCAGAGCAGCATGGGCAGGTGGGACCTCAGATGGGGCTGGCCCAACATGTGCAAGCCTCCAGCCTGAGGCAGGAAAATTATGATCCCCATTTGACAAGTGAGAAGACAGAGGCTCAGAGAGGTTGGGTAACTCACCCTGGGCCACACAGCAAGGAAAAAGCCAGTCCCAGACCTGTACTCCTGACCTCCACCTGGTCTGCTCCCCTCAGGAGACTATCTAGGCCACAGTGGCACCCTTGACTGGCCTGAGTCGGGAGCACAGGTCCACAGGGCTCTTTACCCGGTTCCACGGCAACAGTCCCCAGGCCACATACCTATGAGCACAGTTTGGACAGTGGAGCAGTCTCTGGCCCGACCACAGGCAGCACCCCAGGAACTCCACGTGCCTTCGGGGTGCACTCAAGTGGGTGGGGAAGAGGGGCCTAGAGCTCCACCTCAGCATCCTTTGTCCTGAGTGAGCAGGGCCCCGCTCACCTCCCAGAGCAGCCAGAGATGTGACGGAGCCTCTGTGGGCAGAAAACATCTCCCAGGTGATAAGCAGCAGGTATGAGGTCTCCCTGGTGAGAGTATGAGCTCCCCACATCCAACACTACCGGAGCCCTGAGAGGAAGCCACAGGCTCTGGGAAGCTCCATGCGGAAGCTGAGCGCCCTGTTGCTCCACGGTTAGCAAGCACGCTCCAGGGAAACTCCGTCAGAGCCTCCTGTTCCCATCTGCTAGATGGGATGACAGTAGTACTGCCCCTGGCCATTGTGGAGACAAAATGAAACACGGATGTATCTTTAGCTGTCAGCACCCGGCACATAGGAGGCATTCAGAACCAGAGACAGACCAGGAGGAGGCTCAGATCCCAGGAGTCGGCAAAGGTGGAGATGGAAGGAAGTGAGGTGGGATGGGGCCCAGCCATGCTGGAAGAACTGGGGCTGTCTTCTGGCTGAGCCCAGGCCTGCCCACCCCGACCCACATCAGGGTGTGCTCATGCCCCGCACAGCTTTGCCCAGACACCCCCCCCAACATCAGGGTGTGCTCATGCCCTGCACAGCTTTGCCCAGACACCCCCCCCCACATCAGGGTGCCCTCATGCCCCGCACAGCTTTGCCCAGACACCCCCCACATCAGGGTGCCCTCATGCCCCGCACAGCTTTGCCCAGGCCCCCCCCACATCAGGGTGCGCTCATGCCCCGCACAGCTTTGCCCAGACACCCCCCCAACATCAGGGTGCGCTCATGCCCTGCACAGCTTTGCCCAGACACCCCCCCCACATCAGGGTGCCCTCATGCCCCGCACAGCTTTGCCCAGACACCCCCCACATCAGGGTGCCCTCATGCCCCGCACAGCTTTGCCCAGACACCCCCCCAACATCAGGGTGCCCTCATGCCCCGCACAGCTTTGCCCAGGCCACCCACACACACATCAGAGTGCCCTCATGCCCAGCACAGCTTCTCCTGGAGGGAACACTTTCTCATACGTCCCCCGGGTAGGCCCTACTGATAAACAGTGTGTCCAGGACCAAGAGATTTCCTGGGATGTGGGGCATTCAGTGCCAAAACCTGGACAGTCCTGGGCCAATCCAGACCGTCGGTCACCCTTCCTGCAGAGGGGACATAAGAGGTCACAAGGTCACCAGGCTGACGCTCCTGAGAGGGCACAGCCAAGATGGACACCAAGTCCTGTGCTCACAGTATCCTCGCCCGGCTGCCGTGGCTTCTGGAGAGCAAGGCCATGACTTGCCATACATGTAAGCGGGGTGGGGTCTGGGCCGGGCTGTGACTCCCCTCACCCAGACTAGGCAGGGACACTCAGCCTCCCCCAGCAGAGGGTGGCTCCTCAGGCTTCAGGAAGAGGCCCAAGAAGGAGGAGCCCCAGGGTCCAGGGCTGGAGACAAAGCTCAAAAGACGCACAGCACAGACGCAGCGCTGGCCTGGAGTCCGGGGGGAGGCGGAGAGGGGCCATGATGCAGAGTTTAGAGAGGGCCCTGGGCACAAGAAGTGGGCCCCGACCCGGGCGGGAGGCAACCATTCAGCTGAGGCCTGGGGCTGAGCTGGCGTCCCCAAGACCCCCTGTGCAGTGGGCAGTGGCCGGCCTCCCACACCTCTGTCCACCTCTGTCCACCTCCTCTGTCCCGTCCCTAGGCTTGTCTGGACTTTGCTCTCCTCCAAGACTGCAGCCATGAAGATCCTCATGCCACAGCCCCTGCAGACCCTCATCTCCCTTCAGGGGGCCTCCAGCCTGAACCCTGGCTCCCCTTGATCCCCACCCAGCCTTTCATACGGTGCCCTTGCCCAGCCCAGAGCCCCAACTGCCTAGGTCTGGCCCAGACCACGCTTTTGGCTTCTGCATCAAAAGCCATTAAGCTAAACGCCGTCACCACTCTTCCAAGACTGCCGTGTTCTTTTAAATCATCCCATAAACACAAGGCGGATGGTGACGTGGCCCACGCCATGCCCTGCTGAGGGTGGGGTCCCGACTCCCTCAGGCTCCCAGAAGCCTCGGCCAGATGAGGGGCGGCATCACCCCAGTGAGCCCGAATTGGCTCAAAATTCCAGAAGCCAAAAAGACAACAGCGCGGCGTGAGAATTGTTGGCACCACAGCTGCAAGCACCAGCCGGGTGTTGGTGGCAGCCCCATGCCCCCACCTCCATCCCCAGCGCAGGGTGGCAGCCCGAAGGCCACAGGACCCAGCCGAGGGCACGGCCCGGCTTCCGCTACTGACTTGGCCCCGTCCGTTGATGACTGAGGCCATGGTTGTGGGGGTGGAAGGTGAGGGAGCTGCCCAGTCCTAGATTCAAACCTCTGTCTACCCCCTTGGGTACTGAAAGCTATGGTGACCACAGAGCCTGCACAACTAGACTCATTATAGGCACGTCTGCTGCAGGACCTGCAGGCCGGGCAGAATCTGGGTCAGCACAGGGGAGGGCCAGATCCAGCTCCTGCCCTTCCCCACTGCAGACCACATTTTGGAGCTGGATATAGGCTGAGGTCACAGGCAAGGAAAACTGCCCCGCAAGGCCACGTATACCACCTCACACCTCACCTCACCTGCGCCACCGCACAGCCATGCCACACCTCACCGACGCCAAGGCACACCTGTGCCACAGCAGCAGCCTGGAGCCGCCACGTGGCTTTCGTACATGCCCAGCTCCAGCACATGGACGTCTGCACAGCCACCGAACCTCAGAACCTCAGCGGGGATGCAGTTGCTATGACAACCTCAAGACTTTAAAAACCTGCTCCTGCCAGTGCTGCCTCTCCTGGTAAAAGCCTCCTCCACCTGCCATCCCTGCGACATCCCTGGGGATGGAGGAGGGAGGCCACTGAAGACCTGGTGTGATGTGGCCTACTGCCCTGGGCTGAGCACACTGGGATGGGGACAGGGTGGACCCGGAACCTGGCCCAGGACTCCATGGAGGGCTATGCAGGAGAGACAGATGTGTGTGTCCTGAAGGGCATGTGACAAACAGGGCCAGGACAAATGGAGAAACTGAGGCCCCTTCTGACTTATAAAGGTTTATCTGCTTCTCAGAGCTGAACCATCATTCACAGCTCTTTCTAGCTCAGTTCCTCTGACAAAAAAAAACCCATCACAGACTCTGGAAGTGGAGCCTATCCCCCTGCATGGTCAAACGTTCTGGACTGGGTAGAGCTGCAGTCCTCAGCTGGGCCCCCTCCTGGCTGCTGCCAAGGCAGTAGCAAAAGAGTCCCATCCACAAGCCCTGGACAGAGGTACCACCCCAACCCCTGCCAGGTCCCAGCCCAGTCTGGGCCCCCAGCACTGAGCCCAGGGCCTGGCATGCAGGGCACATTGGTTACATGGACCAGCAGAGGTGCTGGGAGCAAAGGGGTGGAGATAGGAACCAGGGCAGCCCATCAGCAGGAGGTCTAGGGAGGAGTTGGCCCATGGCGGGGTCCCCAGAGCTGAGGGTGACTCCACTCCAGTCCTCGCCGGTGCAGCAAAATGTCTAGCTCTGTGCAGAGAACGGGGATTTGGAGACAGAGGATACAACATGCGCCAGCCAGGTGCCACCTCCCAGCACTGCCCCAGCTGCCCGCCCGGCAAAGCTCTTCTTCAGGGTCCTCACAGCTACACAGATTCACCTTCGGCATCCCCCGTGCCACAGCCTGCCTGAGATTTCATCACAGCAGGATCCCTGCTCACTGGCCACAGAAAGGCGTGGGCCGTGGCCCTTCCAGCCCTGCAGCTGCTGGCTCCTCCTAGATGCTTGCCCAGTGACCCTCCTGAGGCTCCTCGAGCAGAGAACAGGGTCAGGAACAGGCTCCCCCGAGTGAGAGGTGCCCTCCTGGGCTCTGAACCTTATCAGAGAGACTCAGGGCATGTCCACGGGACGTGTGAGCAGGAATGTGTGCAGCCAGCACATGAAGCCTGAAGTGGGGCCCAAAAGTGCATCGAGTCATGCATGCAGACGTGTGCGGGTACAACGATGTTAGCCTTGCATGAGCAAATGAGACAGGGCATGTGAACATGACACATGGGGGCTGGATGCCATGAACACGGGGAATGAAACATGCGTGTGCACCAACGCCAATGCTGCAAGGATGCAGGGCAGCAAGCATGTGGCCGTGGACGCCACGAGGATGCAGGGCAGCAAGCATGTGGCCGTGGACACCACGAGGATGCAGGGCAGCAAGCATGTGGCCGTGGGACTCTGACCCTGACCTGGCCACTGCCCCTAACTCTAACATTCCACCCCACCCCCGACCCCTCTCCAGCAGGGCCTGGTCCCACACCGCCACCCAGCCTTCCCCAGCCCAGTTCGTCTCACAGCAATCAGCTCAAGAGAGCCCCACCCCACCACCCACAAGCAATGGCTCTTGGCCTGGAGACGACCTGGCAGGCAGGACATGGCAGTGCTGATCTGGGGAAGTTCATGCAAAAATGGAGTGTAAGTGTGTGACCATGTGTGGGAGGGCAGGTGTGTACGTGCTGGCATCTGTGTGCTTGTGTGTATGTGTGTGCTAAGGTCTGTGTGTGCTGGAATCTGTGAGCAGGTGTGTATGTGCGTGTGTGTGTGTGTGTACTGCAGTCACAGCACGAGGATCAGCCAGTCCCCGGGGGTAGCTGAAACTTCTGCCACAGGCTCAGGCCACTATCCATCCTTTGAGGTCGGGGTTTGTGCCAGGCAGGTTAGAAGGGGAAGAGAATGGGCAAGGTCAGAAGCTCCCTCACCTCCAACAGGGCCCATCATTCCGACCCTACCAGCTGCCAGCCTGGATCTGTTCTCTCCTGTCTGGATGTCCCCAAGGTGAGAGATCCAGAAAGGGCGGTGGGGGCTGCCTCACCCAGCCTTTCTCCTCCAACCTTCCCACCCCTCCTCATCTGCCCACGACGGAGAGCCCAGTCCAAGGTCAACAAATCTAGCCCCTGGAGCATCCCAGAGCTGCAGCCCATACTCCCCAGGCCCAGAAAACAGCCACGTGGGCACGGTCCTCCTGTGGCGGGACACGGACTCAGAAACCAGCCACATGGGCACGGTCCTCCTGTGGAGGGACACGGACTGCCGGCCTACAGGGTCGTCTCCAGGCCAGGAGCCAACAGGCGAGTCAAAAGCCTCCAGATCTGGGCATGCATCAGCCTTTCCCATCTGAGGATCCTTCAGCAAGAATTCACGGCCTGACGAGAAAGCCAGACATAGTCCACGTCAGGTCTTGGACACTCCTGGGCCCTCTTTGGGGGCTCAGGGCGCTCTGCCACTGCAGGCACCGGTGAAGGGTGTCACAGGACATACACACACTCCCACCCAGCCACATGTGTGTCCACACGCACTGACACACCTGAATAACCCCCTCCCCTGGAGACTCAAAGGCGCCTGCACCTGCCTGCCCACTCTGCCCACGATCTCCGAGTGGCCACAGCTGCTCCCAGCCCTGAGGACAGAGTGAGACCCCCTCCAGCCCTCTCCTACATCTCCAGACACACTGAGATCACCCAGGGACACGGCCCTGAGGCCAGGCACAGTGACACCTCCTCAGTGAAGCCCTCTGGGATTGTGCCTCCAGAGAGCACCTGGAAGCTTCCAAACTCAGGGCGGGCCCATTCCAGGGCCTATGCCTGGTTATTAGGGCCTGGGACTGGACAAGGCAAGGAGAACAGGGAGCAGTCACCACTGGGGAAGACTGTCCTCGGGGCCTGCCGTCCTGTGCTTGGATTCGGGCCTTTGTGAGTGAGCAGGAGGCTGCAAGCGCTTTGATAATTGATTTAAGCAACCCTCCCAGCCCCAAGAGGAGACAGGCCTGGGCCCTAGGGAACAGTCACCCTCCTTCCTGTCTGCGTGCTTCAGTCACGATGGGATCTTTGCACCAGGCTCCCTGAGCCTGCCGCCTACACGCGCCTGGGGCGGCAGGAGGCATGTGGGTAGGGCAGGCACAGCTTTAGCAGATGAGGTTCAGAGATGAGAGGGAGGCCTCGGTGCCCCAGCCCCAGTAGCCCTGTAAACCCCTACTTGCAGAAGGCCTTGGTCAGGGTGGGGGCTGCCCACAGGCAGCCAGACCTACACGCCACCGTGACCTCCGGCTTCCCTGCAACAGCCACTTCCCCAACCTGCTCAGGCCTCTGCTCCCCCAGCTGTCACCTCCAGAACCTCTGGCTTTAGGACCTGGTCCCAAGGGCCCTCTTTCCCCCAGGGGCCTTGCCCCCACTCACCCAGCCTCCCCCACCCACTCCGGGTTTCAGCACAAGCGTTGCCTTCTCTGCAAGGCCCAGTGGACTCCTGCTGCCCCCAGAGCTCCCCTTCCTCCTGCTCCACAGTGCACTGCACTATTTCATCTACCATCTGCTTCCCCCACCAAAGGGCCAGCCCCACGAGAGCAGGAATTGTTCCCTGTGCTCACCGCAGTCCTCCTGGGCAAGTGTTTGTGCAGCGGATGAATGACTCAGGGCCTAAGTTCGGGTATTTGGGAGGTGGCTGAGGACTCAGTCTGGCTACCCTGGCCCCTCTCACCTGCCCTGAGCTAAGGTGCCCGGTGTCTATGGTCCTGTCTAACATGACCTCCCCTGGGGACAGTTCATTGCTGACTGGAGGGGGAAAGAGAGAGGCAGCGGGTGCCCCGAGGTATGGTGGGGAATTCTGAATTTAAACGAGAAATGGCCCCTTCCCAGTTTTATAAATAAAGTGTGTTTTCTCCCAGCTTCCCTGGAGAATTCACCTCCCACTCTGAGGGAAACTGGCCCTGAATTACTTATCTCTTTCGAGAGAGCTAAGCTGCCCAATTACCTGCTTAGAGAACGCCAGGCCTGGAACTCTCGCTGGTCTTTTTTTTTTCCTTGTGACAGGGCCCCACTCCATCACCCAGGCTGGGGTGCAGTGGCACGATCTCGGCTCACTGCAGTCTTGACTTCCTGGGCTCAAGCGATTCTCCCACCTCAGCCTTTCAAGCAGCTGGGACTATAGGCATGCACCACCATACCCAGCTAATGTTTGTTTTTCTGGTTTTTTTGAGACAGAGTCTCGCTCTGTCCCCCAGGCTGCAGTGCAGTGGCACGATCTCGGCTCAATGCAACCTCCGCCTCCCAGGTCCAAGAAATTTTCCTGCCTCAGCCTCCCGAGTAGCTGGGATTACAGGCACCCACCACGACGCCCGGCTAATTTTTGTATTTTTAGTAGAGACGGGGTTTCGCCATGTTGGCCAGGCTGGTCTTGAACTCCTGACCTCAGGTGATCCGCCCACGTCGGCCTCCCAAAGTCCTGGGATTACAGGCGTGAGCCACCGCACCCGGCCTTTTGTATTTTTTTGTAGAGATGGGGTTTCACCATGTTGCCTAGACTGGTCTCGAACTCCTGGGCTCAAGCAATCTGCCCACCTTGGTCTCCCAAAGTGCTGGGACTACAGGTATGAGCTACCGCACCCAGCCCTCTCACTGGTCTTAATGGCCTAGGCCTCTTGGGAGGACTTAACCTGCAGGGCCACAGCTACAGTTGAGGCTTATCTTGGAGAGCTGATGGAGGAGAGAGAGCAGGGCAGACAGGCCTGGACTCTGGCCACAGGGCAGAATCCACCCCTCCTACCAGGGCCTGCCTGGCTGGAGATGAGATGGTCAACAAGCACACTGGAGTCTGTATGAATCTCTGGGTCTGTATGCCTGCTACACATATGCATGCCCGTGTGAAGATCCAAGTCACAGCACGGACTGAGGGACAGGTGTCCCTGCACACAGGGGGACAGGTGGAGGGCAGCTGCCACACCTATGTGAAGTGGCAATAAGAGTGAAGCCAGCACAGCTATGTTGTGTGTTGCTCAGGCTGTCTCAGGGTCCTGGCGCTTCTCCCTGGCCCCTGCCCTAGGGGTCTCCTTCAGGTCCCTGCAAGACCCCCACACGCAGCCCCACAAAATGCTCAGATGCACACTGACTGGCACCCATCACTCCCTCACCCCACACCCCAGACAGAGGATGTGCCATGTCAGTGGCCTTGCTGTCAGGCCCCCACCACCGTTCCGCCCGACAGAGCTGACCACGGCTCCCTCCCGCCCTGGCCTCTCCTCTCTTCACCCAAAGGGCCTCACAGGTTCATTTGAAAAGGCCAATTTATTTCTGAAAATGGAAACCATTTCCACAGGACGATGCTCTCACAAGCTCACAGCTGGCTGGAACAATGCCCAGCCCACGAACAGAGCAAAGGGCCTTTCTGAGCCCTGAGTGCTGGGGGTACAGACGGGGGAGCACCCCCGGCTCAGGCCCTGGTGTTGCAGCGGGCATCGGTGAGGTGCTTCTGGGAGGAGGAAAAGGCCCCTGGGGCTGCTGCTTTTGTGGCCAGGAGGACCTGACACCTCCAGCCGGCCTCCCCGGGGTCCTGAGCTCAGCACCTGGCAGTCTCCCCCATCCCCACTGCCCTCAGGGTCCCCATCCCTTCCATCATGCCCACCCCACCTCCAATGTGACCGGCGGGCGGCGGTGCCAGACCAGCCTTCAGGACAGGCTCAGGAGAGCAGAGCTAGAGCCTGGGAGGGGCTCCGATTCCCAGACTCACCAGATACCGGTGGAGGGAAGAGGACCCAGACTCGTGGTTGGCTTCAGAGGAAGCCAGACACACAGTGGGATCTTTGCATGGGAAGATTCTGTGCTCTGAGGGATGCCTCTGACACTGGGCTCCCCACTACTGAGGCTTAAGGGAAGACCCTCCTGGAACACCCTGCTCTGAAGAAGGTGTGGGTGGCAGTCGGTATCCTGCAGGGCAAAGAGCAGCAGGGGTGCCCAGAGCTCAGGCCACACGGGGGTCACTGGGCAGGCTGCCAGCCAGCCCTGGGGGGCAGAGGAAGGCACCGGCACTAGCCTGGGCCCCTCCCAAAATGCATGGAAGGGAGAGGCCCCCAGCAATGCCCCCAGGGAGGCCCAGAATCAGGCCAGCATGGCCAGCCCCACCGCAGGACAGCAGCTCGGTGACAGCAGGCCCCCAGGGAGGCCCAGAATCAGGCCAGCATGGCCAGCCCCACCGCAGGACAGCAGCTCAGTGACAGCAGGCCTGGGACATTCTCCCAGTGCCCGGTGCTGAGGCCATGGTCGGCCGCTCCCCAGCCAAGACCAGTGACCGCCTGGCCCAGCCCACACCCTGGTCAATGCCTGGGCCACTAGGGCCAAGGAGGACAAGGCCACCACATGCCAGGCCTGGCCTCTCTGTGTCACGCCTCTGGTTTCCAGGAGCTGTGAACTGACCCCTCCCGACCCCACGAACACCCCAAATCACCAAATTCAGCCCCAATGCACCCTCTCCTCACGGCTGCTAATCACCATCCCCTGACCTTGTGGGCCTCAAGCTCCACTTATGTGACAAACTGTGGCTACCACAAGCCCCACGCTCCCTGGAGACACACCCACAGATACCCCCACCGCCATCCCCAAACTGGCTGAAGAGGAGTGTGAGATATCTCAGCAGGGTTCCCTGACCCCGGACTCAACATCCGCATGGCACAGCCCATAGAAGGGTAGCTCGGGGCCCACCCCCAGTGTACCCTCAGGCTGGCGACATCAGGGTACTCAGGGCGACTGCCCAGGCTCCTGTCCTAACCAATAGACTTGACAGAGCAACTCTCAGGAAAGAAGGCTGACCGTGAGTGTGGGGTGACATCCTTGCAACCCCACAGGCAGCGGGCACAGTCTCGATGGGCAGACACATCTCTCCAGACTAAAAACACACAGTGACCAGGCACGGTGGGTCATGGCTGTAACCTGAGCACTTTGGGAGGCTGAGGTAGAGGCTGAAGCTCAGGAGATCGAGACCAGCCTGGGCAACATGGTGAAACCCCGTCTCTACAAAAAAAAAAAAATACAAAAATTAGCCAGGCATGGTGGCACATGCCTGTAGTCCCAGCTACTTGAGAGGCTGAGGTGGGAGGATCACCTGAGCCCAGGGAGGTCAGGGCTGCAGTGAACCATGATAGTGCCACTGCACCCCAGCCTGGGTGACAGGGCAAGACCCTGTCTCAAAAAAGAAGAAAGGAAAGAAAACACAGACCCTCTGACCCAACACGTCTCCGCTGAGGAGCGGCTCTGAGACTGGCGACTGCTCGTGTCAGCTGTGGCGTTGCCTGCAAAGCAGGTCCAGATGCAGCCGAGCTGCACACACACGGGTTGAATAAGCCAGGGTGCGTCCAGCAAGGAAGAAAAGCAGGGAGAAGGGAAGCACTTAAAGACCAACCCAGAGCAGAGTGTGACGCTCACCACCTCTGCAGGACGGCGGGAGAGTTACGTGTCAGCGTGAGAACGTCTTCTCTGCAGCCTTTCACAGCTTGCCTAGGCTGAGTTCCTCTTTTAGCAAAAGACAAAAAAAGAAGGTGGGTTGCCTATGGCCAACAAGTTCTGCTTCCACATGAGGGCATACAGACCCCCCAGATGCCCACACTCAGCCAAGGACATGTAGACCCACTCAGACACAACGCAGAGCTCACCCACAGAGACCCCCATACAGGCAGACACAGGCCCACACACGTACATGTCCTAACGGGCACACACACACAGGAACACACCATGTACACACACAGGGTGGGGCATGAGACCCACCAAGACACCCATGTTCACAGATAAGGGTGCCCAGGCCCATAGTGACTCCCAGACAGAGGCACAGATGCCCTCAGTGCCCTCTGCCCGAAGACCTGGGCACACCCAGAGGCCCCTGCATGGATCCCTTCCTGACACACAGGCGCACACGTGCCTCAGCCGCCCACTGAGGAGTCTGCCTGGGTAAGTGAATGCTGAGGAGACCCTGGGACAGCCGACTGCAGGCGCTACTGCAGCTCAGGGGAAGGTGGGGCCTGCCTTCCGGGCTCCACGTCAGCAAGGGGGATCCGCCTCCCTCCCTCACCAGCATCAGCACCGACACCAGGCTGGGAACCTCGCAGCCGGGGCTGAGGCAGCCAGCAGGGCAGGTCTTGAAACTCCTGAAACCTCAGCTGGAGGTCTGTCAGTGAGGACCGCACCTCGCCCTCCATCCCTGCGACTGCCTGTACTGGCCAAAACCAGGAACACACCAAGGCTACCAACTTCTGGACTCGAAGCACTGGACAGGTCAGTGGAGAGAAGAGTAGCTGGACCAGCAGGGTCTGCAGCATCTCTCGGGAGGGTGTGAGGGAGGGTGCAGACTCCAAGACCCCTGAGGGAAGGACCTTCAGATTCAAGGGAGCCAGAGATGAGCTTGGGAGGTGTGTTTCCAAAGGCACCGCTTGATTCTACGCAGCCCGTGCAGCTGCGGGTTGCTGGGGCAGGGACGGATCCACATCTCCTCTTCCCAGGAGGGTGGCCAGCAGCTGCTCTCTGCGGGAGGAGGGAACTGATCTGCTGAAGTCTCACCAGGAAGAGGCGGGAGGAGGCCCCCACACACCCCACCAGGCTCCCTCTGGCCCCATGTCCTTGACCTGGCAAAGTGGCCGCAGTCTCTGCCAGAGAACCTGGAGTGGCTGTGCCCTAACAGACGGCCGGATCTCAAAGTCTCTGGTTGTTTTTCTTTCCTAGAATCCAGCCCAAGGAGGCCCCCAACAAGATACCCAACTCCAAGTCACCTCCCACCTGCCCAGGGCGCAAATCGTCAACGGTCCCAGCTACAATGCAGGCCGCTGGGCACCCAGAGCCCCTTGACAGCAGGGGCTCCTTCTCCCTCCCCACGATGGGTGCCAACGTCTCTCAGGACAATGGCACTGGGCACAATGCCACCTTCTCCGAGCCGCTGCCGTTCCTCTATGTGCTCCTGCCCGCCGTGTACTCCGGGATCTGTGCTGTGGGGCTGACTGGCAACACAGCCGTCATCCTTGTAATCCTGAGGGCGCCCAAGATGAAGACGGTGACCAACGTGTTCATCCTGAACCTGGCCGTCGCCGACGGGCTCTTCACGCTGGTACTGCCCGTCAACATCGCGGAGCACCTGCTGCAGTACTGGCCCTTCGGGGAGCTGCTCTGCAAGCTGGTGCTGGCCGTCGACCACTACAACATCTTCTCCAGCATCTACTTCCTAGCCGTGATGAGCGTGGACCGATACCTGGTGGTGCTGGCCACCGTGAGGTCCCGCCACATGCCCTGGCGCACGTACCGGGGGGCGAAGGTCGCCAGCCTGTGTGTCTGGCTGGGCGTCACGGTCCTGGTTCTGCCCTTCTTCTCTTTTGCTGGCGTCTACAGCAATGAGCTGCAGGTCCCAAGCTGTGGGCTGAGCTTCCCGTGGCCCGAGCGGGTCTGGTTCAAGGCCAGCCGTGTCTACACGTTGGTCCTGGGCTTCGTGCTGCCCGTGTGCACCATCTGTGTGCTCTACACAGACCTCCTGCGCAGGCTGCGGGCCGTGCGGCTCCGCTCCGGAGCCAAGGCTCTAGGCAAGGCCAGGCGGAAGGTGACCGTCCTGGTCCTCGTCGTGCTGGCCGTGTGCCTCCTCTGCTGGACGCCCTTCCACCTGGCCTCTGTCGTGGCCCTGACCACGGACCTGCCCCAGACCCCACTGGTCATCAGCATGTCCTACGTCATCACCAGCCTCAGCTACGCCAACTCGTGCCTGAACCCCTTCCTCTACGCCTTTCTAGATGACAACTTCCGGAAGAACTTCCGCAGCATATTGCGGTGCTAAGGGGCCTGGGCGCCATCACCCCCATCATCATCATCACCCCCATCATCATCACCCCCATCGTCATGCCCATCATCATGCCCATCATCACCCCCCATCATCACCCCCATCATCATCACCCCCACCATCACCCCCCATCACCACGCCCATCATCACCCCCATCATCATCACGCCCATCATCATCACGCCCACCCCATCACGCCCAACCCCCCACCACCCCCATCATCATGCCCACCATCACCCCCACCACCACCCCCATCATCATCACCCCCACCATCACCCCCATCACCACGCCCATCATCACCCCCCATCACCACGTCCATCATCACCCCATCATCATCACGCCCATCATCATCACGCCCACCCCCACCATCACCCCCACCACCCCCACCACCCCCATCATCACCCCCATCATCACCCCCAACCCCACCACCTCCCCCATCATCACCCCCACCATCACGCCCACCCCCATCACCCCCATCATCACCCCCATCATCACGCCCACCACCACCCCATCATCACGCCCACCATCACGCCCACCCCCCCATCACGCCCACCATCACCCCCACCACCACCCCCATCATCACCCCCACCACCACCCCCATCATCAACCCCACCACCACCCCCATCATCACCCCCATCATCACGCCCACCCGCACCCAGTTCCGGATCACCCCCATCATCACGCCCACCCCCACCCAGTTCCGGATCACCCCCACCATCACGCCCACCCCCACCCAATTCCAGCTGTCTCTTTCAGGGGACGCCCGGCCTGTTCACATCCCAGTGCTGTCCTCTCCACGCAGGGAGACACAGACCCTCACACGCTGGCCACCAGACCTACAGACAGCCGTGGGCATATACCTCCCATGTCTCTGCTTCCTGGACAGCCCCTGGGTGGACAGCAGCAGGGATCCAGGTCCTGGCAGAGGCCCCCACACAGCAAGCATCCCGGGCCCACTTACCCACGAGAGACAGATGGACAAGCCCCTTGGAAGGCTCTGGGACTCAGGATCCCTAATGACAGTGGTCGGGAGGGGAGGGAACCTGAACTGTGATCTTGACCTGGGCCAGCGCCATGTTACATAGTCTCTCCCCAAGATGGGGTTGGGAGGTGGTAAGTGCGGGCACCTCAGGCAGCAGCGATGCTGTGTTGCTGCAAAGGCGGACACCTGCACCAAATGAAGGACACCTGCACCACATGAGACCAAGAAATCCACTCTCGTGGCCTGAAGCCCAAGTGGAGTTCCAGCAGGAGGCCCAGCCCCGCCGTGCCCATGTGCCATGGCCTGTGCTGCTGTGTTCCCCCTGCTGTGGCCGACGGTCCTCGCCATGGCCTGTACCCGCCCTGCTGTGTCCGACAGTCCTCTCCATGGCCTGTGCTCCCCTGCTGTGTCCGACGGTCCTCTCCATGGCCTGTGCTCCCCTGCTGTGTCCGACGGTCCTCTCCATGGCCTGTGCTCCCCTGTACCCCCCTGCTGTGGCCGACGGTCCTCTCCATGGCCTGTGCTCCCCTGTGCCCCCCTGCTGTGGCCAACGGTCCTCTCCATGGCCTGTGCTCCTCTGTATCCCCCTGCTGTGGCCAACAGTCCTCTCCATGGCCTGTGCTCCTCTGTATCCCCCTGCTGTGGCCAACAGTCCTCGCCATGGCCTGTGCTCCCCTGTACCCCCCTGCTGTGTCCGACGGTCCTCGCCATGGCCTGTGCTCCCCTGTACCCCCCTGCTGTGGCCGACGGTCCTCACCATGGCCTGTGCTCCTCTGTATCCCCCCCCGCTGTGGCCGACAGTCCTCGCCATGGCCTGTGCTCCTCTGTACCCCCCCGCTGTGGCCGACGGTCCTCTCCATGGCCTGTGCTCCTCTGTACCCCCCTGCTGTGGCCAACGGTCCTCTCCATGGCCTGTGCTCCTCTGTATCCCCCCACTGTGGCCGACGGTCCTCTCCATGGCCTGTGCTCCCCTGTACCCTCCTGCTGTGGCCGACAGTCCTCACCATGGCCTGTGCTCCCCTGTGCCCCCCTGCTGTGTCCGACAGTCCTCTCCATGGCCTGTGCTCCTCTGTACCCCCCCGCTGTGGCCGACGGTCCTCTCCATGGCCTGTGCTCCCCTGTACCCCCCCGCTGTGGCCGACGGTCCTCTCCATGGCCTGTGCTCCCCTGCTGTGGCCGACGGTCCTCTCCATGGCCTGTGCTCCCCTGTACCCCCCCGCTGTGGCCGACGGTCCTCGCCATGGCCTGTACCCCCCTGCTGTGGCCGATGCTCCTCTCATACTTTACTAGAGGCTACAGGGCCCTTTTGCCAGGACCTCTGGGCCACCACAGCCTAGGGACCATCCATCACTTGGACAGGCTGGCACCTGGAACTCTCTCTCCCGGGGTGTGGCCAGGGGCTTGTAATCAGCCAGCAGGAGCTGCATGCTGAAACTCTGGTGGGGGCAGGGTGAGGGGTGGTAATGAAATGCAGGCAGCTCAGAGACCACTGACTGTCAGGTGGGAGGGGCCAGGGGTTGGTCCCAGGTGTGCTGTGGCCAGGCCCCGACTCTTGGCCCCATGGCTCTCAGCTGGTTCCATGCCTGGCATTCCAGCCTGGCAGTGAGGTGTGAGTGTTCTGGGTTGGTTTCAGTCCTCATGACCCAGAGCTCTGATCAATCTGTCCAGCTGGCACACAGGACCCACCATTCAGCGCCCCACGAGGTGTCCCAGGGTGTATGCCCACCTCCACCCATCCACCAAGTACTCCAGCGTTCCAGGCCACTCGGCTCAGGCCTGCAGCAGTGCCCCTCCTCCGTGCTAGCCAGCCAAACACGCCAGGGCCATCTCCATCCACTTATCCTCCCTGACAACATTGTATTAGATATCTGTTGCTGAATAACAAATTTCTCCAAAACTTAGCCGCTTAAAACAACTTCTACTATTTCACAGCTTCTGTGGTTCAAGAATTAAAGTGGCTTTTTGGGTGGTTCTGGCTCAGGGTCTCTCCTGAGGTTGCAGTCAGGACGTTGGCCCAGGCCCTGGCCCTCTGAAGGCTGGGCAGGGGCTGGGGTATCTTCTTCTGAGAAGTCTTCCTTCCATGGCTATGGGCAGGAGGCCTCTGCTCCTCAACACATGGATGCTTCAGGGGCTGAGTGTCCTCGAAACATGGCACTGGGTCCCCCAGAGCCAGCGACCCAGGGGGGAGCCAAGAGGAAGCCTCAATACATTTGAGGCCAAGATTCCGAAGCCACTTGCCTTCCCTTCTACTACATTCTGTGCATTGGAAGCAAGTCACATGTCCAGCCCACACTCGGGGGCTGTAGATGGTTTATTTTTCTTTTGCTTCAATTTTTTTTTTTTAATTGAGAAGGGATCTCACTCTGCTGCCCAGGCTGGAGTGCTGTGGTGCGGTCACGGCTCACTGCAGCTTCGACTTCCTGAGCTCAAGCAATCCCCCCACATCAGGCTCTGGAGTAGCTGGGACTACATGCGTGCGCCACCACGCCAGGCAAATTTTTTTTTTTTTGAAAGACGGGGTCTCACTATGTTGCCCAGGCTGGTCTCAAACTCCTGGGCTCAAGTGATCCTCCTGCCTCAGCCTCCCAAAGTGCTGGGATTACAGGCATGAGCCCAGTCTGTGGGCAATTTTTAAGCCACCACCAACACCGACACCGCAGGAAGAACAAGCTGTCCCTGGATTTGTTTCCTGGCTGCGCTGCAGTCACACCTCGCAAAGCAGCAGCACGGCAGCCTGACTGCGCTCTGCACGCTGTTACTGTGCCCCGGAGCCCCTTGAGGAGACAAGTGAGACTGTGTTTCCGAGACACCCGCTCCAAGCCCGCGGCAGAGCCAGGTGTGAGGCGTAATGAGCAAGTGAACAACGAGGGGCGGGCAGGAGAGGCCCGGGAGTGGGAATGTGCGCAAGGCAGGACTGAGGGTGAGCACCGCGGGGTGGGGGGCGGAGGGGGCGGGGGAGCTTAAGGAGCGCCCAGGCAAGAGCCCCTACAGCCCTCAGGGCCGAGGTCTCCCACCCTGCCCCCAGTTTGCCCTCCGGCCCCAGCCGGACATCTCTGCTGCAGAGAAGGCGCCAACCAGGATTCCTCCAAAGAACCCGGACCCCTTCTTACCTCGGGCGTCTCCTATCCCCATCCACAGACCAGCAATGGGATCCTCAGCGTCTTCTCCGCGGGGACCAGGCAGATCAGGCACAGCCAAAGGGTCTGCAGACCGCCCCGCAGCCAGCCGGGAGGGAGGGGCAGGCGAGCTCTCCCCGGGAGGCGGGCCCTCCCCCACCGCGGACCTCCTGACACGGGGCGGGGTGGGCGCGGGGCAGGGGCCACACTGAGCGGCTCAGCCCGCCCCGTCTCCACGCTCTGGGCTCCTGGTCCCAGGGAGAGCCTGGCCCCGCCACCCACTTTAAGACCCCGCTAGTCACCGCGGTTCCCACCGCAGCGCCCTGGGGCCCAAGGCTGGGCCCGCGTGAGCCCACAGCGCCCCCTGGAGGGAGGGTCCGACGCCGCTGCTGAACCCCCGCCTTCCTGAGGTCGGACGCGACCCGGGACCCTCCCGGGCGCCCCAGCCTTCCCCCACAACCCCACAAAGAGGGTTCTGCGCTCCCCTTTGCACACGGAAGGAAACTGAGGCTCAGAAAAGCCAGGCGACTTGACCAAGCCCGACAGCAGAGGTGGGTTGGGGGAGCCGGGGGCTGGAGAGGAGACCCAGGGTGCGGTCAGAGGAGGGGTGGAGTGGGCCGGGGTGGAACCCAGTCCTGGAGGGCAAGGGAGCTAGTCAGCTTCCAACGCCCCCCAACTCCTCCTACGGCCCTTGGCCCCTGTCTGGCCAGCTCCTTCTGGAAGACACTAGCTGTGGGCTTAGCCCTGGATCCACACCCACCCGAAGACAGGACAGTCAGCACCATGTGTGAGCCTCCTCTACCAAGACCATACCATCTCCCGGGCCCAAGGGCACAGTAACTGCCCCGGTGCAGCCTCTCCCTCCCATATTGTCCCTTGATGCTAAATTTTTGCTTTAATGGCAATGTGTTTATTATGAATTATTTGCGTTCCTCCAAAATTTGCATTTTGAAATCTCAGCCCCCCAAGCTGATGGTATCAGGACAGGGGGGCCTTTGGGAGATGACAGGTCATGACGGCAGAGCCCTCCTGAATGGGATGAGTGCCTTTAGGAAAGGCACGCTCTCGAGCTGTCAAACCCATGTCATGATATAGTGAGAAGATGGCCCTCTGCAGCCTGGGAGCGGGTCTTCCCCGAACCTGACCGTGCCTGCACCTGATCTCAGATCTCCAGCCTCCAGAACCATGAGAAATAAACATCTGATGTCTCTATTGCCACTGAGTCTATGGTACTTTGCTATAGCAGTCCAGGATAAGACAGTGTCTGTCATTCAAACCTATAGAAAATCCTACAGAACTTGCCCATCTGCCCATGCCCTGGAGACGAGTACTTGGACTGGAGTGTGCCCGTGCCCACCCTCCAAAGCTGCTCTGTTTTGCAGGTCGGCCTGGGCTGAACTGGGCCAAACAGGAACCAGGAGGCAGATGTCTATGGCAAGAGTGTACCCAGCCCCAGAGGAGGCAGTCTGCTCATCCTTCACCAAAACTCCCCTCAGATCTGCTCAAGGAAGGGGAAATGAGCAGGAGCAGGGGATCTTCTGAGATGAAATGGGGGGAAGAAAACCCTGCATCCTGGGTGGGAGCAGCACCCTCCCACTGGATCCTCAGGAAACCTCTCTTTCCAGGGGGCAGGGGAGAGGTGCAGCCATCGGTTGTTTAGAGAGAAACCGTGTGTGCTGAAGAAAAGGTAACAGCCCGGCCAACACACCATTAACTGGCTTCAACTCTCCCCAGGGTTGCAGCCTCCTGGGGGACGCTTCACTGAGGGCAGAGCCCAGCCTGTTGAGCAGCACAGAACAGGTACAAGAATTCAGCCTAAACCCATAGCCTCCTCCCACCCACGTGCCAATCCCAGAAAAGTCACCCCAGAAGCAAATCCCCAGGTGGCAGGAGCCAGAAACACTGGTTACGAAGAATACCCAGCCGGTGAGCAGGTGTTTATTAGGGTCCTTTTTCATTACCCCAGAGACAGACCCAGGGCTGGCTACGTGCACAGGAAGTAACGCTTGCCACATGCATAAATACGTGAAGGTGCACATTACATCAGCACAGATTCACAAAACACCTCGCCTTGGCAAGAAAACTGTAGCTAGGCAGCTCCCGTCCTCAGGGACTCCTGCCACAGACGTCATGGAGACAGCATGGGCCTCCCCAGAACAGTCCCCACGGCCTAGACTCCCCAGAGCAGGAGGAGCAGCCCAGGCTCTGTTGCGAGACAGCCATCACTTCCTGTTCTTTGCAGGTGCCTAAGGTAGGTTACCTGGCCAAGGTTTTGGTGGAAAAAATGAGTTTTTTCAATGTTGCAGGTCTTTTAATAGTTCATCTGTAGGAAGTGCATTTGCAAAGTCACCAACCTGCAGCTTCCATCTGTAGACCAGGAAGGGTGATTCTCTGGGTGACCACAGCGGAGCATCCCCTGAGGTACAGACGCCCCCCACCCCCGCAGTGTCCTCACAGCCACCACAGCCTTTGCAGTTTGGCTCAAGCAAGCCCTGCCAGGCCCCACCCCTCACGCTGGCTCTGCTGTGAAGCCATCCTCCCGTTGGGCAGCAAGCTCAGGCCCTACACAGAGCCATCTTGAGGCTTGTAAATGAAGCAGGCGTCCCCAGAGCAGGACTCTGCTGTGGCCACCGGCTTCTCCTTCCACACAGCTTCCCCCGCAACACAGCACGGCCGCTGACCTCTGGCTTCAAGCAAAGGAGAGGTTGTGAGGGGAGCCTTGGGAGGATGTGGGGACCCCCAGAGAATCTTCTCCCACCCAAACAGAGCAGTCAAGACCAGGAAAACGAGGCCTCCACTTTGTGAACAACAGAGCTGCCCATGTGGTCACGCGGCACCTTCGTCCTGAGACACCTGCCCCACACTGGGAAGCAGGGCTCGGTTGACGGTCCACAGCATGATAGTTCATTGCACCGCTGGAGGGAATGGGCCAGGGCCTCTCGTTGGTCTCCTGAAGGGAAATGGGGGTTGGGCCCAGAGTCAAGCTGCAGTCAGGGATGAGGCCTGCACAGTGCAGCACACAGAAAACCTTCAGAGGTGCGGCTGGCCCAGGGCCAGCTCGGGGTCTGCAGCCAGGGACTGCCAGCCCACCTGGACACTCTCCTGGGGTGGCCCCGGCTGCACAGGTGGAGTCAGAACAGGCAAGTCCTCCAGGTGGCAGCTCCAAGCTCAGGGCAAGTCCCACCCCAAAGAAAAGCTGCCTGCTGCACTTCCCGGGCAGCGCCAAGCCTGTCCAGCTGCCCTGAGGAGACGTCACAGGGCTGAAGGCAGCTGGAGCCCTGCCATGCAAACAGCACACAGCACATGGGGGGCACAGGATGACACAGCTGCTGCTCCTCCTCCGGGTGCCTGCCCACCCAGGGTTCTGCCAACGCAGCAGCAGAGAGGCCAAGAGTCACATGAAGCGCGGGGAGGGAGGGGCATGGGCTCCAGTCACGGCCGTCCACCAGCATGTCAGCTGCTTCCAGGTAGGTCCTTGTGTCCCCTCAGCCCTGCACCAGGAGGGCAGCTTTAGTCTGTCTGGGGCCATGGAGGTGGCCCTAATGCTTTGACCTGTCCCATGATGTCACTAGGTCCTCCTCTGGGACCGAGCGTCCCTGGCCCACAGAGAAAAGCCCATCCCAGGCTCTGGATGCTCAGGGCCCAGGGTGTGTCCGCCTAGAGAGCAGTGACCTGTGTGAGCTCTGTGTTGGGCGTAGATGGGCTCTGCGGGCTGACAGGCACCATGGGCAGGTCCACGCCTAGTCATGCAGGCCGCGGTACCGTCTCGGAGGTCTTGCAGGCCAGGGCCACGTCCTTGGCAATGCTGCGCACGCGGTCAGACACCTGCACGTCCCGGCGCAGGGCAGATGCACAGCAGAACTTGCGGAAGCAGGCCTTGAAGTTCTCATCCAGGAAGGCGTAGAGGATGGGGTTGAGGCAGCTGTTGACGTAGCCCAGGGCCGTGCAGAAGCGCAGAATGGCCACCGCAGTCTCGCTGCCCGGCTGAACCCCCAGCCCTTGGACCAGCACGAAGACCTGGACAGGCGTCCAGCAGCCCACGAACACAGCCACCACCACCAGCACCAGCCGAGTGATGCGCCGCAGGTTCCGGTCCTTCTCTCGGGAGCCCGAGAGCAGGCGGACTCCACGGAGCCGCCGGATCATGAGGCTGTAGCAGACAGAGATGACGAGCACGGGTAGGATGAAGGAGAAGAGGAAGATGCAGGCGGCAAACACAGGGCCCCAGTAGTCCTGAGGGCTGGGGATCTCCACCAGGCACTCGATCTCTGCAGGGAGAGAAACGGGGTCAGAGTGGGCCCAGGAGACGTGCAGGGCACGTGGGCCCAGAGGAGCCACCCGGGAGCCAGGGAGCCTGGTGAGGGGAGGAGGGGACACCCCACTGACCTTCATCCTCGACCTGTGCCGAGCCCATGATGGCAACGGGAACACCGACCACAGAGGCCAGGGCCCAGATGGCCACATTGACAGCCTGGGCTTTGCTGGACGTGCGGACGTCGAGGGCACGGATGGGGTGGCAGATGGCTACATAGCGATCCACACTCATGGCAGTCAGGGTGAAGGTGCTGGTGAACATGTTGTAGTAGTCAATGGCAATGACTGTCTTGCACAGCGCATTCCCAAACGGCCAGAAGCCCAGGAGGATGTCCGTGCCCTGGAAGGGCAGCGTCAGCAGGACCAGAGTGTCGGCCAGGGCCAGGTTAAAGATGTAAATATTGGTGGCTGTCTTCATTTTGGTGTGCCTGCGGAGTAGAGGGAGAAGAAAGGCTTCACTTGGCCATGCTGGCTGGACCAGGCAGCAAAGGGCAAGGGGCTCCTCTTGGCCACCACAAGCTACACTGGCCCTGAGTCCCTTAACATCAGAGTTCCCATGGGGGCTTGGTAAGTGACAGCTCCTGGACCCAACCTGAGACTCACAAGTCAGTCTCAGGGGGTGGGGCCTGGGGTCAAACGTCTTAACCAGCTCCTCAAGTGACTCTGACACACACAGAAGGATTCCAAGCCTTAAACACAGGTCTACTTTAAAGGAGTCAGGGCATGTAGGCTACCAGAACACACCCCAGATTCTGCACAGGAGCAAAGGTTTAGAGCCCTAAGGGAAAGAGCCTGCTCCCCTTGCTTTTGAGTCCCCTCCATGACCCCTCACAGACTCAAATGCTGACCCTACAGTTGCCAGAGGTTTCTGAGGGCTCCAGAATCTATAAGAACATATCAAAAGGCTTCCAAGTCCACACTGCTGCCTAGCAATGGAGACCGAAAATGGTGACGGGGGGACAGGAGGGATGCTAATAAGGTATGATTGTATCCAAGCACCCGAAATGGTGCTGGAAAGGGCTGGGAAAATTGTTGTTGATTAATAAATTTTTGTTAAATAAGTTAATGGTTGTAATAGTTGGGGGGGATTATGGTGGTGATGGTGGTGGTGATGATGGCAGTGATCATGGTGGTGATGGTGATGACTGTGAGCATGATGGTAGTGGTGGTGGTGATGATGATGGTGATGATGACGGTGGTGGTGGTGATAGCGGTGATGGTGATAATGGTGGTGATGGTGACAAATGTAATGATGGTGGTGATAGTGATGGTGATGGTGGTGATGATGATGGTGGTAATAGTGATGATGAATGTGATGATGATGGTGGTGGTGGTGATAGTGAGGATGGTGATGATGGTGATGGTGATGACTGTGATGATAGTGATGGTGATGATGATGGTGGTGGTGATAGTGAGGATGGTGATGATGGTGACGGTGATGACTGTGATGATGGTGACAGTGATGACTGTGATGATGGTGATGGTGATGATGGTGGTGGTGATAGTGAGGATGGTGATGATGGTGACGGTGATGACTGTGATGATGGTGATGGTCATGATGGTGGTGGGTGATAGTGGTGATGGTGATGATGGTGGTGATGGTCATGATGATGGTGATGATGGTGGTGATGGTGGTGGTGAGGATGGTGAATGTGATAATGATGGTGCTGGTGGTGGTGATAGTGGTGATGATGATAGTGGTGATGATGGTGATGATGGTGGTGATGGTGATGATTGTGATGATGATGGTGGCGGCGATATTGGCAGTGGCAGCAGCACCCAGGATGACACTATTCTGTGTCAGTGTAGCTGCGGTGAGGAAATATGGGGCTCCGTTCTGCCTGTTAGAGAGGGATTATGAATAAGCACAAAGAGGCCGCAATTACGAAGAGACAACAACAATGACAATGATTATGGCAAATACCTGTGCCAAGCTCTTCAGGGGGAATTTATGTCATTGAAGATTTGCAAAAATACTACTTTGATCCCCACTCTATAGAGGAAGAAACTGAGGCCCAGAGGATCTATGTTGTTTTTTTAAGGCCTTAGAGCTGGTAAAAAGCAGAGCAGGGCTCAGAACGGAATGTCCTGACTCCCAAGATGGTCGCCCCAGCCCACTGGCTGGAAACATGCTGCATGCGGCCTCTCGGGCCAGTGTGGCCACGGCAGCTCCTGAGCATCGCTCTCTCTGGGGACTCTGGCCAGCAGAGGACCTTCCCTGTCTGCTCTAATCCAGGAAGTGCCTCTGAGAGATTAAATGCCTCAATGCAGAGGAGAAACACAGTAGAGAAGCGATCATATCAGGAAAGGTGCTCAAGCCCAGGGACTTCCCCGGGCTGCCGCACTCCTCAGCCGTGACACGCCCGCCAGCCACGATGGGACATGCACATCACGAGGCAACCTCCCCAGGAGCCTCCCTTAGGAGTCAGCAGTGGGGAGGGACAGCTGTTCTTCCCAGTGTCTCGTCTGACCACGCATCACCTGCACACACATGTACACACACATACATATACACGTGGCTGCATGGTCCACCTTGCTCACTTTCCAGATGGGAAAAACAAGGCCCAGAGGGGAACAGCTTTTCTCAGGGACACTAAGAGGACAGGGCTAGGATGGTGGCAGCTTGAACACCCCCACTACCCTGTCCCGCCTCTACCTACATAACACCTCCGGTTGGGGCCCTTTGAGGTTGTAAGGAGGGAACACTTGCTTTAGATTCCTGGGCACTTTCTTCAGAATCACCTTTTTCCGGGTCCAGGCAAACATCCTGGACCAATAAGAAACCTCATTCCAGCTGTCAGTCATTTTCCTGCTAAAGCACCACCCATAACCCCCCACTGCCTGAAGAACAGAGTTCCCCCAGCCGGGCCTTCAAGATCCCACCTGCTGTCTCCAGCCCCTTCAGTTCTCTCTCCTCTGGATAGATTTGGGGTCCATCATTTCCTCTGCCCAGAAAACCCTCCCTTTCTGCTTAAGTCATCTCTATCTTCTACCTGCCCGATCCACAATCCACGTGAAGGGTTCCTTGCCCACCCCCACGCTGCCCCCCATGCTGTGCCCATGCTGTCCCCAGTGCTATCCCCCGGCTCCCCCCCGACTATCCACCCCACACCATCTCCCCCCACACCATCTCCCCCCACACCATCTCCCCCACACTATCCCCCCACTATCCCCCACACTATCCTCCCCACACTATCCCCCCGATGCTATCTCCCCACTATCCCCCCAGCTCCCCCCAACTATCCCCCACACTATCCACCCCACACCATCTCCCCCACACTATCCCCCCCACACCATCTCCCCCACGCTATCCCCCCGGACGATCTCCCCCACACTATCCCCCCAGACGATCTCCCCCATGCTATCCCCCCAGACGATCTCCCCCACACTATCCGCCCCACACCATCTCCCCCACGCTATCCCCCTAGACGATCTCCCCCACGCTATCCCCCACACCATCTCCCCCCACACCATCTCCCCCACACTATCCCCCCACTATCCCCCACACTATCCCCCTGACGCTATCCCCCCGCTATCCCCCCAGCTCCCCCAACTATCCCCCACACTATCCCCCCATACCATCTCCCCACGCTATCCCCCCCACACCATCTCCCCCACACTATCCCCCCACACCATCTCCCCCACGCTATCCCCCCAACACCATCTCCCCCACACTATCCCCCCACACCATCTCCCCCACGCTATCCCCCCACACCATCTCCCCAACACTATCCCCCCAGATGATCTCCCCCACGCTATTCCCCCCACACCATCTCCCCCACGCTATCCCCCCACAACATCTCCCCAACACTATCCCCCCAGATGATCTCCCCCACGATATCCCCCCCACACCATCTCCCCCACGCTATCCCCCCAGACGATCTCCCCGACACTATCCCCCCCACACCATCTCCCCCACACTATCCCCCCGCTATTCCTCTGGCCACCCCCACTGTCCCCCCATGCTATGCCCCCACGCTATCCCCCTGGCTGCTCCCCACTGTCCCCCACACTATCCCCCTGCTATTCCTCTGGCTGCCCTCACTGTCCCTAACACTATCCCCCCATGCTGTCCCCCATTATGTCCCTGGCTGCTCCCCACTGTCCCCCACAGTATCCCCACACTATCCCCCTGGTTGCTCCCCATTATCCCCCACACTGCTTTCCCACACTGCCCCCCACACTTACCCCCACACTGCTCCACACACCGACCCCCACACTGCCCCCACACTGCCTCCACACTGCTCCCCACACTGACCCCCACACTGACCCCCCCACTGCCCCCCACTGCCCCCCACACTGCCCACCGCACTGCCCCCCGCACTGCCCCCCACACTGCTCCCCACACTGACCCCCACACTGCCCCCACACTGCTCCCCACACTGACTCCCACACCGCCCCCCACACCGCTCCCCACACTGACCCTCACACTGACCCCCACACTGCCCACACACTGACTCCCACACTGACCCGCACACTGCCCCCCACACTGCCCACACACTGCCCCCCACACTGCCCACACACTGCCCCACACACTGACACCACACTGACCCCCACGCTGCCCACACACTGCCCACACACACTGCCCCCCACACTGCCCACACACTGCCCCCACACACTGCCCCCACACTGCCCCCACACACTGACCCTCACACTGCCCACACACTGCCCCCACACTGACCCCCACACTGCCCCCACACACTGCCCCCATACTGCCCCCCACACTGACCCCACACACTGCCCCACACACACTGCCCCCCACACTGCCCCCACACACTGCCCCCCACACTGCCCACACACTGCCCCACACACTGACACCACACTGACCCCCACGCTGCCCACACACTGCCCACACACACTGCCCCCCACACTGCCCCCACACTGCCCCCACACACTGCCCCCACACTGCCCCCACACACTGACCCCCACACTGCCCACACACTGCCCCCACACTGACCCCACACACTGCCCCCACACACGGCCCCCACACTGCCCCCACACACGGCCCCCACACTGCCCCACACACTGACCCCACACTGACCCCCACGCTGCCCACACACTGCCCACACACACTGCCCCCCACACTGCCCTCACACTGCCCCCACACACGGCCCCCACACTGCCCCACACACTGACCCCACACTGACCCCCACGCTGCCCACACACTGCCCACACACACTGCCCCCCACACTGCCCTCACACTGCCCCCACACACTGCCCCCACACTGCCCCCACACACTGCCCCACACACTGCCCACACACTGCCCCCACACTGCCCACACACTGCCCCCACACTGCCCACACACTGCCCACACACTGCCCCCACACACTGCCCCCCACACTGCCCACACACTGCCCCCACACTGCCCACACACTGCCCACACACTGCCCCCACACTGCCCCCACACACTGCCCCCCACACTGCCCACACACTGCCCCCACACTGCCCAAACACTGCCCACACACACTGCCCCCCACACTGCCCCCACACTGACCCCCACACACTGCCCACACACTGCCCACACACTGCCCCCACACTGCCCCCACACACTGCCCCCCACACTGCCCACACACTGCCCCCACACTGCCCCCACACTGCCCCCACACACTGCCCCCACACTGCCCCACACACTGACCCCACACTGCCCCACACACTGCCCACACACTGCCCCCACACTGCCCCCACACACTGCCCCCACACTGCCCACACACTGCCCCCACACACTGCCCCCACACTGCCCCACACACTGACCCCACACTGACCCCCACACACTGCCCCCACACTGCCCACACACTGACCCCCACACTGCCCCCACACACTGCCCCCCACACTGCCCACACACTGCCCCCACACTGCCCCCACACTGCCCACACACACTGCCCCCCACACTGCCCCCACACTGCCCCCACACACTGCCCCCCACACTGCCCACACACTGCCCCCACACTGCCCCCACACTGCCCCCCACACTGCCCCCACACTGCCCCACACACTGCCCCCTCACTGCCCCCCACACTGACCCCCACACTGCCCTCTCACTGCCCCCCACACTGACCCCCACACTGCCCCCCACACTGACCCACACACTGACCCCCACACACTGCCCCCCACACTGCCCCACACACTGCCCCCCACACTGCCCACACACTGCCCCCACACTGCCCCCCACACTGCCCCCCACACTGCCCCCACACTGACCCACACACTGACCCCCCCACACTGCCCCCCACACTGCCCCACACACTGCCCCCACACTGCCCCCCACACTGACCCCACACTGACCCCCACACACTGCCCCCACACTGCCCCCCACACTGCCCCCCACACACGGCCCCACACACACTGCCCCCACACTGCCCCCACACACTGCCCCCCACACTGACCCCCACACTGACCCCCACACACTGCCCCCACACTGCCCCCCACACTGACCCCACACACTGCCCCACACACACTGCCCCCCACACTGCCCCCACACACTGCCCCCCACACTGCCCCCACACACTGCCCCCACACACGGCCCCCACACTGCCCCCACACACTGCCCCCACACTGCCCCACACACTGACCCCACACTGACCCCCACACACTGACCCCACACTGCCTACACACTGACCCCCACACTGCCCCCACACACTGCCCCCACACTGCCCCCACACACTGCCCCCACACTGCCCCCACACACTGCCCCCACACTGCCCCACACACTGACCCCACACTGACCCCCACACACTGCCCCCACACTGCCCCACACACTGACCCCACACTGCCCCCACACACTGCCCCCACACACTGCCCCCACACTGCCCCCACACACTGCCCCCACACTGCCCCCACACACTGCCCCCACACTGCCCCACACACTGACCCCACACTGACCCCCACACACTGCCCCGCACACACTGCCCCCTCACTGCCCCCACACACTGACCCCCACACTGCCCACACACTGCCCCCCACACTGCCCCCCACACTGACCCCCACACTGCCCACACACTGCCCCCCACACTGCCCCCACGCACTGCCCCCTCACTGCCCCCACACACTGACCCCACACACTGCCCCCACACACTGCCCCCACACTGACCCCCACACACTGCCCCCACACTGCCCCACACACTGCCCCCCACACTGACCCCCACACTGCCCCCACACTGCCCCCCACACACTGCCCCCACACTGCCCCCCACACTGACCCCCACACTGCCCCCACACTGCCCCACACACTGACCCCCACACTGCCCACACACTGCCCCCACACTGCCCCCCACACTGCCCCCCACACTGACCTCCACACTGCCCCCACACACTGCCCCCACACTGCCCCACACACTGACCCCACACTGCCCCACACACTGACCCCCACACTGCCCCCACACTGCTCCCACAGTGCCCCACACACTGACCCCCACACTGCCCCCACACTGCCGCCACACTGCCCCCACACACTGCCCACACACTGACCCCCACACACTGACCCCCACACTGCCCACACACTGCCCCCACACTGCCCCCACACTGACCCCCACACTGCCCCCACACTGCCCCCCACACTGACCCCCACACACTGCCCCCCACACTGCTCCCACACACTGCCCCCACACACTGCCCCCCACACACTGCCCCCCACACACTGCCCCCACACTAACCCACACACTGCCCCCACACTGCCCCCCACACTGCCCCCCACACTGACCCCCACACTGCCCCCTCAATCTCAACTATCAGCTGCTCTCTCAATGGCCCCCACAAGTTTTCCCATCTCTGAGCACCAACAGATCATGGGCTCAGCCACAGACACCTGCCATGAGCAGGAGCCCTGGAGCCTGAGAGGGGTTTCAGAACGGTCCCAGCTCCAGCCCCTGCGCCTCCCTTCGCCCATCTAGGGAATGGGCTGAAAAAAGACTCTCCCAGGGCCGCTGTGGGATCTCATGAGGTCATTCAAGCAGACAGCTTGACACAGAGCCTGGTCCACAGCTCAAACCAGAGGTCAGGGTGGTGACGTCTCTGCCTGGGACAGAGCGGGGTGGGCCAGGGCCAGCCCCTTCCCCTCCCCTCCCCTCCCTGGGGAGGGGAGCACCCAGGGCCTTAGGATTGACCCTGCCTCCTGGACAGGGTCAAAAACATTGAATGGGGGAAGCAGGAAATCAACACCTGCTCAGGCCCATCCAGAACAGACCCCGTCTCAGTTTCCCCCTCTGCAGCCATGTGGGACTCACCAGACAGGAACCTTGGGGCCCAGCCTACCTGAGGATGACGTACATGACAAGGCAGTTCCCCAGGAGCCCTCCGACACACACGGCCAGGTAGAGCCCCACGATGGTGACCTTGAGCCCGAGGGGCAGGAAGGCGCTGTGGCTGGCATTGAGCAGCAGATGCGGGGGCAGCAGACTGTGGTTGGGGCTCAGGAGGGACAGGTTGCCCTGAAGGTGGCTGCCGTAGATAACCTCCCAGAATGGGGCGGGGAAGAGGGGCTCCATGCCACTGCCCTGCAAATCCACTGTCTGTACAGTACCTGGGACAGAGCGCAGAGACAAGTGGCTGCAGTGCCAGACACACGCCCAGCAGAGGCCTCACAACCCAGCACGTGCAGCCCAGCAGGCACATGGACCCCCACACTGGGCAGCCACAGACACTGAGGCACACGGGCACACACACCAGAACACACAGGCACACATGCACATGCAGGGACACATGGAGACAGGAGGACACGTGTGCACAGACAGGGACTCACAGAACACAAAGACACACATGCACCCGCAAGGACACGGTCCCATTTGGTTTAGAGACTCACACGCAGGGTGCCTGGAGGCAGCTACACCCCAGGACACGTGTCCACCCACAGGGACTGATGAACACACAGCCACTCGTGTGTTCACAGGCACAGGGATGCAGGGACACAAGTCACACACACAGACACACAGAAATGCCCAAACCTGCCCTCACGCACACGCAGGCACAAAAGAGACTGAGACACACCCAGAAACGCCTGGGACCCAGCTTCCTCCTGCCCCTTCCACCCGCCCTGCTTTGCTGCAGTCTGTCAGCAGGACCCCCACCCGACCTCCAGCGGCTCAGGCCCTTACCTCTGCAACCTCCGTGGGAGCTGGGACCACCGTGGAGACCCCCGCCCTCAGCCGGCCGGCAGTTGAGCACAGGTGCAGAGCAGGGTAGAAGAGGATCTTCTCGGCAGACGCCAGACCAGACGCAGCAGCCGAGTGAGCCGGCAGCCCGAAGCTGGGGGGGAGGGGGAGGAGGCTGCAGCTCCAGAAGGGGAGGGGCTACGCAGGCTGGAGGAGGGGGGGGCTGCGGGAAGGTGGGTCACCGCACCCAGGGCTGCGCCGGCCCCACACTGGACGGGGACAGACACACAGTCCAGGACACACAAACAGAGATGAAAAAGGAGGCTCAGACCCACAGACCCCAGACAGACACACACACACAGGCCAGGACACACGGACAGAGATGCCCACGGGTTCACAGACACAGGATTGGAGACACAGGACAGAGAGACACACACAAGGACACACAGACACGGGGACCACGACTCACACGGAGACACAGCCTTGGACAGACTGGCCCGGACCCCCCAGCTGGGCTCCCGGCACACCGAAATGCCCCCACCCGGCCAGCTCTCGACAGATCAAAGCTTCGTTGTAAACAAACGGGTAAGATGCTTGGGTCCAGGACACGGCACTGGCCCAGCACCTGCTGTGTGCTCCTGGAGCTCAGTCACCCCCACCATACCCAGCCACTGCTGAGAGCACGAAGCCTCAGAGGTGTGAGGCCACCTGTCACAGTGGCAGAGACAGGGTGAAACCCGGGTCTGTTCGTCACTTGGAGACACGCCCAGGGCACCTCTGCCACAGCTGGGCCCCAGATCAGTGCCTGAGCATCACTCCCGCAGACAGGCCCCTGGCACCCACACAGCTGAATGGCCCCTTCAGAGCTGCCTCCTTCTCAGCACGGGGGTCCCATGCCTGATCCACTGAGATGAAAGGTCACAGGTCAAGGCTGTGTGGGTGACCCCTGAGCTGAATCACCAGCTCCCTCCCGGTCATGGGGTTGTACTTCCTGCATGAGCTTTGCAGGAAAACCAGACCTCTCCCCACACAGCTCAGACCCTGCTCCGAGCACCTTCTCCAAGAGTGGGGACCTGGTTGCTAGGCAACTGGCAGCAGCGTTGCTAGGATACCTGGCAAATCAGGAGAGGATGGAACAGGCAGATGCCCCAGGACCCAGCATCCCTCGCTGTCCCCCAGGATTTCTCCCTGCATCTTCACGGCAACCAAGACTCAGGGACACGTGTGAAGGCACGGGGCACGTCAACAGAGACACTCAAGGGACACATGGGGACACACATTCCTGCAAACACACACACAGATGCCCAGACAGGCATACGGGTGAACACACAGAGACATGGATGGGTACACACTCAGAAATGCAGGCACTCACAGGGATGCACAAACACACGGGCCACACACATGCAAGATGACGCCAACGTGCACGCAGGCACATGGGTAGACCTAGAGTGTGCATGGACACCTTTGGGAACAGGCAGACACAGACCAAGGCCCTCCGACACCCAGAGGACACACACATGCACAAACACGCTCTCCAGGCAAAGCTCGAGGGTGAGCCCCCTGACCTCAGGAGCCGAGAGGGGGCAGGAATCCAGGCAGGCTCGGACTCCTGCAGCCCTCCGCCCCAGCTGGGCTCACCAAGGTCTGAGCAGGAGACCCTAGACCCTCCTACCCGAGCTTCCTGAGCCTGCCTCCCAGCCTGGGACCCAGCCTGGGCACTGTAGGCACTGAGGGTGGGCAGAGCAGAGACCTCGTAAGGGAAGAAGGACAAAGGAGCCCAACCTGATGTCCCCGGCCCAGGAACCAGTGTCAGAGGCCAGGGCAGAGTGTGGGACACAGGCACCTCATCCCTGCTACTGCAGACACCTCTCCCTTCGCATGTCTGTCTTCCACCTGGTGGTCACCCCACAGCTTCCTCCCTACAGGCAGAGACAGGGAGGATGAGGGGTTGGGATGGGGAGGAGGAGGAAAGGGAAAGGAGTGGCGAGGAAGTATGGAGAGATCAAGAGAGAGGATGGGTAAGGAAGGATGGGAGAAGGGGGAGGAAAACACGCTGGGGATAGGAGGACAGGAAGAAAGGAGGGGGGACGAGGTCAGACCTAGCTCCCTGACCCCCACCTCTTTTGACCCCAAGCCTTCTCACCCAGCAATAGCAACCAGCCACCTGCACCCCCACCAAGGCAGCTCCCAGCTCTGCCTTGCCTGGCCTTTCAGGAGTCAATAGAGACCTCAACTCCCTCCGTGGGAGCCGCTCAGGGTCCAGCAGAAGGCCGTGGCCTCCCCAGTCCAGGTGTTCACAATCTCATAATGTGTTCCCTTGAACTTCTTGTGTGCTCTGTGTCATTCTGCCCTGACATGTTCATAACCATAGAACCCAGGACAGCTTCTCCCTCCCTTGTGCCTGCTGCAAACCCCCAGCACAGACCGTGGCACGCTGAACAGCCTAGGCCCCCTGCACAGAACCTGCCCCCCACCCACATAGACCCCTAGCCCACAGTACAGACCTTGCCCCCTGCATTGACCCTGCACACCTGCCTGCACACAACCTGTCCCCCCTGCAAAGATCCTGCCCCCTTGCAAAGACCCTGGCCTCTCTGCATAGACCCTGGCCACTCTGCACAGACCCTGGCCACTCTGCACAGACCCTGACCACTCTGCACAGATCCTGGCCTCCTGCACAGACCCTGGCCACTCTGCACAGATCCTGGCCTCCCTGCACAGACCCTGGCCACTCTGCACAGACCCTGGCCACTCTGCACAGACCCTGCCCTCCCTGCACAGACCCTGGCCACTCTGCACAGACCCTGGCCTCCTGCACAGATCCTGGCCTCCCTGCACAGACCCTGGCCTCCCTGCACAGATCCTGGCCTCCCTGCACAGACCCTGCCCTCCCTGCACAGACCCTGGCCACTCTGCACAGACCCTGGCCTCCTGCACAGATCCTGGCCACTCTGCACAGACCCTGGCCTCCCTGCACAGATCCTGGCCACTCTGCACAGATCCTGGCCACTCTACACAGACCCTGGCCACTCTGCACAGATCCTGGCCTCCCTGCACAGATCCTACCCCTTGCACAGATCCTGGCCACTCTGCACAGATCCTGGCCTCCCTGCACAGATCCTGGCCACTCTGCACAGACCCTGGCCTCCCTGCACAGACCCTGGCCACTCTGCACAGACCCTGGCCTCCCTGCACAGATCCTGGCCACTCTGCACAGATCCTGGCCACTCTGCACAGATCCTGGCCTCCCTGCACAGACCCTGGCCACTCTGCACAGACCCTGGCCTCCCTGCACAGATCCTGGCCACTCTGCACAGACCCTGGCCAGTCTGCAAAGACCCTGGCCACTCTGCACAGATCCTGGCCTCCCTGCACAGATCCTGGCCACTCTGCACAGATCCTGGCCACTCTGCACAGATCCTGGCCACTCTGCACAGACCCTGGCCACTCTGCACAGACCCTGGCCTCCCTGCACAGACCCTGGCCTCCCTGCACAGACCCTGGCCACTCTGCACAGATCCTGGCCACTCTGCAAAGACCCTGGCCACTCTGCACAGATCCTGGCCTCCCTGCACAGACCCTGGCCACTCTGCAAAGACCCTGGTCACTCTGCACAAACCCTGGCCACTCTGCATAGATCCTGGCCACTCTGCACAGATCCTGGCCACTCTGCATAGACCCTGGCCACTCTGCACAGATCCTGGCCTCCCTGCACAGACCCTGGCCACTCTGCACAGACCCTGGCCACTCTGCACAGATCCTGGCCTCCCTGCACAGACCCTGGCCACTCTGCACAGATCCTGGCCTCCCTGCACAGATCCTACCCCTTGCACAGATCCTGGCCTCCCTGCACAGATCCTACCCCTTGCACAGATCCGGACCACACCTGCAAAGATCTAGTGCCCCCAAAACCTGGCACAGACCGTGCCCCCACCCCACATAGATGCTATCCCCGTGCGTAGATCTTGGTCCCTCTGTACAGATCCTGCCCTCCCTGGACGGGTCCTGTCCCCCGACTCCCTTGAACAGACACTGACTCCCAATGTAGATCCTACCCACTGCACAGATCCTGGCCCCACTGCAAAGATCCTGCACGCTGCACAGATCCTGTTACCCCCTAAAAGTCCTCCCCGCAGAGACTCCTGCCCCCATGCAGAGATCCTGGCCTCAATGCACAGATCCTGACCCCTTGCATGGATCCTGCCCCACCCCAGCCAGCTCCAGTCCTACCTCCTCCAAGAAGCCTACCCCAGGACCCCCAGCCCTGGGAACCTTCCTAACTTGGCCATGATTCAGTAATACGGCTGCCAGGCTAGGCCTGTGAGCTCTGGTCTCAGCAGATATCCTCTGAGAGTGTGGTCGATGGACCCAGCAGAGCCCCACAGGAGGCAGGCACCTGGCCCCTCACAGGCGCAGTCTTAGAGTGAAGGACAGGCCTGGTCACCTGGCTAGGGGATTGGCCAGGTGTGACACTGACAGTGCTCCCTGGGGTTGGCAGGGGCCCAGCCCTGGACCCAGAAATGCTCCCACGGAGGAGAACTGGTGGTGCAGATGAAATGGCCCAGGTATCTTTAGACCCCTAATAGAGTCCTGCCCTCCCCCAACCTGCCAAGGGTGGGGTGGTCCCTCCAGAAGGGGGAAGGTAGAATCAGGGTCCTATATAGAACATATATGTTACACAAGAGATAGCAAGAGACACATGTTATATGAGAGAGCAAGACAACCTCAAACACACATGTTCTGGGCAGGCGAAACAATATGCGAGGATACTAGGGATAGCCCAAGACATGAACGATGACACGCGAATGACAGCACAGAGCTTGTGTGCGAGGATACTAGGGATAGCCCAAGACACGAACGATGACACGCGAATGACAGCACAGAGCTTGTGTGCGAGGATACTAGGGATAGCCCAAGACACGAACGATGACACGCGAATGACAGCACAGAGCTTGTGTGCGAGGATACTAGGGATAGCCCAAGACACGAACGATGACACGCGAATGACAGCACAGAGCTTGTGTCCACAGATTAAAGCCTGACGCAGGCTGCTCTTGGAGCTCCTGGGTATTTGGGCAGGCCTGGGCTCCGGGGTGAGATTCACACCCACTCACCAGGCAAATACACACACCTCACTCTCATCCAGTGACTCAGAATCAGCAAACGCCAGACGGCAGCTGGAACACTGTCCTTTGTCCTCCCCACTCCCACCCCCAGGGCAGGCACAGTCTACCCTCCTCCTTCCACAGGCTCACCACCCTGGGCTGGCCAAGAAGAGGAATCAAGGCAGAGGGTCTGGCAGCCCCTCACAGAGCAGCCATCCCCCGGGGAAGCCAGTCACCAGGCCGTACATTTGTGCTATTAAAAAAGTGAAAGAATTTTTAACAATTCTGAGTTTCATCAAAATAAATTACTTTGTCCTTGTGATTTTAACTTTACAAAATTTATATACAATGACAAAAAAAATTGAGTTGTAGCTTCTCAATATCATGTTAAATTTTGTAGTCATTAATAAAGCTTACTAATTTAACTTGAAGTTTCATTGTCAGGCCTTGGCAGCAATAAACATGCTTTTAGATCTCAGCATTTCCGTTAGCCCTTGAAAAACACGTGAATCCTGGGGACAGAAACAGATGGGAGGTGTCGGCCTGCTGGGTCCCTCACAGTTGCTGGACCCCAAACACACAGAGAACACCTCCCTTCTTGCAGAACTGCAAATGTGTGGAGAAACAGTAGGGGTGAGGAATGTGAGCCAGGTAGGCCCTGGGAGTACCTGCTGCAAATTATGGACTAGGGGGTGTCAAGGTTTTCCAGTCCTATAAAAAGAGGTTACAAGCCCCTTCTTGCAGAACAGAAGAATATTCCCCTACTCCCTGCGTGACTCCCCCACAAACGCCAAGAGCCAGAAAGCGCCCCACCCATGTGTCCCCCTGGCCTGGACCCAGGGAAGCTGAGAGGATGGCCCAGGTCCCTGTCTCAAAGGACTCACCCCTATGGGAGCACAAAGGCTGCCCAGAGAAAGCGGCTGTTGGGTGAGCATCCCTAAGCAGTCACTGCTGCTTCTGGAGACCAGGGACCTTCCTCAAGCCAAGCTGGTGCTGCAGCCCAGGCAGGACCCCAAAGGCACCTGCAGGAGGGGAGGGAACAGCACCAGGAAGGGCCTTCCTGAGGAGCAGCAAAAGCTTGAGGGCTGGAAGGATGGGCCTAGCCGTGGGATGGGGTGCCGGCTCTGGGACATAGGGCCGAATGTCAAAATTCACCCTCTTACTGAGAGGCCAGGGCAGTCTCCCAAAAACAATGGGAACACCCAACAGCCTCCTGCCAAAAGGCCAGAAGCTCAGCTAAGACCCTGCTCCTCAGCTGGGACAGCCCTACTCCCAAACTCACAGGTTCCAAACTCCCAGCAAGGTGTCCCAGCGGCAGGTCTGTGAATATAGAGAGAGTACAGACATCTCGTGGAAGTAATAGATACATAACAGATTGGACTTTTTGCACTAATTTTTGCCTAATTTAAACTGTGGAATAAGCACGTGAATTAGGAAATTCTAGAACACACTTATGAGTGCCTGAAGGAATTATAAAATGATTAAGTAGTTAATTGAGAATTAGTTACAAAACAAAGGAATGCACAAATAGATTTCCAAAATCTAGTATCTAGGACCCAAGATCCCAAGACACAGTGTTCAGCAAAACCCAGCTCTAGTCCTGGGGACACCAGGACCCCTGAGACCCCAAACTTGCCCTAGAAGAGGTGAGGGGTCCTGAGTTCTGCCCCATTATCCCTTTCTGTGAACACCAGTGGCTGGGGCCAGAGCCCCCTGGCCATCAGAAGGGAATGGGCCTTAACCACAAAGGTCTTCTCATAGCCGAGGGCCCCACCCACAAAACTAACCCCAAAGACCCCTCAAGCCAGGAACCTGGGCCCACAACCCCTAGGATGGCGCGTCTGCGGCCGCCTGGAAGGGACGCTCACCCAAGCTGGAGAAGCCGGCTCTATGCCTCTATGCCCCAATGACCCCTATGAGGGGCGCGTCCACGCCCAGACTCTAACCCAGGGCCCTCCGGAGGGGACCCTGCCCCCCGCCACGACCCGCCCCACCTGGTCGAGGGAGGGGCAGGACTCCCGGTTGCTGGGCAACCGCGTCAACAAGCCCAAAGAGTCTGGGCTAGGGCGGAGGTTCTTCCGACCAGAGAAGGCAGCAAGTAGGGGGTGTAGGGACCAAGAGGTGGGGGCTGGGCCTCTGCTGCAGGAGCTAAGGAGGGGCGGGGGCGTTAGCCGCCGCTGGGGCTGGCCGTGGCTCTGCCTCTGGCACAGCGAGCCCAGCCCTGGCTGGACAAGGTGGCAGCTGTAGGCTGGGGCCGGGAAGGGAGGAGCCAGCTGGGCTTTGGGACCCTCCCTCCTCTGTCACCTGCCCTCTAGGCTCTGCTCCCCACAACAATCTAGGCCTCGAAGGGCAAGAGCCAGCTGTCTGGTGGGAGACCCTGACTGTCGGGGACCGCAGACATAGGGGCACAACGAAGGTCCCCCAGGCGTCACCTAGAGCTCTCCATGTGGCAGGGCCTGAGATCAACCCAGTGGGGTCTCAGCATTTTCTCAATTCAAACAGAACAGTCCATCGGGTAGGAAAGATATTTCCTACAACTGAGTTGATCAGAAAGTCCTAGTTGACTGCAGGACTGAGCAGGATCAGCCGATGGCAGAGCTGCTGGGGACGTGCGCTCGAGAGAGGGAGAGCGCCTGGGCAAAGCTCAGAGGCTGGGGGTGCGGAACTCAAAACCGACTGCGGAGAACCCAGCGGGCGGGAGCTGGGGCGCACGTTGGGGCCCTGCCGAGGGGCGGGCAGGGCCCGGTGCCAGCCCCGGCACCGACGGGACGCCCTCCTCCCTCCGCAGGGCGGGAGGATGCCGCCGCCAGCGAAGGAGGGCGGGCGCAAGGGCCCGCGGGAGCGAAGCGGGAAGAGCGCGCCAGGCACGGCGCAGGGTGAGGAGCGTGCCAAGGGGGCGCCCGCGACAGAGCCCCCCAAGCCGGGCTGGGCCCTGACGGAGCAGGGACTGGCGGCCATGCTCCCTGCGCAGCGTCACCGCCATCTGCTCTTCGGCGACCTGCTGGAGGACGTGGGTGCGGCGGCCTCCACCTTCCCGTGCGGGTCGGTGGAACCGGGGTACCGCATGCCCGACCCGCGCCCGTGGACGCAGTCGCTCGAGCTGCCCGCCGAGCGCCAGAACCGGCTCCTCGGCGTCCTCAAGGCAGCGGAGGCCCGCGGGCGAGTCCGCGCCCTGCGGCTGCGCTACACCCGCATGCGGGTGAGGCGAGGGGGTCGGAGGGCAGAGGGGGCGCACCGGGAGCGTTGAGCGGAGCCGGGCGGGGCGGGGCGGGGCGGGGCTCGGCGCGCGCTCAGCTACCCGGGCCCCGCAGGCCGAGGAGATCGCGCTGCTCATCCAGCGGCAGAAGTCCGCGCGCGCCGCCATCCGGCTGGAGCTGTTCCTGCCGCCGCAGCTGAAGCCCACGCGGATCCCGGACCCCCTGGACCGCCAAGAGGTGCAGACAAGCCCCGGTAGGGGCGGGGAAAGGGGAGGGGCCCTGCCCGCCTCCGCACACGCCGGACCCCAGCCTCTCTCCCCGGCAGCGGAGGCGCGTGGAGACCATCCTGGAGGAGAACGTGGATGGCACCATTTTCCCGCGGTGACGGCGACTGAGAGTGTGCGACGCGCCCCAGCCTCCCACATAAAGTTATAGTTCTCCGAAGGCTCGCTGGTCTTTTTGCTGCCACTCCCCAGGACCCCGAGGGAAGCGGGGAGTATGGACGCTGCCTCTCCCATGCACCTCACAGACATCAGGGTACAGAGAGTGGGGCCTCTCCCAAAAAAGTGGGGAGACGCAAGTGGGTGGGTGTGAAAGTAACAGGTCAGGGACACGCCTACCCCTAATCCCGATCTGCCCCCCACTGGCAACCTGGCGTTCTGTGGGTCTATGGGAGGCCCCCAGTCTTGGGGAGGACAGAGAAAGAGCCTGTTTCAGCAAAAGTCACCCCCAGATGTAAGGGTAGCCTCAGGCTGCAGTGGTCTCGAGTGCGAGTCATCCCACCAGGGGGCCAGGGAGAGGGCAGTGCTGTGGGCAGCGGAAGTGGCCTAAGCTGGCCTTTGAAGAAGCAGCAGCTGTGCCCAAGAGGACCAAGAGACTGGGCAAGGGGAACCCCTGCTGCCCCCAGACAAAAATCCCACCCTCTGGCCTTCCTTTCCATCCTGAATAGCCTCCTGTGACCCCTTTAATGCCCCATGCCATACCACCACACCCACCCCCCCACACACACACCCCACACCCACTCACGCATGCAGTACGAAAGGAAGCCACCCCTGTCCCATTCTGACAAACAGGCCCACGACCTACAAAATCCCTGGACTCTGAAAAGCCCCGAGGTTTCTGGGCAGACCTTACTTTTCTCCCCGACGTGAGCTCTTTGCAGAAGCTGGGGCTTCCCTAGGCCCCCGCTTCCTTTTCCTCCCTCCCAGCCCCCTGCCCAGCAGGCTGCACAGAAGCGGGACCACAGGAACTCAGACAAACCGCTCCTCCTGCTAGGGGGCTCCAGCTGACTGGAAGGAGGGGCAGAGGTCAGAACTGGGATCCAGAAGGGATCCTGCTCAATGGCAGCCAGTGTTTCTCCCCAGCCCCGGCCAGGGGGTGGAGCCCTGCGCACTCGCCCCTCAGCCAGCCCTTCTCCCCGTGCACCGAGCACTTTACTCTTTCTGGGCTGTTGCTGCCCTTGGCCTTGACCCAAGCCCAGACTGTATACAGAGCTCAGAAGTCAGCTGACAAGGAGGGGACAGAGAGATGGCAGGAGGGGTTTCAGGAAGGGAAGGGTAGAGAGGAAGGAGGCCAGGGAGAAGGGGCTTGAGCAGGGGCAGACAGACAGGGAAGCGAGGCAGTCTGTCCAGGAGTGGCAGCCAGTCACACCCTGATGTGCTTGTGACATGTGATGACAGCCAGCCCTGGTGTCGTCTGGCCAAACTCCCTGCAGCCTGGACCCCAGGATTCTGTGTCTTGGGGATTGACTGAGTGCCTAGAATGAGTTCATCTACTGGGAGAATCACATATTATTTCACCATTTCTCTGAGACTCCACTTCTTTATCTTTAAAATAAGGGTCTTGGTGCAGTACCCCACAGCAGCAAGTGCTCCAAAGGGGATGGGTCACTCTGCATCAGACAGGCAAGAGGGAAGAGGGGCAGAGACAGGCACAGCAGGCCCAGCACCCAGAGAAGGCCAGCAAGACAGTGACCTCAGTGACTGCACCAGGGTCAGGCCGGCACTCGGGCCCTTTGATCCCCATGAAAAGGCGCAGGGGGGGCTGGATGTGCAAAGGAGGCTGGGGAATGGGGCCTGGAGGGACGCCTGCCTGTAGAAAGCTCTATGGGAAGGAAGGCATGTGGTCCAAAGCCCAATATATTGAGGGCTGTCAGGGCGCAGAGGGTCCAGGGTTCAAATCCCAGCTCCACCATCAACTGCCCAGCTCACCTGGCCCCACCCATGGACTTCAGGATGCTGTGTGCCGAGAGGCAGAAGCCAGGGTGGTGGAGAGTAGGCCCAAGGGGCCAGAGGAGACGGGGGAATGACTGGGGGGTTGTAGAGTGACCCGAGGGGGCAGGGAGGGCACTGACCTTCACCCCCTGCCAGCTGCCCACAGCTGCATTTTCCCACAGCAGAGACAACAGGCCGGCTCAGCAGGGTCAGCCTGGTTGTGTGTGGCCTGGGCCAGGTGCTGGCCCATCTTCGTTGAGCTTCCCTGACCTCACCTGTGCCCACCGCTCAGGAGTGTTATGTGGGCTGAATAAGTAGCAGCCTGCCTCTTGTCCCTGTGGGCTTCCTGGCCCCTGCCTTTCCTTGCCTGGCCTGACAACATGGCAGTCACAGGGTTCTGGGTACAGCTTCGAGAGGCAGCCTGTCCTCCAGGGCCCTCTGACCTCTGACCTCCCCCTTCGGGCCCCCGCCCCCGCTCAGCAGCGCAATACCCTCCCCTCCTCAGCCCTCCCCCCTCTCACCCAGGCCTTCCCTGCCTGCTCCCCACAACTCACTCTGCGCCCCCCAGCATAAGATCCAGGCTGATCTATGTTGCTGGCTTCTGGTCCTACTGCCTGGCCCACAGGGGCACCCAGATACTGATACTTGTCCGTTGAATGAGGAATACAAGTAGAATCTCCAGCTGCCTTTGCACCCCTCAGAGTTCTGTGAAGGTGTAAGGTGTGCACCTGACCTGTGCAACTGGAAGGCATTTTATGAACAGACCCCGACACTGGGAACTATCCAGGTCGAGTGCTTGTGCTGGGGAGGACAGGAGCTGCACACAGCCGGGCCCGGGGAGGGGCGGGGGGCACAGATGCTCTGCAGACACTTCCAGAGCAGGGTCAGGGCCACCCTGACACAGGGCCAAAGCATGCTGCGATGAGAAGCCTAACCCACGTCTGTACCGAGTCATAAAGGATGAGAAGAGTCGGCCAAAGGGACAGGGCGTTCGTGGCAAAGGGGACAGTGTGGCCTTAAGCTTTAGGACATCTTGGGACACATGGGTCAGCAGGGACTCTGCCAGGCCCCACAGGAGATATTCAGCATGACTCCGGATGCAAGAAACTCCGGATGCAAGAACCCGCACCCCCAGTTCTCCCCAGCCCCGCAGCACAGGAATCTCCCCCTTCCTTGGGAACCCCCCACAGCACAGACAGGCCGCTCTTAACCCAGTTTTACAGACGGAGGCGAGGGGTGGGCCGGGCTGGCGTACCCGCCGATCGGTCCTTTCCAGCAGCCTCCTCTTTCCCAAGCTGGGCAAGCAGCATATGGGGCCCAGCTCTCGTGCCTCCACTGTCGTGGAAGTCCCACACGGATGGCAAAGCAGGAACGGCCCCGCTGAGCAGAGTCGGGGGCCACGGCCACACCCCCATCTACTACCGTGCAGCTCCGTCCGCCCGGGAGCCAGGGCTCCACTATGAGCACCTCAACTCTCCGGGCCACCCCCAGGCGACTGTGGGGGCCGATGCGCGGGCGGGGCGAGTGGGGTGCGGAGCCGGCCGAGCGCGGGGCGGGGCGCGGCGGGCGGGGCGGGCCCGGCGACTGCCGGCGCGAGGAAGTCCCGGCCCCTGGCTTTGGGGAAGTGCTGCCGAGGCGCCTGCGCACTGCGCCCCCGCGCCCCCTCCCCGACTGTCGGGCCGGACCTTGGAGCGCGCGGGCCGGCGGCGGCGCGAGTGGCTCGGGAGCGCGGCTGGTGAGTGCGCGCGCGCAGCGCCGGGGACAGCGGCCCTGCCCCTCCCGGCCCGGGCCCGGGGACCGTGCTGGGCGGGAGCTTCGGGAGCCGGCGCACGGGACTCGAACCCCAAGGGCTCCCGCCGCCAGGTCCACGTGGACCCTGGGCCGCAGTGGAACTGGAGCCCGCCCCCCGCGCGTGGGGGAGGGGGCGCTGCAGCCGGGTTCCCCTTTTTCTGGAGCTCAAAGCCTGGGGAAGTGATTGCTCAAAGGTGGGGGCCGGAAGAACCCAGGTTTCCGCGTCTCCCTCCCCCTCTCAGCCCGGTGAGGAGGGGCCGGGGCGGGACACCCTGTCCGCCCCCGCCCCCACCCCGCTGGATCTGGCAGCCACTTAGCCCTTCGAGCTGTAGGGGAGGCGCTGCGCCCCCGGCCCCAGCCGATCGGGGGCTCCTGGCGCTAGCCTCCCTCCAGAGCGCCGCAGGAGTCCCTCCTGCCGTCTGACTTGAGTCCCTGCTGCTGCAGTGCACGCCCCTTCGGCAGCCAGGGTGGGGCCCAGACCCAACCTGGCCCCTCCTGCCCCCACCCCGCCTTTGGGTCGCTGGTGAGTAGGGAGCTTTGAGGTAGGGGTGGGGGCGTCAGAGGCTGAAGAAAGAGGCACCTGGAGGAGAACACAGGCTTCTCCAGACTGGACCCTAACAGCAGAGAGAGGAGCGTGGTGGATGGGCCACCACCACCATTTAAGAGGTGGGGAGAGCTGGCCTTCCCTGGAGGGGCCAGGCCAGGGCTCGCCCACCAGCCAGATGTGGAGGGTGGCAGATGGGAAAGGCCCTGGGTAGGAGCTAACGACTGAGAATGGAGCCCCTCTTCAACCCCCCTCCCAAAGGTTATGACATTTTTTTCTGGGATTGTCACATTTTCTTATTCTTTTTTTGGACTGGGCAGGCTCTGGGACGTTCTTTTTCCTTCTGTGGAGCAAAGCGGCAGCCACTCCCAAGGGATCCTCTATCCCCAGAGACCAGACGTGCCGCCTGTCCAGCCTCTCCCATCCCAGACTTGGGGGCCAAAGCCTGGGAGGCTGGGGAAGGGGGTCCCCAATGCCAGGTTGACAAGCAGGAGGACCCTAGTTGAGACTCTGTATCCCCCAGGAGAGACGGGGGGGGGGGGTAGCCTGGGGACATGGGTTGCCCCAGTTGACCTGAGAAGGGTACAGGAAGCCAGGTCCAGGGACAGGTGACCAGGTCCAGGGCCTGCAACTGGGAAAGAAGGGGCTGGCTCCCTGCTCTGCAGCAAATGCAGCCCCTAGCACCCCGGCCCTGCACCCCTAAACACGTCCCCTCCTCCAGTTCAGAGCTGGGATGGAGATGGTAGCCCAGGGGGACAGTCTCAGGGGTGCTAGAGTGTGGGGGAGGACCCTGGGTGGGGACAGAGAGGAGGAAGAACTGCTGCCTGGGGAAGCCACAGACAGCCCCGTCTGGGTACAGCTACCAAACCTCAGGTTGCCACGCCCCTTCCTTTCCCTAGAAACTTGACCCCTGAAAGAAAGCCCAGCTGCAGGGCTACTTTCGGTCTCCTTATCTACTTGCTAGGAGCCCGTGGGACCCCCGGTCTCAGAGGAAACTGGGCCGGTGGTGAGGGGCCAAGGTCCCAGGGGATGCTGCACCTGCCCCAGACTTGGGCCAGGGCAGTGGCCTCTGCATGCCCAGGCCTCGGGGGTATTGGGGGCCCTAAGAGTGCAGAACTCCAGCACTGTCTCTTCTAAGGGCCATTCACACACCGTCCCAGGAGGCCAAGAGAAGCCAACCAGCCAGAAACAAGCATTCAAAGGCCACGAGCTAGGGGAGGCGTGGCGGGGGGATGAAGATTGAGAAAATAAAGTAGAATCAAGTTGTGAGCTTCCTGGCCAGGGAGGAGGGTGGCACATGAGGAGGGTGGCGGATGTGCACAGAGGCCCCTCCCTGCCCTGGGCAGAAGTGGGCGCAGGTGTTCACAACTGCCTCCGGGGCACTGATTGGCCCCCCTGTACCATCGCCCAAGGAGACTTGGGATTCGAAGTGGCATCTTAGGTGGCATGAGGGCCACTCACAGCTTTGGCGCTCCTGGTGCACCTCCCCTGCAGACGGTGCAACCAAATGCTGGGAGGGACATGCACCACACCACACCCCCCTCAGGGACTCCGAGGCTTCAACTGGGGAGCAGGGTGCCCCCCACCCCTGCCACCCCCACTTCCCTGGCTGGCGCACCCTGTGGTAGGGCCTTGGTTCCACAGCAGTTTCACAGCCTAGAGGCAGTGGGCAAGGAGGGAGGGAAGTCTTGGGTGGGAGGTAGCAGGACCAAAGAACCATGTTTGGGGGGCATGTCCCTCCTCACCGGGACCCTGCCCCCCTTCCCACACCCTCAGGAAGTCCAGCCTGAGTCCCACTTAAATCCTCACTGCTGCAGGTCTAGCCTGCTGCCCCTGGCTGAGACCTCTGGGACCCACAGACAGACCTGGACTCTTGGTGGGAAGCCACTCTGCCCACTCCCCACCCCAGACACCCTAGAAGCCAGTCTGGCCACCACCCGCACGCACCAGTTGGTAGCCCCAGACTCTCGGGGCCCCTTTGGGAGGGGCTGGGAGCCGGAAACCAAGAAAGAGGAACCCAGGCTTCCGGCTTCCCAGGGAGTGAGCGGATGGGGGTGTCTCGGAACCTCCAGTGGGGGCCTCATCTGGGGCCCAGCCTGGGAGGAGGGGCCAGAAGCTGCTGCAGCTCCCTCCTCAATGATCCTGGACCCCCTCCCAGCCCTGCTGTAAGCTTGGGGTTGGGGTAGAAGCCCTAGGCAGAGCTGGGTCCAGAGGCAGGAGCAGGCCCCGCTAGGGAGACACCCTCTCAGGACCCCTCCTAAGGGGTAGGCAGGGGCTGGGGTTTCAGGTTCTCAGTCAGAACCTTGGCCCCTCTCCCCAGACCCCCAGGCTGTGGTGAGGGTCTGAGAGCTGGTACCACGGAGCCTGGGCAACCTCCTCCGCCCACCCATGCCCACCCCGCATGAGGCTGAGAAGCAGGTATGCCACCTCCCCCTCTGCCTCTGCTCCCCTGGGGGAGATGGGGTGGGGCAAGCTGAGGGGCCACAAGGAGCTGGGAGATCCCTGAACACCTGGGAGGCCAGAAGGGTCATGTGCCTGGGAACAGGGCCACCCATGGGAAGGTGGGGGAGAGGTGGAGAGTCTGGTGGGTTCTGACCTGAAAGCTGAGGTAGCCCCACTTTTCCCCAGATCACAGGGCCAGAGGAGGCGGACCGGCCCCCTTCAATGTCCAGTCATGATACAGCCTCTCCAGCGGCCCCCAGCCGCAACCCCTGCTGCCTGTGCTGGTGCTGCTGCTGTAGCTGCTCCTGGTGAGTAGGGCCTGGGGTGCCCAGCTGGCGAGGGGGTCGAGGGCATGGGGCCAAGCAGACCCAGGAGGGGACCCAGTGGTGGCTTCCGAGGCATCCCCGCAGGCAGGATGCCCCTGCCACCTCGCAGCACTGTCCTGTCCAGGGTCTGTTGGGCCCTGGTGATGAGTGGCCGGTGCCTTGGCCCCAGGGGGCTCATGTATGGCTCTCGTACCTGTCTTGCCAAGAGTGTGTCCGTGTGCTGTGTACATGCATGTGCCCGTTCACGCGGCATGTGCTTTATCCATGCTGCTGTGAGCCAGCCCAGGCTAGGCCCTGGGGGCCTGCGGTGGAGTAAGACAGGCACAGGCCAGGTGCAGTGGCTCACGCCTGTAGTCCCAGCACTTTGGGAGGGCGAGGCGGGCAGATCACCTGAGGTCGGGAGTTCGAGATCAGCCTGACCAACGTGGAGAAACCCTGTCTCTACTAAAAATACAAAATTAGCCAGGCGTGGTGGCACGCACCTGTAATCCCAGCTACTCGGGAGGCTGAGGCAGGAGAATGGCTTGAACCTGGGAGGCGGAGGTTGCGGTGAGCCGAGATCACGCCATTGCACTCCAGCCTGGGCAACAAGAGCAAAACCCCGTCTCAAAAAAAAAAAAAAAGAAAGAAAGAAAGACAGGCACAGACCCCATACAGTGTGTGGGGTGGAGGGACGTTTGAACAGAGACCCCAATAAGGGAACTGCTGGCCCTGGGGTGATGGCCAAGAGCTTCCCGGACAGCATGCGTGGGGGAAGAAGAGCAGGGGGCGGTGGCGGGGGCGTCTCTGGGCATCCCTGTGAGGGTGGGAGTGGGGCTCCCAGATGGTAACAGATTTCCTAGGAGTGTAGGGGAGCTGGTGGATGTTTTCATGCCTTGCAGAAGCCTGGCCCTATTCAGGCTTCAGGCCCTGGCTGATGAGAGGACAGCGCTTCTGGACCCAAGGTGGCGTCAGCTGACCCACGGGCAAGCTGGGGGTGGCCAGGGGGCAGTCGGGAAAGGGGGTGGGAGGAGCCCAGGGGCCTAGTTCTGTCAGGACGTTTGGGTGCACGATGTCTGCCAGCCGTCCAAGTGCCCTGGAGAGAGGTCAGCCGGGTATGGATTTGGGTCCAGCACTGACAGGATGCTAGGAGCCAAGGCAAAGAAGCTGCTTCCCTTGAGACAACCGGGGATCAGGCTCCAGAACCTGAAGGAGTGTGGACACGCGGGTTTGGGGCTCTCACCTGTGTCAGCCGACGAGAGACACTGCTGACACGCTAGACCTGCAGCGTGTGGCCCCATCGGTGGGACAGGGACAGGCCAAGATCAGGCCCAGGAGCAGGGTGGCCCTGTTCCCAGGCACATTCCCATGGGTGGCCCTGTTCCCAGGCACATGACCCTTCTGGCCTCCCAGGTGTTCAGGGATCTCCCAGCTCCTTGTGGCCCCTCAGCTTGCCCCACCCCATCTCCCCCAGGGGAGCAGAGGCAGAAGGGGAGGTGGCATACCTGCTTCTCAACCTCATGTGGGGTGGGTATGGGTGGGTGGAGGAGGTTGCCCAGTGGGCCAGGGATGGGGAGGAGCACACCAGGAGCCGAAGGGCCCCTCCTGGAAGGCCAGAGACTCGCGGGCAGTGGGTCACACTGCTGGAATGGAAGATGGCAGAGTCTGTGGTCTGGGCACTGTGGCAGGGACAGTAACCTGGACTGCAGATTCTGTGGGGAATTTGGGAGCGTGGGAGAGTGTGGGAAGAGCCAGCTCCAGGGGCTGCCCTCCTGCAGTGGGTGCCCATGTGTGTCAGGTGCCTGCCCATGTGCTGAGGGCCCGTGTGGCCGTGGAGGCGTGTGTGCCCACGGCAGCGCTGCTTCCTCTCTGCCACTAGGAACCAAGAGCGGCGGCGCGCGTGGCAGGCCTCCCGGGAGAGCAAGCTGCAGCCCCTCCCCAGCTGTGAAGTATGGTGAGTCCAGCCGGCTGGCGTGTGCGTGCTCGGGGGGCCCCAGACCAGGAGACTCGGGCCTGACGTAGCCTGGCCCCCGTGCCCGCAGTGCCACGCCAAGTCCTGAGGAGGTGCAGAGCTGGGCGCAGTCTTTTGACAAGCTGATGCACAGCCCAGCGGGACGCAGCGTGTTCCGGGCGTTCCTGCGGACAGAGTACAGCGAGGAGAACATGCTCTTCTGGTTGGCCTGCGAGGAGCTGAAGGCTGAGGCCAACCAGCATGTGGTGGACGAGAAGGCGAGGCTCATCTACGAGGACTACGTATCCATCCTGTCCCCCAAGGAGGTGCGCCAGACACCAGAACAGGCTGGGGGCCGCCTGCTCCAGGCACTAGGTGGGGAAGGCAGCTCCCGCGCCCCCTGACCTCAGTGTCTTGTCCTGCAGGTGAGCCTGGACTCCCGTGTGCGGGAGGGCATCAACAAGAAGATGCAGGAGCCGTCCGCACACACGTTCGACGACGCGCAGCTGCAGATCTACACGCTCATGCACCGGGACTCCTACCCCCGCTTCCTCAGCTCTCCCACCTACCGTGCCCTGCTGCTGCAGGGGCCATCACAGTCCTCCTCCGAGGCCTAGGCCGCCCCCAGCAGCACAGACCCCGCCGCCTCCTACGGCCGACTCTGGGTTCCCTTCAGGTGTTGGTGTCGGCAGGGCTGTCGGGGCACACGCCTGGCCGGCTGGGGTCCCCACCCGCGGAGACGGTCCTAGACCCAGTGGGGAGTGCTGTGTCTCCTGGGTCTGCCCACCCGTGGCCAAGCAGGAACTCCAGGTGCAGCGCGGGCCTCCAGGTGCAGGGTGGGCCAGAAGCCCCCTCATCGGCCCGCAGCCGGCTGGCCCAGTGCTCCTGGCTGGGGGCTCTTGCGTGGTGAGAGTAGGGGTCCCCCCAGGAGCCATGCTGGACCCATGAGCCTTGCGGGGGCCTCCTCCCCAGGCAGCCGATGGGCCCCAGACGAACCTTTGGTGGGGAACAGAACCTCCGCATCGTGTAGTTTTGTGACATAAGGAGACCTCCTACTTGAGCTGTCTGTACCCCAGAATCAAACCCAGAACCTCAGAACCAGATGTAGGACCTCAGAATCCTGCACTCAAGGTGGCAGGACCCAATTTCTGTTTTATATGTTCATGAACTTTAAACCTGGAAACATGTCCTTACTAGGTGTTTTATCAAAAAAAAGTTTTCATATTTATCTCTATCCCTAACCCCCCAAAAATAGGATGTCTTATTATTGAAGATATTTTTAAAGCAAAGTCTCTACTCGTTTTTGTCCAAGTCTGGGGAGAGACTGGAGAATGAGTGGCCCCAGACTCAGGGCTGGGGAGACGTGTCCTTGTCCCAGGGCAGGGGCTCCAGTACTCCTTGGAGGGGACGCACAGCCGTGTGCTCGCCGTCTTCCCATGCCCTGGCCTCCACCAGACGCCTCCTCAGAACAGTGGTCCCAGTGGGTGGCTGTGCTTAACCCTGCCCGGGGCATGAGCTCCACGCCCTCGGCCTCAGCCTCCTTAGCTGAAAGTCGGGCCAGAACAGTGTGACCCACAGCACCTCAGAAGTCGAGAGGCAACAGGAGGTGCCGCCCAGGCCCAGCCGGACGGGGTCCCCAGAGGCAGGCTGGCTGGGGCAGGAGGGGCCGCTTGGTGCCAGGCCCAGTGTCATCTTTCTCATCTCACAGGCCCCATGAGTTGAGTGCTCACCAGCCCATCCCCTGCATTTCTGGGAGGTTAAGTGAGTTGAAGCTGAAATTGGCTCAGGGCCCTGAGACCACAACTCCCACAAGAACAGAGAAGGCAGCATGGGGACAAGCTGTCCTGAAGTGCCGGGAGGTCCCGAGCTGCCCGTGCCTGAGGCGTTGGGGAGGACACTGCCCTGCACAGGACGCGCACACGACCCTCTCCCCACCTGCCCTCACAGGCAGAGCCGCCCCAGGTGATCTCTGAAGGTCAGCCAAGCTCCTCTCCTGGGGCTGACCCACCAGGGCCAAACCCAAGCACTGCCCAACCCCAGGGAGGGGCCTTGTCCGCAGCAGTGGAAACGGGTCAAACATGGGGGACAGGGGCCCACCAGGAGTAACGGCTGAGGAGAACACGATGGCAAAAAGAAACATTTAATAATGAGGGGGAAAGGGCAGAAAGGTGCAATCCAGGCAGGCAGGTTGAGGGCAGGACATGCCGCCTTCTAGGGTCTCCAGAGAAGCTGTGTCAACGGAGGACGTGGGCAGGGGAGGGCCCAAGGCTGCAGCACATCTACACAAGGGGTCAGCAGAACTGCGAGAAAGGGGGTGAGGCCTCCAGCCTTGTGGCCACATGAGATCCCCCAGAGTGGAAGGCCGCACAGGCTCACCCAAGGCTGGGCTCTCCACCCACCATGCCCAAGACTCCCAGGAGGCTGGTTGGGCAGGGCCATCCCCAGTTCACACCACAGAGCCCACAGAGGCTGAGACACCCCACCTCCAGAGAATGGAGCTGGGAGGGGCAGCCTGAGCCTGCTCACCCACCTTCCAGCGGTTTCCACACTCGTTGCAGACAACAAAGGTGGTCATGGGCTCATCAGAGCTGCGGGTCTGCACCTGTAACGAGGGCTGGGTGAGCCCAGGGTCACCTCCATGCTCTGCTGCAGATGGTATCCCCTCAACATGGGCAGTGCGGGCCTCGCAGCCACTGAGCTCCCACAGGTGACCTGATCCGAGGCCGCCTCGTGACTCCAACCTTCCAGAGCTGAGCCTCCGGGGGAGGGAGACAGAGTTTATCGGGGCAGAGGCCCTTGTGTGAGCCTGAAGCAGCTCACATTGGCTGGGGACCAGGAGGGCCCAGACTTGGCTGAGGGCAAGAGGGTCCCAATGGTGGGGGGAACTAGCAGGGGTCCCCAGTGCCCGCGGCTGCCTTCCGGAAGGCCCAAGGGTGAGCCTCCGGCCACAGGCAGAGCCTGTTCTGACCAGCAGCTGGGAGCAGGAGAGAGGCAGGCTCTGCACCGACCCAGGCCCCATGCAGCCTTCGAGGGGAAGGAAAGGCTGTCCTTGCAGCCCCTCACGAGTCCCATCTGCCAGGTGCAGCGGCCGCCTCGACACACTCCCCTCTTTTTTTTTTTTTTTTTAAAGACGGAGTCTCGCTCTGTCGCCCAGGCTAGAGAGCAGTGGCACGATCTGGACTCACTGCAACCTCTGTCTCCCGGGTTCAAGTGATTCTCCTGCCTCAGCCTCCTGAGTAGCTGGGATTATAGGCATGCGCCACCACGCCCAGCTAATTTTTGTATTTTTAGTAGAGACGGGGTTTCACCATGTTGGTCAGGCTGGTCTTGAACACCTGACCTCATGATCCGCCTGCCTCGGCCTCCCAAAGTGCTGGGATTACAGATGTGAGCCACTGCACCCAGCCGCACTCCCCTCTTAACAGGGTCCCTGCCATCTCATGGGATCCACAGTCTCCCCAGCACACTCAGTGTCCACCTCCATGGCAGGGACTGAGGGTCCTGCAGTCACTGCCAGGCAGCAGGCAGCACGGCCCTCCCACCAACATCAACACCTCGAGGGCCCTCCGTTCAGGCTGGGCTGGGCCAGGCCAGGCCCTCTGACTTGAGTACCCGCAACAAGTGGGTCCCACCACCCAAGACGCCGCCCCCTGGGGCCCAGAGGTCCTGGTTAGAGGGGAGTGGTCCCTGAAGGTGGCCATCATGCCTTAGCCTACTCAGGGACTGAGAGGCTCGGGAAATTCATGCAGCAGAGGCGGGAACAGGCATGGGCTCCAAGGAGGGGCACCGGATGCCCTGAAGACACCGGGCCCGGGGGAGGGTGCCCAGCGGCCGCTCACCTGTGTGTAGGTGCAGTTCTTTTTCCTGCACTTGCCGCAGGTGAACAGGTCTGTCTGCGTGCCGCCGGTGCGGGCCATCTGGTGCTCTCGGATGGCCTCCTTCGTCATGGCCTTACGGATCTCCTTCAGCTCGTCACTGGCCATCTCCTGGAGCACGGGGCCAGTGGCTTAGCCCACCGCTCCGAGGGAGCAGCCCTCCAGCCCCTCCAACAGGGGCTCACCTCTGAGGTCATCACAGCGATCTGCTGGGGTGTTATGGCCCCACACAGCACATTCCGCCGCAGGTCAGGGTTCTTGGCATCCTTCAGGTTGGAGATACGACTCCGTACACGGTTCTTATACTTCATGTCTGTGTTTCCAACGTCCCGGAAGATGCGTGCAAGTGTTTTAAGGACCCACCTGAGGACAACGTCACTGCCCACCTGCCCCGCTGGGGGCCATGTTGGGGTGGGGGCTGGAAAGGTTCTGCCCAGCCACACAGGGGTCGGTCTGCCCACCCACACCTGGTGGAGAGGTGAAGGGCTGCAGGGCCAAGCCTGCCCCAGGCCCATTCCTGACTGAGACCCAGCTTCAGGCTACAGCCCCAGGGGACCTAGGCCCCACAAGCAGACAGAATCAGCCCCTCAGCTGGTCCGGGGGCCCTCCTGGGGTGAGACAGCCTGACCACCCAGGCAGGTGACCACCCAGGCAGGTGACCCCTGGACAGCTGGGCAGTGGCATCCAGCAGCCACCAGAGGGCACCAGGCCAGGCAGCCTCCTGACTCCACCAGAAACCCAGGCCCACAGCCCCTACCCAAAGGATATATTCCTCGATCTGAGCCGACAGGCGCTCGCAGTCCGCACCGATGGCCACGTGGTCATCTGCAAGAGGGAGCCCTGACTAGCTGCCCCCACTGGTTTCTCTACCTGCCACCCCTTCTGCCTGCAAAACACCCTGGCAGCTTAGAGGGCACATCCGGGTCCCTGCAAGAGGCCCACGATCCAGGCACAGGCCCCTAGCCCCTGCCAGGGCCACAGCAATGGGCTGGGGGAGGACAGTCACCGCACTGGAAGCAGGCCTCTGTGGGCAGGCAGGGGCCCGGGCCACCCTGTGAACCACAGTGGGTGTCAGGAGCCAGGGCCGGCCGCACTCACGGTCCGTCTGCAGGGCAGCGGTCAGCATCTCGCGGCACTTGTTGCGCACGGCATCACAGGTGACAGGCACCGGGGGAAATGTGGTGATCCTCGGAGTCGACGGTGCCCTGGGCAGCTCCGGCCTCTTGCGGCTGCAGAGAGCCAGGGCCAGCTGGGTTCAGACTCAAGGCTGCAGGCACCCCAGCGAGACACTGGTCCCAGAAGCAGCAGGTGCCACAGCATAATCCCCCACCAACCCCTGCTTGTTCTATTCTGCCAGAGTCCAACAGTGGCCTGTGGCCCTGCCTATCTTGAGTCCAGCCCAGATGTCCATGGGGTGTGCCCAGCAGCCAGGAGGGAGAGGGCCATGAGGTCCCCAGTGGGTCAGGGTGTACTCTCCAGGTGGGAACAGGATCCCAGACCCAGCAGTCAGCATCTGGGCAGCATTACCAGTCGATCAGAATGAACCTGGCAGTTCCTGCCACTTCTGGGGTGCCCACCCACTGGGCCACAACACAAATACTCTGCTGAGGGCAGCTGCAGCTGCTGCCTGGTCAGGGAGAGGGAGAGACCCACAGCTGTCTGGGGGGAGACAAGGCGGGGCCGCCCAAGGCCAGGTTCTGCTGTCACAGACGACCCCCCTGGGCACGTACAGAATGGGAGAAGGATGCCCCTCAGGGCTGGACCCCAACATGGGGCTGCCCAACGACCAGGCTGCATCCACCTAGCCCTCCCCTCATCCCCTCTGCGGAAGTTGACAGAAGCAGGCAGCTTCCTGGAGGAAAATCAACTTGCAAAGGTGTCCCTGAGCTCCTGGTGGCCCAGTCACCACAACCCAGTGTGGTCAAGGGCAAAGCCATCTCTCGGCTATAGCCTGCCACAATAAGCACCCCCAGCTCCCAGCTGCAGGCCACAGAGCCCTTATCGCCCCCTGGCAGCGGTGACCACACGTGCACATGCAGGGCAGGAGGGGAGTTGGCCCCCGCCTTTGGTTCTGGGCAGAATTTTGCAGGAAGGAGGGACCGTGGTTGAGTGAGGCTGAGGGGGAAGCCAGAGTGGGCCAGCAAGAACCAGACCCAGCAGGGGGCCTTGGGGGAAGAGGCCGGGGGGCTCCCACAGGCCCACTCAGGGTATACAGCAGCTCTTGGCAGAGAAAGAGGCCAGGATGGCTGGCTGACAGCCAGGTGGACACAGACCCACATCTCAAGTGGTCAGTGCAGGCGGGACACACCACAAGGCTGGTGTCCAGCATGAGGCTGACCGACTCTGTGTGCGGCCTCAAAGCAGTGCCTAGGCACATGGAGATTGGCACCCTTTCTCTGGCAAGGAAACAGGCTGGGAAGCAGAAGTGTGTGCACCTGCCTTCCAGGTGTGCTACCTGGGATCCGGGGCCTCTGAGGCATCCCTCGAGGACGTGGGCAGAGGCATGCCCCTCCCCCGCTCCCTGGCTTTGGCATCGGAAGCATCTGCAGGAAAGATCGGGGATGGGCTGATCAAGGGGAGGCAGAGGAGGGAGGGGCACAGACCACCACCAAGGTACAGCCTCAGCCCGACCACCAACACGGCCCCAGCCCCAGCCCCCGCCCCCAGCCCCCCACCCAGCCAGGGGAGCCAGGGGCCAGGAGGCTGCCCAGCCTCTGTGAACAGGTCCTCACCCTCCCCAGCAACCTGTCCATCTCTGCAGTCCTGAGGCTGCCTCCGCAGAACCCTTTCCCGTACAAGCACCCACTCACAAAGGCCACCTCTGGGGCCTCTCTGGGGCCCACCCTCCTGCCTGTCCTGGCCAGAGAGACCAAGCATGTCCCCAAGAAGGCTCTTCCTGAAAGCCCAGAGCCAGGCCCAAGGGCTGGGGACCAGGACATGCTTGTGCCATGCACAGCCTGAGGGCTACACAGGGCTGGAGAGAGACTGTTTCACAAGGGTGTGGACAGAGCTAGGAGGGCTGCCTCCATCCCGGACAGCAGCATCTTTGCAACCCCAGTCACCCCACTGTCTCCAGAAAGAGGCAGCCTTCAGTCCAGCCCAGCCCAGCCCAGCCTTTCCCTTCCCTGGCAGGGGGCTGCCCCTCTGTTCCCTCTGAGTAGCTGAGGTGGCCCTGCCTTCTCCCTCCCGCTTCCCCTCTCCCGGCACTTCCCAGCCTCCTGGCCATGACCTTCCCCTCTGTGTGACCTCCCAACTCACCCCAGTCTCTCAGTGCTGTCAGTTCAAGTCCTGGCCTCAACTCTCTTCTCTCCTTGTTCTACCTGGAACCCTGCCCCCAGCACACACCCTGGTCTCCTAGGCCACACCTCCCAGCCAATGCTGACAGGCACCCACTGATCCACTGCCAGCCCCAAGCTGGGCGCTTCATGGTCTGGGTTTGCCACTGCCCCACTCCCAAGTGACCTGGCTCAGGGTGGACACTGCCAGCACTCTACACTGTGCTGACCAGCAAGAGGCAGCCCTTCTCGGACCCCTGCCCCAGCACTCAGTGGGCACTGCCTGAGCCGCACCCAGGAGCTTCTTCCAGGACTTGATGAGAGACTTGGCCAGTGCAATGACCTCCTCATCCGAGCTCTGCTTCCGAAGGGCGTTGACAGACATCCCGACTCGGGTGGACTACAAGGCAAGTGGTCTGGGTCGGGGGGAGGCAGGGGCCCACCCTAGGGGTCAGATTCTCCTGGCAGACCCTTGGTGGCTCCCACAGGACAGGAGCCCGGGACCTCCCAGGGAGGTAGATGCCTCTCCCAATGGCGACTGTCCCATTTGGAACCCAGGAGCCTCAGCCACGGAGGACAAGATGGGTTATCCTCAGACTCCCCTCCCTGTCCCACTGAGCCCAGAGAAAGGCAGAGACCCTCTCCTCAGGAACAGGCATTTGTGCCAACGAAGGCCTGGTGGGGAGGGTGGGGAAGCCCTGCCAGTGCCCTCAGAACTGCCATCCCCTGGGCTGCACCCAGGAGCTGTCCTGGACCTGGGGCAGGCAGGGACCTACCTGGAGCAGGTGCAGCGTGATAGGCATGGCCTTCAGCTCCCGCAGCAAATCCATGGCTCCCTCCTGGAAGGAGAAGGAGGACCTTCATAAAGGACTTTAGATCTCAACGGACAATATCACCTCCTTCTGCCTACTGGAGGGGAACACAAGGCAGTGACAATTTGGAGATTCAACCTGGGGTCAAAAAGAAACCAAAATTCCTCTACCTGGAGACACCCAGGGCTCTGCCCACATGTTCCTGCACCACAGCAGGGAACCCTTACTGCTCAGTCAAGAAGGGGAGGGGTTCTGCAGCCTCAAGCATTCCAGGTTGTAACCTACATCCGTGGCAATGACCTCACTGACTTGTAACCACCTCAGGTCACTGACCCAAACCAGAACAGAAATGCCAGCTCCCCTGGCCAATCAGGAGGCTTCAGAGCCACGGCCCCTCCCCAGCAGCCAGGGCCACACCCAGGTGAAACTGCAGCCCCAGGTTCATTCACTCCCCTGTGTCTTGATGCCCTGATGCGTAGGGCAGCCTCTCCCCAAAGCACCCCCCCACCACCAGCTGTGAAGGGCCAACCGAGGAACATCAGTGTCCCGAGCTGAGGCCAAACTCTCATGAAGGGCCAACCCGGGAACATCAGTGTCCCGAGCTGAGGCCAAACTCTCATGAAGGGCCAACCCGGGAACATCAGTGTCCCGAGCTGAGGCCAAACTCTCAAGGGTCCCTCCACTCCAGGCACGGCCACAGCCAACACCTACAAGGCCCACAGCCCCCCTCCTCATCTATCCTCCAGGCCTCTGAGTTGCCCCCAAGCAGGCCAGCACCCCTCGCCTGGACTGTTCCAATGCACCTCATTCTCTCCGCCTTGTCTCCCCACCCAAGATCTGCGTTTCCTCCAGGTCCTCAACACTGACGAGGCCAGGCACAAACCGGTCACATTTCCACACCAGGCCCGGCAACTCAGTGCTCCCCAAGGGCGCTGAGCCGCCACCGAGGCCCTCTGCACCTGCAGCTCCACCGCCTGGGGCAGCCTCCCACGACATCTCCCTCCCTCCCTCCCTCCCGGGCTTTATTTCAACAACACCTTCTCAGCAAGGCCTCTCCTGTTTAAAACTGCAACTGTGCCCTGCAACACCCCATCTCCTCTGTAACACCTGCATGTGTTTCCACGTGTGTATCATTCCCTCTGCCCTAAGGTGACCTGATCAGAGTCCCACAACCCACAGGCCATGGGAGGGGCTTGTCCCACCTACCGCCCGCACAACCCCAGCAATCCGGGTGGCATGTCTGCTCACGCTGTAGCCCCCTCCTAAGCCCTCCCAGGCAGGCCCTGCCTCTTGGGCTGTACAGAGTCCAGCCTTGAGGTGATGGCCAGAGCCAAGGCCACTGTCCCTGAAAGCCCTGCACCTGCTTACGTGGTTCTCAGTGGGCTCAGGACCAGAGGCATAAAAACCCTCAAACCTGGCCCCCAGGTCCCCGAGGGGACCTCAGGCACTGGGACCCCCAGGAGGCTCTGCTGGCTCCCACTCCCCACTGCACAGCGCCCGCCTCCCCTCCTCATTCTCCCCTGGGGCTTCTACTCAAGCTGTTCTTCCACCAGAAACCCCCCATCAGTTCTGCCCAGCCCCACCCAGCCCTCCCCTGGCTCCATGACCCATCTTTGCTTCTCCCACCTACAGCTTTTATCATTTGTGTTTTGTCTCCTTTAAGAAGGGAAACAACTCCATTCTCGGGTCATCTCTGGAAACAGCTATGAATGGTTCGCAGACCCCTACTTTGTGCTGACCAGTTTTCCGGGGTGTGTGTGAACGCAATGATGGGGGTGCTGCACCCAGCAGGAATGAGTGGGAGCCTACCCCTTCCCAGGGCAGACCCCAGTCCAGAACGCTGGTCACAGGGACCCAGACTCAACCCTGCTCAGCCCAAAAAGCTTCCCCCAAACCCCCACTGCAGTCACACAGCCCTGGGGTGGCTGCACAAATCACCCGAAGCCCATGACTCAGCCACCTTCACCGCCCTGGGCTGGCCTGGCAGACACACAGCTGGCCCTGCCCCAGGAGTTCACAGTCTGGGTGGGAAAGCACAGGTCACGTTTATTGAGCCAGCCAGGAGCTCCAAATGACCTGCGGCCAGACCCCTCCCCACCCCCCAGGAGGCAGGCAGCATCCTCTAAAGATGCTTCTGTGGGAGGGTGCAGAGGTTGCCAAGTCATGACGCCGGAACTGCACCCCCACTGACCTGGCCCCTTCAAAGTCCTCACACACAGCCTCCTCCAAAGTCTCGCTGTGGCCGCAAGACAACAGAGGCCCAGGCCGCAGTGAACAGAGCCGGCCAGAGGCTCCAGCGCCCAGACACTCCCAGAGGAGGCTTGCCCGACCTCCTGGCTCTTATATAAGCACACCGGCTCTTTTCGGAGGGTGTCCACATAACTACCCACAACCCAAGTTGCTGCGGGCTAAGTCCTGGCTAAAGAAGGGAGAGAATTTATTAGAGAAACCTGGTTCTTGTGGGATGGGGACAGACAGGGAAGAAAATGGGCCCACAGGCAAGACAGGTATCTGGCTGGCCTCTGAAGGAGGATGACAAGGGCTGGGAAGAGGCAGGGGAGGCACGGAAGCTCCAGAAGAAAAGGGGATCCAACCTCAGACTCCAAACTGTTGCCGGCGACAAATGCTATGGGAGACGGAGGGTGACAAATGCTGTAAGAGACGGAGCGTGGGAGAGGGCTGAGTTGGGGGGCGGGGCTCGGCCTGTGAGGATGCCTAGGCCGGGATGGAGGAAGGCAAGGGGCTGGCGCGGCCCGCAGAGGAGGCCCGAACACCCCGGGGGCTCCGAGAGGCGGGACGGGGCCAAGGAAGGAGTCGACGGGCCAGGCTGGGGGTCTGGAGTTAAGGGACAGGGAAGGGTGCGGAGCTTGTGACTGCGGGCGAGGGAGGGGTCTGAGTCCAGAGCGGGTGGCTCTCCCGGGACAAGGTCCAGGCCTGATCGCGGCCTCTGCCGGGGTTGCGGGAGTGAACGGCAGGGCTGGCCCGGGGCAGGGGTCTCGGCCACGGGTGGGGGTCTCCCCTGCGTCCCGGTTAGTCTCTGCCGGGGAGGGGTCTCGTCCTGCCCCTCAGGTCGTCTTCCGGCCCTAACGGGGGTCGGCGGGCTCGACGGGGTCTCGGCGGGGCGGGGTTCCCGGGGTCCTGGCGGCCCGCGCCCCTCACCGCGCTCTTCTTGGTCACCATCTTGTCCAGCCTCCGGGCGATCCGCGCAATCTCCTCCTCCTTGCCCATCATCGCCTCAGGAGCAGCGACCCCCGCGCCCGTCGCGCCCGCCTCCGCAGCCGGGCAGGACCCCGGCCCCGGCCGTCGCCACCTCCCACACCCGCCGCAGCCGACGCAGCCCCGCCGCGGACGACAGACCCCCGGTTCAAACCCTCGGCCCCGCGGCCGCGCGCGGCATCCTAGGATGCGTAGTCCACGCGCCCGCCCGGCGTGCCCGCCGCGCCCGCGCTCTGGACCACAACTCCCAGGCGCCACGCGGCGCGCACAGCCTCCTGGGAAGTGTAGTCCTGACCCACCGTCGCCAGTGACTCGTGGTCCCACAATACCCCGCGAGGGAGGCGCCCCGGGCACGCCCCTCCCAGAGCTCAGACATCCCGGAGCGACCGGGCCCAGAGGCCCAGGAATCTGCTCCCTTCTCTCCTCCTGCTTCGGGCCTTGCTGTCCCGCGGCGTCCTTCGGTGGGTGGCTCAGGACCCAGTGCCCTCAGCCCTTCTCTTGGGCCCCGCTGAGCCCTGCGCGCGCCCCACTTGGCCTGGAAGGCCGTCCCCAGCCTCCCAGAGCCCAGTTTGGGTCATTCGGGCCTCTGAGTGGAGTTACTTCTTCAAGAGGCCCGCGCACACTGGGAGGCCTCTTGTGGGGCCCTGCAGGTGTGAGCGCGCGGTAGCTGGACGTGGCGTCTGGAAGGGGCCATTGCTGGGGTTCGCGAAGTGCGGGGGGCCTCTGCAGAGGCTGCGTGGGCAAGGCCCCTGCCTGCAAAGTCAGCTACCAGGGAGCAGATTCTGGGCTCTGCACGTTGACCACTGTGTCTCAGTCTCCCCACCTGTGAAACTGGAGTTAAGTGTCCGCCTCACAGGGCTCCCGTCAAGATGATGTAAGCTGATTCACATCACATGCCTGAGAACAGAGAGGGGATGGAGCATGACAATTAGTGTTCATTGCCATTGTTGTTGGAGGTCCCTAGGTAGGGCCAGACTGCAGGCAGCCAGAGAGATGGCCCAGGCCTAGGGAGGGTTGAGGACGGGGACAGGTGCAGGGCCAGCATCCCCACCACTGCCTGGCAGCTCCCCAGTAATGCAGATGCTGGGTGGTTTCCTGGAGAGGGCACAATTCTGGGGGAGGGTGTGGATCAAGGAGCCTGTAGTCATTCAAGTTCAGGCCAACGAACTATGAGGCCAGGTGGCAGGTGGAATGGGCTGAGCATTTCTTGGGCTGTCTGTGGCACTAATCACATATAACTGAGCTTCCCCGCAGCCAAAATGAAAAGGAAAATATGGTCAGTTAAGAGACTCATCTTAGCCGGGCAATGGTGGCTCATGCCTGTAATCCCAGCGCTTTGGGAGGCCCAGGCGGGTGGATCACCTGAGGTCAGGAGTTCGAGACCAGCCTGGCCAATATGGTGAAACCCCGTCTCTACAAAGAATACAAAAACTAGCCAGGTGTGGTGCCGGGCACCTGTAATCTCAGCTACTTGGGAGGCTAAGGCAGGAGAATTGCTGGAACCCGGAAGGCGGAGGTTGCAGTGAGCCAAGATAGCACCATTGCACTCCAGCCCTGGCCGACAACAGCGAGACTCCGTCTCAAAAGAAAAAAAAAGAGAGAGAGAGAGACTCATCTTGGTCGGGCACAGTGGCTCACCCCTGTAATCCCACCACTTTGGGAGGCTGAGGTGGGCGGATTATCTGAGGTCAGGAGTTCCAGACCAGCCTGGCCAACATGGTGAAACCCTGTCTCTGCTAGAAATACAAAAATTAGACGGGGCATGGTGGCTCACGCCTGTAATCCCAGCACTTTGGGAGGCCAAGGCAGACGGATCACGAGGTCAGGAGATCGAGACCATCCTGGCTAACACGGTGAAACCCCATCTCTACTAAAAATACAAAAAATTAGCCGGGCGTGGTGGCAGACGCCTGTAGTCCCAGCTACTCCGCAGGCTGAGGCAGAAGAATGGCATGAACCCAGGAGGCGGAGCTTGCAGTGAGCGGCGATCATGCCACTGCACTCCAGCCTGGGCGACAGAGCAAGACTCCATCTCAAAAACAAACAACAACAACAAAAAAATTAGCCGGGCGTGGTGGCACATGCCTGTAATCCCAGCCACTTGTGAGGCTGAGGCAGGAGAATCACTTGAACCCAGGAGGCGGAGGTTGCAGTGAGCCCAGATTGTGCCACTGCACTCCAGCCTGGGTGACAGAGTGAGACTGTCTCCAAAAAAAAAAAAAAAAGACTCAGGCCGGGCGCGGTGGCTCATGCTTGTAATCCTAGCACTTTGGGAGGTGGACTGCCTGAGCTCAGGAGTTTGAGACCAGCCTGGGCAACAGGGTGAAACCCCGTCTCTACTAAAATACAAAAAAACAAAAAAAAAATTAGCCGGGCATGGCGGCATGCGCCTGTAGTCCCAACTACTCAGGAGGCTGAGGCAGAAGAATCGCTTGAATCCGGGAGGCGGAGCTGGCAGTGAGCCGAGATCATGCCACTGCACTCCAGCCTGGCAACAGAGTGAGACTCGTCGCAAAAAAAAAAAAAAACTCAATCATAGGGAAAAAGCATAGAATTCCTTGTGAGGAGCAAAGCCTTTCTAAGACAGAGGCCCCGCGATATTATATTATTATTATTATTATTAATAGATGAACACGGTTTCCATACTGACTGATTCTGCCCCTCACAGTGAGCTGGGGACATAGCTTCCAGCCTAGACCATCCAAGCAAGTCCTCGTGGTCAGAATCCCATGGTTTGGGCACATATGAAGACTTGAAGGGTCCAGCCTCATCAGAGGCACGAGGGGAGGCTAGAGCCACCCAGCCTTCAACCACTGTCTCAATGGCTGACCACCAGACCAAGGAGCTGGCCAGGGTCCTGTAGAAGCCACACTGGAACTGCCCTTGTGCAGGAACCCCAGAAGGTTTGGCTTCGGAGGTCCGGACGGCCAGGGTTTCAAAGCTGGTTCCCACCGTCCATGAAGACACTGGACACATCCATGGAGCCTGCCTGGCCAGACACACAGGCTTCTCCAACGGCCAAGTGTGAGTTGATTTGAAGACCACTGAAAGGAAGCCAGCCCTCAAGCTGGGGGTGGGGGGGAGACCTCCAAGTATCAGGACTGCAGATCCTGAGATGCTGGTAAGGGCTGGAGCACAGAGAGGCCCCTCCTGGGCAGGAGGTGCAGCCCAGACAGCACAGAGGAGAACTAACCCCAGAGAGCTGCAAGTTCCTAAGAGTGGAGGTGGAAAGGAGAGAGGGTCAACGTCCCAGAAGCATCAAGGAGCTGCCAGAGGAGGCTGTGCAGTTGTGCATACGCCCCAGTCCCAGTTGAAGTGTTGGTGGGGCGGCGTCTGGGGTATCAGCACGGACCCCTGGAGCAAGTCACCATCAAGGAGCCAGCAGTGAGGCCACTCCCCACCTGATTTCTCCCTGGGATGGACAAGCGCAAGGTTCTGGGGAAGGAGTGCACACAGACGCCCCCGGAAAACCAGACTAGAGACCCACCCTTGACCCTACCCAGGCCGGCCCAACCAGTGGAGGGACTTTGCATGAGGGATGCTTTTAAATATCTGGTTCATCTGAATGTTTTCAGCCACAAAGATCCCCTAGCACGGTAACTCTCAAAGCATTACCTAGGGAGCTGGGAGCTGGTCGAGAACCAAGACGACTGCCCCCTTGCACTCCCCGCCCCCACCAGGGGCTGGGGCCCTGGGGTCTCTGTCCTCTGTGATACCTGTGTGCAGATCAGAAGTACAGGCCACAGGCCAGCCAGGATGGATAAGGAACGAGGGGTGCCCAGAAGAAGGGAGAGGCTCAAGAAGGGCTGGGAGTTTTTTTCAGAGGTGCAGAGAGTGTCCCAGAGTTGGGAGGGAGAGGGATGTGGTCTGGAGTGTGTATTGAAGCCCCAACAACCTTACCAAGCTGCAGGGAGGGAGAGAGATGTGGTCTGGAGTGTGTATTGAAGCCCCAACAACCTTACCAAGCTGCAGGGAGGGACAGAACCCACTGCAGGACAGGGCCTATAGAGACGATGGGGTGGAACAGAGACATACTGGGCCTGGGAGCTGGTGGGGGACGGTTGGGCAAGATGGGAGGGAACAGTGCGAGGCGTCTCAACAATCCAGGGGGTCAGAGACCCAGAGACCAAACCCCTGACAGAAAATAAACTGGTGGGAAGAAACCATCATCTTTTTTTTTTTTTTTTTGAGACAGAGTTTCACTCTTGTTGCCCAGGCTGGAGTGCAGTGGCACGATCTTGGCTCACTGCAACCTTCGCATCCCAGGTTCAAGCGATTCTCTTGTCTCAGCCTCCCAAGTAGCTGGGATTACAGGCATGCGCCACCACACCCGGCTAATATGTTTGTATTTTTAGTAGAGACGAGGTTACATCATATTGGTGAGGCTAGTCTCAAACTCCTGACCTCAGGTGATCCACCCGCCTCGGCCTCCCAAAGTGCTGGGATTACAGGTGTGAGCCACCGTGCCCGGCCCATCATCTCCTTTATACCGACCTCTAGCAGAAAGGTGTCGTTCGTTCAGTTATGAACGAGGCCATGAACCAAATCTGGTCAGCTGGGCCCCTGGCTGACCCGGCACAGATGGGAACTGCCTCGCACCCCCACACTCGCTGCTGCTGGAACTGCAGAGGCTGTTCAGTGAGTCACATCTTGTTCAGCAGATTGGTAAAGAAGCACTTGGGTTTTGATATCACCCTTTAAGAAAATATTTGCGTAACTGTGTGTTGGTAGAACTGGCTGCCTTTATGATCCCGTGAATTCCACCTTGTGCTCTGTGCAGGAGGGGCCTCAACTAGGAGTCCGGGAACTGGGACTCGGCCCTTGCTGAGCCTGAGTGGAGGTCCCACTCTGGGCCCTGTTTCCTCTCCATGAGATGCCAGGTGGTCTTCTACGTCCTGGGGCCCTGGGCATGGCCACACAAGACAGAGCTCGTGAGGAGCCTGAATGTCTCAGTGGGTCCCAGTGGAGGCCCACAGAGGCTGCAGATAGGGGGAGGTCAAGATGCTGTGGCGTCTTAAGGACAACGGCTGGCAGGTCGGGCATCCCTCAGGAAGGGGTGTCAGCCGTGGGCCCAGCCTACGGGGCTGCATTCGGGCACGTGGGGAGCCTGGTCGGACAGGTGTGGATGGGGTCACTGGTGGCCTGGTTCATGGCAGGGGCAGGTGATGGAGAGAAAGGAGTGGACGGGACAGGCAGGGAAGGGGGTTAGCAGAAGAGGTCGGGTGCCTCTGACCTGCGGGCCGCAGCCACTCCGCTATGACAGGAGCCCCGAACCCTGACATGCTCCAGTCCTGCGTGGAAGCAGCTACTGCAGGCGGAGAGGTGTAGGCCCATCCTGGTGATCAGGGAACCTGCAATCCGGTGGGATGGTCCTGCCCCCGGGCAGAGGCAGGTGACTGGCCCCAGAGCCTGTGAGGAACAGTGGCCTCTAGGTGGCAGGAGCGAGCCACGGACGGGTGGGCCTCACTTCACCACCACCCCACCCCCAAGCCCCAGGGAGGTCCAGTTGGTTCCCAGCAAGAGCCACAGCTGCCCCCCAGGACTGTGAAGTGGCCGAGGTGAGAAGGTGGCCAGTCCTAGAGAGTGGCCTCGTTTGTGAGGGCTGTGGCGGCGACCAACCCTGAAACTCCCCAGTGCCCCTGGTCCCGGGTCCCTCAGGAGCTCTGGACTTCTGGGACCTTGCTCAGAGCATTCTCGCCCCCCAGCAGACCCCTCCTGGAGCTTACCAACCTCTGGACTTCCTCCTCCACGGAGCTTCCCCAGCAAGCTGCTCAGGGCCGCCAGACGCTCCTGGGCCCTCAGAATTTGCACCCAGAGGCTGACAGCATCAGAACCATCGATTCTCCTGTGGGGCCTCGCCGCAGGGTGCTGCTCCAGCCCCTACTCCCACCCTCGGCAGCTGAAGAACTTTCCCTCCCCTGTGTGCAGGCACACATGCACACGCACACACGCAGGCGGGAGCCTCGCACACACGGGGAGCCACTGCGGACTGGTTGGCGAGTGTCTGTCTCTCACACGGCCCAGAGGGCAAGGCCTGGATCCCACTCAGCCGCGTTAGGGCTACGGTTAATGTTCGGTTTCGGTTAAACCCTGAGAACAGTCGGAAATGCACGTAGCCTGAAGGGTGGCTCACAGCGGAGGCAGTGCCGACGGAGGAGAGGGACGTTCACTCACCCGCTCCAGGCGCTGGTCCTGGGAGCCACAGCCACATGACGTGCAGGTGGAGGGGAGAGGCCTCCTGACTAGGAGCTGCCACAGGGTGAGGAGTGCCTCACTCCCCTTCACAGACCCAGCGGCCGCACGACACCAGGCTAGGTCTCTGTGGTCACCTGCGGCCAGCCTCGCCGGGGGCCGAGCCCCAGCAAACAGGAGGGTTCCGTCTCCTCCTCCAGGGTGTCCTCCACACTCGATGTCTTTATGGACAGGGACATATGGATAGGCCTTTAGGAATTCTCTGTGGGCAACGGGGCCCTGTCCTGAGGGCTCTAAGGGGGAGATGTGACCCACCTTGGAGGTCTGAGGGGGCAGCCCTGGCCCCAACAGGCGTCTGGGGAGAAACCCCCGGTCCACCCCACAGGGCCAGCCACACCTTTGGCCCAAAGGCCTGCCCCTCCCCCATCCTGAGTCCAGGAAACGTCGGAAACTCAGGCCATTTATTTTTCTATTTGTGTCCCCTGCCCCCTGCCCGCCCAAAGCCGGCCATGACCCCAGTGGCCGCTATCCATGCTTCCCCTCTGGCTGAGGCAGCGCCGCGGTGGGAAGGCTCCTGCTGCCAAACTCACACGGAGCCCCCCTTGCTTCCTGCAACCACAGAGCGGGGGCTGGGGGATCCTGCCCCAGGAGCCCCCACCCCCTGCCACCCCATGGGCAGCCCTCCCACAGCCCAAGCACCGAGGCGCCGTCTCTGCGCCCTTTCCATCAGACCCTCCAGCCCACCTTGGGGGCTCTGCCGAGCTGTGACCCCAGTGGACCCCACCCAGGCCTCCCTTGGATGCCCCCACCAGCAGGGCAGCGACGGGGCTTAGGTCCAGCAAGTGCTCCCCTGTCCCCTGCGCCAGCAGATGAGGGCAGGGGATGGGGATGGGCCCACTGCTCCTGGCTATGCCACTGCAGCACCCGGCTCTCTGGACCTCAGTCGCCCAGTCTGTAGAATGGGAAGAGCCACCTGCCCAGGGCAGCGTCTCTCGGAAAGTCCCCAGCCCAGCCCATAGCCTTGGCCCAGTCCCAGCTCCCTCCCACAGAAGCAACGCTGGGGGAGGCAAGAGGCATCCCCAGAGGCCAGTGGCGGCCCTGGCGGCCTGCTCCAGGCTTGCTCTAACAATGCACTTCCCCCACACAATTCCCAGAAATGCAGCCCTGCCAGCCCGCCAGCCTGGCGGCCACTCCACCCTCCCCCTCCCCAGAGGCCCCAGGCAGCCGTGGGGTCGGGGCTATGGGTGAAGCCTGGAGACCTGACTCACAGGGCAGCAAAACCAGGGTTCCCTGAGGCGGCACCTCCCAGGGACCCAGGCCTCCCAGAGAGAGACCAGGGAGACTCCTGGGGCAGCCAGATGGGGGCTGAGAGCGAACCTTGGCCAGGCTCCCCCCGCGGCAGAAGCAGAGCCCCCTGCCTTCTCCGCTGGCGGTGAGCCCGTCCCTCCTGCCCCGCACAGCCCCGTCTTCACGTAGCAGCTGAGCTGAGGCAGATCACACTCCACTCAGAACCTCCCAAGGTCCCATCTCACTCAGAAAATGCAAGACCCTCCCAGAGCCAACTCAGCCCCTTGTTCCCTCTGAGCCTCATCCCCTCCTCTCTGCACCCCCTGCTCTGCTCACACCAGCAGACTTCCCTGCCCCAGGGCCTTGGCACATGCTTCTCCCTCTGTGAAAAGACTCCTCCCATGAACCCCCAAGGGCAAAAGCCACGCGTGGCCCTGACACAGCCCCTCCCTATACCTGCTGAACCCCCAAGGGCAAAAGTCACGCGTGGCCCTGACACAGCCCCGCTCCCTACACCTGATGAACCCCCAAGGGCAAAAGTCACGCGTGGCCCTGACACAGCCCCTCCCTATACCTGATGAACCCCCAAGGGCAAAAGCCATGTGTGGCCCTGACACAGCCCCCCTCCCTACACCTGGCACCCCAAGTTCTGGCTTGTTTGTGGATTTGTTTTTGGTTAGGTTTGTTTTGTTTCGTTTTTGTTTTTTGAAACAGTCTTCCTCTGTCGCCCAGGCTGGAGTGCAGTGGTGCGATCTCGGCTCACTGCAACCTCCACCTCCCGGGCTCAAGCAATTCGTGTGCCTTAGCCTCCCTACTAGCTGGAATTACAAGCATGTGCCACCACGCCCAGCTAATTTTTGTTTTTTGTTTTTGTTTTTGTCTGGAAACAGAGTCTCACTCTGTCACCCAGGCTGGAGTGCAGTGGTGCGATCTCGGCTCACTGCAACCTCTGCCTCCTGGGTTCAAGCGATTCTCATGCCTCAGCCTCCAGGGTAGCTAGGATTACAGACATGCGCCACCACGCCTGGCTAATTTTTGTATCTTTTTTTTTTTTTTAAGTAGAGACAGGGGTTTCACTATATTGGCCAAGCTGTTCTCGAACTCCTGACCTCAGGTGATCCGCCCACCTTAGCCTCCCAAAGTGCTGGGATTACAGGCGTGAGTCACCACGCCTGTTTGTGGATTTGTTGATTGTCTGTCTCTTCTCACCAAAATGGAAGCTTCCCACAGGCAGGGACCTGTCTGTTTTGTTCTCTGCCAAATTCCTAACCCCTAAAACAGGGTCTGCTACACAACAGGTGCTCAATAACAAATGGATGGATAGATGTTGCCTGTCCCTGAGCAAGAAGGGGTGGATGAGCCCCCAGAACACAGGCCTGCCCCCTCCAGCCTATGTGGCAGCCCCAGCTGGCTGTCACCAATGCCAGGACAAGCAACAAAAAGAAACACACAGCTTCAGGCATCCGGCCCTGCAGTGCCCCTCCGTGGCTGGGAGACAGATGACCCCTGAGGGTGTTCTCCCTCTCCCGACTTACCAGCCTGGCAGGGGAGAAGGAGGCTGGGCCAGCCCAGGACAGGGTAGTCAGAGTGGACACTGCCCTCCAGGGACCCTGGGGACCGGAGTGTGCTAACACACGCCCCACAGTGCAGGGTACACTGAGAGCCCCATTTGGGCCTCTACAGAGCCACAAATGGACCGGGGATCACATAAGCACAGGACCAGGTTACCCACAGACCCAAGCCCAAGCCACCAAGGTCTGAATAAAGGCAGCCATACAAGCATGGAGGTGGAGACAAGGGTGGGGCCAGTGGAACTTGGGCAGGAGCTCCCAGCCAGTGGGGGCCGGGGCCGCAGCACAGAATGTCTGGCGCCTGCTCAGCCCAAGCTGGCCCCAGGCCCCCTCCTGCAAGGCCGGCCTTCCTTCCTGAGCTGCAGTTTCCTGGCCCCTCCCTGCTGTTGCCTCAGAAACCCGGAGCAGCCCAGCCCCCCAGCCTGCTTCCCATGGAACCCCCCCAACACACACACACACACAAACATCACTGGGAAGGCCGCACAGCAGGCAGCAACACCCAGGGACACAAGCGGCCCTGCAGCCGCCCCCAGGGCAGGACACCCCAAGGGCCGAGCTCAAGCAGCTGCTCTGACACCCCGACTCTTGTCCAGTGCCCCTAAAAGTGGGCACAGCCCTTGATAACACCCTAGGTACATGCCCACCGCAGCACAACACCCCAGAATTTGAGAACAGCTTCCACATCACCAGGGCCCTGGGAGCACCTACAGAAGCCCCGCTCGCCGCAGGTGACCCGACCCTGACTGTCCACAGCACATCTGCTGCCCGCAGCCCAGCATCACCCTGTGCATTCAGCACTCCCACCCCCACCAGCCCCCTGTGGCCCTCGACCCAGAGAAGCCCCTACCCCTCTCCATCCTGCTGGCCCTTAGCACCGAGTAGAAGAGACCCTGACACCACACGATGACTGACACCTGACACCACACAACGACTGGCACATCACCCCTTAGACTACAAAAGCACCCCACTCACACCGCACACCCCAGCCTGCAGGCCCCAGCACAGCCCCCTACACCCACACCTTCAGACCCTTCCCCACTCGCACCGCAACCCCAGCTCTGCACGCAACTCTCGGGTCCGCTGGACTGCGGCAAATCGTCAGGTGAACCCTAACCCCACACCTAACAGTTGAGAGGCGCCGCCCAGGTGAGCAGGAGCACGTGCACCTCTCATGCCAGCTCATGCCCAGGAAAGCACAGGCACCTCCTGCCGCCCCACCTGCCCTCTCCCAGAGTTGAGGCCGGCAGCTATCGGAAGCCCGGTGACGCTGTGCACACCAGGACTGAAAGCTGGAAGGCACGGAGCCAGGAGAAGCCTCTGTCCCTGGGCAAGGGCCACCTGAACCGGACCTGTCATTGGCCAAGAGGGACATGCACACAACTGTGTCCACCTGGTGCAGAGGCGTCAGGCGGCCTCGTCATAGACCCTCGCCCCAGCCTCACATTCTCCCTGCCCTGGCCTCTGCCATGTCTCACTAGGCCTGGAGCTGCCACCCCAGGACGAGGCCCACTAAATACAGAGCTCCTGAGGAGTCAGACATGTCTCCGCGGGTCCCGAAGGAAGCCTACCGAGGCAGCAGACAGAAGGAGACCAAGATGCTATGGCCTTTGGAGGACAGTGGCTGGGAGGTCGGGGGCTCCCTGTAGGAAGAGGTGTTCAGCTGTGGGCAGAAGGTAGGATCTGAACTGGAGAGAGCCGAGGTTCGGGAGGCCAGAGAGCCCCCTCCACCTGAAACTGCATCCAACAGGAACCCCCACCTTCACCCTTGAGGAGCAGGAGGGTCCAGGCCCTGCAGGACTCGGTAATTGGTCCCAGCCTCGCTGCTCTTGCAGCCGCAGGGGCTGGGCTGGTGGGAGCCTGGGAGGTCTGTGCCCAGGCAGTGCCTGGGAGGTCCTGCCATCCCGGCCCGGAGCCGCGCCAAGCCAAGCCCCCACCCAGAGCCACGGAGGGGGACTACCCAGCATCCTTTGCAGACCTCACTCGGAGGCCGGGGTTCCTGTCCAGGCTAAAGGAGAGGGGCAGGTGGCAGGCAGGAGGACAGTGTCCACTCAGTGCCCAGGCCAGCCCCACCCTTGTAGAGAAAGCTTGCCCCCAAACTCTGCCTTTCTGACTGGGGCTTGGGGGCTACAGATAGGCTCCCTCCCAAGGGTGGGCCATAGCCCACCTAGTCCAGGACAGACTGAGGTGGGGTTCCAGAGGCAGGGGAATGCCCCTAGACTCATGAACTGCCTGCCCTCTTTTGGAGAATGCTGGGGCCCAAGCTCAGTGGCCAGAGAAGCCTTGGGGACCCTCCAAACTTCACGGAGCAGGACCCCTGGTCCTGGACCCATTATGGGTCCTCATCTCTTCCTGGGAGCGTCCAGCTTACCTGGCTCTCAAGGCCCTGGGCAGCCTCCAGCACTAGAGTCCCCCTCACCCCACACCCAGGCAGACAGACAGACACAGGCCACACACAGACGCACAGACACACATCGGATGCCCCTCCCTCGGCACAGCTGGCCACACCCACACCATCCCCTGTACAGCCCTGGCGAGTCCCCCCAGCCCTGCGGCTCCAGATCACGCCACCCTGGCTGTGGTCCCTACCCCCACTTTGTCCCATCTGGACACTGGGCCAGGGCTGCCAGCCTCCTCCCTGCCACGCAGAGGGAGAGGAGCACCTCAGGAGGCTCCCCGCCCAGCCCCGACTCACAGGACATGACAGCCGGACACCTGAGTCCACAGCCCAGCCAAGAGGGTGGGTCATTGGCTGGCGCCAGGCAAGGCGGCTGCTGGTGGGTGTCGTGGGGGACGCGGAGGCGATGAGGTCATGCCGGACACTGCCTGCCACTATGTTTAGAGCAGCTCCGGTGACTCTGGGCTCTCGGGGGTGGCAGAGGACCAAGCAGGGCCCCCAGGGAACTGCAAATCCTTCCCCACGTGTGAGGGCTACTGCAGAGGACCCCGAGTTCCTCTTTCCCAGGCCGCAGTGACCAGCCACTGCCCAGGCTGAGCCAGGCCCTGGTAACCCCAGACTGCAACCCTAAGGTTGTGAGTAGAGAGAGCTTCCGCCAAGTGGTAGCCCTTTGGGGTCTTCGCATGGCTCCCCACCCCCCTGCACCCTCCTGCCAGCTGCCCAGGAGGCCCACCCACACTGAGACTCGGCCAAGGGTCCGGCCACCCATACTGAGATTAAAGGAGGACTAGCAGCATCCGGCAGAGGCCTGTGAGCCCCTCCATCCCTGTGGCCACAACCCTGCCTGCCTCCCCAGAAAAGCCAGGGGCCGCACCTCCTGGTGCCCCACGGGCCCCCCATTAGCCAGCACTGGCTCAGTGTCTGTGAACAAGGTGCTAGGCCCGTGGGGCAAACTGGAGGGACGGGAGATCTGGAGACCAGACTGGGAGACCCAGCCCCGTATGCTGGGATGATGGGCGTCGAGACAGACTGTGATGTGGGGCTTTGGGGAGGGCTGGACACCGACCGCGACAGCCCTCGGTGGGGGTGCCAGCCTCAGGGCAGGAGCGCCCCTGGGGACAGTCCAGGAACAGCCTCTAAGGGGCACTGCAAGGCCCACGTGGGGCCCACCCCATTCATAACACAGGCTGGATGTGGCCTAGCGAGGCTGGCAGGGACAGAGAACCAAGAGCTTCTGGCCACACAGGCTCAGGGTCACAAGACCTGTGGCCTCTACCCATGGGGCTCCCGGCATAGTGTGGCGGGGGGAGCTGGGGAGCCTCCAGGCTGTGAGGAGATGTGCCGCGAGGTGGCGAGATTCTGACCCTGCCTGGAGGGCTGCTGGGGACACCCAACCCTTCTCCAGTAGAACCATGCGTGGCAGTGGGAGGGGAGGACCTCCAGAGGGAGACCCTCAGCTCTGGAGCCCAGATCCCCTCCTGATGGAGTAGGAAGGGGACAGTGAAAATTCAGGAAGCTGGACGCTCCTCCGGAACCCGCCCCCGCCCAGGTCAGAGAGTCCAGGGAGGGGCCAGCGGGAAGGACCCAGGTAGGCCCTGCCTCTTGCTGCAGCGGTGGCCTGGGCTGGGCAGGGGAGCCAGCAAGCCACTGAGGGTCCCAGCCCCTTCCCCAAGGGCCCTTGGGGGGCAGGGAGGACGCCACAGCCTCTGCGTCCCTGCTCCCCCTTCTCTTTGTGGGCTCCGTCCAGGGCCTCTGCTCTCTCCCTCCCTGTGTCAGCTTTGCCTTGTGCCAGAGTTGGTTTGGGAGTGAGGACAGAAGACCATCTTGTCCCATAAAGGCACTCAAAGTCCCTGGTGCTGACGGTTACACATGGGTGTAGAGTTTCCAGCATGGGCGCCCCTGGGGACTCAGGGCGCCTCCCCAAAGACGGGGCCTTTTCTGAAGGCGCTGCACTCCAGGAAGGACTTACCGGCTGTTGGGAAGGCAGCCTCCCCAGAACTTGGTGTGAAAAAGGGCCCTCTCCTCCCCATGGAGCCTCCCAGCGGGGTGCGGGGAACGGCAACCAGCGGGACACTGCCGCCCTCCCCCAGTTACTGCCCGGGGGTCCGACTCCGTGGGTGGGTGGCAGCTCGCCTCCGAAAGTCTGGCAGCACCGGCCCTCATCAGCAGCCCTTTCTTTCCCACCCGGGGGTCTCTCCTTCTGAGAGGTCGCGGGGGAGGTGGGGGGCTGTGCGCGGGGGAGGCCTCAGCGGAATCCCGCCCGGCCTGAGAAGAAAGGGAGCCCCCGGGGAGGAGGCGGCCCCGACCCGCCCCCGCCCGCCCGCCCCGCCGCCGATTGGCCCTGAGCCGCTATATCTGGGCGCCCGCCCGGCCCGAGGCCACCGCCGTCCCCACTGCCATCCGCCCTCCCGGCCTGGCCTGCCCTTGCGCCCGGCTCCCCAGTGCCCGCCGCCCGCCCGCCGCGCTCCCGCGCTCCGTTCCGCCCAGGCCGCGCCCAGCTGGAATGCAGAGATCGCCGCCCGGCTACGGCGCACAGGACGACCCGCCCGCCCGCCGCGACTGTGCATGGGCCCCGGGACACGGGGCCGCCGCTGACACGCGCGGCCTCGCCGCCGTCCCCGCCGCCCTCGCCGCGCCCGCCTCGCCGCCCAGCCCGCAGCGCAGTCCGCCGCGCAGCCCCGAGCCGGGGCGCTATGGCCTCAGCCCGGCCGGCCGCGGGGAACGCCAAGCGGCAGACGAGTCGCGCATCCGGCGGCCCATGAACGCCTTCATGGTGTGGGCAAAGGACGAGCGCAAGCGGCTGGCTCAGCAGAACCCGGACCTGCACAACGCGGTGCTCAGCAAGATGCTGGGTGAGCGGCGGGAGGGCGGCAGAGAAGGGGGAGCGGGCGGGGGGGCTCGGGCCGGGGTGGCGCGGGTGGGGCAGGGGTCCTGGGCCGCGGGGTACGGGGGCTGCGCCAAACCCTCGCGGGGCGTCCCAGGCGCACGGAGGGCTCGGCGCCCACCCGCCCGACGGCGTTCCACTCACTGGCGCCCACGGCCCGCAGGCAAAGCGTGGAAGGAGCTGAACGCGGCAGAGAAGCGGCCCTTCGTGGAGGAAGCCGAACGGCTGCGCGTGCAGCACTTGCGCGACCACCCCAACTACAAGTACCGGCCGCGCCGCAAGAAGCAGGCGCGCAAGGCCCGGCGGCTGGAGCCCGGCCTCCTGCTCCCGGGATTAGCGCCCCCGCAGCCACCGCCCGAGCCTTTCCCCGCGGCGTCTGGCTCGGCTCGCGCCTTCCGCGAGCTGCCCCCGCTGGGCGCCGAGTTCGACGGCCTGGGGCTGCCCACGCCCGAGCGCTCGCCTCTGGACGGCCTGGAGCCCGGCGAGGCTGCCTTCTTCCCACCGCCCGCGGCGCCCGAGGACTGCGCGCTGCGGCCCTTCCGCGCGCCCTACGCGCCCACCGAGTTGTCGCGGGACCCCGGCGGTTGCTACGGGGCTCCCCTGGCGGAGGCGCTCAGGACCGCGCCCCCCGCGGCGCCGCTCGCTGGCCTGTACTACGGCACCCTGGGCACGCCCGGCCCGTACCCCGGCCCGCTGTCGCCGCCGCCCGAGGCCCCGCCGCTGGAGAGCGCCGAGCCGCTGGGGCCCGCCGCCGATCTGTGGGCCGACGTGGACCTCACCGAGTTCGACCAGTACCTCAACTGCAGCCGGACTCGGCCCGACGCCCCCGGGCTCCCGTACCACGTGGCACTAGCCAAACTGGGCCCGCGCGCCATGTCCTGCCCAGAGGAGAGCAGCCTGATCTCCGCGCTGTCGGACGCCAGCAGCGCGGTCTATTACAGCGCGTGCATCTCCGGCTAGGCCGCCGGCGCCGCCCGGGTCCCTGCAGCGCTTCCTCCCGCAGCCCCCGCGACCGATCCGACCGCGTCGCTGCCGCTCTGCTCTCTCATACGCGTGTATGTTTGGTTCCATGTCACAGCCCCCTAGGAGCCAGTGATGATCGGCCTTGCGCCCGTTCCACCTCCCAGGCCACCCTTCCTGGGCTTCTGGGCCACCTGCCCTCGGGGGGCCCCTGCGAGGGTGCCTGGAGTTCCCACGTGTCCCGGGGCTTTTCCAGGAAGCCCGAGCCCAGGACCTGTTGGCAGAGTTGCCAGGGTTACATTTTTGAAGCACCTGTTCCTTTTCTTGCAGTGTATTTTCTACAACCAGATTGTATTAATATTTTTTACTTTGCCCTTTTAAAATATATACCTAATACAATATATTTAATTTTTAATTAAACTTTTAAACTTTTCTTCCAAGAAGTTTCAGTGATCAGAAGCGTCACTGTGGCAAAGACTTTTGCAATGCGAGGAATACAGATGTTTGCTTTCTGTAAAGGAGGAGCCTGGAGCTGGGTCCCCGGACGGAGAGGCCACAATAAATCCTCGGGCCTTTCCTCTGCACACTGACATCTGTGGTGTTTGCAGGGAGGGAAAAGCAGTTCCCCAAATAGCCCTGGACGCCCCTTCCCTCCGAATCGCCCCCAGGGAGCCTGACTCCTAGCTTGAACCCCATAGCACTCCTTCATCCTTTCGTGACACATCCCAGAGAGCGTGGGTAGCAGGCATGGGGTCCACACTCCCCCCCAGCCCTCCACTCCCCTCCTGTCCCACCCCCAGGTTAACTCAAGCCTATCGGAGGTCAGACTATACCAGCAATCCCGTCACACCCCCGCTAGGGTTTCATCGCCCTTGCCTCCACCTTAAAACTTCCATGCCCAAGGACTGCCCAGTACGGCCCCCTTCCTGAGGGAGGCTGGTAGGTTGGCAGCCCACATGCAGACACAGATTCCAGGGTCTCCGTCAGCTGTTCTAACTCACCCCAGGGAGGACAGCACCATGCTACACCCACAGCGCTCCCCCCACCCGGGTGACCTGTCCAGCTCTGCCCAGAGACAGGTCCGATGGCTAAGGCAGGAGAGCCCAGGCTTCACATCCCAAGACCCCCCAACTCTGGAGTCGTATCTCACTAGCCCCCAGGAGGACTGGACACCCTCTTTCTTTTTCTTTCTCTTTTTTTTTTTTTTTTGAGACGGAGTCTCGCTGTGTCACCCAGGCTGGAGTGCAGTGGAGCAATCTCGGTTCACAGCAAGCTCCACCTGCTGGGTTCACACCATTCTGCTAAGCCTCCTGAGTAGCTAGGACTACAGGCGCCCACCACCACACGTGGCTAATTTGTATTTTTAGTAGAGACGGGGTTTCACCGTGTTAGCCAGGATGGTCTCGATCTCCTGACCTCGTGATCCGCCCGCCTCGGCCTCCCAAAGTGCTGGGATTACAGGTGTGAGCCCAGCGCCCGGCCTGGACACCGTCTCTCCATGCTGACCTCTTGGTCCTCTCGACCTCAAACCCACGTGTTCAGGGAAGTTTGGAGTAATCACCCCCAAAAGTGAACACCCAGACACAGACACACTCCCTAGGGCCTGGCAGGTATAAGCCAAGAGGAGGGGCATGCACCTCCCTCCTGGGGGAAGGGCATATCCTGCCCCAGCACCCCCTCTGCATAGGTGGGGAGTCGGTGGGGAGAGCTGAACCTTGACTGCCCTGGTGTGGAAACTCACTCGCGGCTCAGCCTCCCAGGTACGGGGGAGCACACGCCTCCAAGAGTGTGTCTGTGGTTCTGCATGTGTGTGAATGAGACTCCCAGTGTGGCCCTTCATGCAGGTGACAGTGTGTGTGTGGCATATGGATGTGCAGCAAGCCTGGGGCGGGATGGACGTGTGCCTGCTGCCTGAGTGTGTGTGTGGAGGGGGTGGGATGGGGCTATTTTACAGGCACCCTCCCCTCAAGCAGGGCATGTCACCTCTGTGTTAATCAGCATGAGTGCCACCCCTCAGATGGGCCCCCAGTAGGGGCTGCACCTGGGGCCCCTTCCCCACCCCATTGGCAGCAGAGCACACAGAACTCAAAGACAAAGGAACAGAGAGAGACACGCAGAGGGGACAGAAACAGACATGCTGAAGAGGGCAGGAGACAGGCTCAGAGGTAGACAGAGATGCACCAGGCAGGCAGACACAGCCCACAGGACACCGAGAGCATCGCCCATGTCTTCCAAGCAGTCTGCCAGCATACAGCAGGGAGGCAGAGAAGGTGAGACCCAAAGGGACACAAGCCACATCTGTCTTTCGGTGGGGGGGGGGAGGGGGGTCTCTGAGGCACCAACATGGACTCTTCCTGGGATCATACCATGAGATAAATGCTCACACCGGTGAGAATGCAAGCCACACCCAGCTCTCGTGCCCACCAACTCCTGCTCTGGCCCACCCCCTGGAGCCCTGGGGTCAGCAAGCCCAAGATGCACCCCCTTCCATGGGGACCTCAGCCAGAGGGCGACCCAGCAGCCAGAATCCGCAAGTGGCTGGCCCAGGCATGAGACCACCTGCCCCTCCCCCAACCCCCAACCAAGGCAGGAGAGACAACAGACCCAGCCTGCCCTGCTGCCTAAATTCATGTGAACAGCCCCTGCCCCCGGCCTCCAGTGCCTCCCTGTTTGGGCTGGGCATCTCCCCAGCCACGCCTTCCCCAGCAACTCCCACAGACACAAACAGACAGCCTGGGGAGGCCACAGTGGCAGTCTCATGGCCAGCATACATCCCCTATTCTGGACTCCTCACCCCCATTGCAACCCCCTCTAGGCCAATGGGGTGGAGAGCTTGGAAGATACCTTGGGTGGCAACACAGCCTCATGGTCTGTGTGAGGAGGGGACAGAGCGGATACCTGTGAGAAGTCCCTCCCCCAAGGGCCAGGGTGGGGGGCTAGTGAGGGGCCCGAGCTGAAGCAAGTCCCAGCCCAGAGGCTGGAAATGCCCAGGAGAAGGATCAGAAGGGGACATGAAAGAGGCTTCCACTGAGGGCACCAGGTTCCAATAGCGGCTCCTCGGCAGCGGTGGGTGGGGTCTCCTTACAGGGCCTCTTCCAGGGCCCAGCCCAGGGATCTATCTCCCCTCTACCCGCCAAAGGCTGAACAGCCCTCCTAGGCAGGACCACCGCCCCAGGGCCTGGGTGCTCCATCCCTGGCACCAGCTGCATACCCCTCCCACTCCTGGCCCTGTCTGCCTTCTTCCCTGAGGCTTCAAGGGAAGTCTCCACCCTCCTCCTGCTGAGTCAGGCCTTAGCTCCTGGCGAGAAGTTCTAGCAGCCCTGCCTGGCACTGGCCACAGCTCCCCTCCCGTCCCCCATGCCCAGGACCCAGCTTGTCCCTAGAGTGAACTGAGCGAGGTGTTGAACTCTCCCCAGCAGGCAGCCCAGGGGCAGAGTCAGAGAAAATGGGGGCTGAGAGCGGCTATGGTGCACCCCTCTCCCAGCAGATACAGTCAACACTTTGCACACCCTTGGGAACACCAGCACAGACACACATACACACCCAGCCACACACCAGACGAAGAGCACACTTCACCCCAGCAAGGTCCTGCTGGGGCAGGCAAGGAGGGCACATGTGAAGACCTTAGCCCCCCACCACTCCGCCCCCACCTCTCAGCAGGAAAAGCACCCCAGAAAACCCAACCGCTCCACTTACATTCTACAAAACCTACATAAAATTTAAGTATACAATGGAGTGGTTTTGCTGTAGTCACAAGGCTGGAAACCATCTCCACTGTCTTATTTTAGAGCATTCTGTCTGTTACAGTCAAATGCTCTACCTCGGAGCTATGCTCCTTGTTGGTTTGCTGTAGAGACTGCTACGTTTCTCAGGCTGGTCTTGAACACCTGGCCTCCCAAAGTGCTGGAGTTATAGACATGAGCTACCACACCTGGCCTTTATTTATTTATTTATTTTTTTAGAGAGGGGTCTTGCTATGTTGCCTAGGCTGCCGGAGTGCAGGGGCTATTCACAGAAACGATCTCAGCGCCTGCAGCCTCGAAAAGTGATCCTCCCTGTCTCGCTGGAACTGCAGGCGTGCGCCCCCACACCCCTCTTTAATTTTAGAGCTTTTCATTACCCTCAAGAGAAACCCATTACTCCCGATTCTTTCCTGCCCCCTGCCCCTGATAAACACTAAACTGCTTTTGGTCTCTGTGGATTTGCAGTGTCTGGCCTGGATATTTCTTGTAAGTGGGATAATATGCTATATGTGGCCTTTCGTGTCTGGCTTGGTTCACCCTGCACACTTTCAAGGTTCGCCCATGCTGTGGCCTGTCAGCGTTCCATTCCTTTTGTGGCTGAGTAACATCCCCTCCTTGTATGAATATATCACATTTTATTTATTCAGCGACTGATGGACACTGATGGTTTTTACTTTTCGGCTATCATGAATAATGATAGTGTTATTGATAATGATAATGAATAATGTTGCTATGAACATTTGTGTACAATGTTTTGTGTAGATGTGTTTTTATTAAAATTACAAAAATGCGTATCTCTAATAACAAAGTCTGAACAATGTGTTAAGTACCTGGAACCCATGCTAGAACAGCTGCCCTGGAAAGGGGGGTCCAGAGCTGCAAACCTCCAATCCCAAACAGGCCCCCTCAAAACTAAGGCCCTACAGGGACTGGCTCAACCCTCCATCCAGCCCACCCACCACTTCTGTCCCAGGCCAGGTGGGGAGCCCCAGGAGCCAGCTCCAGGCTTGCAGAAGGAGCAGGGTCTCACCTACGTTCATTTTTTTTTTTTTTTTTTTTTTTTTTTTGAGACAGAGTCTCACTCTGTCCCCCAGGCTGGAGTGCAGTGGTGCAATCCCGGCTCACTGCAACCTCCGCCTCCCGGGTTCAAGTGATTCTCCTGCCTCAGCCTCCCGAGGAGCTAGGACTACAGGCACCTGCTACCACGCCCGGCTAATTTTTGTATTAAGTAGAGACGGGGTTTCACCATGTTGGCCAGGCTGGTCTCGAACTCCTGATCTCAAGTGATCCACCAGCCTTGGCCTCCCAAAGTGCTGGGATCACAGGCGTGAGCCACCGCGCCCGGCCAGGTTCATTCTTACTGAGACTGCTCTGGCCCGCTCCCCGCAACTCCTGTTCCCCGGGACCCCACCCCATCCTCCCCGACCCTGATCCCTCTCCCACGACCCCCGCCCCGTCCCCCTGACCCCCGCCCCGTCTACTATGACTCCGCCCCGTCCCGTCTCCCACGACCCCGTCCCATCCCCCACGACCCGTCCCGACCCCCAATACCCCACCCCGTCTCCCACGACCCCTGTCCCGTCCCCCACGACCCCGCCCGCCAGCGCGAGAAAACAGGAAGTGGCGGCGCTGGAAGCGCAGGAAGCGGCGGCGGGCGCGGCGCTTATCTCGGGCCGCAGCCCGGACCCCTGGCCTCAAGCCGGGCAGGGGGCGCCAGGGGCGGCCCAAGAACAGGGCCTGCTCACCTGGTGGGGAGCCCTGGCCGCCTCTTCCCCTGGCCGCAGCGGTCAAAATCGGGCCAGGCCAGGCGGGGAGGCTGCGAGGAAGCCCGTGTCGGGACCTCCCGACGGGAGCGAGGCCGGAAGGCGACCCGGGAACCCGCGTCCAGCCCCAGGGCTGCCCACCTCCCCAGCGCACGCGGCTCTGCCCTGTCCCCAGAGGCCTGACCTCCTCATTTCCCCCAAAACAAGGACTCACTTCCCCCAGCAGGTGCGACCTCCCGCTGGCTCTTCCGGATTTTAATGGGGAGGGGGAAGAGCGGGGAGGGAGCGATGGTTGTTTCTGTGTTTACGAAGCTGCGTCTTTTCCTGGGGAGGGGGCAGGATGGGGGCTGTCGCTGGGCCTCCCCTAGGGTCCTGAAGGCACTGGCAGAGACAATGGGCCCCAGCACCTGACATCCCCCCACCGGTGAGTATGTTTCCTGGAGTTGGGGGGACTTGTTTCCGAGTCAGCCACAGCTGGAGCAGGGGGGCCTCCCTGCACACCTGCAGGGCTCAGAGCCCACGCAAGGCCGGGTACCTCCCAGGTCTGGGCGCAGCTGTTTCCTCTGAGGACCACTCACACTGCCCCCCAGCCATCTCCAGCCGCGGTGTGGCGGTCTGTCCTGTCCGCTCACAGGGCCTGGGTATGGCAGGTACTCAGACAACATCCATCTTTCCCACCACCTCCCTCTGGTCAGCTTCAGCAAAATTCCCAGGCTGGGGTGGGGGCCGGTGGCGGTGGTGGGGGAAGGTGCTTTGGGAGACCCTGAGAGGCTGCACGCCCCACCGCTGAAGGGGTGGAGGTGGGGTGGGGAGAGAGAGGAGCTTGGGGGCAGGGGTGGGGAACACACAGGAGGCAAAGTCGGGATTAACTTTTGGTTTTGCAAATCCAGACACTAGTCAGCCAGTTGCCCGAGTTCCAGATGTTCTTTCAAAGACTCCCAGTCTGGGGAGGCCTCGGGACCCAGGCCCCCTTCAAAGCCTGCCCGGCCCCCTCCTCCCAGTGCGGCACATGGAGGGGCCTGGCTCCTGGGCTGTGGGAAGTTGCACAACCCCAGCCAGTGCCCTGCAGGCTCCATCTGTTACCCTGGCACAGCCCCCACCTCCCTGGAGCAGCCAAGCCCTGAAAAGGCATGAGGGTGGGATGGGACAGTACTGTGTGCAGCCCCAACCCAGAAACAGTATTTTACGAAGAACCAGGCTCAGGCCACCTGCCCTGGGCCTCTGCAGGGAAGGCACCACCAGTCGGTCTAGAGACATACAGGGCCAGTCCATGGGATCTGCCCTCAGTGGTTCCGTGGCCAATGGCTCTGTCCCTATCAGCCGTGGGCCTAGTGAGTCTCTTTCCATCTCTGGGTTGGTTCTGGTCAGTTCCAGCTAACAAACATTTGTTGAGCAGCTCGTGTCCTGACCTGGGCCAGGTGCTGGTGTATCATGCTGAGGGAGACATGCCTCTATCCTCATGGAGCTACAGAAGAGCTACGGTCCCAGTGCTGAGCCCAAAGAGGACCTGAGCCTCTCAGGTCTGAGCAGGCACCTGCGGCTTCTCTCCTAGTCTCTGTGGCTCTCGGTAGCTCTGGGCCTCTTCGTGTAGCTCCACACATGCCCCTAGACCTAGTCTGGTTGGGCTGTCCCCACCCTGGACAAGTGAACTTTGTCCCAGAAGCCCAAAGGCCACCTTGCTCCCATTCTGCATGAGGGAGAGGAGCCATGGGCCAGGATGCAGGACTTCTCACCCACCCACGTGGTCGTGGTCCAGGACTAGGCACGGACATGTGTCCCCAAAATCCTGAGGCCTCTGTTCCTCCTCCTGCCCCCAAGAGGCTGTGGTTTGTTTGAACCTTTCTCAGTCAGGGTAGAGGGAGCTGTTTCTGTTGCCCACCCACATCCCCAGCCTCTGACTGCTCTCAACAGCAGAACGGGAGCATTGGGGGTGGGCAGGAGCCAAGGGGCCGCCCAGGAGGTCATGCATGGACAGGAGAGGAGTGCCCTCCCCATGGCCCAGGGGTTGGGGCAGGTCCAAGTACAAAAGTCAGCTGCCCCTGGGGCAATGTGACAGTGGGAGCCTTCATGGAGGGCCTGTCCCCATCCTGTCCCCGAGCCCAGCCCAGAACCCTGGACTCTCTCCAGGCCCCAACTCAGCTGCCTCCCAGCCATGCTCGGCTGTCCATACCTTATGCTCCACACCCCAGCACGCCCAGCTGAGCCCAGCCACGTCCACAGTTCCCCAGCTCCCTCAGGGCCCTCAAACAGACCCACTCCCCCTTTAGTGCTTCCCATGTTCAGGCTCCCCACGGACCCACCCAGGTACTCCAGCCAGGACCCTGGGCAGCCTGGACCTCTCTCCACCCCTTTATCCTCACCAACCCTCCACACAAGTCACGGGAACCTTTCTAGATTCCAACTCTAACATCCCTCTTTCACCAAAGACCTTCCGCTGCCTCGGGATAAGTCCAAGCACCCCCCTCAAGTGCTTTGGCTCCAGCTGGGGCTCCTGCACCCTGCGTCTCCCCCTCATCCCTCCCACACTTGCCCCCACTGGCCCCCACGGAGCAGGCAATGCAGAACTAGGGCTGGGAATGCTTGCTAGGTGTTTGTGCTCAGAGCATGGCCAGGGACTCTGTCAGAAGTGCTAACTCTGCAGGGGAGTCCAAGGCTCTGAAGTCCAGGAAGCTTGGCCCCCAGCCTCCAGGCAGGGGACATGTGGCAGATCCCATGCCCTGGGCCTGGGTCTGAGGCCAGCTCTTACATTGCTGGCTGTGATTTGGGGCAAGTCTCAGCCTCCTCGTGCTTCAGTTTCCCCATCTATAAAACAGAGACAGTAGCTCCCGTTGCACAGACTAAATACATTAACACCGAGTGTGGGGCTGGGTCAGGGTCAGCTTGGGAGGTTACTTCTTTCTTCTGCTGCTGCCCCTGATCCCACAGAATGCCAGAGGCACAGCCTGCTCGCGGCCTTTCCGGGAAGGGGAGGGTAACAGGTGTCAGGTACTTTACCTCCCCTGCTCCTCCATGGGCCGAGATTTGGGGGGGTGGTGACAGACTCCCAGACCTGCGCATCAGATGGGGGAACCAGGGGACAGTCCTCCAGCAAATGGACGGTTCCAGGGGCCAGAAAGCAGGCCCCAGCCTGGCCAGTCCTGCAGAGGGGGCTGGGCAGTCTCTGAGCCCAGGCCGTGGCCACCCCTCCGGAGGCAGCAGGAAATAGCCTGGCCAAGCTCACAGCCAAGGCCCGCAGCTCCCGCTTCCCTTCGGGCCCGTTTCCTTTATCCGGTTGTTTTGCTCCGAATTCACCAAGTCCAGCCTTCCCCTCCCCTCAATTTCCACCCCCGGCCCCGGTCCAAAGTGGAGCAGGACGGATACGTGACGATTTAGGGGCCCCAGGAGTCCCCCGCTCTGCCCTCCGCCCAGCCGGGAGCCGCTGACAGAGCCGGAGCGCGCCCAGCGTCCCGCGCCCGCCCTCTGCTGCCCGAGGCTGGGAGCGGCGGCTCCGCCCCGTCCAGGTGCCACAGGAAGTGCGGGTCTCCGCATTCCCCCTCCACCGCCCCCCGCCACCGAAGCGCAGATCCCGGGGCGGTCCTAGGCCCACAGAGAGGCAGGCGAAGGGAGTGCCGGACCCGCAGCGCCAGCTCCGTTTATTGAGGCCTTCGGCGCGTGGAGGGCGGGCCTCCTCCGTGACCCAGCGGCGGCCAGGCGCGCTCCCTTCTCCAAGTCCTGGGCCCTCCGGGGAGCGCGGGCTGCGTCGAGCGAGGGGCCGAGGTCACCAACAAGTCTACAAAACGAGGCGCGTCTCCAGGCTCTGCCGCGGCCCCGCTGGTTCTCCTCCCCGCGCAGGGCGCCGGAGGCAGGGCCGGGACGGGCCGCGCTAGGAGTCCCTGGAGGCCGGGGCGCGCAGCGCGAAGAGCTTCTCCCAGCAGGTGGCGACGGCGTCCAGGGCGCGCAGCAGGAGCTGCCTTCGGCCGCCGCGACGCCGGGCAGGGCGCATCTTGGGCCGCCGGCTCCGCTGTCGGGGACAGGGCGGTCAGCGAATGCGCACGGCCCCCGCGCCCGGCCCGGCCCGGGAAGGGAGACGCGACCCAGCCCGACTTCAGCCTAGGGCCGTGGAGCCCCGGGACGCGCGGCGGCCCTGTGGGGGTTAAGGGAGGTCTGGCTCTGGGTGCACTCAGGGACGCACACCTGGCGCAGCGTCCTGCAGTGGCGCCGCATCACCGCCTCGGTGCGCACAGCCACGGTCCAAGCAGCTCTCTCCAGGGCCCCGCGGCGGCCCCCGGCCACCGCCCCGCGCAGGGTCCGACCCAGGGACGAGATGGACAGGAGGATACTGTGCTCCTGGGGAGGGAAGGGAGGAAGGCGGGGTGGGGGTGGGGGGAAACTGAGAGAGGAGCAGGCCGGCGAGCTTGGGTAGGGGCGCCTCCTCCATACCTTCTGGGCGCCACAGGAGGCCCGAGGCCGTCCCCGCCGTCCCGAGCTCCCGGGTCTAGTCAGGTTTTTCTGAATGAAATGAAAGTGTCTGGAGCCTGGCCTGGTCTTTTCGGCCCCCGCCCCGCCCCACTTCACGGCGGCCTGCAGATCCTCGAAGATGATGGCGCGATAGTGGCGGAGCACGTCGGGGACGCTGCAGGCCGGGGAATAGGCGCGGCTTGGCGCGGTCCCCAGCAGCGCCAGCAGGAGCGCCCAGAGTGCAGGCTTAGGGGGTACCTGGAGGAGACAGCAGGTTGGGGTTAGGCTTGGGGGGTGTTCCCAGCACAGGGAGCAGCCAGCCCACCTGCACTTTGTTTCCGTAGAAGCCCCACCCCCTGCCCCACCCCACGGGATCTCTGAGCGAATGAAATGGACGTGTCACCAATCAAGAAAGGCTGTAGGCACAGGCCTGGCGGGATAAATCAGGAGAGACAAGAGATAGGTCCGCAAACCAGACAGCTCTATGCTCCCTGCAAAGATGTGAAAGGGGTGAGTGATGTCGGCTGGGAGGCGATGTCACTGAGTCCTGAAGAACCCATCAGGAGATAGAGGGGGCAGGCCCAGAGTCAGGAGAGCCTGGCTCTGTGGTCCACGTGGGAGTGGGGCCAGCAAGGGGTGGAGCACCCTCAGGACCGCACAGAGCAGGGCCCCCCACCGGCCCCGCACAGCTCGAGTGGGGCTGGTCTGCAGGCTCTTGGGGGTACAGTAGGAAGTTGTCCCAGTACAGCCTGTCTCACTCATGGCCATGCCCATTCAACTCCACACCTCCCACACTGGCGCCCTCTGGGTTAGCTCACAGAGACGTGGGAACTGGGGACTCCTTGTACCCCCAACCCATCTGGGGCAGGGGCTCAGAGCTCCAAGCCACACCCTATTGGAAGGGGAAAGCTGGGGGGACACCCAGAAGCTATAGAGGAGGAAGGAGCCACCACATCCAGCCCCAACCAACAGTTGCAAAAGGCCCCTCTGCCTGTACCAGCCGCCCCACGCCATCCCTCCGGGCAGCCTGTGCCACAGGCCTCCCCCGACCCAAAGTGGAGGGCCTGCGCCCGCAGGGATAAAGCCCAAACATCAAGGAGACAGCTGACGGCCCCCAGGTTCCCAGCCACCCAAAAGGGGCCAGCCCCAACCCTTCCCCTGGGCCCCCAGGATGGAGTCAGACAGCAGATCTAGGGCTGGAAATTAATCATGCGAACCCAACCAAGATAAGAGGACTCGACTCGGCTTCCCAGCCCTGTCAGGGGAGCCTGACCAAGCAGCACCCCAACCCTTGCATAGAGCTGGGGGCCTGGCGGGCGGTGGCAGCTCCTGCTCAGAGCACAAAGCAGCAATGGCTGGAAGAGCAGATGGCTTGCTGTGGCCCCTTCCTGAAACCTGACCCCCCAACCACACACGCCACAGCCAACTTGGTGGGCTCAGAATTGCCACGTCATTCCCTCTGCCTGCTCTGGGTCAGAGGTCATAGCAAGAACCAGAGCCTGACTCCTGAGCAGGCCAGCTGGAGCTGCAAGGATGTCCAGCACCTGCTGTGTCCCACCCAGGTGGGGCAGACTGGCTGCCCTGGGAGTCTCACCTGGCCTGTTAGTACCACTTCCAGGCTCAAGCCTCAGCCCAGCTTAGAACAGGGTGGCCCAGCACCCAGGAGCCCCCCTCCCCCAACTGCCAGAAGCCAGGGCACATGCACCCAGTGCCACCCACAGGGACGCAGTGACCAGAGCCAACCGGAGATTTCCTGGTGGGGCTCAGGGGAACAAGCAGTGTCTCCTGAGCTGTGTGTACCCCCAGCCCCTCCACCCAAGTGAGCCCCCTCCCTAGAGGAGGCCCACAGCTGCTCACCATGGGCCTTTCAGGGTCTTGCCCTCCCTCACTCCCGCCAGCAGGCCACGCACATGATCCTGGGGTCCTTGGGCAGGGTGTGCACTGCCGCACCAGGTCCAACACCAGCCAACCGCTTCCCTGGACAGGCTGCCTGGAGGACTGCAGAGGGGCAGGCCAGGCGGAGGCTTTTGAAGTTGGCTCCTCCAAGCTGAGGGAGGGAGCAGGAGAGGGAAGGAGAGGCCACGCAATCCCAGCCCTGCCCCCTCCCTCTCTCCACTCCCTATCACTTCAATTAACCTGGCCCTGGAGCTGAGCAGCCACCTCTCCCAGGGGATCCAGGGCTACTGTACTGTTCTGTCAAGGAGGGGTGAGGCGCCGCGTGGGCTGGGGCGGTGCAGGGCCCAGCTGGTGGGGGAGGGGAGCCAGGTGAGACTGGGGCCGACTCTGTGGCCAGCAAGTGCTGCCTCTCCCAGGGATCTGGCTGATGGGCAGAGGTGGTGGGAGGCCCTCATCCCCTCCCCAGCTGCCGGACCTGCAGCCTGACATCCAGGGGGCCCTGCCCCAGCAGGTCCCAAGACATGGGGCTTCCCGGGCCCCCGCTGCTGGCCCGGCCTCACTCCTCCTGGGCTGAGGGGTCTCTGGCTGAAGAGGTAAGTCTGAGGCCGTTACTCTGCTGCCTGCCGTAAAGATACCCAGGAGCAGGGTGGGCTCCCCCGATCCTTGGCTGCTGTCGCTTCTGCTGTGGTCTGGGGCACTCTGGTTAGCAGCCTGACAGGCAGTGGTGAAGAGGCACCTCAGAACATGAGCAACCTCTGAGGCACAACTCATCTTTGCAGGCTGAAAAAATTTCAGTTGAAGACAAGTTAAGGTAGTTTCCCAGGGGGAAAAGTCAGTGACTCACACAATAGTCAAGAACAGACCACACAGGTGACAGGAGTCCCCTAGGATTGTAACACTACATCTTTACGTTTTTGCCTTTTCCGTGTTTGGATGTGATTAAATGCTGTGACAGGCTGTGCAGGTCTGCAGCCCAGGAGCCCCAGGCTCTGGCACCCGGGCACACAGCCTGGGGGTGCAGGAGGCCGTGCCTGCCAGCCTTGTGTAAATGCACTCTTTAATGTTTGCAAGACGACATCACCTAACGAGGTTTTTCTAGAATGTATCCGCACTGTTAAGTGGCGCACAACTGTGGTTTGGCCAACTCAAAGCATTTGAGAAAACCCCACACAGGCAAGAAAGAGGAGACACTCACACATGGACAATGTAAGCGCTCCGGAACTTTCCAAGGGCCCTGCAGGAAGTATCCCCTGAACATGGCCTGAAACATTCTTTTCTGTGTGACCCCTCAATGCCCACCCAGCACTGGCCATTTCAGCTCTGAGGTCAGAGAAAGGCTTCCTTCCTAGGCCTCGGTTTCCACATCTGTACAGGGCCGGGCTGGCTTACAAACTTCCTGGGCCTCGGTTTCCACATCTGTACAGGGCCGGGCTGGCTCACAAACTTCCTGGGCCTCGGTTTCCACATCTGTACAGGGCCGGGCTGGCTCACAAACTTCCTGGGCCTCGGTTTCCACATCTGTACAGGGCCGGGCTGGCTCACAAACTCCAAAAAGCTGCAGGACTGTCTTCATCTTCAGAATAAATGTTGAGGGCTCCCTCATGCTTCCGTCTCTCCACGAGGGATCAAAGGAAACTCCTCCACAAGTTCCAATGAAAACACTCATGAAGCTCCTGCAGCTGCTCCTCAGGACGGGGCGAGAGGAAGGACTTCCACATTCCAACGATTTGAGCTGGACCCCAGGTTGCCTGCCCAGCAGAGACCAACCAGCAGTTCCTGACCCCATACAGGGGTGGCAGGTCCCTTGCCCGGGATTGACCATGTCCTCAAGGTCCCCAGAACCACAGGGAAGGGGGACCCACACCCACATTCTGGTCTACCAGGACCGCCCCACGTGCAGGCAGGGATCTCCCACCCCAGCCATTCTCACTCGTCAGGAGCAGGGCAGGCAGACCACAAGGCCTAGCACAGGCCCCCATGTGCAGGTGGGCAGAGCTGTGGGTCAGTGACTGACCACCACCACAGGCCCTGCCATCGGTACCACAAGACAGGCCGGGACCCTCCAGGGCTCCCCTCTCACAAGGAACATCCAGGGACAGCTGCTCTGCAGCAGCCTCCTCAGCCCACATGACAGCGCCCTCCTCCCCGCCCGCTGGCCTCAACGACTGTCCACCCACACCCTCTGGGCCAGCCATGACCTCCAGCCAGATGTCTCTAGCCCCGGCCTACACAAGAACCAGCTGGCTCCCAACTGAAGGCACACACATGATCCCAGGCCTGAGGACGTCCTTTATCCTTACACAGCTAAGGCTGAAGAGAAGCCAAGTCTCTCGGGTGATCAACGTTCAACCTAGAGATGAGAACCATCACTGTTCAACCTGGAGATGAGAACCATTACAAGGGCTTTAGGGTTAAACTGCGAATGATAAATTAGCAAAGATAAACTCACGGCCGGGTGCGGTGGCTCACGCCTGTAATCCCAGCACTTTGGGAAGCTGAGGCAGATGGATCACCTGAGGTCAGGAGTTTGGCAGCGGGCGCCTGTAGTCCCAGCTACTCGGGAGGCTGAGACAGGAGAATTGCTTGAACCCAGGAGGCAGAGGTTGCAGTGAGCCGAGATCGTGCCACTGCACTCCAGCCTGGGCGACAGAGCGAGACTCTGTCTCAAAAATAAAAAAATGAACTCACCTCCAAAAGAAAGCACGCCTCTTACTGGTGACACTGTCACTCAGCACATGCCTGAGGGGCCCGGGAGGCTGTGTGGAGAGGCCCTGCGCAGAGCTGGGTTCTCCTGTTTGCACTCAGACCCCAGGGAGGCCCCAGCTGTCCCCTGACCAAGACCCTTGCAGGAGGCTGCCAGGCTCCTGCGAGCACCTGCGTCCTGCATGCAGCTTGGTCCCCACTGTCTCCAGCTGTCCTCACAGGGCTTTTGGCCAGAACATCTGCACCCCTACCACCTTCTCCACAGTCTTGGGGAACCCGGGCACCTCCACAGTGCCTCCTCTGTGAGACACCGGCTGTCTGCAAGAGGCTTCTGTCCAAGCAAGGGCGACCACAGCCACCCCAGGACGGCATGGGACAGGCCAGGACAGGCCAGACTGGGGCAGCAGAAGCAGGAGCCAGGGAAGGGCCCCAGAGAAAACCAGCAGGCTGCCTGTTCTGACACGAGACATAAAAACTTTTAATGAAGGAGGACACAGCTCAGAGCCCTTCCACGTGCGGCCCAACCCTGCCCCAGGGAGACCGGCCACGGCAACCGGTCAATCAGAAGGTGTTCTTGATGCGGCCGGCCACCAGCCTAAGGATGTCCCCGATCTTCTTCTGCCAGTTGGCGATGTCCTTGGACACGGCGCACCACAGCTCCCCATGCCGAGGCTCTGCACTCTCACAGCGCTTCCTCACCTCCTCCTGCTGCTCCTGGGGGGACCACAGGGCACGTCAGGCAGGGGTCCTCCCACGCTACTCCCCGGACCTCGCCTGCTTCTCGCCTGGCCCCTGCAGACCTGGCCCTGGCAGCACCAACCCCAACTGGCGGGCCAGAGGGCACAGGCCCTGCACCGGAAGGCAAGGCTCTTTCAGGTGTGTTCCTCAAAGGAGCCCCACCTCCTGAGGAGCATGGACCCCACCAGCCTCAGCCCACAGATGAGGAACTGAGCCAGGCTCCCCATGTCTGTGCCTCACACAAGTGCTCACGTCTGCCTTCTCCAAACAAGGAGTTAGGGTTCACGTGGGCTGGCAACACTTTCCAGGGAGGACCAGGACAGCCTGACTGCCTCCAGCACAGCTCTGACAATGCTTGGCTCTAGGGGGGCGGGTGGGAGCAGAGGGGCTGCTGCCCAGGCTGTCCTAGAAAGCCACACTCAGGCTCAGGCCCAAGAAAAAGGCCAACTCCATTCCCATTCCTAAAGTGAGCCCAGGCCCCAGCCAGCAAATAACTCATTAAAATACTCCAGCAGACAGGCCACTCTAATGGACAGGGTGCCTCAATTCCAGGGTGTGGAGCTGTGAGGCTATAACCAGAAAACGGATGTGGAGGCAGAGACTCCACATTGTGGGGAGGTGTCGAGGATTCTGTGCCCCACACACCCGGTCCATCCTCCCGACCCCAGGCAGAGTCACGCTGGCCGTGGCCACCTCCTAGAGCCCCCAGGGCTGGCGGAACTCCCCGCCACAGTCCCAGAAGGCACTGAGCGGCGGTCTGTCGAGGGGCCTCACCTCAGTGCCATGCTGCAGCTCAAACTTGTAGAAGAAGGCCCAGGCATCCCCCAGGTCCGAGTCAATCTTCACAGTGCGGTGGAACCACTCCCTGGCCTTGGTGATCTTCCGCTGACTCCAAAACAGCCTGTTCCAGAAGAAGGACGTGAACCCAGAGTGAGTGGCTGCAGGACGGTGTTCTGGGGCAGGGGAACGGCTTCAGGGCCATCAGCTTCATCCCTGACCCGCAGCCCTGGTGCTCCCCTCAAGAAGGCCCGAGGAGCAGGGCCTCGGCTGATCCAGAAATAATTACCCCAGATCATTAACTTGAAGCTGCCCTTCACGGGTCTAACCAAATTGTTTTTTTGTTTTGTTTTGTTTTGTTTTTGAGAAGGAGTCTCGCTCTGTCGCCCAGGCTGGAGTGCAGTGGCGCGATCTCGACTCACTGCAAGCTCCGCCTCCCAGGTTCAAGCGATTCTCCTGCCTCAGCCTCCTGAGTAGCTGGGATTACAGGCATGCGCCACCACACCCGGCTAATTTTTGTATTTTTAGTAGAGATGGGGTTTCACTGTGTTGGTCAGGGTGGTCTCAAACTCCTGACTCCATGATCCACCTGCCTCAGCCTCCCAGTGCTGGGATTATAGGCATGAGCCACCGCACCTGTCCCAAACTGTTTCTTAAAAAATTCATACGCAGGGAAAGATCTTCCAACTCCGTAAAATTAGGGTCAAATACAAGGAGATGAAACTAAACCTGACACAAAATTAAATTGCAACTTTGATGAGGGAAAGTTATACAGTTTCAGCTCCTCACTGAGACACCTGCTGGATCATCCTGCCCCGCCCGGCCTCCAGCAGCAACCCCAGTGAACACTGAGAAGATGGGCTCCAGGCAGCACCAGGGCCTGGGCCTGCAGCCCACAGCCCTCAGGCCACTGGATTCACACCACCGTGCCTGCCAGACACACGGACACCTGAAAACCGGGCCCGAAGAGGTCCATGCTATGAGAGGCCAGGTGAGGGTGTGCATGGCACCCCCACCCGCTGCTGGAGAAGGGATGGCGGGCGCTGGCTGCTGAGCATGCTGGCAGGCCCGGGACTCTGCATTGCTGCCACCCTCTCCTCAGGGTCACCTCCCCCTGGAGCTAGAGGCACCGTAGTCAAGAGACAACACGAGGAGCCTCCACTCCGGGCAGCTGTTCGGGTTCGTCTCAGTTGCCAAACGGAATAATTTCACACTCTGATAACCTGATTGTTTTTTAAGCCTTGTGGTATTCTTAATTGCCCGGTGTTAGATAAACTGTGATTTAAAGAGCACAAACCCAGATAGCAGACACACAAAACACTGGCTTGGGAATAGCAAGGAGTGACTTATTTACTTTAGCAAAGCCTTTTATAAGGTTTTATGGCTGCACTATCAGAGTGTCACCCAGAAGTCACTCTGGGAGGTGGACGCACAGGGCAGGACCAAGGTAGCACCAGGCAGACACAAGCCTCCCTGTGGGGAGCCTCTCTCATCTGTCGGGGGCCTGCGGGCAGGGGAGAGGAGGTGCCCCTACAGGCAAGCCTGTGGGGGCGGCACCCAGACCTCTGGAGACCAAGCACCACTGCCACCCAGTGCTGGGGAGAAGGGATGGAGAGAATCAAAAGCCAGCACTAGGAAGGCTGTTGTCTCTGCATGACCCATGGCGGGGCAGGTGGAGGGGAAGCCGGACACAGGAGAGCTCCTGGGGCCAGACACGCCACCTCTGCCAGGTGAGCCCACGTCCTGAGCTGCAGCCTCAGGAACCCAGGGTTCTTCCAACAACTCCCTTCACCCCACATGGTCACTTCCCAGCCTCCTGACCCACACTCAGGCCCAGCTCCTTCCCAGACTGTCATCCTCTTTCTAGAAGGAAACAGGGACCCTGGGGGTTGGGGATGGCCCTGAGCTCCCTGCTGTGCCCCACACCTGGCGGGCCTTTGCCCACATGTGCCTAGAGTCTGCATGCTCTGCCCCATGGCTACACGCTGCTGCCTGCAAGGTTCCAGAGTCACGTCCCCAGTTGAGTCTCTGACCCAGCGGCCAGCACACCAGTGTGAATCACATGCGTCCCCAGTGAGTCTCTGACCCGGCGGCCAGCGCACCAGTGTGAATCACATGCGTCCCCAGTGAGTCTCTGACCATGGCACCCTCAGGTGTGTCTGCCAGGAGAGGCGCCTGCCCCAGACCACAGCAGGAGCGACGGCAGCCGAGGATCGGGGAAGCCCACCCTGCTGCTGGGCATCTTTACAATGACCAGGGAGAGGCAGGCAGACTCTGGAAAAAGAGCCCATTAGGACCCCGAGGTTCAGCAATCCTGTGGGGGCCCCACTCACTTGGCCACGGCCAGGAGCACATGGGGGTCATGCTCACACTTCTTCAGGGCATCCACGCTCTTGGTCCTCCTCTGGGGCCTTGCCTCGAGGAAGATGGCCTCAGACCACAGGATACCTATAATTCAGAAACAAAGAACAAAGATTTGCACTCCAGCCTCTGGTTCCGGAAAGGTGCCCAGCCTACAGATTCTAACCCGGGACATCCTCAGATCACAACAGGGGCCTCCCACACACGGCTCGCAGAACTTGTGCAAGGAGAACCACAAAGGATGAGCACTCTGGCCCACCCAAAACCATGGCAGCCCTGAGGGCACAGACTGGACACCCTGCAGAGTCTCACTCTGTCATTCAGGGTGGAGTGCAATGGCGCAATCTCAGCTCACTGCAACCTCCCACTCCCGGGCTCAAGCAATTCTCCTGCCTCAGCCTCCCGAGTAGCTGGGATTACAGGCGCCCGCCACCATGCCCAGCTCATTTTTGTATTTTAGTAGAGACGGGGTTTCACCATGTTGACCAGCCTGGTCTCAAGCAATGGACTCCTGGACTCAAGCAATCCTCCCGCCTCAGTCTCTCAAAGTGCTGAGATTACAGGCATGAGCCACCACACCTGGCCAATTTCTTTTAAATTTTAAAAGAAAAAGAAATGATAACACTTCAGAAATGAAATCAAATTCTCCCATTTTGAGGCCAAGAATTTCATTAAGTTGTCTTAACAGCCAAGTATAGCTGAAACTTTTGACTGAAATGATTCACACAAACAACACATTTTAATAAAGTCCGTCTGAAGCCTGAGCCCCCACTCCCTCAGGAAGTGCCAGCCCTGCGGAGTCTGGGAAGCCAGGAAGCACCCCCTTACCGGAGTCAGGGCACCCCCTTACCGGAGTCAGGGCACCCCCTTACCGGAGTTAGGGCACTCCTGCAGCGCCTTGGCCATGAGCGTATTTGCGATGTTCTTCAGCCCCGCACGGTACTCCAGCCGCACGGACTCCAACCTGAGGAGACAGGCCCCCGGAGGTCCCACAGCCATCTACCAACAGCACATATTCTGGTAGCTTCTGGGAAGCCTTGTCTGAAAGGGCTCTCCACCCAGTCACAGCAGCAAAAACTCCATTCCCTCCACAGCAGAGCTCATCCACCACAGAAACAAGGCGCTGGTGCCCACATCCCTGCCAGCCCCACTGGCAACCGCCCCAAGGCAAGACCTCAGATCCTGACGCTGTCCAGATGCAGGTGAAGGCATCCAGAACAAGCAAGACCAGACTGGGAGAGCCAGGGCCGCACAAAGCACCCAGAAGCTGCCTGTCTGCGGCAGTGCCTGCACAGTGCTCCAGCCCCGTCACCCTGAGCTGGACGCAGCACCTCCATGAACAGAGCCTGCACCTAGCAGACTCCTGTCCACCTCCAGGGCTCTCCACGCCACCTCCTCTGTGGAGCTGGCTCTCCGGGGTCCATCCTTCCCTCGTCCCAGCCATCATTAACCCCTCCCTCTCCCAGGCGCCCTCCATCAGAACACAAATTAAACTGCATCAAACCATCTACAGGCCTGTCACAGTATCTAGGCCGAACTCTCCCAAGGCAGGGACCGTGATTTTTCATGGCCAGCACCTACCGCCCCCCAAGCCCCTGAGCCTGGAAGCACTGCATGAGTGACTCCACACAAGCGGCTGGGTGACGGCGGCCCACCTGATGGGGAAGCTGTGCCCAGAGGCCAGGCTGCCCCCTCCAGGACTCACCACAGCCCAGGGTTCTTTGGGTTCTTCAGACGAGACTTTTCCAAAATGGCCCGTGCTCGAGTAAGCTGCCCAATCTTCTCCTCCAGCCGAGAGAGCAAAAGCCACAGGGGTGTGGAGTGGGGACACTTCTTCAACTGCAACCAACAAGTAAGAGAGCAGCTCAGGTGGTGTCTATGAAGAACTGGGACACAGCCATGCCCAGCTTCTCATCTGCAGTGGGTGACCGAGTCCCTCAGGGCTGCCATGTCCATGGAAAAACACCCCTCACACTCTGCATTTGTGGGTGTACAGGTGTGCGGTGGTGCTGTGGACCTGTGCACACAGGTCTGCACGTACCAGCCTTTACTGCAGGTGTGCCACACTCTGCACTTCTGAGCAGTGTGTGCAGCTTCATATAAGGAAAAGCACAGAACTCAGCGAGGGGACCAGGGTTTGGGTCCTGAGTCTGCAGCTCCATCAGCTGTAACCCCCAGCCCTCCACATCTCCTCAGAGGCGAAGGGCAATGACCCTGCATCAGGGGGTTCAGTTTTGTGAATGCCGGGTCAGCTGCAGCCCCAGGGTGCAGGCAGAGACGTACCCCCTGGTTATAGGCTTCCCGCGCCTTCTCCATCATCTCCTTCTGCTCCTCGATCTGCCCCTTCATCATCCACAGCTTGGGGAAGTCCTCATAGTGCCGCAGGGCCTCCTCGCACAGATCCTGGGCTGCCCTGATGTTGTCTTGCACCCACTCCAGCTTCACAGACTTCATGAACACCTGTGGGGCAGACACGCACTGTCACGCAGGGCATCAGCTCCAGGGTACGTGCTTCATGGTACGCTCATCCTCAACACTGTTACCTGCAGTACTGTGTGTACTTTTGTAAGCTTTCCATAGCCTGTTTGTGTACACAAAAGGTGGGGATAAATATATGTTTTTGTTTTGTTTTGTTTTTCTGAGATAGAGTCTCGCTCTGTCACCCAGGCTGGAGTGCAGTGGCACGATCTCGGCTCACTGCAAGCTCCACCTGCTGGGTTCACACCATTCTCCTGCCTCAGCCTCCCAAGTAGCTGGAACTACAGGTGCAAGCCACCACACCCAGCTAATTTTGTATTTTTAGCAGAGTTGGTCAGGCTGGTGTCGAACTCCTGATCTCACAATCTACCCGCCTTGGCCTCCCAAAGTGCTGGGATTACAGGTGTGAGCCACCACACCCAGCCGTATGAACATGTTTGTTGTTGTTGTTGTTGTTGTTGTTGTTGTTGTTGTTGCTGAGACAGTTTCCCTCTTGCTGCCCAGGCTGGAGTGCAGTGGCGCGATCTCAGCTCACCACAACCTCCACCCCCGGGGTTCAAGCGATTCTCCTGCCTCAGCCTCCCGAGCAGCTGGGATTACAGGCACGCACCACCACGCCCGGCTAATTTTGTATTTTTAGTAGAGACAGGGTTTCTCCATGTTGGTCAGGCTGGTCTCAAACTCCCACCCTCAGGTGATCTGTCCGCCTTGGCCTCCCAAAGTGCTGAGATTACAGGCGTGAGCCACCGCGCCCGGCCACCACGCCCGGCCACATGAATGTTTTAGTCACATCACAAAGATGAGTGTGCTGTGGTCTCGTTTGCCTGCCGTCATCTCACTCCCATCACCACCCAAGCCAGGCGTGGGGCCCGCATGTGCACACCACGCACCCCAGACGGCCCAGCCCTGCCTGCCACTGCGTACCCGGGCGGTGGGGGCACTGCTCCGCGCCTTGGCCAGCAGCCTCCGGGCTCGCTCGTACTCATCATTCTCGGACTCCAGCTTCACGGCTGCCAGCCAGATCTCCTCACTGTTGGGGTTGGCCTGAAGGGCAAGTACAGCAGCGTCAAGAGGGGTCAGAACACAGGGACCAGCGCCTGATCACACTTAATCAAAAGCAGGCAGGCAGGAACTGAGCCAGGCCTTGCTCTGCTGCAGGATTAGTCTGGTCCAAGCCCTTCCCAGGGAGGAGATGACAGAGCCGACTCCAGTGCAAGAATCCAGACTCACCTGGAAACACACAGGCCCATGTTCACTCTGGTACAGTGAGGACAGTGAAGAGGCTGCTAAAGCACTCGAGCAATAACGGGGGCGGGTGCACGGCCATCTTACCCAGGATCCACCCACGCCCTCTCAAAGCCCCTGAATGGGGTACTCGCATCCTATACTGGTTGGTAGACTCATCACACGCAACCTCGCTCTTTCCCCTGAGCTTGATGAAGGGAAGCCAGCTGTCCTGTCCTCATGAGCCCACATGGGCAGGAGAGAGGACTTCCAGGAAGGCGTGACATGTGGAGAAGGCGTCCACAGGCCACGGAAGCTCACACAGCCCAGAGCCCAGTGGACACGCAGGCTCTGCCCTCAGAGCCTCCCCAACCCTGGTGCCCAGGGCTGTCTGAATGCGTCCTAATCAGCACAGCCGCCCAAGAGAGCGGGTGGAAGGAAAGCCACCTGACAGGCAGAGAGCGGGCAGGTGGAGGGCACGCTGCAGTTACTCACAGGAGTGATGCCATCTCAAACAGGCAGCTGAGAGCAAAAGGTTAAACCCAGGCCAGTCCCCTCTCATGGTATTTGCTCAAAGAAGGGCACACTCTATGATATTAGCCTGAGCTACAGTAACAGACTTTTATATAGCATTCTATAGCTTATTAAAAAGCATGTTATAAACTATTAGGATGTTATATGTGAAAATAAAGACAAGGTACTTAAAAAAAACACACACCCCCCTCATGACAACCAGGCACCCTCAGGCCTGGCTCAGTGAGGCTGTCTGAATACATCCATTCACATAAGGGCGCCCTCAGCCTGTGTGACCCCGTGTTCCATGTTCTGAAACATTTACCCGTGGTCACACTGAGTAGGGGGACCGAGAGGTAAGTATCTGCCAGGTGGGCTGCTTTCCTGCTCTCGGGCCCCTTCACGGCCCCTGCTCCTGTGGAGCAGCCCCTGGACCCCAGTGCACCCCAACAACAGCACGTGCCACATTGTATGTGGGAGATTTTCAGGCCCCAGTCAGCACCCAGGTCAACTCCTGTGTGCACAGGCCCCTCACCGCACAGGCAACCCTCACCCACCTGGAAGGCCAGGGCCAGGATGCTCCTTGCTGCAGGCACATCCCCTGCCAGCCACTTGGACTTGGCGCCCATGAGCCACAGCACCTCTGCTTTGGGGCAGTGGGCCACAGCCCTCTGCAGGAGTGCTTCCAGGGACTCCCTGCAAGATAAGAGGCCACGGTCACCAGAGGCAGGGCCATAAACCAGAACACACATCACACTCAGCCACGGCGTGGGCGCGCCAGGAAGACAGTTACTGCTCCAAAGTTCGATGCTATAAATGATTGACCAGATTTTACAATGGGGAGAGTGTGGGGAAATCTTTCCTCTCCATAAAGGTTCTAAAATCAACTACTGAAGAGGGTTCTACAAAGGAATGCATTGTTTAAATAGCAGAGCTGGAGAGACGAACTTCACAAGAGAACCTTTTACAGCCGTGTGTCCTGGAAGCAGCAATAACCTCAGTCTGTGACAGGGGAGGCCTTTTCATCTTGAACCACAGAGCACAAGCGCACCCCGGACCCACTGATAAAGATTATGATCCCAGGTTGACTCTCCTGGCATCCAAAAGAATTATCTTATAGGAAGAAAGTGATTTCAGGTCACTATTGAGCAAAACTGCCAGCCTTGGGCATCAGGTCTGACGCTCCTGGACTCTCATGTGGCCCACCACCCTCAGTCACATCAATGACCCCTTTGGGCCTCAGTGAGTGTGACAGCAAGACAAAGTGACCACACACAATCACACTGTGTGGAGCAAGGGCCAGCAAAGCAACCGTGCTCTCCAGAGGACCAGCTCCCCAGCACTACTGCCTCTCCCCATCCCTGCAAGCATGCACTCGGGAGAAGGCAGGGAAGTCGGAGGGCACTGCCCACTGTGCCCAGGGGTCAAGGGCAGCAGTTCATATTCAGGTCACGGGCCGAGAGATCTCAGCCTACACCTGGCACCGCCCTGTTCTTCACTCAGACTGCCCCAGGTGACCTTCTACAGAGGGGCACCATGGCAGCCATTTCAAAACATCCCCAAAGGAGATCACTCCCAAACACAGACCAGCTGGTGGGCATGGGGAGGGGGCCAGGTCTTCAGGAGGACACATGGAAAGACGCCCTGAAGAGGTTGAGATTAAATCACACCAGAAAAGCAAAGAGACAATGGCTCAACATTCTCAGCTGTAGCCCCAGTGAAACCAGCAGGGCCTGTCCTCACCTGGTACAGGGAGCATCACCCGAGGACCTGGGAAAGGACAGACAGAGGGTGCGTGGGGACACGAGCCCAATGCCCTTGAGAGCTACCCATTTAAAACAATAAACTGCAACGCCAAATTTAATCAGCATTTACAGCCAATAAAGCGGACCTGAAAGATGTTTTCAATTAAAGAGTACAGTTAAATAAAATTGTCAAGGACCTCCTCTGAGCACAAAAACCAGTCAAAACCCAAAGCCAGCACAGCTTAAATGGAAAATATGCCTGCCTGAGCCCAGATGCTGCCCCACCCACCGCTGCAGCCAGTGCTCGGCCATGGGCCACGCGGGCTCCAGCCTCAAGTCTACACCCAGGCCACTCCTCAGGCTACAGGACACTTAGCAGGACGGGCCCCCGGGGTTCCTTGTTTCTCAACTAGAAAACAGTATCATTGCTGTCCCAGAAGGGGCTATAAAGATGGATCCAGTTGCAAAGTCCCAAATGCCATAAAATCCTTCATCACAACCAGAGGGCCAGACCTCAAATGGGCACAAGACTGGATGAGTAGACATGAGAGGTTTAAATTCAGGGCTACACAAATGGAGCTGGAGGTTTCATTAGCACCCTTGGGCAGGTGGGTCCCACCACATACCGAGTGCCATGGTTCTTCTCGAAGTACGCGGCGCGCAGCCACACACTCTTCTTGCTGGGGAACACCTGCAGGGCGTAGGCGTAGATGGCTCGTGCACACTCCAGGGCATTGTGGGCTACACACTAGAGCAGAGAGACAGACATGAGAATGGGCAGCCCAGCACTGGCCACAGAACAAGTGGCATGATGCCCTCCCCAGGCTCATACGATTCTCAAAGATGATATCTGCTAGAAGGTGTACCACAGTGTTTTATCTAATTAGAACCACAATCCAGGCCAGGTGCGGTGGCTCACGCCTGTAATCTCAGCACTTTGGGAGGCCGAGGCGGGTGGATCATCTGAAGTCAGGAGTTTGAGACCAGCCTAACTTACATAGTGAAACCCTATCTCTACTAAAAATACAAAAATTAACCAGACGTGGTGGCATGCGCCTGTAATCCCGGCTATTCGGCAGTCTGAGGCAGGAGATTCACTTGAACCCAGAAGGCAAAGGTTGCAGTGAGCCGAGATCACGCCACTGCACTCCAGCCTGGGCGACAGAGTCACACTCTGTCCTCCCCCTCCAGAAAGAAAGTAGAACCACAATCCAGGACTGGGAAACCTACTTCTGGGCACAGAAAACACTGTAGTTCTTACTCCAGCATTACAAGCACTTTGAAAAACAGCTGTGCTTACTCCAGTGTACATGAAAGAGACAAGCCTGAGGATGAGGACAAGAAACAAGAACACTGAAAAAGGGGCACATGGGGCTGCTTGCTGCTTCCTTGGCCTGCGAGAGGTGCACAAGTCACTAGCTGCAGGTGATGGAGGTGTGCACACACACGCACACACAGGGCTGTGGCTGAGGCATATGCATACGTGCACGCACACACACACACACAGGGCTGTGGCCGAGGCATATGCATACGTGCACACACACACACACGCACACACACGGGGCTGTGGCTGAGGCATATGCATATGTGCACACATACACACACAGACACGGGGCTGTGGCTGAGGCATATGCATACGTGCACGCATACGCATACGTGCACGCATACACATGCACACACACAGGGCTGTGGCCGAGGCATATGCATACGTGCACGCATACACACGCACACACACAGGGCTGTGGCCGAGGCATATGCATACGTGCACACACACACGCATACACACGGGGCTGTGGCTGAGGCATATGCATACGTGCACACACACGCACACACAGACACGGGGCTGTGGCTGAGGCATATGCATATGTGCATGCACACACACAAACACACATGCACACACAGACACGGGGCTGTGGCTGAGGCATATGCATACATGCACACACACAGACACACGCACACACAGACACGGGGCTGTGGCTGAGGCATATGCATACATGCACACACACACACAGACACAGGGCTGTGGCTGAGGCATACGCATACATGCACACACACACACGGGGGCTGTGGCCGAGGAATATGCATACGTGCACACACACGCACACACAGACACAGGGCTGTGGCTCAGGCATACACATACATGCACACACATGCACACACACGCACACACAGACACACGGCTGTGGCTGAGGCATATGCATACATGCACACACACACACACACACGCACGGGGCTGTGGCCGAGGCATAGGCATACGTGCACGCACACACGCACACACAGATACGGGGCTGTGGCCGAGCCATACGCACATACAAGTGCACACACACACAGAGGGCTGTGGCCCAGGCATATGTACGTGTACACACACACACACATGCTGTAACTGCAGATCAAACATATTGGTTTCTTTTTTAAAAATCAGGTATAGTGGCCACAGCGGTGGCTCACGCCTGTAATCCCAGCACCCTGGGAGGCCAAGCTGGGTGGATCACCTGAAGTCAGGAGTTTGAGATCAGCCTGACCAACATGGTAAAACCCTGTCTCTACTAAAAATACAAAAACTAGCTGGGCATGGTAGTGCATGGCTGTAATCCCAGCTACTTGGGAGGCTGAGGCATGAAAATTGCTTGAACCCAGGAGGCGGAGGTTGCAGGGTGCCAAGATTGCGCCATTGCGCTCCAGCCTGGGCGACAGAGAGAGACCTTGTCTCAAAAAAAAAAAAAAATTAGGTATAGTATATATTTACCATGATAAAAAGTTACATTAATTAGAAACCTGTAAAAGACAAGTGAATACAAAGAGGAAAAAACCCATCCACTCAACAGAACTACAGTAAACACAGTTCTATTTTCTTCAGGCTTTTTTTTTCCCTATACTCAAGAATGATTTTATCTTTTGGTTAGCATCAACAACAAAAGAAAACAAAAAAGCCAGTCACCATTTGCAGCGCTAAAGCCTCTGGGGGTTCGTCTGACTGGCGATCATGACACCTGGAGACTCACTGGGCCAGGTTCAGACACCTGTTCCTACTCAGCCTCACACAGGGGCAAGTCACCGTCCTCTGCGCCCTGCAGATGCTGAAAGGATTTTTTTTTTAAGACAGAGTCTCGCTTTGTCACCCAGGCTGGAGCGCAGTGGCGCGATCTCAGCTCCCTGAAACCTCCACCTCCCAGGTTCAAGCAGTTCTCCTGCCTCAGCCTCCCAAGTAGCTGGGATTACAAGCGCCTGCCACCACACCGCTAATTTCTGTATTTTTAGTAGAGACGAGGTTTCACCATGTTGGCCAGGCTGGTCTCGAACTCCTGACCTCAAGTGATCCACCCACCTCGGCCTCCCAAAAGTGCTGGGATTCCAGGCATGAGCCACTGCGCCCGGCCGCTGAAAGGATTCTTGTACCAAGAAGGAGTTTGTTGCTGAAGGTAAGTGAGAGGCCACCAGGAAGTGGGTCAGGAACAAAGTTTTGCAACTGTGAACATGACAATGGCAAAGATCTGGACTGGCAGCTCAAAGCCGTCCAAGTCCCCACACAGGGGCACCCAAGAACACTTCCCAGAGGAACAGCTGCCTTCTACGAGAGGAAGGGACAACAGTGAGCCTCCCAGTTAAGGAGCCCCAGCATGAAAATGGGTCAGGAGGACGAGGAGTGGGGATGTCACTGAGATTTCTTCACTCAGACCTGATGCCTCCCAAGTCACATGGCTTCAGTCTGACTCAACCAGCACAGAAACCAGCAAGGGCCCTGCCTCAGGCACTGTGTCCTGACCAGGACCATCTGAGGGGGTCAGGGAGGATGCCGGTGAGGGTCAGGCCCTGGATAGAGCACTCTGGTCTATGCCCCTCTCTGTGATTTCTGATCCAAGTCCTGAGGGTTGGTGACAAAGCATTTCAGACTCTCCATCGCCTCCTTGGACCTTCACAAGCAACCCGAGAGTGGCCTGAACACCCACAGGATCAAGTGATGCTGTGCCCAGGGCCCTGGTGTCCGGGAGGGAAGCAGCACCACAGCACACTTCTGGGCACAGAAAACACTGTCCTCCTTACTCCAGCATCACGAGCACTTTGAAAAACAGCTGTGCTTACTCCAGTGTATGTGAAAGAGATGACAAAATAATAAGAGAAAAACAGGCCAGGAGCAGTGGCTCTGGGAGGCTGAGGCAGGTGGATGGCCTGAAGTCAGGAGTTCGAGACCAGCCTGGCCAACATGGCAAAACCTCATCTCTATAAAAAATATAAAAATTAGCCAGGTGTGGTGGCAGGCACCTGTAGTCCCAGCTACTCAGGAGGCTGAGGCAGGAGAATTGCTTGAACCCTTGAACCTGGGAGGCGGAGGTTGCAGTGAGCCGAGATCGTGCCACTGGACTCCAGCCTAGGAGACAGAGTGAGACTCTGTCCCAAAAAAAAAAAAAAAAAAAAAACCAACAACAAAAACTATTACCGCTGCCCTGCGTCTTAACTCACCTAAGGATTGATGTGTGTATTTCAGCATACATGGGGCAGGAGCATGGCCCAGCCGGCACACAAGCTCTGGGTCACGCCACACGGGGTGCAAAAGAATCATGTGTGTATCACACGGTCAATGCCAGCAGTGGGGTCTGATTCCAAGGACCAAAGGAGGAGCCATTGCCCAATCCAGATGGAAGGAAGTGAACGCACACGGATGAAGGAGAAAGTGAAGCTCTTCGTTACTGTAGAATTCCAACTAATAAAATGTAAGAGAAACTGTTCACAAAATCATTATGCAGGTGTGGCCAGGCACAGTGACACGCCTGTAATCCTACATACTTTGGGAGGCTGAGGTGGGATCACTTGAGGCCAGGAGTTCGAAACCAGCCTGGACAACATAGTGAGATACTGTTTCTACAAAAAAAATTTAATATATAAAAAAAGATTTTTAAAAAATCACCATTTAGCAAACACCACAGAAATAACTGATTCAGGCCAAGAAGCATCATTAATGGATCCTCAAAATACTTATTAATAATAACAAAGAAACAAACAGCAACCATACAGTGGAAACACCTGCAGCCACTGCCCGCACCAGACGGTCGGAGTTGAACAGGTGCACACCTCTCCGTATGATGCACCAAGAAGCCTCAACCCAACCCGGAGGAGACACCACAGAGAACCAGATGAAAGAGGAGTCTACAGAGAACCAGATGAAAGAGGAGTCTACAGCATCACTGGCCCGTGGTCCTCAAAAAATTCACACTCAGGAACAACAAAGGCTGAGGCTCTCTTCCAGACTAGCCTGAGGATGACCCTGTATTCCTCACAGAAGACAGTTGGTTTTTTCTTCTGCTAAAAGGACACAGAGACAACGGGTGAGACTTTTTCTTTTTTTGAGATAGGGTCTTGCTGTCACTCAGGCTGAAGTGCAGTGGCGCAATCACAGCTCACTACGGCCTCAAACTCCTGAGCTCAAGTGATCCTCCCACCTCAGCCTCCTGAGTAGCTGGGACTACAAGCGTGCACCACCATGCCTGGCTTTTGTTTCTGTAAAGATGGTGTTCTGCCATGTTGCCCAGGCTGGTTTCAAACTCCCGAGCTCAAGCGATCTGCCCATCTCGGCCTCCCAAAGTGCTGGAATTACAGGCGTCGGCCCCACGCCCAGCCTGTGGGTGGGATTTGAGTAAGGTCTGAAGTTAGCTGACAGCACTGTCCCAACATCAATGTCCTGATTTTGATAACTGAGCTATGGCTGTGTAAGAGAAGGTCCTGTTTTAAAGAAATACCAACGTGTGTAAGGTAAAGGGCACCACACCTGCAACTCACTCATTGTCAAACAGTTCCAGAAAAAAACATAAGAGGTAAGTACATGAGAGCGAACAGAGTAAGAAAGCAAATCTGCGGCCGGGCGCGGCGGCTCACGCCTGTGATCCCAGCACCGTGGGAGGCCGGGCGCGGCGGCTCACGCCTGTGATCCCAGCACCGTGGGAGGCCGGGCGCGGCGGCTCACGCCTGTGATCCCAGCACTCTGGGAGGCCGGGCGCGGTGGCTCACGCCTGTGATCACAGCACTTTGGGAAGCCAAGGTGGGGTGGATCACGAGGTCAGGAGATTAAGACCATCCTGGCTAACACGGTGAAACCCCGTCTCTACTAAAAATACAAAAAATTAGCTGGGCGTGGTGGCACATGCCTGTAGTCCCAGCTACTCGGGAGGCTGAGGCAGGAGAATGGCGTGAACCCAGGAGGTGGAGGTTGTAGTGAGCTGAGATAGCGCCACTGCACTCCAGCCTGGGCGACAGAGCAAGACCCCGTCTCAGATTTAAAAAAAAAAAAGAGTTTTAAAATAGCCTAGTAGTTTATAAGGTGCCTGCTGTTCCCACAAGCAGAGACTCCATATTACGGACAAAGGCCCCTGTTGCCAACTCACACTGTCAGCATCCTCCATCCAGGTATGCTTCCGATCTTCCTCCTCAATCCCAATCCCAATCACGGCACGCATGACGGCCTGGCAGGTGGCCACACTCCCAGCCCTGTCACATTCCTCGGCATCCTGAAAGAGGAACACAAAACTTATTTTTGATTTTGGAAATCAGAGCTGCAGATTCCCAACGGGGAGTACGGAGTTCCTGAATGGTTAAAACTGACAGACATCAGCACAAGATGCTGACACTGCCTACTGGGGATCTGAGGAAGTGAGTCTACTGCACGCCAATCAGAAAAAACAATAGAGAAATGTCACAAAGGACATAGGCACACTGTTCACTAGAAAATAAAAATACAAACAACTTTTAAACATGTGAAAAGAAATGTAAAGCCTTTTTATTTTATTTTTTTAAGAGACAAGGTCTCAGCCAGGTGCGGGGGCTCACACCTGTAATCCCAGCACTTTGGGAGGTCAAGGAGGGTGGATCATGTGGTCAGGAGTTCGAGACCAGCCTGGCCAACCTGGTGAAACCCTGTCTCTACTAAAAAATAAAATACAAAAATTAGCCAGGCATGGTGGTGGGTGCCCGTAATCCCAGCTTACTCGAGAAGCCGAGGCAGGAGAATCACTTGAACCCGGGAGGTGGAGGTTGCAGTAAGCCAAGATCACGCCACTCCACTCCAGCCTGGGCAACGGAGCAAGACTACGTCTCGGGAAAAAAAAAAAAAAAAAAAAAAGAGAGAGTCAAGGTCTCTCCCTGTCACTCAGGCTGAAGTGCTGTGGTACAATCATAGTTCACTGCAGCTTCCAACTCCCAGGCTCAAGGGATACTCTCACCTCAGCCTCCCGAGTAGCACAGACATGCACCACCATGCCCAATGGTACATTATGTTTCATAGATACAGGGTCTCCTTATGTTGCCTAGGCTGGTGTTAAACTCCTGGTCTCAAGTAACCCTCCTGCTTTAGCCTCCCAAAGTGCTGGGATTAGTGCATAAGCCACCACACCCAGCCCCTATTCTTATTTTCAAGATGCTAATTAAACTATTCTAAGTACCATTGTGCACGTATCAGATGAGCAACATTGAAACGTGCTGACTGGCTCACTTGGTGAAGGGGGGCATAAATCTTATACTGCAAAGAAGCACATATCTCTATGGAGGGCAATTTCTCATTCTCTATCAAAATAAAACAGGCACATATTTGACCCAGCAGTTCTACTTTAAGGCATTCATGTGACAAATATATTCCCATGTGTGCAAGAGAATGTGTCTACCAACAAGAGAACAATAACCCAGCCAGAGCAACAGGGTGCAGGAGCACAGGCACCACTGCGGCATGCCAACATGGGGGACCACGACATGGACCGCGAGCAAAGTGCAACCGGAGCCACATGCCTCCCAGACCCTCCCAGGGCCCTGCCAGCACCAGAAAACCATCCCAGACAGAAAGCAGAGCCAAGAGCAAGGATCTGAGGCAGAGACGCTGGCACAAAGGTCAGTGGTGAGAAGAATGCATGGGGCAAGGACCCAGCACCCAGACCCTCAGGGCCTGCAGCAAAGGTGCTGGCTCTTCCTCCATGTACAGTTTCTACTGAATGCAAACTGCTTTTGAACCACGGTAAAGTCAAACCATGGGAAGTCAAGGACCATCTGTATTTGCAAATCATGTCTCTGATAAGTGACAATATATCCAGAATATATAAAAACATCTCTTAGAACTCAATAATAAAACAACAGACAAAAATAATACATAGACCATAATAAAGACACAATCCAACGTAAAAGTAGGCAAAGGATTTCAATACCTCCATGCTACAACATGGAGGAACCCTGAAAACACACTAAGTTAAGGCCAGTCACAAAAGACCACGTGTCGTGTGATTCCACTCACGGTGTCGGACGATGCAAAAGCCATCACGCTCAGTAGAAGCAATACTTTGACTCAAACCACCAGTTTGTTTTTCACTTTCATCGTAGCATTCAATAAATTACGTGAGTTATTCAACACTTTACGTTCGATGACTCTGCCCAACTGTAGGCTAAGGTAGGTGTTCTGAGCATGTTTGACGTAGGCAGGCTAAGCTAAGCTGTAAAGTTCAGTAGGTTAGGTGTATCACATGCATTTTATTTCATTTTATTGTATTTATTTTTTGAGACAGAGTCTCGCTCTTTTGCCCAGGCTGGAGTACAGTGTCACGATCTCGGCTCACTGCAACCTCTGCCTCCGCCAGGTTCAAGCAATTCTCCTGCCTCAGCCTCCTGAGTAGCTGGAATTATAGGTGCCCGCCATCATGCCTGGCTAATTTTTTTGTATCTTTAGTAGAGACAGGGTTTTACCATGTTGGCCAGGCTGGTCTCAAACTCCTGACCTCAAGTGATCCACCCGCCTCAGCCCCGCAATGTGCTGAGATTATAGGTGTGAGCCACAGCACCCAGCCTCAAATCCATTTTAGACTTATGATATTTTCAACTTACAATGGGTTTATCAGGATATAAGCCCATAAGTTGAACATCTGTATATAAAATGTCCAGGAAAAAATGTATAGAGAAAGAAAGTAAAAAAACAAGGTTAGACAGGCACGGTGGCTCACGCTTGTAATCCCAGCACTTTGGGAGGCCGAGGCAGGTGGATCATCTGAGCTCAGGAGTTTGAGACCAGCCTGAACAACATGGCAAAACCGCGTCTCCACAAAAAATAGAAAACAATTAGCCAGGTGTGGTGGCGCATGCCTGTAGTCCCAGCTACTCAGGAGGCTGAGGCAGGAGAATTGCTTGAGCCCAGGAAGCAAATGTGGCAGAGAGCCAAGATTGATTGCACCATACACTCCAGCTTGGGAGACAGAGACCCACCCTGTCTCAAAAAAAAAACAAAAACAAAAACAAAAGGCTACAGAGGTATGAAAATGGGGAGCAACAACTCACGGACACAGGATTTCTTTCTGGGGTGATAAGAAGGTTCTAGGATTGTGGTGACAGCGCCTAGCTCTGTGAATATACTAAAACCACTGAATCGTAAACTTTAAATGGGTGGACTCTGTAGAACGCTAATTATAGCTTAATAACCTGTCATATGCTGGGCATGGCAGCTGATGCCTGTAATCTCAACACTTTGGGAGGCTGAAGTGGCAGGATTGCTTAAGGCTAGGAGTTTAAGACCAGCCTGGGCAGCATAACAAGACAAAAAATAAAAATAAAAAAATTGGCCAAGCATGGTGGCACATGCCTGTAGTCCCAGCCACTTGGGAGGTTAAGGCGGGAGGATTGCTTGAGCCCAGGTCAAGGATGCAGTGAGCCATGACTGCACCACTGCACTCCGGCCTGAGCAACACGGCGAGACCCTGTCTCAAGAAAGAAAGAAGGAAAGAAAGAAGGAAAGAAGGAAGGAAGGAAGGAAAGAAAGACAAACTGTCATAAAATAAAACAGAAAATAGTAATTTCATTATTTATTTTTCTTGAGAGAAACATAACTCAGTGGGTGACTCCTTAGAAGAAGGCATTAGAGGGAACCCAAGCCCTACTTCCTAAGTTAGATCATCTTTGGAAACTTTTCTATAGCCTTAAGTCTACAGACAAAGATAGAAGACAGGGAAGACCAAGGCGGGCAGATTGCTTGAGGTCAGGAGTTCGAGACCAACCTGGCCAACATGGTGAAACTCTGTCTCTTCTAAAAATACAAAAATTAGCTGGGTATGGTGGCGGGTGCCTGTAATCCCAGCTACTCAGCTGGCTGACGTAGAACTGCTTGAACCCAGGAGGTGGAGGTTGCAGTAAGCCAAGATCGTGCCACTGCACTCTAGCCCTCTAGCCTGGGTGACAGAAAGACTCCCTCTCAAAAAAAAAAAAAAAAAAAAAAAGGGTGTGGGGGAGAGGGGAAGAGTAAAAGAAGCCATGAGACTTCCTGTCCTCCTCTCATAGGTGTATCATTTTTACTAGCAAAGAAAGAAGCCATGAGACTTCCTGTCCTCCTCTCGTAGGTGTATCATTTCTACTAGCAAAGGTGTGCACACACTGAAAGGGCTTCTGAAGTGTTCACCCCAAGACGAACTCCAGGCCTGAATCCATCAAGAGCGACAGTGGGCATGCCCAGGTCCCTCAGGGCCCATTCACACCTGTGCCTGCTTCTGGTTCGGCACAGGACTCCCCAGTACCATCCAGCAACCCCCAGTCCTGCGTGGGACTCTCACGTGCTGCATGTGCACTGTTAAAGCAGACACCACGACACCCGCCTGCGGCCCACCTGGATCCACTGCTCACGGTTGATCTCCACACCGTTGGCCCGCAGAGAGGTGATGGCTCGGTCGATGATCTTCTCCACCATCTGCGTGTTCCCATTGGCTTCCTCCAGCTTAGCAGCCGTGATCCAGATATGTCGGTCTGTAGGAATGTTCTCCCGCGCCTTGTTCAAGACCTTGCGGGCATTTTCATAGGTCTCCAGCCTTGCCAGAGCAAGCCAGAGCTACGCGGAGAGGACACGAGAAAAAGGAGAGGACACTGTGCTGGGGGGACAGCTGCAGGCCAGACAGCGACCCACCCTCCAGCGTTGGCCACCACATTCTTTCTTAGCTCTCGAGAACCATCTGAACATGGCCTGAGAAGTGTCCACAGCAGCACTTCTCACCTGACCAACTGTTCCTTTATGCTTCTGACTCATTTAGTGACTCTCGTGAGCATCAAAAGATTCTCAGTTGAATGTTCACAAACACAGCCTCCAGGCACACAGCACGCCAGACCTGATACCAGGGGCTGGCACAGACGAGCAGGATGAGGCTACTGCCCTCACAGGCTAAATACACAGAAGGGTGTTCAGCCTCCTGAAGTTCCCAGACCCTTGGTTCTGCAGCATTCCATCCCTAAGATGTGTACGGGCTTTATTCATTTTTATGTAAATAAAATAAGATTAATGTTGTTTGGAGAATTTCACAATACCCCTTAGGATAATTAAAGACATACTAGGTATCATAAAACCAAGACTAAAAATCACTGCACAGAATGCTGTGAACTGGAATGCTTAAAACCAAAGAAATCCCACTTAGCTTGGAGGCAAAGAGCAGTCATGCGGAGCTGACAGAAAGCAATGTTTTCTATCACACTGCCACCTTTGGCTCCCATGACAAACTCTGGGCTGCTGAGAGGAAATGGCCCCCGAGCAACTGTCCAACAGAGAATTTTCTGCAGTGGTCAGGTATGAGCTAAGATTCTCCCTGCACGTCCGTTAAGAGCACAGCTAGCTGAGGCCACTGACCACCCTGCCTAGCGGCTGTGTACAGAACGGCATCCTGGGGTTCCACACGGCCTTCTGCTCCCAGAAATTGCAGCCTGAGTGAGCTCAGTGCTCCACTTATATCATCACTTCCAGACACTGAACCTCGGCTCAGGCCTTGGCCACTTTGGGCTCTGGTGGCCCTGAGCCCGCCAGACTCACCTCCACGCTGGTGGGGCAGCACTCCACAGCTCGGCTCAGCATGATTCTAGCATCTTCAGGTTCTTCCAGCTCAACGGCTGCTTTCCACAAGCGAACCGAGTTTGGAACATGCTCGAGGGCTAGGAAAGGTCAAACGAGAAACCATGTCACAGAAAAGGAGATAAAAACAGGAGGCTCATGTGGTGAGCATGCTGCTGGTCAGGATGAGACGGACTTCCCTGGTTGACAGTCAGGGACCACACACCTGCCCTTTATGTGGCTTCCTTCAGGTCTGGGGCAGACACAAACAAGGACAAACAGAGCATCTTGTGGTAGCAGAAAGCAAGGAAGTGACTGAAGACTGCCAGGGTCATATCAACAGCACTCAGGAAACCAGTGACCACGGGAATGAACCTCAAAAACATGCTGAACAAAAGAAACCAGTCCCAAAACAGTTTATACTACATGACTCCCTTTATGTGACGTCTGAAAACAGGCAAAACTAATCTTGGTAAAATAAGTCAGAAGCATGACTGCCAACGAATGGGGATAGTATGGATTGATTGAGAGGCACCAGGGGACTTTCTGCGGGGATGGAAATGTTTTTGTTTTTGTTTTGAGACAGAGTCTCATTCTATTGCCCAGGCTGGAGTACAATGGCACAATCTCAGCTGACTGCTACCTCCGCTTCCTGGGTTCAGAGATTCTCCTGTCTCAGCCTCTAAGGTAGCTGGGACTACAGGTGCGCACCACCACGCCTGGCTAATTTTTGTATTTTTAGTAGGGATGGGGTTTCACCATATTGGCCAGGCTGGTCTCAAACTCCTGATCTCAAGTGATCCGCCCGCTTCGGCTTCCCAAAGTGCTGGGATTATGGGCGTCAGCCACGGTGCCCACCCTGGAAATGCTCTATGCCTTGGTCGAGTGTGGGTTACACGGGTGCATGCACTTGTGAAGACATCAAACTGCACACTTAAGATCTACGTAATTCACTTCAAATATTTACGAAAAAATGCCAGTGTCTGAAATACCTCTTTTTTTTTTTTTTTTTTTTTTGCGATGGAGTCTCGCTCTGTCGCCAGGCTGGAGTGCAGTGGCGTGATCTCGGCTCACTGCAACCTCTGCCACCCGGGTTCAAGCGATTCTCCTGCCTCAGCCTCCCAAGTAGCTGAGTACAGGCGTGCAGCCACCATACCCAGCTAATTTTTGAAATTTTAGCAGAGACAGGTTTCACCATGTTGGCTAGGATGGTTTGATCTCTTGACCGCATGATCCGCACGCCTCGGCCTCCCAAAGTGCTGGGATTACAGGCATGAGCCACCACGCCCGACCTAAAATACCTCATTATTACATGTTTTCCCTTAAATAAAAATACCTAAAACTTAAAAAAAATTCAAGAGCAAACTAGAAGAGACTTCCACTGGACAATGATCAGAGAGTCTGAAGGTCAATAAGCATATTAAGAATATTACCTGCAATGTATTCAAACCCATGAAATACCACAGCATTCAATAGTTCATAACAAAGCTCCAAGAGACCATTAGTCACCTTTGGAGAATGCTAGAGAATCAACTCATCATCCCGAAAGTTGAAAGGAAGCAAATCAAATATCTATTCTGTCTTTCCCAAATAAACTCAGAATAACCAAATCATGGATATAGGAAAATTCTTCTCTTAAGAATAATTCTGGCAATAAAAGCAAAAAGAGTGACCTAATTATAATGTCACCGTTTTGCACACCCTAATGAAGGAACAGATGCGGGCACGGGTCACCAGCCACTGCCAAAGGCAGGAGCTGAAAGGCTGTGGAGAACTCCATGAAGGACACTGGGGCCACTGAGCAGTGACAGCCTCTGCAGCTCCTGACACTGCTTGCATTGCCACGAATACTTCCTTGATAAAAAAAAGAAAAAAAAAAACACAAAGCTTACTCTTATGAGTCTCCAAATCTACCTTCCAATTTACAAGAGGATACAGGAAACAGAGGATACAGGAAACGAGACCCACATGAAACAATCTCACAGGCTGCAGTGAGCAAACCCTGATGTGAGGAATCTCAAGGAAAAACAACCCAATTCCATCAACAAACCCAGAGAAGACATCAACCAAACGGCAATGTTCAGACTTTGCTTAGATCCTGATTCAAACCAACCATGTGTGCATGTGGTTATGCATGCATGTGCCCGTGCAGGTACTGACATGACAGCTGGAAAAATATGAATGCAGTAGACATTTAATGATGTTAAGAAATTAGGCCGGGCCAGGTACAGCCCGTAGCTCACGCCTGTAATCCCAGCACTTTGGGAGGTCGAAGTGGGCAGATCACCTGAGGTCAGGAGTTCGAGACCAGCCTGGCCAACACAGTGAAACCTTGTCGCTACTAAAAATACAAAGATTAGCCAGGTATGGTGGCATGCACCTGTAATCCCAGCTACTGGGGAGGCTGAGGCAGGAGAATCGCTTGAACCCAGCAGGCGCAGGTGCAATAAGCTGAGACTGTGACACTGCACTCTAGCCTGGGTGACAGAGAGAGACTCCAACTCAAAAAAAAAGAAAAGAAAAAGAAAAAGAAATTAGGCCAGGCAGCTGATTGTGGTGGTTCACACCTATAATCCCAGCATTTTGGGAGGCTGAGGTGGGAGGATCGCTGGAGCCCAGGAATTCGAGACTAGCCTGGACAACATGGCGAAACCCTGTCTCTACAAAAAATACAAAAATTAGCTGGGCGTGGTGGCATGTACTTGTGGTTCCAGCTAGCTGGGAGGCAGAGGTGGGAGAATCGCTTGAGCCCAGGAGGTGGAGGTTGCAGTGAGCCAAAACTGCACCACTGAACTCCAGCTCCAGCCTAGGCAAAAGAGGGAGACTCAGTCTCAAAAAAAAAAAGAGGAAAAGGGCAGGGCAGGGGAGGGGAGGCAGGGAGGGAAGCGGAGGCGGGGAGGGGAAGAGGGGACGGGAGGCAGAGGGGAGGGGAGGCCGGGAGGGGAGAGGGCAAGTGAGCTAGCTGCGCTCTCCTGCAGGTACCTGCTCTCCTGCTGAGAAACAGCCCCAGGCTGGCTGTGAGGCCCTGGCAGGGAATGAACACTCAGCTAAGGGACATAAAATGACTGAGCAACCTGCTGCCCACTCCGGGTGTTACTGACAGACCAAACCACAAGGTTGGGCAGATGCAGCAGTGGCCTCAAAGGGTGGAAATGGCACCCAGGAGATGGTGTGGAAGGAAGGCAGGTGCAGCACAGCTGCCTAAGCTATGGGGCAGACGCCTCCTGCACTGGTGGCTGCTCAACCGCTTTCCTCCCTCAGCCCACACTGACAACCTCTGGGGAGTCCCTTAGGGTCAAGGGACTGAGAAGACAAAAGTCTGCTGTGGTTTACGCATGGTTCTGCACAGCACACTGGCACTGACACCCCTGGCCTTATTATCTGGATGTCCACTTGACCAACTGAAAGACGGCCAGAAGACGAAGCTATGTGAATTCACTGATTCAGGCAGAACATGGTCTTACCATGCGCCCGTCACTCAGAGCCATGGCCTGGCAGCCCAGTAGGATGCCACAAATGCTGTGAATAGACACCAATCCCGGCTGGATCTCACAGCCAGAACACACGGGTCTAGGAATAAACAGTGATGTCTGAATGGCTCAAGTCCCATCTTCGCTGCCACAAGTCCCGTTTCCGCTGCCAAGAGTCCCGTCTCCGCCTCCTTGGACCCTCCTGTCAAGAGAGCTGGTCCAAAGGCCGGGTGTGGTGGCTCACATTTGTAATCCCAGCACTTTGGGAGGCTGAAGCGGGTGGATCATGAGGTCAGGAGTTCGAGACCAGCCTGGCCAACACAGTGAAACCAAACCCCATCTCTATTAAAAATACAAAAATTAGTCGGGTGTGGTGGCAGGTGCCTGTAATCCCATCTACTTGGGAGGCTGAGGCAACAGACTTCCTTGAACCCAGGAGGCGGAGGTTGCAGTGAGCCGAGATCGCGCCACTGCACTCTAGCCTGGGCAACAGAGCGAGACTCAGTCTCAAAAAAAAAAAAAAAAGAGCAAGCTACGAGCTACTCCAAAGGGAGTATGTGCCAACCAGGATGCAGACCACAGCTCCCTCTGGCCTCCTCATGTACCAGCCCTGGCTGGAGAGGCTAACCCTGACTCCCAAAGCGAGCCTGAGTTGCTGCCACCCACTGTGGGAGACTATCTAGAGGCCGGTCCTAAAAACAGTTTAGTATTTCTGCTTCTACCAGTAAAAGTTAATGGGAACTACAGCCACCAAAAAAGCAAAACTACCAACAAGTCAGACCCTTTGGGGATAAAGATATGGGTCCTGGCTGAGCACAGTGGCCCCCATCTGCAGTCCCAGCATTTTGGGAGACTGAGGTGGGAGGATCACTTGAGCCCAGGAGTTTAAAACCAGCCTGGACGACACAGGGAGACCTCGTCTCTTTGAAAAATTAAAAACTCAGCCAGGCATGGTGGTATGTCCCTGGAGTCCCAGCTATTCAGGAGGCTGAGACTGGAGGATAGTGTGAGTCTGGGAGGTTGAGGCTTCAGTGACCCATGATCATGCCACTGCACTCCAGCCTAGGCAACAGAGCAAGATCCTGTCTCAAAATAAAAATCATCTGGGCATGGTAGTATGTACCTATGGTCCCAGCTACTCCAGAGCCAGAAGCAGGAGGATCACTACAGCCCAGGAGGTTGAGGCTGCAGTGAGCTGATTGCAACACTGCTCTCCAGCCTGGGCAATAGGACGAGGCTCTGTCTAAAACAAAAAAGAGATTTGGGTTACTCATCCAGGTCAAGAACCCTGACTGAGCAGGGTGACAGCAGAGGGCACAGCAGTAAAGAAAGAAAGTCCTAACCTCCAACCAGGCGACTAGGCACAGAGAGAAGACACAGAACGACCCAGTTGTTTTTCCTGTGCGCTCTCACCTCGCCTGCGTGGGAGATGAGTGCTCTATTTGTCTAAATATGAACTACTTCCCTTAATACTTTGTACATTGGTGGAGATGAACTTCGCGTCTCTAAACAAGAGAATATTCATGCGGGACTCAATTTATGGAGTCATTAACTTACGACTCCCAGGACTCTGTGTCTTCAAGTTTTGGGAGAGAGCTGACATATCTCCAATGGCATCTCATCAGCAGCCCACAGGCATGGCACTAAAACAAACAAGGTCACCTTCCCCAGGTGCTTTCGGAAGCCACATGGCACACCATGATACAACGGCCTTCAAGGAGTGTGACTTTATGAGCAGAAGCGGAGGAAGCACCACAACCAGCCAATGTATGTGGAGGAAGCACACACCCCTGAAGTTGGCCTAGAACAGGAAAAGAGTATTCTGAATGCTAGACACAGCCATGAAGACGTGACCAACATGCTCTCCGGGGGCCACGTGACTGCAGGGAAGACCCTCAACCTGAACTGTGCCATTCCTGTGCCCCCAGAGGGACACGCTGGCGATGGCCGCTGAAGGATGCCACGCTTCACAGGCCAGAGCATATGGCGTTAGTGTAAAATAACTCCACTTCCACACATCTGCATTAACTAGCGGAGTACACAGCATGTGAGTGCATTATTGTAGGGGAGCTGCCAGTCGGGCCTCCCCAGGGGACTCTGCACGTGGGACACCCCACCCTGGCCAGGAAGCTCACATGCTGCACCCTCCCCAATCCTGAAAGCCCTCTTCCCTTTTACAGAGGAAGACATGGAAGCTCAGAGGCCAAGCACCATGCCTAAGGTTACTCAGCCTCCTCAGGTCTCAAGATCAGCACCCAAAACGCCTATTCTCCCAACAAAGGACTAAGGTGTCAGCTGAGCCCAACAGCGACCCAGAGCTCACAGAGACCATGCACTGCCAGGCTCCCTGGCTGGCAGGTGTCCTAAGTCACCAGTGGAAGTAGCTGTCATCTTAATTTCAAAAACCAGACCCTTCAAGCAATGTGTAAGTGTTTGCTAATAACCAAATGAAGCAGTGCTGGGCTTCACCCCAGGAAAAGAATACAGTTTTTGGAAACGCTCTTGGGAAAGGGCAGGCCAGGACCAGTATTAGGGCAGCTGCAAAGGCCATCCTGGAGATCCTGGGTTCATTCCACCTTAGCCCAGCTTCTCTGCCTGAGAGAGCACAGCCAGGAGGCCACTCCCTGAGAGGACAGCCGTAGAAACACAGTCCCTCAACACTCCCCGAAGGCCCCCGCCTCCAACAGCATACTCCCATCTCCAAATCCAAACCAACTGGAAATGAACCCAGACAATCTGGTGGTGAGCAGGGAGTGGCCACAAAGACATTCATGATCATTCATCAAACTGTGGCAGGAAGAATTCAATAGAGCTTTTCTAAGTAAACAATACTAATTACCCAGACTTTCATGGGCTCTTCATCAAAGAACTATTTCTTCCTAGCTGAAAAAAGATAAACTGATTTCTACAAACCCAGACAGGTGCTAACTTTCTGTTCCTGGCCTCATTATAAGACGCTGTCTCTGGCCAGGCGCGGTGGCTCACACCTGTAATCCCAGCACTTTGAGAGGCCGAGGCGGGTGGGTCATGAGGTCAGGAGATCAAGACCATCCTGGCTAACATGGTGAAACCCCATCTCTACTAAAAATACAAAAAAAAATTAGCCAGGCCTGGTGGCGGGCGCCTGTAGTCCCAGCTACTTGGGGGGCTGAGGCAGGAGAATGGCGTGAACCTGGGAGGCGGAGCTTGCAGAGAGCCGAGGTCGTGCCACTGCACTCCAGCCTGGGCGACAGAGCGAGACTCTGTCTCAATAAAAAAAAATAAAAGAGGCTGTCTCTGAGCATTCACTGAGCAGCTGGGCTGCGGTCAAGAAACCAGCCCCGACAGAGGAAAGCACGTTCACATGTGAGTGCACAGGGTCGGGGGAACGTGCATCACAGGCAAGCAGCCTTCACCTGTCTTCTAACAGACGTGGATAGTAAGTGAATGAAACTATATTTGATAAGGGGCTTTCTACCAAATAGCCCTCATCTGCACGGTCCTATCAGCACAGAAGCCTCAATGGGATATTTCGCTTAAAGACATTTGAAAAAACAAGAGCTGGAAAGCTCTCACTGAAAACTGCCCTTGATTCCATAAAATACACTTTATTTTTCCTAGGCTATAAATTCAGGAAGAATAGGCTGGATGCGATGGCTGATGCCTGTAATCCCAGCTCTCTGGGAGATCAAGGCAGGAGGATCACTTGAGGATGGGAGTTTGAGACAAGCTTGGACAACACAGCAAGATCCCATCTCTACCAAAAATTAAAACTAGCTGGGCGTGGGGGTGGGACCTATACTCCCAGCTACTTGGGAGGCTAAGCTGGGAGGATCGCCTGAGCCTGGGAGGTGGTGGCTGCAGTGAGCCAAGATCGCGCCACTGCACTCCAGCCTGGGTGACAGAGCAAGACGCTGTCTCAAAAAAAAAAAAAAAAATCTGGCCGGGCACAGTGGCTCACGCCTGTAATCCCAGCACTTTGGGAGGTCGAGGTGGGTGGATCACTTGAGGTGAGAAGTTCAAGACCAGCCTGGTCAACACAGGGAAACCCCGTCTCTACTAAAAATACAAAAATTAAGCAGGCGTGGTGGCAGGTGCCTGTAGTCCCAGCTACTCAGAAGGCTGAGGCAAGAGGATTGCTTAAACCCAGGAGGCGGAGGTTGCAGTGAGCCAAGATGGTGCCATTGCACTCCAGCCTGGGGGACAAAGTGAGACTCCATCTCAAAAAAAAAAAAAAGAAAAGAAAAGAAAAGGCCAGGCACAGGGGCTCACGCCTGTAATCCCTGCACTTTGGGAGGCCAAGGCAGGAGGATCACTTGTGGTCAGGAGTTTGAGACCAGCCCGGCCAACATGGGGAAACCCCATCTCTACTAAAAATACAAAAATTGGCCAGGCGTGGAGGCGCACACCTGTAATCCCGGCTACTCGGGAGGCTGAGGCAGGAGAATCACTTGAACCCGGGAGGCAGAGGCTGCAGTGAGCCAAGATCGTGCCCCTGTACTCCAGCCTGGGCGACAAAGCGAGACTCTGTCTAAAAAAAAAAAAATGGATAGAAGCCACCTGCATAGGCCAGGTGCAGTGGCTCACGCCTGGAATCCCAGCACTTTGGGAGGCCGAGGCAGGCAGATCACAAGGTCAAGAGATCGAGACCATCCTGGATAACACAGTGAAACCCCATCTCTACTAAAAATACAAAAAGAAATTAGCCAGGCGTGGTGGCAGGCGCCTGTAGTCCCAGCTACTCGGGAGGCTGAGGCAGGAGAATGGTGTGAACCCGGGAGGCGGAGCTTGCAGTGAGCCGAGATCACGCCACTGCACTCCAGCCTGGGCGACAGGGCGAGACTCCATCTCAAAAAAAAAAAAAAAAAGAAAGAAAAAAAACAAAAAATGAAAAAAAAGAAGCCACCTGCACAGATTAGCTTCAGAACAGCCCCCTGACTAGCACTTGTTCTGGACCCAGTTCAAGAGCAGCATCTACTACACACTTGCAGTGACAGGAGAAACAGTGCTCCTTTTATGAATCCACAGTAAGAAAAATAAACAAACTACCCACAAAAGCTCTACCCTGGCAGGAATCCCTGGATGGAATCAGGTTCCCTGGTAGGCACGCCGTCTGTCGTTATCTGACCTGAGCTGACGGCACACGCTGCCTCGCGGGAGCAGGAGGCACAGCCTCGTCAGCAGCAGGAAAGAGTTCAATCAACGTGTGGCTCTGGTGCCTTCTCAGGAGAGAAAATGAGTAACACCCACAAAGGGTCTGCACGTGCCAGGTGCCGGCTCAGCTCTTCACACAGACCATCTCCAGAGCCCCAGGACACAGGCTGTGAGCTACCATTGTTCTCACCCTGCAGATGAGGGAAGCCTGGACCACAGAGTGACCGCCCAAGCATCCAAGATCACACGCTGGAAAAAGGCAGGAGTGAGGGCTCAACCCAAGCATCCCTTCCAGGATGGGAACTTGCCCACCACAGTATCCCTCCCCCATGGGGGTCCAAGGGCAGAGGCAACCCAACCCAAGAAAAGGCCTGAAAAATGTCCCTGGTTCCTTATCCACTCTCACCAAAAGCCTGAGCCAGGAGCAGGAAAGCTGCTGAGAGGAGGGGCCCCAAGGAGGGAGAAAGCAGCACCTCCGAGGGAGGCTCACCTTTCCGAAGAACCCGCTTCTTTGCACGAATGTCCGTTTCCAGCTCTGCTGCTCTGATGTAAATCCTGACAGACTGTGGGAGATGACGGACAGCTTGGGCTACCACGGCCTTGGCTGTGTCCCCAGGCTGCAACCTGGCTGCTTCCAGCCAGACATCTTCACTCTGTGAGGCAAGAGATAAGACCAGTAAGGCTCAGTGCAGGCTGGAAGCCGCAACAGGGCAGCAGGCACAGATCTCCAGAGCAGATCCTCGGGCCCCAGAATTTACAAAAGCCAATCAGCTCAGCCTCTAACACACCTGCACCAGGAGTCGCCCCCTTATAACCACACTCGGGACCATGGCTACCATATGTCTGACTGAAGAACACCTAATGGCTGGGCACGGTGGCTCACGCCTGCAATCCCAGCCCTTTGGGAGGCCGAGGCAGGTGGACCATGAGGTCAGGAGTTTGAGACCAGCCTGGCCAACATGGCAAAACCCTGTCTCTACTAAAAATACAAAAATTAGCCGGGTGTGGTGGCAGGTGCCTATAATCCCAGGTACTCAGGAGGCTGAGGCAGGAGAATTGCTTGAACCCGGGAGGCAGAGGTTGCAGTGAGCTGAGATCACACCACTGTACTTCAGCCTGGGCAACAGAGCGAGATTCAAAAAAAAAGAAAAAAAAAAAAATGAACCACCACTTTGTGAAAAGAGCATGATTTCCTTCAGGACAACTCCACGGACAAAGCAGAGACTGCACATCTGCTCGGGTCGTTCTCTTTTGTTGTTTTTTTTTTTTTCTTGAGACGGAATCTCGCTCTGTCGCCCAGGCTGGAGCAGCATGGTGCAATCTCAGCTCACTGCAACCTCCACCTACCGAATAGCTGGGATTATGGGCACCTGTCACGACGCCTGGCTAACTTTCATATTTTTAGTAGAGACGGGGTTTCACCATGTTGGCCAGGCTGGTTTCTAACTCCTGACCTCAAGTGATCCACCCGCCTCAGCCTCCCAAAGTGCTGGGATTACAGGCGTGAGCCACCGTGACTGGCCACCATTAGGTGGGTGAAGAGCTGACCAACTGAGCTCTTTATAATGAAGCTTAGCCTGCCGTCAAACCAGTGGTGGATTCAGGCGTGGTGGATTCAGGCGTGGTGGTGGGCGCCTATAGTGCCAGCTACTCTGGAGGCTGAGACAGGACAATGGTGTGAACCTGGCAGGTGGAGCTTGCGGTGAGCCGAGATCGTGCCACTGCACTCCAGCCTGGGTGACAGAGCGAGACTCCGTCTCCAAAAAAAAAAACAGTGGTGGATTAGCCTTCACTCCACATGAAAACAAGCAGGAAAAAGCCCTTGGCTGCTTTTCACATCCTCCCCCAGCCTGTCCTATTGTCTGTAGTTTCAATACCAAAAGACAAAGAGATTTGATCTAACAAGTTTACTCCCGTAGGGGCCACAATCATGCAGCCTCCCAGGAAACGCCTCCCAGGAAACACCTCACCTTGGGGCACATCTCCGTCCCCTTCATGATAAGGTTCCGAGCTACTTGTAGCTTCCCAGTGACTTCTTCCAGGCGGGCTGATGCAATCCAGGCTGGCGGGTGATGAGGGTTCGTCTCCCGAACAGACTTGAGGAGCAGTCGCGCCTTCTTGATATCACTACGAGAGGGAGAGTGCACACGGCATCAGGCCATGCTGTCAGGGGTGCACCCGAGACCTGGGATGAAGGCACCCACTTCACAGTCACAATGTAAGAACTATCAGTCCTGATGTCCTGAGTTACACAAACCAACTCAAAACCTCAGTGCGCACTATTCCAAGCCTGTGTAGCCTCCCCGCAGACAAACGCTGAGAACCAAAGGTCCAGATGGGACATGTGGGACACAGCCAGCTGCTTTCCTGCCCAGCACAGGCAGGGACTTTGCAGTATCATATGTAACACATTGAGTGTACGCAATGAATGGATACAGATACATTTCAAATGGAAAAACCAAACTACTCCACTTTACATTTCTTAGAACCGCCATGTCCCATTTTGACAGCATGCTGTCCATATAAAATCCAAAATACCCTAGGCAACTAGAGTCTCCATCCCAGCCCAGCGATTCTGCAAAGCACTCACTTGATGTCTCCTCCGTGTGTCGGGATCATGGAATTTAAATCCGTCAGGTAGCCTTTGGGGTCAACGACGGTCTGTCCACTCACGGAGTCAGACACCTGTGAGACAGGCCAAGCTAAGAGTCAGCTGGACATGAGCAGGTGCAAAACAAAGTTCTCAGAGGGTCCCTGGTGCCCCTCCCACAACCCTGAGAGAGCAGTCAGAAGAAGGAAAACAGCCTTCATTTCACTCAGACAACACCTTGTGATAATAACAAATTTCTTCTGTATGGAAAAAGACCTATTTTTTTTTTTTTTTTTTTTGAGACGGAGTCTCGCTCTGTCGCCCGGGCTGGAGTGCAGTTGCGCGATCTCGGCTCACTGCAAGCTCCACCTCCTAGGTTCACGCCATCCTCCTGCCTCAGCCTCCCGAGTGGCTGGGACTACAGGCGCCCGCCACCATACCTGGCTAATTTTTTTGTATTTTTAGTAGAGACGGGGTTTCACCGTGTCAGCCAGGACGGTCTCGATCTCCTGACCTCGTGATCCGCCCGCCTCGGCCTCCCAAAGTGCTGGGATTACAGGCGTGAGCCACCGCGCCTGGCCAAGATCTATATTTTTATTTATTTTTTTGAGACAGGGTCTCACTCTGTCACCCAAGCAGGAGTGCAGTGGCAATCATAGCTCAGTGCAGCCTCCAGCTCCTGGGCTCAAGGAATCCTCCTGCCTCAGCCTCCCAAGATTCTGTCTCTACAAAAAAAAGTGTAATTTTTGACCAGGCGTGGTGGCTCACGCCTGTAAACCCAGCACTTTGGGAGGCCAAGGTGGGTGGATCACAAGATCAGGAGTTCGAGACCAGCCTGGCCAGGATGGTGAAACCCCGTGTCTACTAAAAATACAAAAATTAGCCAGGCGTGGTGGCACATGCCTGTAGTCCCAGCTACTCAGGAGGCTGAGGCAGGAGAATCACATGAACCTGGGAGGCAGAGGCTGCAGTGAGCCGAGATCACGCCACTTCCCTCCAGCCTGGGTGACAGAGCAAGACCCCGTCTCAAAAATAAATAAATAAATAAAATAAAATTTTTATTAAAAAAGAAAGAATAGAAAGCAGGGTCTCTGACAAATATCTGTACACCCGTATTCACAGCAGCATTATTCACAATAGTCAAAAGGTGAAAGTGGTCCAAGTGTCCATCAGCGAATAAACAGGTCAGCGAATGCGGTCTACATAGATGAACGAATGCGGTCCACACACACCAAAGAGTCAAGTCTCATCAGATGAGCGAATGTGGTCCACACACACCAAAGAGTCAAGTCTCATCCTGCCTTAAACTGAGAACATGCTGGCCGGGGCGCCGGGGCTCATGCCTGTAATCCCAGCACTTTGGGAGGCCGAGCCACGTGGATCACTGGAGGTCAGGAGTTCGAGACCAGCCTGGCCAACATGGTGAAATCCCATCTCTACTAAAAATACAAAAAAATCACACTTCTAATCCCAGCATCCTGGGAGGCTGAGGCGAGTGGATCACGAGGTCAGGAGATCAAGACCATCCCGGCCAACATGATGAAACCCCGTCTCTACTAAAAATACAAAAATTAGCCAGACGTGGTGGCACACGCCTATAGTTCCAGCTACTCGGGAGGCTGAGGCAGGAGAATCACCTGAACCCGGGAGGTGGAGGTTGCAGTGAGCCGAGATCACACCACTGCACTGCAGCTCGGGCGACGGTGCCAGGCTCCGTCTCAAAAAAAAAAAAAAAAAAAAAATTAGCTGGGCTTGGTGGTGCACACCTGTAGTCCCAGCTACTTGGGAGGCTGAGGTGGGAGAATCATTTGAACCCGAGAGGCGGAGAATGCAGTGAGCCAAGACCATGCCATTGAACTCCAGCCTGGGTGACAGAGAGAGACTCTGTTTCAAAAAAAAAAAAAAAAAAAAAGAACATGCTGACGCACGCTGCACCATGAGCTAATTGAAATAAGCCTGTCACAGTAAGGTAAATACTGTATGATTCCAGTCATATGAGATCCAGAGAGTAGTGACATTTATAGAAACAGAGAGAACGGTGGGTGCCAGGGGCTGGGGAGAAAGGGCACGGGGACTCAGTGTTTAACAGGTACGGAGTTTCAATTTGGGAAGATGAAAACAGTTCTGGAGATGAATGGTGATGAGGTTGTATAACAACATGAACATAATTATGTCAGTGAAGGTATGTACAGTCAAGAATGATTAAAATGGTAAATTCTGTGTTACATATATTTTACCACAAAAAAATTACTGTGACAGTTTTATTTATTTATTGAGACAGTCTCACTCCGTAACCCAGGCTGGTGTGCAGAGGCGCGATCACAGCTCATGGCAGCCTCAAACTCCCTGGCTCAAGCAATCCTTCCACCTCAGCCTCTCGAACAGCTGGGACTACAGGCACCACCAGGCCCAGCTATTTCTTTTAGTTTTTGTAGAGACAGAGTCTCACCATCACCATGTTGCCCAGGCTGGTCTTGAACTCCTGACCTCAAGCAATCCTCCCACCTTGGTCTCTCAAAGTGCTAGGATTACAGGCATGAGTGCCTGGCCCAAAAAGTTTTACAATTTCTATGTAAACAAATTTCAGGCTGGGCATGGTAGTTCACACCTGTAATCCCAGCACTTTGTGAGGCCAGCGAGGACAGATCACTTGTGCCCAGGAGCTCCAGCCCAGGTTGGGCAACCTAGTGACACCCCATCTCAACAAAAAATACAAAAATTAGTTGGGTATGGTGGCACATGCCTGTAATCTCAGCTACTTGGTAGGCTGAGGTGGAAGGATCGCCTTAGCCCAGGGAGGTCAAGGCTGTATGTAGCCAGCCATGATTGTGCCACTTTTTGTTTTTGTTTTTGTTTTTTATTTTGAGACAGTCTCACTCTGTTGCCCAGGCCGGAGTGCACTGGTGCAATCTTGGCTCACTGCAACCTCCAACGCCCGGGTTCAAGCAATTCTCCTGCCTTAGCCTCCCAAGTAGCTGGGATTACAGGCGCCCGCCACCACAGCTGGCCAATTTCTGTATTTTTAGTAGAGACGGGGTTTCACCATGTTGGCCAGGCCAAAAGTAGTATGTTCCTTCGTGGTATCTGATATGCATATCAGAAAGAGTTCTGTACTTCACTGGTGTCTAGAGCACCTAGTCTCCAGATCAAAGTACATGTTCCATGCAGGGCCACAAGACAATTTACTGAGAGGCAGGAAAAAAACACACTTTTTAAAAAATTATTATTTTATATTTTAAAAAAAGGCCAAGTGCAGTGGCCACACCTGTAATCCCAGCATTTTGGGAGGCCAAGGCAGACAGATCACCTGAGGTCAGGAGTTCAAGACCAGCCTGGCCAACATGGTGAAACCCCGTCTCTACAAAAAATACAAAAATTAGCCGGGTGTGGTGGTGGGCACCTGTAATCCCAGCTACTCAGGAGGCTGAGGTAGGAGAATCACTTGAACCCAGGAGGTGGAGGTTGCAGTGAGCCAAGATCACGCCATTGCACTCCAGCCTCTGAGTGACACAGCAAGACTCTGGGTCAAAATTTTAAAAATCTGCAGAATTATTCAGGCAAAAATCAAGCCAAAAAAAAAAAAGGAGAAGGAGAAGAAGGAGGAGGAGGAGGAGGAGAAGAAGGAGAAGAAAAAGGAGAAGAAGAAGAAGGAGAAAAAGAAAACAAAACAAAATTAACCTGTCTAAACCTGTCCACAGGAAAATGCTGTGTGACAAACTCACCTGGCTCAGCCTCATGTCCATCAGAGTGTTCCTCGCTTGGCCAATCTTCCTCATGTCCAGCTCACCTGTGCCAGGTGTCATCAATCCTGGCGTCATTCCACCTGGGTATGGAGTGTTTAGTCCACCTGGATAGGGTGTGTTAAGACCTCCAAATTGCTGGAGGGGAAGAGAGGAAAGGCAAGAATAAAACAACGGTTTGCACTGCATGCCGAAGAAATTTACTCTCTGAAATACTTCCCCAGTGGCCTGACATATGCACAGCTGTGCAGACAGACTCGGCCACAGCATAGCCATGACCTGCAGAAGCATTGAATCCAACACCACCCACCATTCCTGCCACTGATCTAACAAGACTAAATGGGCCACATGTGCCCTTTTTTGGAAGCTCACAGTTTGTCGGGGATCCACTGAGGTATGGTTCTCTCCGGTCTGTAAATGTTTGGCAAAGAAACTGTCAGGAACAGGGGTCAGCTTCTCATAGCGTGGGTTCCGCTGACGTTTATTTCTGGCATCGCCAACCTCGGGGATGCTCAGCCACTCTTCTTCTGTGACTTCTGCCAACTTCCTCTGGAAATATCCAGCCCCCAAAAACATTAATTCTCTGACAGAATTTCATGTGCCCAGGTAGAACCATGCCCTCTCTCACCCCTCACCAAGCTTTAGAAGGGATTTTGATGCAGCAATTGCTTTTTACTTTTGTTTTGAGATGGGTCTCATTCTGTTGCCCAGGCTGGATTCAGTGGCACAATCACAGCTCACTGCAGCCTCAACCTCCCAGGCTCAAGTGATCCTCCCACTTCAGCTTCTCAAGTTGCTGGGACCACAAGCGTGGGCCACCATGCCTGGCTAAGTTTTTATTTTTTGTAAAGACAGGTTCTCCCCAAGGCTGGTCTCAAACTCCTGGGCTCAAGTGATCCTCCCACCTCAGCCTCCCAAAGTGCTGAGATTACAGATGTGAGCCACTGTACCCAGCCCCAAAAATAGTTTTCTACTTCACTTAGAAAAATCAATTTAGGCCGGGCACGGTGGCTCATGCCTGTAATCCCAGCACTTTGGGAGGCCAAAGCGGGCGGATCACCTGAGGTCGGGAGTTCAAGACCAGCCTGACCAACATGGAGAAACCCCATCTCTACTAAAAATACAAAATTAGCCGGGCATGGTGGCAGGCACCTGTAATCCCAGCTACTTAGGAGGCTGAGGCACAAGAATTGCTTGAACCTAGGAGGTGAAGGTTGCAGTGAGCTGAGACCACGCCACTGCACTCCAGCCAGGGCAACAGAGCCAGGCTGCCTCCAAAAAAAAAAAAAAAAAGGAAATCTTAGGTATAAATGGAGTCAAAATTACAAAGAAAATAAGTTCATTTGTCCTACCTTTTACAGTAGGGGAAGGGTTTTTTTTTTACACACATATAATTAAACATACTGAAGCAAACACTTTCTTCTTCTAAGCAATGACCCCCTAAATTAAAAACGTAAAGTCTCATAAATTCCACGTAAGAGCAGTCTGAGCCTCTGCGGGTTAGGGTGAGAGCGTTAGAAACCGCACACCACTCACCGCTTCATCGGCTCACCTTGAGGTCTGAGAACTGCTGTTGGATTTTGGGGCGTTCCATACGATATTTCTCTATTTCTTCTTTCTCCCTTTGCTCCCTAGGAAATAAAACATGCACACATCAGAAACACTGCATGTCTGTTCTGAAGCAAATTTATTATCCATCTCAATTAAATCACCAAAAAGAACAATTCCATACTCTTAGTAGCTAAATCAAATATATACATATACATACACACACACACACACATATTTTTTTTTTGAGATGGAGTCTTGCTCTGTCACCCAGGCTAAAGTGCAGTGGCGCAATCTCAGCTCACTGCAACCTCCACCTCCTGGGTTTAAGTGATTTTCCTGCCTCGGCCTCCCAAGTAGCTGGGATTACAGGTGCTTGCCACCACTCCCAGCTAATTTTTGTGTTTTTAGTAGAGACGGGGTTTCACCATCCTGGCCAGGCTGTTCTCGAACTCCTGACCTTGTGATCTACCCACCTTGGCCTCCCAAAGTGCTGGGATTACAGGTGTGAGCCACCACGCCCAGCCCAAATCAAATATATTTTAAGGTAACTATGAATATACATTCTTAGCTGGGCATGGTAGCACACACCTGTAATCACAGCTACTTGGGAGGCTGAGGCAGAATCATTTGAACCCAGGAGGCAGAGGGTGCAGTGAGCGGAGATCGCACCACTGCACTCCAGCCTGGGCAACACAGAGAGACTCTGCCTCTAAATAAATAAATATAAATACATTCGTAAGTCTACTAATTCAATTATCCACCAAATAAAAACATGCAGAAATTCATTAAAATAAAAAAAAAGATCTTACTTTGATCTAAATACCTCCATTTGGACATGTGTATATTTACTGCTTGAAAATTCACAAAATCCCAAGGGTAGGACCATCCCATAAACACCTAAGAAGGCCAGGCGTGGTGGCTTACGCCTGTAATCCCAACGCTTTGGGAGGCCGAGGTGGGCAGATCACCTGAGGTCAGGAGTTCAAGCCTGGCCAATGTGGTAAAACCCCATCTATACTAAAAATATGAAAATTAGCCAGGCGTGGTGGCGCATGCCTGTTATCCCAGCTACTCAGGAGGCTGAGGTAGGAGAATTGCTTGAACCTGGGAGGTGGAAGTTGCAGGGAGCCAAGATCATGCCATTGCACTCCAGCCTGGGTGACAAGAGTGAAACTTCGTCTCAAAAAAATAAAAATAAAAATTAGCTGGGCATGGTGGTGGGCACCTGTAATCCCCAGCTACCTGGGAGACTGAGGCAGGAGAATCATCTGAATCCAGGAAGTGGAGGTTGCAGTGAGCCAATCTAGCCTGGGCGACAGAGCGAGACCTTGTCGCAAAAAAAAAACAAAACAAAAAAACACCTACAAGGAAAAGCAGTAACTATCCTCGTTACCACCAAACGCTCCAAACACTCTACTCAACTCATCCCACCTTTCCCTCCTTGCTTCCTTCTCTTCCAAGTAAATAGTTCACCTCTAACCAACTCAGCTCAGCTGCACAGCTCTATGTGCCAGAACATCACCCATGTAATTGTACTTCGGTGTTGAGACTACGTGTGAGGATACGGTATTCACAGTACTGTTCTTCCTACTTGTTTGTATTATGACAGTTTTCAGAATAAAAAGTTTTAATAAGTACACTACTTTTTTTTTTTTTTTTTTTTGAGACAGTCTCGCTCTGTCACCAGGCTGGAATGCAGTGGTGCGATCTCAGCTCACTGCAACCTCCGCCTCCTGGGTTTAAGTGATTCTCGTGCCTCAGCCTCCTGAGTAGCTGGGATTACAGGCATGCACCACCACACCCAGCTAATTTTTGTATTGTTAGTAGAGACGGGGTTTCACCATGTTGGCCAGGATGGTCTCGATCTCCTGACCTCATGATCTGCCCGCCTCAGCCTCCCAAAGTGCTGGGATTATAGGTGTGAGCCACCGTGCTCGGCCAAGTACACTACTTTTTAAAAACATTTAATTTAATGACTTTCTACACGGGTCCATGTCACCTGCTGTTTTTTGTTTTGTTTTTGTCTTAGAGACACGGTCTTGGTCTGTTGCCCAGGCTGGAGCACAGTGGTATAAGCATAGCTCACTGTAGCCTCTAATTCCTAGGCTCAAGCGATGCTCCTGCCTCAGCCTTGGGAATGTAGCTGGAACTACGGGCATATGCAACTGGCTAATTTTAATTTTGTTTTTGTAGAGACAGGGTTTCACCATGTTGCCCAGGCTGGTCTCGAACTCCTAGACTCAAGTGATCCTCCTGCCTTGGCCTCCCAAAGTACTAGGATTACACATGTAAGCCACTGCACCCAGCCTGATGTTTTTAAAAATGCATTAACCCTGGAGGTTCCAATCAATTTTTAAAATGTAGGGCTGAGTGTAGTAACTCATGCCTGTAATCCTAGCACTTTGGGAGGCCAAGGTTAGGGGAGGCAGGTGGATCACTTGAGGCCAGGAGTTCAAGACCAGCCTGGGCAACATAGACAAAAATTAGCTGGGTGTGAGCCTGGCGTGGTGGCTCAAGCCTGTAATCCCAGCACCTTGGGAGGCCAAGGCAGGCAGATCACAAGGGCAGGAGTTCAAGACCAGCCTGGCTAACATTGGTGAAACCCCGTCTCTACTAAAAATACCCATCTCTACAAAAATCAGCCGGGCGTGGCAGTGCATGCCTGTAATCCCAGCCACTTGGGAGGCTGAGGCAGGAGAATCACTTGAACCCTGGAGGCGGAGGTTGCAGTAAGCCGAGATCGCGCCATTGCACTCCAGCCTGGGCAATAGAGTGAGACTCCATCTCAAAAAAAAAAAAAGAAAAAAGAAAAATTAGCTGGGTGTGGTAGCACGTGCTTGTAATCCCAGCTACCTGGGAGGCTGAAGCAGGAGAATCGCTTGAGCCAGGAATTGAAGGTTGCAGGGAGCTATAATCAAGCCACCGTACTCCACCCTGGGTGACAGAGTGAGATCCACCGTACTCCACCCTGGGTGACAGAGTGAGATCCACCGCGCTCCACCCTGGGTGACAGAGTAAGATCCTGTATCCAAAAAAAAAAAAAAGTGAAACGCAATGCCATTCACGTTTAATTACTATAGGTATAAAATTTATGCACAATGATTTAATAACGAGCTTCTAAAAAGATGTCCAGGCCAGGCACATTGGCTTATGTCTGTAATCCCAGCACTCTGGGAGGCCAAAGGATATGGTTTACATCTGTGTCCCCATGAAATCTCATGCTGAATTATAATTCCCAATGTTTGAGGTGGGGCCTGGTGGGAGGCCACTTGAGTCTTGAGGGCAGACCCCTGATGGCCTGGTGCTGTCCTCGAGGCAGCAAGTTTACATCACGTAAGATCTGGTTGTTTAAAGTGTGTGGCAAGACTGGGCACGGTGGCTCATACCTGTAATTCCAACACTTTGGGAGGCTGAGGCGGGTGGATCACTTGGGGTCAGGAGTTCAAGACCGGCCTGGCCAAGATGGTAAAACCCTGTCTCTACTAAAAACACAAAAATTAGCCAGGTGTGGTGGCACGTGCCTATAATCCCAGCTACTTGGGAGGCTGAGGCAGAAGAATCACTTGAGCCTGGGAGACTCAAAAAAATAAAAAATAAATAAAATTCCAGAAGAACTATATTTTACTATTCTAAAATTATCTTCAAAAAAAAAATTCTACATACATCACAGGAAGTTATGATTACATGTATAAAAAGCAACAGAGCTGGGCGCAGTGGCTCACGTCTATAATCCCAGCACTTTGGGAGGCCGAGGTGGATGGAGCACAAGGCCAGGAGTTTGAGACCATCCTGGCCAACATGGTGAAACCCCGTCTCTACTAAAATACAAAAACTAGCCAGGCGTGGTGGCAGGCACCTGTAATCCCAGCTACTTGGGAGGCTGAGGCAGGAGAATTGCTTGAACCCGGGAGGCAGAGGTTGCAGTGAGCCAAGATAAAAAAAGCAACGGAAAGAGGAAATGAGCCAAAATGTTAACTGTTACTTTCTAGACTTATGAATAAATGTTATGCTTTTACCCATACTTACTCTTATTTTCCTAATATTCTATAATGAGAACTTTTTATTTTTTTCCTTTTTGAGAGTCTCTGTGGCCCAGGCTGGAGTGCAGTAGCGCACTCTTGGCTCACGGGAGCGAGCCACCACACCTGGCTTCCGTTCGTTGCCTGTGCTTGTGGGGTATTACTCAAGAAATCTTTGCCTAGTCCAATGTCCTGTAGAGTTTCTCCAATGTTTTCTTCTAGTAGTTTCAGTTTGAGGTCTTAAAGTCTTTTAATTTGATTTTTGTATGTGGTGACAGAGAGGGGTCTAGTTTCATTCTTCTGTATATAGATATCCAGTTTTTCCAGCACCATTTATTGAAGAGATTGTCTTTTCCCCAATAAATATTCCTGGTACCTTTGTCAAGAATGAGTTCACTGTAGAGGTACCTATTTGTTTCTGGGTCCATTCTGTTCCATTGGTCTATATGTCTGTTTTCCTGCCAGTACTATGCTGTTTTTGTTACTACAGCTCTGTAGTATAATTTGAAGTCAAGTGTTCCTCCAGTTTTGTTCCTTTTGCTCAGGATAGCTTTGCCTATTCTGGGTCTTTTTTGGCTCCATGTACATTTTAGAATTATTTTTTCTTTTCCTTTTTCTTTTTCTTTTTTTTTTTTTTTTTGAGACGGAGTCTCACTCTGTTGCCGAGGCCGGAGTGCAATGGCACGATCTCAGCTGACTGCAACCTCTGCCTTCCAGGTTCAAGTGATTCTCCTGCCTCAGCCTCCCAAGTAGCTGGGATTACAGGCACCCGTCACCATGCCCAACTAATTTTTGTATTTTTAGTAGAGATGGGGTTTAGCCAGGCTGGTCTCGAACTGCTGACCTCAAGTGATCCACCTGCCTCAGCCTCCCAAAGAGTTGGGATTACAGGCATGAGCCACTGCATCTGGCTATTTTTTCACTATCTGTTAATAATGTCCCCAGTATTTTGATATGGATTGCATTGAATCTGTAAATTACTTTGGGTAGTATGGATATTTTCTTTTATTTTAAGATGGAGTCTCACTCTGTTACCCAGGCTGGAGTGCAGTGGTGCAATCTCAGCTCACTGCAACCTCGACCTCCTGGGTTCAAGCGATTCTCCTGCCTCAGCCTCCCAACTAGCTGGGACTACAGGAGTGCGCCACCACACCCGGCTAATTTTTGTTTTTTGGGTTTTTTTTTTTTTTGAGACAGAGTCTTGCCCCGTCACTCAGGCTGGAGTGCAGTGGTGCAATCTCAGCTCACTACAACATTTGCCTCCTAGGTTCAAGCAATTCTCTTGCCTCAGCCTCCTGAGTAGCTGGGATTACAGACGTGTGCCACTACACCCAGCTAATTTTTGTATTTTTAGTAGAGACAGGGTTTCACTATGTTGGTCAGCCTGGTCTCAAACTCCTGACCTCAAGTGATCCACCCACCTCACTCTCCCAAGGTGCTGGGATTACAGGCGTGAGTCACAGCGCCTGGCAACTTTTGTATTTTTTTTAGTAGAGACAGGGTTTCACCACGTTGGTCAGGCTGGTCTCAAACTCCTGACCTCAGGTGATCCACCTGCCTCGGCCTCCCAAAGTGCTGGGATTACAGGTGTGAGCCACCACACCTGGGGGCATAGCCTGCAACTTTAATCAATTTGTCAGTTCCAATAGTGTTTTGGTAGAGTCTTTAGGGTTTTCTAAATATAAGATCACATCATCTGCAAACAAGGATAATTTAACTTCTTCTTTTCCAATCTGGATGCCCTTTTATTTATTTCTCTGGTCCGACTGCTCTAGCTAGGACTTCCAGTACTATGTTGAATCACAGTGGTGAAAGTGGGCATCCTTGTTGCGTTCCAGTTTTTCCCCATTCAGTATGATACAAGCTGTGGGCCTACCATATGTGGCTTTTTTTTTTCTTTGCGACACAGTCTCATTGTGTTGCCCAGGCTGGAGTGCAGTGGCACAATCTCGGCTCACTGTAACCTCCACCTCCTGAGTAGCTGAAATTATAGGCCTGAGCCACCACACCCAACTAATCTTTGGATTTTTAGTAGAGACAGGGTTTTACCATGTTGGTCAGGATGGTCTCAAACTCCTGACCTCAAATGATCTGCCTGCCTGGGCCTTCCAAAGGGCTGTGATTACAGGCGTGAACCACCCCATCCAGCTGTATATAGCTTTTATTGTGTTATGCTCCCCTTTTTTTTTTTTTTTTTTTTTTTTTTGAGACAGGGTCTCGCTCTGTGGCCCAGGCTGAAGTGTGGTGGTATGATCTCGGCTCACTGCAACCTCTGCCTCCTGGGCTCAAGTAATTCTCCCATCTCAGCCTCCTGAGTAGCTAGGACTACAGGTGTGTGCCACGAAGCCTGGCTAATTTTTGTATTTTTTTGTAAAGAAAAGGTATTACCCTCTTGCCTAGGCTGGTCTCAAACTCCTGAGATCAAGCAGTCCTCCTGCCTCGGCCTCCCAAAGTGCTGGGATTACAGACGTGAGCCACCACACCCAGCCTGAGGTATGTTTCTTCTATATGCAGTTTTTTGAGAGTTTTTATCATCAAGGAATGTTGAATCTTATCAAATGCGTTTTCAGAATCAATTAAAATGATTAGGCCGGGCGCAGTGGCTCACGCCTATAATCCCAGCACTTTGGGAGGCCGAGGCGGGTGGATCATGAGGTCAGGAGATCGAGACCATCTTGGCTAACACAGTGAAATCCCGTCTCTACTAAAAATACAAAAAATTAGCCAGGCGTGGTGGCGGGCGACTGTAGTCCCAGCTACTCAGGAGGCTGAGGCAGGAGAATCACTTGAACCCGGGAGGTGGAGGTTGCAGTGAGCTGAGATTGCACCACTGCACTCCAGCCTGGGCAACAGAGCGAGACTCCGTCTCAAAAAAAAAAAAAAAAAGATCATATGGTTTTTGTCCTTCATTCTGTTGATATGATGTATAACACTGATTAATTTGCATATGTTGAACCACCCTTGCACTTGTATCCCCTGGGCAAAATGCCACTTACTTGGTCATGATGAACGATCTTTTTTTTTTTGAGACGGAGTCTTGCTCGTCTCCCAGGCTAGAGTGCAGTGTCGCGACCTCGGCTCACTGCAACCTCCACCTCCCGAGTTCAAGCGATTCTCTTGCCTCAGCCTCCCAAGTAGCTGGGATTACAGGCGTACACCACCCACCATGCCCGGCTAATTTTTGTATTTTTAGTAGAGACTGGGTTTCATTAGGTTGGCCAGACTGGTCTTGAAGTCCTGACCTCAGATGACCCATGATCCGCCCACCTCGGCCTCCCAAAGTGCTAGAATTACAGGCGTGAGCCACTGCACCCGGACGATGAACCATCTTTCTAATGTGTTGTTGAATATGCTTTGCTAGTATTCTGCTGATTTCTGCATCAGTGTTCATCAGGGATACTGTCCTAACATTTTCTTTTTTCAGTGTGTCTTTGTCTGGTTTTGGCATCAGGGTAATACTGGTTCTGTAGAATAAGTTTGGAAGTATTCCCTCCTCTATTTTTCAGAATAGTCTGAGTAGAATTGGTATTAGTTCTTCTTCAAATATTTGGTAAAATTCAGCAATGAAGCAATCAGATCCTGAGATGTTCTCTGCTAGGACACTTTCTGTTACAGCTTTGATCTCATTACTTTTTATTGGTCTGTTCAGGTTTGGGATTTCTTCATGGTTCAATCTTGGTAGCTTGTATGTGTCATTTAACATCTTTAATTCATTTGCAAATTACTCAACATATAATAATCAAGTCAGTAGGCCCTTTTCATTTCAAAGATGATAACCCTGATGTATCATAAAAGTAATCCACAACATTCTGCTGATTTCTGGAAAAACTTAAGAGTTCTTAAGCTCTCCACTGCAGCCCCCAGGCCCTAAGGCTGTTCTGTAACAGCCCAGTGCTTATCCAGGCATGGCTACGACAGACCAAGACCCTCAGGTGGCCTAAAAGCTAAGCAGACACACATACACTATTGCAACTTTTCTCCAAATATAAAACAATTCAAGACAAAACTTTTTTTTTTTTTTTTTTTTTTTTTTTTTTGAGACAGGGTCTCACTATGCCAACCAGGCTGGAATGATCATGGCTCACTGCAGTTTCTACCTCCTGGGCTTAAACGGTCCTTCCACCTCAGCCACCCAAGTAGCTGGGACTACAGGTGTGCACCATCTGGCTAATTTTTAAATTATCTGTAGAGATGAAGTCTCGCTACGTTGCCCACACTGGTCTCAAACCCCTGGGCTCTAGCTATCGTCCTACCTCGGCCTCTCAAAGTGCTAGGGTTACACACGTGAGCCACTGCGCCTGGCCACAAAACTTTTTTTTAAACTTGGATAAATATTGTGAAAGGCAACAATTTCTTTTACCGTCTTTCTTTTCTTCTTTCATCCATCCTTTTATCCAGGGCTGCATAAATAGCATCTGCTTCCTCATCATCTTTCTCGTAGGGTCCACTTGAGAAGAGGCTCCCAGCATAGCCATTAAACTGAGAAGCAAACAACACGTGTAGAGGTCAGCTTTTCCTTCAACACCATCCCCACCAGCGAAACGGAGAAGATCTCTACTTGTGAAATACTTGCTAAATTATTTTCTTCAGCCAACGAAGCCAAATTAAGGGACAGTCCACAATATAACTGGTGACTACTCTTCAAGCGTCAAGGGCATGGAAGACAGAGGAGCCCCCCAATTGGAAGCGACCAAGGAGACATGACGAAATGCAATGGGGGATCCTGGACTAAGCCTAAGCCAGAAAGCGGACATTCATGGAAAAACATGAAATGCAAATACGACTGACAAATTAGTTAATAGTACTGTGTCAATGTTAACTCCTTCGTTTCAATAACTGCACTAAGGTCATGAAACATCGGGAGAAGCTTGGTGAAAGACGTGCAGAAGCTTTTTTGGGGGGGGCACTATTTTTGCAAATTCCTGCAAATTTAAAATTATTTCAAAACTAATTTTTTTTTTTTTTTTCTGAGACAGAGTCTCGCACTCTCGCCAAGGCTGGAGTGCAGTGGCACAATCTTGGCTCACCGCAACCTCCGCCTCCCGGGTTCACAGCATTCTTCTGCCTCAGCCTCCCGAGTAGCTGGGACTACAGGCACACGCCACCATGCCCGGCTAATTTTTGTGTAGTTTTAGTAGAGATGGGGTTTCACCATGTTAACCAGGATGGTCTCGATATCCTGGCCTCATGATCTGCCCACCTCGGCCTCCCAAAGTGCCGGGATTATAGGTGTGAGCTACCGCGCCTGGCCTCAAAACTAAAATTATTTTTAAAAATTTTCCTCAGAGGAAAAATGTCATCTGTTAGAAGACAGTTAATCAGTATTCAGTCAGCTGAAGTTTTTCTTTAGATGTCTTTTTAGAGGGCAAGCACTAAAGCTAAAAAAAGCAAATACTATCACCAATTCCACTTTAAGTTTTTATCATTAAAGACTGGCAGCCAGGCGCAGTGGCTCACGCCTGTAATCCCAACACTTTGGGAAGCCGAAGCGTGTGGACAACCTGAAGTCAGGAGTTCGAGACCAGCCTGACCAACATGGAGAAACCCTGTCTCTACTAAAAATACAAAATTAGCCAGGCATGGTGGCGCATGCCTGTAATCCCAGTTACTCGGAAGCTGAGGCAGGAGAATCGCTTGAACTGGGGAGGCAGAGGTCACAGTGAGCTGAGATCGCACCCCTGCACTCCAGCCTGGCCAACAAGAGCGAAAGTCCGTCTCAAAAAAAAAAAAAAAGACTGGCCAATAGGAAATGCCAAGGCAGTGGTCCTAACACCTGCAAGAACATCTCTTCTGAGGGACAAAAAGTGCACATTTCTCCGTGTTTTTCCTGCTCCCTCTCACTCTCAGTAAAGATGTTCCATGAATAGCTAAAATTTAAATGCATGAGCCACTCCAAGCCATTCATTACAGACACCAACACACACTGGTTAGGTCAGCTGCTCCCAGAGACTGGCTGGAGGAGCCACGAAAGCCGGACACAACTCACCTCATCGTAATTGGTGTCATTTAGATCCTCGTCGTCATCGTCAGCAGCCTGGTTTTTCTTCATCTGGTCCCCAACGGTTCTCTTGCCTGGGGGTGCATGGCGATCATCCACAGGGTCATTTGCATCACGGGCGGGCCCAATGTCTGACCGCGTGGTGAAGCCAGTGGCACTGCAGGAGACCCCCAAGACACCGGGTGTCTGAATAACTCTGTTCCTGTGCTCTTCTCCACCCCTGGTTATCACTTACTAACACCTCTTTTTCTAACACCTTTGGGAAACCTCCAAAGATCCTGGTGACAATGAACTGCAGTCTCAAACACTTCTGATCTTCTCTGCTTACCTGAAGGTTTCAGCCTACCCTGATGATGTTACCAAGGCAATCTCTCTCCACCCTAAGGCTTCGATCATCTCCCCCTCCACATCCAACCAGGCCCTTAAACCCAACTTGGTCCACACTGAGCTCGTCTGTGCCCACCTTACAGCTGCTCTGGGGTGTTTCAGCCGATAACAGCTGTCCCAGATGCCATGGGACCATGATGTAATTTTTGCCTCCCTCTCCCACTTTCCCCATCCTGTCTGTCCCCAAGTACTAATGAATCCACTTTCAAAATCCCTCCTTCCCAGACTATGACTCCCATCACAGCTGGAAACCAAGTTACCTCTCCCTGCCTTTAGCCTTCCTCTACTTCAACCCATGCTCTGCCAGATGATTCTTCCCAACACACAGCTCTGAGTAAAAAATTCTGGGCCGGGCGCGGTGGCTCACGCCTGTAGTCCCAGCACTTTGGGAGACAGAGGCGGGTGGATCATGAGGTCAGGAGTTCAAGACCCCCCTGGCCAACATGGTGAAACCCTGTCTCTACTAAAAATACAAAAATTAGCCGGGCGTGGTAGCGGGCACCTATAATCCCAGTTACTCAGGAGGCTGAGGCAGAGAACTGCTTGAACCCGGGGGGCAGAGATTGCAGGGAGCTGAGATCGCGCCATTGCACTCCAGCTTGGGCGACAGAGCAAGACTTTGTCTCAAAAAAAAAAAATAATAATAATAATAATAATAATAATAATTCTGAAGGGTCATGATCTTTCTAACGTCTCCAGGAGCTCTAGCCTGACGCTCAAGGCCCCTCCAACCTCCTGAGCTCTATTCTATTCGCTGTACATTCCACTCACACTGGACTCCCTCCTGTTCCCTGGGCTTCCTCCTTGCCTCACTTTTTTTGAACTCCCACACGCAGAATGTCAGTTTCTCTTCTATCGTCACCGTTTCTACAGCCCTAAGTCCAGCTCTCTTACTAAACTTGGCTCCAATGCTACTCTCCATTAAGCATTGGGTTCTAAATCTGGTCCTCTTTACGTACTTATTTATGGTAATACCAAATCCTCCTTAGTGAGCTTCGGGTCCTCTGAAGATGCTGTCAATATCGGAGCCTTGTGTGTGCCCCACAGATTCTAATATAATACCACCACCAAGAAAAACCCAGTAGTGTTCCTCATCAAATGAATAGCCAAATAGGATAATAACGACTGCTCACTTATCCAGCAACGTACGGTGGTCATCTGTGTTGCAGGCATAGAGGACCCAGGCACGCTTAAGGCGGGGCGGGCGGGCGGGGGGGGGTGTCAGCCCGACCTGAGGAAGGTGGTCCCGTGTTTCCACTAACATCAGATTCCTCTACTCCTCACTGCAGACCGCATACAGCATTACCCATCTTACAGACCAAAACACTGGGCTGAGAGTCAATGTGTCACATCTAGGCGGCAAGCAGGATGCACACACATGTATGTCCTGACCCCAAAGCCCGTTGCTTCCTGCAGGGATTAAGCCGATCCACCAAGCGTCTTTCAGACTGCGCGGCCATAGACCCCCGCCCCCAAACACGCGCACTGCGCTCCTGTAGCCGGGTCCCCGCCCCTCGCGCGCCGCCCCCAGGCCTCACCCCCGGCCCAGCCCCGGCACGTAGCCGAGTGGCGCGGGCATCCCTAGGAACGGTTTCTTCTTCTTGTTCATGGTGGCGGCGACGACCAAGGCTAGGAAGGAAAGGAATGAGGAGCGGAAGAGGGAAAGACGCAGAGACTCTAGGCTTCGACGTCCGATGCACTCCGTAGCAAAGTGTCGCCGTCGTCGCGTCACCCGCGCCCCGGAAGCAGAGCGCTCAGTCCGCACACGCCCCGCCCACTTTCGATTCCCTGGGCGGAAGTCCCGACGTGCTGGTTCGACGACTTCCGGCCGCGGCTAGGGGGCAGGAACGTGGCAGGCGCGTGCGCGGGAGCGCCTCCTCGTGGAGAGGCGGAAGAAGCTAGGTCGAGCTTGCACTGGGACCCTAACTGGCCCCTGGGGGCTAAAAACAGCCTGGGGCATTGCTGCTTCCCGAGTGCTCTGATGCAGTCCCGAGACCTGTCTGTGAGGGTAGGACCCATGGTCCCCTCCCTCTGAACCCATGGCCCCCTCCCTCTGAACCAGCCCAGCTGCCCGCCCTCGCCCCTGGTGCGCCCTGTCCGAGCAGAGCTGTACCCTGTCCAGTTGTGTAGAGCTTGTGTGTACTGGTTATGGGCACACTGCTGCCCTACGCTTTTAGCACTCATATTCTTGAACCCCCATTCAGGCATCTGTCCCTCCAGTGGGACTAGAGACCCCACCCACGCCCGCCAACATGCCTTGGACATTCTGGTGAGGGCCACATCCTTAGCTCCTGGAGAGCTAATTGACGAAATAAATAACCGCAGCTGAGCTGTCGGGAACACGTCAGTACATGAACATGGCTGTCAAGCATGTGGGTGAATTCTCTGTGTGTGATTAGTGGGGTGTGTGCACAGAGGTCACGTGTGCTCGTGTTTTGGGTGCAAGTGCATGACTGTACTCTGTGCATGCATTTCTACATGTCTGTGTGCATCTCTGGTCCTCCTGCTGTAAGACATCCTCCAGAGCCCCTACATACACCCAGGGAGAGCACCCAGGCTCCTGGGCAGAGCAAGCCGAATAGCTGGTTGCAAGCCTGGCCTGCTGCTGCACCAGGCAACCACAGTTCCCTAGCCCAGCCCCATCTCAGCACTTCTCACTGGACTCCTGGAGCAAACACACCGCTCCGGCCTGCTACAGCCTCCTTGGAGTTCCCCTCTGCCCCATCTCCAGGCAAGCCCCTTTCAGTTACAGAGCACTGTACCGCCCCCTCTCCCCCGGGCACTGAGCCAGGTTCTGGGGCTGCAGAGGGAAGGGAGAACCACCCTGATGTTCACAGTGGGGTGGGCGGTAAGCAAGAGTCAAGCTGGTTTCTCCGGGGAAGCGGGTGCCTATTTGAGGGCGAGTAAAGACGTAGGAGACCGAGGAAAGTGTGTGGGAGGGGTTGACCTGCCCCTTGTCCTGGCCCCGGTAGGTAGAAGGCCCCTGTAAGATGCCCCTCAGCCCACCCCCACGCACAGAGGGGCCCGACCTCAGAGGACGCCCGGCAGGTGCACGGGGACTCTCCTCCGCGGAGCCGTGCCCAGGGGCGCACGGACGCCCCTCGCCCTGGCGGACAGCCTTGGCGCACGCAGGCCCGCGCGCCGCCGACACACCTCGGAGCTCCCGGAGCGCGCCCGGCACACAGGGCTCGGCGGCAGGTGCCTCGCCGCGCACACTCGCGGGCCGCGGGGACCGGCTCGGGCGCGGGGCCGGCTGGGGCGGGGCGGGGCGGCGGCGCGCGTTCCCCGCCGGCCACACCGGCCGCCCTGCACTCGGCGAGGGGCGTGTGCGCGGGCCTGGCACCCGCGGGCCCCATGTTCACCGAGCTGAGGTCCAAGCTGAGCCCCCCGCGTGGCCGCGCCGGGGCCGTGCGCGCGGGCTTCGGGGAGCGCCGGGATGTGGACGGTGAGCGGGGCTGGACTGGGGAGCGGGGATTTCTCGGGCGGGGGTCTCAGGGACCCAGAGGCACGGGGGCGGGGCGGGACCCGGCGGGCTTCGAGCGGCGGTGGCTGGGGGTATTCGGCGGAGGTCCCGGCTCAACGGGGTCCCGTAGCCTTTGTCCTGCTTTAGGGGGCAGCCAGCCTCAGGCCTTGGGGGTCAGCGCGCCCTTGGTTTGGGGTGAGGGGGTGACAAGCCGGGGCGCCTGTGTCCAGGCTGGGACTACGCTCGGGTCACCTTTTTCTGCGCGCGGGGAAAACCCTCCCCCGCTTTTGCAGTGGGGCCGAAAGGGGGCCGAGGTCACATCCCGCCTCGGTGCCCCCGCCGCATTTCCTTCTGGAATCCTGACGTTGGGGCGGGAGGGACCGGACCGACAGACCGCGGGACGGACGGAACTCCCTCCCGGAGTGCAGGCAGGAAATGGGCGGAGCCTGCTTGGCCGGGGCAGGTGCCGTGCGGGCTGAGGAGTCCGACGGGTTTCCCCGGACTGCCGCGCGCTTCTGCACCAGCCCCGCCGCTCGAGGCCCTGCAAAGCCCGGACACCACGGCGCCTGTCCGCTGGAGGGCGCGGGCTTAGAATAAGCCTTTTCCCACAGCACTAGGGGCCACCTCGGGGCGGTGGCCCACTAAGCACACCCTCTGCTGACCCCAGACCTCAAATTTGGAGTCACCCAGGGGTCCGGTTCCTGAAAGTTGCAAGAATGGGGGCGGAAGGTGTTATGTCTCATAAGTCTTACAGGGGTGGGAGGACGGGGAAGTAGGATGTGGTTTCCGCCGATACTTAGACCTCCTAGACACATCCCCAACCCCTGCCCTGGGTGTGGAGTGGGTGGCTGAGTCTGAGGCCGGGAGGGTCTCTCACTCTAGGGTGGATGGGATGCGGGCCCTAGCGTGGGAACCTCACCTGCCCTGCTGAAGGCCTGGGTGCTATAAAGACAGGGGCAGGCCTGTGCCCACCTTCTGTCTCCCCACAGGCTCTGTTCACTTGCAGACACCATACAGAGCCTTCATTCATTCATTCATTGACAATGAATGTGGGGTGCCCCTCTGTAACCAGACCTGGATCAAGACGCCTGCCTCCCCAGACTCAGGTCAGCAGTGCCCCCAGAGATGATGACAAAGCTCAGATGAAACACTTTAATGCAGTTACTGTGGGAAGAGGGAGCAGAGAGCATCACCGTGGGTCCCCAAGCAATGGCTGCACCCCACATACCTGTGCTGACCCGCCCATATCCAATGGGTACCCACCATTCACATGGCCGGTGTTGTCCCGGGCTGCAGGCCCTGTGGGGGGCGGCACAGCTGGAGAGCCCAGCGCGTGTTTGCGGAGTGAGCCCTGCTTGTCAGTTGGCCCACAGTTCAGGCTGTCAATGAGTCATAGTCAGTGAGTCGGGCCCCAACACCAGATAGGGCTGTGTGAACTGGGTGCCTTCAATGGCGATGGGCAAGCAGCATCCTCAGCCCGGTTTCCCCAGCACAGACGACCTCCCTGGACTCGGGATCTGCCTTTCCTCAAAGCAGGCCGTGTGTGCACTTCCCGGTCTGGTGTGGTGTGTGCAAGACTTGTGGGCCAGCCCAAGGCAAGGGTGAGGTCAGGGCTGTCCCAGGATAGCTCCTCTTGTCATATGTCTCAGGTTCCCTTCCCTAGAGGGCACATCCTCTGATCTAAGAATCCATCCTGCTCCCCTGGGTGAGGGCTGTAGACTTGCAAGATGAAAGGTGTTTCCAGTTCTTCTCTTTTTGTGCTGGGTGAGGTCCTCGAAACAGGTCCTGCACACTTCCTTCTTCCTTTGGAGGCTTGGGAACCCCTCACTGGGGAGGCGATTTCCCGCACTAGTGTGGAGGAGATGGGGCAGGGAGCTAGCTCTCAAGTAGAGGAAGCCTCTGGTTCTGCCCTTGACTGCCCTGACCAGGCACCCCCACGCACAGCCACTGCCCACTTCAGCTTCTGCCGGACCCTCCTGGAGCACACGGTGTCAGCTGAGAGCATCCCCTGCCACTTGCCTCGGACACCTGGCACCAGCCTCACGTGGCATGACTCCCGCAGCCAGAGGGCGGCCAGCAGCAGGCCAATCAAGCTCCTGCAGCAGCCCGGCACAGACACCCCCCAGGTACCCACCCACTCCACCCACTTCCGTCCCTGCCCTCCTTCTCCACCACTCTCACTCTGCCTGCCACGCCCCTCCCCTGCAGGGCCGGCTGTACTCTGACCACTATGGCCTGTACCATACAAGCCCCTCACTGGGTGGCCTGACCCGGCCCGTGGTCCTGTGGAGTCAGCAGGACGTCTGCAAGTGGCTCAAGAAGCACTGTCCCCACAACTACCTCGTCTACGTGGAGGCCTTCTCCCAGCATGCCATCACCGGTACAGTGGCGCTGAGGGTGCTGTGGGAGTGGGGCTACCTGCCTCAGAGCGTCTCTTCCCCGCACTCAGCCTGCCTTTCTCTTGCTGTTGTTTTCGTCTGTCTAGTTTCTCCTGTGAATCAACCTCCCCTCTGTTCTTCGTCTCTGCAGAATCTGTCTTTTCTATCTCTCTGCCTTTTTTTTTTTTTTTTTTTTTTTGGTGAGACAGAGATTTACTCCTGTTGCCCAGGCTGAGTGCAATGGTGCGATATTGGCTCACCACGTCCTCTGCCTGCCAGGTTCAAACGATTCTCCTGCCTCAGCCTCCCGAGTACCTGGGATTATAGGCATGCACCACCACGCCTGGCTAATTTTGTATTTTTAGTAGAGACGGGGTTTCACCATGTTGCCCAGGATGATCTCGAACTCCTGATCTCAGGTGATCTGCCCGCCTTAGCCTCCCAAAGTGCTGGGATTACAGGTGTGAGCCACTGCATCCAGACCTCTCTGCCTTTCTTCTGTGTCTCTTCCCATCTCTCTGTGCTGTCTTCATCTGGCTTTTCTCTGTTCCGTCCCTGCCTTTTGCTCTCCTTCCTTTCCCTCTGCCTCTCTCCTTTAAGTCTCTGTGTGTTTTGCTGATTCTCTTTCTCCCTCTGAGTTTCTCTATACCCCGCTTCCTCTCTCTCTCCTCCCTCTCTCCAAGTCTCTCTGTGCCCCTGCTTCCCGCTTCCTCTCTCTCTCCTCCCTTTTTCTCTTTCAGTCCCTGCTTCTGCCTTGGCTCAGTTTGTTTTTTGTTTGTTTGTTTCTGAGAAGGAGTCTCGCTCTGTCATCCAGTCTGGAGTGCAGTGGCACGATCTCAGCTCACTGCAACCTCCACCTCCCAGGTTCAAGTGATCCTCCCGCCTCAGCCTCCCGAGTAGCTGGGACTACAGGCGCACACCACCAAGCCCAGCTAATTTTTATATTTTTAGTAGAAACGGGGTTTCACCATGTTGTCCAGGCTGGTCTTGAACTCCTGACCTCAAGTGATCTGCCCGCCTCGGCCTCCCAAAGTGCTGGGATCACAGGCATGAGCCATGGCACCAGCCTTGCCTTGGCTCTTGATGCCTCTGTTGGCTTCAGCTCAGCCCCTCTTTCCTCTCCCCAGGCCGGGCACTGCTGCGGCTGAATGCGGAGAAGCTGCAGCGGATGGGGCTGGCCCAGGAGGCCCAGAGGCAGGAGGTGCTGCAGCAGGTGCTCCGCCTGCAGGTGCGTGAGGAGGGGCGGAGCCTGCAGCTGCTCAGCCAAGGTCAGTGTGAGGTGCCAGAGAGGCCTGGGGGCTGATGGAGAAGCCCCTCTGAGCGCGGGGTGGGATGACCTCAGGAGGTCGGCTGCGGGCCCCAGTAAGGGCCCTAATGCAGATGATGCCAAAGACCCCACCCCGTTCTCACCCTCTTCCATCACACAGCTTCCTTCGGGAAAATGTCCTAGCTGCTGTTGAGGCTTGAACCCAGACCCCAGCACTGTGATGGGAGTCCACGGCTAGGGAGGAGGCCAAGCTGGCCCCGCAGCGCCTCTTGGACCCTGCGGGATGCCGGGGCGGCCAGGCTGGCCCAACGGACAGACAGGACCAGGATCACACCTCCAGGCGCCTCTGGTTGGACATTCCAGGTCGTGCCCTGGGGCTGGGTGGGTAGGGGGCTGCTTGAGTGTGGCCCCACCTCCTGGGACCTGAGCCCAAGCCCTCCCCTGGTGTAGCTGGCAGCATGTGGGGCAGCTGCCTGGAGCCAGAACCGGTTTGGATGTCCCCCCTAGACTCCCAGGGAGTCTGTTTATTTACATTTCCCTCTCCACGTGATGTCGGTCCCCCATCGCCTGCTGAGTCACTTGTCTGTCCACCCACCCAGCCCAGTTCTAGGTCGTTCCCCAGCACCTCCAGGTTGGCCCACACAGGTACCATAAGCTGCCTCGGCTCCCTGTGGCTTGTGCCCATGCACCTGCCAGGGCCCAGCAGGCCAACCCATCATCTAGAGTAGTGGCCATCAGCACCCGCCTAACGGGCACCATGCCAAGCACTTTCATCATCATTTATACATCGTCACCACACCCCCGCTATTCATGAGAAGTAAAGCTGAGAAAGGACCAGATTGACCAAGCGCCAGAGACAAAATGTGGCACAACAAGGACCCCAGCCCTGTCCAGGTGGCTCCGCACCCAGGGCCCAGGCTTAGCAGTGCTCCCTGCCCTATCTTTGGGAAAATCTTGCTTTTTTGGTCTTCCCCCCTCTCGCCCTCAAGAACAAGGGCCTTGTGCGTGGGCCTTCCCATTGCTGCTTTCCCAAGGAGGCCTGGATTCAGGGGAGAGGCCTTCCCAGGGCCACTCCCCTTACACCCTCCCAGAGGCCTGAGCAACCCCTCTCTGGGTGGTTTGGGGCTGGTGCTGCCTGGCGGAAGGACAGTGAGGGCGGCCCTGGCCGCCTCCACCCTCTTGCGCCTCTGCCCTCTCCCAGTCCCCTTGTGGCTTCTGAAAATCTCAGGGACAGATGAGGCTGAGCCCCCAGTCCCCTCTGTGTGCTTTGAGCCTCCAGACTCGAGGCTGGTCACTGCAGGTCCCAGGTGGAATTTGGACAACTGGCCTGGCCGCTCCCATCCTGTAAGCCCCCACCACGGGGAGACCCTCATCCCTGCCCCCGTGTGGCTGCGCAAGTATTCTGCCCGCCTCCCACCATCAGCCTTCGCCCAAGGGGCCCTTCTGCCTCTGCTTCCCTCCCTTCTCCTCTGTCTTGCCCTGGCCCACGCACGCCTGTCTCGTCTTCCTTGTTTTGCGCTCACTTTTTTATACTCTGACAAAAAAAAAAAAAAAAATCAGAAATAAAGCTGGTTCCCAAGTGCTGGCCGTGCTGGGTCTGCGAGGAGAGGGTGTCTGGGCAGCCGCGGCCACCAGGGGGCAGTGGTGTCGCGCCCTGGAGGGGCGTCTGGGCAACCCCGCGCAGAGGCTGGAAACAGGGCTCAAGTCACGCCTGCGGGCGGTCCCCAGTGCTGGACACAACGCCCGACACGCTGGAAGGGACGGCCCAGACAGTGCGTGAGGGTCCCGCGGCTGCCGTGACAGAGGACCACGGAGGGGTGCTGAGAACAGCAGACATTCATTCTCTCTGGAGTTCTGGAGGCCGCAGTCCAAAATCCAGCTCCCTCGGGGCCTCCTGGGGCGACTCCTCACCTCTCCAGCTTCCAGTGGCTGCCGGGGGAACTCGGGCGCATGGGCATTACCCGTCTCCGCCTCTGTAATCAGATCACCTCCTCCTCTTCTGTCTCTTAAATCTCCCTCTGTCTCTCTCTTATAAGGATGCTTGGATTTGGGGCTACCTGGGTAATACAGGATAATCTCCTCATCACAAGATCTTTCATCACATCTGCAAATACCCTTTTCCCAATAAGATCCCATTCACACGTTCAGGGATAAAACACGAACATCTGGCCTGGTACGGTGGCTCACGCCTGCAATCCCAGCACTGTGGGAGACCAAGGCAGGAGTGTCGCTGGAGGCCAGGAGTTCAAGACCAGCCTGTGTGACATAGCAAGACCCCATCTCTACAAAAAACTTTTGAAACTAGCCAGGCATGGTGGCGCATACCCGTAGTCCCAGCTACTTGGGAGGCTGAGGCAGGAAGATTCCTTGAGCCCATGAGTTCAAGGCACAGTGAGCTCTAACCACACAACTGCACTCCAGCCTGGGCAACAGAGCAAGACCCTGTCTCAAACACACACAGATCACAGCACACACACACACACACACACACACAGCAATCAGACACATAAGAGCATAAACCACACACAGAGACTCAATGACACTGACACCAGCAAACACCAACACACACAAACACATGCATGTAGTTGGCCAGACACACAGACATAAAGGTATGTAACAGCATGCCCCCATACAAAGATGTCATTACACAAATACACAAATACTAGCATGCAGACACACAACGACCTCCTAACACATAGAAACACATGGGACACGGCACATCCCCGGTGCACACAAACACAATGTATTCCACGACACCCTGGCATGTAGATGCTCACAGAAAACAGCCGTCCCTCACCAGCACCCTGACACTGAGACATGCCGCAGCCTGGACACATGGATGCTGAAATCCAGACACATTGTCCCCAGGTACCCTGAGGTCTAGTCGCCCAGATGCTAAAATACAGACAGGCATTGGTCTCACCTAGCATGGGACACTGTCATATCCTGACACGGCAATGCCCAAACAGGTCGCATGTATGGACACCCAGACTTACACAGGGAGAGCTGACGGCCTTGGCTGCACCTAAGGGGACACACACTGACCCCTCAGGAAATCCTGCTGGTCCCGTCCCCAGGGTGGGAAAGGTCAACAAGGGAAGAACGTGATGACGCTAGCCTCACAGGGAATGCCCTCCCCTTCCTCCTCGGGTCACACAGGCTGGTGTGCACTGGCCTCTCTCTGACTCAGATTCCCGAGGGAAGGATTGACTGACTGCCTCTTCCATAAGAGCCAACCTCCAATCTCCATGTGAGTGCTCTGCACCAGCCTTGAGTGAAGCAGATCCCAGGCCCCTTTGAGGAAAGGCAAAAATCTTACTGCCCAACCCCCTAGCAGTGCCTCTGAGCTTGCTCCACGGGGTACAGGGAAAGGGGCCGACTGGGCCGGAAGGGCCCCAGCGAAGGAGACACACCTGGTAGTTCCATTTCCTGACTAGCAACTTCCAGTCCACATCAATTTTAAGGAGTCCAGAATATTTGTAGTATGCAAAAAGGGGCATTATGAAACTTTTAAAAGTCTGTTTTAATTATCAAAGTAATATATGCACATGGTTTAAAAAAAATGCTGGCGGGCGCGGTGGCGCATGCCTGTAATTCCAGCACTTTGGGAGGCCGAGGTGGGTGGATCACGAGGTCAGGAGTTCGAGACCAGCCTGGCCAGCTTGGTAAAACCCCGTCTCTACTAAAAATACAAAAAATCAGCTGGGTATGGTGGCACGTGCCTGTAATCCCAGCTACTCAGGGGGCTGAGGCAGAATTGCTTGAACCTGGGAGGCGGAGGTTGCAGTGAGCAGAGATGGCGCCACTGCACTCCAGCCTGGGCAACAGAGAGAGAGACTCCATCTCAAAAAAAAAAAAAAAAGCCCTATGGGCACAAGATGAAAACCCAGAGTCTCCTTGACTCTTCCCTCCTGAGGCCTGAGGCCTTCCCTGGGAGATGGGTGCTGTGAACAGGTAAGAATGGCCCTCCTAAGGCCAGGCGCAGTGGCTCACGCCTGTAATGCCAGCACTTTGGGAGGCCGAGGTGGGCGGATCACGAGGTCAGGAGATTGAGACCATCCTGGCTAACAGGGTGAAACTCCGTCTCTACTAAAAATACAAAAAAAATTAGCCGGGCGTGGTGGTGGGCGCCTGTAGTTCCAGCTACTTGGTTGGCCGAGGCAGGAGAATGGCATGAACCCAGGAGGCGGAGCTTGCAGTGAGCCGAGATCGCACCACTGCATTCCAGCCTGGGCTACAGAGCCAGACTCTGTCTCAAAAAAAAAAAAAAAAAAATGCCCTCCTAGCCGGAGGCGGTGGGTCACACCTGTAATGCCCACACCGTGGGAGGCTGAGGCAGGAAGATGGCTTAAGCCCAGGAGTTCAAGACCAGCCTAGTCAACACAGAAAGACCTCGTCTCTATGAATACTTTAAAACTTAGCCAGGTGGGGTGGCACACACCTGTAGTTCCAGCTACTTGGGAGGCCGAGGTGGGAGGATTGCTTGAGCCCAGGTGGTAGAGGCTGCAGTGAGCCAAGATCACACCACTGCATTCCAGCCGGAATGACAGAGCGAGACCCTATCTCAAGAATAAAAAAAGGACGGAGAAGGAGAAAGGAGAGAAAGGAGAGGAGGGGAAGGGAGGGGAGGAGAAGGGAGGGGAGGGGAGAAAAAGAAAGAGAGAGAAGGGAAGGAAGGAAGGAGAAAGGGAGGGAGGGAAGAGAAGGAAGGGAAGGAAGGAAGGAGAAAAGGAAGGGAGGAAGGAATAGAAGGGAGGAAGGGAGGGAGGGAAGAGAAGAGAAGGAAGGAAAGAGAAAAGGAAGGAAGGAAGAAGGAAGGGAGGGAGGGAGGGGAAGGGAAGGAAGAGAAGGAAGGGAGGAAGGGAGGGAGGGAAGGGAAGGAAGAGAAGGAAGGGAGGAAGGGAGGGAAGGGAAGGAAGAGAAGGAAGGGAGGGAGGGAGGGAAGGGAAGGAAGAGAAGGAAGGGAGGAAGGGAGGGAAGAAAAGAGAAGGAAGGAAAGAAAAGGAAGGAAGGAAAAAGGAAGGAAAGGAAGAAGGAAGGGAGGGAGGGAGGGAAGGGAAGGAAGAGAAGGAAGTAAGAGAGGGAAGGGAGGGAAGGAAGGCAGGCAGGCAGGCTCTCCTGGGGGAGATTCTTGTGGGTCCTGTGCCAGTCCCGTGTGGTGCCTCCTACCCGTCCTCTTTAGGAGAGCCACACCTTTCTCTGTCTCATTCATTCCCAAGTCCTGTGCTGTCAGTGCTCCGCCACCTCCAGACCACTCAGCCCACACCGGACCCCAGTGCCCCCTGCCTGCAGAAGCCCAAGCTGTGGGGCAGAGAAGGCCCTGGCACTGGTTCAGAACCACTGCCCCCAGAGCTGGGAAAGGGTGACCCAATGGTCAGTGACCCCAGTAAAACCCCATGGCCTTAAGCCGCCAGGCACCTCCGGGGGTCAGTCGCAAAAGTGGTCTCAGGGCCAGTTGGAAAAAGGCTGAATCCTGCGCTGCCGGTGCACGGCCCCCAGGGCCAGAGGTCAGGGTCCCGAGCCCAGAGACCACCCTCGCCGCGCGGGCCAGGATGCGGCGGAATCAGGTCGCCTCAATCCGTGCGCGCCGGACTCCGGGCAGTGCCTAGCGCCCCTATCGGGCCTCAGTTTACCCCACTGTCCAAAAAACGTCCCCCGCCCCAGGACGGCAGAACCGGCTACTCTGGACTGCGGGCCCGGCCGACGGGGGCGGAACCGCGGAGCGGGGGAACCACAGGCCAGCGCCGGGCCCTCTCCCCCGCCCCCGCCCCCTCCCCGCCCCCTCCCCGTCGCGGAGCGGCCGCGGGAATAACGCGAGAGTTCGCCCCCTCCCCCCCGCAGTAAAACTGTCAAAGGTGGGAGGGGCGGGAGCGCGCATGTGCGCAGCGCGGCGCGCAGCCTGCGCCGCCCGGACCCAGCGCCCCGCGCCCCGCGCCCCGCGCCCCCCGGCCCGGCCCGGCCCGGCCCGGCCGCAGCCCCGCTGGGCGCCGCAGGTAAGCGCCCGGCCGCGCCCCGGACCCATTCTGGCCGCAGCCCCGGCGCCCACCGCGTCCCGGATCTCGACCCTGCGCGCAGGCCAAGGAGGGGGCCGGGCCCGGAGCCCCCCCGCCCCCCGCCGCGCCCGAGCCCCCGCGCCCCGCGCCGGCGCCGTCTTCCTGCCTCCTCCTTCTCCAGAAAAAGTCGCCATTTTGGTTCACTGCCTTCGCCCCCCCACCCCGCGCCCGCGATCGGCCCTGCCCGGCCAGGCCGAGGCCCGCGCCCCGCGCCCCGCGCCCCGCGCCCGCTCCCGGCCCCAGGTGACAGGTGGGTGGCGAGGCTGGCCCCAGGTGCGCGTCCCTGGCCGCGCTCACCCGCGCGCCAGGCCTGGGCCGGGGTCCCGGGCCGAACGGCCTACGCGGCAGACCCGCTGCTGGCGTCTCCTGCGCGCAGCGCGGCGGAGCCCCCTCTCCCCGCGAGGGCTCTGTGTCCCCGCTGGGCTCGGGAGGGCCGAAGCCCCTTCTCATCCGGGGCGCCAGTCTCGTCTCTGCCTCCCAGGCTGGCCCTGGCCTCAGGTCCCACTATTCTGAATTCTTCTCCCAGGCTTCAGAAAAATTGGAAGTGGGGCCTCAGCAGGCACCTGCACCCCAGGCCACCGGGGTCATCAGGTGCTGGGATGACTCATGCCGGCCCTGTCTCCTTTCAAAGTTGCAAAGTGAGGGCTTCCAGAGAACTTTGTCCCCGGACACTGGCCTCCCCCTTGGCAATGGGCAGTGACTGTCCTGACCTCTGACCTCAGCTCTCTGGCCCTCCTGGACACAGCAGCCCCTTCCCATCCCCTCGGATCCAAGTTAATTAGAAGCTATCAGGAGGGGGCCACCTGCCCACCCAACCCTCACCCTGCTTCCTGTCCCACCCCCTTCCGTGGCTTTTCCACAGGGCTGGGCCCAGAGTCTCCTCTGCTCCCCAGCTCTCAGGATGGGGTTCCCAGCAGCACAGGCCCTCGGGGGCCCCAGCCTTGGGCAGCAGGGCGTTCTCTCTGGCCAGCATCCTGGGCCTTCACTGCTGGTGCTTCCACGACTTGTTTGGCTGAAGTGGTAGTGGTGGGTCTGTAGGCAGAGGACTGAGAGGATCCAGAGAGAGGTGGGGGGCGGGTCAGCCTGCCAAGCCTGGAGACAAGTCTGCGAAGAGCATCAGGTAGGATAGTTCAGCCGGCACAGGGACGGGAGCTTGGTGCAGTGCCAGATTGGGCCGGGGGTCCTCAGTGCCCACCTTGGCTGTTTTCCATCTGTGTCTGGAGAGAAGATTCCAAGGGTACCTGCCTGGGTAGGCTGGCATTGCATCAAGTCAGCATGGGAAGGTATGAGGGCCCCAGTGAGAAGCTGTGCCCCCACTGCTGGGCCCGGGCAGCTTGTGAGCCAGCAGCCATCATCGGAGACATAATTGGCCCCTGGAGGAATGTTGCCAGCCTCCTTCCTCCTGCACAAGGCACCTCTCCCAGGGGCACACCCCCTCCCAGCACTGGGTAGGAGTGCATCACCTTCGGCATCATCTTCACAGCTGTGGGGCTACGCACACTGTGGAGCTGCGTACACTGTGGAGCTGCGTGTTGGGAAGGGGGTCTGGAAGTTGGTGAGGGTCTCAGGACAGGACTAGATCCTTCCAAACTGATGATGACTCCTGGGTTATCTGGGGAGACCTTGACTGGCAGCCCCTCCCCTAAGTCAGAAGCCCCCATCACTTGCTTTTCCCACGTGAACAAAACCACAGGAAGGCAGGCCCCTCTTCCCTGACCAGAGAGGACCTGCCAAGGGCAGGGCTCCAGGGCAGCCTCACCACGTGTTCCAAGTGGGGCCCGTCAGGCTTCACAGATTGTCTACTTGCTCTGCAGAGATGACGGATCCTTTCTGCGTTGGAGGCCGTCGGCTCCCGGGGTCCAGCAAGAGTGGTCCCGGGAAGGATGGCAGCCGAAAGGAGGTCCGACTTCCAATGCTGCATGACCCACCGAAGATGGGTAAGAGGAGTCAGGGCCAGAGTCAATTCCAGATGGTTCTGGGCAGCAAGTGGTAGGAGTGGACCATTGCCCTGGGCGTCCTGTCTCCAGGTACCCAGCTAGGCCCCTAGAGTTCCCAAGGACCTTACCAGGGTAGGGGTTGCCTTGGACATAGCCCAGGGTCCTGGGTTCTTGTCCTCAGCTGGCCGCAGCCCCTGCCCCCGGTGCCCTGGTGTTGGGACAGCGGTGCTCACTGTGGGCCTGTGCAGCCGCCGGTGGTAGGCAGTGCTACACAGCTTCCGAGCCTTGCTGTGTTGTGTGCTGCAGGGATGCCGGTGGTCCGTGGTGGACAGACAGTGCCCGGCCAGGCCCCTCTCTGCTTTGACCCAGGAAGTCCAACCAGTGACAAGACAGAAGGGAAGAAAAAGGGGCGGCCAAAAGCCGAGAACCAGGCCCTCCGAGACATTCCTGTGAGCTCCCTCAGGACCATGGTGGGGCTCATGCTGGGGTCTCCCTATCCAGCCACTGCCCTGCCCTGATTTGTCCTCTGCACATCTGGTACCAACTCTATGCCTCAAGATGTGGGCACTGGCCTGGCAGACTTCACGTGGCCTGGCTTTGTATCTGATGTGCCGGGAGATTCGGGGGATCGCGTTGGTGGGCTCCTAGAACGGGTCTTGTGCATGGCCCCTGCCAGGTGGCTTGAATTCCCACTGCAGTCCCGAGGTCGAGGGGCTCATGTGGTGTGTGTGCCCTGCAGGCCCGGGGGGGCTCTGAGTCTGGGGCTCGGGCTGGCAGTGGCCCAGGTGGCTGCGGCTCAGCAGCACCACCTTTCCCCACGCCTAGCTCTCCCTGATGAACGACTGGAAGGATGAGTTCAAGGCACACTCGAGGGTGAAGTGTCCAAACTCAGGGTGCTGGCTGGAGTTCCCCAGCATCTATGGGCTCAAGTACCATTACCAGCGGTGCCAAGGGGTAAGGGACTGTGGGTTGGGGAAGAGGAGGCCTTGGGGTGTGTCTGGGCAGAGGCCCTTGGGGCCCTGTCCCACACCTTCCCTTCCCTGCCCAGGGTGCCATCTCAGATCGCCTGGCCTTCCCCTGCCCCTTCTGCGAGGCCGCATTCACCTCTAAGACCCAGCTGGAGAAACACCGGATCTGGAACCACATGGACCGACCCCTGCCTGCCTCCAAGCCTGGGCCCATCAGCAGGCCGGTCACCATCAGCCGGCCTGTTGGGGTCAGCAAGCCCATCGGAGTGAGCAAACCTGTCACTATTGGCAAACCTGTGGGTGTCAGCAAACCCATTGGCATCAGCAAGCCAGTCTCGGTCGGCAGACCCATGCCAGTCAACAAGGCCATCCCGGTCACTAGGCCCATGCCGGTCACCAAACCTGTCACAGTCAGCAGGCCCATGCCCGTCACCAAGGCCATGCCGGTCACCAAACCCATCACAGTCACCAAGTCTGTGCCGGTCACCAAACCCGTACCTGTCACCAAACCCATTACGGTCACAAAGCTTGTGACAGTTACAAAACCCGTGCCGGTCACCAAGCCAGTGACAGTCAGCAGGCCCATTGTGGTCAGCAAGCCGGTGACAGTCAGCAGGCCCATTGCTATCAGCAGACACACACCGCCCTGCAAAATGGTGCTGCTGACCAGGTCGGAGAACAAAGCACCTCGTGCCACAGGGAGGAACAGTGGTAAGAAAAGGTATGGGGGCTCGTCCCAGGTCGGGGAGGAACAGTGGTAAGAAAAGGTATGGGGGCTCGTCCCAGGTCAGGGAACAGTGGTAAGAAAAGGTATGGGGGCTCGTCCCAGGTCAGGGAACAGTGGTAATGGGGCCCACAGTTAGGCCCTCCTGGCCCTCACCTCACCTGCTCCCTGCAGGGCTGCGGACAGCCTGGACACCTGCCCAATTCCACCCAAGCAGGCCAGGCCAGAGAATGGGGAGTACGGCCCCTCCTCCATGGGCCAGAGCTCGGCCTTCCAGCTGAGTGCAGACACCAGCAGTGGCTCCTTGTCGCCAGGCAGCAGGCCGTCAGGGGGCATGGAGGCACTGAAGGCTGCAGGCCCCGCATCCCCGCCTGAGGAGGACCCGGAGCGCACAAAGCACAGTAAGATGAGAGCTCCAGGGGTGGCGGCCGGGGCAGGCTCGGCCTCCTGACGGTTATTTCACCAGAATCTTGGCCCCCGTTTTCTCTCCCCGAGTCAGGAAGGAAACAGAAAACACCCAAAAAGTTTACAGGGGAGCAGCCATCCATCTCAGGGACCTTTGGGCTCAAAGGTAAGACCCCAGCCCGGTGTGCACCTCCAGGGCTGGGGCTGTCCACTGAGCGGCAGCCCCTGAGCCCATCCCTGTTTCTCTCCACCCCATGTGTGCACACAGGCCTGGTCAAAGCTGAGGACAAGGCCCGAGTTCACCGCTCCAAGAAGCAGGAGGTGCCAGGCCCTGAGGACGCCCGGAAGAAGGTGCCAGCTGCCCCCATCACTGTCAGCAAGGAGGCACCGGCCCCTGTGGCCCACCCAGCTCCAGGTAGGGGCTGCCTGGCAGGGGCTCAGGGCAGCTCTAGACGGCGGGTAGATCCCACAGCACAGGGATGGGGGCTGAGTGTGGAGACTGGATTCTGTGCCTGGAGTCTGGGCCACCCAGCAGCCCCCACAAGCCTTCGAGGCCCCTGCCTTACCCACAGGTGGCCCTGAAGAGCAGTGGCAGAGGGCCATCCATGAGCGCGGGGAAGCCGTCTGCCCCACCTGCAACGTGGTCACCCGGAAGACTCTCGTGGGGCTCAAGAAGCACATGGAGGTGTGTCAGAAGGTAAGGCAGCTCCCGGAAGGCGCTGGGAGGGAGGCGCCCCGGCCCCAGGCAGGCTTCTCACACGTGGGCCATCTGCAGCTTCAGGATGCACTCAAGTGCCAGCACTGCCGGAAGCAGTTCAAGTCCAAAGCCGGCCTCAACTACCACACTATGGCCGAGCACAGTGCCAAGGTACCGTCGGGCCCCCAGCTCCCGTCCAGCGTGACCTCTGACCTCGCACCCCACCTTCACCGCAGTGCCCCCGGTTTCTAACCTCGGACAATGGTGGCCCAACACCTGGGTGGGGCGGGGCCAGGGCAGGGCTCCGTGGCGATGGTGCCGGGTCAAGGATGCTCACCCCGTCCCCAGCCCTCTGACGCCGAGGCCTCCGAGGGGGGCGAGCAGGAGGAGCGCGAGAGGCTGCGCAAGGTGCTGAAGCAGATGGGACGGCTGCGCTGCCCCCAGGAGGTCAGTGGGGGGCCGCGGCAGTGTGGGGTGGGGGGGCCCTGCTGGCCACTCACCCACCCTCTGGCCTGACCCCCAGGGTTGCGGGGCTGCCTTCTCCAGCCTCATGGGCTACCAGTACCACCAGCGGCGCTGCGGGAAGCCGCCCTGCGAGGTGGACAGCCCCTCCTTCCCCTGCACCCACTGTGGCAAGACGTACCGATCCAAGGCTGGCCACGACTACCACGTGCGCTCGGAGCACACGGCCCCCGTGAGTGGCTCTCTGTTCTGTGGCACAGTGCTTGTTCCTGTGTGCCGTGTGTGTTCCGTGTGCCTTGGGTGCCAACTGTATTTGTCCATGTGCCGCCCAACGCGTGTGTTTCCCACCCCTCTCTGTAAGAGACGCGTGTCCTGGTGGGCGGGAGGGTGAAACCTCCGTGTTCCCTCGGGTTGCCTGCGTCAGCCGTGTCCCCAGCACACTGGGAGGCCTGTGGGTCCACCGGCCTTAGGGTGGCCTCGCCGCGCGCTGACCTGACTCTTGCTCCCGCGGCTCACTCTAGCCTCCATGCCTTCCTGCCCTCCAGCCCCCTGAGGAGCCCACAGACAAGTCCCCTGAGGCTGAGGACCCGCTGGGTGTGGAGCGGACCCCAAGCGGGCGTGTCCGCCGCACGTCGGCCCAGGTGGCGGTGTTCCACCTGCAGGAGATAGCGGAGGACGAGCTGGCCCGCGACTGGACCAAGCGGCGCATGAAGGATGACCTTGTGCCCGAGACCGCACGGGTGAGCTGCCCCCCCCAGGGCTGTGGACAGCGCCGTGGCCTCTGCGTGGGGCATGCCTTGGCCTGAGACTTGGGACAGCCACTGCTGTGACCTGGGCCACCCGCTGCCCCCGCCATCTGCGGCGAGTGTCGCCTGCTGCCGAGGCGAGTGTTCTTAGAGCAGCTGGGGTGTCTTCTGGCCTCGGGCTCACCCTGGTGCTGTCGAATTCACAGCTCAACTACACTCGACCAGGGCTCCCCACGCTGAACCCCCAGCTGCTAGAGGCATGGAAGAATGAAGTGAAGGAGAAAGGCCACGTCAACTGTCCCAACGACGTGAGCGGAGGCAGCCGGGTGGGGGGCGTGGGGAGCCATACAGGGACAGAGCCTGGGTGTGGCCCTCTGAGCAGGAACAGAGGCTGAGAGCTTTCAGGAGGTGCCCAAGCCCACCCCAGGCCTCACATGCCCAGCCTGCCCAGTCCCCAGGACTCACACCCCCTCACTTGCCCCAAAGAGCCTCAGAGATCCCCTGGGGTAGGGCAGGGGTATATCTTGGTGTGGGGTGCCCACCAGAGGCCTTCGCCCACGGCTCCCTTCCCTGCAGTGCTGTGAAGCCATCTACTCCAGCGTGTCCGGACTCAAGGCTCATCTCGCCAGCTGCAGTAAGGTCAGTTCTGGGGCCTGCCCCACGGCCAGGTGCGCTGCACTCAGAGCTCCCAGCTCACCCCACACGGGCTTCCCACACAGTAGTGAGGGACCCTGCCTTGTCCCCTACTTTTTCTACGTGGCCTCCTCTTCCACGAACCCAGAGACTAGCCGGTGGCTGATGGCCAGCCTAGGACACCTCCCTCGCCCCAACCCCAGCCACAAGACAACGAGTCCTAGTCCTGTCCTTGGAGCTCTGCGTCCATGTAGGCATGGGTGGGCACCCCGACCCACGCAGATGGCACACTGGCTTAGAATAAGGGATGCTCGGCAAAGGTCTGCAACTCTTCCCCTGGGCACCTGCCTCTCCCTACCCTTCCTGTCCCCTACCACCCCTGCCGCCCTGGTAACCCAGTGGCCCCCTGCATTGTCTGGCACAGACAGCCACAGCTTTCCTTGGGCCACCGCTGACTCTGACCCTTTAGCCATGAGTAGGGGCTTAGGACAGATCTGGGTCCTCCAAGGGCTGGGGCACTGGCCTGCCTATGCATTGCAGGGGGCCCACCTGGCAGGGAAGTACCGCTGTCTGCTGTGTCCGAAGGAGTTCAGCTCTGAGAGTGGCGTCAAATACCACATCCTGAAGACCCACGCAGAGGTGCGAGGGCCATCACCAGGGCCTGTGGCTGGGGGCTAGCCCAGGAGGGGACAGGGCTGGGGTTGGGCACCCCTTGGGGGTGGAGAGGTCAGTGGCCTGCATGGGGTGTGCCTGGGAGAGTGGCCAACGTGGAGAAATCTGGTAGTTTCTCCTCAAAGTGGGGTCTGGCTTCCCTGGGAGAACTGGGAGGCTTGCACCCTGAGCTGGAGCTGCCCTCGGGGTGTCCGCCTGTCCAGCCCCCAGCAGCCCTGCTGCAGGTGTTTGCCTGGTCCCGAAGGCTGTGTCCAGCCCTGCTGCAGGTGCTTGCCTGGTCCCAAAGGCTGTGTCCAGCCCTGCTGCAGGTGCTTGCCTGGTCCCAAAGGCTGTGTCCAGCCCCCTGCTGCAGGTGCCTGCCTGGTCCTGAAGGCTGTGTCCAGCCCCCTGCTGCAGGTGCCTGCCTGGTCCTGAAGGCTGTGTCCAGCCCTGCTGCAGGTGCTTGCCTGGTCCTGAAGGCTGTGTCCAGCCCTGCTGCAGGTGCTTGCCTGGTCCTGAAGGCTGTGTCCAGCCCGCTGCAGGTGCTTGCCTGGTCCTGAAGGCTGTGTTCAGCCCCCTGCAGGTGCTTGCCTGGTCCTGAAGGCTTCAGCCCCCTGCAGGTGCTTGCCTGGTCCCGAAGGCTGTGTCCAGCCCTGCTGCAGGTGCTTGCCTGGTCCCGAAGGCTGTGTCCAGCCCCCTGCAGGTGCTTGCCTGGTCCCGAAGGCTGTGTCCAGCCCCCTGCTGCAGGTGCCTGCCTGGTCCTGAAGGCTGTGTCCAGCCCTGCTGCAGGTGCCTGCCTGGTCCCGAAGGCTGTGTCCAGCCCTGCTGCAGGTGCTTGCCTGGTCCCGAAGGCTGTGTCCAGCCCCCTGCAGGTGCCTGCCTGGTCCCAAAGGCTGTGTCCAGCCCCCTGCTGCAGGTGCCTGCCTGGTCCTGAAGGCTGTGTCCAGCCCCCTGCTGCAGGTGCCTGCCTGGTCCTGAAGGCTGTGTCCAGCCCTGCTGCAGGTGCCTGCCTGGTCCTGAAGGCTGTGTGCAGCCCCCTGCTGCAGGTGCCTGCCTGGTCCTGAAGGCTGTGTCCAGCCCTGCTGCAGGTGCCTGCCTGGTCCTGAAGGCTGTGTCCAGCCCTGCTGCAGGTGCCTGCCTGGTCCTGAAGGCTGTGTCCAGCCCCCTGCTGCAGGTGCTTGCCTGGTCCTGAAGGCTGTGTCCAGCCCTGCTGCAGGTGCTTGCCTGGTCCTGAAGGCTGATAGGTCTTCAGCTCTCAGGCTACGCCTGGCTCAGGTGCTCAGCATCCAGTCCCAGGTCTTCATCAGCGCTTTTCTCTCCCCAGAACTGGTTCCGAACATCAGCAGATCCACCTCCCAAACACAGGAGCCAGGACTCATTGGTGCCCAAGAAGGAAAAGAAGAAAAATCTGGCAGGTGGAAAGAAGCGGGGCCGAAAGCCCAAGGAGCGGACCCCAGAGGAGCCTGTGGCCAAGCTGCCCCCGCGCCGGGACGACTGGCCTCCAGGATGCAGAGACAAGGGGGCCCGGGGCTCCACCGGCCGGAAGGTGGGAGTCAGCAAGGCGCCTGAAAAGTGAGCTTGGTGCGTGGGGCCTGGCCCCCATGCAGCCGCCACACCGCCCTCTGTTCAAGGCAGGGCCAGCTCCGGGACCTCTGTCCTCCAGTTCTCCATCCCCCACCCCCGCCTCTTCATCCGTCCAGTGGGGCAACCAGCCACTCTCCCTTCCCTGAAGGTGGCCCTTCCCCTGTTAAGGCTGCCACAGGGCACACCTGGGTTGGGCTCCCCAAGGTGTGCCCAGCAGAAGTGCAATAGCCAGGAGGGTTGCCCCTCCTCATGGGAATGTGTCTGGGGTCTTGGTGCCACAGGGGCTGCAGCGCAGAGTAGGCAGATGGCCTTTGGCCCCCCGGCTCCGCTTCCTCAGGCCCTGCCGGGTCCCTTCCCTGGCTACCCCAAGGCTCAGGCATCCCTGGTGACCTGTGGTTCTGGGCTGGTGAGGGCACCTGAGCAACCTGGCACCGGCAGCCACCATCCTGGCCTCACCTCCACCCAACACTGGAACTCCAGCACCCCCAGCTACCTCCCAGGACAGACCCCTGTCTGACCACTGCCATGCTGACCTGACAGGCTCCCGCCTGCCCTTGGCCACCCACTTGGTCCCCTTGCTTCTGTTTTCTACCTCTCCAGGCCTGCCCACTACCCCCACCCCTGCCCCTCCTTTGTCAGTGCGATCCCTGCTGTGCTCAGGCCCTGCCCCCCAGGCCTGTCTGTAATTCTCCCAGCTTGGGGTAAGGGAGGGGTTTTGCTTCTTGTACCTACAGGGCAGCAGAAGCTTGATGCCCTTCAACACAGCTGCCAGCCCTGGGGCTGTGGGGCCCCTGGAGTGTGCTCTCCTCCAGTGTTCAGCCTTCTGGCACTGCAGGCCTAGGTTGGAGCAGCCTCGTGGAGTAGGGACGGACTAGTTCGGGCCCTGGGGTCTTGCTGGGGCCCATAGGCATGTGGGGCAGGAAGCTGGGCAGAGCTGGCCTGGCTCTGAGTGGCCACTGGGGGAAAGGCAGCCTTCTGTCTGCCAATCTGGGTAGGCCCAGTGGCCAAGCTCTCATGGGAGCCCCCTCCCCACTTTTTTTTTTAACCTGCCCCCATTGTTTCTGGTTGTGTGGTCATTTGATATGGGAACTGAAGGCCAGCCAGGGGAGGGGCTTGGCCAAAGTCACAGCAGGTTGATGGCAGCTCCAGAGCTGTCTTTGCCCCTTTGTGGCCCTGAGGACGGCTGGGTCTATAGGTAGGGCAGGGGTCAGGCAGGGAGTCCAGGGTGCCTGGAAGAGGTGGCCACAGCCTGTGGCTCCCTCCCTGGGGTCCTGCCTTCCAACCACGGCATTGCAGGGAGGATGAGGCTCAGAGGGGGTAGGTTTGGAGGGAGGCCATTTTCCAGGGTGGGTGGGAGTGGGCTGAGGGCTCGGCCCCACTGACCCTGGACGATGAGAATTTTGATGTTTGCCCGTGTGCGTGTGTCTCCTGGGTGTAGTGGATGCCAGTCTTGTTGCTGTGACAAGTAACAACCTTTTTTTTAAATTGTTTTTTATACAAACACTCACAATCTGACATTTGGTGCTAAGGGTTTCCTGGTGCAGACGGTGGGCCTGGGGGTTGGGCTGGGCCAGGGCGTGGGTCTCTGGGGTTTGGGTCCCTTGCTGCTCAGGGAGGCAGTACTGACTGGGCACTGCCTCTGCCCCCAGCACCCACCCTCCCCCATCCCCCAGGGAGAAGGGGCCCCACTGGGCTTGGCCTGCAGTAGTAGGGAGACAAGTTCCAGGAGCACTTTGGGGACTGGGGTTGCAGGACACTTCCTGTCTCTGGCTTCATCCTTGGGCCAGAAGGCTCCAACCCTCAGCAGCCCTTGCCAGATGTGCCAGGGAGTGGGTGTGGAGACCCGGACTCCCCCCACCCACGCACACCTCGGCCTGATGAGAGGACGATGAGAGGACGGAGGCTGGGGCAGAGATGGGCGTGACCCAGCGTCAGAGGGTCGGGGGAGGCATTCCTTCCTGTGTCCCAGAGCTTCACTGGTGGAGCTGGAGGAGCCGGAGGTGGAGGGTGGGGTCTGGCAGCTGCTGCTGGGGCAGCCTCATGAGGGGAGGGGAGGGGAGGGGAGGGGAGCAGGCACTGGGCGGGGGTCTAGGTGCACTTTGTCCTTGCCACCAATGGCGGGAGGAGGGTGGACCTGAACACCTGCAGGGTGTGGTGCCTGCCCCAGCCTCAGGTACTTGGCCTTTGGGGAGAAGAGAAGAGGGTCTGGTTTTTGCTGGGGGTGAGTTTCCGGGACACTCCCAAAGCCCACAGATAATCCCTGGTGTGGGAAGAGGAGTCCTGAATACCTTGATGTTTAGCACTTTAACCCCCTTTGTCTTCAAGGTAGGCGTGGGGGCTACTGCCAGAAGTGGCTGTTGGGTCTGACCCCCTCCTTTCTGCCCTCCCTCTGCCACATGCTGGTCCGCAGAGCCCTCCTCCCAAGGGGTAGGGCCCTGGGTGGAGCTCAGCAGGGTCTGCCCACTCCCTACGCTGGCCCACATAGGCCTCCAGGAGCCCTCAGTGAGAGGGACCAGCATAGCTGACCCCCAGAGTGTGGTGGGCGCCGGCCCTGCCCGAGGCCCAGTCGGGGCCCTTTCTGCAGATCTACCTCTGGCTCAGCGCACGCCCCCTGCCCTGAGAACAGGAAAGGGCCCGGAAGGGCTGACTCACCGGGCCGACGCTCACACGAAAATGGGATGCACTTTATTTGCTGGTGCAAAGGCAGGTGAGGGTGCCTCCTGTGTGACCGTTGGCCCTCCTGCCTGGTGGCGCTGAAGGGAAGGAGCCAGTGAGCCTGACCCCGGGAGGGGCCATCCCCGTGTGCCGCGTTTGGCGGGGCCCCAGGCGGCTCCCCCAGGCCCGGGTCTGGGGCCCCAGGCTTTCCCCTGCCTCGCGGCCGGGCGTCCCGTGCTTTGGGTTTCTTGGTTTGGGTTTTTTAATGCCAGTTCTCAGTACATAAGTGCATTTTGAAAGAGGTTCCAGCTATCACTTGTAACCATATATATATACATATATATTCTATCTACAAAGTGTTTATTTGCGAGATGTTTCAACGGTGAGTTCGGGCCCCGCCCGCCTTGTGACCATCTGTTCCCGGTCCTCGTCCCCGCCCCGCGCCCTGGTCCCGAGTGGCGTGGGGACGGGCCATCACTGTATGTATTAAAATGACTGTATCAAATAAATGTTTATTGATTTTTTTCCAGGGTTTTTGTGCGGCTCAGTTTGTGGTGAAAAACAGGGGGCGGGGCCCTCCAGGCACGTGGCGGAGGCTGCCGAACTACGGGTCCCGCATGCCCGCCGCGCGGCCTTGTGGGGCTTGTAGTCCGCGACGCGCGGCCTTGTGGGGCTTGTAGTCCGCGACGCGCGGCCTTGTGGGGCTTGTAGTCCGCGACGCGCGGCCTTGTGGGGCTTGTAGTCCGCGACGCGCGGCCTTGTGGGGCTTGTAGTCCGCGGTGGGCAAGAGAGGGACCCGCCAGCTCCCGGCGGCCCATGCGAGCCGCCCGGCCAGGCCCGCAAAGAGGCCTCCGAGCGCCATGGCTGCGCCCCCGGCCCGCGCGGACGCTGATCCTTCGCCCACGTCGCCACCTACGGCCCGAGACACACCAGGCCGGCAGGCTGAGAAAAGCGAGACCGCGTGCGAGGACCGGTAGGCGTGGGCCTCGCCTCCACTCCACTGGCGAGCGGGAAGGGGCTGCAGATCCGGCCGAGCTGGGCGGGTGGTCCGTCCCCGCCGCGAGCCCAAGTCCCCCACTCCCGGAGGCCAGGCGGCGGCGCCCCGTTCTCCCACGTGCCGGGTGGAACCCCACGGGCTTGAAGCGGCCGGGAGGACGGACCTGGCCCAAGCCGGCAGGCTCCTCGGGGCTCGGGGAAGGAGTCCGGGTGCGCACCCCCAGCGTTGACCTTGGTCTCTGCCCCCAGTGGGTGGGGCCCTCAGCCTCGAGCGCCTGGCGGGCTGTGTGCCTGCTCGACTGTGCGAGTTGGTCTATGTTGTCGGCTCGGGGTGTGGCCCTGCCCGACCCGCGAGACCAGGGCTTGGGATTTGGAGGTGCTGCGGCGCACGGTGCCTTCTGATTGCCTCGCACGCGCGTGGCACCTTCGAGCCTCTGCGGGGGCTTTGCAAGAGCATGAAGTGGGGAAGTTGTGGGGGTGCAGCGGGAGGAACCCGCCCCCACCCCGGTTCGTCACCCCGAGTGGCCCCTCTGGGAGCCGGGCCCTGCGCGGCGCCTTTGGGGCCGTGGCCGTCAGGGGGCGGTGGCCACGCAGTGCCCGGGGCTGCAAGAGGGCGCTCTGGGCGCTGCCCCTCCCTTCCGGGACTGAAGTGTCCCTTGGGGAGCCCGCGGGGTCCCCAGGAAGGGGTTGTTCCCACTCAGGCGCCTCTTGCCTGGGTTCAGGCTGTGACTCCTGTCAGAAACGCTGTGAGCCAGGACTCCCTCAGAGATGGGCTGCGCTGGCTGCCGCAGGGGGAAGGGTGTCCCGGCACAGGGTCGCTCTTCTCCAGGAGCTGCTGAGCAGAAAGAGCTTTCCCCTGGCCCTGTGTCCTTTCAGGTCCACACCCTCCCAGTGGGCAGTGACTAGGAACTTTGCATGGCTGGAGTCTAATAGGGCCTGAGTCTGTTCCTCTGCTGGTTCCAAAGAGGCGTTGTTTTTTTGTTTTGAGATGGAGTCTCACTCTGTCGCCCAGGCTGGAGTGCAGTGGCTCGATCTCGGCTCACTGCAACCTCCCTTTCCCGAGCTCAGTTCAAGCAATTCTCCTGCCTCAGCCTCCCGAGTAGCTGGAATTTCAGGTGTGCGCCACCACGCCCGGCTAATTTTTTTTGTATTTTTAGTAGAGAGGTATTTTGTCATGTTGTCCAGGCTGGTCTCCAACTCCTGACCTCAGGTGATCTGCCCGCCTCGGCCTCCCTGCGATTACAGGCGTGAGCCACCGCGCCCAGCCACCAAAGAGGTTTTGATTTAACCCGAGGTGGGGCAGGCCAATGCTAGATAAGCACTGAGGGCTCTTGAGAAAGGCACTCCTGGACAACACAAGTTGGTGGCAGCAGCCCTCTGGGCCTGCCCTGTGCACAGACGGTGGGCTGGGCACAGTGGCCCTCGCTGTGTCCCACGAGGCAGAGACTGTTGTTATCTTTCTTTGGTGTGGTTACCAAGGGACAGGAGGGAAGCTCCAGGCAGTGAGGATAGATTGCAGCACCCTTCTCCAGGGGCCCCGGTCTGCCCTGGAACTGCCTCTTGTCTTAGGCACATTTCTTGCACTTTGTGTCCTGATGCTTGTGCCATCGAGGACTTCCTCTGCCCCAGCCTAGGGCTTTTCTCACTGTTCCCCGAGCGTGTCCCCAACGTTCCTGCGTCTGCCCCTCTTCAACCTCTGCTGCTGCCCTTAGTGTTCCAGAGCAGGCTCCAGCTTGGAGGTCTGTGCACGGGTGGAGGTCTGTCCCCAGGGCTGGGGTTCCTCCACCACCGTTCCAGTTCCTCCTGCCACATCCTCCCGGCAATCAGTCTGTCCATCTTGCCTGTTGTTTATTGTCTGCTTGCCACTCGTGACTCTGTCCTGGGCACCTGCCCCCAGAGCTGGCCCGTGCTGGTGCAGGAACAGGTCCTTTGTGGTGTTAGCGGTGACTCCTGGCTGCGGTTGAGATGGAGTCTGGGGCTGTGGAAGTGGGGAGCAGAGGGAGGCTGCCCATGATCTGTGCAGGGCAGGTCCTGCTGAGGGAAGGTTTCCTGAGTGGTGGGGTGGGCCAGGGCAAGCCCCCAACCCCCAGTGCTCATCCGGCCTGAGAAAGCTGCCCTAATGACTCTCCCTGAGTCAGTCCGGCACCAGTGGGGTCAGGCCTGCATTGGCTCCTGTGGGCTAGCTCCTCCCTGCTCCCTCCTCCCCCCAGCCTCATTTTAGTTATCCAGCAAACTTCCCTTAAACCTGACCTGTCAGGAGGTGCCGTGCTACAGGCACCCAGCAGGAAGGTCCGTGGGCGATGGTGACCCCAGGGGTGGTAGAACAGGCCTGAACCACAGCAAGGGAGTGCCCGAGCCTTCCTTTCTCCCTGTGTGCTTTCTCCCGTGGCTGTTTCCTCAGTGTCGGTTTCACATGCCCTGCGCTCCCTGCTGCTGGACGTTTGCTTCTGGTTTCCTTGGCATTGTGGATGGTTCGTGAGGGGCAGCCCTGCTTCCAGGTCTCCACACATGCCTGTGCTTATTTTTCTTTCTTTCTTTCTTTTTTTTTTTTGGAGATAGAGTCCTGGGCTGGAGTGCAATGGCACCATCTCGGCTCACTGCAACCTCCGCCTCCCGGGTTCAAGCAATTCTCCTGCCTCAGCCTCCCGAGTAGCTGGTACTACAGGCGCCCACCACCACGCCCGGCTAATTTTTTGTATTTTTAGTAGAGACGGGGTTTCACCATGTTGGCCAGGCTGGTCTTGAACTCCTGACCTCAGATGATCTGCCCGCTCAGCCTCCGAAAGTGCTGGGATTACAGGCGTGAGCCACTGCGCCTGGCTGCCTGTGCGTATTTCTTTTGTTTTGTTTTGTTTTGTTTTCTTTTTGAGATGGAGTTTTGCTCTTGTCGCCCAGGCTGGATTGCAGTGGCGCAATCTCAGCTCACAGCAACCTCTGCCTCCTGGGTTCAAGCAATTCTCCTGCCTCAGCCTCCCGAGTAGCTGGGATTACAGGCATGTGCCACTACGCCCGGCTAATTTTGTGTTTTTAGTAGAGACAGGGTTTCTCCATGTTGGTCAGGCTGGTCTCAAAACTCCCAACCTCAGGTGATCCACCTGCCTTGGCCTCCCAAAGTGCTGGGATTACAGGCATGTGCCACCGTGCCCAGCTAATTTTGTATTTCCAGTAGAGATAAGGTTTCTCCACGTTGAGGCTGGTCTCAAACTCCGACCTTGGGTGATCCGCCCGCCTCGGCCTCCCACAGTGCTGGGATGACAGGCGTGAGCCACCGCGCCCGGCCACCTGTGCCTATTTCTTGACGATGACATCAGTTATGGGGCCTGATCACCGATGAGGCGTCTGCCTTGGACTTTATGAGCTGACCCACCTGTAATGCACCTGCTGTTAGTCCTTGAGGAGGAAACTGAGGCAAGCTGTGGCTCCGTGGAGGGGACTGAGCCACATTTGACTGTGCTGTGGCCCAGAGTAGGATGGCTGAAGGTGAGGGAAGGGCAAGGGGTGCCCTGAAGTGACTGAGGCAGCCTCCAGCACCACGGGCCTCAGACAGCCCCACCTGCAAGGAGGAAGCCTTAGGCAGAAGGTGCTCTGGGCAGCGCTTACCCCAGCGCAGCATCAGCACCTGTGGGTGGCGTGGGAATGGGAGTTCTCTGGACCGGCCCAGCTCAGGAAGTTAGAACCTGGGAGGAACACCAGTGAATAGGACCAGGGCAGGCTACCCCTCCCCACCGTGAGTGGCCCCTTCCTGCCTTGGGCTGCTGTGGCCGAGAGCAGCCCCGTGGAGGGGCATGTTGGGGACCACGTGGCCTGCAGCGAGGCGACGTGATTCCAGGGTGGGGCCTGGTGGTTCCATTCACAGCTGCGTGCCTGGGCTCCTGCGTCCCTTGCCTGGCCAGCACAGTGCTGGCTTCCCCAGGCCTGTAGCCTTGCCTCTTGGCCGGCTAGGGCAGCCAGGGTGCATGCCCATGCCAGGCAAGACCAGTCTGAGTCCACTCTGCTGTTCAGACAGCCCAGCCAGTGGCATGGCCCCCAGGAGCCCGGACTCTGCGCCCCTGCTCAGGACAGCCTCCGCCTCCCCGACCCTGGGCTGTCTCCTGCCCACTTCCCAAGTGAGGGATGTAGCCGCCTCCTGGGAGCAGAATGAGGAGAGGAAGCACCTGTGGACACAGACAGATGGGCCGGTCCTGCCTCTGAGGCAGCTCCCAGGAGTGGCCTACTATTGAGGACTATGACCTCCATGTGGAGTCTTCCCTTTTCCCTGAGCTTCTGGCAGCCCCTGCCTCAGTACTAGAAGCTCCAAGAGAAACCCCTGGTAGGAGGAAGCTGACACCCATGGCTGACCTGTCTGCCCCTGGGAGAGAGCTTAGGGCTGCCAGGACTTCTCTGTGCACATCCTTGACTGACTCTGCGGAGGGTGGGGCCGAAACCCTGTTTCTGTGGGCGGGGAGGTGGCTGTGTCCCCTGTGCTCTGCTGAGCCCTGGGTGGTGAGCCCTGGGTGGCTGCAGGTCCCTGCAGGATCCCCCGTGAGTGGGGGTAGGGCAAGGCAGTTATTTTCAGATGGTGCCAGAGGGTGGAGTTTCAGATTTGTTTATGCCTGTCGGAAGCACTCTGGGGCTAGGGATGGGGTGCCCAGCTCAGCACTGACGTTCAGGACACCTGGCCAAGAGGCGCCTGCTGCGGGGGGTTCACACTGTAGCCCCAGGCAGGCCGGGGTACTGTAGCTTTTTCCAGGGGATCCAGGAGGGGTGCAGGCACACGGCGCACAGTGGTCCTTCGCAGGCCTGCGGTCCTAGGCTGGCCGAATCTGCCAGCCCACACACGGGAGGGGGCAGTTCACACCGAGGGCTGGCCCGAGGATTGTCAGGGCCACACCAGGCAAAGCCAGCGCTATTAATATCAGGCATACACAAGCCCCCAGCTGGGTGATCCTCTTATGCCTGTGGCCTTGGCCTCTGAGGACGGCAGTGAGTGCTGTTCCCTCAGTACGGTGGGGGCTCCAAGGGCCTCCTAGCTGCTGTGCCTCTGCTGACATTTGGCAGGCAGCTTCTGCCAGCCAAGGGTCTTACCCCCAGCCCCCCGGCTCTGCACCCACTGTGCTGCCCACAGGAGTGGTCCTGCCCATGGAAGGGCCAGTTCAGGTGGCCGGAGCTCCTGAGCTGCCCTAGGGGACTGCTGTGGGTCTGAGGTGGTGATGTCCCCCACGGCTGCCTGTGCCTGAGCCCCCACGCATCCACCCCTGGGGCCACTCTGTTGTTCAGGAGCACCCACCCATGTCCTCGACCATGAGCAGCCCCCCAGCTTACCCTGGCATCAGGATCTCAGGGTGCCGGGCCCTTGGAGCAGAAGGCAGGTGAGTCTTGGCTGGAGGTCTCTGCCGTGAGGGGCGCCCACTTGTGCTGTGGTCCTGGCCACTCGGACCTGTGTTTGGTGCATGTCTGTGGATATCAGGAATCAAACAGGCTGGCAGGTGCTCTCGGGCACCGGGCAGAGCCCAGGGTCGAAGGTGCCATTTTGCTTGAGGCTGTTGGTCTGGGCGCGTCTCTCTCGTGTTGGTTACGGCTTGGAACCCTCCGGGTTGGAATTAACCTTTTGTTGTTGTGGCCAGAAGCACTCCTGTCCATCTGTGCACAGGAAGTGAGGTTTGCTGTGCAACTTTCTCTTCTGTTTTTATTTATTTTTAATATTCTAAAGTTTTTTGTGTGGAGACCGTCTCACCATGTTGCCCAGGCTGGTCATGAACTGCTGACCTCAAGCAGTCCTCCCACTGCAGCCTCCAAAGGGCTGTTCAAGGCATGAGCCACCACACCCGGCCAACTTTCCTGTCAAGGGGTGCTGCTTGTGAACCGTGGGGTGAGGCTTTGTCCTTGGCTCTGAGACAGACCAGCTTTGGAGAAGGTAGTGGGGCTGGGCTCGGTGCAGACTCAGCCTGACGCCGTCACAGGCCTGCGGTGAGGCGGGCTTCTGGCAGATCGTCCTGGCCTGCTTGTGACCGTTCCGCTGCATGGGCACCGCTCCCAGCAGAAGGGCCAGCGCCTGGCTGTCAGCAGCGTGTGCCTCAGGAGGGATCTGCGGTGACGGGGTTGTTACTTCAGTAGGATGAGGAAGAGTCACAAATGCGGGGTTGGAAGGCTCCTGCTGGAGAGGACTGAGCACCAGGAGACTACCAATGGGGAGCAGGCATGGTGCCAGCCCGGCCTCTGCCGTCTGGTGTCTATCCCTCAAGTTAGTCACAGCTTTGTGCATTAGCGGGCTCACCCTCGGAATCCAGGGTGCATGGCGGAAGTGCAGGCAGCCGCAAGGGCGGTGCTGGGAGCTTCGCTGGGGAGCCTCTTTGCAAGTCAGATTGTGTCGGGGCTTCCTCCCTGAGGTTGAAGACAGTGGGTGATTCCCTGCAGATGCTGGGGTTAGGCATAGAGGGGAGGGGCCGCCTGGATTTGTTCCCTGCCCACCACGGCCTCCAGGGCCACCAGAGCGTTTCTGTCTGCTGGGAACCTGCTGCTGAACCTAAGCAGGACTGCCCCACTGTGCGCAGCTGCGGGCCATCCATCACCACCTGCTGGGAGGGGTGGCCCCGGGGGTGACCCTTGCAGGCCCTTTTGTTTACTGCTGCTGCGTTGGTCATGTGTGTCCAGGGCCGCTGGGAGGTCGTGGCTTCTGTTTGCTGGGTCCCGTCTTCCTTCTTGACTGACAGCCCTTCAGGCAGACCTGAGTGGGGTGCAGGTCCCATTCCAGCCGCAGCCCCCGCATGCGGTCTCGGGGAAGTGCCGTGGCACCTGCTCCCCCTTCAGGGCACCGTGCAGTGCTGCTGTCCCCCGGGGCCCCCCTCGCCTGGTCGTCTTGGCGCCTGGCCTTGTTGTTTGTGCTCAGCCCTGCTGCTGACGTCACCACTCAGCTCCAGAACGATCTCCAGAGCCGAGGTGAGGCTGAGTGAGGCTGCCTGGCTGATTATTCCCCGTGCTCACGCCCCTGACGGTGGCATGGAAACAGGCAGACCTGTCTGTCTCTGAGGAGAGGCACAGCGTGTTTTCCCCGTCAGGTGCAGACAGCGGGTCTCTTTGCTGCTTTAAATGCTGCCACACTGTTCTCTGGGCCCAGGAGAGCTGTCACGTGTCGGGCTGGGCTCCCTCCTTCCACTGCCCCGTGTGTGCACACGGACACTGTCCTCCTGGCTGTGGGTGTCACGGCTGCACGGGGAGGAGTGCGCAGCTGGGAATATCAGTGTTCCCACGCTGGAGATGCCAGCTTCAAAGACAGACTACGGTTTGGTTTATGGCAACAAAGTGGCACCTGCTTTAAAAACATTCAAATGTGACAGAAGTTGCTGTTCCAAATCTTGGTGGCCAGAGAGTGATCATGGTTAGGGGTGGTGTGTGCACATGCTTCCCTCTCACACACACGCCCCTCCCTCTCACACACGCCCTTCCCTCTCACACACGCCCCTCCCTCTCACACACGCCCCTCCCTCACACACGCCCCCTCCCTCTCACACACGCCCCTCCCTCTCACACACGCCCCCTATCACACGCGCCCCCTCCCTCTCACACACGCCCCCTCCCTCACACACGCCCCTCCCTCTCACACACACGCCCCTCCCTCTCACACGCCCCTCCCTCTCACACACGCCCCTCCCTCTCACACACGCCCCTCCCTCTCACACACGCCCCCTCCCTATCACACACGCCCCCTCCCTCTCACACACGCCCCCTCCCTCTCATACACGCCCCTCCCTCTCACACACGCCCCCTCCCTCCCACACACGCCCCTCCCTCACACACGCCCCCTCCCTATCACACACGCCCCTCCCTCTCACACGCCCCCTCCCTCTCACACACGCCCCCTCCCTCTCACACACGCCCCTCCCTCTCACACACGCCCCCTCCCTCTCACACACGCCCCCTCCCTCTCACACACGCCCCTCCCTCTCATACACGCCCCTCCCTCTCACACACGCCCCCTCCCTCCCACACACGCCCCTCCCTCACACACGCCCCCTCCCTATCACACGCCCCTCCCTCTCACACGCCCCCTCCCTCTCACACACGCCCCCTCCCTCTCACACACGCCCCCTATCACACGCGCCCCCTCCCTCTCACACACGCCCCCTCCCTCACACACGCCCCTCCCTCTCACACACACGCCCCTCCCTCTCACACGCCCCTCCCTCTCACACACGCCCCTCCCTCTCACACACGCCCCCTCCCTATCACACACGCCCCCTCCCTCTCACACACGCCCCCTCCCTCTCATACACGCCCCTCCCTCTCACACACGCCCCCTCCCTCCCACACACGCCCCTCCCTCACACACGCCCCCTCCCTATCACACACGCCCCTCCCTCTCACACGCCCCCTCCCTCTCACACACGCCCCCTCCCTCTCACACACGCCCCTCCCTCTCACACACGCCCCCTCCCTCTCACACACGCCCCCTCCCTCTCACACACGCCCCTCCCTCTCATACACGCCCCTCCCTCTCACACACGCCCCCTCCCTCCCACACACGCCCCTCCCTCACACACGCCCCCTCCCTATCACACACGCCCCTCCCTCTCACACGCCCCCTCCCTCTCACACACGCCCCCTCCCTCTCACACACGCCCCTCCCTCTCATACACGCCCCTCCCTCACACACGCCCCCTCCCTCCCACACACGCCCCTCCCTCACACACGCCCCCTCCCTATCACACACGCCCCTCCCTCTCACACGCCCCCTCCCTCTCACACACGCCCCCTCCCTCTCACACGCCCCTCCCTCCCACACACGCCCCTCCCTCACACACGCCCCCTCCCTATCACACACACCCCTCCCTCTCACACACGCCCCCTCCCTCTCACACACACCCCTCCCTCTCACACACGCCCCTCCCTCTCACAGACGCCCCCTCCCTCTCACACACGCCCCTCCCTCTCACACACGCCCCTCCCTCTCACACACGCTCCTCCCTCTCACACACGCCCCCTCCCTCTCACACACGCCCCTCCCTCTCACACACGCCCCCTCCCTCTCACACACACCCCCTCGGTCTCACGCCCCCTCCCTCTCACACACGCCCCTCCCTCTCACACACGCCCCCTCCCTCACACACACGCCCCTCCCTCTCACACACGCCCCCTCCCTCACACACGCCCCTCCCTCTCACAGACGCCCCCTCCCTCTCACACACGCCCCTCCCTCTCACACACGCCCCCTCCCTCTCACACACGCCCCCTATCACACGCGCCCCCTCCCTCTCACACACGCCCCCTCCCTCACACACGCCCCTCCCTCTCACACACACGCCCCTCCCTCTCACACGCCCCTCCCTCTCACACACGCCCCTCCCTCTCACACACGCCCCCTCCCTATCACACACGCCCCCTCCCTCTCACACACGCCCCCTCCCTCTCATACACGCCCCTCCCTCTCACACACGCCCCCTCCCTCCCACACACGCCCCTCCCTCACACACGCCCCCTCCCTATCACACACGCCCCTCCCTCTCACACGCCCCCTCCCTCTCACACACGCCCCCTCCCTCTCACACACGCCCCTCCCTCTCACACACGCCCCCTCCCTCTCACACACGCCCCCTCCCTCTCACACACGCCCCTCCCTCTCATACACGCCCCTCCCTCTCACACACGCCCCCTCCCTCCCACACACGCCCCTCCCTCACACACGCCCCCTCCCTATCACACACGCCCCTCCCTCTCACACGCCCCCTCCCTCTCACACACGCCCCCTCCCTCTCACACACGCCCCTCCCTCTCATACACGCCCCTCCCTCACACACGCCCCCTCCCTCCCACACACGCCCCTCCCTCACACACGCCCCCTCCCTATCACACACGCCCCTCCCTCTCACACGCCCCCTCCCTCTCACACACGCCCCCTCCCTCTCACACGCCCCTCCCTCCCACACACGCCCCTCCCTCACACACGCCCCCTCCCTATCACACACACCCCTCCCTCTCACACACGCCCCCTCCCTCTCACACACACCCCTCCCTCTCACACACGCCCCTCCCTCTCACAGACGCCCCCTCCCTCTCACACACGCCCCTCCCTCTCACACACGCCCCTCCCTCTCACACACGCTCCTCCCTCTCACACACGCCCCCTCCCTCTCACACACGCCCCTCCCTCTCACACACGCCCCCTCCCTCTCACACACACCCCCTCGGTCTCACGCCCCCTCCCTCTCACACACGCCCCTCCCTCTCACACACGCCCCCTCCCTCACACACACGCCCCTCCCTCTCACACACGCCCCCTCCCTCACACACGCCCCTCCCTCTCACAGACGCCCCCTCCCTCTCACACACGCCCCTCCCTCTCACACACGCCCCCTCTCACACACGCCCCCTCCCTCACACACGCCCCTCCCTCTCACAGACGCCCCCTCCCTCTCACACACGCCCCTCCCTCTCACGCCCCTCCCTCTCACACACGCTCCTCCCTCTCACACACGCCCCCTCCCTCTCACACACGCCCCTCCCTCTCACAGACGCCCCCTCCCTCTCACAGACGCCCCCTCCCTCTCACACACGCCCCTCCCTCTCACAGACGCCCCCTCCCTCTCACACACGCCCCCTCCCTCTCACGCCCCCTCCCTCTCACACACGCCCCCTCCCTCTCACACACGCCCCCTCCCTCTCACACACGCCCCTCCCTCACACACGCCCCCTCCCTCTCACACGCCCCTCCCTCTCACACACGCCCCCTCCCTATCACGCCCCCTCCCTCTCACACACGCCCCTCCCTCTCACACACGCCCCCTCCCTCTCACACACGCCCCTCCCTCTCACACCCCCTCGGTCTCACGCCCCCTCCCTCTCACGCCCCTCCCTCTCACACACGCCCCCTCCCTCTCACACACGCCCCCTCCCTCTCACACACGCCCCCTCCCTCTCACACACGCCCCCTCCCTCTCACACACGCCCCTCCCTCTCACACACGCCCCCTCCCTCTCACGCCCCTCCCTCTCACACCCCCTCGGTCTCACGCCCCCTCCCTCTCACGCCCCTCCCTCTCACACACGCCCCCTCCCTCTCACACACGCCCCCTCCCTCTCACACACGCCCCCTCCCTCTCACACACGCCCCTCCCTCACACACGCCCCTCCCTCTCACACACGCCCCCTCCCTCTCACACACGCCCCCTCCCTCTCACACACGCCCCTCCCTCTCACACACGCCCCCTCCCTCACACACGCCCCTCCCTCTCACACACGCCCCCTCCCTCTCACACACGCCCCCTCCCTCTCACACACGCCCCTCCCTCACACACGCCCCTCCCTCTCACACACGCCCCCTCCCTCTCACACACGCCCCCTCCCTCTCACACACGCCCCTCCCTCTCACACACGCCCCTCCCTCTCACACACGCCCCCTCCCTCTCACACACGCCCCCTCCCTCACACACGCCCCTCCCTCTCACACACGCCCCCTCCCTCTCACACACGCCCCTCCCTCTCACACGCCCCTCCCTCTCACACACGCCCCCTCCCTATCACACACGCCCCCTCCCTCTCACGCCCCTCCCTCTCACACCCCCTCGGTCTCACGCCCCCTCCCTCTCACGCCCCTCCCTCTCACACACGCCCCCTCCCTCTCACACACGCCCCCTCCCTCTCACACACGCCCCCTCCCTCTCACACACGCCCCTCCCTCACACACGCCCCTCCCTCTCACACACGCCCCCTCCCTCTCACACACGCCCCCTCCCTCTCACACACGCCCCTCCCTCACACACGCCCCCTCCCTCTCATACACGCCCCCTCCCTCTCACACACGCCCCCTCCCTCACACACGCCCCTCCCTCTCACGCCCCTCCCTCTCACACACGCCCCCTCCCTCTCACACACGCCCCTCCCTCTCACACACGCCCCTCCCTCTCACACACGCCCCCTCCCTCTCACACACGCCCCTCCCTCTCACACACGCCCCCTCCCTCTCACGCCCCTCCCTCTCACACACGCCCCCTCCCTCTCACACACGCCCCTCCCTCTCACACACGCCCCTCCCTCTCACACACGCCCCCTCCCTCTCACACACGCCCCCTCCCTCTCACACACGCCCCTCCCTCTCACACACGCCCCCTCCCTCTCACACACGCCCCCTCCCTCTCACACACGCCCCCTCCCTCTCACACACGCCCCCTCCCTCTCACACACGCCCCCTCCCTCTCACACACGCCCCCTCCCTCTCACACACGCCCCCTCCCTCTCACACACGCCCCCTCCCTCTCACACACGCCCCTCCCTCACACACGCCCCCTCCCTCTCACACACGCCCCTCCCTCCTTCTCACACCCAGGCACATGCCGCTGAGCATCCTTCGTTTCCTGGATTTTATACAGATGGAATCATCCCTCCTTCCAGCTTGCTTTTCTCCCCTGACCATGCTCTGAGGATGCCGTTCCCTGTCCGCACCTGTGTTCTGTGTCATTTTTGGGCGTAACTGGCATCTGTGTAGTGTTCCATTTCCTGTGGAACTCCGGAGCGTGGTGGACAGACTGTGCCGCTGCAGGAAGCTACAAACAGGCGGTCCTGCCGTTTGTGGAGCTTTCCCTCTTGCCCCCGGGGGCTCTGCCCTGCACAGACAGTGGCTGTGGTTCTGAGTTGCTCCCCATGTGAGTGGGCCATGACCTGCAGGGCCAAGGTGCTGACCCCTGAGAGCTTCCCAGGGAGACCTGAAACATGGTGCTGAGGCCACCACAGCCAGCTCGGTCTCTCCTGGGCAGTGGCCAGAAGTGCCTTCTGCCGGACCTGTGTCTTGTCTCATGGCATCTTCACACCAGACTCTGCATCTGAGCCTCTCAGAACAGACTGAGCAGGCGCCACGTTGATGCCCCCCCAACCCCCCAACAGGGCACTCGGCCACATTGAGCCTCCCCAGAGGCTGCCCCTCCCAGGGCTCCATGGCCAGTCACGGCCCCCTGCCCACTTGAGATTGTAAACTGACGGAGAAGTTGGCAGGCACCTGAGTGCCGGTCCGGCATGTGCAGTGCATGTAGATGCCACACAGCCTAGGCCTGTGTCTTCCTCCCGTTGATTTCCCCGTTGCAGACTTTAGGGGCTCCCCCTTACCCTGGGCAGGCTCACGGCAGCCCAGATAGGTGGCAGCACTTTCCTCTCTGGTGTTTGCCAGATGTTGGAGGTTTCTGTCTTGGGGACCCAGGAGGGGCCACAGCAAGAATGAATGGGGTTCCAATAAGGCTCCCAGCGCAGGGTCCCCCATCCGGCACTCTGACAGCCAGAGAGGCCAGGCCGAGGCACTGTGCTGGGCCTGCTGTCACTGCAGGAGAATCAGGTCCTGGCTGAGCCCTCTGCCTCTCTCCCTGAGCCCTTCAGCCTGGTCCTGTCTGGGGACCTCACCCTCGGTGTGTGCGCACAACCTGGTCTGGTCTCGCCTCCACCCACACGCTGCCCTCACGTCTCCTTGGGCACCCAGCCTTCAGCATGGCAGCGATTTGGCTGCCCAGAGAGTGTGCCGGGTTGCAAGGGAACATGGTCCACTTTGGGGTCTCACCTGCCTTTCACAGGCCCACCTTGAGTCCCCTAGGGGACAGAGCCTGGCCCAGCCAGTGCCCATCCACACAGCAGGATGAGCATGGCCCCAAGATAGCGTCTCTCCTCCTTCCCTTGTCCTTGTTTGCTGTTCCTCTGTCCTTGCTGTGTGGACAGTGATGATCTGAGGCCCTGTGCCAGGCTGAGCACTTGGGTCTGTGTGTCCTGTGGCCCAGCTGCAGGCAGGAGGCAGGGTTTTTTTTTTTTTTTTTGAGGTGAAGTCTCACTCTGTCACCCAGACTGGAGTGCAGTGGCACGATAGCTCATTGCAATCTCCACCTCCCGGGTTCAAGCCATTCTCCTGCCTCAGCCTCCCTAGTAGCTGGGATTACAGGCACCCACCACCGCACCCAGGTAATTTTTTTTTTTTAATTTTTAGTAGAGACGGGGCTTCACCATGTTGGCCAGGCTGGTCTCAAACTCCTGACCTCAAATGATCCACCTGCCTCGGCCTCCCAAAGTGCTGGGATTACAGGCATGAGCCACCACGCCCAGCCCAGGCAGAGTTCTTATGTACCCCCAATGAGCCTGCCCGCCTCAGCCATGCCTGTTGAGGGGGTGGGGGGGATGCCCTGTGGGCCGGCCATGCCAGCGGGTACCTGGGAGGTGGGCAGCTCTGGGCCACATCCGAGTACATCCCTCTCTGCAGCAGCAATGCAGAGTCCCTGGACAGGCTCCTGCCACCTGTGGGCACCGGGCGCTCTCCCCGGAAGCGGACCACCAGCCAGTGCAAGTCAGAGCCTCCCCTGCTGCGCACAAGCAAGCGTACCATCTACACCGCGGGGCGGCCGCCCTGGTACAATGAGCACGGCACGCAATCCAAAGAGGCCTTCGCCATCGGTGAGAGCAGCGGGGGGGTGGGACCTGCTGCCAGACGCCTGCCTCCGGCTCCCCTCCAGTGCCTGTGGAGCAGGAGAAGGAAGCCGGGCAACTGCAGGCAGTGGCAGCAGCATGGGCACCTCCGGGACCTATCTGTGCCGGCAGCCTGCCTGTTCCTCATAGAGGGTCTCCACTCCTGCCGGCAGGCTTGGGAGGCGGCAGTGCCTCTGGGAAGACCACTGTGGCCAGAATGATCATCGAGGCCCTGGATGTGCCCTGGGTGGTCTTGCTGTCCATGGACTCCTTCTACAAGGTGGGCCCCCGCCCAGCTCCCCCGAGGACCCCTTTGTCCTCTCCCTGACCCTGGACCCCCTGCAAAAGTAGGTCCCCAGTCTCAGCCCCAGCGTGGCTGCTCCTGGGAGGCCTAGAGCCCCTGTCTGCTGGCACTGGGTGAGGGCCCTGCTGTGCCCACAGCTGCTCCACAGCCTCCCCCACCAGGTGCTGACTGAGCAGCAGCAGGAACAGGCCGCACACAACAACTTCAACTTCGACCACCCAGATGCCTTTGACTTCGACCTCATCATTTCCACCCTCAAGAAGCTGAAGCAGGGGAAGAGTGTCAAGGTGCCCATTTATGACTTCACCACGCACAGCCGGAAGAAGGACTGGGTAGGCCAGGGCCCTGCAGAGGGGGCCTCGGGGAGGGTAGGCCAGGGCCCTGCAGAGGGGGCCTCGGGGGGCTGCAGGCACATGAGCCAGGCTCCGCAACTCCTGGGTTTCTTCACAGAAAACACTGTATGGTGCAAACGTCATCATCTTTGAGGGCATCATGGCCTTTGCTGACAAGACACTGTTGGAGGTGAGCACCCGCCGGGAATACCCACCCCGCTGGTATCTCAGCCCTGGCCACCCTGTCCATGAGGTGTGCGTCTTCCTGCCCCGTCCCCAAGGCCTCCACACTCTATAGGCCTAGGCCAGCCACTCCCTACCCCAACCCCAACCCCAGGCATGCCACAGCTGGGTCCATCTGCCGGCCCCAAAAGGCAGAGCGTGGCTGCCTGAGGCAGTGGTTCCTCTCCACCGGCTGAGGCCTGTGCGCATACCTGGAGTGTCCTTGGCGTTCTCGTCCCTTGCCGTGGTCCTGACGGACAGGTGAGGACCCAGGGCTGGTGTGTTTGAGAGATTTTGCTGTAGCTCAAGGGGGCCTTCAGGACACAGCTGAGTGTGACTCAGGTTGGCCTGATCTCAGGGCCCAGGTCCTGCCCCTTGTACAGGCCCAGAGGACTCCATCATCCGGCACATAGCAGCCCCCAGCCTCCACAAGGCCTCTTCACGGGCCAACTACTGTGTGCTGAGCATGGGGACAGACCCTAAACTCGCCACGTCCCCCGTTCCCCAGTGTGTTGGTGCAAGTTACCCCAAGCAAAGTAAGGAGATCACATGCGCCCAGCCCCATTCCTGCCTGATTCCTTAGCCACCATGCCATGCCTCTTCACCTAAGCCCCTGACGGGCAGCACCGCATCCCCAGACACCCCCACCTCCACACTCCTTCCCACCTGCCAGGGTGCCCTGGGGAAGTGGCTCTGGCCAGGCCCACGGACCAGGTGCAGACACCCCCACCTCCCCACTCCTCCCCACCTGCCAGGGTGCCCTGGGGAAGTGGCTCTGGCCAGGCCCACGGACCAGGCGGCCTCAGTGCAGGGGCTGGTCCCAGTGTCTCCATGCCGGCTGCTGGCATCTGGCCACTCACTGGCCCGCTGTCTCCACCAGCTCCTGGACATGAAGATCTTTGTGGACACAGACTCCGACATCCGCCTGGTACGGCGGCTGCGCCGGGACATCAGTGAGCGCGGCCGGGACATCGAGGGTGTCATCAAGCAGTACAACAAGTTTGTCAAGCCCTCCTTCGACCAGTACATCCAGCCCACCATGCGCCTGGCAGACATCGTGGTCCCCAGAGGTGAGCCTGCTGGGCTGCCTGTTGGGTGGGTGTCGGGCAGGCCAACGGCCCAGCCCCCGGTCACCCGCCCCCCCCATCCCGCCCCAGGGAGCGGCAACACGGTGGCCATCGACCTGATCGTGCAGCACGTGCACAGCCAGCTGGAGGAGGTGAGCGGGGTCCCACATCCCCACGGCCTAGCCCAGCCCCTCCACCCACTTCTCCGCTGCCACCACCCCCAGTGGCCTGGTCACCTCATCCCCCTGCGTTCACTGTCCCCTGCCAGGTGCCAGCCCTGAGTGTCCTGAGCCTGCTTGGCCAGTCAGATTGTCCAGCCCAGACCCCATCCCGTTGTGCTGTGCAGGGCCTGGGTTCCCTGAGGAAGCTGGGGTGGGGGTACAGGTGCTCAGGACCCAGCCGAGGGTGCGGCCCGCTCAGCACACCCAGCCTGAGCTTTTGGGAAGACAGGCATGACCTGCTGGCCCAGGATTGTGGGGTTTCACTGCTGAGTCCCACGCCAGGCCAGGCTCCTCTGTTTCTCAGGGGGTCACCCCAGGAGCAACACCCCCACCAGAGGTCCCCTGCTCCCTGAGGCATTCTATGGCTGGGCCTTGGAGCCTGACTGGCTCTGAACACACTGCCTACCAGGATGTTGAAGGCCTGAGACCTGCAGAACAGAGCCCAGGGTCCTGGCTCTGATTGCCCTAACACAGAACTGCAGGTCTGGCCCAGGTGGTCCCCAGGTTACAGGCATTAGAAGCTTGCCACCCCCCATGGCTGGCTGTGTCCCCGCGGGCCTGCAGCATGTCCATTCCTGGGTGGGGGTGGCCTGGCCGCCTGCCCTGGTCACTGACGCGCCACCGTTCCCTTGTGTCTTCCTGTGTTGCTGCCACAGCGTGAACTCAGCGTCAGGTAAGACTTGCACAGCTGTCTGCACAGATGGAGGCACTTCCAACACCTCCAAGGAGCTCTGGGGTCTGGGCTGTGAAGCCAGGCAGCTGGCTCTTCCCCAGTCAGAAGGGGTGGTGTGGAGTGGTCCCAGCCCTGCTTCTGCCTCCGCTTGCTGGCAGATGAGGACACTGAGGCACAGAGATGTGAAGTAGCTTGCCCAGCATCACGGAGTCCTGACCCTGTCCTGGCCAGACTTTGCTGGAGGCTCCCCTGACTCCTGAGTCTGTCTATGGGATTTGACCCCAGAGAGCACAGCTGTCCTCCTGAGCCAGCACTGCCAGGCCTCTGGGGCAGTGACTACAGACATGTCCCAGCAGCCAGGGAGCCTGCTGTACCTCCTGTGCCCAGCCTCACGGACCAGTCAGCTTTCCCTGGTTGCAGGTGGAGGGCCTCGCGCCTGTCCTCCCACCCACCCGGGTCCTGCTTGCCCCAGCTCTGTCCTCGCAGCCCGCACAGCTCTGCCAGCAGGAACTGGGCAACTGCAGCAAGAAGCTTGGGCTGGGCCGGGGCCGCATCCCACTGCCCCTCCCCAAGGGCAGGCGTGCAGGGGGTTAGCCATGAGGGACCTGCCCTTCTCCCTGCCTTCTGTGGGTTGGGAGGCTCCTGACTGAGCCACCTGGAGGGAGAGCCCTCACATTCAGAGCCCTCCAAAGAGTTTGACAAATGTTGGAAATGCCTCCAGGGCCCGTCCGCCAGCCGTCCAGCTTCCAGTGCCTGCATGAGTCTCCGCTTGGCCCTCTCTGCGGCCAGGGAACCCGCAGGTCTTGTCCCGTCAGGTTCCTCCTGAAGCTTTTGTTCTGAGAGGAAAAACTTTCCAGGGTTTCAAACTTGGAAAAACACCTGAACGCAGCCAGACACATTTTCCGTCGTCTGGTCAGCCAAGGAAGTGTTGGCCTGTGGCTGCACTCACTTCCTTCAGCCCCAGGAAGCCTTGGTCGGGGGCAGGAGGGAGGGCCAGGCAGGGCTGGGGGCCTGGCCGCCCACACTCCTCCTCAGGCCTGCGGGGAACGCCCTGCTCCCCAACTAAGCAGCCTTCTCTTTGTTCTCTTCCTTCTCTCTGTAAACCCCCGTTTCCTGCCTTGTTCCCTCCCTGAACATGCTCTTCACCTGGCAAGCAGAGGAAGCTACGTTGGGATATGTGAGCAGTGTGCTCCGTGGTGCTGCTGTGTGACCCGCCTTCCCGTAGCCCCTTGCCCCGCTGCTCCCGCTAGGCCCTCTTTCCTGCTCCTGCCCCGCCTTTCCCTGCCACTGTCACGCCTCTTTTCTGCCCTGCCACACCCCATTCCCGGCCCCGCCTCTTTCCCTGCCACTGTCACGCCTCTTTTCTGCCCTGCCACACCCCATTCCCGGCCCCGCCTCTTTCCCTGCCACTGTCACGCCTCTTTTCTGCCCTGCCACACCCAATTCCGTGCCCTGCCTCTTTCCTTCCCCTGCCACACCCAATTCTGTGCCCTGTCGCTTTCCTCTTCCTGCCCCCGCATCACCCCCTTTCCTGCCCCGCCCCATTCCCTGCCCCTGTCATGCCCCTTTCCGGCTTTGCCTCCTCCCGGTCCCACCTCTTTCTTGCCTCCGCCCCGCTCTTTTCCTGCCCGCTCCTAGACCTGCTGCTGCCCCGGCCATCCCCAGGCTTGGGCAGCGGGGCGGGACGGGGCAGCCAAGAGACACTGAGCCAGCTTTGCCCCCCACCCCCCTCTCTTGAGAGGGGCCGCGCACCACCTCGGGGAGGAGCCAGGGCGGGGCCTGACCCCACAAAGCTTTAGTTCCCCCGGGGAGAGGCTGGGGACAAGCTACCCATTCTGGGGTATGACACCTATCAGCACGTGTGAGCCCGCCCTGTGCCCGGCCCACTTCTGCCTCCTCTTAGCGCAGGAGGGGTCCCGCACTGGGAGGGGCCCTCACAGCCTGCCCCCCTAGCTTTCTGCCTGATGGTGAGCTTGCCCCGTCGTTCGCCGCCATCTTTCGCCTTTGCCTGACAGCTCAGGTAGGGCGACGTCTCCCCCCAGCTCAGCCCCAGGCAGAAGTCAGGCCCGCTCTGCACCTCGTGCTGTGCCTGGCCCGTGTGTTCCCCTCACAGTGACGCACAGCCGTCCTGTGGGGAGGGAGGGCTCTGGGAAAAGACCCCCTTCTTGAGTGTTCCCCATCGGTTTGTCCCCAGGGCTGCGCTGGCCTCGGCACACCAGTGCCACCCGCTGCCCCGGACGCTGAGCGTCCTGAAGAGCACGCCGCAGGTACGGGGCATGCACACCATCATCAGGTGAGGGCCCACCTGGGGACGGGGCGGCCCCGGGCGCGCGCTCCCGCTCAACTGTTGGCCCCACAGGGACAAGGAGACCAGTCGCGACGAGTTCATCTTCTACTCCAAGAGACTCATGCGGCTGCTCATCGAGCACGCGCTCTCCTTCCTGCCCTTTCAGGTTTGTAGCCCGTAGCCCGCGAGGTGGAGGGTGGGTCCTGGAGCCGGTGCGAGCTCTGTGCGCTCACCGGAGTCCTCACCCTGCACCCCACAGGACTGCGTCGTGCAGACCCCGCAGGGGCAGGACTATGCGGGCAAGTGCTATGCGGGGAAGCAGGTACCTGCCTGGGCACACCTGGGCGCGGGACAGGCTGCTGGGGCGGGATGTGGGCGCTTAGCCTCCCCTCCCCGCAGATCACCGGTGTGTCCATTCTGCGCGCCGGTGAAACCATGGAGCCCGCGCTGCGCGCTGTGTGCAAAGACGTGCGCATCGGCACCATCCTCATCCAGACCAACCAGCTTACCGGGGAGCCCGAGGTGCCTGGGGGCAGCCGGGGTGATGAGCCCGGGGGTAGGGGGCAGAGGGAGCTCACAGCAAGGGGACGCAGGGAGCCCCACCTGCAGCCTGACCCCTGCTGCCCGCAGCTCCACTACCTGAGGCTGCCCAAGGACATCAGCGATGACCACGTGATCCTCATGGACTGCACCGTGTCCACGGGCGCCGCGGCCATGATGGCAGTGCGCGTGCTCCTGGTGAGTGAGCCCTGGGTAGGCGGGGCAGGTTCAGGCAGAGGTGGGATTTAACTGCCCAATACACTCGGTAGGACCACGACGTGCCTGAGGACAAGATCTTTCTGCTGTCGCTGCTCATGGCAGAGATGGGCGTGCACTCAGTGGCCTATGCATTTCCGCGAGTGAGAATCATCACCACGGCGGTGGACAAGCGGGTCAATGACCTTTTCCGCATCATCCCAGGCATTGGTGAGGCTGCCCAGGCCCTTCAGCCGCGCATGAGGGCAGGGTGGGTGGCCCTGGGAGGCCCCACCACACTGGACCCCCCCCTTTTTCCAGGGAACTTTGGCGACCGCTACTTTGGGACAGACGCGGTCCCCGATGGCAGTGACGAGGAGGAAGTGGCCTACACGGGTTAGCCGCCCAGTGAGCCATCCCGTCCCCACCACCCTCCTCCTGCCTCCTGACCCAGGACTGCTGAATACAAAGATGTTAATTTTTAAAATGTTACAGTATAATTTATTCTATGCATTTTATAAAATAAATAAAGCTTTAGAAAAATGAAGGTGTGATTGGTTACAGCACAGGAGAGGTGTCCTGGCTGAGGCATGCATTTGTGGAGACTCCCCATGGGGAGGGAGGGAGGGAGGGAGCTGAGGGCCCTCCCTTCTCCCCTGCAGGACCAAGCATTCCCAGTCTTGCACTTGTGCCAGATGAAGGAAGGGGTAGAACTGGGTCCTGCAGCTCCTAGCTCTGCTAGATGGGGCCCCTAGAACCCATAGCTTGGTGGCCACCTGGCCTGGACCTAGGGAGGGGACAGGGCCCCCTGGTGCTCTGGGTCTCACAAGAGGCAGGCTGTTTTGCCCCCACCCACAAATTTGTACCATCAGGGTCCTCCCCACAGTGGGGGGGGGGGGGTCCTTCCCGTCAGGACAAGTCGCTGGAGGCAGCAAAGCCAGGAGGCAGACCAGGGCGGAAGTGGGGGCCTGCGCTTGGAGGCGGGGCCACCCGGGGCCCACGAGCCTGGAGCCACTGCTGCTCAGGGCCCGCCTCGCTCACCCCTCCAGACCTGGAGGCCCACCCGCATCCCATGTTCTCTGCCGTGCCCACGCCCGCAAGCGTGGGTTCCCTTAGGTCTGCCCACCGTGCTTTCCGAGCAGGCCCCCCCCCGGGCTCCCCGAGAGGAGTCGCCGCCGTGGTTTACTGAGGAAGAGGAGGTGCACGCGCGGCGCCCACACGTCGGGCCCCGGAGAGACCCAGATAACTGAATCAGCCTCCCGGGGCTCAGCCGTGGAGCTGAGGGCTGATGCTGGGGACTCAGCCGTGGGCCAGGCGCATCTGACACGGGACGCGGTCGTCCCCGTCCTCTCAGGCGCCAGCGTCTTTCTGCGTGGAAGTCCACGGCCAAAAGCGCGGCGTCCTCGGAGCCTGGCACCTCGATTATGCCGGATCCCGGATCCTGGACAGCGGTCTGCTGACGAAGGGAGGGACGGCGTAAGGCCTGTCTTCCCAGATGCCGCGAGACCTTGCGCTGCAGTGGGGTCTCCCATTGCCCATGCGACCAGGCCGGGTGGGCGCTGGTCCCCACGTGGGCGGCCCATCTGCGGGTGCAGCGCTCCCGCCACTCGCCCGCCCCACCGGTCCCGATTGGCCACGCCCCTGCCCAGCCCCCGCTCCGCCTGGTAGGCCAGGTCCCGCTGGGCCCCACCGAGTGACCACGCCCCTGAGCCGGCCACGCCCCCACGCTGGCCCCGCCCCCCACCCGACCCTGAGCCGCCGGGCTGGCGCTAGGAAGTGGTCCCTTCCTGGCGTTCCTCGGTCACAGGGAGCGGGGCGCAAGGAAGGCATAGCCGGGGGGAGCGGGGAGGGTGGTCCGACCCCGTCTTGGAGACGGAGGAGATTCCTGGGGCGCTGGGCGGACGGAGAGTTTTGCCGCAGCGCCTGTTAACCCCGGTCCCCTGGACCAGGAGAAACGGCCGACAACCCTCACTGGCAAGGGTCTCGCTGCCCGCCACCCAGTGTCCAGTGCTCGGCTTGCTGTTAACATTTCTCTGTAAGAATCCCATATATAAAATACTTAACATAGGCCGGGCGCGCTGCCTCACACCTGTAATCCCAGCACTTTGGGAGGCCTACGCAGGTTCGAGACCAGCCTGGCCAACATGGTGAAACCCCCGTCTCTACTAAAAATACAAAAAATTAGCTGGGCGTGGTGGCGCGCCTTTAGTCCCAGCTACTCGGGAGGCTGAGGTACAAGAATCGCTTGAACGCAGGAGGCGGAAGCTGCAGTGAACCGAGATCGCGCCATTGCACCCCAGCCTGGATGACAGAGCAAGACTCTGTCTCAAAGGAAAAAGAAAAAAAAAAAAAAAAACTGAACTTAATAAACGTGGATTCTACTTAATTAAGAAAATTCAAAGACCAAGCCAGAAAAAAACGTCTGACAACGCTAAGGCTAGAAGGGGCAGCGAGAAGATGGGGAGCCTCTTTGCAGGGCAGTGTGGGGCCACCAGTCAAGGGAAGGCTTCCAGATCCCGCTCCCAGCGATCCCACCCGAGACAACTCAGCAGCGACATTCAGGCAGCTTTGTTTCCACAGTGAGAAACTAAAAACCTGTGGTCAGTTTGCCCAGGACCGACTGTGATTAATTCGTGACTGTTCTGTACAGAAGCTAAAATGAACCAGACCTAATATAACCACATGACTTGATTTCTTAACTACTACTGTATCAAATGAAAAACTTAGGCCTGGTGCAGTGGCTCACGCCTGTAATCCCAGCACCCTGGGAGGCCGAGGCGGGCGGATTACCTGAGGTCCGGAGTTCAAGATCAGGCTGGCCAACATGGTGAAACCCCGTCTACTAAATACAAAAAGTTAGCCAGGTGTGGTGGCACATGCCTGTAATCCCAGCTACTCAGGAGGCTGAGGCACAAGAATCACTTCAACCCAGGAGATGAAGGTTGTAGTGAGCCAAGATTGTGCTACTGCACTCCAGCCTGGGCCACAAAGACTCCGTCTCAAAAACAAAAACAGGCCGGGCGAGGTGGCTCACGCCTGTAATCCCAGCACTTTGGGAGGCCGAGGTGGGCAGATCACAAGGTCAGGAGATCCGAGACCATCCTGGCTAACACGGTGAAACCCCATCTCCACTAAAAATACAAAAAATTAGCCGGGCATGGTGGCAAGTGCCTGTAGTCCCAGCTACTCGGGAGGGTGAGGCATGCGTTTTCCTAAATGGCGTGAACCCAGGAGGCGGAGGTTGCAGTGAGCCAAGATCGCGCCACTGCACTCCAGCCTGGGTGACAGAGCGAGACCCCATCTCAAAAAAAAAAAAAAACTCATAAGGCAGGTGGTGTACTCAGTACTATGGTGTAGTACAATTTATGTAAAAAGGTATAAACCAATAGTACGTTTTATTGGAACTGACAGTGGTAGACAGAGTTTAAAGCTATGGAAGCAGAGGATGGAAATGGGGAGAGACGCAAAACGGTCCTGGATGCTGCCATTTTTTTAAAATGGAAAATCTGACTCAAATTTTTTTTTTTTTTTTTTTTTTTTGAGACAGAGTCTCGCTCTCCCACCCAGGCTGGAGAGCAGTGGCACGATCTCGGCGCGCTGCGACCTCCACCTCCCGGGTTCTAGCGATTCTCCTGCCTAAGCCTCTTGAGTAGCTGGGACTACAGGCACGCACCACCACGCTCAGCTAATTTTTTTTGTATTTTCAGTAAAGACGGGGTTTCACCATGTTGGCCAGGATGGTCTCGGATCTCCTGACCTCATGATCCACCCACCTCGGCCTCCCAAAGTGCTGGGGATTACAAGCGTGAGCCACCATGCCCGGCCCTTCCTTCGTTTTTCTTAAGTCAGAATAGAGGATTTCAAGATGTTTGTTACGTTATTCTGAGTTTTTGTTAGTTTGTTGACAGGGTCTCCCTCTGTCACCCAGGCTGGAGTTTGGTGGTGTGACCACAGCTCACTGCAGCGTGGACTTCCCATGCTCAAGTGATCTCCCTCCTGACGAGGTGGGACCTCAGGCACGGCTACACCCAGATAATTTTAAACTCTTTTTTGTAGAGACACGATCTCACTGTTGCCCAGGTTGGTCTTGAACTCCTGGGCTCAAAGCAATCCTCCCACACTGGCCTCCCAAAGTGCTGGGATTATAGGCATGAGCCACCACGCTTGGCCTCTTTGCTCCAGTCTTGGTATTTAGAAAATGGAGGTGAAAACACAATCAAGAGGAGGGGGCATTTATCCACATTTGGACCAGGCAGGAGGGAAGCAAGGTTCCAGCCACAAGGGGTGTGGGGGGCTAAGATCAGCTGCTGCTCTCCAAAACCAGGGATCTGCGGGACCAGTGAATAAGACATACGTGGGGTCTGCAGTGAAAACATTTATTTTACAACAGTAATCTTTATTTTAGGTCAACATTCAGACATAAAAGACGGAGATCACCATGCGGAACCAGCCTGGCCCTTAGATGTGTGTGCTCGAGCCAGGATCAGCCGGAGTCTGACAGCGCCTGCACCCCAACACGGTCGGATTCCAGGACGCCAGTGACAAAACCAGTGCATGGACAAGCAGCTTCCATGCGTGTGCATTTGATTTTTAAAAACAATACACATTTCAGTGTTAACTTCCCCCCTCACCTGGCTTGAAACATTTTCCCCATTTTCCAGGGAAACAAACTCTACCAAAAGGTGCCGCCTGCAGGACCCCGGGCCCAGCCCCTTCTGGAGGTGGTGCTGTGTGGACTCCTCTGGGGCGGACCCGGGGCCAGCACAGGGCCCCTTCCCAGGCCGCCCTTCAGATGCAGCTTTGCCACTGACCGTATCTGCTGCTCAGAAAATCAGCTTTCATGTTTCAAGGCAGGGAAGGGCTTCCAGTCCCCTCCTCGATTTCACACCGGGACACACACCTGGGTCAGGTGAGCATGACACACAGCCCCCAGGATGGGCACCCCACCCTGCAGAGCAGAGGCCAATGCCGGTGGGGGCCGTGGCAGTGCCCTGGGCACACACCCTCTGCACACAGTGGGCTCAGCGCTTCCTTCTGTGCACCTGCCGGGAAAGCCTCCTGCAGGTCCCTGCCCGACTCCCAAGAAACCAGAGGCCATTTCAGAGCCACCTTTAATTGTACTTGTCACTTCACCAGGGGACAGCAGCATGAATGACACTCCTGCTGCGTGATATATACATATACACATATGTACACACATGGACACACCACAGCCCACACTCACAGCATGTGACGACGCAAACTGTTGCTGGTAAGGACAGTAAAAATGTAGCTTTTGCCAATTCCACAGGAGAATGATTTACAACCAAAATAACAGACACAGGCCAGTCCTGCGCCACAGGGGTTCACAGCTCTGAATACTGGGAAAGGGTGAGATCAGTCATTTCGTGTCCCCTCACGAGATGTCCCCACAGTAGGATGCACTGAGTCAGAGCTAAGGGAGGGTGGACAAGCACTGAACTCTGCCCGCAGCACCCGCACCCTCCAGTGGCAGCCTGCATGCTGGTGCCCTTCCTTGCAGCACAAGCCTCGCCCGGAACAGAACGCCTGAGAGCAGCCTCGACGGCGTGAGGCTCCAGGGCCTCTTCTGGACGGCAGCAGCCGACGTGAAGACGAAGCTTTTCCTGCTGGGCACGTGTGCATGCCAGTTCCTTTTTCTAGTAGGTCCCCACTGGGTGCTGGCTGCACTAACAACATAGAGAACTAGGAAAGTTCACAAACACTGAGCAGTAATATCTAAAGCAGTTTTAAAATAAAGCCAAAAGGAAGACAAAAAAATCCCACGTCACTGAGTGGAGACAAATCTATACAGCAGCAGCTGCCGTGAAAGGGCCCGCGGGGCCGCTCCTACGCCTCCTGCAGGTCGGAAGCAGTCAGTGCTGCCCGGACCCCCTCGTGAACCGGACGGGCCTCAAAGCACGACCCCAGAGGGCCCCTGGCAGCCCCCAGCAGCGGCGTCCAAAGGGACATTCTGTGCCCATGGCCACACTCGCTCACAGCATTGTCTGCGGCCCAAGAGTGAGGAGTCGGGGTCCCGTCGCTGCCACCAGCAGGCAGGGGTGCTGGGGGCGTCCTGATCTGTTAGCACGTGGACAGGGAGGCGCGGAAGCTGCCCCAGGACTCACCACCTCTTTTAATTATAGGGAAGCAGTCCACTCAAGAAAGAGAGAAATAAAACCCGGGAGGATCTTTTTCCTTAAATTAAGACAAAGCCTTAAAGCCAACAGGGCAGAGCGCTGAAAACGGTTCTGCTTCCAGGTCAGGCAGGGGGAGGAACTCCAGGCCCCGAGTGTCCGGGCTTCCCGGGGGTCGTCTAATCACAATCACCACCGTGAGAATGGCCATAACCACGATTTATTAGGTTTCACAAATTCTGCAGGGGACTGGGTTCCACAAACCTCCAGACCTGCTCCTCTTTCCCACCCTACCCCACCTTCTGCAGGGAGCTGCATGGTTCTACAAAATGGTCCAGTGGACTCTGTAACTGAAAAGCCACCTGGCAAGGGGCCCACTCTGATGGATACCGAAGGGCCTTGGAGTGTTCTAGCCACAGAGCTGTGTGCAGGCCCAACAGAGGGTCTGGTGGGGCTGAGCTAGGGCCCCCGATGGGCAGCTTTCTACCTTAGGTCCAAGCTTAGAACCTGGCTCTTGGCCAGTCTGCGGAAAAATAACTCACGTCCTAAGCTACGTCTACAAAAATTGCAAAGGCTGAGTACAGCCAGCATCTCAGGCTGAACTTGCTGCTGCACGGAGCGGCACGGAGGCACCCCACTGTCTCCCCACCTCACGTTTCAGGATGGGCCAAACAACGAATTTCTTATTCTTTCAGGAGAGGTCTGATTTTGATAAATTACTTCTAATTTAATATCACAGTGCATATCTCTCCTCTTGTCAAAGGTCTTCGTGATCATTTTAGTGAGAAGAAACAAAGAAAAGTGGGACAAACAAAGCTGCCCAGGACCTGGTGCTGGCAGCCGGCTCATGGTCCACATGCGGATCTGCAGTAGGGGTCAGTGGGGGGCCCTCAACCAGCACCCTGTTCCTAAGCACGTCCAGATGTGTCCTCATATCCATGTCCCTTTTGGCAGCTTCCTGGTCAACCTGAACCTACCCTTCTGCACAGCCTCGGGTGGCTGCTGAGGGCAGTGAGTGAGCTGGGGCCACGGGTCAGCAGGCAGGCAGGGAAAGGGGCTTCAGGAGGCTCATCTGGTTGGTCCGAGCCAGAGCCATCACACACAGCCTCCTCCTCAGCTTTATCTCTACAGGGACCTCTGCAACTCTGCAGCGGCCACCATGGACATTCTGCAGAAACCAGGCCCACTGGAGTCTGCAGCATGGCGCCAAAGGCAGGCCCAGCACATCCCATGAGCCACGGAGTGCGGGCAGCTCTGAGCCCTCAGCCAGCACAGGGACACCAGACCCGTTCCCCCTGCTCCCCTACGCAGGGCGCCACCCACAAGGTCTAGGACACACAAGAGACTGACTTCCCATGGTCCACATGTGGATTCCGTAGTCTGGCTGCTGGCCTCCCAAGGGACCCACAATGGTCCACGTGTGGATTCCGTGGCCTGGCTGCCGGCCTCCCAGGGACCCAACCCTCCTGAGCCAGAGGGTCCCTCTGGTCCAGTCAGTCCTTCCTCCAGGGACCTAACGAATCTGGCTCTGCCTGAATCATTGATGACGGGGCAAAGGCGAGTGGGGCAGATGGGAGCTCTGGCAAACACAGGAGGAGGGGTCGTGGGAGAGCCCCCGTCCCCAGTAGCTGGGTGCTCACACATGCACAATCTACTCTCTGACTGTGGCTCATTGGGCTGGTCCTATCATCTGTGGTTCTAAAGGTCCACACAGGGCTATGGAAAGGACAGGTGGGCTGGAAGGAATGTGGAGAACGACCTCAAGATGGGAGGGGGGAGACTGGCCCCATCAATCCAGCTCAGAGCCCGGGAAAAGTGCAGGAACACAGACAAATAACCCCAACACGGCGAAGGACACACCTCCGAGAACCAGAACGGCAGCGTCCACACGACGAGACGACCAGGCGAGAAACACCGCAGAGGACACGGTGTCAACCTCGGAAGGGGCCTCCTATGCTTTCCACACCAAATTCTCCCACGGGAGAAACCCTGCCACAAGGCCCAGGAAACCACAGACCCCCAAGCCAACCGTGCCCAGCACAGACACCAAGGAATGACAGTGACGCCGGTGACGCCAGGAGGACGCGGCCCCGCCCCTCTTCTGGCAGGTGAGATCAGAGTCCTACTGCAGCCTCAAGGCTGGGAGCACAGAGTGTGGACCAGACCCCGAGGCCAAGACAGTAACACAGCTCTGCCAGGCAGCACCTGCCTCCGGCCCCTCAAGCACAGGTAGGAAAGGGGCAGCCCCCCTTCTCCTCGCCCACCTGACCGGCTGCAGTCACCCCTCACTGGACCAACCTGACCGACAGCCCTGAGGCAGCTCCACCGTGCGGTTCACGCGGTCATGCCGCGGAATGTCCACAACACAGACATGGAACAGAACCCCGTACATGCTATTAAAAAACGAAAAAAAACAGAAGACCGTAGCTACACTGCTTTAAATACTGCATGCTACGCACTTCGTGGGTCAAGGGTCGACGCTGGGTGGGCGTGGAGGCAGGAGGGGCCCCAGCAAGGCCAGGGCAGGCAGGAGGCTGCCTTCCCATCTCTGTGACTACAGTTCATGATTCTAAGGTTGGCGTGGCCAGGCGCCGGCTCCTCCTCTGACCACAGCTCCTCCTGGATTTAGTTGAACCCGTCGGTGTGGTAGCTGGGGTGGGAGTCGGCTGTGAGCTGGGTGGTCTCGGTGGCGGATGCCGGCTGTATGACGATCGGCGTGTCTGTGGCCTCTGAAAAGCAAGCACACAGGGCACTGCACGAGGGCCACAGCCTGGCGCGCGCCCAACGCTGGTCCTGTGGAGCGACTTTCGGGCACCTGGACAAACTCTCCACGGGGAGAGGCTACTCGCTGACCTCCACCCCACACGGCTTTCCTCCATCGCCTTGGGTCACCGCCAGCCCTCGGCCCTCAGCCCCGCCCCAACTGCCTGCCGCCCTGCCCCGCCTCGCAGTCCCTGGGATCTACGGCTACCGCAGGTCACGGCGGGGACAGCTCTATGCGCCTGCTTTACCTCAGGGTCCACGTTCACACCTCAACAGTCCCAGCTGCCACCACAAACACTCGCGGCACAGTGTCAGTGCCCTCCTGTTTGACAAGACAGGTTGACACCATTCAGGGCCCGTTCTGGCTCTGCCCCACACACACACACACGGGCCCTGGGGCGGGCACTCACCCCTCTCGTCAGACTGCAGCTGTGCCTCCAGATCCTCGGGGGACACGTAGAACTCCGTCTCCTCGCCCTCAGGCGCCTTGGGCTTACACTTCCCACAGCAGCAGTTGAAGCAGCAGCACAGACAGCAGCAGCAGTAGCAGCACGTGAGGAGGCCGCAGAAGACAAATAGGGCCTGGGGGGAGAAGAAGGTGGTGTTGCACGGCCTCCGAGGCCCCTGGAGAGGGAGGCGCAGGACTCCCAAATGCCCTCAGCAGAAGGCAGGGGGTGCGTTCCAGGTGGGGATACTGCCTTCCAGACAGGAAGCAGAAGGAAAGAACTGAAGAAGGGAGGAGGAGAGACAGAAAGAAACCCGCGGCTTAAAAGCAGCCTCCAAGACGGGCGCGGTGGCCCATGCCTGTCATCCCAGCACTCCAGGAGGCCGAGGCTGGAGGATCACGAGGTCAGGAGATCGAGACCATCCTGGCTAACACGGTGAAACCCTGTCTCTACTAAAAATACAAAAAATTAGCTGGACGTGGTGGCAGGCACCTGTAGTCCCAGCTACTCAGGAGGCAGAGGCAGGAGAATGGCGTGAACCCGGGAGGTGGAGCTTGCAGTGAGCCAAGATCGTGCCACTGCACTCCAGCCTGGGATACAGAGCGAGACTCCGTCTCAAAAAAAAAAACAAAGCAGCCTCCAGGCTGGGCACGGTGGTTCACGCCTCAACTCCTGCAGCTCTGGAGCTGAAGTGGGAGGATCACTTGAACCCAGGAGTTCAAAGTTAAAGTGAGCCAGGATCTCACCACAGCACTCCAGTCTGGGCAACAGAGCGAGACTCTGTCTAACATTAACTAAATAAAAAGTACTTTATAAGGATTCTAGTGAGGAGGCCGACCAGTCAAAGCCAAATACAGGCTTCTCACAAATGCCACGCAGTGATTCCAACCCTCTGGCCTCATATATGACATTTGGAACAAAACGAGGAAACGAAGAAATGCAGATGTAACGTCGAGGCTTATTTCCTCCTGTCTCAGGAAGGACTGGGAGCCATTTACAGAAGAAACCCTGGCGGCTCCACACGGCTCTTCCCTGGGACAATGTGGACGCTATGGCTTGTTCCAGACAGGATACCAAGCCAGTGACAGAGCTTCGCCCATCACACAGGTGAGGAGAAAGGCTCCATATGCCCAGAAGCCTTTTCTCAGGAGTGTAGAGTTGCTGGCATCAACGCATGGGCTCTGCAATGCTGGGAACCCTGCAGGCATGGAGTGACCCAGGTGCCCACATGGCAGGAGAGACTCGGGTGCCCGCACGGCAGGAGTGACCCGGGTGCCCGCACGGCAGGAATGACCCGGGTGCCCGCATGGCAGGAATGACCCGGGTGCCCGCACGGCAGGAGTGACCCGGGTGCCCGCACGGCAGGAGAGACCCGGGTGCCCGCACGGCAGGAATGACCTGGGTGCCCGCACGGCAGGAGTGACTCGGGTGCCCTCACGGCAGGAGAGACTCGGGTGCCCGCACGGCAGGAGTGACTCGGGTGCCCTCACGGCAGGAGTGACTCGCGTGCCCGCACGGCAGGAGTGACTCGGGTGCCCTCACGGCAGGAGTGACTCGGGTGCCCGCACGGCAGGAGAGACTCGGGTGCCCTCACGGCAGGAGTGACTCGGGTGCCCTCACGGCAGGAGTGACTCGCGTGCCCTCACGGCAGGAGAGACTCGGGTGCCCTCACGGCAGGAGTGACTCGGGTGCCCTCACGGCAGGAGAGACTCGGGTGCCCGCACGGCAGGAGTGACTCGGGTGCCCTCACGGCAGGAGTGACTCGCGTGCCCGCACGGCAGGAGTGACTCGGGTGCCCGCACGGCAGGAGTGACTCGCGTGCCCGCACGGCAGGAGTGACTCGGGTGCCCTCACGGCAGGAGTGACTCGGGTGCCCTCACGGCAGGAGTGACTCGCGTGCCCGCACGGCAGGAGTGACTCGGGTGCCCTCACGGCAGGAGTGACTCGGGTGCCCTCACGGCAGGAGTGACTCGGGTGCCCGCACGGCAGGAGTGACTCGGGTGCCCTCACGGCAGGAGAGACTCGGGTGCCCTCACGGCAGGAGTGACTCGGGTGCCCGCACGGCAGGAGTGACTCGGGTGCCCGCACGGCAGGAGAGACTCGGGTGCCCTCACGGCAGGAGTGACTCGGGTGCCCTCACGGCAGGAGTGACTCGGGTGCCCGCACGGCAGGAGTGACTCGGGTGCCCGCACGGCAGGAGAGACTCGGGTGCCCTCACGGCAGGAGTGACTCGGGTGCCCTCACGGCAGGAGTGACTCGGGTGCCCGCACGGCAGGAGTGACTCGGGTGCCCTCACGGCAGGAGAGACTCGGGTGCCCTCACGGCAGGAGTGACTCGGGTGCCCTCACGGCAGGAGTGACTCGGGTGCCCGCACGGCAGGAGTGACTCGGGTGCCTTCACGGCAGGAGAGACTCGGGTGCCCGCATGGCAGGCAGCTCGCCCTCACCTTGGCCCACCAGCTGGACAGCACGAAGTAGGTGTTCACGTTCTCTTCCCCAAACTGCTCGGCCACGTAGAGACCCAGCGAGCCGTACTTGTCGTAGATGTTCCTTTTTGTGGCGTCCGTGAGGATGGCGTGCGCGTTGTTGATCTCCTTAAACTTGTCCGCGGCCTCCGGGTTGTCGGGGTTCTTGTCGGGGTGATATTTCAAGGCAAGCTTCCTGCAAACCAAAACCATGTCCTGGCTCTACCCTGGACTTTGTTCCACCCGCACCCGCCGCCGCGTCCGTCCCACCCCCACGCACTGCCGGGTGCAGTGGAAGGCAGGTCCACCCAGGCCACCTCACTGTCCGACTCTCCAGGGCTGCAGGGGCCAGGGACAAAAGCAAGCTCCGCGGTTGTTTCAGGTAAACCTCCTCACCCTGACTCAGCCTCAGAGGAGGGAGCCCCAAGGGCTGTGAGTGCCACGGCACATCTAAGTTCAGCGGCACCAAGGCCAGCCCTGGTGTCCCAGCCGCTAACTGCACAAGTGCCAAGTGAACGGTAAGCACGGCGGGGTGTAATGATGGCACTTTAAGAAGTGTTTTATGAACTACACGATGCTAGCACACGAGAGGAGGACTATCTGAATTGTCTGGATTAGTGATGGTGTCTCTTACAGGTTACTCAATGAAACTGTACCCAAGAGTGCAGTTCTTCAAGCTCAATCAGAAGGCCACAACAGAGTGAGGGGTCTCTGTCATCACTGTGCTAAAACAAGGAGACCACAGGACCATGCCAGCGCTCTGCGGCTCCTGTGAGGCCTCGAACAGGTTCAGACCCTGACTCCCTATGGAACTGTGGACAGTGTGTCAGTTTCTACTAAGTGCTACTTTTTGTTGGCAAGAGAACATGAATACAATAACTTTAAGCTATAAGGAGTACATTACACATACAAAGGTGTTACCGAGCTGTGACCAGTTCAACGCCGAGTCGGCCAGGATAAAGTATGTGCAATGGTTCTTGGTAAAATGCAGACTAAACCACACGGGGCATGTGTGTCTTCCTGGGGGGATGTGGGGGCCACACTTGTCCACTTACCGATAGGACTTTTTAATGTCATCTGAGGTTGCGTTCTTGTCCAACCCAAGGACGTGGTACAATGACTCCCCAGAGGTAGACAGTGAGCGCTGTCTCTGGTCTGCCATGTTAGGCTACTCTAGAAGAAAAAATAAAAAGAAAGTATCACAAAGTATAAATGAAAGTACCAAGGGCAGAGCTGATGGACTTTATTCCATAAGACCGTTCAAAGCAAAAGAATCCAACACTGCCTTGTGGAGTTTGCCACGTGCACAGACAGACGCCATGGCATGGAGAAGTGTGAGACGGCAGAATACGGCCACCCCAAGAGATCCTGAAGAACTGCAGCTGTGTACTGTGGGCCGGCACAGGGGCTCACACCTGTAGTCCCAGCATTTTGGGAGGCTGAGGCGGGAGGACCGCTTGAGCCCAGGAGTTTGAGGCTGCAGTGAGCTATGATCACACCACTGCACTGCAGCCCAGGAGACAGAGACCCTGTTCCTTAAAAACAAATATATAAATAAACAAAATAAATAAATTAATTAAAATAAACATGCATATTGTAATCCTTACAGCAACCTCTGAATAAAAAATGCAAAGAGGTATAAGCTAAAAAGTTAAAAGAAAAATGAAAAAGTAACTCAACACAGGAAACAAATAGAACATTAGTTGGAAGATCTAAATCCAAACATATCAACAATTAAATTCAATGTTAGTGGACAAAAAACTCCAATTAAAGTAAGGGACTGACAGAATGGATAAAAATGCAAGACCCAACTTTAATTTTAATACTTTCTCAGAAATCGACAGAACAGACCAAAAATCAGGAAAAACATCGATGTTCTGAACAACACTATCAACCACCATGACCTGATCTTCACAGAACACCCAACATCTAGAGAACACACAGTTTCTTTCTTTTTTTTTGGGGGGGGGGGGGACAGTTTTGCTCTTGTTGCCCAGGCTGGAGTGCAATGGCACGATCTCGGCTCACCACAACCTCCGCCTCCCCGGTTCAAGCAATGCTCCTGCCTCAGCCTCACACAGGAGTAGCTGGGATTACAGGCATGTGCCACCACACCCAGCTAATTTTGGTATTTTTAGTAGAGATGGGGTTTCTCCATGTTGGCCAGGCTGGTCTTGAACTCCCGACCTCAGGTTGAACTCCCGACCTCAGGTGATCCGCCTGCCTCAGCCTCCCACAGTGCTGGGGTTATAGGTGTGAGCCACAGCGCCTGGCAAATACACATTGTTTCTACATTGTTTCTAACTAATCAACCACCATGACGAGACAGTCACAGAACACCCAACAACTAGAGAACACACATTGTTTTTAACTGAATGCTGTATACTAAGACAAGCCACATGTTAGGGCTTCAAACTGGTTTCAATAAACGTAATGGAATGAGGTCACACACAGCACAATCCCTGACTTAGCTACAAACTGGAAACCCAGGAGGAAGATACTCTTGATATTCAACAACACACCTCCAGCTAACATGTAGCTCAAAGAAGAAATCCCAGGGGAACTTAGAAAATGTTTTGAATTGAATAATAAATACAGTGTACGTGACGGTTAATTTCATGTCTCCTTCGCTGCATCGTGGGGCACCCAGATGAAACATGACTTCAGGGTGTGCCTGGGAGGGTGTTTCTGGGTAAGAGCAGCACCTGAGCTGGGGGCTCCATGAAGCCAACTGCGCTGCCCTGTGCAGGTGGGTGTCGTCCCAGTCCACGGGGGTCCCGAATAGAAAGGGGTGGGAGGAGGAGTTGGCCTGGGTTTTCCTTCTCGCCTGCCAGCCTGAGCGGGGCCACGTGTCTCCTCCTGTCCTTGGACTGTATTATCCCACTGCTTTCCTCAATCTTCAGCAAATGGCAGAGCATGAGATTCCGTCTCCATAATGACGTGGGCCAATTCCTCATAACAAATCTCCTTTAGAAAGAGACACAGATAACGGCAACGTTCCTCTGCAGAATGCTGACTAGTACAACACGTTAATCAAGGCCTAAGGCTCCGCCTCAGGAAGCTACAAAGTAACAGGATAAACCCAACATAAATGCAAGCAAGGAAATCATAAGGAACAGAAATCCATGAAAACAAACAGATAACTTCAACAAAGCCAAAAGAGTTGGTTCTTTGAGCAACATGAGGAAAGACATCACTACAGATCCTAGAGGCGTGAAAAGGATAAAATACGAACAACTTCATGCCAAGAAATTAGAAAAATTAGATGAAATGGACAAATATCTTGAAAATTACAATTTACCAAGACTGACATGAAATAGAAAATCTGAATAGGCCTGCATCTGTTAATAAAGTTATATTTGTAATAAAAAATCCCCAGAAGGCCAGGCGCCGCGGCTCACGCCTGTAATCCCAGCACTTTGGGAGGCCAAGGTGGGCAGATCACGAGATCAGGAGATTGAGACCATCCTGGCTAACACAGTGAAACCCCATCTCTAATAAAAATACAAAAAAATTAGCCGGGCGTGGTGGCGGGCACCTGTAGTCCCAGCTACTCGGGAGGCTGAGGCAGGAGAATGACGTTAACCCGGGAGGCGGAGCTTGCAGTGAGCAGAGATCGCACCACTGCACTCCAGCCTGGGCGACAGGGCGAGACTCCATCTCAAAAAAAAAAAAAAAAAAAAAAAAAAAAACCAGATAAAATTCCAGGCCCAGATTTTTTTTTTAACCAAATATTTAGGAAATGACATCAATATGGGGTTTTTTTGAGATAGTCTCGCTTTGTTGCCCAGGCTGGAGTGCGGTGACGCGATCTCGGTGATACTGGCAGGAGGCAGCTGAATGCCAGGCAGATGGGGCGGGTTCCCGGTGAAACCCACCTCCAAGCCAAAGACAGTTTAAAGCCTGACAGCTGAGCTACAAGTTAAATCCTCAGACTAGATGAAGAACTTGCCTTCCTGTTTGCCACACTTTCCTCTGATTGATCCCCATCCTTCACCTATTTTACACATACCTACCCTTTCCTAATTTTTATTTTTGAGGTGGAGTCTCGCTCTGTTTGCCCAGGCTGGAGTGCAGTGGTGTGACCTCAGTTCACTGCAATCTCTGCCTCCCGGGTTCAAGCGATTCTTCTGCTTCAGCCTCCCAAGTCACTGGGACTACAGGCACGCGAACCACGCCCAGGTAATTTTTGTATTTTTAGTAGAGATGGGGTTTCACCACATTGACCAGGATGGTCTTGAACTCCTGACCTTGTGATCCGTCTGCCTCAGCCTCCTAAAGTGCTGGGATTACAGGCGTGAGCCACCGTGCCCGGCCTCTTATAATTGGTTTTCTACACTGTCATGCCCACTTTAACCTTTTCTGCATACTCACAAACCCATCAGCAAGCTCTGCAAGCACTCCGCATCCTGAGTCCATAAAAAGCCCCAGACCCAGCCACACAGGTGGACTTTCCTGCCTTCAGGTAGGGGAACCACCCCTGCATCCCCTGGTCCGCTGAAAGCTGTTTCACTGCTCAATAAAGTTCTTCTCCGCCCTCCTCACCCTTCAATGTCCAGTGTATCCTTATCTTGAGTGCGGTACACGAGCTCGGGAATGGCCGAACACAGTACAAGCTATAACACAGGTGAGTTGGGGCACGCCAGTGTGGCCAAGCAGGGCCCAGGTGGGGCATCACTGGCCAGGGGTCCCCGGCTTGCAAAGTGACCGAGAAGAAAAATCCTAAGTCATCAACTCACTGCAACCTCCGCCTCCCATGCCGCAGGCACGGGACTACAGGCACGCACCACTGCACCCAGCTAATTTTTGTATTTTTAGAGACAGGGTTTTGCTATGTTGTCCAGGCTGGTCACGGACTCCTGGCCTCAGTCGATCCCCCCTTCGGCCTCCCAAAGTGCTGCGATTACAGGCATGAGCCACCGTGCCTGGTTTTTTGTTTTTGCTTTTAAGTTAAATAGGCATGGTGGCTCATGTCTGTGGTCCTAGTGACACAGGAGGTTGAGGTAAGAGGATGGCTGAGCCCAGAAGCTCGAGGCTGCAGTGAGCCGTGATCGTGCCACCACACTGTAGCCTGGGTGACACAGTGAGACCTTGTTTCAAAAAAAGAAAAAGAAATAACAAGACCTATGAAATCTATACGTTGAAAACCACAAATTGCTAAGATACTAAAGATAAGAAAAAGATTCCTCATGTTCACGGATTAGAAGCCTCGATATAAAGAAGTCAGTTCTCCCCAAACTGATCTGTAGACTTGACACAAGCCTAACCCTAATCCGAGAGGATTTTTTTTTGCAGAAACTGATAAACTGATTTTTTTAAATGTATAAGGAAATGTAGCAGACAGATTAGCCACAGCAACATTAATAAAAAGAACAAAAGTTAGAGAATTTACCCTATTGATTTCAAGACATATACTATATATCTACAGTAATCAAGACCATCTGGTACTGAGGAAAAGACACACACACAACAGCAGAATCGAGTTCAGATAGATTCATACTGAAAGGCACAGAAGGGGAGAAAATATTTACATTACGTACGTATAAAAAACAATTCACAAGTGGAATAAAGAACTCTTACACAAGTCAATTACTAAGGCAAAAAACTCCATTTTTAAAAACGGCCAGGTCATTCTGGCTCAAGAGCGCAGAATGACTTGGAGGCAGTGAGAGTGTAGGAAGGGATGGACTTGGCAGATTTTCTTTTCATTCTTACCATTTCAGGATAGAATCCAAAATCACTCAACACATAAAGCTGAGAAAATGTTAACTCATTCTTTCTTTTCCCCGCCTGACTTTATTGCCCGGGCTGGAGTGCAGTGGTCACATTTCAGCTCACTGCAACCTTGACCTCCTGGGCTCAGCTGATCCCCCCACCTCAGCCTCCTGAGTAGCTGGGACTACAGGTGCGCAATACCACGCCCAGCTATTTTTTAAAATTTTTATAGAGTCAGGATCTTGTTGGTCTCAAACTCCCAGACTCAAGCAATCCGCCTGCTACAGCCTCCCAAAGTGCCGGGATCACAGGTGTGAGCCACCCTACCCAGCCTAATTTTTTTTTTTTAGAAACAAGGTTTTTCTCTGTTGCCCAGGCTGGAGTGCAGTGGTGCGATCTTGGCTCACTGCAGCCTTGAAATCCTGGACTCAAGAGAGCCTCCCTTCTCAGCATCCCAAGCAGCTAAGACTACAGGAATGTGCCACCATGCCCAGCTAACTTTAAAATTTTCTATAGAGACACGGTCTGGCTTTGTTGCCCAGGCTGGTCTCAAGTGATCCTCCTGCCTCAGCCTCCCAAAGTGCCGGGATTATAGGTGCAAGCCACTGCTTGTCACCAAAATGTGACTTATTCTTTTTTTTTTTCTTTTTTGAGACAGAGTCTCACTCTGTTGCCCAGGCTGGAGTGCAGTGGTGCAATCTCAGCTCACTGCAACCTCCACCTTCCAGGCTCAAGCGATTCTCCTGCCGTAGCCTCCTGAATAGCTGGGACTACAGGCACGCACCACCATGCCTGGCTAATTTTTGTATTTTTAGTAGAGATTGGGTTTTGCCATGTTGGCTAGGCTGGTCTTGAACTCCTGACCTCAGGTGAGCCACCCGCCTCAGCCTCCCAAAGTGCTGGGGATTACAGGCGTGAGCCACCATGTCTGGCTAAAACCTAGATTTTTAGAAAGGAATGAAGACCACTGGAAATGGTAAATACCTAGGTAAAACACCATTTTTTGCTTTTTTGTTTGTTTGGAGACAGGGTCTTGCTCTGTCACCCAGGCTGGAATGCAGTGGTGTGATAAGGGATCATGGCAGCCTCAACCTCTCAGACTCAAGTGATCCTCCCAACACAGCCTCCTGAATAGGTGGGACTACAGGCGTGAGCCACCATGCCAGCTAAGTTTTTAGAAATTTTTTGCAGAGACGGGGTCTATGTTGCTCAGGCTGATCTTGAATTCCTTGGCTCAAGCGATCCTCCTGCCTTGGGTCATGGTCACCAAAGTGCCGAGATCACAGGAGCCAACCCTTTCTGATGTCTATTTCTTTTTTTTTTTTTTTTTGAGACAGAGTCTCACTCTGTCACCCAAACTGGATGGAGTGCAATGGTGCAATCTTGGCTCCATGCACCCTCCACCACCCAGGTTCAAGCGATTCTCCTGCCTCAGCCTGCCAAGTGGCTGGGATTACAGGCGCGCGCCACCACACCCAGCTAATTTTTTTGTATTTTTAGTACAGATGGGCTTCACCATGTTGGCCAGGATAGTCTTGAACTCCTGACCTCAGGTGACCCGCCCGCCTCGGCCTCTCGAAGTGCTGGGATTACAGGCGTGAGCCACCAACCTGGACTGCCTATTTTCTTGGGGTAATGAGTCCGGGAGTTTACCACCTGATGTTTGAAGTAGCACCTCACAACTTCATTCTTCCTAAACTTGGTTTAAATTTCAAGGGGGCCGGGAGTGGTGGCTCACGCCTGTAATTCCAGCACTTTGGGAGGCTGAGGTGGCTGAATCACCTGAGATCAAGAGTTTGAGACCAGCCTGGCCAACGTGGTGAAACCTCATCTCTACTAAAAATACAAAAATTAGCTGGGTGTGACGGTGTGCATCTGTCATCCCAGCTAGTTGGGAGGCTGAGGCAGGAGGATGGCTTGAACCCGGGAGGAGGAGGTTGCAGTGAGCTGAAATTGCACCACTGGACGTCAGCCTGGGTGACAGAGTGAGACCCTGTCTCCAAAAAAAAACTTTCAAGGGGATCCCATGTCAACAGAAAGGTTATAACACAGTTAAAGGAGAGGCCTGGTGTGCAGCCGCAGCTACACGAGCAGCACGTGCTGCAACCTGCTGCAAGTGACGAGCTGCCATCAGCGTTATTCGCAGTCTTCATTTCTGGAGGGCTAAGTTCCAACCTTCAGTCAGAACTCTTTTTTTTTTTTTTTTTTTTTGAGACAGAGTCTCCCTCTGTCGCCCAGGCTGGAGTGCAGTGGCGCGATCTCGGCTTGCTGCAAGCTCCGCCTCCCGGGTTCACGCCATTCTTCTGCCTCAGCCTCCTGAGTAGCTGGGACTACAGGCGCCCGCCACCACGCCCGGCTAATTTTTTGCAGTTTTAGTAGAGACGGGGTTTCACCGTGTTAGCCAGGATGGTCTTGATCACCACACCTCGTGATCCACCAGCCTCGGCCTCCCAAAGTGCTGGGATTACAGGTGTGAGCCACCAGGCCTGGCCTCAGTCAGAACTCTTTTAGTGACATCATTATCTTTAAAAAGCAAACAAGGTGGCCGGGCACGGTGGCTCAAGCTTGTAATCCCAAAACTTTGGGAGGCTGAGGAGGGTGGATCACCTGAGGTCAGGAGTTTGAGGCCAGCCTGACCAACATGGAGAAACCCCATCTCTACTAAAAATGCAAAATTAGCCCGGCGTGATGGCACATGCCTGTAATCCCACCTACTCAGGAGGCTGAGGTAGAAGAATCACTTGAACCCAGGAGGTGGAGTTTGCAGCGAGCTGAGACCGTGCCGTTGCACTCCAGTCTGCGCAACAAGAGTGAAACTCCGTCTCAAAACAAAACAAAACAAAAAAAAGCAAACAAGGCTTTGGGAGGCTGAGGCAGGTGGATTGCTTCTTGCGGCCAGGAGTTCGAGACCAGCCTGACCAACATGGAGAAACCCTGTCTCTACTAAAAATACAAAATTAACTGGGTGTGGTGGCACACACCTGTAATCCCAGCTACTCAGGAGGCTGAGGCAGGAGAATCGCTTGAACCCTCGAGGGGGAGGTTGCAGTGAGCCGAGATCTCACCACTGCACTCCAGCCTGGGTGACAGAGTCAGACTCAGTCTCAAAAATAAATAAATAAATAAAAATTAAAAATTAAAAGCAAACAAAAAGGGTCGTGTTTTACAAATCCAGCATATCCCAGTCCGTTCTGCTGGCAGCAGCCCCAGGGCCCGCACACATGCCTAGGCAGACAAGACCGCACACGTGCAGGGACGCTGAGCTTCTGAAATGGCGGGGACCCGTGTCCTCCCTCCCCACGCCAGGGCAGTCACTCTATGACCTCGGCTCCTTCACAGCCCTGGCTGTAGCCTGAGGCCCCCGCATGGCGAGCATCCCCACCAGACGTTGGCGGACGAGAGCCCTGCTGACGCCAGCCCCTTCCCCCACCACACCCACCACACTTCCCGGTCCGACGCAGGACTACCTGTTCCCGGGCAGACACAGAGCACAGAGTGCCGGGTCCCACGTCAGCCCCTGACGCACCTGCTGTCTCTTCAACACCGTGCCCTGCTCCCTGCTGGCTGGAGAGCCCTCACTCAGACCCCAGAGCCCTGAGCCTGCCCTTGGGAACCTCTCCTGCCACACAGCCGGGTACGTCCTCTTCCGTGGCGCTGTCCTGTGCGTCCTCTTCCGTGGCGCTGTCCTGGGCCCTGGGCACATGTGCACACAGCCGGGTGCATCCTCTCCCCGGACACGTCGGTGCCATCACAGCTCAGCATTCATTTGTTCAACAGTTACGATGCATCGATCACATGCCTCGCTCTGTTCTCAGAGCTGGGGACTCAGTGGTAACAAAATAAACCAAACAGGCAAAAATCTCCGCCTGCAGCAGCTTGCAGTTTAGCAGGTCCCTGCTCCTCAGAATGCAGCAGCTTGCAGTCTAGCAGGTCCCTGATCCTCAGAAGACTTAAAGATCTTCAGGGGTAAAAAAATAAAATAAAATACGTGTGTTCTTATTTCTGTACTTCCAGGTGCAATCTCAGTGTGTGCAGCAAACGTTTTATAAAACAGCTGCTGCTGAACTCAAACTACTGTTGGGGAAAAACTGTGGCCAACTTTGTAAGAACAGATATGAAAACATCTTAAAAGGAAGTCTATTTTTGTTCTGTTTTAAATATTTTACTATGTATTATGTGAAATACAGAAAGAAATATATGGAACTTATCAGCCAGGCGTGGTGGCTCACGCCTGTAATCCCAGCACTTTGGGAGGCCGAGGCGGGCGGGTCACAAGGTCAGGAGATCGAGACCATCCTGGCTAACACAGTGAAACCCCGTCTCTACAAAAATACAAAAACATTAGCCAGGCATGGTGGTGGGCGCCTGTAGTCCCAGCTACTCGGGAGGCTGAGGCGGAGAATGGTGTAAACCCGGGAGGTAGAGCTTGCCGTGAGCCGAGATTGCGCCACTGCACTCCAGCATGGGTGACAGAGTGAGACTCCGTCTCAAAAAAACAACAAAAAATATATGGAACATATAAATTATGACGCATAAACACCATGATCCCGTCTCTAATTTAAAAACTGGAAAATTATCAATAACTTGGAAGTTTCATTTTCCCCATATATACCTTAAATTCAATGCTATTCTCTTGCTTCTAAAAAATTACCTCATGTTTATCCCTAAACGCTATTTAGTTTTAATTTTTTGAGCTTAAAAATACGGCCTAGCACTGGATTTACTTTTCTGTAATCTGCTTTTTTTTCCCTTTGAGACAGGGTCTTGCTATGTTGCCCAGGCTGGCCTCAAACTCCCAGGCTGAAGTGATCTCCCACCTTCAGGCTCTGAGCAGCTGGGACTATAGGCACACAGCATCGTGCCTGGCTTGATCTGCTTCTGAAACGCCTATGTTCCTAAGATTCGTCTACACTGCAGATTGTAGCTACAATTCATTCATCTCCAGTGTGGTCACATTCTATTCTGTGAACAGACCACAACTGATCCATCCACTCTTGCACCGAAGGACATCTGGGCTGTTCTCAGCTTCTGTTACCAAGTTGCTTGGAACGTTCCTGAGCAGCAGGCGCGGTGGGTGGCGAAGGGCGGACAGCGTGAGGCTGATGCAGCTACCATGAGCAGCACAGACACTGGCAGCAGGAGTGGGCGACCGTCACAGCAACAAGCAACTGAGGCGTGAGAAGACAGGCAGTGCCCCCACTCCCTGGGAAATGCAAATTAAACCACAGAGCACTACTATGCACACACCTATCAAAACTGCTTAAAAAATAATCCCAGAACTTTGGGAGGCCAAGGTGGGCAGATGGCTTGAGGTCAGGAGTTCAAGACCAGCCTGGTCAACATGGTGAAACCCTGTCTCTGCCAAAAAATACAAAAATTACCTCGGTGTAATGGCGCATGCCTGTAGTCCCAGCTACTCAAGAGGCTGAGGCAGGAAAATCGCTTGAATCCGGGAGGCAGAGGTTGCAGTGAGCCGAGATCGCGCCACTGCACTCCAGCCTGGGCGACAGAGCAAGACTCCATCTCAAAAAATAATAATAATAATAAGGCTGGATGCAGTGGCTCATGCCTATAATCCCAGAACTTTGAGAGGCCAAGGTGGGCATGTCACTTGAGCTCAGGAGTTTGAGACCAGCCTGGACAACACAGCGAAACCCCATCTCTACAGAAAATACAAAAGTTCTGCATTTTTTGTATTGCACCTGCAGTCCCAGTTACTCGAGAGGCTGAGGCAAGAGAATCGCTTGAACCCAGGAGGCGGCGGCTGCAGTGAGCCAAGATCGCGCCGCTGTATTCCAGCCTGGGCAACAGAGTGAGACTCCATCTCGAAAAAAAGAAAAAAGCTAATTAAATTTTTAAAAAGTAATAGAAGCCAGGTGTTGTGGGAAGTCAGGGACCCTGAACAGAGGGACCGGCTGGAGCTGTGGCAAAGGAACATAAATTGTGAAGATTTCATGGACATTTACCAGTTTCCAAATAATACTTTCATAATTTCTTAAGCCTGTCTTACTTTAATCTCTTAATCCTGTTATCTTCATAAACTGAGGATGTATATCACCTCAGGGCCACTATAATTGTGTTAACTGTACAAACTGTAAAACGTGCGTTTGAACCATATGAAATCAGTACACCTTGAAAAAGAACAGAATAACCGCGATTTTCAGGGAACAAGGGAAGACAACCATAAGGTCTGACTGCCTGTGTGGTCGGGCAAAATATAGCCATATTTTTCTTCTTGCAGAGAGCCTATAAGCGGACGTGCAAGTAGGGAAGATATCACCAAATTCTTTTCCTAGCAAGAATTAATACTCCGGGAAAGGAATGCATTCCTGGGGGGAGGTCTACAGAAGGCCGCTCTGGGAGTGCCTGTCTTATGTGGTTGAGATAAGGACTGAAATACGCCCTGGTCTCCTGCAGTACCCTCAGGCTTACTAGGATTGGGAAACCCCACCCTGGTAAATTTTTGGTCAGACTGGTTCTCTGCTCTGGAACCCTGTTTTCTGTTAAGATGTTTATCAAGACAATACATGCACCGCTGAACACAGACCCTTATCAGGAGTTCCGCTTTTGCCCTTTGCCTTGTGATCTTTGTTCTCCTTTTTGCCCTTTGAAGCATGTGATCTTGTGACCTACTCCCTGTTCTTGCACCCCCTCCCCTTCTGAAATCCTTAATAAAACTTGCTTGTTTTGTGGCTCAGGCGGGCATCACGGTCCTACCGATATGTGATGTCACCCGGGAGGCCCAGCTGTAAAATTCCTCTCTTTGTACTCTTTCTCTTTATTTCTCAGCTGGCCGACACTTATGGAAAATAGAAAGAACCTACATTGAAATATTGGGGGTAGGTTCCGCCAATAACCAGGCATGATGGCTCATGCCCGTAATCCTAGCACTTTTGGAGGCTGAGGAATGCAGATTGCTTGAGGCCAGGAGTTTGAGACCAGCCTGACCAACACGGCAAAACCCCATCTCTACTAAAAATACAAAAATTAGCCAGGCATAATTAGCCAGGCATGGTGGCGCACGCCTGTAATCCCAGCTACTTGGAAGGCTGAGGCAGGAAAATCGCTTGAACCCAGGAGGCAGAGGTTGCAGTGAGCCGAGATCGCACCACTGCCCTCCAGTCTGAGTGACAAGGCGAGACTCTGCCTCAAAATATTAATAATAATGACATGGGTTTGTATTTTATGTTCTGTGATTTCCTTTACTAGCTAGTCACTTTTGTTGTAGTTTACAAAAATATCATCAGTCTGTGACACTGGAAATTTTAAAAACTTAAACCTTGTCCTTCAGCACAAACAGTCGAGGAAGAATTCTTCTGGTGTGTACCTAAGAGTGGAACTTCTGGGTGCCCAAGAACAGGCAGGCTCAGCCTGAGGAGGTGTGCCAACTGCTCTCCGAGGACTGCACCAGTGGCCACTGGAGCTTAGGGCTCTCTGCCATTCCTGCAGCCTCAACAATGACTGGTACGGCCAGGCTCCCCAGTGCTTGCCTGGCCTGATAAGGGTAGGCGTCTCCAGCCTACCTTCAAGGCCATTCTGTCTGTGGTGCCCAGTGGACATATCCAGGACACTGACCCTTCACTGGTTAAAAATGTTACAAGTATCTTCCAGTTCACAGTTCTTTTTTTACTTATGATGGTGTGTCTTTTGATGAGCACAAGCTTTTTTTTTTTTTTACCAATTGTAGTAAAAAACATATAACATCAAATTCAGCATCTGAACCATTCAAATGCCCCAGTGTTCACTACACGCCCATCGCTGAACAACAGCCCTCCTCCAAGTCACCTCTGAGGTCACGGAATATATTCCAGCTTTCTGAATCTCTCAATCTGTTTTCCCCCTTTTTTGTTCAAGAAATCCTTCCTGACCCTAAGGTGCTATTCTATCTTCTGACACTTGTCACCCACAGGAATCTGCTTCATCAGGAGTTGGCCTGGGCATGGCAGGAGATACAGACCAGCTCCTATCTGCCTGAGGCCCGCCCAGTGCCCCAGGTCCCAGGAGCATCCATGGAGCAGCCCGTCTCTCCCTGGGACCCACAGGTGCCTCTGGCTTACTGCAAACCTCCACACGGGAGGCCTATCGGGGCTCTCCATTTTGCTCCATTTTGAGCGTTCTTTATTTAAAAACCTCTGAAATTATCTGAGGCCATTTCCAAAACTTTTACAAAAGCTACACACTCTGGCCGGGCGTGGTGGCTCACACCTGTAATCCCAACATTTTGGTAGGCCGAGGAGGGCAGATCACCTGAGGTCAGGAGTTTGAGACCAGCCTGGGCAACACAGTGAAACCCCATCTCTGCTAAAAATACAGAAATTAGCAGGGCGTGGTGGCAGGTGCCTGTAATCCCAGCTACTCAGCAGGCTGAAGCAGAAGAATCGTTTGAACTCGGGAGGTGGAGGCTGCAGTGAGCCAAGATCACGCCACCACACTCCAGCCTGGGTGACAGAGCGAGACTCCATCTACAAAAAAAAAAAAAAAAGGCTGGGCACGGTGGTTCACGCCTGTAATCCCAGCACTTTGGGAGGCCGAGGTGGGTGGATCACGAGGTCAGGAGATCGAGACCATCCTGGGTAACATCGTGAAACCCCGTCTCTACAAAAAATACCAAAAAAAATTAGCCAGGTATGGTGGTAGGCGCCTGTAGTCCCAGCTACTCGGAAGACTGAGGCGGGAGAATCGCGTGAACCCAGGAGGGGGAGCTTGCAGTGAGCAGAGATCGCGCCACTACACTCCAGCCTGGGCAACAGAGCAAGACTCCGTCTCAAAAATGCTAAAAATTCTTTGGCATTTCTAACCACATCATAGATAATAGTACTTAAAATAATATTTCAACATAAGCATTCCATTATGAAGCCCAGAAGGGTTTTAACAGCAATTGCAAGGTAAACCCTGTGGGTCACAGCACCTCCACGGTTCTGAGTTCTGGGCTGTAAGGACTGAAGTCTGGGCGCCGCTTTCACCAAGAGACAGAAGCAGGCGTCAGGGCTGCTCTAAGGTACTCGGCCAACGGTGAGCGTCCCGGCTTCTCACTACTGCCTCGCTCTCTCCCCAGCCTCCTGTGGTCCCCTCAAGACGGTGGCTGGGCAGGTGGCCTCAAGAGACACTGCCTGAGGGGTGGGAGGATGGAGTGCTCAGAGAGAGACATTCCAGGCCACAAAGATCACACATCCTGCAATGGACGGTCTGAATATACAGATGCTAAGAAGGTGGCTGTTAGGGCCTGGCGCGGTGGCTCACGCCTGCAATCCCAGCACTTTGGGAGGCCAAGGTGGGCGGATCCCCTGAGGTCAGGAGTTTGAGACCAGGTGGTCAACATGGTGAAACCCTATCTGTACTAAAAATACAAAATTAGCCGGGTGTGGTGGTAGGTGCCCGCAATCCCTACTGTAAGCTACTTGGGAGGCTGAGGCAGGAGAATCACTTGAACCCAGGAGGTGGAGGTTGCAGTGAGCCAAGATGGCACCACTGCACTCCAGCTTGGGCAACAAAGAGACCCTGTCTCAACAATAAATAAAAAATAAAAATACAAAAATCAGCCAGGTATGGTAGTGCACGCCTATAGTCCCAGCTACTCAGAAGACTGAGGCAGGAGAATCACTTGAACCCAGGAGGCAGAGGCTGCAGTGAGCTGAGACCGCACCACTGCACTCCAGCCTGGGCAACAGAGCGAGACTCTGTCTCACTAAAAAAAAAAAAGAAAGAAAAAAAGAAGGCTGTTAGGAACCCTGGACCCTGGGGCAAGGGGAACAACTCTAGAAAGAACAGATGACGTCTGAGGAGAAGGGGGAGGAGAGGGAAGGAGACAACAGGTGCTGCGGACTGCTGGGGAGTGGGGCAAAGACAAGTCACCTAAGGATACAAAGGAAACACGGAGGAACTACCAAGAGCGACAGTCACACTGGGATGGGGAAGACACAGCAGGGGCTGGGTCAGCAAACAGGCATGACACAGCACAGGGAACTGCAAAGAAGGCACCAGCAAACACCTCTGGGAGAGACAGTGGAGACAGGGAGATGGAGACCGGGCAGGGAGAGACGGTGCAGACCGGGAGATGGAGACCGGGCAGGGAGAGACGGTGCAGACGGGGAGATGGAGACCGGGCAGGGAGAGACGGTGCGGACGGGGAGATGGAGCAGGAGAGGCAGTGCAGACAGGGAGATGGAGACGGGGCAGGGAACTACCTCTTTGCTCTAGATGCCCTTGGCTCATTCTATACAAAAAAAAAAAAATGCTAAAAATACAAATACGAAAAATAAAATACAACTGGCATTTCTTTTATCCTGCTGGGGAATCTTAATTTAAAATCTGTGATGAACCATGTAAAAACTGACTCCTGGCTGGGCATGGTGGCCAAACCTGTCATCCCAGCACTTTGGGAGGCCAAGGTGGCCGGATCACGAGGTCAGGAGATCAAAACCATCCTGGCCAACATGGTGAAACCCTGTCTCAACTAAAAAATACAAAAATTAGCTGGACGTGGTGGCAGGTGCCTATAGTCCCAGCTACTCGTGAGGCTGAGGCACAAGAATCGCTTGAACCCGGGAGGTGGAGGTTGCAGTGAGCTGAGATCGCGCCACTGCACTCCAGCCTGCAGCCTGGGCGACAGAGCAAGACTCCATCTCAAAAACAAACAAACAAACAAAAACCTGACTGCCAAAGGATACTCAGACAGGTAGGTCAGGCAAGGGAAGGACTGACAATCAGAGCATGCTAGGGACAGGGACTTGGAACACAGTTAAAAGGGTAAAAGCCCCACAGTTTGAATGTGTATTTCTGGATTTTTATTTGGAATAGATATTATCTATTCCAAAAAAAAACCAATTAACTCTGTAAATACATTTGAAGAAATTATAAACAAGAGTCAACAAAGCAAGCTAGAGAAAAGACGCTGTGTGCCACATCACAGGTGTCCCTCACCTTTACTCTTTTTTTTTTTTTTTTGGAGACCAATTCTCACTCTGTCGCCCAGGCTGGAGTGCAGTAGTGCACTTTCAGCTCACTGCAACCTCCGCCTCCCGGGTTCAAGCGATTCTCCTGCCTCAGCTTCCCGAGTAGCTGGGATCACAGGCATCTGCCGCCATGCCCAGATAATTTTTGTATTGTTAGCAGAGATGAGGTTTTGCTATATTGGCCAGGTTGGACTCAAACTCCCGGCCTCAAGTGATCCGCCCACCTCAGCCTCTCAAAGTGATGGGATTACAGATATGAGCCAGTGTGCTAGGCCTTTCCTCCTAACTTAAAATGAATTTCAAATGTAAAGACTTTCCAGCCAGCCATGGCAGTTCATGCCTGTAATCCCAACACTTTGGAAGGCTGAGGTGGGGAGACTGCTTGAGCCTAGAAGTTTGATCATTCTGGGCAACATGGTGAAACCCCATCTCTATTAAAAAAAAAATACAAAACCTCGCCAGGCGTGATGGTGCACACCTGTGGTCCCAGTTACTCAGGTGGTTGGGATGGGAGGATCACTCGAGCCCAGGAGGTCAAGGCTGCAGGGAGCCGAGATCGCGCCACCGCACTCCAGCCTGATTGACAGAGCAAGACCCTGTCTCAAAAAGAAAAAGAATTCCTAAAGTCCCTGGAAACACAGAAATCCCCAAAAGATTTCAGCTTTCCTCCTTAATTCTAAGAATAAAAAGCAACAGTGACGCTGAGCTTAACGCAACACGAGAACAGCAAGAGAAAATAAAACTGCTTCCACGACCATCACCAAGCATCCAAGTACGAGAGGAAGTGAATCTGAGCTGGAGCCATGGCAGCGCCCGGCCGAGCCAGGGAGGAGCAGACAGGCAGGGCAGCTGGCCCTTTTCACACAGTAACAAGCCCCATGCTCGCTCACACACAGAGTGCCACAGAAAACGAACGCCTGCCCTCGTGAGTCACAAAGTTAACGTCAAGAAGCAACAAGACCAGCGGCCACACCTGAGGAAGGATCAACTGCCTCAACCCATAGCTGCCACCCTGCCCAGAACCACGGTTTCCTGAAACTATAAAACCATTCCAAAGGTATGATTAGCTACAGAGAAACAAAACCAAACCCCACATGCTGAAGCCCTTTTAATTCACAGGCTCATCTACTGCCCCAGGTCCTAATAGAGCATTCAGTGAATGTTTGCTGCATTAATTTTATTGGTATTGACTTGGGTCTGGAAACCTAATAAAGATTTTTTTTTCTTATAAACTGATGCTTAGAATACAGTAATTCAAAAAGAAAAGCAGATCAGAAGTTGAACAAAATAACTCTAGATATACATTTGAATACAAAGAATTGAACAGGCCAGGCATGGTGGCTCAGGCCTGTAATCCCAGTACTTTGGGAGGCCAAGGCAGGCGGATCATGAGGTCAGGAGATCGAGACCAGCCTGGCCAACATGGTGAACCCCCGTCTCTACCAAAAATACAAAAATTAGCCGGGTGTGGTGGCGGGCACCTGTAGTCCCACCTACTTGGGAGGCTGAGGCAGGAGAATCGCTTGAACCTGGGAGGCAGAGGTTGCACTGAGCCGAGATCATACCATTGCACTCCAGCCTGGGCGACAGAGTCAGACTCTGTCTCAATTAAAAAAAAAAAAAAAATCAAACATTCTCAAAACCCTATTACTTGGAGAGCAGGTTATCCAACACGACACTCATGCCCTCCTGGGCATCGGGCACCCAAGTACCTCGGGCCTCACCCTCCCAGTCCCAAGCGCACATCACTTTTTTTTTTTCCGAGAGGGAGTCTCGCTCTGTTGCCCAGGCTGGAGTGCAGTGGCGCGATCTCCACTCACTGCAAGCTCTGCCTCCCAGGTTCACGCCATTCTCCTGCCTCAGCCTCCCGAGTAGCTGGGACTACAGGCACTCGCAACCATGCCCAGCTAATTTTTGTATTTTTAGTAGAGATGGGGTTTCACCATGTTAGCCAGGATGGTCTCCCATCTCCTGACCTTGTGATCCGCCCGCCCCTGCCTCCCAAAGTGCTGGGACCACAGGCGTGAGCCACCGCGCCCGGCCAGCGCACATCACTTTCGATGGTGCAAACAGCAGACAAAAAGTCCAGGTGACACCAATGAGGCCACAGGTTATGACACCTGGGTAGCGACTATTCAATCAAGGTTTGAACCTCTCCATACAAAGGGGGCCTAGAACAAGCAAGCACCCCCAGGAACAGAACGAGTCTGAAGACACGAGGGGTCTTCCGTTACCGCAGCGCTGCTGGTCAAATCACTCACGTCTGTGCAACGCTAGAGGAGAAAGCTCCTACAGCAGAATCGTTACTGCAACCAAAAATATTCCAGAAAACCTTAACACAGTCCCAAATATGAAAGACAAGTGTTCTTCATAAGATCAGTAACCACGAGGGCATGCTGCTTGCTGGTCTTCTACCCTCACAATACTAAATCCGCAGGATTCTGGTCCGGTGCACGCCCTGGCCCAGGCAGGCCTCTGCTGACCCCCGCAGGCTCTCCTGAGGATCCCCAGCCAGATGAGTCTGGACATACTTCCTATCACGGAAGAAAAGGCATAAAACCAGCAATCGATTCAGTAGAAATCTACTCTCATGGGGAAGAATTTTTTCTTTCTTTTTCTTCTTTCTTTCTTTGAGACGGAGTCTTGCTCTGTCGCCCAGGCTGGAGTGCAGTGGCACAATCTCGGCTCACTGCAGCCTCTGCCTCCCAGGCTCCAGTGATTCTCCTGCCTCAGCCTCCAGAGTAGCTGGGACTACGGCACGCATCACTGCTCCCGGCTAATTTTTTGTGGTTGTTGTTGTTGTTGTTGTTTTTGAGACGGAATCTCACTCTGTCGCCCAGGCTGCAGTGCAGTGGCGCCATCTCGGCTCACTGCAAGCTCCGCCTCCCGGGTTCACGCCATTCTCCTGCCTCAGCCTCCCGAGTAGCTGGGACTTACAGGCGCCCGCCACCACGCCCAGCTAATTTTTTTTTTTTTTTTTTTTGTATTTTTAGTAGAGACGGGGTTTCACTGTGTTAGCCAGGATGTCTCAATCTCCTGACCTCGGGATCCGCCCGCCTCGGCCTTCCAATTTTTGTATTTTTAGTAAAGATGGGGCTTCACCATGTTGGCCAGGCTGGTCTCAAACTCGTGACCTCAGGTGATCCACCCACCTCGGCTTCCCAAAATGCTGGGATGACAGGCATGAGCCACCACGCCCGACTGATTTTTGTATTTTTATTTTTTCGGGGGGGGGGGACAGTGCGAACACAGTCCCTCCACTACCACAAATTACGCAGTCGAGTTTCCCACATTTGGGGAAAACGCAGGGCTCAGCACATCCGGAGTGCAATGGCTAAGCCTTGCCCTGGGAAAACCACCTTCGCGATCATGGTATCTCCCCTGCCAGGTAAGTATGATTTTTGTATTTTTAATACAGATGGGGGGTTTCACCATGTTGGCCAGGCTGGTCTCGAACTCCAGACTTCAAGTGATCCGCCTGCCTCAGCCTCCCAAAGTGCTTGAATTACAGGCCTGAGCCACTGCGCCCAGCCTCTTTTCCTTTCTTTTTGAGATGGGGTCTCACTCTGTCACCCAGGCTGGGGTGCAATGGTGGGACCACAGCTCCCTATAGCCTGGAAATCCTGAGCTCAAGTTCTCCTCCCACTTCAAGCAGCTGGGACCACAGGCATGTGCCTGCACTGTGCCAGGCTAGAACTTTATCTGGATATAATAATCACAACATTCAAATCCTCAACTTCACATAACACATAAATTCATAAAAATACCTATGACCACAATCCTACTTGCAGTATCATATCTACTTAGTGACCTTTGCCCTGTTCATTCCGTGACCAATCAAACGGCACACCCACCCTGGCTGCGGCTCCACCCCACTGTACAGTGGACTGACAGGATGCTTCCACTGAGCAGACCACAGAGCAGAAGCTCAAGACACAGTGGATCTGCCACAGTTCATAAAATGCTACAGATGGCATCTGGGTATTTCCAGCACTTCCAGCGGGAACCTGCTCTGAAACGTTAACTGATGGAAACGGCCCTGACTTTCCCACACTCACCCCCTGGCCTAGGGCTGCTCTTAGAGAAATCCACCCTGGGGTGATGGCTGGCCACCACCTCCCATGCGTGGGGCTGTCCCTGGTGAAGCACATACATAGGGTTTCAGAGTGCCTCTGCAACTATGACGAAAGTCAAATGATTCCAGTGGGTCTAGTATGCAACCAAGTATAAGGTGCACCAATTTAACCCTGACAAGCCAACCGTAAAACATGCGAAATTTCAGGGCCAGGCGCGGTGGCTCACGCCTGTAATCCCAGCACTTCGGGAGGCCAAGGTGGGGGGATCACGAGCTCAGGAGTTCGAGACTAGCCTCACCAACCTGGTGAAACCCCGACTCTACTAAAAATACAAAAATTAGCCAGGCGTGATGGTGCACATGCCTGTAGTCCCAGCTACTGGGGAAGCTGAGACAGGAGAATCACTTGAAGCCGGGAGGCGGAGGATGCAATGAGCCGAGATTGCGCCACTGCACTCCAGCCTGTCGACAGAGCGAGACTCCGTCTCAAAACAAACAAAAAAACCCCTAAATTTCAGAGGTAGTTAAGTAGTAAAACACATGCATGCACCTCAAAATTGAGACAGTATGATCTGACAAAACTTGTGATATCTGCTGTGAGTTTTATCTACACAGCAGCTGCAGCTTAGGAAACACTCACCACGTGCCTGCCATCTACTGAACAGAGCCCTTCCTAAGAGGCCTGTGAGACGGGCCTGGTCAGGGGGTGGGAGGGTAGCTCTGGGGTCACCTGTCTGAGCTGCCATTGACAGGGACTCAGTGGCCAGGCAAGTTACTCAACACCTCCCCATGTCGATCTCCTCTTTATCGAATGGGCATTAAACAGTCCAGCAAGGTATGTCTGGGAGCTGGCTTGAATAAAGCGGTCAGACCCTATGCCAGGCACACAGTTAATGTTAGCTATTATGATGATGATCTGTGCTTTTCGGCTAAGAAGACTGAGACTCAGGAAGGTGGAGTAACCTATTTGCAGTCACCGTGCTAAGAATCAGCAGGGCTGTAACTGAAATCAAAGTCAGCCTCCCAAGCACCGTACGTCGTGACTGATTCTCAGCATCCATTTCACAAAAGGCAGTAATTCTTCTCTGTCCTGATCACAAATAACTTATTTTCCTGTACATCAAGCCTTTTCTGAATAAGGTACTATATGGACCACTGTCATTTATTTTATTTTATTTTACTTTAGAGACAGAGTCTCACTATATCACCCAGGTAGGAGTGCAGTGGCTCAATCACAACTCACGGCAGCCTTGACCTCCTGGACTCCTGCAATCCTCCGAAGTAGTTGGGACTACAGGTGTGCAACCACCACACTTGGATAATTTTTTATTTTTTGTAGAGGCAGGATCTCCCTAAGTTGCCCAGGCTAGGCAAACTCCTGAGCTCAAGTGAGCCTCCCACCTTAGACTCCCAATGTGCTGGGATTACAGGTGTGAGCAACGGCACCCAGGCCACTGTCATATTTTTATTAATTAATTAATTAATTTTTTTTGAGACGGAGTCTCGATCACTCACCCAGGCTGGAGTGCAGTGGTGCGATCTCGGCTCACTGCAAGCTCCACCTCCCAGGTTCACGCCATTCTCCTGCCTCAGCCTCCCGAGTAGCTGGGACTACATACAAGCGCCCACCATCACACCCGGCTTTTTTTGTATTTTTAGTAGAGATGGGGTTTCATCGTGTTAGCCAGGATGGTCTCGATCTCCTGACCTCATGATCTGCCCGTCTCGGCCTCCCAAAATGCTGGGATTACAGGCGTGAGCCAGCGTGCCCGGCTATTAATTTATTTATTAAGACAGAGTCTTTCTATTGCTCAGGCTGCAGTGCAGTGGAGCAATCTCGGCTCACTGCAACCTCCACCTCCTGGGTTCAAGCAATTGTCCTGCCTCAGCCTCCTGAGTAGCTGGAATTACAGGTGCCTGCACCACACCTGGCTAATTTTCATATTTTTAGTAGAGATGGATGGGGTTTCGCCATGTTGGCCAGGCTGGTCTCAAACTCCTGACCCCAAGTGATCCACCCGTCTTGGCCTCCCGAAGTGCTGGGATTACAGGTGTGAGCCACCGTGCCTGGCCCCATATTTTTAAATAAAAGTAAAATAAGTACATATATAGACAAAGTTTACAAAGCTTAATACATGTTTTGTTGGCTATATTTTAATTAATTCTCAGCTTGAAGACACATTAATTATTGTCGCGTAGAATTTTAGATGTAAAAAGTATTTTCCTTAATTAAAAAAAAAATCCTGGGCCGGGCATAGTGGCTCACGCCTGTAATCCCAGCACTTTGGGAGGCTGAGGCGGATCACCTGAGGTCAGCGAGTTCAAGACCAGCCTGGCCAACATGGTGAAACCCCGTCTCTACTAAAAATATAAAAATTAGCCAGGTGAGGTGGCACGTGCCTGTAATCCCAGCTACTCAGGAGGCTGAGGCAGGAGAATCGCTTGAACCCAGGAGGCGGAGGTTGCAGTGAGCCAAGATCGCGCCACTGCACTCCAGTCTGGGTGACAGAGCAAGACTTTGTCTCAAGAAAAAAAAAAAATTAGCTGGGCACGGTGGCACGCCCCTATAATCCCAGCTACTGGGGAGGCTGAGGCAGGAGAATTGCTTGAACCCAGGAGGCGGAAGTTGCAGTGACAGCTGAGATCACGTCATTGCACTCCAGCCTGGGCAACAAGAGCCAGACTCCGTGAAAAAAAAAAAAAAAAAAATCTGCCATGTGCGGTCATGTGTGGTGGCTCACACCTGTAACCTGAGGTGGGAGGATCGCTCGAGCCCAGAGGTGAAGGCTGCAGTGACTGCACCACTGTAAACCAGCCTGGGCAAGAGTGTGAGACCTTGTCTCTTAAAACAAAAAAATCCAGCCCCGGGTGTGGTGGCTCACACCTGCAATCCCAGTACTTTGGAAGGCTGAGGTGGGTCAATCACTTGAGGTCAGGAGGTTGAGATCGGCCTGGCCAACATGGTGAAACCCCATCTCTAGTAAAAATACAAAAATTAGCCGGGCATGGTGGTGCACACCTGCAGTTCCAGCTACTCAGGAGGCTGAGGCAGGAGAGTCACTTGAACCCAGGAAGCAGAGGTTGCAGTGAGCCGAGATTGTGCCATGGCACTCCAGCCTGGGCAACAAGAGCGAGACCCCATCACATACACAAAAGACAGGGAAAAAAAAAAGAAGGCCAGGCACGGTGGCTCACCCTATAATCCTGACACTTTGGGAGGCCGAGGCAGGCGGATCACCTGATGTCCGGAGTTCGAGACCAGCCTGGCCAACATGGTGAAACCCCGTCTAGACTAAAAATACAAAAATTAGCCGGGCGTGGTGGCAGGCACCTGTAATCCCAGCTACTCTGGAGGCTGAGGCAGGAGAATCGCTTGAACCCGAGAGGCAGAGGTTGCAGTGAGCCGAGATCGCGCCGTTGCACTCCAGCCTGGGGTACAACAGCGAGACTTCGTCTCAAGAAAAACAAAAACAAACAAAAAAACCCCACAGTTTATTAATCTGCCTTATTGTCCTTTGCCTTTTAAAAATATAAGATAAGCCTGTTTAAGGCTTTACGGGGAGGCAGCTGTCAGTCAGCCAGCTGTTCTGGAGTCAGTCCAGGGCAAAGGCTGCTGTAGGAACAGCATTAGCACAACTTTGCCTATTTATCCTTGACCAGAGCAGGTTTACAAGGATGCCTATACCATGAACACCTGCACGCATCTCAGTCCGCCCACCTGGAGGTCAGACACACTAAGAGGCAGCTGGACCAGCTCCCTGTTCAAGGCCACTTCAGATTCTATGTGAGTTACAGTGCCCTTGTCTTAAAGTATTTTCATAAATGTGAATTAAGCAGTGCTCACACCAGGGAGAAGGATGCTGTGAGTCTGTCTGTTGGTCTGCTGGTGACAATCAGTTAGGGTTACCCAACCTGGCGGGATGATGCAAGAGAAAACAGCACCAACAGAAACCACATCGTAAGAGGTAATTTTGGGGAAAAAAGGGTAATTTTGTAAATCCTGTGTCGTCACTTTAACATGTATGATGACATTATTTGTGCTTATTCTTCAATATTATACCTTTATACTCGAGAATCTAAAAAACTGTTTAAGACCCACCCTGCATGGCTGTCCTGGGGATTACGGCTAATGCATATTCGGCAACCTTGTCCCAGAACACCTGTTCAACAAACCACGGTTTGCCTCATTTCAGAGTGTTTTGCTATTTGGACATGGGGTATTCTTTTTCATCCCCCACTGCAACCTCCACTTCCCAGGCTCCAGGGATCCTCCCACCTCAGCCCCTCAGCCTCTCGAGTAGCTGGGACCACAGGCATGCACCACCACGCCCAGCTAACTTTTGTATCTTCTGCAGAGATGGGGTTTCCTCATGTTACCCAGGCTGGTCTCAAATTCCTGAACTCGAGAGATCTATCCACCTCAGCCTCCCAAAGTGTTGGGATTACAGGTGTCAGCCACTGTACCTGCCCAAATTTTTGTATTTTTAGTAGAGACGGGGTTTCGCCATGTTGGCCAGGCTAGTCTCGAACTCCTGGCCTCATGTAATCTGCTTGCCTTGGCCTCCCAAAGCACTGGGATTACAGGCTTAAACCACTAAGCCTGGCCAAAAATGTTTTTAATTTTTTAAAAATTTCTATACGAAGAGCCTTATTAAAAGTTTGAGATAGGCCGAGCGCAGTGGCTCACACCTGTAATCCCAGCACTTTGGGAGGCCAAGGTGCACAGACCATGAGGTCAAGAGATCGAGATCATCCTGGCCAACATGGTGAAACCCCGTCTCTACTAAAAAACACAAAAATCAGCCGGGCGTAGTGGCGCATGCCTGTAGTCCCAGCTGCTACAGAGGCTGAGGCAGGAGAATCGCTTGAACCCAGGAGGCGGAGGTTGCAGTGTGCCAAGATCGCACCACTGCTCTCCAGTCTGGTGACAGAGACTCCATCTCAAAAAAGAGAGTTTGAGGTGAGTCGGTGAGGTGGTGCGTGCCTACAATCTCAGTTACTGAGGGTTAGGGTGATTCTAATCTACTGAGACTGTAGGCATGCACTACCTTGGGAGGCTGAGGCAGGAGGATCGAGCCCAGGAAGGCCAACCTGGGCAACATGTGGAGGCCCCATCTCTACAAAAATTAAAACATTAGTCAACTGTGGTGACACATACCTAAAGTCCCAGCTACTTGGGAGGCTGAGATAGGAGGATTGCTTGGGCCTGGGAGAATGCAGTGAGCTAAGACTGTGTCACTCCTCTCTAACTTGGGTGAGAGACAGAGTGACACCCTGTTGTAAAAAAACAAGATGTGGCCGGGCGCGGTGGCTCACGCCTCTAATCCCAGCACTTTGGGAGGGCGAGGCAGGCAGATCACGAGGTCAGGAGATCGAGACCATCCTGGCTAACACGATGAAATCCCGTCTCTACTAAAAATACAAAAAACATTAGCTGGGCGTGGCGGCGGGTGCCTGTAGTCCCAGCTACTCGGGAGGCTGAGGCAGGAGAATGGCATGAACCCAGGTGGCAGAGCTTGCAGTGAGCCGAGACTGAGTCACTGCACTCCAGCCTGGGCGACAGATCAAGACTCTGTCTCAAAAAAAAAAAAAAAAAAAAAAAAAAAACAAGATGAGGCCAGGTGCGTTGGCTCACGCCTGTAATCCCAGCACTTTGGGAGGCCGAGGTGAGTGGATCACCTGAGGTTGGGAGGTCGAGACCAGCCTGACCAACATGGAGAAACCCCATCTCTACTAAAAATACAAAATTAGCTGGGTGTGGTAGCACACGCCTGTAAATCCCAGCTACTCAGGAGGCTGAGGCTGGAGAATCACTTGAACCCAGAAGGGAGAGGTTTCGGTGAGCCAAGATCACACCGTTGCACTCCACCAGCCTGGGAAACAAGAGTGAAACTCCGTCTCAAAAAAAAAAAAAAAAAAAAAAAAAAAAAAAAGATGAGGCCAGGAGCAGTGGCTCACGCCTGTAATCCCAGCACTTTCGGAGGCCGAGCTGGGCGGATCACAAGGTCAGGAGATCGAGACCATCTTGGCTAACACGGTGAAACCCCATCTCTACTAAAAATACAAAAAATTAGCTGGGCGTGGTGGCGGGCGCCTGTAGTCCCAGCTACTCAGGAGGCTGAGGCAGGAGAATGGCGTGAACCCGGGAGGCGGAGGTTGCAGTGAGCCGAGATTGCATCACTGCACTCCAGCCTGGGCGACAGCACAAGACTCTGTCCCCCACCCAAAAAAAAAAAAGAATTATTATTTTAAAGAACACATCAAGAAAGAACTAACAAAATTTATTGCAACTGGCAAAAATGTAAAATCTGAGATTTTATCAGCAAGCCCTATTGCAGCAGCTAAACGACCAACGTACTGTGGTAAAATGCCCCGCGAGCAAAGGGGAGAGACACACAGACACCACCTGAGGGCTACGAACTTGGCAAGAGATGACAGAAGCTACAGTCTGTACTCTTGGACCCAGAATTTCCTGCGTTATTTGTCTTAGGGAAACCTTCTTGCAATAAAACACAATCCTATTTAATAAAGAAAAATCCGATGGGACTGCTCAGCAAAAATCCAAACATTCGCTCTGCTGCTAATCCCTCCCAATAACAGGAGGAGCAAAATAAAAGCCAGGCAGGGCCGCACACTCCACACACTCCCTCTGCTGAGCTGCAGTCACTCCTCCCGTCAGGCACCTGCAGCCTCGTCCGAGGTAGAGGCCTCTGGCCTGGGCTCGCCTCCACTCTGAGACTGATGTGGAGCGCGCAGACGCGGCCTCTGGCACCTGAATTCAGGTCCTGCTTCTTCAAGGGTCAAGAGTAAGACGGGATATTTTCGTTCTGCAGTTTCACTAGAACACATTTCCACTCTACCTGGTGAAAAAATAGAGGCACAGGGCAGGGAGAGCTCTCCCCGAAGTCAGCCGCGCTCTAGAGACAGCAAGGAGGGCAGGGCACAGGCGATGGGGCTGGGAAGTCGATTCCATCTTCCGACCTGCCAGCATCATGATTTCATAACAGGCACAGAATGCCTCAGAACGCAGACTGAGCACAGTGGCTCATGCCTGTAAACCCAGCACCTTGGGAGGCCAAGGTGGGTTGATTACTTGAGTTCAGGAGTTTGAGACCAGCCTGGACAACATGGTGAAACCCCATCTCTACTAAAAATACAAAATTTAGCTGGGCGTGGTGGCACACGCCTGTAATTCCAGTTACTCAAGAGGCTGAGGCAGAAGAATCACTTGAACCCGGGAGGTGGAAGCGGCAGTGAGACACGATCGTGCCACTGCACTCCAGCCTGGATGACAGAGCGAGACTCCGTCTCAAACAAACAAAGAATCCCTGGACACAGCAATGCAGACACTACATGGCTCTGGACACTTCACCTCGTAAATGATTATTTCTGCTGGTGATACATGTTCAATGTAGAATATTTAAAGGGACAATACAATTATAAACCCATGAAAAATAAGATTCATTCACATCCATATTCAAGGAATCTTCACTAAGCACTCACAACACAACACAAAAATTTAAAAATGTCACTCAGGTTTAATATGTCAAGAATAAATGACAAAGTTCTCTGCCATAGAAATAAGTTTTTTGAAACCATTCATGCAAAATGTAGAATGATGTTGCAACAAAGTTAAATTGTGGCATATGCAGGTCTGTCCTGAGGAGGAAATTATTGATCAATACAGAACTTCCTTTTTTTTTTTTTTTTTTTTTTTGAGACAGTGTCTTGCTCTGTCGCCCAGGCTGGAGTGCAGTGGCGCAATCATGGCTTGCTGCAGCCTCAGCCTCCCAGGCTCAGGTGATCCTACCACCTCAGCCTCCGAGTAGCTGGGACTACAGCTGCATGTCACCATGCCCAGCTAATTGTTTCTAGTTTTAGTACAGATGGGGTTTTGCCATGTTGCCCAGGCTGGTCTTCACTTTTGGACTCTAGCAATCCGCCTGCCTCGGCCTCTCAAAGTGCTGGGATTACAGGCATGAGCCACTGCACCAGCCCAGAATTTTCAGAGACATGTCCCAAACCTGGTCTAAGTACTTCTTTCTTTAGAAAATGAGATGCTGGTTGGACGATCACTTGAGTCCAGGAGCTCAAGACCAACTTGGGGCCGGGCTCAGTGGCTCACGCCTATAATCCCAGCACTTTGGGAGGCCAAAGTGGGTGGATCACCTGAGGTCAGGAGTTCAAGACCAGCCTGGCCAACATGGCAAAACCCCATCTCTACTAAAAATACAAAAATTAGCCGGGCGTCATGGCAGGCGCCTGTAATCCCAGCAACCCAGGAGGCTGAGGCAGGAGAATCACTTGAACCTAGGAGGCAGAGGTTGCCATGAGCGGAAACCGTACCGTTGTACTCAAGCCTGGGCGACAGAGTGAGACTCCGTCCCCCAACCAAAAAAAAAAAAAAAAAGGCCGGGCGCAGTGGCTCACACCTGCAATCCCAACACTTTGGGAGGCCAAGGTGGGTGGATCACAAGGTCAGGAGATCGAGACCATCCTGGCTAACACCGTGAAACCCTGTCTCTACTAAAAATACAAAAAATTAGCCTGGCGTGGTGGCGAGCGCCTGTAGTCCCAGCTACTCGGGAGGCTGAGGCAGAAGAATCACTTGAACCCAGGAGGCAGAGGTTGCAGTGAGCCAAGGTCACGCCACCGCACTCCAGCCTGGGTGACAGAATGAGACTCCGTCTCAAAAAGACAAAAGAAAATGAAATGCTGTCCTAATTTCTACAATTTCAATTTGAAATATCAATGCTTGCAAAACTCATACAAGTTAAAACAATTTTTATTTCTAATGACCTGTATCTATTAAATGTCTGTGATGTATCAAGAATAAAGCAGAACACACTTCCTCATTAACACACATGCACCCAAAGTTAATGCAAAGGGTGATGAGAGACAAAATCTACACTCAAGGTTGTTGGGTAATCTAATCCTTAAATCTTCTGGGTTGAACTGCCTGTGACTGATAACAGACTAGCTGCTAATCCTCTTCAGGGATGTCATTATCTGAGGGGTCCTGGCATGGCAGTCCCAGCTCCTAGATTAGGGGTAGCATTTTCATAAAACAAGACTATTACTGTTTTTCAGCCTCTTTGTCACTTCTATTTAGGAAGCAGGTGATGAGACACCTTTCATTTACTGCCTCCTTTTTTTTCCCAGCAGGACGCAGGGGAAGCACCACTACCCTCATCTGACAGAACGCAGAGGCTCAGAGTCACAGCGGCCCCAGTTACGTGAGCCCTGATCTTGTCCTCTTTCACGAAGGAAGGCCTAGCACAGATTCTGCTGCCACAGTGGGAAGGCCTATGGCGGGGCAGGAGGTGTGTCTGACAGAAGACGGTGCTTCTTGGACACATCTCAGGACTTTGTGGCACGAGAACGTTCTAATCAGAACATCACGATGAGTCTCACCTTAGAAGCACTGCAGTTTGTTCGTTTGTTTGTTGTGAGAGGGAGTCTCGCTCTGTCGCCCAGGCTGGAGTGCAGTGGTGCTATCTCAGCTCACTGCAACCTCTGCCTCCCGGGTTCAAGCAATTCTCCTGCCTCAGCCTCCCTAGTAGCTGGAATTACAGGTGCCCGCCACCACACCCAGCTATTTTTGTATTTTTAGTAGAGACAGGGTTTCACCATGTTGGCTAGGATGGTCTCGATCTCTTGATCTCAAGATCTGCCCGCCTCGGCCTCCCAAAGTGCTGGGATTACTGGTGTGAGCCACCGCGCCCGGCCTAGAAGCACTCATTCTAACTGCCCACTTGGAGATAATTGGAGTGTTAAGGGTCTCTTCCCTACATCTTGTGCAGGACTAGTCATCATGTTCCATTTCTCTACAAATGGCTTTTTCTGACCCAGCCCGAGGACCCAGGGGTCTGTTTCCTTACTGGAGAAAAACTGCTTTCATTTGCTGATATAGTTTACCTGCAGCATTACATACTCCTAACTGGGTATCACATTCACCTTACTGCCTGATTTCAGAAGCAAACTCCACCTCAGATAAAATTCTACCTTATCATGACTCCCCGCCCCACTGCATTTTAGTCATTCATTCAACAAACACCTACCGAACTGCTAACCCCAGGCACACACGTGAGCACCTCACATCTGGGCTCTAAGGATAAAACCACCAGCACCTTGTACAGGGCTCTTCCTGGTGATGCCAAATACTTAGAAGAAACCTGGTCTAGAGAAGACTTGAGTTCAAGTTCCAGCTCTGACGATTATTAACAGGGAGACCTTGGGCAAAGGTGCTGGTCACGGAGGCAGCTGCACAACCAGGCTCAGTGGTATCCACCCTCCAAGCAAGGGGAACTGAGGAAAAATGCCTGAGAAACGTGCAGCGTCTGTTCAATCTCTGAACCACGTTAATACAACCATCTTCAGGGATGCAGGAAAGCCCTGAAGCCCACTCACTCTGAGTTAATGTGGGCATGAGGTGGAGGCTGTGGAAAGGACTCCAGAGTCTGCAAGTCACCAAGCAGCCTCTGTGGCTCTGTCACAGCACCACAGCTGAAGGGCCTCATGCTAAGGGGATCAGCCACAGTCACTCTCAGGCAGTCCTCCTGAATTAAGAGCCAGGGAGATTATTCCACCTCACTCTACTTAATTACCAAATGTCACGACGGAGTATAAGGACTAGCATGTAGGGTTTTTCCTGGTCATCAAAGACAAAATTTCTAAAAGCATTATTACCAGTGGCAGATCTGACTTTTTATTTATTTTTATTTATTTGAGACTGAGTCTTGCTCTACCACCCAGGCTGGAGTGCAGTGTGGCGTGACCTTTGCTCACTGCAACCTCCACCTCCCAGGTTCAAGGGATTCTCCTGCCTCAGCCTCCTGAGTAGCTGGGATTACGGACGCCCACCACCACAACCAGCTAATTTTTATTTTTATTTTTTTTATAAGATGGAGTTTTGCTCTTTTTGCCCAGGCTGGAGTGCAGTGGCGCGATCTCGGCTCACTGCAACCTCCGCCTCCTGGGTTCAAGTGATTCTCCTGCCTCAGCCTCCCTAGTAGCTGGGATTACAGGCACACGCCACCACACCCAGCTAATTTTGTATTTTTAGTAGAGATGGGGTTTCACCATGTTGGCCAGGCTAGTCTCGAACTCCTGACTCCAAGTGATCTGTCCGCCTCAGCCTCCTAAAGTGCTGAGATTACAGGCGTGAGCCACTGTGCCCCCAACAGACCTGACTTTTTAGAAACGTTTTAACTTCAAAATAATTATAGATTCAAAGTTGCGAAAAGATTTACAAGCGTCCCATGCACCCTTCCAAGCCACCCCTTACCTGGCTGTCTTTCCTCATTGGGCAGGTGAGAGCTGGTGGCTCTCTGTCCTGACGGCCACCACTCCAGGAACCCTCACCTCTACATGCTCAGTCCTCACCGACAAGGACTTCCGGGTGACAAGGCCAGCACCACGCACAGCTGCTGCTAAGCTCCTCACGTTCATTCACTGAACAAATATTTACTGGGCCCAGATCATGTGCCAGCAACTGTTTTTTTCACAAAACATTCTCTCCACGGACCTTACTAACTCACAGTAAAATATTAAGTATGATAAATGCATTAAGCAGGACACTAGGAGGATTCAGCGCTGTGGGAAAATTAAGCGAGGAAGGGAACTGGGTGGCAAGGCAGGCAGGCAGTCGCCAGGCTAGGGGGTTAAGGAATCAGGCATTCCAGGAAGATCCAAGGACAGAGCATGTGGCTCTGTTCAGAACTAGCAAGGAGGCTGATATGGCAGGTGCAGAGTGAGTCAGGGGCCAGTCTGAGGGTGGGTGGACTCAGACGCTGCAGGCTCATTAACACCCTCGCCAGGGGTGTCCCTCAGAGTCCACACAGCCAGCAACCAGAGCGGGCCCCTACAGCTCTCTGCTGGGCCAGACGCCAGCTGGAGCCACCCCGAGTCCTACAGCACCGACACAAGTGAAAGGGGAACTCGACCGAAACTTCCCCAGAGCCCTTAGATCCAGGCTTCTAATTTCATCTCTTGTTTGACAGACTACTCATTCCTGAAACTCAGCTGACATTTTTTAAAAAGAGAAGCAAATAAACGAACATAAAATCTCAGAAGCTTTGAGTAAACTTTTGCCTTCAGGTAACCATGACAATAGTTGGAGCAATATAACTGTTTTTGTCATTAGAATAGGTTTTTCTAAACAGGCAAATAAGGGCAGACGTGTCTAACCACCATCAAATCTTCCCAACCAAGCCTAAGCCGGAAAACAAAAATAAAGCTGAAATTTTTGCTTCCTTTTCCTGTATGACACAACTGAATGAATTTGAGAAATCATGGCTTCGGCACACGAAAAAGAGAGTCTTTAATCCAGACACTTAACACCAACAAGTTAGAACCTGAACGGATGAGTTCCTAATACTCTCCTTAAGAGTTCAATATAAAGCATGGCTTCAAATGTTTTTATAAAGCGGATAAAACAGGTTTTTTCTAACAAACCAAATGCTTTTTGGAATTTACAACGTCGGAAAGATTAATTTACGATGCGTTACAGAACAATTTTCAATTCCCCGAGCTATAAACACAACGACCCAGGGACTAAATTATCTGCCTCCCTAAGACCAGCGATGGCCCAGCTTCTCCAGTCCTCCCGCAGGAGAGGAGACCCCGGGGGGTTGGGGGCGGTCGCGGGGACCTGGGGGAGCGGAGGGGGCGTCCGGGCCCGGAGAGACCCGCGGAGAGCGCCGCCCCAGCCCCCACCACGGTGCCCAGACCCCCGGCCCGGCCCGGCCCGGCTCCCGCAGGCCCCGGCGCCGACCTTCCCGCGCCCCCGCCCCGGCCCAGGCCGCGGCGTCGCAACAGCTCCGGCCCCGAGCGCCCGCGCAGCCCCGGCCCGGGGGTCGCCGCCATTTCCGGCTCTGGAGTGCCGCCCCCGCCCCCACCCGCGCCCGCCCGCCCGCCTGCCCGGGCCTGACGTGGGCCGACCCGCCCGCCCGACCCGCAGCGAGCTCACCTGCCCGTCCGCCCGCCCGCCCGCCCTCCCGCCGGCTCCGCGGCTCCGCTCCCCGATTCGCGGCGCTGCTGGGCAGCGGCCGACGCACTCCTCAGCCTGGAGACCCCGGGCGGCGGCGGCGGCGGCAGAGGGCGCGGGTGCAGCACCGGCAGCGGCAGCGGCAGCGGCAGCGGCAGCGGAGACGAGCACGCTCACGCACGCACCCGCACCGGCGCGCGCGCTCCCGGAAGGACGTGGGCTCCGGCGTGTCGGAGCCGCGGGTGGGACCGGCTGCGCATGCGCTCAGAGAGCCGAGCGGAGGCTCCGTCCATGAAGGGGCGGAGTCCCGAGTGACAGCCCGGGGCCGAGGCGCCCTGTGGAGGCTCCGCCCATGAGTGGGCGGGGACGAAGCGCGGGGGCGGAGCCAGTCCTCCCAGTCTTCAGGTGGCCGCAGGTGGGTCCCGGGTGGACACGCCATGTGCTGCGGGGAACCGCGCAGAAAGAGAAGCGCAGGGCTTGCTGGTCTTGCAGGTGAGTTTACTCAGCGCTTTAAGTAAGACTGAGAAAACGTAATCGTTCTCATCAAAGAACTCAACAGGGAGCTGGTGGGAGACGGCTGCGGACCGTCGCCCCCGCCCCCACCCGGAGCCACCGTTCTGGGACTGACATTTGCTCACCCCTGGAGCGCCGAGATGGGACGTCCTTCCTTCCTTCCTGTCCAACCACTGAAATGCCGTCGCCAGCGCCCTCCCACCCTCCCGGAATCATCTCCAAACAGCAGCGTGGAGAGGCAGGACGACGAACGTCCACTCCACCTCCCTCTGCCCTTGCCCATCCCGTCGGCCACCCTTCCCTGTCCCTGTAACTGCAGGCGCTCCGCCACTCACTGACGGCCTGCCCCGCGTGGGCTGCCTGGGCCACTTCCCATCCTAGAAGCTCCCAGACCTCTGCGGCCGGTGCTCCTGCCTCCTCGCTTCCACCCTTGCCCGTTTACCTGAGTTCAGTGCGGTCATCTTTTTAAAACAAACCCAGTGGCATCCAAGGCTTCCCGTGACACACTGCGTGAAACCCAAATTCTCTCTCAACACGCTCTGGCCTCCTTCCTCTGCCCTCATAACTCACTGCCATAATGCCGGTCTTGAATTGCCAAGCTTGTTCCAGTCTCACAGCCTGGAAGTGTCAGAGCTTGGGAAGCCTCCTAGCAGTCATTAAGCTGCGCAACATCAAGCAGGCAGCAAGAAAAGGCCTATGGAACCCAAGAAGCAGAAAGGCCAGGTTCATATCTACAACTATAGATTCCAAGAGAATGAAATATTTCAGGCCAGAATTGGAGGGATGAGAGAATGAAATGGGCCTGGTACCGATCTCAGATTGAAGCTATATTCCACTTGTGCTGGGAGCTGCAAGAATGAATGAACCAGCCTTAAATGAGTCCCTCTGAGACCTAGCAGTTCCACTTTAGGGACATTCTTCCAAAGAAAATATTCCTAAATACAGAAAAAGGTATATGCACTGAAATATTCATGAAGGCACTATTTTTAATAGCGAGAATGGAAACCTGCCCAACTGTACAAGTGAGCACTCAAATGGAATAATATAGTTACTGAAATGTATACAACGGGACCCATGGCTCACGCCTGGAATCTCAGCACTTTGGTAGACCAAGGCAGGAAGATCACTGGAGCCCAGGAGTTTGAGACCTGCCTGGACAACATAGTGAGACCCCCATCTCTACAAAAAAATTTTTTTTTAATTGGCCCGGCCACAGTGGCATGCATGCCCCTGTAGTCCCAGCTACTCAGGAGGCTGGATCGGGTGGGAAGTCAAGGCTGTAGTAAGCCATGATTGTGCCACTGCATTCCTGCCTGGGTGACAGAGCAAGACCCCATCTCTTATTTAAAAAGAAGAAAAAAAGAAAGATAATGTGTAGAAAGGCTACACAGGAGCAAAGAACTCCTGAAACTAAAATGAGCACGATGCATGATATGTAAAAAGTATATTATCACACATATATCTATCCATGAACACTCCAGCCTGCTGGGAGAAAATAAGACAGGAAGGTACGCCCGGGCACAGTGGCTCACACCTGTAATCCCAGCACTTTGGGAGGCCGGGGTGGGCGGATCACCTGAGGTCAGGCGTTCAAGACCAGCCTGGCCAACATGGCAAAACCCTGTCTCTACTAAAAATACAAAAATTAGCTGGGCGTGGTGGCATGCCCCTGTAAATCCCATCTGCTCGGGAGGCTGAGGCAGGAGCATCGCTTGAGCCCAGGAGGTGGAGGTTGCAGTGAGCTGAGATTGCACCACTGCACTCCAGCCTGAGCGACAGAGTGAGACCCTGTCTCAAAAAAAAAAAAAAAAAAAAAAAGAAGACAGGAAAGTTGACAGTGGCTACAGTTGGGAAGAGTCTGATGTTTACCTCTGATACATCAGGCCCTGTGCTAAGTGCTTTATAAGGTTAAGCCCTTCAATATGATGAGGCAGATACCATTACCCTCACTCTGAGAAGAGGGGACTGAGCCTTCAGGCATTGCTGCCCGCTCCTCAGGTCCACTTACTCCACTTGCTCCATCCTCGAAGCTCTCCAAGCGCTTCACCTCGTCAAACACGAGCCAGTGACTTAGGGGAATCTGTCTTCCCCAACAAACGAGTTGCAAAGTCCTTGAGCACTGGGTCCACATCAGATTCACCCTTGTACCCCACAAAACCTAGCAGACTCTTACCCGCAGGGCAGTTACAGTATCTGTTCAATAAATGAAGAACACATGAACTCATTCCAAAATAAATTAGTGTAAATCTTGACTGCAGGCGGCAATAGTGCATTTCACCCTTTATTGGTACCAGCTCCCTGCTGTATTGGGGCTTATGTACCATACAATTCGAGGTCACCTAACTTTCCCTGCTCTTACATCTGGGGTGAGCCCAGCTACCTCTGACCTCCAAAGGAAGACTGGTGCTCCCACTAAAGTAGTTTTCCAATGGGAACTCCAAAGACTAGGAATGGATACATGCAAAGCGCCAGACCAGGGGCAGAGTGGAGGTTCCCCCTCAAGGGTCTTTTTCTTTTTCTTTTTTTTTTGAGACAGAGTCTCGCTTTATCGCCCAGGCCGGAGTGCAATGGCGTGATCTCGGCTAACTGCAACCTCCACCTCCCGGGTTCAAATGATTCTCCTACCTCAGCCTCCTGAGCAGCTGGGATTACAGGCACCGCCACCACACCTGGCTAATTTTTGTATTTTTAGTAGAAACAGGGTTTCACCATGTTGGCCAGGCTGGTCTCAAACTCATGACCTCAGGTAATCTGCCTGCCTCGGCCTCCCAAAGTGCTGGGATTACAGGCGTGAGCCACCGCGCCCAGCCGCCCCTTAAGAGTCTGTGCAGATGACGCAGTGAGCACTCTGGAGCGTGTTGCTGGGAAGGAGGAGCAAAGTGCAGAACACTGTATGCCTTTGTTTGACCGAGGAAGGGAAGGGAATGAGAACACACCTTCATATGTGCTTGCTTTTGCGTGAAACACACTGGGAGGATGAGCAGTAAGTCATGGCAGAGGGTGGGTGGGGAGCAGAGCCTGTTTCTGAGCATGGCTTTGCATCCAGTTTTGACTTTAGAATCCTGTAAATTACCTTAAAACACCTAACAACAAAGCAGCCCTTGCACCACCGTGGGACGTCCTGGAGTCACACGTGCACTTGTCTAACCCGCAGAAGCAAACGTCCTGCACAGCGGCAGGTGGATCCTTCCTGTGGCAGCTGCTGTCAGAGCCCGGCCTGAGGGAGGGCCCTGCTTCATTTCACCTGTGCCATCTTGGCTGCTCTTCTGACCTGAGCCAAATAGTCCAAACTTGCCCTGTTAATTCAGCACTTGAGGGGCTTCAGGTACCCACTGTTATTCCAAATGGTCCCCTCATCCCTAGAACGAGGTCAAGCCTTTGAAGGCCGTTGAGCCTGGAGTAACACGACCCCCTGACAGCCATCACGTGCCAGCCCAGGTAGTGGGACCTCGCCCACTTCCACCCACTTCTGCCCGGCAGGCTCCCCGCACTTGTGTCTGATGCAGCCTAGCTCTTCACCTGAGGCAAGAGGGCCAGCACGCAGCTTTACCAATGCACAGCACTCTATACTACAACTTTTTTTTTTTTTTTGAGACAGAGTCTCGCTCTGGTCACCCAGGCTGAGTGCACTGGTGCGATCTCGGCTCACCGCAACCTCCACCTCTCGGGTTCAAGCAATTCTCCTGCCTCAGCCTCCTGAGTAGCTGGGATTACAGGTGCCCGCCACTGCGCCTAGCTAATTTTTGTATTTTTAGTAGAGACGGGGTTTCACCATCTTGGCCAGGCTGGTCTCGAATTCCTGACCTCGTGATCCACCTGCCTCAGCCTCTCAAAGTGCTGGGATTACAGGCATGAGCCACGACACCCAGCCTACAACTATTACTACTGTTTTTTTGAGACAGGGTCTCAATCTCACCCAGACTGGAGTGCAGTGGCATGATCATAGCTCACTTGCAATCTCAACCTTCTGGACTCAAGGGACCCCCCCACCTCAGCCTCCTGAGTAGCTGGGACTACAGGTGTGCACCACCACACTCGGCTAATTATTTCACTTTTTTGTAGAGTCAGGGCCTGGCTACGATGCTCAAGCTGGTGTCAAACTCCCAGGCTCAAGTGATCCTCCCATCTTGGCCTTCCAAAGTCCTGAGCTTACAGACATGAGCCACCACACCCAGCCTACTGTTTTTAGTTGAGATGGAATCCCGGTATGCTGCCCAGGCTGGTCCTGAACTCCTAGGCTCAGGTGATCTGCCTCACCCTCCAGAATGGCGGGGACTATAGGTGTGCTCAGCAGCAGCTCAGTGCTTGCAGGGGCAGCTGGCGAAGCCTCTGGAGCTCCCGGCCCAACCTGGAGCCTGGTGAGCTCCTCCTCCGCCTCCTGGGGCTCAGTTTCAACTCCTCTTCCCAAGACGCTGGGTCTGACCTCACAGGTTGGCCATATACCATTCTGCCCTCACAGCTGGCTCCCCTTGTCCCAGCATTGAGGACCTGCCCTTTGTCTTTAGCACTGTCCCCTGCCTGCCTCTCCCAAGGGTGTGGACTCATTAGGGCAGGTACCGTGTGCCGGTTCATTTACCACTCTTATCATGGTCCTGAACGATACATCACACAAGCCGAGGCGGACTTTCCCCCAAAGGAATGCTTTATTGACAAATTACCCATTATTATAATAACTTTAAGGAAAAGATACATCGGTCAACACCCGCACAACCTGCCTTCTCACCACACCCCACAGGCCGATTTTAACCCTGGACGAAGGGCGCCGAGCACTGGGCTTCCCTGGCCCCTGCATCTCTGTCGTGTGTGGAGTGCCATCCCCAAGGGTGTCTGAACTGTCCGGGGACACGGCTGTCAGAGGACACTTGCTCTACCGAACAGGACACCTTGAGCTGAGCAGCCCTTCCTCTCCCGGGAGTGGCAGAGCCGGGCACACCACAGGCAGGCCCTCAGTGTCCTGCCAAGAGCCACTAAGGCACAGAGCTCCCCCTGCAGACCACGCCATCGGACATGCAGGGCCCTGGTGTGCGACAGAGGCTGCTGGGGTGTGACCATTTAGTAACGGGAAGAGATCTTTGTAGCTCCTGAGAAAAAGACAACAGCAATCCTGGCTGATGCCCACGCCCCACCCTCCACCTGACCTGTGGGGTCGTTTCATCCCAAGTACAGCAAGCAGGAGGGTTGGAGTCACTGATGAATGCGAGTCGGGCCAGGCCCATGCAAAGGCAGCACTGAGAAGGGGGCACAGTTCTTTTAAAGGGTGCTAAAGACAGGGTTTTCCTTCTCTTGGCCCCTCCCATTCCCAGAGGCTCAAGAGCCCTTTAGGGCAGGGCACGGGAGCCAGCGGGAGCTGCCACGGTTGAGAAGAGAAGCAGGTTTTGTACACTGGGATGGAGTGTGCGTGAAATAAAACACCTCAACTGGAAGAGGCTGCCACGCAGGCCAGGTGTAAAATTCCACACAATGCTCACAACCATTAAGGAACCCTCGTCTATATACATATAAAAATTAGAAAGAAATAAAGCATAAGGCAATGTAAGGCTTGTATTTCAGCTTGAGTCCAAAGAAATAATATTCTATGAGGCTAAAGCTGCTTTGCCTAATTTAAACTTTTTGAAAAGTCCACTGCATTTAAAAAATAATGAATTTGCTTCCGTTAAAGCTAGATTCGCGTAACAATCAGGCAGCTGCTGAGGGTCAGTTTCCTTTCTGGGGGTCTCAGAAAATGGACAGTTTTCCCGTTCGGCATTTTGAGATAAAAAATTGCGTAACAGGTAGGACTTGCTGGGTGATTGCATTCCTTCTGTGAGTCAGGGAAGGAGGAGGAGGATGCCACTTATTTTATGCTTAGAACTCTTCAATCCTTCAACATTCTGATGGGCCAACATGATTCCCAAAGGGAGCCTGGGCTTTGGCTCAATATTCTTTCAAACCCTCCGCCCTGTCCACTTCCTGCACCCCTAGGAAGGACAGCACAGTGATCTGTTTCATCTACAAACGTGAGTGTAAAACATCTGTGTACAAGCCTGTGTTCTTCAAATTCATGCGAACGCGGCAGCCACATCTCCGCGTGGATGGGCAGGACTGTCCTCAGGGCCGGCTCTGCTCATCCGCCCTGGCTGGCTGCTCCGCTGAACAGAGCTGCGGCTGTGATGCTGAGGCTGGGTTGCGTGTGCTCTGCAGCAGGTGAAGCAACCACAGGCTTAGAAAGGTGCGGGATCCGACAGGGGCTTGTCACCACTCCCCGCTGAGGAAGGGAGGTTGTCACTGCCGTTCTCTCTGTCACCCACAACCTTAGACTACAGGAGAGAAAAGATAAAGACAGAAAAACCTGAGACAGAGCACACAACACAAGGCAGATCCCAGGCCCATGCTCAATGCTCTACAAAAGCTTATGTAACACGAACACTGCTCAGCAGGGACAGGGAGCAAATCACGGACGGGCACCAGCCCGAACAGGTCTCCAGAGAACGATGCCAAATGAAGACAGTGAATGCCAAAAAGCTGCACACTGTATCGTTCCATTTACGTGACATTCTTGAAATGACACAATTATACAAAGGGAGAGTGGACTAGGGGTTGCCGGGGGTAGGGCGGGAGGAAGGTCAGCATGGCCAAGAAGGTACCAGGAAGGGCAGTGGGGACCAGGAAGGGCAGTGTGGAGGCGTTCTGTGTCCTGAGTCAGTGCCAATGTCCTGGTGGGGAGGCTGCACTACAGGATTTTCCAAGATGTCATCACAGGAGAGAACTGTGTAAAAGGCACAAGGAACCTCTCTGCATTACTTCCCACAACTGTATGTGAGTCTACGATGACTAAATGACTAATAATAAACAAGTTGCTGTAAGTAACAGGTCACACCTTCCCAAGACCATCAAACAGTCCAGGTACAATTACCTTTATGGTCCCAACTCGGTCCTCAAACGACTTGAAGGTCGCAGAGTTCCTTTAAAGAGAGAGGGAAGAGTGTCGGTGTCAAGAGGAGAGGGTTGTGCTGCTCTCCTAACTCGGAAGGGCCTCAGGGTTAGGGCCAGCCTCCAAAGGGTCCCTAACAACATCCCAAGATCTCATGGCAAAACTGTGAGACAGCCAGGTCATTCCGGAGACTCCCCAGGTCAAAAGTGAGGTCAGCCATGCCCAAAAACCACAGGGACAGGTCCAGACGTCACACAAGGCAACTGGAAACCCCTTGACTGTGCAGCTGGGGAGATGTCGGCCCCTCTCTGTCATACCCTACAGGGACACCCCGGGCTCTCGTACTGAGGTTATGAAAAGTCTGTGCAGTTGGGGGGCTGTCGGCCCCTCTCTGCTGTCCCCTACAGGGACACCCCGGGCTCTCGTACTGAGGTTATGAAAAGTCTGTGCAGTTGGGGGGCTGTCGGCCCCTCTCTGCTGTCCCCTACAGAGACACCCCGGGCTCTGGTACTGAGGTTATGAAAAGTCTGTGCAGTTGGGGGGCTGTCGGCCCCTCTCTGCTGTCCCCTACAGGGACACCCTGGGCTCTTGTACTGAGGTTATGAAAAGTCTGTGCAGTTCTTCATGCACATCTCTCAGAGAAGTGAACGGAAGACCAAGGACACTTCTGGGACAGCAGAGTGATAAGGAGACAAGAGGAGAAAGCAGGCCAGCTCCATCCCACTCAGTCCCTCCCACACAAACAGATACCCCTCCCAGGCCCGGGGCCTCTAGAGGCCAGCACGTCTGCGACACCCAGCCAGAGTCCCCACAAGGAGAACAGGGCTCTCCTGAGAATCAGGACGGTGCCTGACGGCGCAGGCACAGAATAGGGACCACAGTTCTGGGCTCTCCTGAGAATCAGGGCAGTGCCTCACGGCACAGGCACAGAATCCTGAGAATCAGGGTGGTGCCTGACAGGCACAGAATAAGGACCACAGCTCTGGGTGTTTCCGTGAAGGCTGAGACCGTGAAGTGTCCTGAGTGACAGCCCACCAGGGCAAGTGCCAGGATCTGTGTGCGAGCCCCTCGAACCCCACCCCACCCACTGCAGGCAGCCAGGGTCAGGACTTGGAAAGGACACGGCCCAGTTTGACACAAGGATCTCCTCTGGAGGCTGCAGGTGAAGAGCCTGACCCCCTACCAGCTCTTCCTCGTCAGCCTAGAGGGGGTCTTTACCAGCCCTTAGCCATCAGAGGTTGCCAAGGGAATGGAGTCCTCAATTAATCCAGGAATATGGGAAGGGCAAGGTGTAACCGGCGGGAGCCGCCCCAACCCCCACCAGAGACACCCGGCTCTGGAGCCGCAGCGAGCAGGCATACATTACCTCATGGCTGGCATACTTATTGAGTGGCGGATGGAGTAGCTGCTGCTTGGAAGCATGGCAGAAGCAGAGAAGGAAGCAAGAATTAACACCAAGATCCACACACAACCCCAACTTGGCAGGGATGGGCAGAGCTGGGATTCCCCTACTCCCAGCAGTTGGAGCGAGCTGCCTGCCCCTCCACACAATGCCCCCGAAGGAAACTCGACCCCAGGGTCCTCCCTTGGCCTCACGGGGGGCACCCCAAGTTGCCCAGCGCATAGCACTGGGAGGGGGGAGAGCACTGCCATAGGAAGCTGTGAGGAGACCAGGCCTGGGCTTTTGAAAAGTATTTGGTACAAACAGCCTTCAGATGTCCTTACTTGACTTCGGCAAGTAAGGACCTTTTGGCAAAAGAGAAACCACCAAGTCAAGTAAAAACACAAGAAATCACAGATTGTTCTGGGCCTGGCTCTAGACCTCCCGGTTCCAGCAGAAGGGCACGTGCTGGTGGCGCCCCGGCTTGGCCTAGAGGAGCTTGCTCTGGTCTGCAGGAGGGCCCTTTGGGAGGCACACCTACGGGCTCTCGGGTAATAAACAAGACAAAACTCCATCTGAAGGAAAACAAGGAAACAGGACAGATGTTGAACAGGAAGGTGGTGAGAGTCGGCACAGCCCTCCCATGTGAAAAGGCTCCTTTTGAGGGCCCGGCGCAGTGGCTCACGCCTGTAATCCCAGCACTTTGGGAGGCCGAGGCAGGCGGATCACGAGGTCAGGAGATTGAGACCATGCTGGCCAACATGGTGAAACCCCGTCTCTACTAAAAATACAAAAAATTAGCTGGGCGTGGCGGCGGGCGCCTGTAGTCCCAGCTACTCGGAGAGGCTGAGGCAGGAGAATGGCATGAACCTGGGAGGCGGAGCTTGCAGTGAGCCGAGATCACGCTGCTGCACTCCAGCCTGGGCGACAGAGCTAGACTCCGTCTAAAAAAAAAAAAAAGGCTCCTTTTCAGGAGTAAACTCAGGCCTGGACGCCAGGCCAGTTATTCACAGACCCGGCAGCAGGCGGCCTGTGAGCCTGGAGGGAAGCACGAGGAGGGGACACAGAAGGGCCGGGGGGTTCCGGGGGGCCTCTGCGTCAATCCCACGCTGCTGCTTTGTTCCCTGAGATGCAGCAACCGCCTGGCTGGCACTGCTGTCCTGGAAGGGGTGATCCCACTTTCACTGCCCTCTACTAGCACAGCCGCCCATGGGCCCTGCCGGAGTCCACCCTGCCCCAATTCAGAGAAAAGTCTTCCGCAGGTGTGTCCAGGCTCAGCCTTACCTAAAGGAGTGTGAAAATGGATGAGCCCTGGAAGGTGGCAGCAGGAGAGAAGAGGAAACGAAGTGTAAGCAAGGGAGGCCAGCACCCACTCACAGCCCTCCTCGGGGAGCCCCAGGGGAGGCCCCCTGCTCGTGCTCAGTCAGGCCCAGCAGGGGAAGACCCTCCAGGATGGCTCCTCCAGTCCGCACACCACCAGGGAGAGCAGCACTGTCTCCAGTCTCCTCAAGTCCTGACTCAACAGGAGGCTCTCGCAAACTCATGACTAGCAACTGCTCAGCCTCACGGCTGTGCCCAAGAGGCCCCTGGGTCCACACCCTGTCCACGCCTTATGCCCCAAGGCACACCTGTTTGGAGAAGCCACAGCACCTGGAGCACAACCGGCCCCATCCAGCAGCACAAAGGTGTGAAATGTGCCACAGCATGACAGCTGGGCTTGGCCAGCTCCACAGAACGAGAGCGGCCCGTGTTCCCCAAATCACGTCAGCTGAGGGAGCACACGCACCATGGGAGGATGTGGGACACCCTTGGCGCCGAGCATTTCTGCTCTGCGCTCCATCCATGCCCGCAGACGCCAACCTGGAAACCTGTGTGTCCAAGGGCAGCTGCTGCCACCCACTGCAGCCAGGCCCACTCCGACACGGAGGGAGCCACTGAAGAACTGAGAAACACTCAACTCGCCCGAGGTCCTGAGAGGGCCGATGCCTCATCTGAGACCACGGAGTCAGACGGTGACCTGACCCTGGTGTAAACCCCGCACTCTGACCTGAATCCAGTTCCCTTCCTCCCATCCCCATCACCCATGCCCCAGGGCACACCAAAGGCCTCACAGACCGGGGCTGCCCTGGGACAGGCCCATCATGGACACGGGCGTTGGGCAGCTGTCCAGAGGGGCTTCCGCCCAAGAGTTAGCAGGGGTCCGCCGGGGTTCATCCAGCCCTGAACTCATGACATAAACCTCCCAGAACCCAATTTTCACTTTCAGGAAGTAGTGAGCTCTTAACCTCAGTCTCTAAGTCAAGAGGTGAATGGGCCCAGACCTCAGAAACCACCTGTGACTGCTTGGGGAGATGATGGGGATACACCAGGGGCTCCAGACGTCAGAGTTCCCACCACCACTACAAACATAAACGGAGGAGCAAGCAGGGCAAGACACACCAGCAAACAGGACCCTCCACAGGCACCGTGAACACGGCCAGCCAACTGGAGCGAGCTGGCTCGTCCCAGGTCAGCCTGAGGCCCCGCTCACCCAGCTGGCCCCACGTACCAGGGCACACGTGCAAACACGTGGCACAGTGTGGCTGGGCACACTGACAGCTGTGCCAGCATCACTGCAACAGGAACTCTGCTCACTGCCAGCCATGCCCTGAGGCTACACGACACAGGGGACAGCTGCCAACCCCAGGACTGAGCAGAGAGCAAAAGCCTTTCTCCCCATCAGAGAAGGAGGAGCAGACAGAGAACCAGGACCGTGTCCCTGTGCTTCCAGAGAAAAAGAGGCCATACAAACAAATGCCCAGATCAAAACCCCAGGACTGGCTTGTGCACGGCTATTCCAATCAGTGCCAAGGGCTCCACGTGCCCCTTGGATTTCCACCACGATGCTCTGAACAAACTCAAAAGGGAGTGTGGACACTAAGAGTGGGCAAACGCCTCCTGATGGCCGGCATAATTTAGGCACAACAAACACCTGTTACTTCCTGAAGATGCTCTGTGGTGAGACCAGCATTTTCGGGAAGAAAACAGCCCTGCGAGGCTGAGTTCAGCTGAAACTCAGGGGGTCCCTCCTGGGTCCAAAGCTCAGCAGTGGTAGGGAAGACCTGCATTTGTAGGGTGCCCCACAAGGACCCCCCAAGTCACAGCTGCTGGGGAGTGTGGAGCCTTGGGCGTGTGAGGGTGCACAGAGGAAACACACACATTGCGTAGTGATGACTGCAGCTTCTCCAGAGGTTTAAAACTTCTCGAAATAGAAGTTGCAGGGATGGGAAGGTAGATTACCTCAAAAAAAAACAAAAATAAAAGTGGGCACAGCTCCTGGGCAGTGGCCATCCCCTCTGCTTGGCAGGGTGGGTCCCTGGGTGTGTGTGGCCGTCTGTGTCCCGGCCTGTGGCTTAGTGGTCAGGGGAAAGCACTGGCGCAGGACGACCCCCACCTGGCAACCACAGGCGGGGAGGCAGGACGCACCTAACCTAAGGCAGGCAGGCAGGCAGGCAGGCAGGGAGGCAGCCCAGCAGGAGATGTACGTATCTCTGAATCCTGCAGAGGCCACAAGAGGGGAAGAGGGGAGGGCTGGGTGGGGTCAGCACTGTGCTCCACACACCGGTCCTCTAGGAAGCCTGCACCCATCTTTGCCAGGATTGGGTCAGAGCTACAGGGAGGCACTCCCTGAGATCCAAAAGCCAGCAGACCAGTTCTGAGAATGGGAAAGGGGTCAGGGCAGGGTGGGCAGCAGCACCCAGAAGTTGGGGCCAGGATGCTGTTGATGGTGACAACCTGTATCATCCACTCCTACAACCCCTGTGAAAGAAGGCGTGCCCGAGGCCCAGCTGGGGTGCCCAGCCAGGAGGTAGCCCAGCCAAGCATCATACCCAGGCTTCTGGCTCAATCCCCTCATCACCATGCTGTAGTCAGGGAGCCTAGAACAGGGAAGGAAGAGCAAACATGCCAGCCACAAAGCGCCGGCCCCCTGCTCACTCCTTGGCCCCAGCCCTGCTTGCTGAGGGACCTCTGACGGCCAGGAGGCTTTCACCAGCCTCTGGGAGAGAAGGCTCATTCAGGGCCTCCTGGCGTCTGACTGCACTTTCTGAGACCTGGGAAACAACCTGAGGAAGTACCACACCAAGCCCCTGTCCTAGAGATGGTGGAGGACTGCTGTCCCACGCTGACCTGACTCTGACCCCCGGGCTGGAGTCGCTGCCTCTCAGTGAAGCTTCAAGGTGCAGACTCCTCCCTCACCAACCCCGAGCACCACAAGTTACCCAACAGCACTGGCAGCCAACCCTCCTTGAAGAACACAGCAACGGCAGAAAAGCAGCCAACGGGGATGGACGAACCTCCCAGGCAAGGGTCTGCACACAGACTGGTCGGGGCCATGATGGATGGCCACATCCCTGAGCCAGTGCATCTGAGCCCTGATCTCCAGGCAGGCTTCCTGTAGCACCTCCAACACCTCACCTCACTTCTGGCCAGGTCTCAGGGCAGCAGAGTCAGGGTTGCGTCTCACCTCATGTCTCCAAGCTTCCTGCTGATGGCAGAGCCCACTGTGGACAGGGCAGCTGAAGTCTTCTGTCCTGCCTGTGAAAGAGTTTCCTGAGTCTTCTTGTAGCTGGAAGACACACCAGTTAAATCAACCAGACAGCATGGGCGGGTTACCACCCACAGCCAAGCAAACAAAGCACTGGGAGCACGCCCGAGGAAAACTGAGGAAAGGAGCTGGGCCAAGGGGTGGACACTCGCCAGGTGTCTACGGAGGGGGTGCAGGCCCAGAGCCCCTCGGCCCCCAGAGGCCCCTGCGGTGAGGAGCCGCCTGTGCGTTGCTCGCTCACTGAGCTCTCGGCGACCCTGCCGAGTCTCGGCCCCCCAGCCCAGCAATGACGCTGCTTTCTCATCTCACAACCCAATTTCACCCCCTTGCCTGATACCCACTAAGCTCGCTTTCCTGTCTTCTCACAGCCCCTCTGACTACAGAGAACACGCCCCATTTGCCTGCTAGAGCGGACGGGCCCCCTGAGGTGCACGCCTGGCAGGCAGTGCCAGAGCAGAAAGGCCTCTCAGTGCCCTGACCGGCCCATGCGTGCAAGTTTCCCTTTTCTCTTCCCAAATGAGACTGTGCTGAGGGGAGAAAATGCAAGCTCAACCATGTCTGTGGGGAACGAGCGTCACAGAGTGGCCATGCAGCCCGCAAGGTGCCCCTGCTCCAGACGGCGGGGCCCCGTGTGCCTTCAGAACATCGGACAGTTCCATTCCCAGGCCTCTTTTGACAGTGCAAGGGTCTGTCCTGGCCCCTAGTGAAGGCCCCGCTTCTATCCCCTCCAGCTCCCTCCAGTGTCCACCCACATGGGTACATCCCATCAAAGCAAAGCTCTAGGGCCTTGGCGTCTGCAGGACAGGCAAAGGGCAGCAGGCAGGATGCTGTGGCTGCAGGGATACTGTTGGGCCCACCATGACAGTCAACACCTGAAGTCGCTGGCCCTCATCCAGCTGCCACCATAAACACAAAACACAGCAGACTCTGACGTAACAAAGTCCAAAATGCAAACCCACAGCCACCTTATCACAGCTCCTCCCTCCGTGAAGCCAGGGAACTCGAGGCTGAATGGAGACGGGCTCCCAGGACCATCTCGGCGTTACCAGTGCCAACCTGGAGAGCTGGCAAACCCAGCCAAGCCCTGAGTGGCATCTGGGATGACTGGCGCCAGAGAAGGCACAGGCTCCTCCTGCTCCCACTGGCGGCACCAGGTCCCAACGATGGGCCTTCCGGAGCCCTTACTCACAGGCCCTCCCACCACTCCCTGCAGAAGGCCCGTGTGAGCTGAGTGCTACTACTCTCCAGCCCCCAAACAGTTGACAAGAGTGTGTGACCCACCAAGTGTGCCCTGGCAGCGCATCCCAGCGCAGCTCTCTCATGCCCGCCCCCGGCCCAAGGCCTACCAGAGGATGCACTTTCTTTCTTTTTTTTTTTTTTGAGACAAAGTCTCGCTCTGTCACTCAGGCTGGGGGGCAGTGGTGCAATTTCAGCTCACTACAACCTCCGCCTCCGGGTTCAAGAGATTCTCCTGCCTCAGCGTCCCAAGTAGCTGGGATTACAGGCACCCACCACCACGCCCTGCTAATTTTGTCTTTTTAGTACAGATAGCGTTTCACCATGTTGGCCAGGCTGGTCTTGAACTCCTGACCTCAGGTGATCCACCCGCCTCGGCCTCCCGCAGTGCTGGGATGACAGGTGTGAGCCACCGCGCCCAGCCCGCTGGGATGACAGGTGTGAGCCACCGTGCCCAGCCCAGAGGATGCACTTTCCCATCCAGGCTCCGTGCAGCTGGAATCATGGCTGTTTTTAAATTTTTTCTTCTTTTATTAATAAAACACCAGTTATAAGTAACTAATGACCTGCTACATTTAGTTTCAAAAACACAAATTCTTTTTTTTTTTTTTTGAGACGGAGTCTTGCTCTGTAGCCCAGGCTGGAGTGCAGCAGCACCATCTCGGCTCACTGCAAGCTCTGCCTCACGGGTTCACGCCATTCTCCTGCCTCAGCCTCCTGACTAGCTGGGACTACAGGTGCCTGCCACCACATCCGGCTAATTTTTTTGTATTTTTGGTACAGACGGAGTTTCACCGTGTTAGCCAGGATGGTCTCGATCTCCTGACCTCGTGATCCGCGTGCCTCAGCCTCCAAAAGTGTTGGGATTACAGGTGTGAGCCACCGTGCCCAGCCCAAAAATACAAATTCTGAAGACATCTTTAACCTTGATTTTCCCTGAAATAACAAATGCATAAAACCATGTGAACATTCTGTGGTTCGCTGAAGCAAAGTCACCTGCAGCAGAGGATTCTAAAGCGCTCACAGCACCTGCATTTGGGCCCTAAGAGTGGGGATGGGGAAGCTGCACCTGCATTTGTGCCTAAAGAGTGGGGATGGGGAAGCTGCACCTGCATTTGTGCCCTAAGAGTGGGGATGGGGAAGCTGCACCTGCATTTGTGCCCTAAGAGTGGGGATGGGAAAGCTGCACCTGCATTTGTGCCTAAAGAGTGGGGATGGGGAAGCTGCACCTGCATTTGTGCCTAAAGAGTGGGGATGGGGAAGCTGCACCTGCATTTGTGCCCTAAGAGTGGGGATGGGGAAGCTGCACCTGCATTTGTGCCTAAAGAGTGGGGATGGGAAAGCTGCACCTGCATTTGTGCCCTAAGAGTGGGGATGGGGAAGCTGCACCTGCGTTTGTGCCTAAAGAGTGGGGATGGGAAAGCTGCACCTGCGTTTGTGCCCTAAGAGTGGGGATGGGGAAGCTGCACCTGCATTTGTGCCCTAAGAGTGGGGATGGGGAAGCTGCACCTGCATTTGTGCCCTAAGAGTGGGGATGGGGAAGCTGCACCTGCATTTGTGCCCTAAGAGTGGGGATGGGGAAGCTGCACCTGCATTTGTGCCCTAAGAGTGGGGATGGGGAAGCTGCACCTGCGTTTGTGCCCTAAGAGTGGGGATGGGGAAGCTGCACCTGCGTTTGTGCCCTAAGAGTGGGGATGGGGAAGCTGCACCTGCGTTTGTGCCCTAAGAGTGGGGATGGGGAAGCTGCACCTGCATTTGTGCCCTAAGAGTGGGGATGGGGAAGCTGCACCTGCATTTGTGCCCTAAGAGTGGGGATGGGGAAGCTGCACCTGCATTTGTGCCCTAAGAGTGGGGATGGGAAAGCTGCACCTGCATTTGTGCCCTAAGAGTGGGGATGGGGAAGCTGCACCTGCATTTGTGCCCTAAGAGTGGGGATGGGAAAGCTGCACCTGCATTTGTGCCCTAAGAGTGGGGATGGGGAAGCTGCACCTGCATTTGTGCCCTAAGAGTGGGGATGGGGAAGCTGCACCTGCATTTGTGCCCTAAGAGTGGGGATGGGGAAGCTACACCTGCATTTGTACCTAAAGAGTGGGCATGGGGAAGCTACACCTGCATTTGTGCCCTAAGAGTGGGGATGGGAAAGCTGCACCTGCATTTGTGCCTAAAGAGTGGGGATGGGGAAGCTGCACCTGCATTTGTGCCCTAAGAGTGGGGATGGGGAAGCTGCACCTGCATTTGTGCCCTAAGAGTGGGGATGGGGAAGCTACACCTGCATTTGTACCTAAAGAGTGGGCATGGGGAAGCTACACCTGCATTTGTGCCCTAAGAGTGGGGATGGGGAAACCGAAGTTGGAGAGAAAACAACCGCCTGTGCCCGGCCTTCGGAATGAGATGTGGGGTCCTGAGCGTGACCTGTGGGTGGGTAAGTACCACCCACACAAGGAGGATCGGAATGAGATGCGGGTCCTGAGCGTGACCTGTGGGTGGGTAAATGCCACCCACACAAGGAGGAGGGTCCTGAGGGACCCTCAGGACCCAATGACCACTGGCCACTGACACCAGGTGCCACTGTGATCAGTCCCTGCTGTGCCATAAACCACACTCAAGCCCCTGGGGGCCCCTCAGCCCTCAGCATTGCTCCGGTGTGGAAATTAGGGGGTCACAAGGGAACCTCCTCTAGAAACAGGAACCTCCAAACTGGGACGGCCCTGGAAACAATGGGCATCACCTGCACAGCCTGAGGCCACCACCAGCGCCTCCCTGGCCTTCTCTTCCTACAGCAGGTCCCTGCCCAACAGCTGTGGCTCTGACCTCTCCCTTCCCCTTCTCAGTCCCATCCTGGGCCTCCAAGGTGGCGGCAGCAGCTGTGAGGCCCCCTTCCAAGGCTCACAGTGCTGCAGGCCTGTTCTGAGAGCCTCAAACACACAGGCACACACCTTCTTCAGTGGACCAGAAGGCTGGGTTGTTATTACTCCATGACAGATGGGGAAGCTGAGCCCGGGAGGAAGGGGCAGGGGTCAGAGCCAGCATCTGCACCCAATAACTAGCTTCAGCTCTCCTTGAGAGCACCGGGCCGGGCAACCCCAGCCAGCACCCATTTGGGAGTTCCTAAGACCTTCTAGGAAGAGAGCGCTGGACAGAGAGCGGTTTCGTCCCACTGCCAGTGAGCTGTCCCCTGGGCAGCACAGGGCATCTGGGGGACATCCTTGCACTCCCCCTCTCCTGAGTCTGTCTCTGGGGGCTGCCCCCACTCCCACTCAGGATGGACAAGTGATCCAGGCCTGGCCAGAGCACACCACCTCCAAGGCCACAGCCATTAGTCCAGGGAGACCCATATGGGGCCACACTGTTGGGCTGCAGCAGTGGGGGCAGGGACTTCTCTGCCAGGTGAGTGCTCCCACCTCCCTGTTTGGTTGATGCTACCTTGAGTCGTGCTTTCTGTCACCTGCAACCAAAACAACTCCAAGTGAACCAGCTCATAACTGCAGGATCTATATGATGCCCCTCTCAGCACTGAGGTTTTTAGTTACCTCTGCCTATAAATAGAATGCAACAGGCAATTGTTTCACCACTCGCAGAACACAGCTGCTCTCGCATTCAGACATGACCCACTGAGAATGTGGCCGCATTGCAGCCTCATGGGGCCAGGCACCGGCGCTATCCTCCACCCACTGGCCACGTTCTCCTTCCCGTCCATCCTCCAGGGCGCCAATGGCTGAAAGGATCTACAAACATGTGGGTCAGGATGCAGGGAGCTTTTACTGCCTTCCCCTGCAGAGCTCTGGGCGGTGGAGGTACATCTACAGCCCATCTCCTGAAGCTGACTAGGAGAGGCACCAGCCAGGAAGAGCACGCGCCATGGCCACATCCTCAGGCCCCACCTCCCAAGCCGCATCCCTTCCGTCTGGGCTGTCCCGGCAGAAACCACCGCCCTCGGCCTGGGCCGTCCCGGCAGAAACCACCGCCCTCGGCCTGGGCCGTCCCGGCAGAAACCATCGCCCTCGGCCTGGGCCTTCCCACCAGAAACCATCGCCCTCGGCCTGGGCCTTCCCACCAGAAACCATCGCCCTGGGCCGTGCCGGCAGAAACCATCGCCCTCGGCCTGGGCCTTCCCACCAGAAACCATCGCCCTCGGCCTGGGCCGTCCCAGCAGAAACCATCGCCCTCAGCCTGGGCCTTCCCGGCAGAAACACTTCCACTCTGGAACCGTCAGTTGACAGCTCTCCCCACAGAACTCAGGGGAATGGCCTCAGCCAGGTGATGCACTGGCCATATGCTTCCATGCTGAGCCACAGGTTTCTCCAGAGGGGTCGGGACGCTGAGTGTTGTAATAAGCTCTGTAAAACACTATTTATTTGAAATAGGATCCTGGCAGCTTTATGTCAGTTGGTTTTACAAAACAGCACTGAAGTCTCCTAAGACTATTTTCAGACTGAGTCTGCACTGTGCGTCCGCCTGATGCCCAAACTGCAAGGATGACCGTCACTGTCCCAACCTAGGAACCATCTGCTGCCCAGCAAAGTCACTGTTCAACAGCCCAAGACACAGCCCACCAGGGTCCCTAGAACACCCTGCTCAAGCCGGGTGCAGTGGGTCACGCCTGTCATCCCAGCACTTTGGGAGGCCGAGATGGGCGGATCACTAGGTCAGGAGATCGAAACCATCCTGGCTAACACCATGAAACCCCGTCTCTACTAAAAATACAAAAAATTAGCCGGGCGTGGTGGTGGGCGCCTGTAATCCCAGCACTTTGGGAGGCTGAGGCAGGCGGATCACGAGGTCAGGAGATTGAGACCATCCTGGCTGACATGGTGAAACCCTGTCTCTACTAAAAATACAAAAAATTAGCCAGGCGTGATGGCGGGCGCCTGTAGTCCCAGCTACTGGGGAGGCTGAGGCAGGAGAATGGTGTGAACCCGGGAGGCGGAGCTTGCAGTGAGCCCAGATGGCGCCACTGCACTCCAGCCTGGGCGACAGAACGAGACGTTGTCTCAAAAAACAAACAAACAAACAAAAAAAACCCAGGGCAACATGCCATGAACCACCCGGGTCCCCAGAGCACCCAGATGTACAGCTGGCTGCTGTAGCCATGCCCACAAACCGCCCGGGTCCCTGGAATACCCAGGGCAACATGCCATGAACCGCCTGGGTCCCCAGAGCACCCAGATGTACAGCTGGCTGCTGTAGCCATGCCCACGAACCGCCCGGGTCCCTGGAATACCCGGGGCAACATGCCGAGAACCGCCCGGGGTTCCTGACACCAGCCTCCCACCGTGACACCAGACGCAAAGGCTCCATGTGCACACAGTGCCAGCCTGGTCCCCCAGGACCTTCAAGACAAGCTCGGCAGCAACCGCTTCCTTTCAGACCAACATGGGAGGACTTTCTGCCCATGTTCTGTGGCAACGATTACAGCGCTTCCTTCTAAATAACAGATGAAAAAATCCCACAGAGACTATTTAAAAATATTCCCCTCCTCAGTTTAAAGACGTTATAATCAGATCAGAGCACAAGTAAATGAAGTGCTATTATCTAGTTTAAGGATCTCCAAATATTAGGAGTCACTCTGAACAACACCACTGACACACACATACAAAACTATCCACACTTGATCCACACTGGCTGATGCTCTGACAATGCAGTGCCTCCCAGATCGTGAGGATTTCAAATTTCCACCAGCATATCCTACACCATGCCCTCCACTCAAGAACTACCCCTAAAGGAGGAAAGGAATTCTGAGAACCCAACAGCTGGAGCTAAGCAGGGAAAAGGGTTAGGGTTAGAACAAACAGAAATTCGCCACCAACAAACCCAGGCCAAGTGGTGTTGTCCAGCTTGTGCACTGCCGGAAGCCAAGGAGCTCTATCAGTTAGAGATACAGCCAGGACCAGTGCAGGCCTCTTACATAAGGGACGCATATCAGGCAGAGGGGAGTTTTAAGTGTGGTCAGGTGGCTGAGTGAGTTTCTCTCAGCTACTATTCCCTGTTCCACAAAAGTTTAAAGGATAGTTTACCTGAGAGAAGAAAAGTTATAGGAAGAAAAAATAGCCAGCAAATACCAAAGCAAGCTTTGTGCCAAGTGTGCACAGCCCCCTTCCCCGACTGAGTGTCAGGAGGCGGAGAGCAGGAAGGAGGAGGTGCTGATGATACAGGCACTCACAGGTCTGACTGGGTCACTTTCTCATTCCACTCTCCAAGTTTCTCAGAAGTTTTCACATAGCTAAAAACAGAAAGTCTACAGTGAATTATTTAGAAGAACAATTTTAACTCAGGCATCAAACTGCAGGTGAAGTTCCAGGGAAGACAGAGAGGGACCAGCTGGCAGGAACATCAACTCCACAGACGGCCCAAAAATGGGGTCCACTGCCTCAACCAGGCCCTGTGCAGGCCCCAGGCCGCCAGGTGAGCTGTGGGTATAGCGGAACTGATGTTCCCTTTTCTGTCACCTGGCAGTAGCCCCTGGTCTCTCGCTAGGAGATTCTTGGGCAACAGCACTGCTGTGGGGGACTGGAAGGGCACAGCCCACAGCTCCAAAACACCCTTGGGATTCAAAACTTACGACGTCCTAGGACAAAAACATGGGCCTCTCATATGTGAGATTTATGAAATGTGACCTGTTCTGTCTTTCTGTAGGAACATGGCTTCTGGGAAACATTCCACAGCCACCCCAACCTTGAAGGGTATGTTTCAGAGAAGCCACGTGGACAGGGCCAAGTGAGAAAGCAGCACTCCCCAAATTCAGAGCTGAGCGACATCTGGGACAGGTGTCCCAGGGTTATAGGACCACGACGTCACGTAGGACCACGTCGTCATCGGGGAGGGTCAGAGTCCCTAGGGTTGTGGGACCATATGGTCCCATATATATATATATATATATTTTTTTTTTTTTTTTTGAGACAGAGTCTTGCTCCGTCACCCACCCAGGCTGGAGGGCAGTGGCATAATTTTGGCTCACTGCAACCTCCGCCTCCCAGGTTAAAGAGATTCTCCTGCCTCAGCCTCCCTAGTAGCCGAGATCACAGGAGCGCACCACCACACCCAGCTAAATTTTTTTATTTCTTAGTAGAGACAGGGTTTCTCCATGTTGGTCAGGCTAGTCTTGAACTCCTAACCTCAAGTGATACACCCGCCTCAGCCTCCCAAAGTGCTGGGATTGTAGGCATGAGCCACCATGCCCGGCCCATATGGCCATATCTGGGTCAGAGGCTGTGACCATGCCACACCCACAACAAGGACCAGAGAAAAACCGCTCTTGCCAAGGACCTGATCAGTGCTCTCTCAAGTCTGGACCCTGAAACACAGTCTTCCTATCATTTTCCACCAGGACAACTAGCCAGTGTGTCTGCCTTTTTAGAACACGTATATAAGACGGATGTGGTGGCTCACACGTGTAATCCCAAGCATTTTAGGAGGCCAAAACAAGAGGATTGCTTGAGCCCAGAAATTTGAGACCAGCCTAGGTAACAAAGCAAGACCCTGTCTCTATAAAACATGAAAAAATTAGCCAGGCATGGTGGCGCACGCCTGTCATCCCAGCTACAAGGGGGGTTGAGTTGGGAGGATTGCTTGAACCCAGGAGGTTGAGGTTGCAGTGAATCATGATTGCGCCACTGCACTCCAGCCTGGGTGACAGAGCGAAACCATCTCAAAAAAGAATAATAATAATAAAAAAAAGGCCAGCGTGGTGGCCAGCACTTTGGGAGGCTGAGGTGGGTGGATCACAAGGTCAGGAGTTCAAGACCAGCCTGGCCAACATGGTGAAACCCCATCTCTACTAAAAACACACACACACACACACACACACACAAAATCAGCCGGGCGCGGTGGGAGGCGCCTGTAATCCCAGCTACTTGGGAGGCTGAGGCAGGAGAATCGCTTGAACCCGGGGGGCAGAGGTTGCAGCGAGCTAAGATCACGCCACTACACTCCAGCCTGGGCAACAGAGTGAGACTCTGTCTCCAAAAAAATAATAATAAAGTACACAAAAACTTAAAAATAAATAAAACACATGTAGACACCAAGCTTTTTGAACAAACAAGGCACAGTCGCTGGGCCAAGGGCTCAGAGCCTCTCTCTGGATCCTTCCAAACAGGCCACTCAACTCCACGGCTGCAACTCGTCCCTGGGCATGACGACGCCCCCCCACATGCCAGGGCACGTGTGGTGCCCGTTCTCTTCAGCCCCCAGGGGTGCGCCTGGGGCAGGTACCTACGCGCTAGAGACCTGCACGTCATGCCAGCTCCTGGACAGGTTCTGTTTCAGCCCCCCCAGGGTGGAGAGGCCCAGCCTCCTCTTGAGCTCTCCACAGTGCCTCTCCTTGGCTGCCAGGACCTGGCGCAGAGTGACAATTTCCTCTTCCACCTGCAAAGCATGCAGTTGACATGATGAGCCATCACTACTACAGGAAGTGACTAACATCCTCATGCACAGTGCCATGAGTTACACAAGAACTTTCCGCTTACCAAAGCATTAACTCGTCCTAGGAATAACAGCATCTACAGCAGACATCTGATTTTTGGGTTTTGGTTTTTTTTTTTTTTTGAGATGGAGTTTCGCTCGTCGCCCAGGCTGGAGTGCAATGGCACGACCTCGGCTCACCGCAACCTCTGCCTTTCAGGTTCAAGTGATTCTCCTGCCTCAGCCTCCCAAGTAGCTGGGATTACAGGCGTGTGCCACCCTGCCCGGCTAACTTTGTATTTTTAGTAGAGATGGGGTTTCACCATGTTGGTCAGGCTCGTCTCGAACTCCCAACCTCAGGTGATCCTCCCACCTCAGCCTCCCAAAGTGCTGGGATTACAGGCGTGAGCCACCGCGCCCAGCCAGCAGACATTTGTTTTTATCTGGTACTAGGAACTTGACTCCAGGGAACTGTCCCATGCCCCACAACTAAATGGTTCTGGGAGAGCTACCAATCACCATGTCCATTTGTGGTCATGAGGAATGGCCCAGGATGACCATGCCAGGCTTGTCCGAGCTCTTTACTGGGACTGGGCATGGTATTAAAAAGGTGAAGACCGGCCGGGCGCAGTGGCGCATGCCTGTAATCCCAGCACTCTGGGAGGCCAAGGCGGGCGGATCACGAGGTCAGGAGATCGAGACCATCCTGGCTAACACAGTTAACACAGCGAAACCCTGTCTCTACTAAAAAATACAAAAAATTAGCCAGGCATGGTGGCGGGCACCTGTAGTCCCAGCTACTCGGGAGGCTGAGGCAGGAGAATGGTGTGAATCCAGGAGGCAGAGCTTGCGGTGAGCCAAGATTGTGCCGCTGCACTCCAGCCTGGGTGACAGAGCGAGACTCCATCTCAAAAAAAAAAAAAAAAAAAAAAACGGTGAATACCCTGGCCGGGCACAGTGGCTCACGCCTGTAATCCCAGCACTTTGTGAGGCCAAGGCAGGCGGATTATCTGAGGTCAGGAGTTTGAGACCAGGCTGGCCAACATGACAAAACCTCGTCTCTACTAAAAATACAAAAATTAGCCAGGTATGGTGGTGCACGCCTGTAACCCCAGCTACTCAGGAGGCTGAGGCAGGAAAACTGTTTGAACCCAGGAGACAGAGGTTGCAGTGAGCCGAGATCATGCCACTGCACTCCAGCCTAGGTGACAGACCGAGACTGTTTCAAAAACAAACAAACAAACAAAAAACAGTGAGGATCCTTTTCCCTCAGGGCTCTCAGTCTGGGCTTGGACAATAGAAGCTGGAACTGTTGGCAGCCGGGCACCGTCTGCACTCATAGAATTCCATATGCAGGGAGGAGGAGGCAGATGGACAGTGACACAGGTGACAGAAAAAAACACCCTTAAGAAAACACTTGTGTTCCTGAGGTCAGTTCCAAACCTTGGCAAGAGTCAGTTACACAAACCAAAAGGTACATTATCTTTTGTGCTTAACGTAGTTAGAACTGAGCAACAGAAAGATTCCTGATCATGAAGACTTGAACTTTCTCAGGTCTTTAAAAAAAAAAAAAAAAAAGAACATGACCTCTGAAAGGGGCATCATTCAAAGCTTTACCACTTTAGGATGAGTTCTCAGTATCTTCAGCTCATATATGACTAGCTTCTCTTTAAAAATTCTCTTTCTTGGCCGGGCACGATGGCTCACGCCTGTAATCCCAGCACTTTGGGAGGCCGAGGCGGGCAGATCACCTGAGGTCAGGAGTCCGAGACCAGCCTGACCAATATGATGAAAGGCCATCTCTACCAAAAATACAAAAATTAGCCAGGCGTGGTGGCATGCACCTGTAACCCCAGGTACTCGGGAGGCTGAGGCAGGAGAATCACTTGAACCTGGGAGGCAGAGGCTGCAGTGAGCCAAGATCGCACCATTCCACTCCAGCCTGGGCAACAAGAGCAAAAAGTCTCAAAAAAAAAAAAAAAAAAAAAAAAAAACTTTCTTGCGTGTAATCCCAGCACTATGGGAGGCTGAGGCAGGCAGATTACCTGAGGTCTGGAGTTCGAGACCAACCTGGCCAACGTGGTGAAACTCCGTCTCTACTAAAAATACAAAAATTAGCCAGGCATGGTGCTGTGCGCCTGTAATCCCAGCTACTCGGGAGGGTGAGGCAAGAGAATCACTTCAACTCAGGAGGTGGAGGCTGCAGTGAGCCCAGATCACGCCACTGCACTCCAGCCTGGGCGACAGAGTGAGACTCCGTCCTCAAAAAAAAAAAAATTCTCTTTCTTGGCTGGGCACAGCGGCTCGCATTTGTAATCCTAGCACTTCGGGAGGCTGAGCCAGGTGGAGCTCTTGAGACTGGGAGTTCGGGACCAGCCTGGCCAACATGGTGAAACTCTGTCTCTACTAAAAATACAAAAATTAGCCAGGTGTGGTGGCAGGCGTCTGTAATCCCACCTACTTGAGAGGCTGAGGCATGAAAATCACTTGAACCAGGGAGGCAGAGGCTCCAGTGAGCTGAGATCATGCCACTGCACTCTAGCCTGGGCGACAGAGCAAGACTCTGTCTCAAGAAAAACAACAAAAAAAAGCAATACAGAACTTCACCTTGTGGGGGCCAGGCACAGTGGCTCACACCTGTAATCCCAGCACTCTGGGAGGCCAAGGTGGGTGGATCACAAGATCAGGAGTTTGAGATCAGCCTGGCCAACATGGTGAAACTCTGTCTCTACTAAAAATACGAAAATTAGATGGGCAGGGAGGCACGTGCCTGTAATCCCAGATATTCGGGAGGCTGAGGCAGGAGAATCGCTTGAACCTGGGAGGCGGAGATTGCAGCGAGCCGAGATCACACCATTGCACTCCAGCCTGGGCGACAGGGCGAGACTCTGTCTCCAAAAAAAAAAAAACAAACCCCATCTCGACTAAAAACACAAAAAAATTAGCCGGGTGTGGTGGTGGGCGCCTGTAGTCCCAGCTACTCAGGAGGCTGAGGCAGGAGAATGGCGTGAACCCGGGTGTTGGAGGTTGCAGTGAGCCGAGATTGCGCCACTGCAGTCCAGCCTGGGCGGCAGAGACTCCGACTCAAAAAAAAAAAAAAACAAAACTTCACCTTATTGTAATTCAACTCTGAAAAAAACCTTGTGGATTTAGTTTCTAAACTCACATATTCTGAAGTTAAATGGAAAGCAAAGTGTCCTTGGACTTCCTGCTACTCTCCTTTAATCTTCTAGGCTAGAAATAGCTGTGTGATGTCCTCAGGATCTGAAACCTGGTCCTCAGACTCAGCGGCACAACCAACCTTACTCAGACCTAGGCCTGGACCCAGATTCTGGAATTAAACCACATCACAGGGTGAAAAGAAAACTCTTGGCAGTTGGTTTGACTAAAAATTATGGTTGGAGGCTTTTGTTCTTAATTCCTACATTACTCTTAAGGGACTCTCACTTAAAGAAGATCACATAAATACTTTTTAGAAAAGAAGTTTTTGTTTTGTTTTTGAGACAGGGTCTCGCCCTGTCACCCAGGCTGCTGTGCAGGATGCAATCACAGCTCACTGAAGCCTTGACCTCCTGGCCTCAAGCAATCCTCTCACCTCAGCCTCCTGAGTAGCTGGGACTACAGGCACATGCCACCACACCTGGCTAATTTTTGGGGGTAGAGACAAGGTCTCACTGTGTTGCCCAGGCTGCTCTCAAACTCCTGGGCTCAAGTGATCTTCCCACCTTACCACCCTGTCCTCCTAAGGCGCTGGAATTACAGGCATGAGCCACTGCATCCAGCCAAAATAAATATGTTTAAAAGAAAACTTAAGATCCAAGACAAGAAAGATTCATGGGGTCTTAAAAATGATCATCAAGTGTTAATTCCAACAGAGACACTCCCAGTAGATGGCTGCTCAGAGGTGGTTCATGTGTGAACACTCCTCAGGGAGCACTTAGGAAGGGCCAGGCACAGAGGTATGGGAAGGGAGTCATGCCCTGTCTCCACTGCCAGGTGGCTCTGAGTCCAGTGCATGGAGCTGGGCACATACAAAGAGAACCCCGTTATCAGTCGGAACACAGAGCAGGGTAGGTGACCACCCAGGGCAATTCCTCCCGAGCATGGCCAGTACCCTGGCCTCTCACTAATCCAAGAGGGCCTTAACTCCAATTCACCCCAGGACAGACAGCCAAGCCACAGCACCTTGGTAAGCTCAGCCCTGAGCTCCTCCTCCTCAGCCTCTGTCAGACCCTCAACAGCAGGAGTCCGGGCAGCCACACCTGTGTCGACAGGAACATCCGTCATGGAGTCAGACAGCAGACCTTTGTTAGGAGAATTCAGGTTGATATCTGCCAGAGACAAAATGAGGCCACAAAGTGTCAAATAAGTTAGTTCCAAGTAAATACGGTAGAGGTCTCTAGCAGGACAAAAGCACAGGTGGGAGTGGGTGAGACCCTGGAGACTAACACCTCTTCTCTGAAAGGTCTGTGAGGACAGCATGGGCAGTAGACGAGGGCAGCCACACCTCAGGCCACCTGAGCTGAAAGGCCAATGCCACTTGTGCTGCTTCAGGGCACGACAAATGCCGGCCCAAGGCAGCCAAACCCGAATTCTGGCTTCCCAGTGAGAATACTATCTTCAGAGGCAGGAAACCCTTGCTACAGAGAAAGCAGCTCAATCTAACAGAACTTCCACCTTTTTTTTTTTGATGGAGTCTCACTCTGCCTCCCAAGCTGGAGTGCAATGGTGCGATCTCAGCTCACTGCAACCTCCGTCTCCCGGGTTCAAGTGATTCTCCTGTCTCAGCCTTCGAGTAGCTGGGATTACAGGCGCACGCCACCACGCTGGCTATTTTTGTATTTTCAGTAGAGACGGGGTTTCGTCATGTCAGCCAGGCTGGTCTCCAATTCCCGACCTCGGGTGATCCGCCCGCCTTGGCCTCCCAAAGTGTTGGGATTACAGGTGTGAGCCACCGTACCCTGACAAATTTCCACTTTTTTTAAAAAAAGGAACCTCATATGGTTAATATACACAATAAGCATCATTTTCCTCTCAACACATCTGACAGCGCACATGCTAAAATTACGTACTAGGAGCACATGCTGCTCATTCAGCTCCTTCAGGGAGTCAGCAAAACAAAATTCCCTTTACTTACCTCCCGATTCTCATCCCACTGCCAGAAGGCCGCCAGCAGGCGGAGAGGTGCAGAGCAGTGTGCTGCCGCCACACACCTCAACTACACCCAGATCACATTCAAATTCCTGCAGCCACTGTTTTTTCTTCATGTCAAATGCATCTTCCTGACTACCCTAAAAGTCTACAAGATTTCACATAAGGAAAAAGTCTATTTCGATTCTCTCCAAATCCAAGCACATGACTATTGTAACACTTTCCCTGTTGACCAAAACATTCTGAAAAGAAACAGGCTTACTGCCGGGCGCAGTGGCTCATGCCTATAATCCCAGCACTTTTGGAGGCCGAGGCAGGTGGATCACATGAGGTCAGGAGTTCGAGACCAGCTTGACCAAAATGGTGAAACCCCGTCTCTACTAAAAATACAAAATTAGTTAGCGTGGTGGCACGCGCCTGTAGTTCCCAGCTACTTGGGAGGCTGAGGCAGGAGAATCACTTGAACCCGGGAGATTACAGGCGTTGAGCCACCACGCCCGGCCAAAAAAAAATTCTTTTAAAAAAAAAAAAAAAAAAGAAAAACTGGTCGGGCGGGGTGGCTCATGCCGGTAATCCCAGCACTTTGGGAGGCTGAGGCGGGCGGATCACCTGAGGTCAGGAGTTCAAGACCAGCCTGGCCAATATGGTGAAACCCCGTCTCTTTTTTTTTTGAGACTGTCTCAAAAAAAAAAAAAGAAAAGAAAAAGAAAAAAAAACTATGCCTTTTAAAAGACAACACAAAGAAACCAGATTAAATGCACTTAACAAAGATACTCTTCTTAAAAGCTGGCTGCATCTCACTCCCTTCAAATGTCCCATAGGACCGGAGCCGTGTGCACTTCCTTGGCGCTCGACAAACGCTTACTAAACGAAGCGTATCCACTTTTTTATCCACTGATTCTCTTTTTTTTTTTTTTTTTTTTAGACAAGTCTTACTCTGTCGCCCAGGCTGGAGTGCAGTGGCACGATCTCCGCTCACTGCAACCTCCACCTCCTGGGTTCAATCGATTCTCCTGCCTCAGCCTCCCAAGTAGCTGGGACTACAGGAGCACACCACCATGCCCGGCTAATTTTTTTATTTTTAGTAGAGACGGGGTATTGGCACGTTGGTCAGGCTGGTCTCAAACTCCTGACCTCAAGTGAGCCACTGGCCTCGGCCTCCCAATATGTTAGAATTACAGGCGTAAGCCACCGAGCCCAGCCTTTCTCTTCTATTTAAAAAAAGACAAATGAGGCTGGGCACAATGGCTCACACCTGTAATCCCAGCACTTTTGGAGGCCTAGGCGGGCAGATCACCTGAGGTCAGAAGTTCGAGACCAGCTTGACCAACATGGAGAAACCTCCATCTCTACTAAAAATACAAAATTAGCCGGGCATGGTGGCGCACGCCTGTAATGCCAGCTACACGGGAGGCTGAGGCAGGAGAATCGCTTGAACCCAGAAGGCAGAGGTTGCGGGAAGCCATGATCGCGCCATTGTACTGCAGCGTGGGCAACAAGAGCGAAAATCCGTCTCAAAAAAAAAAAAAAAAAAGTAGAAAGACCAATTAACCTGGCATGGTGCGCCTGTAGTCTTATAGTCCCAGCTACCTGGGAGGTTGACGCAGGAAGATCGCTTGAGCCCAGGAGGTGAAGATTGCAGTAAGCTATGATTGCACCACTGCACTCCAGCCTGGGAGACAGAGAGAGACGCTGTCCCCCAAAATAAAATTAAAAAAAAAAAAAAAAAAAAAAAGGCCAGGCGCCGTGGCTCACGCCTGTAATCCCAGCACTTTGGGAGGCCGAGGTAAGCAGATCACGAGGTCAGGGTATCAAGACCGTCATGGCCAACAGTGAAACCCCGTCTCCACTAAAGATACAAAAAATTAGCCGGGCATGATGGCGGACGCCTGTAGTCCCAGCTAGTTGGGAGGCTGAAGCAGGAGAATGGCAGTGAACCCGGGAGGCGGAGCTTGCAGTGAGCCGAGATCTAGCCACTGCGCTCCAGCCTGGGCGACAGAGTGAGACTCCATCTCAAAAAAACAAAAACAAACAAAACAAAAAACACCCTCCAGAATAATGCAGCACCTAGGAATTATAAAGCTTAATATGTAGCCGGGCACAGTGGCTCACGCCTGTAATCCCAGCACTTTGGGAGGCTGAGGCGGGCGGATCACAAGGTCAAGAGATCGAGACCATGCTGAGCAACATGGTGAAACCCTGCCTCTACTAAAAATACAAAAATTAGCTGGGCCTGGTGGCGCGTGCCTGTAGTCCCAGCTACTCAGGAGGCTGAGGCAGCAGAATCGCTTGAACCCGGGAGGTCGAGGTTGCAATGAGCTGAGATCGCGCCACTGCACTCCAGCCTGGCGTCAGAGCAAGACTCCGTCTCAAAAAAATAAAGAAAGAAAGAAATTTAGCATCCCTCTCTAGAGCCCCAAAATGGAAGGCAGACTTTTATCATCTTCTCAAGATTTCAATCTCCTGGGCTCGCTCCACGCCCCTCAGTGGCCATCTCATACTGCTCTGGGGCGACTGTTCTGGAAACAGGCCTGGTATGCTGGGTGTGCCCCTGACTCACTCCACCCCCTCTCCATGAGGCAACCCCTAAGCAGGCTGAGCTCCGAGCAGAGTTGCTGCCCAAGGGGAGCTCTGCTGAACGCGAAGACCCCTTCTCTGCTCGGGAGCCGCCCTCAACACCTCGGACTGGGTCCAGGGCCAGACAGCGTGAACCCGAGGGCCCCGCGCAGGGACCGGGGGGTGGCAGAGCAAGCAAGAGCAGGGCACGGGGTGGGCGGCATAAGCGAGACCTGCTGGGAGCGAGAGAACCCAAACTACGGGAGCAACGGCGGGCGCCAGGGAACCACACCTCGGAACGGTCCCAGGGGAGACCAGGAGGGCGGCTGGAGAGAGCCCAGGAAGCGGTCTGGGCCGCGGGCAAAAGACACACACCACGACCATCATAAGCTTCGAGGTCAGTGGCCCGAGAGCTGAAGAGGGGCCGCGGGGTGGGTGAACAGAGACCCGAGAGGACAGAGAGTCGCAGACGCGACCCCGGGAGACGGAGAACAACGGGCAGCCTGGGCCCATCTGCGGCGAAGGGGCCGGGCCCGGCAGGTACCTTGGCCGGCGGAGTCCATGTTCGGGCGGCGTCCGGACCGCTGTCGCGGGCGCTATGGGAGCCGAGCGGGCGGCGCCGGGAGAAGCTCGCCGCGTACACACTAGCCAGCGGAACTGCCTCAGCTCCGCGGCGTTTCGTAATCCGCGATGCGACGGCTACTTCCGCCCGGGCACGTGCTCCGCCTTCTTCCCGCCCCCACGAGTGATATCCAATGAGAGCGTCGCTTGGCCCGTCCTGATTTACCCGACTCAACCTGATAGGCCGAAACTGCGGGCGAACCAGGAAAGGGAGGCGTGGTTCGGCGGGAATCCATTCCAGGTTGACTCCACCAGCGAGAATCACAGGTAGAACGGTCAGAGTAGCGGGAGGACGGAGAAGGTGGGAAGTGGGAGGACCGTCCAACATGGCGCTGTGGAAAGCCAGCGCAGGGCCCCAGGGGATCTTCCGGGGCGGATGCAGCTGCCTAGGAGTGCTGGGGCTCGCGCGCCTCGGCGGCTCAAACTCTGACCCCTTGAGATCCTTTCCAGCCCGACCCCTTACTTTAGGGGTCAGCCTGCCCCCGTAAGTCCTGTTATTTATTGTATTTATATTCTTTTTTTAGTTGGTCCTTTTTTGTTTGTTTGTTTTTGAGACGGAGTTTCACTCTTGTTGCCCAGGCTGGAGTGCAATGGCGCGATCTCAGCTCACTCCAATCTCTGCCCTCCGGGTTCAAGCGATTCTCCAGCCTCAGCCTCCCGAGTAGCTGGAATTACAGGCGCGCGCCAACACGTCCGGCTAATTTTCGTATTTTTAGTAGAGACGGGGGTTTCGCCACGTTGGCCAGGCTGGTCTCGAACTCCTGACCTTAGGTGATCCACCCGCCTCGGCCTCCTAAAATGCTGGGATTACAGGCGTGAGTCACCGCCCCTCACGCCTGGCTAGTTTGTCCTTTTCATGGGGACTTTTTATTGTATGCGGGTTACGCTGAAAAAGATCGCGATTCGTCCCCTCGCCCTGCAGGCGCCGCTGCCGCCTCGCCTCGGGCGTGGACCCTGCGGCTCGGGCCTGCGCGTGTGCACCCCGAGGTTGTCTCACTTCCTGTTCAGGGCGACCAGCGCTGCGCCCTCCCCACTCCACAGATGAGGAAGCTGAGGTTAAAGTCACTTACCCCAGGTCACTCCGCAAGTTGAAGCGCAACCAGGATACTCTGGAACAGGATGCCTGACTTCAGAGGAGAGGCGCGTAACCACCAGGCAACTGGCCCCATGAAAACAAGTCCCACAACTTCCCTTCTTTGGCGCCTACTTGCTCCCGGAAGAAAAGCCTTAAACGGTATTCAAGCCCTTTAGGATCTGATGTCCTAGGACTCCACTCTGGGCTTCCAGCCTGGGGTGGTACTGGTCCCTAGGCATGGAAGCTCCTCCCACTGCCCCTTCCTTCACCCGGCCACCTCCTCCCACAGGTGTCTTCCTGGTACTCTTGCACAGGCCCGAGTCCTTTACCACCACGGCCTTATCCTGCTCTGGTGCTCTCAGTAATGTTTTCTCCATTTGCTGCCTTTCATTCTTTCCAGAGATTCTTGCTCAACCCAACCAGGCCAGCCCAGGGACTAGGGACATGTAGGGACAATAGTCCCTGCTTCAGGCAGTTCAGGGCAGACCACAGAGATGTGACATTACAGACCATTGTGAGCAGAGCCTTGTCCCATTCTGTGTTGCATCCCTAAGCCAGGAACAAAGTCCAGCCCAGGCCTGGCTCCAGAGGACGCGCAGTAGTATCCTCTGGCCTGTGCAAGTGTATCTGTAGCCTCACATGCCACCATGTGAGTCTGCAATCTGTCTGTGAATGCCCTGGTGTAGAAGCCAGGAGTTTGGAGGTGGGAGGGAGCCCTACAGAATGATAGCCAGTGCGAACTCCTGGGAATGTCCAGCCACTAAGACCTGCCCACAGCCCTGCCATGCCAATGTCCTCCTTTTCACGGGAGCAGCTTGCACAGACTCTCAGCACACAGCTGGCATTGTGTTCCCAGGAGCCATCCTGTAACCCAGGCCAGGTGAAGGGCTCCTCCCTGGGACCCCACAGCCCCGTTCCCATCATCCTTTTGTGGTGATCAAGGCACCCATCACACAGTATTGCCATAAACCGGGTCAGGTTAACCTTTCATTCCCTTAGGAGCTGGGTGGGGGCAGCCAAAAGTATTTGTAGGAGGAAGAGAGAAAGGAGGGGACAGAGCAAGGAAGAATGGGAGGACGGTCAGAACGCCCCTGTGAAGGAAGGAGAGCACCAAGTCCCCGTGTTCTGCCTACTGTCCCCCAGACAGCAGATCAGGAGCACCCCGCGCCCCGCCCCCCACCCCCGTCGGCGCCGGCCCCCTGCAATGGTTGGGGGTATGGGAAGGTGAACCAAGAAGGCCAGGAGTTCAAGTGCGTGATCCCCCACTGGGGCATATAGGTTACAGCCGCCAGGGCAACTGAAACTCCTCAGGCTCCAGAGGGCTGAAGTGAGTCGCCTCCACGTTCTTGAGGTGCTTCCGAGCCAGGAACAGTGCGAGGCGCCGGCGCCGCCGCGAGCTCAGGCCCTGGCCCACCAGCCATGGGAAGGCGGGTCCGTGTAGCCCCAGGGCCTCCTCGCCCTCCAGCTCCTCTTCGCAGCGTGCACGGTAGGAGCGCAGCAGCGCCAGGCACCAGTCCTCGTCCACGCGGTAGCGTGCATAGAAGGCGGCCTCCTGCGCCAAGCTGCCAGCGCGCAGCCAGCGGGTGACGATGGCGCGGCCCTCTCGCGCCATCACGACGGGGTAGCGGTGCTCCAGCAGGCGCAGCAGCAGCTCATTGCCCCGGTTGCCCTCCACGTCGCCAGGTGACAGGGGGCGCAGGCGGCCCGAAGTGCTGACCACGTCATCCTGCGTGCGTCGAAGCAGCAGCACCGGCCCCGGGTAGCAGCACAGCTGCTCGGCCACGTTGAGGTTGAAGTGCTCGCGCACGGTGCGCACCACCAGCCCCTTCCAACTGTGGGGCATGACCTTCAGCGCCAGCGGCACAAGGTCGTCGAAGGTGGCGTCCAGCACCAGTGCACCCAGCTCCGGGTAGGTCATGGTGGCCCAGGTGGCCGTGAAGCCGCCAACAGACCAGCCGTAGACCACCAGGTGCGCGGGCGGGAAGTGCAGGCGGTGCAGTGCGTACTTGACCACCACGTCCATGGCGTTGGCGTCGTGCTGAGGGAAGGGCACGCCAGTGCTGCTGCCGAAGCCGGGGTGGTTCCAGCCCAGCACGGAGTAGCCGGCCTCGAGCGGTGCAGACAGACAGCCCATCTCGTAGAAGCCCGCGTTGCCTTCGCAGCAGATGACGAGGCGCAGCCCGTGCCCGTGGCTGCCCGGGTGCTGGCGGCGGTCCATGAACATAGTGTCGATCTCGTTGCCGTCACAGGCCACCAGCTTGGCGCGCCGGCCGTGGTAGCGCTCCACGAGGCGCTCTTGGCCCTGCTGCAGCAGCGGCAGAAGCGCGCACGTCATCAGGGACACGGAGCCGGGGTACACGAGCCAGCGGCCCAGCGAGTGGGCCAGCGCGTAGCTAGCAAGCTGGCCGGGCAGCTCGCGGAGCTGCTGCAAGAGGCACTGCGCCTGGCTGCGCGCCCCACGTGGAGGCCGCCCCAGCGCATCCCCGCCCAGCGTCTCGTCCCGCAGCAACCACACGCCCGCCGCGGCTGCCGCGCAGGTCAGCGCCCGGTGGCTGCTGCTCCGGCCCACGGCGCGCACGTCATCCCAGCGGAAGGCCACGGGCCAGCCGCGGAATGTGTAGGTGTAGCTGGCGGTCAGGTAGATCTTGAACACGTGCACCAGCGCCTTCACGAAGCAGATGACGCACATGAGCGGTGGCCCCAACGCCCAGCCGCTGGGCCGGGATCGCCGCGAGAGGCACAGGGCAGTCTTAGGGGATACCGGCTCCCGGACAGGCCCTGATGGCCTTTGTGACCTGGCCTTCCAGGGCCAAGGGAAGGCTGCATCCTGTTGCTAGGTGATGGGTGCACAAAGGGTTCCCAGAGATGATGAACCCAAGGTTCTGCCCGTCCCCCGCCTTCGCCAAGACCCCACCAGCTAAACGCTCCCAGGCCCAGCTTTCCCACCCATGATTTCAGCAGCTACTGTCTCCCTCTTTCTTCCTTATTTATTTATTAAATTGAGATGGGGTCTCTCTATGCTGCCCAGGCTGGTCTTGAACCCCTGGGCTCAAGCGATCCTCCCGCCTCCACCTCCCACAGTGTTGGGATTACAGGTGTGAGTCCCTGCACCCCGCCTCCACCTCCCACAGTGTTGGGATTACAGGTGTGAGTCCCTGCACCCTGCCTCCACCTCCCACAGTGTTGGGATTACAGGTGTGAGTCCCTGCACCCCGCCTCCCTCTTCCTTAAATTTAAGATGGACAGCCCCAGAGGCCAAAAAGGGACAGCAAGGCCTCCTCCGCCTGTACCAGGCTTGCTGTGGGTCCGGCCCCCATCCCTTCAGGGTCTGCTGGTTTAAACCTCATCTCCCCAGGATGGCCGGGGTCAGAGACAGGGCTGCTGCTGCACCAAAAAGGCGGTATTTGCTCTCGGCCCGGCCCCTCCTCTCCACACCTTCCTTCTTCCGTGCTGACCAGAAACAAGCCCTCTCCTTTTCTGGATCCTCTTTTCACTGGCTGCCAGCAACAGCAGTGACCTTCTCGGGCGGGTCCTGCCTGGCTGGGGTTCCTCTTTCTCACTCCTGGGTCGAGCCCCCACTCCCAGGCTGCGCCTCCCTCTTTTCTGGAGAGGTATGGTGGGTTCCCCTTTTTCTCCTGCCCTGGAAAGGGCCAGCCCACCTGAGGGCAGGGTCGGAAGCCGCCCGCCAGGGGGAGCCCCAGGGAAGGGGGCAGCTCCGGGAACTCAACAGCAACCCAGACCAGAAACAAACATGCTACAATCAGGGAGTTTGGCAAATCCAGCCAGAGCCTCTGAGCCCAGGTACCAGGCCCGCCTGGGACCCCAGCCTTCTGGGGAAGGGGTAGTTTCAGGCTGAAGCACCCCCTCTCTGCTCTCCTGCTCAGCGTCTGGGTTAGAGGCACTGCCTGACCCAAACAGGCCCCACCCCTAGATGGGGGAGTCAGCTGCTGCCTTTAGGGGTTGGGGGACAGAAGACAGGGTCCAATTAACAAAGGGAGCAATTTGGGGGGCTATTACCCCCATTCTAGGTTGCCAGATAAAATGCAGAATAATATGCCAGTTAAATTGGAATTACAAATAAACAAATACTTTTTGGGTATAAGTATGTTCCAACTACTGCTTGAGACATTATTTTAAAATTGTTTATCTGAAATTCAAATTTAACTGGATATCCTGTTTTTTCTGTTTGTTTGTTTGTTTGTTTGTTTTTGAGACGGAGTCTCACTCTTGTCACCCAGGCTGGAGTGCAATGATGCAATCTCAGCTCACTGCAACCTCTGCCTCCTGGGTGTTCAAGCAATTCTCCTGCCTCAGCCTCCCAAGTAGCTGGGATTACAGGTGCCCGCCACCATGCCCGGCTAACTTTTTGTACTTTTAGTAGAGATGGGGTTTCACCATGTTGGTCAGGCTGGCCTCTAACTCCTGACCTCAGGTGGATCACCCGCCTCGGCCTCCCAAAGTGCTGGGATTACAGGCAGGAGCCACCGCACCCGGTCTAGATATACCCTGTTTTTAAATTTGTTTTTGTTTTGCTAAATCTGGCAGTCCTACCCCCAGGCACACACACAGTTGAGATCCAAATTTTCCTGGTTATCCAGCTTTGATCTCCGATTGGCTACTGGGCTCATTGGTCAAGGCCTGAGGACAAAGAGGGTGTCTCAGGGTCCACTGGTGCACCTGTCACACCATCCTTTCCACTGGGTCCTGGGCAGCAACAGGAGCCCTGCCCCAGGAGGAAACACACAGGGTACTGCCCCTGCGGCCAAGGGATGGGCAAGGCTTCCCCTGGGGATTGGTGGTTCTGGTCCTGCTCAAGTGTCCACCCCTGACCCTGTGGGGAAAGGAGCCTGGTGGATAGGGGTGGGGATGGAAACTTCTGCAGAGGGTGGGAGATGATTCCTTTCCCAGGAGCCTCTTTCATAAACTCAGCGGCTGCCTACTCTAGGCAGGTTGGGGCTGTGGGCCCAAAGGCTACCGGCCCATTTTGTGTGAGACCACAGGAGTGAACCCAGCAGCAGAGCCGAAGTTCTGACAGGGGGTGTCCCTGCCACCTCAGTTCAGATCCTGGCAGCGGCAGGAGTCCTGGAGGACTGTCCACGCAGGATGTTGGATGCACTAAACCTTATTTTGATTCCCCTAAGCAGATCCTGCTTGGAGGAGCCTCGTCCTCCTGGGGGCAGTCTCCCAGCTTGATCTGCTCTGGGACTTGTTTGGAAATGCAGGCTTTTCTTTAGCCAGGCCCACCTGCCCTTAGCTTCCCCCACAACAACCCACCCACACACACACACAGAGCAGGAAGTTCTTGAGAGGAGGAGGGGAGAGCCTGGGACCGGATTCTGAGGGGCAGAGGTCAGCGGGCTGGAGCCGCTGGCCCCCAGGGGTTCCATGCCTCATCCTGTGTCTGGCCCAGCCCCTGACCCCACCAGCCCACGGGAGTCCAAGTGCCCCAGAACCCCCGGCTCTGTTGAGACAGGAAAGCATGTGACAGGAAGGGAGCTGTCCCCTCTCCAGAAGAGCCCCCAGACGACCAGCTGCAGCAGCCATGACCTCTTGTGCCTCCACCGCCATCAGCTCAGGGAAGTGTCCACGAGGTGGAGGTGGGGGCTGTGTCCCTGCTGATCTGTTTGTGGAGGCAACCCCCATCTCCACCCCGGTGCCCTCCAGGCCGACATCTGAGCATGCACCCCACCCCCACAGGGCCTGCCAGTCTCTGAGCCCTCCACCCCTTGGTTCCCACCCTCCTGCATTGGGCCCTCCTGCACTGGGGCAGGACTCTCCCCCTGGCCAGTCCTGCCAACCCTCCTGCACTGGGGCAGGGGTCTCCCCCTGGCCAGTCCTGCCAACCCTCCTGCACTGGGGCAGGACTCTCCCCCTGGCCAGTTCTGCCAACCCTCCTGCACTGGGGCAGGGCTCTCCCCCTGGCCAGTTCTGCCAACCCTCCTGCACTGAACCCTCCCTGGAGGCCCTTGATTTATGCCAGTGGAGCCTGCAGAGCCAACCTTGGAGAAGGAAGGAGAGGAGAGAGAGAAAACCAGTCCCAGAGGCCGGAGGGGCAGGAACCAGGATCAGAGCCCCTGGCAGAGGGCATCCATCAGGGAGTGAGCCGACCCCAGCAGCCCTGGACTCAGGGAGCAGTGCCCAGGCCTTGGGAAAACTGAGGCTACCCTGGTGGGTGCGGGAGCTGAGTCTGCACAAACGCCTCTGCTCAGGAAATGGGGTGCAGGGAAGGTGGGGGTGGCTTGGAGCCCAAGGACAGGAGGGGATGCTTCCTGGAGGACGCAGGGTCAGGAGAAGGGGCGGAAATGGCCAAGACAGCTGCTGAACATCTGGAGTCACAGAGAATTAATTGCTCAGAGCCCTCAAGGACGGTGGGGTTGGTGGGGGAGTGGCGTACACTGGAGCCCTCTCTGTCCTGGCTCCCTGCAGGGCCTGTGCTCTGGGCCTCTCTCCTGCCCGGGATGAAGGACACCAGTGAGCAGCCCTCCCCAGAGTACCCCCCAACACCCATCCCAGTACACACCCCTGGGGGCCATGCTATGTATATGTGGAGGGCTCACCGTCCTCCCTGCCTACAAGCACTGCCACTGCAGCCTCCGGCCCCCCCACACTGGCATTTGGCTCCTCCCCAGGCCTGTTCCCCGTCTCCTGTGGGAATGAGCCAGGGTCTCTCCAGAATCCTTGACACAGTGCCCTGCATTGTCAGGGGAGGGAGTGGGGACAGCTCCCCACATCAAGGTAAAGTCTGGGTTGGGGTCAAGAGTCCTGCAGGGGCCAGGCCTGGTGGGTCGAGCCTACAGTTCCAACCACTTGGGTGACTGAAGCGGGAGGATTGCTTCAGGCCAGGAGTTCAAGGCTGCAGTCAGCTATGATCGCACTGCTGTACTAAAAAAAAAAAAAAAAAAAAAAAGTCCTGCTGGCCTGTGTGATGTAGGCTGAATTCTTCTGGGGCGGTCTGCACCATTTCTGCAGACTCCAGGGCAGAAATGGTAGATCGTCCCCTGGGCCCCATACACACACTTTGAAGGGTATGTTCGAGGCCCAGGCTCACCCCGGCTTGGAAGACCCTAGAGCAGGGTCCTTTCTCTCACTGCAATAACCAGTTTTTGATATAAGTGCTCATTTTTGTTATTCGAAATGTAACATTCTCATCATACGCAGTGACGCAGGGATATAAGGCGATTAACCATTCTTTCCACACTCCTCGTAGACATCCAGAGTTGCTAGTCGGGACCGTGTCTTTCTCACCTTCCATTTGCCTACAAACATATACGTACAGAGAGTCTTATCTCGGGGTCTTCTGTCACTGGCTCGTACAGAAACAGACCTGGTGTTCATGTCACTCTGCAGCAGGCTTGCTCTTCTCCGAGGTGTGTCCTGAGCGCCACTGCAGTCTCGCAGCACAGGCCTGCAAATGCCCCCAGGGTTCCTGCCCTGGCACCACTGTGTCCACTTCTGCTGTCGGACACACAGGCTCCAGACCTCTCCCCACTGCAGACACAGGGCATCGCGCACTTTTGTTCAAGGACCCTGGCCTCTAGGGGCTTTTCTTTTCTTCTTTTCTTTTCTTTTTTTTTTTTGAGATGGAGTCTCGCTCTGTCGCCCAGGCTGGAGTGTAGTGGCACGTTCTCAGCTCACTGCAAGCTCCGCCTCCCGAGTTCACGCCATTCTCCTGCCTCAGCCTCCCAAGTAGCTGGGACTACAGGCGCCCGCCACCACGCCCGGCTGATTTTTTGTATTTTTAGTACAGACGGGGTTTCACCGTGTTAGCCAGGATGGTCTCGAGCTCCTGACCTCGTGATCTGCCCACCTTGGCCTCCCAAAGTGTTGGTATTACAGGCGAGAGCCACCGCGCCCGGCCCCAAGGGGGTATTCTTAAAGCCAAGAGCTTTGCCCCAGTTGCTTTTCCACAGGTTGTGGTTGTGTCGCCTGCCAGTCTTTGAGGGAGCTTCTCCGCAGGCTCTTCTGCCACGCCGGCGGCTCCGTGCTTTTCTCTGTATTTTTATTGGTCCCTCTGTGTTGTATATTCAGCAAATACCGATCCCGGCCTCTGACCAGGCCGGCACCAGCAGCCATTCCGCCCCGTGAGGCGATCCGCTCCGGCTTTTCACGCGTTGCCCCTCGGAGACCCTCACCTGGGGGGGCGCGTGGTGACCAGATGGAAACCACGGCCTGGATCTCGGACAGTCAGCCCTGGGTGTGGGTGAGGAGGGGAGAGGACGCTGGGCCTGGACTGGGGGACAAATGGAAAGGGTGGGGGTCCCTTGGCTCTTGGCCCAAGAGCCGGTTTGGTGCTTCCTGGCCCCTGCATTTGGCCTCTCCAGCCTGCATCCCAGGTGGACCAGGGGCCCAGCCCAGAGGGCCTAGGATGTATTTCCCCACAGGAGTCTCTCGTGAGGATTCCGACTCCACCAGGGGCGCCAAGTCCGCGGGAGGCCACAGAGGTTGCCCCTTTTTCCTGGCTCCCCCAAGTCGTGGAACCATCGAAAATCCCTCAGGGCGACGGCGACGGCCCGTGTGCCCCTGCGCCTTCTCCCCTCCCCGTCTCCACCGCACCTGCAGCTCGGGTGGTGGGTGGTGGGGACGGGCGGCAAGCAGGCACAGGCCAGCGGAGTGGTCAGAAGGACTGGAGACCCAGCCCTCCCTCCCTGCGCCCAAAGACCGAGGGAGGCGCACCCAGCTTGTGTCAGCAGGGGTGGGGTGGTCGCTGGCAGCCAAGTCAAGGTCCTGGTGGGGACCCCGGCGAGCTGGATGCGCAGCCCACCCCCAGCCCTTCCTTCCTGGGGTGCGTGGCTCCCAGCTGCCGGGTGGGTGGGCTGAAAGCCGGCATCTGCTAGGGTCCGGGCGTCTGTGCTGTGAGCTCAGGGACCGGGGCTCCTTCAAGGCCCTAGATCTGGGGGAGCCTCCAGCCCTGCAGCTGGGCTGGGCGGCGGTCCCTGGATGCCTGAGAGTAGAGGAGGAGGGGAGGGGAGGGGAGAGGAGAGCCAGTCCGGGACAGGATGGACAGACTTCGGGCATGCAAGGTCACCGTGAACCTGGGTTCTGGCTGGCAGGAGAGGAGGAAGCTTCGTCCGGGGTCCCCACTGCCCTGCGGCCACAGCTCGGGGAGGAAGCTTCGTCCGGGGCCCCCACTGCCCTGTGGCCACAGCTGGATGGGGGAAGCTTCATCCAGGGTCTCCGCTGCCCTGTGGCCACAGCTGGGGGGAGGGCACAGTTCTTGGGCTGCGCCTCCCCGCACTTCCCTAGCTGGGTCTGAGTGGATCTAGGTTGCAGCCCTGGCGGCTCCTTCTAAATCACTTGTGCAGATTAAAAACGGCAACTGTCCCAGAGCTGACCCCAGGGGACCCTGAAAGCTGCCCCCCGCCCCCCAGGCACTCTCTGTTCTCAGCGTCTGCTGGACTCTGGGGCGGCTGCTTCTAGGTCCCCGCCCCCAATACCTCCACCCAGGCCGTCCCTGGGGAGCTGGCGCCAGGTCAAGCCCACCACAGCCCGGAGGCCTGGACAGGGAGCCCCTTCTCCTTTATGGCCCCTCCCCTCCCGCCCCCCTTCCAGTTAGAAAGTGGGGAGGAAGGAAGAGAGGAAAGGAGTAAGAAAGAGAGGCTGTCCCGAGGGGTCCCGCAGGGGTGCCCCCACCACAGTTCCTGTCGCTTCTCTGACTGGGACTGACTCCGTGGCCAGGCCACCGAAACCCACAGGCACCAAGCAGAGACGCACGTACCCCTAAAGGTGGCCCCTGCCTCAAGACAGGATCTGGGGGCCAGGAAGGTACCTGGGCCTTTGCCCTGAGCCAACCCAGGAAGGCAGTGGGACGGGCAGCATAGGAGCAGAGGAGGGGCTCTGCCAGGGCCTCCATTACCGCCTTGTGTCTCCCGTCCCAGCCCTGGGATCCGTGCTAATCACGGGGGCTGCCCACCCCTGCTGCTTTGAAGCTGCCCTGAGGGGAGGGGGGGCCAGCTGCCAGGGGTGCGTGTGCCCGCCCAGCCCCTCCAGCTGCGTGGGAGCCTGGACTGACCACAGGGCGGCCAGCAGCCTTTGAAGTACTGGGGTGCGGCCACAGGAAGTGGGCAGCAGCCCACCCAGGCCCTAAGCCCCACCTCCCCAGGGTAAGCGCCTGGTCCACCAACTGGGCTGGGAGCCCAGCCTGCAGCGTCCCCTCTGCACCCCAGGTGTGCCTGGGCTGGGGACTGCAGCCTCTCCCCCAACCCCTAGACCCAACCCCAGCCCCTGTTTAGCCCAGGCTCCTTCAGGGCGGCAGTGGGGCCAGGAACTGGGCCCTCTCCCTCAGCTAAAAATAGCAGGCCTCAGGCTTTGTGGAAAGCCCCTGGGGCGGAGGAGGAAGGAGCAGGCCAGGAGCTGGGGCTGCAAGGAGGGAGGCCTTGCAGGAAGTGCCCTGGTGCCCAGGCCGCCCCAGCAAAGGCTCCTGGTCAGCCGCTCAGCCCCCTGGAAAGTCCCAGGCAGTGCTGACCTGAGTGGAGGGTGAGGGTGGCTGACCTGAGTGGAGACGGGGAGCAGGAGGGTGAGGGTGGCTCACCTGAGAGGAGGCTGGGACCAGGAGGGTGAGGGTGACTCACCTGAGAGGAGACAGGGACCAGGAGGGTGAGGGTGGCTGACCTGAGTGGAGGGTGAGGGTGGCTGACCTGAGAGGAGGCCGGGACCAGGAGGGTGAGGGTGGCTGACCTGAGTGGAGGGTGAGGGTGGCTGACCTGAGAGGAGGCCGGGACCAGGAGGGTGAGGGTGGCTCACCTGAGTGGAGGCCGGGACCAGGAGGGTGAGGTTGGATGACCTGAGTGGAGACGGGGACCAGGAGGGTGAGGGTGGATGACCTGAGAGGAGACGGGGAGCAGGAGGGTGAGGGTGGCTGACCTGAGAGGAGGCTGGGACCAGGAGGGTGAAGGCGGCTGGAGCCCATCACATTCCAGGTGGGCTTCCCCTTCCACCAGCTGATGTCCTTCTGGGCCTGGGTGGTCTCCCACCATGGATACCAGGAGGGCAGGATGAAGGCAGTTCTCCCTGCCTCAGTCATTCTCTGCATCTGGTGATGACCTGATCTCCCCACCCTCCCCACCTTCCCCCTTTACCATCCTTAACAGGAATCATTCATTCGGCGGACGTGTGTCATGGGGCTGCTGGGCTGGACGAAGCACTGGCCGGTCCCATCCTTGCCCTCAGGGTATTTGCTGTGAGCAAGTAGGGATTTAACCCAAAGAGGGGTTTTATTTTATTTTATTTTTATTATTTATTTATTTATTTGAGACGGAATCTCGCTCTGTTGCCCAGACTGGTGTGCAGTGGCACCATCTCGGCTCACTGCAAGCTCCGCCTCCCGGTTTCAAGCCATTCTCCTGCCTCAGCCTCCCAAGTAGCTGGGATTACAGGCGCCCGCCACCACGCCCGGGTAATTTTTGTATGTTTAGTAGACACGGGGTTTCACCATGTTGGCCAGGCTGGTCTCAAACTCCTGACCTCAGGTGATCCACCCACCTCGGCCTCCAAAAGTGCTGGGATTACAGGCATGAGCCACTGAGCCTGGCCTATTTTATGTTTTAATTTTATTTATTTATTTATTTTGAGACAGAGTTTGTTCTGTTGCCCAGGCTGGAGTGCAGTGGCGCGATCTCCGCTCACTGCAACCTCTGCCTCCTGGGTTCAAGCAGTCCTCCTGCTTCAGCCTCCCGAGTAGCTGAGATTACAGACTCGTGCCACCAACTCCTGACCTCAGGTGATTCTCCCACCTCAGCCTCCCAAAGTGTTGGGATTACAGCCATGAGCCAATATGCCTGGCCTAATTTTTGTATTTTTGGTAGAGATGGGGTTTCACCATGTTGGCCATGGTTGCCCAGGCTGGTCTCAAACTCCTGACGTCAGGTGATCCACCCACCTTGGCCTCCCAAAGTGCTGGGATTACAAGTGTGAGCCACCACACCCAGCCTAATTTTTGTATTTTTAGTAAAGATGGGGTTTCACCATGTTGGTCAGGCTAGTCTCGAACTCCTGACCTCAGGTGATCTGCCCACCTCAGCCTCCCAAAGTGCTGGGATTATAGGCATGAGTCACTGCGCCCGGCCAAGAAGGGTTTTGCAGGAAGCAAACACCAGCAGCTGCCATCCTGGAGGGGAGGTGGATCAGGAGCTGAGACCAGAGAGATGGGTAGGAATTCACCCTGTGAATTAGGCTGTGGAGTTGGGGCTGACCCTGGGAGAGGCCCTAGTGCTGAAGGAATAAGAACAGAGGCCAGAGTGGCTGGGACCTTAGGGACCAGGAGGAATGAGGCTAGGGATGGGGAGTGGGGAGATGGGTAGGGCTTTGCAAACTGGTGCAAGGAGTTGGAAAGGAAGCCAATTTTTTTTTTTTTTTTTTTTTTTTTTTTGAGACGGAGTCTCCCTCTGTCACCAGGCTGGAGTGCAGGGGCGCCATCTCGGCTCACTGCAACCTCTGTCTCCCTCGTTTAAGTGCTTCTCCTGCCTCAGCCTCCTGAGTGGCTGGGAATACAGGCGTGTGCCACCACGCCCGGGTAATTTTTGTATTTTTTTTTTTGTGATGTAGTCTCGCCCTGTCACCCAGGCTGGAATGCAGTGGCGCGATCTCGGCTTACCACAACCTCCACCTCCAGGGTTCAAATGATTCTCCTGCCTCAGCCTCCCCAGTAGCTAGGATTACAGGCACACGCCACCACACCCAGCTAATTTTTATATCTTTAGTAGAGACGGGATTTCAGCATGTTGGTCAGGCTGGTCTTGAACTCCTGACCTTGTGATCCGCCCACCTTGGCCTCCCAAAGTTCTGAGATTACAGGTGTGAGCTACCGTGCCCGGCCTAATTTTCGTATTTTTAGTAGAGATGGGGTTTCACCATGTTGGCCAGGCTGGTCTCAATCTCTTGACCTCGTGATCCGCCCACCTCAGCCTCCCAAAGTGCTGGGATTACAGGCATGCGCCACCGCGCCCGGCTGAAAGGAAGCCACTTCTAAGAAGCTCCTGAAAATTTATCAGCTAAACATTTCTCAGCTCCTGTCTGCATGTCAGCGAGGTAATGGGTGGTAAATGCTGGTGGGAAGGCTGGAGAGCAGGGAATAGCTTAACATACAAACCATCCAGAGACTAAGTCCGGAGTGCTTGGGAAAGGCCACGGCGTGCAGCGGGTGGGGACTGAGTGGATAGACGTCTCCGTTTGCCAGGTGTGGACTCCCCAGGACCAGGTGCAGCAGAGCGTCCAGACATGGGTTTTGGGTGGCCCCCATCTTCCTGGCTTGATTTTCCCTACAATGGGCAGTGGTTTAGGTGCTGACAAGGCTGAAGTTCTCAGAAGGGTGCCACAAAAGGAGGGACATTTGAAGACTTCCCACATTTTCGAGAGAGTGACTAAGAGTGGACCACAAAATCTGAACTGGATAAGAAGGAAGCCAAAGAAAGGGGAAGGCCGCCTGTTTTGGAGAAAGGAGGGTTGTCCTGGAGCGAAGCGCTTGGTGAGGTGTGACAGCCAGGGAGGGGGGCAGTTGCACCACAGAGGGGGAAACTGCAAGTAGTCATTTCAGAGTGCGTGGGTTTTGGTGACAGCTGGCTCCAAGGTGTGAGTGAGCATGGGTGCCTGAAGTAGGGGGAAGTGGAGGGGCCACATGACATCTCCCCAGGTGAGTTCAGTTTCAAGGAGGGCTGAAGCAGGCGTCTCCAGCCTGTGTGAAGTCTTCCCCATTACGACCATCCACCCACGGCTGCATCACTGCTGACGGCCACAGTCGCTGCCACCTCATTTACCGCAGTCACCGTTGGCATCTTCTGCGGTGCCTCCAGCCCATCGTCACCTCCCCATTGGCATCACCAGGACCCACCATCCTGGCACCGCTGCCATCCACCCATTCACCCAGTGGGTGAGTGTCTGTTCAGAAGATCCTCCAGGCGAGCAGTCGTGTTGAGCTCTGGTCACTGCAGCAAGCAGCACAGGCAAGGTCCTTGCTCTTAGGGATGCAGTCATGGGGTGACCAAAACATATAAAGAGATTCAGGCCGGGCGCGGTGGCTCACACCTGTAATCCCAGCACTTCGGGAGGCCGAGGTGGGCGGATCACAAGGTCAGGAGTTTGAGACCAGTCTGCCCAATATAGTGAAACCCCCATCTCTACTAAAAATACAAAAAATTAGCCGGGCGTGGTGACAAGCGCCTGTAATCCCAGCTACTCGGGAGGCTGAGGCAGGAGCATTGCTTGAACCCGGGAGGAGGAGGTTGCAGTGAGCCGAGATCGCACCACTGCACTCCAGCCTGGGCGACAGAGAGAGACTCTGTCTCAAAGAAAAAAAAAAAAGAGATTCAGAAAAGGAGACGTAGCGTGACTCAGCATCCCGCGCCCAGGTATTTACCCAAAAGAGATGAAACACGTCCGCAGGAAGACTCGCCTCAAACCTTTGTAGCAGCAGCGTTCGCAAAGCTGAGAAAACCAAGTATCCATCAGCTGGCGAGTGGATAAGCGAACAGTGGCTCATCCCTACGGTGGGAAGACAAGGCCGCCGTTACAGGGTGAATCCCAAAAACAGGATGCTAAGTGAGAGAAGCCACACACAAAAGACCACGTGCTTAGGGCCTCCTTTACGTGAAATCCTAGCAAAGGCCAAACTATCCTTGCAGAAAGCAGATGCATGGTTGGTTGGTGGGGCAGGGGACCTTGCGGCAGTGGAGGTGGTTTCCTGCTTTCCCTTTGTCCAGGCTCTTCAAGTAGGATGCTTAAAATTGGTAAATATCGTTGTATGTAAAATTATGCTTCAATAAAACTCAATTTTTATTTTTATTTTATTTATTTTTATTTTTATTTTTATTTTTGAGACGGAGTCTTGCTCTGCCGCCCAGGCTGGAGTGCAGTGTCGTGATCTCGGCTCACTGCAGGCTCCGCCTCCCAGGTTCACGCCATTCTCCTGCCTCAGCCTCCCGAGTAGCTGGGACTACAGGCACCCGCCACCACGCTCGGCTAATTTTTTGTATTTTTAGTAGAGACGGGGTTTCACTGTGTTAGCCAGGATGGTCTCGATCTCCTGACCTCGTGATCCGCCCGCCTCGGCCTCCCAAAGTGCTGGGATTACAGGCGTGAGCCACTGCGCCCGGCAAAACTCAATTTTTAAAAACATGTAAAGATTTTGAGTCGAACCGCAAAAAACACAAAGGGAGAGGTGGTGGAGGAAGGAGACAGCGTCCCTGGCAGAGGTGTCGTCTGGAGCGCCTCACTTCGGGGCAAGCATTCCTGTTGTTTGGATGCGGGGAGCAGAAATCCTGGGTCAAATGGTGACTGTGCCCACGATCCCCTCTGGTAATTTTAACTCCTAGGGAAACAGAGGCAAATTGACACTCAAGGTCTGTGTTGAGGTCATTCTTTTTTTTTTTTTTTTTTTTGAGACGGAGCCTTGCTCTGCCACCCAGGCTGGAATGCAGTGGTGTGATCTCGGCTCACTGCAAGCTCCGCCTCCCGGGTTCAAGCAATTCTCCTGCCTCAGTCTCCTGAGTAGCTGGGATTACAGGTGTGCGGCACCACACCGGCTAATTTTTTTTTTGTATTTATAGTTGAGACGGGGGTTTCACCATGTTGGGCAGGCTGGTCTCGAACTCCTGACCTCAGGTGATCCACCCGCCTCGGCCTCCCGAAGTGCGAGAATTAAGGTGTGAGCCGCCGCGCCCGGCCTTTGGTCATTCGTTTGAAAGGCTGCTTTTAGACGACATTTAGCATCATTTGCTGCTCAGGTGATTGGGACAGACTCTGGCAGAAGCGCTCACAGATGACCAGCCAGCTGGCGTGTTGGGCATGAAGCTGCAGCCAGGAGATCATGTGGGAGCAGGGGTGGAACCCTCCAGGCCTCCCAGACCGGCAGGGTCTCCTGGGTCCTGGCTGAACTGGTGAGGTGAGCGCGGGAGGTCTTTCTCCTTCTAGTGCCTTCAGGCCCCTCCAGGGTCCCTCATCTTCCAGGGCAGTGAGCAGAGGTCGGGTTCTACTGCTGCTCAGCCCCCAGGAGGTGGGGTCCCCATGGCTGTCACCCCATCGACTGTCCCTGGGCTTCCTGTCCTGGGCCTGGGAGGGCCAGGGCCAGCCTGAGGCCTCTCCCGCAGGTGGCGACCCCAAGATTTGCAGAGCTGAGGACAAACCCAAGCCTGCCGGCGCCTCCCACACACGTGGGGCCCCTGGGGGCGGGGGCGGCCATTCCACTCCGGCCATGACAGGCCTCATCCGCCAACACCTCCAGCCCCCACTGGAGGTGACCTGGACTGTCTGTGGACACTGCTGGCCGAGGGTGGAACTGGTGAGCCCCAGGCCCCAGTGACCCTTTCCCCTGTGGCCTTGCCTGGGGCTGGGAACCTCCGGACTGGGCGTCCTGTGTCCCGCCGAGAGGATGTCCTGTCCCCTCCCCTGCCCTCCACATTCCTCTAGGAGCTGCCCTGGGCCTCCTGGGGTGGAGGTGGGGTGTGAGGTGGAAGCTAGCCCCTGCCCCTCACCCTGGCACCTGAGCCCCAATTCTCCCAGCCCCCAGCTCCCTCCTCTCGCTGGATCGGGAGGCAGTGGCCCCAGCCAGCACCTGGGGTTTTTTTCCAGGACTGACTCCAATTCCCTCAGCGGGGGTCAGGGGGCAGTTGCTCCACGGAACAAAGGCTGGGGGAGGAGAGGGGAAGTGGGGAGCAGGGAAAGGAAGGGGCCGGGCTGAGCACATTCTGAGGTCAGCTCTCCGCTGTCTCCCCTGCAGCCGTCCTCTCCTGGGGCTTCCTGCCCTGAGAGTGTGGGGGCGAGCATGGGGGAAAGGGGAGGCCACAAGCCCGCCCTTCACAAGCCCGCCCTTTGGTGGGAAGGGTGTGGAGACCCCTGGAGACCCCTGGAGCTTGTCCGTCCACTTCAGGGGGATTCAGGGACATTGGGCTGGTGCTGGGGGAAGGGGCAGAGCAGGCAGCATGGGCAGCTCCACCCCCAAGCTTCCCCCACCTCGGCCTCCGGGTGTGACCGGAGGGTCCGACCCTCCCCACAAGCCCCACAGCTGGTGGTCTCTGGGCATCTGTGCCTGTGTGTGTCCATGAAGGGGTGGGGCTCGCCTTCAGGGTGTTTGAGTCTCCAGGCATCTGGTGAGGTCTGCCCACAGCCTCCACACACATCTGCCCTTGTGTCCTGAGGGTCCTTGAGTCTCACACACTCCTCAGCTGTCCCTAGGCAGTGTGTGTGTGTGTGTGTGTCTCTATGTATGTCAGTGTGTGTCTGTGTGTGTCAGTGTCTGTGTGTCTCTGTGTGTCAGTGTGTGTCTGTGTGTGTCAGTGTCTGTGTGTGTTAGTGTCTGTGTGTGTCAGTGTCTGTGTGTGTGTCAGTGTGTGTGTCTGTGTGTCTCTGCATGTGTGTGTCAGTGTTTGTGTTAGTGTCTGTGTGTGTCAGTGTCTGTGTGTCTCTCTGCGTGTGTGTCTCTGTGTTAGTGTCTATGTGTGTGTCTGTGTGTGTCAGTGTCTGTGTGTGTCTCTGTGTGTGTGTCAGTGTCTGTGTGTGTCTCTGCGTGTGTGTGTGTGTGTCAGTGTTTGTGTGTGTGTGTCTCTGTGTGTGTGTGACAGAGTGAGCCTGGGTGTACCCCCAGGTGTGTTTTTGAGTTTGTGTCTCAGGCTTGTGTCTGAATCTTGGAGTATCTGTGTGGCCTCTGAGTGTGACTATATTTGCAGAGTGGAATGAATGATGTTTCTCCTCTAAGGTCAAGAATGACCAGCACCCCCAACCCCCCCAGCTAGAAAGCCTGAACCCTGGGAGGGGTGGGGGCGGGATGGCAGCTGCAGCTCCTCCCTCCTCCCCACTCCCTGCAGGGCTGGGTCCACCTTTGGCTCCGGCTGCTAAACCAAGTTAAAAATAGCCCGGGGCCTCTGGAAGTGAAGGGGTGGGATGGAGGGAGGAGAGCAGGAGGCATCCTGGCTGTCCAGCCAAGGGCGGGTTCCCCAGGTCCCGAGCCAGTGCTCCCCGGCCCGCCGGCCCGGCTCCAGCAGGGTGAGCCCCCACATCCGCAGCCCCACCTGCGCGGCTGTGGGACACCCCCACCCCACATGGCTCCTCCAGGCTCTTCCAAGAAAGGCAGAGCGGGCCCCGGGGCGTCAGCCTGGCTGCCCTGCTCTGAGCCCAGCCCCACCCGCACCTCCCTCAGGGGCTGCTCTCTCCTGCCGCCTCCTCTGCGTTCCCTCCACGAAGGGTTGGGGCCATGACCCGGCAGTCTCTCCCTGGCTTTCAGCCCAGTCCGCCCTGCGACTTCCCTGGAGGGAGCAAGGTCATCTTAGGGGCCCAGATGGGACAGGGCAGGAGGAAGGCAGGGGCCTCAGGGAATCAATGCTCCTCCCTCTGGAGGGGTCAGGGGAGGGTTTCTGCTTGTGTGTTTAACTCTTTTTTTTTGTTTTTTGAGACACGTCTCACTCTGTCGCCCAGGCTGGAGTGCAGTGGCACAATCTCAGCTCACTGCAACCTCCACCTTCTGGGTTCAAGCAATTCTCCTGCCTCAGCCTCCCAAGTAGCTGGGACTACAGATGTGCGCCACCACGCCCGGCTAATTTTTGTATTTTTAGTAGAGACAGAGTTTCACCATGTTGGTCAGGCTGGTCTTGAACTCCTGACCTTGTGATCCGCCCACCTCTGCCTCCCAAAGTGCTGGGATTACAGGTGTGAGCCACCGCGCCAGGCCTGTGTGTGAAACTTTTTTTTTTTTTTTTTTTTGAGACGGAGTCTCGCTCTGTTGCCCAGGCTGGAGTGCAGTGGCGCGATCTCGTCTCACTGCAAGCTCTGCCTCCTGGGTTTATGCCATTCTCCTGCCTCAGCCTCCCCAGTAGCTGGGACTACAAGCGCCCGCCACCATGCCCGGCTAATTTTTTTATATTTTGGTAGAGACGGGGTTTCACCGTGTTAGCCAGAATGGTTTTGGTCTCCTGACCCTGGTGATCCACCCACCTCGGCCTCGCAAAGTGCTGGGATTACAGGCGTGAGCCACCGCGCCTGGCTTGTGTGCGAAACTTTTTATTGAAGTTTCACATACAGGCAGAAAAGCATCACAGAAGTATCACATACATGCAGAAAAGCATACTCATCCTAAGTATGTGGCTTCCTGAATTCCCATAGACTGAATGCCTCTTGTCACCAGCACCTGGATCAAGAAAACAGGACATTGCCAAACCCAGGTGGCCCCTAAGGCACTGCTGGCCAATGCCCCAGAGGCCATCATTCATGGACTCCGTCCACCTGCACTGGTCCTGCCTGTTCCCAAACCTAATCCGTGCTGGGCACCAGCTCTGCCTGTGCTTCTGGCCTCTGCTTCCCGTTGTCTGACGCAGGGGCCATGGTGGAAGCCAGGTGGTGCCTGGCGTTGAAGGTGGCTCCTCCTGGCTACAGTCACTGTCCCCTGGATGACAGGCCACACCCAGCACTGATGGGCATTTGGGTTTCCCAGGTTGGGGCTATTATGAAAAGGGTCGTTTGGAACATTCTTGCTTGTTTTTGGTGAACCCAAGTATAGATTCCCACTGGACATATCCCTCGGAGTGGAACTGCCCGTGAACTGGCTGCAAATTCCTCTGAGCCTCCGCTGGGGGAGCCAGGCACACTATCCCGGAGGATGCTGGCATCTGCTGTGATTTCAGGGAGTTCACACCCCACCCTGGGCCTGAGCCCTGGACCCACACGCTACTGGGTCCAGCCTTTGCAGTCTGCTTGTCTCTGGTGGGGCAGGGCCTTGGACTGGGGTCCCCCAGGAGGGATGGGCAGTGCATGTGTGCCCTCCACCAGGCTGGGCACACCCAGAGGAGGCGCCCATCCTGGAGGCCCACACCCACCCTTCCTTCCTCAGGAAAACCTGTGGTCTGATAAGGCCTCCAGTCTCTGGTTTTCAAAACCACCCCGGCACCAGGACCCCCCAAGGGAGGAGGGGCCAGAGCCCGCCCAGCCTGTGGCAGTGGGGGCTACAGAACCCAACTCTTGGTGGTGTCCACCAGCCCCTGAGCAGCAGGGCCTCCCGCAAGGCTCCGAAAGAAGAGGGGAGCTCTGAGCACCCTGGGTCTGGGGGCCATGAGGCAGGGGCGGCCAACTCAGGTGGAATGGCCGCTCCTTCCTGCAGCCCCACCCCTGGGCAGGGCACCCCCTCACCCAGGCCTTGGCCAAGTCCCCAGTCCCCCTCCAGTCCCTCATCCTAGGTTTTCCCTTTGATGCTCCCTGATTCTGTACCATGATGGTCCCTCAGGGGCGGGGGGCCCAGATGAGAAGCCCTCCCAATTTTTGCTCACCACCCACGTATCTGCCCAGCTCCCAGGACCAGGCAACCCCCTTTCCTCCAACCCAGCCATCTTGCAGGGTCCTTTAGCCCCCAGGGTTCCCAGAAGCAGCCAGCGATAAACCTGAGCCCAAATCCCAACAGAAAGGAAGTACCCACAGGGCATCCAAGACGTGCGAGCGCAGCCCACAGCCAGGGAGCGGCCCTCGGCGCCTGCCCCACCGTCCACCTTGCAGTTGCCGACCCACTTAGGGTAACAACGCCCACGAGAAAGGCAGTGTTTCTGCAGCTTTGCTCCATGAGGTGGGTTCCCTGGTGCAGCCTGGTGCTCAGAGCAGCGGGAGACTCGCCCCGCCCCACAGCGGGTGGTAACTCCAGTTCTAGCCAGGACAGATCCAGAGCCCTCAGGACTCAGGGGCACACACAAGCCACACAGGTGGGGCTGCAGATGTGGGGCTCACCGTGCTGGAGCCAGGCTGGTTGGCACTGGCATGGGACCCGGGGAATCAGCCCTCGGCTGGGCAGCCAGGATGCCTCCTGCTCTCTTTCCTCCATCCCACCCCTTCCACTTCCAGAGGCCCCAGGATATTTTTAAGGGGAAGGGGAAGGATAGAGAGAAAGTGTAGGCAGGGCTGGGGTCTGGGCCTGTGGGATCCTCAGGCAGGAGGGGAGGGCTATATCATGATGGCCTGGAGCTGGGGCTGGAGGTGAGTCTTCCCGGATGCTGGGAATCACCAGGCGGGCAGGAGGGCTGTTCCAGGCTGAGGGAAGGGCAGGTGCAAAGCCCAGAGTGGGGAAGACACTGGGCAGCAGTGTGGGTGGTGCAGCCGGACTGGTGGGAGAGACGGAGGCTGCGGCCGAGCGGGCCACGAACAGCGGCTCAGCCGGCCACCTCTCTCAACAGAAGCAGGTTGTGCAGGCCTGGCATTCATGTTTCATGAGGCGTGCACAGGTACAGATCAGAGGTGGAGCCAAGGCCATCCGAGCAGGTGGATGGGCAGCAAGGAGAGAGAGGTGGTGTTCTGCTTTTTTTTGTTTTTTGGAGACAGGGTCTTGCTCTGTCACCCAGGCTGGAGTGCAATGGCGCAATCTCACCTCACTGCAACCTCAACCACCTGGGCTCAAGTGATCCTCCCACCTCAGCCTCCCAAGAAGCTGGGACCACAGGCATGTGCCACCACACCCAGCTAATTTTTATATTTTTTGTAAAGACCGGGACTTACCATCTTGCCCAGGCTTGTCTAGAACTCCTGTGCTCAACCTCCCAAAGTGCTGGGATTACGGGCGTTCGTTCTATTTTCAATTCGGGTGTTTTCTTCTCCCATCGGACTGTGCTAATCTGAAAGGGACCCCAGAGTCCGAGCTGTGTGGGATATCTAGGGAGGGAATATCACCTGCTTGGGGGTGGAGGCTTTAGCCAGAACTGTGCAGGAGAAGAATGGGCTAGTCTTACCTGACTGGAGCTGCAGGTCACTTTGTTCCATTTTGATGGGGACCCAGAAGCCCAGAGCACAGATTCTGCCGTCCCAAACCCCAGCCAAGGTAGGGAGAGAGCCCTGGGTCAAGCTATAATCTGGACTGGGTGCTACGTCTCCATCCTCCGGAAGCAGCTTGTGGAAGCCCCACTTGGGGCCTAGGTGTCCTAAGGATGGGGCTCTGCCCTGGCCCCTGCACAAGGGACCTCTGAAACCCCAAACAGGGAAGAGGAAGCAGTGCTCTGAGGTCCCCTCACCGCTGCACGGCCTCCCCGACCCCAGCCCCTGTGCGCCCCGGTCCCCTCACCGCTGCACGGCCTCCCCGACCCCAGCCCCTGTGCGCTCCGGTCCCCTCACCGCTGCACGGCCTCCCTGACCCCAGCCCCTGTGCACCCCGGGGGTCACGGCTCTGCTCCCTCTGGCTTCCTCCGGGGGCTTCCCCAGCCTCTTCCCCCCAGGACACACCTGCAGCTCTGGCCTCTCTCCTCCAGCCTGGGTACCATGTCCACACCCCTCTGCTTCCTGTACCATGAACCATCTGCCACCACCCACACTGGCTGTGAAGAGATGTTGGCCCTCCTTTGACTTCTCTCCCATCTCCTACTTCCGCACAATCCCAGGGCATATCGGCCCTACATCCTAAAAATTTATCTGACTAATCATTATTAGATCAAGTCTGTCTCTCGTTCTAAAGTCCTAATAGCGGCCGGGCGCGGTGGCTCACACCTGTAATCCCAGTACTTTGGGAGGCTGAGGCAGGCAGGTCACCTGAGGTCAGAGGTTCAAGACCAGCTTGGCCAACATGTTGAAACCCTGTCTCTACCAAAAATACAAAAATAAGCCAGGGATGGTGATGTGTGCCTGTAATCCCAGCTACTCAGGAGGCTGAGGCATGAGAATCACTTGAACCCAGGAGGTGGAGGTTACAGTGAGCTGAGGTCACGCCACTGTACTCCAGCCTGGGCAACAGAGTGAGACTTTGTCTCAAAAAATAGGCCGGGCACGGTGGCTCACACTTGTAATCCCAGCACTTTGGGAGGCCAAGGAGGGTGGATCATGGGGTCAGGAGATCGAGACCATCCTGGCTAACATGGTGAAACCCTGTCTCTACCAAAAATACAAAAAATTAGCCGGGCGTTGTGGCGGGCGCCTGTAGTCCCAGCTACTCGGGAGGCTGAGGCAGGAGAATGGTGTGAACCCGAGAGGTGGAGCTTGCAGTGAGTCGAGATCGTGCCACTGCACTCCAGCCTGGACGACAGAGCGAGACTCCATCTCAAAAAAATAAATAAAATAAAATAAAATAAAATAAAATAAAATAAATAAGGGGCTGGGTGCAGTGGCTCACACCTGTAATCCCAGCACTTTGGGAGGCCAAGGCAGGCAAATCATGAGGTCAAGAGATTGAGACCATCCTGGCCAACATGGTGAAACCCTGTCTCTACTAAAAATACAAAAATTATCTGGGTGTGGTGGTGCACATCTATAGTCCCAGCTACTCGGGAGGCTGAGGCAGGAGAATTGCTTGAACCTGGGAGGTGGAGGTTGCAATGAGCCGAGATCGCGCCACTGCACTCCAGCCTGGCAACAGAGCGAGACTCCATCTCAAAAAATAAAATAAGTAAATAAATAAATACCCTGGATGTGGTGGCTCACGCCTGTAATCCCAGCACTTTGGGAGGCCAAGGCGGGCAGGTCACCTGAGTTCAGGAGTTTAAGACCAGCCTGGCCAACATGGTGAAACCTCATCTCTACTAAAAATACAAAAAAATTTAGCTGGGTGTGGTGAGGGGCGCCTGTAATTCCAGCTACTTGGGAGGTTGAGGCAGGAGAATCGCTTGAAGCTGGGAGGCGGAGGTTGTGGTGAGCCGAGATCGTGCCATTGGCCTGGGCAATAAGAGCGAAACTCCATCTCAAAAATAAATAAATAAATAAATAAATAAATAAACATAGTCCTAATAGCATCTTCAGCCCAAGGAAAAGCCCAGAAGCCCTGGCTTGACATTAAGTTGTTGGAAACTGGCTCATTCCCATGGTCCCAGCAAGGCCTCTGAGCCTCATCTGTACTCCTCGTGCACGTGCTCAGGGCTTGGCCCAACCCTGTCCAGCTCAGGCTGGGCACTCCCCATCCCCCCGCATCTCCATGGCCACGGCCCCCAAGCTTCCCAGAGCCCCACCTCCCTCCAGAGGGGCACCTTGCCTTCGATCCTGAGACTTGGTTCACAGCTCACCCTTGGTAGGGCGGGCCCCTGAAGGGCAGGACCATTTTTTGCCCAATGTCCTGAACTGGATGTGGCTGGCAGATGACATCAGAAAGTGCAATGCAGTTGGCATGACACACTCACAGACATGGTTAGCCACCAGCAAGCAAGCACACAGACCCACTACACATGGGTGCACACAGGCAGACACAGTCACCATCCACAGACACACACGAGCAAGCATACGCTGGCAGGAGCACAGACACGCGGCTGAGACGCAGGCAGAGGCATGGGACCCGGAATGAGACCCAATCCCAGACACCTGAAGGCGGAAAGACAGGTTTTACTCAGATTGCGGTGTGGGGGGAGACTGCAGTATTTTTTTTTTTTTTTTTTGAGTCGGAGTCTTGCTCTGTCCCCCAGGCTGGAGTGCAGTTGCAATCTCGGCTCATTGCGAGCTCTGCCTCCCAGGTTCACACCATTCTCCTGCCTCAGCCTCCTGAGTAGCTGGGACTGCAGGCACCCACCACCATGCCTGGCTAATTTTTGTATTTTTTAGTGAAGACAGGGTTTCACCACGTTGGCCAGGCTAGTCTCAAACTCCTGACCTCGTGATCCGCCCGCCTCAGCCTTCCAAAGTGCTGGGATTACAAGCGTGAGCCACCGCACCGGGCCAACCCAGGTTTTTAAAGGGAGAACAGAAAAGGAGCAAAAAAGGGGTATGGGGAAGTAACGAAGGGGTAACCCAAGAGGCGCTGGGGAAATGGAAAATCACAGAAGGGCTGAGTGGAAAACAGGGAAAGTGCTTTAGCTGTGGAAAGTTTGCATTGGGATAGAGAGTTTGCACTTTGCATTTTGGCAGCATTTTGTTACCTTGAGCAGAGACCAACACAGAGCTGGAATCACCTTTAGGGATGAGGCTCCTGCAGGCCAATGCCAGGCTGAGCTCTGTCAAAGTCTCTCAGGACAGCGTTCTGGTAGGTCTCCTCCGCAGTGTGAGGGTTCACAGTTCGTAACACGCAGGTGTGAACGCGGGGACCCACCGTCCTTCCACGGGGCGCACCCTGACTCAGCTTGGAGGTTCCGTGGTCCCTGTGGCCTGTGTGTGCTTCCAAGCTGGGCAGAGCCAGGAGCACCCTGAACCCCCGAATTCTAAAACCAAAAATGAGCATCTTGCCTGAGATAGGCCTGGAGAGGCTGCTTAACTCCCAACGCCAGGGTCAAAAGAAGGTGGTTTTCTTTGATTGTTTGGTTTTGCATTTTTTTCCCTTTTAAAAAATAAACTTTATTTTGGAATAATTTTAGATTTCAGAAAATGGGCGACATTGCAGGAGGGGTGCGGTGGGTCACACCTGTCATACCAGCACTGTGGGAGGCCGAGGTGGCTCCCGCCCGTCACCCCAGCACTGTGGGAGGCCGAGGTGGCTCACGCCGGTCACTCCGGCACTGTGGGAGGCCGAGGTGGTGGATCACTTGAGGTCAGGAGTTTGAGACCAACCTGGCCAACATGGTGAAACCCTGTGTCTACTAAAAATAAAAAAATTGGCCGAGCACAGCGGCTCACGCCTGTAATCCCAGCATTTTGGGAGGCCAAGGCGGGTGGATCAAGAGGTCAGGAGTTCAGGACCAGCACGGCCAAGATGGTGAAACCTCGTCTCTACTAAAAATACAAAAATTAGCTGGGCGTGGTGGCGGGCGCCTGTAATCCCAGCTACTCAGGAGGCTGAGGCAGGAGAATCGCTTGAACCCGGGAGGCGGAGGTTGCAGTGAATCGAGATCGTGCCACTGTACTCCAGCCTGGCCAGTAGAATGTGTGACACTGCAAAGCACAGAGTCCTATGCACCTGTCACGAAGCCTCTGTCTTCCCTGACGTCGCCATCCTGTGTTGCTGGGTTGCCTTAGGAAGCCCACGTTGGGGTCCATTTATCTCCCCCACAGAACGGACTTTATTTGAAGTCTACCAGTCCTGCCATCGATGGCCTTCTTCGGCTCCAGGGCCCTATCGGGTGCCTCAATGTTTAGAGCTGTCCCGTCTCCTCAGGCTCTCCTGTCTGACAGTTTCTCAGATTTCCTTGTTCTTGGTGACCTTTGAGGATCACCGACAAGGTGTTTTTGTAGAAAGTCCCTCAGTTTGTGTCCAGGCACGGTGGCTCATGCCTGTAATCCCAGCACTTTGGGAGGCCGAGGCGGGCAGATCACTTGAGGTCAGGAGTTCAAAAACGGCCTGGCCAACATGGTCTTGTTACTAAAAATCCGTTTCTACTAAAAATACAAAAAATAGCCAGGTGTGGTGGCAGGTGCCTGTAATCCCAGCTACTTGGGAGGCTGAGGCAGGAGAATCACTTGAACCCAGGAGGTGGAGGTTGCAGTGAGCCGAGATCTTGCCGCTGCACTCCAGCCTGGGCGACAGAGCGAGACTCCGTCTCAAAAACAAAAGCAACCACAACAAAAGAAAGCCCCTCAGTTTGGGTTTGTCTGATGTACTTTCTCAGGAGTAGACTGAGGTTTTGGGTTTGGGAAGGATTTCACAGAGGTGGGGTGCTCTTCGAGTCACCTCTTATCAGAGCTGTGGGGCATCCGTGCGATCGCCTGGCGACGCTCACCTGGTCACCTGGCCAAGGTGGTGCCTGCCAGTCGCCTCCTCGGCCAAGTTCCTCTTTGCCTGTCTTGACTCCGCTCTTTGGAAAGGAGTCCCTAGACCCAGTCCTCACTCATGGTGTGTGCATAGGGGTAATCTCTGCTCTCGGAACCTACAGGTATTACTGGGAATTCTTTTGTAGGGGAGGTTGGTGTCTTTCTTGCATTTAATTGTTCTTATTTTTTATATCAGCACGCGCTCCAGCTTGGGGTCATAAGCCAGCACTGCATGATTCTGCTGTTCTCCTCCCTGGCCCTCCTGCCCCCTGTCGTCCCACCATGGCCAGGAGCTCAGCTTGCCTTTTCCTGCTCTGCCCCAGCACCAGCCATGTCCCCAAGGGGCCCATTCCCAGTTCCTTTTTATCTCAGAAGAGCTCGTTTATGAATTTGCTGACCTGTCACTGACTCCCCACTCCTGCAATACAAGGGTTTTTTTCTGGCTCTCCAGACCTAGCACGTCCTGGCACGCGGTAGGTGCCATGATCCGTGAATGCTACCCTGCAAGTGAGTGAGTGAGTGAATGAGGCTGAGGCAACAGGCTGGCCTTGTGCAGGGCTGGGGCCTCTCCATATCCACCAAGGGAACCCCAGCAGCCCCCCTCTGGTGGAAGGGGAGGGGCCACAGCCACCTCCCTTCTCTCTCCTTCCCAGGCCCCAGCACCGGAGGTGGGACCAGGTGACCCCGGAGAGTCCTTCCCCTCCCTGTTCCCCAAGTAGGGAGATTCCTGGTACACCATAGGTGCAAACCTTCCTCCAGGGCCAGCCCGACTGACAGGCTGACGTGGCCCCCCGTGCCTGCTCCACTATGTCCCATCCTGGAAGGCGGACTGCCCAGTGACAGCTCCTGGAGGGGACACCAGGGAGAGCCAGGTGTCCATTTCACCTGCAGTGGCTATCTGCAGAGCCATCACCCGCCTCTGCAATGCAAGCCCTCAGAGGCCAGGGGCCCCTGGGGAGCAGCTGTGTCCCTTCAGCCGGGACTGAGGCCCCGGCCCCCATCACCTCCTGGTGCTGACCGGCTGGTCCAGAGCCTGGGATGGAATTACAGCCCCAGGTCTGACCCGCAAGGGCAGCCGTGCCTCCCCTAGGCCTGGTGAGCCAACTTGCAGGCACCCGCTGTGTTTGAGGGATATGGTCTAGCGGGCTGGGGGATATGGAGGGGGGGTCCCATGTTGGAGGTGGGGATCAGGGGCCACTGGGATGAATGCAGAAAGAAAGCTCCAAGGAGGGAAGGGGCAGCAAGGCCAGGGCTGGGACTGAGAAGCCACACGTTGGAACTTAAAGGGACTCAGGCCGGCCCCGGGTGCCAGGTGGTGAAGCAGGAGGGAGTCCAGGATGGCCTGGGACAGCTGAGGCCTGGGAGCTGGTTCCACCCTGAGCTGTGCAAGGCTGGTAGGGAGGGGCCAGTTCCCCCCAACATGGCTGGGAGGACCCTCCCGGGGTCTGTGGTTAGGCCAAGCTGTTCACAGACCCTCTGAGGGAAGGTCCAGCTCCGCCCTGCAGCTCCCAGGGCCTGCTCGAGCTGGGCTCTGGTTGCCTTCCCACCCCTGCGCTGGGCCTGACGTGGCCCCTGGCACTGAGGATGGGCTGCCCTGCCTTCTCCCCTGCCCCTGCCCTGCCCGCGCTCTCCCTGCCCCTGCCCTGCCCGCGCTCTCCCTGCCCCTGCCCTGCCCGCGCTCTCCCTGCCCCTGCTCTGCCGCGCTCTCCCTGCCCCTGCCCTCTCCCCTGCCCTGCCCGCGCTCTCCCTGCCCCTGCCCTGCCCACGCTCTCCCTGCCCCTGCTCTGCCCACGCTCTCCCTGCCCCCTCCCCTGCCCTCGCTCTCCCTGCCCCTGCCCTCTCCCCTGCCCCTGCCCTGCCTGTGCTCTCCCTTCCCCTGCCCTGCCTGCGCTCTCCCTGCCCCTGCCTTCTCCCCGCCCCTGCCCTGCCCGCACTCTCCCTGCCCCTGCCCTCTCCCCTGCCCCTACCCTGCCCACGCTCTCCCTGCCCCTGCCCTCTCCCCTGCCCGTGCTCTCCCTGCCCCTGCCCTCTCCCCTGCCCTGCCCGCGCTCTCCCCTGCCCCTGCCCTGCCCACGCTCTCCCTGCCCCTGCCCTCTCCCCTGCCTGCGCTCTCCCCTGCCCCTGCCCTCTCCCCTGCCCTGCCCGCGCTCTCCCCTGCCCCTGCCCTCTCCCCTGCCCTGCCCGCGCTCTCCCCTGCCCCTGCCCTGCCCGCGCTCTCCCTGCCCCTGCCCTCTCCCCTGCCCTGCCCGCGCTCTCCCCTGCCCCTGCCCTCTCCCCTGCCCTGCCCGCGCTCTCCCCTGCCCCTGCCCTGCCCGCGCTCTCCCTGCCCCTGCCCTCTCCCCTGCCCTGCCTGCGCTCTCCCTGCCCCTGCCCTCTCCCCTGCCCTGCCCGCGCTCTCCCCTGCCCCTGCCCTGCCCGCGCTCTCCCTGCCCCTGCCCTCTCCCCTGCCCTGCCCGCGCTCTCCCCTGCCCCTGCTCTCTCCCCTGCCCTGCCCGCGCTCTCCCCTGCCCCTGCCCTGCCCGCGCTCTCCCTGCCCCTGCCCTCTCCCCTGCCCTGCCCGCGCTCTCCCCTGCCCCTGCCCTGCCCGTGCTCTCCCTGCCCCTGCCCTCTCCCCTGCCCTGCCCGCGCTCTCCCTGCCCCTTGCCTTCTGTCTGCTGGGGCCTCAGGTCTCAGACCTTCAGTGCAGTGCCTCCCCCGCCCCATCCCATCCCATTAGGAACACGGCAGGTGTGGCCTGGCCTCTGTCCCGAGGGAAGGTCTGGAATGCAGATCCCTGGTGTGGTGGCCTGGAGTGGTGGTGGGAGCCAGGGCTCAGGAAGGGAGGGGGCTGGCAGTTGGCAGCAGCATTTTGGAAGGACGATTGGGGGTGAGCAGGCGCTTGGAATGGAGACCGGTCGACAGTTGGCTGTGGCAGCTGGAGCGGCAGTTGGGGCTTGGCAGGGGCGCAGGCCCAGAGGACAGTTGGGGTGGGGCAGCCGTGGGGTTGGCAGGTAGCCCCTGGCCCCAGAGCAGCTCTGGAGGGTGGTCCTGGGGAGGCCTGGGTGGGAGGGCAGGGCCAGCTGGCACTGGACCTGGCCAAGCCAAGCCCGAGAGGCGGCCCACCTCTATCCAGCCTCGACAAGGCCACCTCCCCCAGCCCGCGGGTGGGGCTCTGCTGCAGCCCACGGCCGGCCTCCAGTCCACCCGCAGGACCCAGGATGACGTGCGGTGGGCGGCTCCCTGGACAGCCCCAGCATCCTCGGGCCGGTGGCGGGCCTCTCTCCCCGCCCTGCCCTCTGCCTCTCCCTCTGTCTGGGCTCCCAGCAGAGGCCTGGAGAGGGCAGGGACAGGTTCTGGGCAGTTCCCTGGGAGGGGGCAGGACTCCCAGGGCTGTTGCCATGGGGACGACTGAGCAACACCACTGGCTGGTGAATAAACAGGCAGGTTCCCTGACCAGTGACTGAGACAAAGACAACCATAGAAATCCCAGCTGGGGGTGGACAAGGAAATGCCTCCTTGAGAGAAGAGGGGGTGGCAGTAAAGGCCCTGGCGAGGTTGGGGAGCTGCTTGGGGGGGGGTGGGGACACAGACAGGAAGGGGTATCTTGTTCCTCGGGAATTTTCTTTCCCAAAGCTCCTCCCAGGCCATCCTTCCTGAGGATGAGAGGCAGATCCCTACTCTCTTGGTGGTGTCAGAGCACCTGGAATGGGGCTGGGTCCCCTCCCAGATCCCCATCCCCTAGAAGTCACACAGTGAGGGTGGAGGGCAGGTGGCCGGCTGGCAGGGTAAGTGGTGCAGGGAGTCTGTGAACACAGGTCTGCGGAGAGGCCATAAGCGCGAGGCTGTGCCAGGACCCTCGGGGGGCCCTGCCAGCCAGATGGCTCTCCATTTGTGTCTCTGGTTGAGTTTTCGCAGGGGTTTGTTGGGGGCACGTCCCTCAGCAGGTACATCCGTGGGGCTGCCCAGCCTCTGCACCTTGCCCTGAGCACCCCGTCCTCCAGAACTCCTGGCCTGCTGCCACTCATCCCTCATAGGCCTCAGGGTCCCTTGGACAGGCTCCCAACGTGCTCACCCAGATGGCTGGGGGTGACTTTCAGGAATGACCACGTAATGCAGCGTGGACAAGTGTGCCCTACAGAGACCTGACCTTTGGTTCGCCTGTCTTGTTCACCCACTTGGCGAGGTCAGGGACCATGTCCAGTTCATCATGTCACCCTCAGGGGCCCCACCCTCTGGACCCTCCCAGACACCCATGTGCTGGCCTCCCAGCCCTGATCCCAACGCTGCTGAGGCCACACTTCACATCCTCTGTTCCCAGAGCTGCCTCCCAGCCGGCTGTCAGGCGGCAGATCCCTCCTCGCATCTGTGGCCCCCAGGCCTGGTGTGCGTCACCTGCACAAGTGTCCCGGGGCCCTAGGAAGAGGGGGCACTGCGGCCCAGCCTGGCATCCCCCCGTCTCATGTCTAATCCCAGCAGCAGCTCAGTAGATGCTGGGCTCCAACAAACCTGAGGTTCCTGGGCCACGGGGCCAGCATGCCCGTCGGAGCAGACACTCCACGTGGCTGTAGGAGTCCAACTACTCCACCCTCCTCGTCCTCCCAGTTCGGCTGAGAGGCTGCAGCTGCTGCTGCTGGTTTTTGTTTGTTTTTCTTTTAAATAGTAATGGGGTTTATCAGCTCTTGGAATAACGGTCTGCAGGACTTAATCAGGGCGCTGTCTCTGAGACCGGTCTTGGTTCTTCCTTTTTGACATACTGTCCTCGTCTCCAGGCTGCTTGACCTTCTGTTGGTTCTTGGAGCAGAAAAGTCAGGAGTCTCTGTCCCGTCACTGGCAGTGTTGCCGAGGGGGAAGCGGGGAGGAGTGGGGCTCCCAGGTGAGAGGGAGCCCAGAGCCTCACCGCCCCGTTCATTCTAGAACTCAGCACGTTTCTTTTTTTTTTCTTTTTTGAGACAGAGTCTTGCTCTGTCGCCCAGGCTGGAGTGCAGCGGTACGAACTTGGCTCACTGCAAGCTCCACCTCCCGGGTTGACGCCATTCTCCTGCCTCAGCCTCCCGAGTAGCTGGGACTACAGGCACCTGCCACCACGCCTGGCTAATTTTTTGTATTTTTAGTAGAGACGGGGTTTCACCGTGTTAGCCAGGATGGTCTCGATCTCCTGACCTCGTGATCCGCCTGCCTCGGCCTCCCAAAGTGCTGGGATTACAGGCGTGAGACACTGCGCCCGGCCCTCAGCAAGTTTCTACCAAGACAGGCAGCCCTAACCTGGCAGGTGGGGTTGGCCTGGGTCGTGGTGAGATCAAGGTTTGGTTCTTACGGGCAGGCCTCCTAAGCGATGACTGAGTGCCACTGTGTGTTCCGCCAGGCAGCTGCTGTTGCTCTCCATCCCTGCATGGACAACGGACATGGCAAACCATCAACACTGCTCTCCTTGGAGGCTGTCTAGGGAGGTCCAGACATCTTGGGAGAGACTGGAGCTCTCTTTTGTGCAAGAGAGCGTGGGCAGGCTCTGCGGGAGGCCCTTGGGGCAGGCATCAGGGCTCTGGTCCTCCTTGCTTTGGCTCGGTGGGCCCGAGCTCTCCTGTCTCCCCAGGCCTCCTTTCCTCCGTGGGGTACAGCTGGGCTCTGGGTGGGCAGGTGGGGGCTCCTGCAGGCAGTGCTGTTTTCTCCAAGGGGGATGCACGTGACCCGCCAGACCCTCCTGGAAGCCGCCTCTTCTCAGGGTGGTTGTGCTCAGCCCCCACTTCCCGAAGGTCGGTGAGGCTGGGGCTACAGTTTCAGACCAGAGCAGGCAGTGCCACCGAGAGGGTGCCGCGCGAGGTAGGCCGGGGACGGGGCTTCTGGACCGCAGTGCCATCCCGGCGACCTTGGCGAGGGGATGGGAACGGGGTGTCCGCACAGCCATTTCCAGGCGCTCGCGACGGCAGTAAGGGAGTGTCCCAGGCGTTGGTCCCGGCAGCCACACCTCGCTCGCCTTTGCTCACTCATGGAGAGCCCTCAGCCGCCTCCCACTGCCGCTCCTGAATGCGCCTCACACATCCAGATTTGAAAGCACCCATAGGGCCGCCGCCTCCCACCTCCGGAGGAATCCGCCGCGCTGGGCCCGCAGGGAGGCAGGCTGGACGGCCCGGGCGCCTCCCCATTGGTTGGCCGGGCCGGGCTCGACTCCCTCGCGCGGCTGCCGGCCACAGGCTCACCTCCCTTCCCGCCGCGCCCGGGGAGAGGAAGCGAGGTGGCCTTTACCCCCGCGCAGGCCGGCCAGGAATGCGGGGCCGCGCTTCCCACTCCACCCGCCCGACGGCTGAGGACGGCGGAGGCGAGAAGCGACGCGCAGAGTCCGGGCGCCGAGTGGTGGAGACGCGTCCCAGGCCGTTCGGATCGGGGCTGCATACGGGCTGGGGCGAGGCCCGGGCCGCTGGTTCCCGCCCCCTCCCGGAGCCATTCGTCCCCCGCAGACAACACGACGGGAGGGACCCACGCGCGGCCGCCGGTGCCCCTAGTCAGCCAAAAGCGAGCCCCACTGGCGGGCACCCCCACGAGGCCCGCGCCCGAGGTGCGCCGATCTCCGGGTGCGCCGAGGCCCCCGAGGGTGGGCGCGCGCGGTGCCCAGGCCCTTCCGGACCCCGCACCCCGGGCGGCCTTCCTTGGGGGCGCCTTTTCCGCACCGCGAGCGGCCCGCGTTGATGCCCGGCCGGGCTGGGGGAGTCGCCAAGTTTGCGAGACGCGCGCAGCGCAACGGCGCGTCAGGCGCGGGGACGGCCGGTGACCTGGGCACCCGCGCGCCCCCGAGGAACCTGCGCGTGGGCAGCGCCCGGTGCGCGGCCCGGGAAGGGAGCGGGTGCCCTCGCCGGGGTCGCCGCTCCCGTGGGGTGGTTTCCAGGCTGCTCCGCGCTCGCGGGGCAAGGGCGCGGCGGGGGCCAGGGGGACCCCCGCGCCGCGCCGCCCCAGCACCCCGCCAGCCCAGGGGAGGGGGCTTCCCACAATGCCCAGCGAGCTCCAGCCCGCACTTCCGCTGTCCGGCCGCCCGCGGGGGGGGAGAACGGACCCCCGGCGCGGCCCCCTGCGACCCCGCGGCGCGGCGCCGGGGGCCGAGCGAGGGGCGGGGCCGGCGGCCGGGCCGGCGTGGGCGGGGCCCGGGGCGGTGGCCGCGGCCGGGGCGCGGCGCGGGCCAATCAGCGGCGGCCGGGCGCGCGCCGGGGGGCGGGGTCAGGGTCCGCGGGCGGGGCGCGCGCGCGCGCGGGCGGCGGGGGCCGCGGGGTTGGAGCGGGCGCGGGGGCGCGCGCCGGCCTGACGGACCGACGGACGGACGGACGGACCGAGCAGCCCCGGCGAGCGCGCAGCTCGGACCCGCCCGGACGCAGCGCCCTCCCGGCGGCGGCGGCGATCACCGGCGCCGGCCCGGCGGCCGCGGCGCCCGCCCTCGCCCGCGCCCCATGGGGTCACAGGTAAGCGGCGCCGGCTCATTGTCCGCGCGGCCGGGCGGGCGCATCGCGGCGGGGGCCGGGCCCAGAGCCGGGAGCCGGGAGCCGGGAGCCGGGGCCGCTGCGAGCCCGGGCGCGCCCCCGGCGCCGGCCGCCCCGCCACGCCCCGCCCCGCGGGGGCGCCCTCCCGGGGGCCATCGGCGCTCCCAGCTGCGGCGCGGGCTCCGGGGGCGGCGGCGGAGACCCCGGCCCGGCCCCCGCGGGTGCCCCCCAGGCCGGCGGCGCGGGGCGGGGCGCGCGGGGGCGGCGCGGGTTCCCCGCGGGGCTGAGCGCGGAGGCGGCTGGGCTGCCCCGGCCCCTCGGCCCCCGGCACCTCCCGCCGCCGCCGCGCTCCCTCCCCGGCACCTCTGAGAGGGGAATTTTCCAGCTGGTAATTTCTGCTGCGTCAACGCCTGGCCCCGAGGCAGCCCGGGGGCGTCTTGGCGCCCCCCGCCCGCGCCCCCCGCCGGCACAGCCCAGCCGCACCCGGAGCCGCCCGCGCCGAGTTTGCCAAGAGTCGGAACTGCGGGAGGTGGGCGCGGGCGGGTCCCGGCGCCCTGAGGCCGGGGGGTCATTGTCTCCCCGGACGCCGGGCGCCGGCCTGGTCTCCATCTTAATCGCCGGCCGAACCGGGGCGCAGGGGCCTCGGGGCGGGGCGGCTCGGGGCGCGGAGGGCTCGGGGCGCGCGGGGCGGACGGGGCGCGCGGAGGAAGCGGGGTCCGCTGCGAGCCGCGTCTTTGTTTCTCTGTAAATAGACATGTCAGTTTCGCGGGGGAGCGCGAGCCGGTGTCTGACAACTCAATCCCTAAGGCAAACGGGGAATTCTCTGCGCCAGAGGGAGGGCTCCTGCTAGTTGGGGTTCCCCTGGCCCCGCTGACAGATTCACTGTTTGTAGGTTTAACGAAGCACACACAATAGGGCTGGACCGAGGAGCCAGGGTACAGACCAGATGGGGCGAAGAACGGATATTTTCTGACAGCGAAGAAATATAAACAAAAGAAAGTTTGACTGAGATTCGCAGCAAATTTCCTCTCGCTTTCCATGCTGCAATCTCAACGATGCATTTGGAGTGGATTAAGGTGGCAAGATTGTGATCAGCATTGTTTAAAGAAATGCTAATTAGAAACGTGTTTAGCGCACGGCCTGGGCGCAGACACCTGTGCGCCGAGAACTCGCGGGCATTTTAATTGTATCGATTGTAGAATCTTTCATATTGGCTCTATTATCAGAGCTAACTTCCCGTTTGGGTAACAGACTGGATACATCTCTGCTGCTGGCACTGACGCTGCCTCTGCAAGGCACTATTTCACTCTACAAGAGTGGAAAACAGTTTGTTCATCAAAAGGAAATGTATAGAAGGGGTTTTTCACATGAATAATGAAGCAAGCGACAGTATTTATCAGAGTAGAACCTTTCTGCTCGGTGTGTTTTACGTGTTTCCAACTGGCACCTTTGGGCACCTCAGCCTGGTTACCACTGCAGAAAGGACTGAGGAGTGAGGGGAGTACTTGGGCACAAGTTACTGCAAATTTAGGTGGGAACTTACTGTGTCCCCTAAAAAGCTAGACATCTTCTCCGTAACTGAAGGAAGAGGGCTGGGGAGTTACTGTCAGATTTCTCCTTGGGGCGTGGAATGCACTCACTTTGAGGTGTTTAGAAATCCAAAATTCCGCCTTGCCTTCAGGCCAGCCTGGGGACAAGCATTTAATTAAGCCTCTCACTGACAGCATTATCCTGAACGTGAGAGTTTTCTTTTGCTTAGATGAGGTGATTTCTGTTCGGGTTTAGCTGTTTTGTGTGAGGATGAGTCGTTCTGTGCTCAGACCTGAGTTCCACTCCTGTTTCGGATGTTCGGGTTGGGTGGACTGTTACCTAAGGGCCCCCAGGTCAGTTCCACCAGGGCCAGGCTGACCCAGTGCCCTGCGCCCTCCGTCCCTCCCCAGCCCCTGGTGGTCACAGAGGTCAGGAGGTAAACGCTGTGAACGGTGAAACTGCTCCAAGGATTTAGAGGAAATGCCGTGGGGGGTACACAGTTGTTATTGTCAGACGATGTACTATTTACAAACACTGAATTAAATTTTAGCAGAGTGAACTTTCCAACACTGCCCTGACGTGCGGTTTTTAAATTAAGGGAAATTGGGCCACTCTGTCCCTGTGGCCTGTGTTTCTGGGACAGCGGTGCAGCTCCAGTGCTCTGTTCTCCATCAGAGGTCTTAGCCCGGCCTCTCAGAGCCCTGGAGACCCACTTCGTGCACGGTGCCTAGACGGCTCCACAGCCTGAGAACTGGAGCCGAACGGTTCCTCCCACTGCTGTGACTGGTGCCCAGGCACCCGCTCCACTGCTGAGTTAAAGTGAGAGGAAAGGTCTAGAAGTCCTTGCCCCTTCCCATCCTCACACCCAGTGTCACGGCGTCTGCCGTGGTAGGTTCCCTGTCCTGGGGACTTCGTGTTCTTGCCTAAGTACCGTTCTTGTAAAAACTCAGGCTGCTGCTTCTCCCTGGGCTTCGCATGTTTTACCTGGAAGTCTCATGAGTGACCTTGAGTGATGGTTGATACTTGCCTCTACTGGTTTTTCTAGCAGATTAAAAAAAAAAAAATACCCTTTGAATCTGTCCCCTCCCCTGGGGGAAAAATTCATCTTGTTGCTGCTAAGTTTGCTTGAATGGCCTGACTCCTAAGAATAAATGTTTGATTCAAAATCTCTATTAAGGCCACAGACTTATTCAGGTCTTTGAGAGGCCGCCGCCTTATCCTGATTGTGGTCCTCTTGCCGTCTGCCGCGGCTCCGGCGTAGCTGTGAACTTGTGCGGAGTGCTGGGGTCTTAGGCCATGGGGTCCATGGGAGGGATTTTCCTGCTTTTCTGTTATCACTTAGACCCTTTGAGTGCCTCACATATACAGACCCAGGCTTGGTGTTCTGGTTTGCTGGTGATGACAAAGGGGCCCAATGGTGTTGTTTATAGATGGAAAAGAGAAAAGATGTTTTTTAACAACCTAAAAGTGGTTCTGAGGCTGGGGGTGGTGGCTCACGCCTGTAATCCCAGTGCTTTGGGAGGCTGAGGCGGGCGGGCCGCTTGAGGCCAGGAGTTTGAGGCTGTAATGAACTGTGATTGTGCCACTGGACTCCAGCCTGGGCAACAGAGCGAGGCCTTGTCTCTAAAACAATAAAATTAAGTAATAAATAAACAAATAAAACATTGTCCTGTTAAAGCATAAAAACAAATGAAACCAGTGAAATTTGACCTAAGTATGATTTATGCAGAGTTTTCTGTTGAATAGTTCTGTTGCATAGTTGAGTATCAGCAGTGCCGTTTTACTCTAATTTACAATTTAAAATTATTAAATGCTTCTAAACATCATTATCTGGATTAAAAATTTGCTACCATAGCTATTTTAGAATAGAAAGTTGAGAAACTAGTGTATTTTTCAAAAGCATTTGCAGATCTTTTGTGTTTTGACAGATGGGCTTTTGCGTCTTACCGGAGACACTCGGGGTTTCCTATTCATGACAGCTCTTTGGTGTTACTGAGGGCCTGCCGTGGACCAGACTTTGGGCCAGGTTGGTGACAAAGTTTCCACGGAGGTGGGTTGGGGGCACGCAGAAACCACTGATGTGACCCAGTGTGGTGGCTGGCAGAGGCTGGCGAGAAACGGCCCAAGGCTGGGAGGAGGGTGCCTGGACTGCTGTGGGGAGTAGCACCGGAGCCCAAAGGTGACTCGAGGGAAGGGAGTCCACTCAGAGATCCACCCGCACGGTTCCAGACCTGGCAGTCATCCAGTCCTGGTGGAGCGAGTCATATTCCAAACCCTGCTTCCCGGAGAGTGGATTGCTGGCCGGAGGGCAGGGCCACTGTACGTAGGAGGCAGCTTTTGGGAGCTGGTCAGCTGTCGGGGTAGGCATGAGGAGCAGTTGAGTTTCACGTTGTACCTTCTGAAGACTTGGTTCAGCGCACATAATGCCTTCCCAAGGACACTCATTGTCTTTTTGGAAAAGTCATCCGTGAAGCATTTCTTTTTTTGAGAGGGAGTCTCGCTCTGTCGCCCAGGCTGGAGTGCAGCGGCGCGATGTCGGCTCACTGCAAGCTCCGCCTCCCGGGTTCACCCCATTCTCCTGCCTCAGCCTCCGGAGTAGCTGGGACTACAGGCGTCTGCCAACATGCCCGGCTAATTTTTTTTTTTTTTTTTTAAGTAGAGATGGGGTTTCACTGTGTTAGCCAGGATGGTCTCGATCTCCTGACCTCATGATTCACCCGCCTCGGCCTCCCAAAGTGCTGGGATTACAGGCATGAGCCACCGTGCCCAGCCAAAGCATTTCTTCTCTGGGCCTGTCATTGTCGGCCCAGGTGTCGCCCCCGGGCTCCTCTTGGTTTCTCTTTGAGCATCTCTGACTTACTAGCGACTCAGTCCTTCTCAGTTTCCCCCAAAATGGAAAAGAGCCACATATGTGTGTGAACAATCAGTTTCTAAAAATGTCTTCATTTATCTGAAAGTCGGGCAGCATTGCTGCTTGCATGGGACACACAGATACTTTGTTTGTAAGACATTTTCGTTTACAAAAGTGCATCACATCATCTCTTCCAACCACTCTGAAGAAAATGAAGAAAATGAAGCCTCTTGCACAGAAAGCCTTCCCATTCGCTGGCATATAGCTGCACGCGAGGCCTGCGCAGGTGCTCCTCTGTGGAGATGTGGAGAGGGGCACTGCTGTGCCTTGGGCTGCGTGCAGAGGGCTTAGGAACTCCCGGTGTTGACAGCTGCCTTTGTGAGAGGTGGACACACCTGGACCGCGTGGCCCACGTTACTCTGGGCAAGTCTTCTTCTTAGTGTGGGTCACCTGCCGGAGGGACGGAGGCTTTGCTTATCTGCTGGGGCATGGGGAGCAAAACTATGGCTCTTAACTGGGCAGAAGAACGAGAAGTCGGCCCAAGCTAAGCATCACCTGTCGCAGTGTTGATTCGCCGCTTTCCCAACTGACTTCCCTGAAAGAATCCCACAAAAAGTCACAGAGATTAGAAGCTTCTGAGTTATGAAGAAACTCGAAGGCCTGGTTGTTGATTTCTGGGCTGTGGAGGGGCACATCCAGACACACAGGCTTTCTAGAAACACACTCATAATCCACTCATTGGCCATAGCCAGCCGCTTTGCAGAGGCTGAGAAGTGGAGCAAGGCTGTTCTGGTTGGAGGAACAGCAAGTGCAGGGATAGAACCAGAAAACAGAGTTGTTGACACAAAGTGCCCAGGGCTGTTTGTGCAGCATGGGGACAACTGGCCCTGGGAAGCGGGGAGGGAGGGGTTTGATGGTAGTGAGATGGTGGGCGGGAGGGAGGGTTTTTTTTTTTTTTTTTTGAGACGGAGTCTTGTTCTGTCCCCCAGGCTGGAGTGCAGTGACGAGATCTCGGCTCATTACAACCTCTGCCTCCCGGGTTCAAGCGAATCTCCTGCCTTGGCCTCCCTAGAAGCTGGGATTATGGGCATCCGCCACCACGCCCGGCTAATTTTTGTATTTTTAGTAGAGATGGGGTTTCATCATATTGGCCAGGCTGGTCTTGAACTCCTGACCTCAAGCGATCCGCCTGCCTCGGCCTCCCAAAGTGCTGGGATTACAGGCATGAGCTACTGCACCCAGCCAGGAAGGGTTTGATGACGGTGAGATGGGGGTGCAGTGATGGGAAGATGGGGGAGGGAGGGTTTGATGACGGTGAGATGGGGGTGCAGTGATGGGAAGGTGGGGGAGGGAGGGTTTGATGATGGTGAGATGGGGGTGCAGTGATGGAAGCATCACCTCTCGGAGCACCCAGAAGAACGGGGGTGGGGGAAGGCGGTAAGTGTTCCTTGGCCACGTGAAATTTTGGGTGGGATTAGAACCTCTGAGTTGTCCTGCAAACCCTGAGCTTTCAGGAAAAAGGGCGTGGTTCAGGGCTTTTGTGGCAACCGCCAAGTGAGTTTTTCTGATATTTGCTAAATTAGCTTTCAAGACAACATGGTCTGTAGTCTTTCTTGTCTCGGTGTGGCCCTATTTGAATAAAATGGGTGTTCTCTTTCCATGCCATTTAAATTATTGAATCTGGTGAATGGCAGTATCCTTTTATTTGGCAAGTTAAAAGCCAGTTTAGGTATTTTGGAAAGAAGTAGAGATTATTCAGCTCCTTTAGGGGTGGAGAACAAACCGGCTGAAGAAGGCACTTGTTTGTCCAGGTCCAGCCCTGTTTCTTCCTCCTCCGATTTCAGTGTGGAATCTGCAGACCCACAAGACTCGGAATTTCCCATGCTTCAGGGAGACCGGCTGCTCAACCTCGAAGGTGGCCCTGATGCTTAGGTGGGACGTGTCTGCTTGTTACCCATTCAAGGAAACAGAGGACTTTGGCCAGCGACCCTGCCCTGAGCCTCTGGTCTCTAAAGAAGCCTTGATTCGCCTACAGCCTCCTCTCTGCACTCAAAATCTCCACTTCTCAAGTGTAATCTGGTCGTTTACGTTAGTCCTGTGGGGAGCCCATTCAACGGTTTACATCTCCTTTTACAAACAGAAAACGGAGCAGTCCCAAAGAACACACACACACACACACACACACACACACACACACACACACGGGTCCTAGAGGACAAAGGTCAGGACAGGAATCAGGACAGAGGAAAAGGAATTGGAAGACACCACAACGAGAAAACTTGTTCTGGGAAGTGTGTGGTCAGGGATGCAGTGTGACGTAGATATTGTCCTTTTTTCTGGTCTGAATTATTTAATTTTTTTTTGAGAAGGGGCCTCGTTCTGTTGCCCAGGCTGGAGTGCAGTGGCACGGTCATGGCTCACTGTGGCCTCGACCTGGGCTCAGGCGATCCTGCCACCTCTGCCTCCTGAGTACCTGGGACTACAAGCACGCACCACCACACCCGGCCAATTTTTTTATTTTTGTTTTATTTTTATTTTATCTTATTTATTTTTTTGAGACAGGGTCTCACTCTGTTGCTAAGGCTGGAATGCAGTGGCGTGATCTTGGCTCACTGCAACCTCTGCTTCCTGGGCTCAAGTGATTCTTGTGCCTCAGTCTCCTGAGTAGCTAGGATTATAGGCGTGTGCCACCACACCCTGCTAATTTTTGTACTTTTTTTAGTAGAGACCAGGTTTTGCCATGTTGCCCACGCTGGTCTTGAACTCCTGAGCGCGAGTGCACCCCCATCTGCCCACCTTGAACCCCCAAAGTACCGGGATGACAGTGAGCCACTGTGCCTGGCCTTTTGTTCCCATTTTTATTTTTATTTTATGTATTTATTTTTGAGGTGGAGTCTCACTCTGTCGCTCAGGCTGGAGTGCAGTGGTGCAGTCTTGGCTCACTGCAATCTCCACCTCTCGGTTTCAAGTGATTCTCCTGCTGCCTCAGCCTCCTGAGTAACTGGGATCACAGGTGCGCGCCACCATGCCCAGCTAATTTTTTTTTTAAGTTTTAGTACAGACAGGGTTTGTCCATGTTGCCCGCACTGGTCTTGAATAGTAGAGATGGGTTTGTCCATGTTGCCCAGGCTGGTCTCGAACTCCTGAGCTTAAGTGATCCACCCGTCTCGGCTTCCCAAAGTGCTGGGATGACAGGTGTGTGCCACCGCTCCCGACTTTTTGTTTCCATTTTTAAAACATGTTTTGTACAGACAGGGTCTCGCTGTGTTGCCCAGGCTGGTCTCAAACTCCTGGGCTCAAGCATTCATCCTGCCTTAGCCTCCCAAAGTGCTGGGACGACAGGTGTGAGCCATAGCGCCTGGCCCGTGGTCTGGAATTCCGAGACTCACCGTAGGCTTCACTCTCTCATGTTTTCGTGCTTGCCGGGTTGGCCGTGTCCTGTGCTCGCCGTGTGGTCGGTGCTGTTCCTGTTTCTCCTAACAGCAGCCGTTGACTGATGGTGCATCTTCCTGTGGACATGTCTTTAAACCCAAGCGTGGGAGGGTGAGGAAGCTGTCAGTCTGGTGTAGGACTGAGCCCAGCCTTGGCCGATCACGGAACCCATTGTACTGAAATGGAATAGGCCTCCTGTGCTCCTTTGTCGGGGCCTAGAGCCCATCAGTCCCAGGGCTGGGTTTTGCATGCGTGTACACGTGTCAGCTCTAGGGAGAGCACCCCAGGCTTTTCTCATTGGGGGCCCGTGTCACATACAAAAGTGCCCGTCTCCCCCATGGGTGTGCTGGTGGGTGAATTCAGGGCGCTTGAACTCAGGAAGGCTGGACGTGTGTCCCGTCGTTTATTCCCGGTTCTCCCAGCCACCTCCGGTTCCCGACGCTGTGAGTGCAGCTTTGCTGGCTGGTGCTGCAAGTGTGTTTAGGATTTTCTGCCTGTTTCGGGAGTGTATCGGTTCCGCTTGATCAGGGCTGTGTTCATGTTTCTAAAATGTTAATGGTAAGAGCTCACTATTGAGTAAAAGCACAGATGGTAATTTTTCCTGCAAAAAGCTTCTTAGATAGGGGAAGTTAAAGGTGTAAGTTCTCGCAGTGTGCTGAGTGACTGGCTGGGTTTTTCTGGTGAGTAAGTGCTTGGGGCAGGCTGCGGGACAGCCTTGTGCTCTGAGAACTGTTAGTGATATCACAAAGGTTTTTATTTCTGAAGGGAAACTAAGGGAGTCAGGATATTTAAAACCGCCTCGGTGCTTCCTAAACAGTGGCTGTTGTTTTTGTCCAAAGTGAATGAAACATTTCAGGTTAATGTTACTCTGTACTTTAAGTATTTCTGTTTAGCATCACCTTATTAAAAGTGAGCCTGGACCAGACATGGTGGCTCACACCTGTAATCCCAGCACTTTGGGAGGCCAAGGTGGGCAGATCACCTGAGGTCAGGAGTTTGAGACTAGCCTGGCTGACATGGTGAAACCCCATTTATACTAAAAATATATACACAAAAAAATCAGCTGTGCGTGGTGGCACACACCTGTAATCCCAGCTACTTGGGAGGCTGAGGCAGGAGAATCACTTGAACCTGGGAGGTGGAGGTTGCAGTGAGCTGAGAGCGCACCATTGCACTCCAGCCTGGGCAACAAGAGGGAAACTCCGTCTCAGAAAAAAAAAAAAAAAAAAAAAAAGCGTGCCTGCTTGTAGTCCCAGCTGCTCAGGAGGCTGAGGCAGGAGGAGCGTTTGAGCCCAGGAGTTTAAGGCCACCCTGGGCAACACAGCAAGACCCTCTCTAAAATAAAAAAAAATAATAGTAATAATAATGGCCAGGCACAGTGGCTCAGGCCTGTAATCCCAGCACTTTGGAGGCTGAGGTGGGTGGATCCTGAGGTTAGGAGTTTGTCTTGGCCAACATAGTGAAGCCCTGTCTCTACTAAAAAAAAAAAAAAAGGCCGGGCGCAGTGGCTCACGCCTGTAATACTTTGGGAGGCTGAGGCGGGCGGATCATGAAGTCAAGAGATTGAGACCATCTTGGCCAACATGGTGAAACCCCGTCTCTACCAAAAATACAAAAATTAGCTGGGCGTGATGGCGCATGCCTCTAATCCCAGCTACTTGAGAGGCTGAGGCAGGAGAATCTCTTGAACCTGGGAGGCGGAGGTTGCAGTGAGCTGAGATCGCACCATTGCACTCCAGCCTGGGCAACAAGAGCGAAACTCCATCTAAAAAAAAAAAAAAATTAGCCATGCATGGGGGCAGACACCTGTAGTCCCAGCTCTTCGGGAGGATGAGGCAGGAGAATCGCTTGAACCTGGGAAGCAGAGATTGCAGTGAGCCGAGATCGTGCTGTGGCAGTCCAGCCTGGGCAACAGTGTGAGGCTCCATCTAAAAAAATAATAAATAGGCTGGGCGCGGTGGCTCACGCCTGTAATCCCAGCACTTTGGAAGGCCCAGGTGGGCGGATCACCTGAGGTCGGGAGTTCGAGATCAGCCTGACCAACATGGAGAAACCCGGTCTCTACCAAAAATTCAAAATTAGCTGGGCATGGTGGCGCGCCTGTAATCCAGCTACTCGGGAGGCTGAGGCAGGAGAATCGCTTGAACTGGGGAGGTGGAGGTTGTGTGAGCCGAGATTGCACCACTGCACTCCAGCTTGGGCAACAAGAGCAAAACTCTGTCTCTCTCTCTCTCTCTCTCTCTATAAAATATACTTCTTAAAAAGTGTGCCTGTTTACATTGGCCGGGCATGGTGTCTCATGCCTGTAATCCCAGCACTTTGGGAGGCCGAGGCAGGCGGATCACGAGGTCAGGAGATCGAGACCATCCTGGCTAACACAGTGGAACCCTGTCTCTATTAAAAATACAAAAAAACCAAAATTAGCTGGGTGTGGTGGCGGGTGCCTGTAGTCCCAGCTACTCAGGAGGCTGAGGTGGGAGAATGGCGTGAACCTGGGAGGCAGAGCTTGCAGTGAGCCGAAATCATGCCACTGCACTCCAGCCTGGGTGACAGAGCGAGACTTCGTCTCAAACAAAAAAAAAAAGTGTGCCTGTTTATTGTTTTTATGACTTTTGCTTTCTTTTCTTCGTTATACGTTGCTAACGTCATACACTGGGAGTTTGCATGTTTTTGCCTGAGGAAATGGTTATGTTTCGCTGCCTACGGTGATATATGGAAATACATCTATAGTATTTCGTTGCTTTTATTTTAGTTTGTATGTAGACTTGTTCTGTACTTCGGAGTGTTTTGAAGAACTTTTCGGAAATCATTAGCAGACACCCTCTGCTGGACGGTGAAATGCGTGTCCCGTGACTGACAAAGCGGCTGTCAGTGCTCCGAGCGTCCCAGTTGCTTTTCTTACTTGTTGGCGGAGTGAGGCAGGGAGTTACGAGGTGGCACTAACTCTGATATCCCATCTAGTTAAAGCCATTTTCACGGCTGCTCACTGGATTTCACTAGACATTGCAGTAACATTCAGGGAGGCCGAGAAGTGGTCGTGTTAATCCGTTTACCTCTGGTCTGGCCCCTGGGACACTGTTGCTGTTTTTGCTTTCTTCAGTGTGGAAATTGCTAGAGACCTTGGGAGAAGGGAGGGTAGGAGGTCCCATCGTCTGTGGGGCCCTGTGTCTGTGTAAGGCCATGTCGAGTGCCCATGGCAGAGCCCTCACAGGAAGCAGAGCTGTGATCACAGACGCCTCCGGGTGAGCCTGAGATTCAGGGTCAGGAAGGGTCGGAGTGAGACACACACCTGCACCCTGGTGAGGGCTGGCTCGTCTTCTTCGGGATGCGCTCCTGGAGGGAGCAAAGCTGGCAGGCAGCATCCATTAGCGTCCCGGGTGCTCTCTCTGTTCGCTTAATGTTATTAATAACAACCTCATTTTGTACTTCACCTAATTTTTGCCTTGTCTTAAGAAGGAAGCGCATCCAGGAAGTCATGAGTTGGTGTCTCAGTGATGCTCTTCTCTTCTCTTCTCAGACAGAGTCTCGCTCTGTCGCCCAGGCTGGAGTGCAGTGGCGCGATCTCAGCTCACTGCCACCTCCATCTCCCGGGTTCAAGCGATTCTCCTGCCTCAGCCTCCTGAGTAGCTGGGATTACAGGCGCACACCACCACGCCTGGCTAATTTTTGTATTCTGTAGTAGAAACGGGGTTTCACCATGTTGGTCAGGCGGTCTTGAACTCCTGACCTTGTGATCCGCCCACCTTGGCCTCCCAAAGTGCTGGGATTACAGGCTTGAGCCACTGCGCCTGGCCTTCTTTTTTTTTTTTTTTTTTTTGAGCTGAAGTTTCGTTCTTTCACCCAGGCTGGAGTGCAGTGGCGCGATCTCAGCTCACTGCAGCCTCCGCCTTCCAGTTTCAAGCGATTCTCCTGCCTCAGCCTCCCCAGTAGCTGGGATTACAGGTGTCTGCCACCATGCCCGGCTAATTTTTGCATTTTTTTTTAATAGACACGGGGTTTCACCATGTTGGCCAGGCTGGTCTCGAACTCCTGACCTTGTGATCTGTCCGCCTTGGCATCCTAAAGTGTTGGGATGACAGGCATGAGCCACTGCGACCAGCCAGTGATGCTTTTCTTGACACGCTGACGTGAATACATAACTATCAGGAGAGATGGCGAGTGCCCAGGTGTTGGCTGGAGCTGTGGCCACTGTTGCTGTAGAACATGCCCTGGGGGTCCGCACTGGCCTGGCCCACCCTCCCTCTGCAGAGCTGACTGCGGGGCGGCACTGCACTGCTCTCCTCCTCACGAAGACCCAGGGTTGGACCTCCTTACGCAGCCCAGCTGGAGGGGACCGTGACTTGGATGCAGGGGCTGCACCGAGGGCTTCTGGGCTTTGCATCTGGTTTCTGGGTGGCTTTGCCATGTGCTTTCCAGCAGGACCGTGGTCAAGGCATGCCTCACCTGGCAGGGGCAGCGTGGATGGCGCCAGTGGCTCTCACCCCAGCGCCCTTGTCCAGCTCTACAAAGGGCCCCTTGCAGTGTACCTCAAAACTACAGACTCAAAAGGCAGGGTCCCTGGCGGATGGGACCATGTGAATCCTGGGTGAAGACCCCCAGTGCCACCACTCAGAGCATGGTGCCGTGCAGTCTCTGTAGGTGAGCTTGCTGTTTGGGCGAGTTCCTGGGGCTGTGTTACATGGGACCATGGCCTGAGTGGCTGAAAACGGTAGAGCCTTATTCTGTCACAGGGCTGGAGGCTGACACCCAGCATCGGGGTGGACGGGGCCACTCTTCCTCCCAAGGCTCCAGGGGAGGGTCCTCCTGCCTCTTCAGCTGCAGGTGTTGACCACAGTCCCTGGTGCCTCTTGGCTTGTAGACACCTCGCTCCAGCCTCTGCCTCTGTCTTCACACAGTCTCCCCTGTGGGTGTCCAGGTTTTTTCCTCTTCTTTCTTCTTCTTCCTTTTTTTTTTTTTTTTGAGACAGAGTCTCACTCTGCTGCCCAGGCTGGAGTGTAGTGGCACCATCTCGGCTCACTGCAGCCTCCACCTCCCAGGTTTAAGCGATTCTCCTGCCTCAGCCTTCCAAGTAGCTGGGATTACAGGCGTGTGCCACCACGCCTGACTAATTTTTTGTATTTTTGGTAGGTACAGGGTTTCACCATGTTGCCCAGGCTGGTCTCGAACTCCTGACCTCAGGTGATCCGCCCACCTTGGCCTCCTGAAGAGCTGGGATTACAAGCCTGAGCCACTGCACCCGGCCTCTTTTTCTTTTTCTATTTTTTTTTTCTTGAGACAGGATCTCACTCTGTGGGCCAGGCTGGAGTACAGTGGCACAAGCACAGCTCACTGTAGCCTCCTTCTCCCAGACTCAAGGATCCTCTTGCCTCAGCCTCCCAAGTAGCTGGGACTACAAGCATGCACCATCATACCTGGCTAATTTTTTTACTTTTTGTAGGGACAGGGTCTCCCTATGTGGCCCATGCTGGGCTCAAGCGATCCTCCTGCCTCTGCCTCCCCAAGAGTTGGGATTACAGGCATGAGCCACCACATCTGGCCCTTTCCTTTTCTTTTCTTTTTTTTTTTTTTGAGACTGAGTTTCGCTCTTGTTGCCCAGGCTGGACTGCAGTGGCGCGATCTTGGCTCAACGCAACCTCTGCCTCCTGGGTTCAAGCGATTCTCCTGCCTCAGCCTTCCTGAGTAGCTGGGATTACAGGCATGCGCCACCATGCCCGGCTAGTTTCGTATTTTTAGTAGAGACGGGGTTTCTCCATGTTGGTCAGGCTGGTCTCGAACTCCTGACCTCAGATGATCTGCCCGCCTCAGCCTTCCAGAGTGCTGGGATTACAGGCGTGAGCCACCGTGCCAGGCCTGGCCTTTTCCTTTTCTTTTGAGGAAGCTGGTCCTATTGGGTGAGGGCCCGCCCTAATCCACTGTGACCTCATCTTAACTTGATTATATTTGCAAAGACCCTATTTCCAAATAAGGTCACATTTGCAGGTTTAGGACTTCAGCAGACACATTTCAGCCCTTAACAGCATCACAGCTTGGGTTTTCTTGATGCATCTTCCACACGTATTTCTCTATGGAGGCTTCTCCACGCATCAGCAGCTGCCACCTCTCATGGCCACTGTATCCTTGACGCTGCTGTTATTTACAGCAGAGGTGGCAAGTAACCAGCGTCACCAAAATATTAACTAATGCATTCAGCCAGTGTGCACGCAGCCCTGGGCCTGTGGCAGGTCAGGTTCCTGGCCTGGGTACACAGCAGCTCATGGAGTCCTTGCTTTGCTGGGTTATGCAGATGGGGGAGATGCTTTGAGTATCTTGGGTGATGTGAGCCTGCCAGCCTGTGAGGAGAGACACGGGGTGGGTGGGGAGGGAGTCATGTTGGGGGTGAGCAGAGATGGAGCCAAGAGGGGCAGCTGAGTGTTGCGGCTGCTTGTGCCTCCCCATCCGAAGCAGGACTCGGGCCCTCCTCTGGGCACCCCCTTTGCCTTGCTCACTACACCTGTGCCCACTGCACCTGTGCCCACCTGCGCCCACTGCACCTGCACCCACTGCACCTGCGCCCACCTGTGCTCACTGCACCTGCGCCCACTGCACCTGTGCCCACCTGTGCCCACTGTACCTGCGCCCACTGCACCTGCGCCCACTGCACCTGTGCCCACCGTACCTGTGCCCACTGCACCTGCGCCCACTGCACCTGCACCCACTGCACCTGTGTCCACCTGCGCCCACTGCACTGTGCCCACCTGTGCCCACTGCACCTGTGCCCACTGCACCTGCGCCCACCTGTGCCCACTGTACCTGTGCCCACTGCACCTGCACCCACTGGACCTGCGCCCACCTGCACTCACTGCACCTGTGCTCACCTGCACTCACTGCACCTATGCCCACCTGTACCCACTGCACCTGCACCTTCTGCACCTGTGCCCACCTGCACCCACTGCACCTGTGCCCACCTGCACCCACTGCACCTGCACCCACTGGACCTGTGCCCACCTGCACTCACTGCACCTATGCCCACCTGTACCCACTGCACCTGCACCTTCTGCACCTGTGCCCACCTGCACCCACTGCACCTGTGCTCACCTGCACCTGTGCCCATCTGCACCCACTGCACCTGCACCCACTGGACCTGTGCCCACCTGCACCTGCACTCACTGCACCTGTGCCCACCTGCACTCACTGCACCTATGCCCACCTGTACCCACTGCACCTGCACCTTCTGCACCTATGCCCACCTGTACCCACTGCACCTGTGCCCACCTGCACCCACTGCACCTTTGCCCACTGCACCTGCACTCACTGCACCTGTGCCCACCTGTACCCACTGCACCTGCACCTACTGCACCTATGCCCACCTGCACCTGTGCCCATCTGCACCTACTGCACCTGCACTCACCGCACCTTTGCCCACTGCACCTGCACTCACTGCACCGGTGCCCACCTGCACCCACTGCACCTGCACCCATTGCACTCACTGCACTTGCACTCGTGCCCACTGCACCTGCGCCCACTGCACCTGGGCCCACCGCACCTGTGCCTTCAGCTCAGACTTGGGCTCTCGGCCTTTTGTGTCTTCTCAGCAGCTGGTGAGCTGTGGCCCCTTTTCAGAATAGCATGTTTTGTTTGTTTATTTTGAGACAGGGTCTTGCTCTGTCATCCAGGCTGGAGTGTAGTGGCGCAATCTCAGCTCACTGCAGCCTCGACGTCCTGGGCTCAAGCGATCCTTGTGCCTCAGCTTCCTGAGTAGCTGGGACCCCAGGCATGTGAGACCATGATCAGCTCACAATAGCATTTTTAGTGCATCCAGTAAGATCCCTGGCAAATGAAGGGTAGCAACTACTGAAATATCATTGCTAAAATTCAGGAAAGTTTGGTTTGTGAGGTAGTAACATGTGGAACTTTAATTTAGCACATAGCATTGTGAATGGTGCATCTGATATTCCTAATTCCGAAGTAGGGTGAGTATCAAGAGCATTCTAAGTTGCCTGCGGTGGCCATGGTGCGATGTGGACATGGCTGTGTCTGTGGCTTGTCACCCACAGTCAGACTCCTGAGGCCCAGGCTTGCTGCACTCCTCTGGGAGGTCAACCCCAAATGAGGACCCTTGCCTGGGGGTGGGAGGAGGCAGGTCTTGGGGTTCTCTCCCCCTGCAGAGGCAGGTCTTGGGCCTCCTGTTGAGGGGTGGGGCTGCCTGTGGGTTTCCAGATGAGATTCTCTCTCACCGCATTTGCATCGCTGGATTGTATATTTTCCCAGTTTTGTAAAAGTTATATTATTATTTTAAAACCTAATTATATTTTTAAAAACTTATTTTGGAACTTTTCAAACATACACAAAATTAGAGAGAACGTCCACGTCGCCTGGCTGCGGGAACCCCCAGTGCTCTGCTCTTGTCTTACTCATCTCTCCCACTCTCTCCCACTGTTTTTTCTTTTTCCTTTCTTTTTTTCTTTTCTTTTCTTTTCTTTTTTTTTTTTTTGAGACGGAGTCTTGCTTTGTTGCCCAGGCTGGAGTGCAGTGGCGTGATCTCGGCTCACTGCAAGCTCTGCCTCCCGGGTTCATGCCATTCTCCTGCCTCAGCCTCCCTAGTAGTTGGGACTACAGGCGCCCACTGCCATGCCCGGCTAATTTTTTTGTATTTTTAGTAGAGACAGGGTTTCACGATGTTAGCCAGGATGGTTTTGATCTCCTGACCTTGTGATCCACCCGCCTCAGTCTCCCAAAGTGCTGGGATTACAGGCGTGAGCCACCGCGCCCGGCCCTTCCCACTGTTTTTTCTCTCAAGTGTTTTAAAGCAAATCTCAGTTTTACCCTCGGTGCTTCATTGTGTGTGGCTCACACGCAGCCGGGCACCCCGCAACACTTCCTCAGCGTCGCGATGCTGGGCTGGGCTCAGCGTTCTTGACTGTGGCCTGCACATTTTCACTGTGGCTTTACTTGAATCAGAGTTGGGATGAGGGCCATGTGCTGCTTGTGGGTGGTGATGTCCCTGAAGTTGCGTTTCTTCTCTCCATTTCATGCTACTTATTTGCTGAAGGATCGGTTTTGGTTCTGTGACACTTCCTACCTGAAGGTCTGGCTGGGTGCATCCTTGTGACCTTGAACTCCTGCCTGAGCCGTCAGTAGAACCAGGTAGAGGCGGGAGGGCTGGGACTCGCCCGCGCAGGGCAGTGGCAGGGGAGCAGTTACTCTGGTGTGTAGCCACAGTGCTTACATTGGAATTTCCAACTTAATGTATTTTCTTTCTTTCTTTCTTTTTTTTTTTTTGAGATGGAGTCTTGCTCTGTCTCCAGGCTGGAGTACAGTGGCACAGTCTCAGCTCACTATAACGTCTGCCTTCTGGGTTCAAGTGATTCTCCTGCCTCAGCCTCCCGAATAGCTGGGATTACAGGCGCGCTCCACCACGCCTGGCTAATTTTTGTATTTTTAGTAGAGATGAGGGTTCACCATGTTGGCCAGGCTGGTCTCGAACTCCTGACCTCAGATGATCCACCCGCCTCAGCCTCCCAAAGTGCTGGGATTACAGGTGTGAGCCACTGTGCCTGGCCCCAACTTAATGTATTTTAAAACACGGGTTGTTTCATATTTTGATGCCTGTTTTTTTTTGTTTGTTTTTGTTTTTTTTTGAGACGGAGTCTCACTCTGTCACCAGGCTGGAGTATAGTGGCGCGATCTCGGCTCACTGCAACCTCCGCCTTCCGTGTTCAAGCAATTCTGCTGCCTCAGCCTTCCAAGTAGCTGGGACTACAGGCACGCGCCATCACACCCAGCTAATATTTTTCTCTATTTTTAGTAAAGACGGGGTTTCACCATGTTGGTCAGGATGCTGTCAATCTCTTGACCTCATGATCCACCTGCCTTGGCCTCTCAAAGTATTGGGATTACAGGCGTTAGCCACCACGCCCAGCCGTAGTTTTTTTTGGTTTTGTTTTGTTTTTTGTTTTGAGATGGAGTCTGGCTCTGTCACCAGGCTGGAGTGCAGTGGGGTGGTCTTGGCTCATGGCAACCCCCACCTCCCGGCTTCAAGTGATTCTCCCGCCTCAGCCTCCCGAGTAGCTGGGATTACAGGCGCCTGCCACCACACCCAGCTAATTTTTTGTATTTCTTTTACTAGGGACGGGGTTTCCACATGTTGACCAGGCTGGTCTTGAACTCCTGACCTTGTGATTCGCCCGCCTCCACCTCCCAAAGCACTGGGATTATAGGCGCGCACCACATCGCCTGGCTAATTTTTTGTATTTTAGTAGAGACGGGGTTTTACCATGTTGGCCAGGCTGGTCTCGAACTCCTGACCTTGTGATTCGCCCGCCTCCGCCTCCCAAAGTGCTGGGATTACAGGTGCACACCACATTGCCTGGCTAATTTTTTGTATTTTTAGTAGAGACAGGGTTTCACTGTGTTAGCCAGGATGGTCTCGATCTCCTGACCTCGTGATTTGCCCGCCTCAGCCTCCCAAAGTGCTGGGATCACAGGCCTGAGCCTCCTTGCCTGGCCTTGTGAAAAATTTTAACGTTAATTTTCTTATTTCAAGTTGATTTTCATTTAGTTTTTACTAAAAATGCAAATGTAGTTTACCGTTGCTTCTCTTTTTTTTATGTAGGAAAAGTTGATGCAAATTTTGCCTGCATTTGGAGTTTTCCTATTAGAGTTTTGTTACGAAAAGATCGCCGCCACTTTGGTGGGTCAGCACTAAAGCCTTGTTTCAATATTTGCAGGGTCAGTTCTTTTGAATATTTTAATGCTTCCCCGTTTGGAGTCTAAGAGCTATTTTTACTTTAGTTTTTTTTCCCAGGCAAGTACTTGGTCTGAACGATGTATGAGCCAGACCTGGTAGAAAAGTGGGAGTTGGTGAAATAGATGTGCTACTTAGTGACAGGGACTGTGATTCTAACATTTTGTCTTATGGCAGAGTTGGATGAAAGGGGTTTGTTCCTGCACCATGGCTCACCTGCCCAGTGAGTCCTGAGTCCTCATGTGGCAGGGAGTCAGACAGCAGCAGCTCTCTTCCCAGTGGGGTAGAGCTCACCTGGCTGCAAGGTGAGCCGGCTGGCCCGTTGCCCAGCTCAGAGCTGACCCTCACACGTGCAGATCTCTGCTGGGCCCAGGGGTCAGGGTCAGTTGTCTGCATCACCTATGGGCCACCCCCTCTCTGCACCCCCGAGATCTTCCTGCTCTCTGCGTTGCCTATGGCTATGAGCACAGTGGGCTTCCTGGAAATACTTTCAGAGGAGGTGACAGTCGTATCCTTCCAGGGCCCCTCCTGCCGTGTGGAAGAACTTACTTCTGCTCCTGGAAGTCAGAAGCTGGGAGGCCTGGGGCTGTAGTGTCTTCTGTATGAGAGGTGGGGTGGGGCTGGGGAGAGGAAGGCTGCTCGACTCTTCTTCGGGGAGACCCACCCCATGGCAGCTCCGAGGTCCTAGTGGGCTGGTGGCTTGCATCTTGTCCACCTGTTGTCGTCTCTTGCCCCTAGGGGGGCTCATGCCCATCCTGTGGGGTTCTGGGACCCAGACTCGCCCCTGTGGGCTGGGCGGGGTGGGGCTCATGCCCATTCTGTGGGGTTCTGGGACCCAGACTCGCCTCTGTGGGCTGGGCGGGGTGGGGCTCATGCCCATCCTGTGGGGTTCTGGGACCCAGAGAGGCAGACTCTTCGCCTGCCTGTTGGGTTTGTGAAAAGTCAAAGAGAGTGGAACACGGACGCCGGCTGGTGCTCTCCAGTGTTCTCCGGCTCTGCCGCTGGAGCTCCTCGTAGGAGTGAGGAAAGAGAAACGTAGATTGCTCTCATGTTCGCGCTCTGTTCTCCTGGGTGCTGATTTCCTGTGGCGTCATTCTACCCTGCATCTGTGCTGGTGGGCACGTTCTCGCGTTTGTGTTTTATTTTTATTTATTTTTTTGTTTTTTGAGACAGAGTCTCACTCTGTTGCCCAGACTGGAGTGCAGTGGCACAATTTTGGCTCACTGTAACGTCTGCCTCCAGTGTTCAAACGATTCTCCTGCCTAGGCCTCCCTAGTAGCTGGGATTATAGGTGCGTGCCACCACGCCCGGCTAATTTTAGTGTTTTTAGTAAAGACAGAGTTTCGTTATGTTGGCCAGGACGGTCTCAAACTCCTGATCTCATATGATCCACCTGTCTCAGCCTCCCAAAGTGCTAGGATTACATTTGTGTTTTATGAATAAGGACCTTGGTTTGCGAGGGGAAGGGGGGTTTTGGTGCCTATCCTGAGTGTGGTCGGTGTGTGTGAGCTTGTGCAGACACGGCCAGCTGGGCTTTCTGTTCTCATTTCTTCCCGTTAATTTCTGATAAACTTCTAAGCATCCACGTGACTGGCATTTTTAATGTTCCTGGAATTGGGTTTTGCTCAGTTTTAATACTTCACGGTTTTCTGGGCCATCTTCGAATTGTCGAGTGTTTGGGTCTTTTTCTGTTTGTCACTGTTAGCCATAGCAGTGCTTGGAACATCTTGGAACCAATTAGCTTTTTGGGTTATTTCCTTGGGGCAGAGTCTCAGAAGTGGAATTAGTCAAAGAGGCAGAGGCATCTGCAGGCCTCATCCCCACGCTGCAGGCTGCTTCAAGGGCCGCCCCACTCTGGGCCTCCTGTGTCACGGCCACCTTTGTAATTGACATTACGTTAATGTTTGCCAGTTCCATGTATTTAGAGTTTTCTTTTCTTTTCTTTTTTTTTTTTTTTTGAGAGAGGGCCTTGCTGTGTCACCCATGCCGGAGTACAGTGGTGCCATCTTGGCTCACTCCAACCTCGACCTCCCGACTCAAGGGATCCTCCCACTTCATCCTCCAGAGTAGCGGGGACTACAGGTGTGCACCACCATGCCCGGCTAATTTTTTCTATTTTTTGTAGAGATGGGGTCTCACCATGTTGCCCAGGCTGGTCTTGAACTTTTGGGCTCAAGCCATCTGCTCGCCCCGGCTTCCCTCAGCGTTGGGATTTCAGGCATGAGCCACCATTCTGGCCTGGCCTTGAAATCTTTTCTCAGAGTCAAGCACGTGTCTTTTAAGTCCTTTCCAGAAATCTTTAAAATTGTATCATTGAGTTAAGCCACACTGGCCACCACACGGCTAACTTCGTAAAGGAGAAGAGGGGAGAGGAAGGGAGGTCGCGGAGCTCCTGCTGTCTCCCGGGGTCCTCTCCACCTGCTGGGCTCTGGCAGGTTTGCTGAGGACCGCGTGAGGGCGCTGCTGTCTTCTGGGCTCAGGGCTCCTGTGAGCTCCTGAGGCCTGGACCCAGGGGTGGCCTTTGTTGCTCCCTTGGGCATAATATGGGGGGACACAGGCAAGATGTGGGGCCACCACCCCAGCAGGCCTGTGCCGAACCCCAGGACCCCATTCCTGGAATAGACGCGGCCATGAGGACTGGACGCGCTGGGCGTGGCCCACAGCGGGGCCCCCAGGGCTGCGCCCCCAGGGCTGCTGACCTTGCCCCCCTTGGCTCCACCGAGTCTGCACCTTTAGTGCCCACTTCGGCCAAGCCCATGGCGAAGTGCCCCAGGCGCTGCGGTCCCTGCGAAGGGGAACGTGGAAGGCGAACGTGGAGAGCCCCTTGAGTGCCTCTGCAGCACCGGAGCACCGAGCCGCCCTTGCTCGGGCGTCCCTGAGGCCCTGAGTCCTGGCAGCTCCCAGGTCTTACCTCATGAATCATGGAGTTTCCTTCCTTTTTTTTTTTTTTGAAGCGGAGTCTCGCTCTGCCGCCCGGGCTGCAGTGCAGTGGCGCCATCTCGGCTCACCGCAGGCTCCGCCCCCCGGGTTCCCGCCATTCTCCTGCCTCAGCCTCCCGAGTAGCTGGGACTGCAGGCGCCCCCACCACGCCCGGCTAATTTTTTTTTGTATTTTTTAGTAGAGACGGGGTTTCACCGTGTTAGCCAGGATGGTCTTGATTTCCGGACCTCACCATCCGCCCGCCTCGGCCTCCCAAAGTGCTGGGATTACAGGCGTGAGCCACCGCGCCTGCTGGTTTTATTTCTTAAGGCGGCCTTGGCGCCTGTCCTGGCCGAGCGCTTGACGGAGGAGGGCCTTCTCTGGGGGAGGCTCTGTCCGCCTCCCACCCACGCTGGAGGAGCTCGGGTCTCATGGGGAGGCAGGACTCGCTTAGGGGCGGGAGGTCACACTGCCCCGGAGCCCAGGCCCTGCCCTAGGAGGAAGAGCCTGGCTTCCCCCTTCCCTCCCGCCGGGCCCGGGGCTGAGACTCCTTGTGGGTCCGGATGACCCTGTCCGTGACCTCCGCCCTGGCCCCGCTTCCGCCCCACACCCCCCTGAAGCCCCGGGCTCCGTGGCCTCTGCCTTCCGGGCCCTCCCCTGCGCTCAGCCCCCGGGGCAAGGGCTGGGAAGGATGGCTTGACTGGCCTACAGGGTACGGGGGATCCCTGACAGGTTCATCGCTGGGGCCCCATGGGCCCCCCTCCGTCTGTGCCGTGCGGATGTGGAGCTGAGGACTCCTCCATCGAAGGCGGCCAGCGGTGAATTCCAGTAATCTGAGTAGGGTCCTTACCGCGCTGTCCGCGGGGTTTCCTCACTGCTCAGGCGGCTGCTGCTCATCCACGCCACCTCCGTCGGTCCGTTCAGCTTCCGTGAGTGTCCTGTGGGAAGGTCCGTTCAGCTTCCGTGAGTGTCCCCTGTGGGAAGGTCCGTTCAGCTTCCGTGAGTGTCCTGTGGGAAGGTCCGTTCAGCTTCCGTGAGTGTCCCCTGTGGGAAGGTCCGTTCAGCTTCCGTGAGTGCCCTGTGGGAAGGTCCGTTCAGCTTCCGTGAGTGTCCCCTGTGGGAAGGTCCGTTCAGCTTCCGTGAATGCCCTGTGGGAAGGTCCGTTCAGCTTCCGTGAGTGTCCCCTGTGGGAAGGGCCTGTGCCGCACAAGGTGGGGACTTGGGCACACGGCCTCGGAGGCCGGACACCGGGCGAGCCCCGCTCTGGGAGTGAGACCCGCTCGGAGGGGGAGCGAGCCCTGAGGCGCCGCCTGTAAGCCAGACCCGCTGCCTCACACAGACGGGTGCTTCGCTTGTTTTGGCCTAGTACAGCTTTTAAGCCAAAAGTAACTGGTTAGGGATTCTATCATATTGCTTGATGTAAACAAATGTGGCAAAATGTTAAAAATGGAGTAGCTGAAGGCCGGGCGCGGTGGCTCACACCTGTAGTCCCAACACTTTGGGAGGCCGAGGCGGGCGGATTGCTTGAGGCCAGGAGTTCGAGACCAGCCTGGCCAACATGGTGAAACCCCATTCCTACTAAAAATACAAAAATTAGCCAGGTATGCTGGCGTGCGCCTGTAGTCCGAGATACTGGGGAGGCTGAGGTGGGAGAATCACTTGAACTCGGGAGGTAGAAGTTGCAGTGAGCCAAGATGGCGCCACTGCACTCCAGCCTGGGCGACAGAGTGAGACCAAACTGACGCAAGAAGAAACAGAAAATCTGAATAGACCTATAACAAATAAAGAATCAGTAGTCAAAAAACTTCCAATGAAAGAAAAGTTCAGAAACTTTCACTACAGTTATTGTACTTTTTAGCTTCCAAAAAGAAAAGTCAATTTCAATAAAGAATCAATAGTCAATAAACTTCCAACAAAAGAAAAGTCCATCTCTGTCTCTCTCTATATATGTATATGATTGTATATATCACTTCACTGTTGAATTCTATCAAACATTTTAAGAATTAACACCAATCCTGGCCAGGCGTGGTGGCTCATGCCTGTAATCCCAGCACTTTGGGAGGCCGAGGCAGGTGCATCGTGAGGTCAGGAGATCGCGGCTATCCTGGCTAACACGGTGAAACCCCATCTCTACTAAAAATACAAAAAATTAGCCGGGTGTGGTGGCGGGCGCTGGTAGTCCCAGCTACTCAGGAGGCTGAGGCAGGAGAATGGCGTGAACCTGGGAGGCGGAGCTTGCAGTGAGCCGAGATGGCGCCACTGCACTCCATCCTGGGCGACAGAGCGAGACTCCATCTCAAAAAACAAAAACAAAACAAAACAAAACAAAATTAGCCGGGCCTGGTGGTGGGCGCCTGTAGTCCCAGCTACATGGGAGGCTGAGGCAGGAGAATCGCTTGAACGTGGGAGGTGGAGGTTTTAGTGAGCCAAGGTCGCACCGTTGCACTCCAGCCTGGGTGACAGAGCTAGACTCCATCTCAAAAAAAGAGAAAGATTCCATCATATTCCTTGAGAGCATAGTGTTGCCTTTATTTTAAGCAGGTATTACAACCTTCTTATTTAGGTTCTATTTTTTTTGAAGTTACCATTTCAGGTCAGAGTTAGCCATAGCAGTATTTCAGATTTAAAATGTACACAAATAGTTTTCTTGCCTTGTTAAGCTGATTAGCTTTCTTTTCTTTTTTTTTTTTTTGACATGGAGTTTCACTGTTGTTGCCTGGGCTGGAGTGCAGTGACATGTTCTCGGCTCACTGCAACCTCTGCCTCTCGGGTTCAAGCGATTTTCCTGCATCAGCCTCCCGAGTAGCTGGGATTACAGGCACCCGTCACCATGCCAGGCTAATTTTTTTTTTTTAACTTTTAGTAGAGACGGGGTTTCACTATGTTGGCCAGGTTGGTCTCGAACTCCTGACCTCAGGTGATCCGCTCGTCTCAGCCTCCCAAAATGCTGAGATTGCAGGCGTGAGCCACCTTTCCCAGCCAGCTGATTAGCTTTCTGAGAAAATTACAATATTTTTAAAAGTTGGGGCCGGGCATGGTGGCTCATGCCTGTAATCCCAGCACTTTGGGAGGCGGAGGCGGGCAGAGCACCTGAGGTCAGGAGTTCGAGACCAACCTGGCCAACATGGTGAAACCCTGTCTGTACTAAAAATACAAAAAAATTATCCGGGTGTGGTGGCACACACCTATAATCCCAGCTACTGGGGAGGCCGAGGCACAAGAATCGCTTGAACCCAGGAGGTGGAGGTTGCAGTGAGCTGAAGGCTTCAGTGAGTCGAGATCGTGCCACTGCCCTCCAGCCTGGGCGACAGAGCGAGACTCCGTCTCAAAAAAAAGGAGAAAAAAAAAAGCTGATGCAGGGCTTTGTGTATTCGTTTCCTGGGGCTGCTGTGAAAGTACCACCTGCTGGGCAGCTCGCGGCAGCAGAGGCGTCTCCTCTCAGTTCCAGAGTCCAGCGCTGGAACTCAGGGTGTCTCAGGGCCATGCTCCCTCTGGAGACTCCAGGCAGGGTCCTTCCTGCCTCTTCCAGCTCCTGGTGGCTCCAGGCATCCTTTGGCTTGTGACTTTGTCACTCCAGTTTCTGCCTGTGGTCACATGACCTTCTCTCCTCCCTGTGTCTTTTTTTTTCCTTTAGAGATGGGGGTCTTGCTCTGTCACTCCAGCTAGAGCACAGTGGTGCAATCGGAGCTCACTGACTGCAGCCTGCAACTCCTGGGCTCAAGTGATCCTGCCGCCTCAGCCTCTCAACGTGCTGCGATTAGAGGTGTGTACCACACTGCCCGGCTGCTGTTAAATTTTACCTTCTATCAGCACTTAGTACGAGACATTTTTGAAATACTGTAAATCAGTATTACAGATTTAATTTTCAAAAGGTACTGTAGGTCGGGCGTGGTGGCTCATGCCTGTAATCCCAGCACTTTGGGAGGCCGAGGTGGGCAGATCACGAGGTCAAGAGATCGAGACCATCCTGGCCAACGTGGTGAAACCCCGTCTCTACTAAAAATACAAAAATTAGCCAGGCATGGTGGTGTGAGCCTGTAATGTCAGCTACTCGGGAGGCTGAGGCAGGAGAATCAATTGAACCCGGGAGGTGGAGGTTGCAGTGAGCTGAGATCGTGTCACTGCACTCCAGCCTGGCAACAGAGCGAGACTCCTTCTGAGAAAAAAAAAAAAAAAAGTCATGTAGGTTTTTTTTGTTGTTATTTTTTTGAGACGGAGTCTCACTATGTTGCCCAGGCTGGAGTGCAATGGTGCCAACTCAGCTCACTGCAACCTCCGCCTCCCAGGTTATAGCGATTCTCCTGCCTCAGCCTCCCGAGTAGCTGGGACTACAGGTGCCCCCCACCACGCCTGGCTAATTTTTTAAATTTTGGTAGAGACGGGGTTTCACCATGTTGGCCAGGCTGCTCTTGATCTCTTGACCTGGTGATCCACCTGCCTTGGCCTCCCAAAGTGCTGGGATTACAGGCGTGAGCCACCGTGCCCGGCCTGGTACTGTAGTTTTGTTGACCCCAAGTGTATGTGTTGGGCCTGTCCAGCATTGAGATGTGGTCCCTGGGCTGAGAGGAGGGCAGGGCAGTGTCAGGCAGCGAGGTGGCATGTGTGCTGTCAGTGTAAGAACAGTGATGCCCGGGAGGGCTTCCTGGAGGAGGGGGAGGCTGTGTCCATCGGCTGAGAGGGCTCAGGACCGCTGTTGTGATTCATGGCAGGATTCGCCTTTACAGATCTGACCTGTTCCACTGTGTCATCTATAACCCAAATGACAGACTAGGAGCTCAGCTGCCCCGGCCCCCTCCTGGGTGCCCAGAGCACCTTGTGCCCATCTGGAGGCACCCCTGCCACCCTCACACATGGCCCGAGCCAGGCACTGCTCCAGGCTTCCCCTGCGTGTGACTGGTGGGCACCTGGCTGGAGCTGGAGGGATGCTGAGGCCTGGAGCTGCTGAGGTGGGAGTGGAAGCCCCTCCATTCAGGGACCCCACAGCCCACTGAGACCCTGGTGGCTGGGGCTGAGACGGGACAGCGCAGGGCAGTGAGAGGTGTTTGGAAAGGGGAAGCGTGCTGGGCTCTGGCTGGGGACGCCCGACAGAAGGAAGTGACGTTATGTCGGTGCAGTGGCTCACGCCTATCATCCCAGCGCTGTGAGAAGCCAGGGCGGCAGGTTCGTTTAGGAATTCAAGACCAACCTGGGCAACATGACAGAACCCCGTCTCTACAAAACAAAAAAATTAGCCCGTGTGGTGGCGTGTCCCTGTGGTCCCAGCTGCTCAGGAGGCTGATGTGGGAGGATGCCTTGAGCCTGGGAGGTTGAAGCTGCAGTGAGCCGAGATTGCGCCACTGCACTCCAGCCTGGGGGACGGAGTGAGACCCCATTACAAAAACAAAAAGAAGGAAGTGACGGTAGCCAGGTTCGGGAAGGCGGAGGAGGCGGCCTGGGCGTCAGAGCCGGGCTGGAGATGAAGGAACTGAAAGGGGCCAGTGGGCAGGGAGGGGCGGGGCTGGCAGGGCCTCCGACAGAGACCTGGGCAGCCCGGGGCCTGGGCAGCCCGGGGCCGGCAGACATGGCTTTGCATCTTCAGATGGCCACATGGGGGCTGCCATGTGGAAAACCTAAAGTCCTCATCGCCAGCACCCACTTGCTCACTGGAGATGATGTGGATAGTACCGCCGGTCTCGCTGTCGAAAGACGACTCTGCTAACATGTCTTGGAGTGTTTTCTAGTCAGGAGCTCACTTAAAAATTTTGAAATGCGACCACGAACAATGGTAATATGACGTATGTGAAATTTAATTTGTACAACAGTTTCACAGTATTCATATCTTAACCTTGATTTTTTCAGAAGAAGGTAAACCATGAACGCCTTGGTGTGAGGGGAGGTGCCTGGTTCCTGCTGGCGAGGCGCCCTGGGGGATGGTGCCCACACTGGTCCCTGCCTGGATGGCATCCTGGGGGATGGTGCCCACGCCTGGTTCCTGCTGGTGAGGTGCCCTGGGGGAGCCGGGTTGGTGGGTTTCTTCGCAAGAGTGGGCAGAGCTGCCCAGAAACGTGTTTCCTCCTGTTGGCGTCTGTGGCATCGTGCTCTTTGGTGGTAGAAACGGGGCGTCAGTGACCTGGGGCTGCCATGTCAAAGGGCCACAAAGGGAATGTCGTAAACAACAGACATCTGTTCCCTCCACTCCTGGAGGCCGGAGGTCTGAGGTTTGGGCATCAGCCCGCCACGTTCCTGGGAGGGTGCTGGGGGCCTGAGGTTCGGTCGTCAGCCGCGGCGGTTCCTGGGAGGGTGCTGGGGGTCTGAGGTTCGGTCGTCGGCCGCCGCGGTTCCTGGGAGGGTGCTGGGGGCCTGAGGTTCGGTCGTCGGCCGCGGCGGTTCCTGGGAGGGTGCTGGGGGCCTGAGGTTCGGTCGTCGGCCGCCGCGGTTCCTGGGAGGGTGCTGGGGGCCTGAGGTTCGGTCGTCGGCCGCGGCGGTTCCTGGGAGGGTGCTGGGGGCCTGAGGTTCGGTTGTCGGCCCGCCGCGGTTCCTGGGAGGGTGCTGGGGGCCTGAGGTTCGGTTGTCGGCCCGCCGCGGTTCCTGGGAGGGTGCTGGGGGTCTGAGGTTCGGTTGTCGGCCCGCCGCGGTTCCTGGGAGGGTGCTGGGGGTCTGAGGTTTGGTTGTCGGCCCGCCGCGGTTCCTGGGAGGGTGCTGGGGGTCTGCTCCAGGCCTCTCTCCAGCCTCTGCCGGGGCCTCCGCTGCTGCCGCTTCGGGCCAACCTGTGTCCAAATTTCTCCCCCTTTTAAGGGTACTCATCATACTGGATTAGGGGCCCCCAGTAACCTCATTGTTTTTTTTTTGAGAGGGTCTCATTCTGTCACTCAGGCTGGAGTGCAGTGGCGCGATCTCAGCTCACTGCAGCCTCTGTCTCCCGGTTCAAGTGATTCTTGTGCCTCAGCCTCCTGAGTAGCTGGGATTACAGACGTGCGCCACCACACCCGGCTAATATTTGTATTTTTAGTAGAGACGGGAGTTTACCATGTTGGCCAGGCTAGTCTCAAACTCCTGGCCTCAAGTAATCTGCCTGCCTCTGCCTCCCAAAGTGCTGGGATTACAGGTGTGAGCCATCGTGTCCAGCCCCAGCGACCTCATCTTAATTAATTGCATCTGCAACGACCTATTTCCAAATAAGGTGGAATTCTGAAATATGAGGGGTTAGGGCTTCAACATGAATTTGGGGGGCGGGGGGTTCAACCCGTAACAAATGGCAGTGAGGTCCTTGGATAAGCACAGGATTATAGCTGAGGAAGAATATTTTTACAAAAACTAATCCTTTATTGAGGCATAATTTACATGCAGCAAACGGCACTTGTTTAACGAGCATAATTTGATGAGCTCGAACTCTTGGGTGGAGCTGCCGGTGGCTTTGGAGACACAGGCCGTCCCCATTGTGTCTGGAATTGGTAGGTTCTTGGTCTCACTGACTTCAAGAATGAAGCCATAGGACTCTCGCGGTGAGTATTACAGTTCTTAAAGGCGGTGTGTCTGGAGTGTGTTCCTTCTGATGTTCAGATGTGTTTGGAGTTTGTTCCTTCTGGTGGGTTTGTGGTCTTGCTGGCTTCAGGAGTGAAGCTGCAGACCTTCGCGGTGAGTCTTACAGTTCGTAAAGACAGTGTGGACCCAAAGAGTGAGCAGCAGCAAGATTTATTGCAAAGAGCAAAAGAACAACACTTCCAATGTGTGGAAGGGGACCCCAGCAGGTTACCGCTACTGGTTAGGGCAGCCTGCTCTTATTCCCTTACCTGACCCCACCCACATCTTGCTGATTGGTCCATTTTACAGAGAGCTGATTGGCCTGTTTTAGAGAGAGCTGATTGGCCCATTTTGACAGGGTGCTGATTGGTGCATTGACAATCCCTGAGCTAGACACAAAAGTTCTCCAAGTCTTCACTAGATAGCTAGACACAGAGCACTGATTGGTGCATTCACAAACCTTGAGCTGGATACAGGGTGCTGATTGGTGTGTTCACAAACCTTGAGCCAGATACAGAGTGCTGATTGGTGTATTTACAATCCCTCAGCTAGACATAAAGGTTCTCCAAGTCCCCACCGGATCAGCTAGACACAGAGCACTGATTGGTGCATTTACAAACCTTGAGCTAGATACAGGGTACTGATTGGTGCATTTACAAACCTTGAGCTAGACACAGAGTGCTGATTGGTGTATCTACAATCCCTTAGCTAGACATAAAGGTTCTCCAAGTCCCTACCAGACTCAGGAGTCCAGCTGTCTTCACCGAGTGGATCCCGCACTGGGGCCACAGGTGGAGCTGCCTGCCAGTCCCGCTCCGTGCACCTGCACTCCTCAGCCCTTGGGCAGTTGATGGGACCCGGCGCGGTGGAGCAGGGAGGGGCACTCGTCAGGGAGGCTCTGCAGGAGCCCACTGCGGGGAGGGGGAGGCTCAGGCATGGCGGGCTTCAGGTCCCAAGCCCTGCCCTGAGGGGAGGCAGCTAGGGCCGGCGAGAAATCAAGCACAGCGCCGGTGGGCCGGCACTGCTGGCGGACACCCTCCGCAGCTGCCGGCCCGGGTGCTAAGCCCCTCATTGCCCTGGGCCTCTCCGAGTGCGGGGCCGCCAAGCCCACACCCACCCGGAACTCTAGCTGGCCCGCAAGCGCCGCACGCAGCCCCGGTTCCCGCCCACGCCTCTCCCTCCACACCTCCCCGCAGGCTGAGGGAGCTGGCTCTGGCCTTGGCCATCCCAGGAAGGGGCTCCCACGGTGCAGCGGCGGGCTGAAGGGCTCCTCAAGCGCAGCCAGAGTGGGCGCTGAGGCCGAGGAGGCGCCAAGAGTGAGCGAGGGCTGTGAGGGCTTGCCAGCACGCTGTCAACTCTCACCATCACCACAGGAGCTTCCCGCAGCCTCTCCCTCTACCCCAGCCCAGGCAGCCCCCGGCCGGTTGTCTGCCACTGTGGACTCACTTCTGTTGTCTAGAGTTTCCTATAAAGGGAATCACACGCTTTCCTTGGTGACTGTCTTCTCTTACTCAGCGTAACTGTGGGATAATCCGTGTGGCGTGGACGTGACCTGTATAGGGGGACGGAAGGCTGAGCAGGGAGGTGCCCCAGGGTGCCGAGGCCGGGACGGAGCCCAGCAGCCCCTTCTTGTGCCTGAGCTGCCTCTGCAGTTTGGAAGCATCCCGTGTTTACCTGCTCACCTGTTGATGCACATTTGGACATTCGGGTTGTTCCCAAACCTTGGCTGTTCTGAGCGAAGCTGGTGTGAACGTTCACGCATGAGTCTGTCTGGACAGGTGGTTTTGCTTCTCGGGTAGGTACCGGAGTTGTTGGGTCCTGTGGAGTTCAGCTTTGCTGAACTGTTTTCCACAGCGGCTGCACCGTTCCATGTGCCCTCGGCAGCTGAGCAGGCTCCAGGTGCTCGTGTCCTCGAGGACACATGGTGTGGCCTTGCCTCTTAGTCCTGGCCACTCTCATGGGGGAGCTTGCTGTGGTTCCGGGCGCACTTCCCCGACAGCTGGGGAAGCCTCTGTCCATGTGTGCCTGCTGATGTTTCTTCTTTGTGATGTGTCTGTTCAAAACGTTTTCCTGTTAAAAGATTAGTTTCACCAGGCTACACGTGGTGGCTTGTGCCTGTAATCCCAGCACTTTGGGAGGCTGAGGTGGGAGGATCACTTGAGGCCAGGAGCTCGAGACCGGCCTGGCCAACATGGCGAAACCCTGTCCCTACTAAAATTACAAAAATTAGCTGGGTGTGGTGGCACACACCTGTAATCCCAGCTTCCCTTGGGAGGCTGAGGCACAAGAATCGCTTGAACCCAGGAGGTGGAGATTGCTGTGAGCTGAGATTGCACCACTGCATTCTAGCCTGGGCGACAGCAAGACTCCATCTAAAAGAAAAAAAAAGTTAGTCTCACCAGGCCACACGTGATGACTCACGCCTGTAGTCCCAGAACTTTGGGAGGCCGAGGCTGGTGGATGGCTTGAGCCCAGCACTTCGAGACCAGCCTGAGCAACATGGTGAAACCCTGTCTCTGTAAGAAATTAAAAAAAAAAAAATTAGCTGAGTGTGGTGGTGTGCACCTGTGGTTCTAGCTACTCAGGGGGCTGAGGTGGGAGAATTGCTTGAGCCCGGGAGGTGGAGGCTGCAGTGAGCCCTGATCATGCCACTGCACTCCAGCCTGGGTGACTGAGTGACACCTTGTCTGAAAACAAAACAGTTTCACCAAAATAATTGTGGAGAGCAGTTCTTAGAGTAGGTGAGTTAAACTTGATCTGGACAGATGGCTGCGGCCACCTTTGTCTTCCCCAGAGCCCTCCTGGCCACTGGCAGTTTGATTCTAGAGCCAAGGGTATCTTGCTTCCACTTTAAAATGGTGATTTATCTGTTAATTACTTTTTTTTTTTTTTTTAAGAGTCTCGCTCTGTCACCCAGGCTGGAGTGCAGTGGCACCATCTTGGCTCACTGCATCCTCTGCCTCCCAGGCTCAGGTGATTCTCCCACCTCAGCCTCCTTAGTAGCTGGGACTCACAGGTGTGCACTACCATGCCCAGCTAATTTTTTTTTTTTTTTTTTGAGACAGAATCTAGCTCTATATACCCAAAGGATTATAAATCATGTTGCTATAAAGACACATGCACACGTATGTTTATTGTGGCACTATTCACGATAGTAAAGACTTGGAACCAACCCAAACATCCATCAATGATAGACCAGATTAAGAAAATGTGGCACATGTACACCATGGAATACTATGCAGCCATAAAAAAGGATGCGTTCATGTCCTTTGTAGGGACATGGATGAAGCTGGAAACCATCATTCTGAGCAAACTATCACAAGGACAGAAAACCAAACACTGCATGTTCTGACTCATAGGTGGGAATTGAACAGTGAGAACACTTGGACACAGGGTGGGGAACACACCAGGGCCTGTCATGGGGTGGGGGGAGGGGGGAGAGATAGCATTAGGAGATATACCTAATGTAAATGACGAGTTAATGGGTGCAGCACACCAACATGGCACATGTGTACGTATGTAACAAACCTGCACATTGTGCACATGTACCCTTAGAACTTAAAGTATATATAAAAAAACAAAAACAAAAACCGGGTTTCACCATTTTGCCCAGGCTGGACTTGAACTCCTGACCTCAAGTGATCCTCCTGCATCAGCCTCCCAAAGTGTTGGGATTATAGGCCTGAGCCACCGTGCCTGGCCTGTTAGATAACATTTTAAGCAAAATTTTATTTTATTTTATTTTTATTTTATTTTATTTTTTGAGATGGAGTCTTACTCTTGTTGCCCAGGCTGGAGTGCAATGGTATGATCTCGGCTCACTGCAACCTCCGCCTCCCAGGTTCAAGTGATTCTCCTGCCTCAGCCTCCCAAGTAGTTGGGATTACAGGCGCCTGCCATCACGTCCTGCTAATTTTTGTATTTTAGTAGAGATGGGGTTTCACCATATTGGCCAGGCTGGTCTTGAACTCCTGACCTCAGGTGATCCGCCCGCCTCGGCCTCCCAAAGTGCTGGGATGACAGGCGTGCGCCACCGCACTCGGCCTTAAGCAGAATTTTAAATGAAAGGTTTAAGTGGAGCCTAACGGAAATGCAGGTTTCAAGTCAGAGGCAAAACAGAGAGATCGAGTGTGAATGTGGTAAAACAGTGTGAGTTGATGTTTGAGAGGGTGGTTCTTCCCCGCTGAGTTGTTTGGAATTAGACGCAGGGATGGGCCCTAGGGGAGGAGCCGGAGGCCCGGGACGCCGCGTGCCAGGCGCTGCCAGCAGGGGGCACCCGAGGCCTCCCGCCCTCCCTGCCTTGTGCCCTACGCGGATCGGGCGTCCGGTGGATGCGGCAGACACACTACCGCCTGAATCGCGCCTGCTGTTTTACATTTTTATTAGAACAAACAGCCTTCCGGGCAGAGCTCCTTAGGGACGCGGGGAAAAATAACCCCAGTCTGCCCCCTAAATTAATACTTTGAACACACAGTGCAGCAAATGGAGTATATTCATCGCGGTCTTCAGATTTCCTTGGTCTGCGTCCTGCGACACAGGGATCTATCCAGGCTGTGGCCAGGGCACATTCGTCCTCAAATGAGAGGATTGGAGTGAGTGGGAAGTGTGCGTCCTCAACAGCAGCGCGCCTGTTTACAGTCTTCAAAGGCGCTCAATGATGGACACCCGTCACCTTCCGGGAGTCTGTTGGAGAGAGGATTTGGGATGGGCACCGCCACTTCCAAGATGGCCCTAGAGGCTGGGCCGTTCCTATGTGCATTCGGCAGAGGCCACTCTTCCTTCACTCCAGCTGACCCAGGAAGGAGGAGGATAGAAGCCACGTTTGGCGGAGCCTGTTTGCCGGTGGTCATTCTGCTGGGGACACAGGTGCATGACCTTGCTCCCCGGATCCCAGGGAGGACTGGCCGACCTGGTGCCAGCACAGGACGGCACGATGGGTGGGAGCACCCGGGCTTTGGACCTAGAAGCACAGGCTCGCCGCTAAATCCCTCCCAGCTGTGCTGGTTTTGAGGCCCTCAGTTCGTTAGCGTGCACTGTGGAGACCACCTCTCCCTCTCCTGGTGGCTATTGGGGTTTGAAATAGCCCCCAAAAGCACAGTGTGCTGGCGCACTGCCTGCCTGGCAGGACAGGCCCCACGCAGCCCCCCTCACTGCCTGCACAATGTAACTGCACCGCGACCTGTGCACCTGGGGCAGAGCCTGCACGGTGTAACTGCGCAGCGTCCCGTGCACCGGGGGTGGAGCCTGCAGGGTGTAACTGCGCAGCGTCCTGTGCACCTGGGGCGGAGCCTGCACGGTGTAACTGCGCAGCGTCCGGTGCACCTGGTTGTCGGCGGTTGAGGCGGGGCCATGCGTGGGTTTGTGCCCCCAGCACCTGCACGGTGACGCGGCTTGTGAGTTTGGAGCATGGCTTCAGGTTGTTGTGGTCACCAGAGTGGTTATGCTGATGCCTGTTTCATAAGCGATTCTGTTTGAAGGGAAGGATCTTGAGATTCGTGATATATAAGTAAAGCAGATACCAAGAAGCCTCAGAAAAAGCTGAGGCGGTGTTTGGAGGAGACAGCAGAGGCGGCGTCCCTCTGAGGGTCTAGGGTAGCTATTGGGCAACCTGACATCAGTGCAGCCGCGGGTGCCCCTTGGTCCCTGCAGCCCGCAGCACCCACTCTTTGGAGACTTGGCACCTGTGCCCCAGTGTGGATCGGGAGCTCCTCTCTGAAGGGGCACCTCGCGCACGGGGGTGCCACACGGGGACCTGAGATGTACCAAGTACTTGTGAGCCTGTGCCGCAGCCACAGGTGTGCCCAGCAAACAGGTGTGTGTCCTGTGGATGCAGCTGTCTGCCCACAGGTGTGTCCTGTGAACAGCGGTGTGTCTTGTGGCCAGGGGTGTGTCCGTTAGATGGTGTGCTCCTCCAGGCCAGGGCAGGTGCTTCCCACACAGAATACGGGTTGTGAGCTCAAGTCTGCTGCTTGCGTGTCGAGCCTGAGTAGCCCCGGGTGCTTCTGTTTTGGGGTTGCAGCTGCTCTTCTACCACAGTGGGGTTGATGTGGCCCCACGAGCGGATTTCTGATGCTGAGAGATTATCGAATTTGAAATGTAAATTCAAATATTCTCCTAGAACTTCCCTGTTCTGGGCTTAGAGAGATTATGTGTATTCTTAATATTTCCATAGCTGACTAATCTCTTTTGAAGATTATCGTTTTTTGTCAGGGTGTGGTGGTTCACGCCTGTAATTCCAGTGCTTTGGGAGGCCGAGGTGGGAAGATCGCTTGAGCCCAAGAGTTTGAGACCAGCCTGGGCAACAAAGCAAGACTCCTGTCGCTACAAAAAATGAAAAAGTTAGCCAGGCATTGGGGTGTGCACCTGTGGTCCTAGCTACTTGGGTGGCTGAGGCAAGAGGATTGCTTGAGCCCAGGAGTTGGAGGCTGCCGTGAGCCGAGATCGTGCCACTGCAAAAGATTGTTACTTTTTTCCTTTTAGTGGATAGATAACTTTTTTTTTTTTTTTTGAGACGGAGTCTTGCTCTGTCACCCAGGCTGGATGGAGTGCAGTGGCTCGATCTCAGCTCACTGCAAGCTCCGCCTCCCGGGTTCACGCTATTCTCCTGCCTCAGCCTCCTGAGTAGCTGGGACTACAGGCACTCGCCACCACGCCCAGCAAATTTTTTGTATTTTTAGTAGAGACGGGGTTTCACCGTGTTAGCCAGGATGGTCTCGATCTCCTGACCTCGTGATCCACCCGCCTCGGCCTCCCAAAGTGCTGGGATTACAGGCGTGAGCCACCGCGCCTGGCCTGACAGATAACTTTTTTCCCAAATGAAAATTTTATTTATTTATTTTTTTAACTATAAAATCTCTGAGTATATAACTGATTTTAAGCTGCCCTGATTGGATTGAAATACATTATTAAATGTATTTCAGAACTTTTGATTTAAGTTGAACTTATGTGGAGGTGTGAACCGTTGTGAGGTAGCCTCTGCTTCTGTGAAATCTTACGTGGAGGTGTGGACCGTTGTGAGGTAGCCTCTGCTTCTCTGAAATCTTACGTGGAGGTGTGGACCGTTGTGAGGTAGCCTCTGCTTCTCTGAAATCTTACGTGGAGGTGTGGACCGTTGTGAGGTAGCCTCTGCTTCTGTGAAATCTTACGTGGAGGTGTGGACCGTTGTGAGGTAGCCGCTGCTTCTATAAAATCTTACGTGGAGGTGTGGACCGTTGTGAGGTAGCCGCTGCTTCTGTGAAATCTTACGTGGAGGTGTGGACCGTTGTGAGGTAGCCACTGCTTCTATAAAATCTCTGGCATTTTTTTTGTTGTTGTTTTCATAGTTCTCCTTAATTCTTACAGGCTCTGTTTTCCTGATGAATAAAGAGACGTTTTATTCACGTAGGAAATTAAATATGATCGGTCAGCTTCCTAGCCTGGATACAGGGTGCCTGGAGCTTTTGACGGTTCCCATCACGTGGCCCGGAGCCAGGTGTCACTTGTGGACCCCCCAGCTTCGGGATTGAATGGTTGTTTTCCTGGGTTTGAAGTGTGTTTTGGTCACTTCCCCGATGCCTAGTTAATCTGGGTGAAGCTGTGCCTGGTGGGACACCCGCCCTGCCCTCCTGGGGCTCTGAGATGCTCTCCGGTCAAGAACCACCCAGTGGCCTCAGCACATGACCCCCTCCCCACAGCCTGCTCCTAACGTCACGTCTTCCTTTTCGGCAGCTCCTTGTTCTGCTTGCACCCACACGCGTTTGCCTCCAGCCCTCAAGCCCGGGGCCAGTGTGGGGCGGGATGGGGCCTTTGTTCTCTGCCGCCGTTGAGGCAGCACCTGGAGTCAGGCGGGGGCCTGGTCTTGGCATCTTGGGGGCTTGAGGCCCTTCCTGTAATGGTCAGCGGTCACCGCCGTCACAGCCCTCGTGCCCAGCGGGGAGGAAGTGAAGGGGAGGCTGGGCCCGGTCTTCTGCAGCGCGTCTCCCGACAGGCAACACCGGCTGTGGGGGCCTGGGAACCCCGCACCATCCAAGGAGGGGGGATGGCCCAGGACACCGGCTGTGGGGGCCTGGGAACCCCGCACCATCCAAGGAGGGGATGGCCCAGGACACCGGCTGTGGGGGCCTGGGAACCCCACACCATCCAAGGAGGGGGGATGGCCCAGGACACCGGCTGTGGGGGCCTGGGAACCCCGCACCATCCAAGGAGGGGGGATGGCCCAGGATACCGGCTGTGGGGGCCTGGGAACCCCGCACCATCCAAGGAGGGGCTGGCCCAGGACCCTGAAGGCAGAGACAGGCACAAAAGCTTCTCTCTCCTTTCTACCTCATCTTCCCAGCCTGTGAAATGTGAGACAGAATAATTACTTTTCTCAGGACATTTTAGGCTGGGCGTGGTGGCTCACGCCTGTAATCCCAGCACTTTGAGAGGCCGAGGCGGGTGGATCATCTGAGGTCAGGAGTTTGAAACCAGCCTGGCCAAAATGGTGAAACCCCATCTCTCCTAAAAATACAAAAATGTCAGCCAGGCGTGGTGGCGGGTGTCTGTAGTCCCAGCTACTCGGGAGGCTGAGGCAGGAGAATGGTATGAACCTGGGAGCGGAGCTTGCAGTGAGCGGAGATCAAACCACTGCACTCCAGCCTGGGGGACAGAGCGAGACTCCGTCTCAAAAAAAAAAAAAAAAAAAAAAAAAATTCTGTCATGACTAAGTGAAGGTGTGTATGTCGTAACCAGTCGGAGCCCAGGAGTGTGTGATACAAAACTGCTGAGCCCCCGGCCCCGGCCCCGTCCCCCATGAGGGCTGCATGTGGGGGCTCCTTGCCAGAAGGACATGGAATATTCCCACGCTCGCTTAGTTTTCTCCTATTAAACACATTTAGCATTTCAGGTGAGTCCTACTTGACTCATCAGCTGGAGAATGGGGTTTGTAACAGGAGAGACCCAACCACTGTTTCTTTCCCAGGCAGGGCTGTGGGGTGAACGTGTCCCCTTACGATTTGTCTGTGGAAGTTCTAGCCCCCTAGGACCCCAGAATGTGACCTTATTGGAAACAGGGTCACTGTGGATATGATTAATTAAGATGAGGCCGTGGGGGTGGGCCCCTACTCCCGGATGACTGGTGTCCTTGTGAAAGGGTGACATTTGGACACAGACGTGCACACCGGGAGAAGCCGTGTTGAGACAGAGGCAGAGCTGGTGCGATGCCTCCACACAGAACGCCGGCTGGGGGAGGGGCTGGAACAGGCACCGGCTCGGCCGACATCCTGATTCTGGACTTGAGAATACGTTTCTGTTGTCTGAGCCTCCCAGGCTTGATAGGGCGGCCCCAGCAGACGAGAACAGGCGGAGGACTCACATCCCTGAGTCTAAGGAGAGACAGGAGAGACTCCGGGACGGGGTGCACCCAATTCAGAAATGATTCTGTGTGTCCTGTGACTCTGTGAGGCAGGGCTGTCTTCTGATGAGGGGGACCCAGAGACCAGTCGTGTCTCAGACGTCCAGGGCGCTGGCAGCCGCAGGGCCTGAGCTCCCTCCTGCCCTGTCCCAGTGCCGGGCAGGGACCCAGGCCTAAGCCAGGCAGCCTCCCTCCTCCAGAAGACTTCAGCTCGTTTGAGCTCAGAGTTTTGGAAATTTTCAGGACTAAGGCTATGATCCTTATTCTGTGGGTTTTTTGTGTAAGAAGTTTTTTGTTTTTTGTTTTTTGTTTTTTTGAGATGGAGTCTCACCCTGTCGCCCAGGCTGGAGTGCACTGGCGCGATCTCAGCTCACTGTAGGCTCCGCCTCCCGGGTTCACTCCATTCTCCTGCCTCAGCCTTCTGAATAGCTGGGACTACAGGCGCCCGCCACCACGCCCAGCTGCTTTTTTGTATTTTTAGTAGAGACGGGGTTTCACCGTGTTGGCCAGGATGGTCTCGATCTCCTGACCTTGTGCTCCACCCGCCTCGGCCTCCCAAATTGCTGGGATTACAGGCGTGAGCCACCGCGCCCAGCCTGGAAGTTTTATTCTTTTTCCTTAAGAATGTTTCTTCAAGCGTGAGGGACGGCCACAGTGTGGGCCATTTAACCGAGTTCTCAGTTTGGGTTAGAGTTGCTCAGCCACGGCTAGGTGTTCTCATCGTTCCTGGGATATGCCAGTTGCCGTATGTGGGATTCTGTTCAGAACCCCATTAGCCTCAAGCACAGAAACACGTGGCAGACGTCCCACCCTGGACGCACTGGTGCCCTCCGGCGTTTGCTGCCCTGCTTCAGGCGGAGACACAGGCCTCCCGCTGCACACCTGTGGATGGGCTCTCACGTGGGTCGTCCTTCCGCTGGCCGCACTCTGTGCCCCATGGCCCTCCTGCGCCCCGCCCGGCGTCCTCTCACGGCCTCTGTCTGTGCTGAGCTTGGGTAACTCTTGTTCTTACCTCCACAGAGTCTGTAGAAGAGGCGACACCAGGGCTTCCAAATGAACAACCGAAAGGAAGATATGGAAATCGCGTCCCACTACCGGCACCTGCTGCGGGAGCTCAACGAGCAGAGGCAGCACGGCGTCCTGTGCGACGTCTGCGTGGTCGTGGAGGGCAAGGTCTTCAAGGCGCACAAGAACGTCCTGCTGGGCAGCAGCCGCTACTTCAAGACGCTCTACTGCCAGGTGCAGAAGACGTCGGAGCAGGCCACGGTCACGCACCTGGACATCGTCACGGCCCAGGGCTTCAAGGCCATCATCGACTTCATGTACTCTGCGCACCTGGCGCTCACCAGCAGGAACGTCATCGAGGTGATGTCAGCCGCCAGCTTCCTGCAGATGACGGACATCGTGCAAGCCTGCCACGACTTCATCAAGGCGGCGCTGGACATCAGCATCAAGTCGGATGCCTCAGATGAGCTTGCGGAGTTCGAGATCGGCGCCTCGTCCAGCAGCAGCACGGAAGCTCTCATCTCGGCCGTGATGGCCGGGAGGAGCATCTCCCCGTGGCTGGCACGGCGAACGAGTCCTGCCAATTCTTCCGGAGACTCGGCCATCGCCAGCTGTCACGACGGAGGGAGCAGCTACGGGAAAGAGGATCAGGAGCCCAAGGCCGACGGCCCTGATGATGTTTCTTCGCAGCCTCTGTGGCCTGGAGACGTGGGCTACGGGCCTCTGCGCATCAAGGAAGAGCAGGTTTCACCGTCTCAGTACGGAGGGAGCGAGCTGCCTTCTGCCAAGGACGGTGCAGTACAGAACTCTTTCTCAGAGCAGAGTGCTGGTGATGCCTGGCAGCCCACGGGCCGAAGGAAGAATCGGAAAAACAAAGAGACCGTCCGGCACATCACACAGCAGGTGGAAGATGACAGCCGGGCCAGCTCCCCGGTGCCGTCCTTCCTGCCGACGTCGGGGTGGCCGTTCAGCAGCCGAGACTCAAGTAAGCCTTTCACTCGTTACGGGGGCTCAGCTGCCCCAGTGTGTCCAGGCCTCACGGCTGCGTGCTGTGTGGAGGCAGTGACGCATGTCCAGGCTCACACTGGTGGCTTTCTAGGGTCACTTCCTCTTATAGGAGGTTGTCGTGACCACTGGGAATGCAGCCAATGCATCTCAAAGGGCAGGGCATCACCAGGGCCCTCGGAGACCCTGTGTATCTGTCCCCATCAGCACGGCACTGGTGTCACCCACACACGGGGGCTGCCTGGGCTGGGCCCCTCTGAAGCCACAGGGACGTGAGCCGGGGGGTGGGTGACACCGGGAGGGGACCCCTCAGCCCTGGTGAGGGCGTGGCCTGCAGGGTCAGCTTCCCCTGGCCTGTGGGACCCTCCCATGAGCCCCGACTGGGGTAACTCGACTGCCCGCTTGCCAGGGTGGCCTTCAGCTCCAGGCTTTTCATCCTGGACTTCTGCCTTTGGTCACTGTTGCTATGGTGAATGTTGAATGGAAACACCATGTGAATGTACTTTGTCCTTGGTGGCTGAGCTTGCCTTGACCTGGGGACCTGAGAGGTTACAGCCAAGAAGCAGCCTTTCCCGGCAAGTGGATTTTGTGTCTGCTGACACCTGTGGGTTCTGCTGTTGAAGCCAACAGGCGGTGTTTGTTTCCTCTCTTTCCTCTTTTTCTTTTTTTTTTTGAGACAGTCTCAGCCAGGTGTGGTGGCTCACGCCTGTAATCCCAGCACTTTGAGAGGCTGAGGTGGGTGGATCACCTGAGGTCGGGAGTTCAAGACCAGCCTGACCAACATGGAGAACCCCATCTCTACTAAAAATACAGAAAAGTAGCCTGTAATCCCAGCTACTTGGGAGGCTGAGGCAGGAGAATCACTTGAACCTGGGAGGCGGAGGTTGCGGTGAGCCGAGATCGCGCCATTGCACTCCAACCTGGGCAACAAGAGCGAAACTCCATCTCAAAAAAAAAAAAGAGAGACAGTCTCACCCTGTTGCCCAGGCTGGAGTGCAGTGACGTGATCTCGGCTCACTGCAACCTCTGTCTCCCGGATTCAAGTGATTCTCCTGCCACAGCCTCCGATTAGCTGGGGATTACAGGCAAGTGCCACCACGCCCAGATAATTTTTGTATTTTCAGTAGAGACGGGGTTTCACCATGTTGGCCAGGATGGTCTCGAACTCCTGACTTCAGGTGATCCACCCACCTCAGCCTCCCAAAGTGCTGGGATTCCAGGTGTGAGCCACCGTGCCTGGCTGATGTTTTTTCTTACACCTCATGATACAGGGTCTCCCCTTGGGTCCTGCCTATTACTCACTGCAAAGGGGCTCTGAGCTTAGCTCTGTTGAAGCTGGACGTCACCACCTGAATGGTTGTCCCTTATGTGTCTTCCATATTTGTAAATAATAAATTAAATGTTGCTGAGTACTGGCCACCATTCCTGGTGCTGGGCATGTAATATTAATAATTGTGGGGATTTGGCCTCTGCTCTTTTCCCCAGGCTGTGGCCCAAGTCAAGGAAGGATATTTGGAGTTGGGTGTGGTGTTGCCTGTGCCTGTACTTCAGCTACTTGGGAGGCTGAGGCGGGAGGATGGCTTGAGCCCAAGATGTCCAGGCTGCAGTGAGCCGTGATTGCGCTGCTGCCCTCCAGCCTGGACGACAGAGCCAGACCCTGTCTCTTAATTAAAGGGAAGAAGAAATGGAGGTGTCCTAGCAGGTGCTGCCCGTGGGGAGGTTCCTCTAGGATGAAGCCTGGAAATGAACGTGGGAGGGCGTGAGTGGACAGAGGAGGACGAAAGACAGCAAGCCGCAGGGTGGGAGGCCCTGAAAAATGTCGCAGATGCCGTGTGTGGGTGGCGCAGTGGGAGACGCTGCCTGCCCCCCTGGCTGGAGGGCTTCCTGGGCAGGGCGGGTGTGGCCTCTTCTCCTGACCCTGGTCCCTCCTCTCTGTCGCTGAGAGATCTGCGAGAGCTGGGAGTGAACACAGCTCGATAATACGTTAACTTTTATCATTGTGGTGGAACATACATAATGTAAACCTTACCATTTTAACCATTTTCAAATGTACATTTCACTGGCATTAAAGTCACGCGTTGCTTGATGACAGGGATAGGTTCCAAGAAACGCATCGCTAGGCGATTCTGTTGCTCTGGGAGCGTCATGGAGCGCCCGTCACAGAACTAGAAAGTGCAGCCGGTTACAGGCCCAGCACAAACCTGCCAGTGTTAGTTACGGTGCTGAGCACTGCAGGCAGCTGTGGCACCATGGGAAGTGTTTGTGTGTCTAAACATAGAAAGGGTGCTGTAAAAATAGGGTATACAAGATAACGGCGTGCCTGGGTAGGGCCCCTGCCATGCACAGAGCTTGCTGCACTGCAAGTTGCCCTGGGTGAGCGAGTGCTGAGTGAACATGAAGGCTGAGGACAGAACTGTGCACTGCTGCAGACTTTATAAACACTTGGCGTGGCCTACACTAAACTGATTTTTTAAAGTTGTGCTAGGATGTGGCGATGGCTATGACGTCACCAGGTGACAGGAATTTCCCGGCTGTGTTCTAATCTACGGGACCACAGTGGTTATCTGTGGTCCATCCCTGACCAATATGCCCTTCTGTGGCACATGAAGTTCTGCGATCACAACTTTTCCATCATCCCAAAGGGAAACTGTATCCGTCATACAGTACCTTCCTCTTGCCTCTACCCCACCTGCGGGTAAATGCTGTTCTACTTTGACACAATGTAGCTTTTATTCATTCTCATCTGTTGTTGCTGTGTGTCCTGCACTCAGCTATGGCCAGACCCTGGATGTTCAGTAAAAGTTGGTGACCACGTGCAGTCGCTCAGGCCCAAAATCCCTTTTGGAGGCAATTTGGGAGGCCGAGGCAGGAGGATCCCTTGAGGCCAGGAGTTTGGGACTATCCTGGGCAAAGTAGTGAAATCCCATTTCTAATACAAAAGTTATCTGAGGCCGGGCGGGGTGGCTCACGCCTGTAATTCCAGCACTTTGGGAGGCCAAGGCGGGCGGATCACAAGGTCAGGAGATCGAGACCATCGTGGCCAACATGGTGAAACCCCGTCTCTACTAAATATACAAAAGTTAGCTGGGCGTGGTGGTGCGCGCCTGTAGTCCCAGCTGCTCAGGAAGCTGAGGCAGGAGAATCGCTTGAACCAGGGAGGCGGAGGTTGCGGTGAGCTGAGATCGCGCCACTGCACTCCAGCCTGGAGACAGAGTTGAGACCCTGTCTCAAAACAAAACAAAACAAAAATCAAAAAACCTCAAAACAAACCAAAAACAGCAGTTGGTTTAACTCAGCCTCAGGCTGAGTTGTGCTCCATCGTGAGGCTGTCCTGGGTACTGCAGGATGTTAGCAGCACCCCGGCCTCCACCCACAGATGCCAGGAGCACCTGCCTTTGGATCCTCCGTTGGTACAACCAAAAATGTCTCCAGACATTACCAGTTGGGAAAATCGTTTCTCTATGTGCTGCTGTGCGTGTGGAGAGTGTACAGGCAGCAGGTCAGGGCCAGTGGCCTTTCCATCTGCTTGTAACTGTTTATAATCTTCCACTAGCTCCAACTAAAATCTGAGAAGCAGTGGTCCCTGGCAAGAGACACAGCTTTGGGGGGTGTATTCTGATGTTTACAGATGCGCTGCAGGGTCCGTTGTCAGCGCAGCGAGGCCCCTCCCAGCGGTCCCAGGCCACCTCCCTGTGCGTGCACGTAACTCGCTGGCAGGTGCCCGTGCTGGAGGCCTTTGTATTATGAGAGTCGATGCAGGCACTGAGAAATAGTGCACTCCTTAAGCCTGTGGGCTGAATGCTTTAAATGCAGTTGTCGAGCAGAAGGTGTTTTTAGAATCCAACAAGTGATTTTGGCTGTGTACTTTTGTTAGAGTCTTAAATCCCTTGGGTTTCCAAGGCAACTGTGAAACTCTTCCATTAGATTATTCTGAGTTGCTAAGATGAGGACACAAGGCTGTGAGCTGTGTGAGGATGGAGGATGGTTCTGCCCACGCTGTGGCGGCCAGTGACTCCCTGAGCTGCGTCCTCCGCCTGAGCCCTCAGGCTGGGATTTGGAAGCTTGGGGTTTGGAAGTAGATCATGATCCCATGGAGGTCAGTTTGTTTCCATTAAAGATTTATTCTATCTTAGAGAAGAGGATTTTTAATTTTCATCCCATTTATAGAAGCAAAGGCCCTTTTTTAAAAATTTTTTATTTTTGAGACAGAGCTTCACTGTCACCCAGGCTGGAGTGCGGTGGTGTGATCTCGACTCACTGCAGCCTCCGCTTCCTGGGTTCAAGTGATTCTCCTGCCTCAGCCTCCGAGTAGCTGGGATTACAGGCTCCCGTGACCACGCCCGGCTAATTTCTGTATTTTTAATAGAGACGGGGTTTCACCATATTGGCCAGGCTTGTCTCGAACTCCTGACCTCAAGCGGTCCGCCCGCCTCAGCCTCCCAAAGTGCTGGGATTACAGGCGTGAGCCAGTGTGCCGGGCCACAAAGTCCCTTTTCCTTCTTTCTTTTTCTTTTCTTTTCTTTTTTTTTTTTTTTTTTTTTTTGAGTCTCGCTCTGTTGCCGGGCTGGAGGGCAGTGGTGCAATCTCAGCTCACCGCAACCTCCACCTCCCAGGTTCACATCATTCTCCTGCCTCAGCCTCCCGAGTAGCTGGGACTACAGGTGCCCACCACCACGCCTGGCTAATTTTTGTATTTTTAGTAGAGACGGGGTTTCACCATGTTGGCCAGGACGGTCTCGATCTCTTGACCTCGTGATCCGCCTGCCTCGGCCTCCCAAAGTGCTGGGATGACAGGCGTGAGCCACCGCGCCCGGCCACAAAGTCTCTTTTCTAAGGACACATGTCAAGCGGTCACCGTGGATCATTCGACGCCGATGCCCCAACCCCTCTGTGCATCATCCCGGCCCCTGGTGACCCTGAGGCCTGTTTGCTTTTAAGAGTGATTTTCTAGGCAGGGAGGCCAAATTCATTCTAACTGAGCAGCTTCCAAGAAACAGTATCCCTTGAAATTTATTTCTGAGTTACAGCAGTTCACTTCTATGAGAGCTTATGGGAAATAGCATTAAAATGTTCAGATTCATGTTTGCAGCTATGGGGCAGGCAGGCAGGCCCATGCCTCCCCAGGCCCTGGCGTCTCCTCATCTGCGGAGGGAGCACAGTAAGGACCTGAGAGGTGACTGGTGAGGCCTTGACAAAGTGGATGTGTAGCTACTGCATGAGAAGATGGTAAAGAAACAGCCCAGGTGCCCCAACTAAATGGCCCCACACATGCCTAAGCGGTGCTGCTACAGGAGAATCTGTGTATTCTGTGAAGTGTGTACTTGAACCCTGGTGAGGTGGGAGCTTGACATGTTGGGATTTTTAAGCGTACATTAGAACTGCGGGAGCTCCAGATGGGGGACGATGGCTTCTCGGGTGCCCAGCGCTGCCTGCAAGCCTGCTGTCTGCTCCGGGAGGGGAGTGAGGGTCCCAGCTCTCAGGGTAGGGTGGTCTTCGAGCTGCTTCTTGGACCAGGCCGGCCTCCGGCGGGTCTCAGGGTTTCTCTCCCTTGTGCTGACAGCAGCTCCTCACCGCCCCCAGAGCTCTTTGCTGGGGATAAAGCAGGAACTGGTGAGCGGAGGGGGCCGTGGCTGTGTCCCCTTCTGGTGTTCCCTCTTTCTCTCCACGAAGGTTGGGGAGGAGGACCCCCACCACGGTCTCAGCCGTCCTGATCACACGAGGGCAGGGAGTTACCTCTGAGGTTACGTCCATGCAGGGACTCCTGTCCTGAGTGTGCGTGGCATCTCGGCCCTCCTGGTGCCCGACGGAATGTGAGGTTCCCCCACCTGGCCTCCTGAACAGTGTTTCGCCTCCTGAACACCTTTCACAGCCTGTTTCAGCAGCACGGCAGATCTGATTGTTCTGTTGAAGAAAATTTCCTGCACTTGGGATGGTCTTTTTATTTTTTGGGTGGAAGGGTTTCAGCCAAAAGATGACATCATGTGCTTTGGTCAGTAGTGGGGTGGGAAGGGCGTCCGGCTCCACACCCCGATCCCACAGCTGCTCGGGAGATGCTTGGCTTGGCCTCTTTTAATCCACTCCCCTGTTCAGTCCTGTCCTGGGAAACTTGAGAACTCAGCTGCGCCTTCTCTAGATGTTTTTGCTTTCAGGTATGAACAGAATTACCTGCAATCAGCTTTGATCACATTACAGTCTGTTGGGGAGCAGCTGGTGACTGGGACAGAGACAATAACACCCTTCACAGGAACGTGCTGTTTTTTGTTTTAGTTTTATTTTTTAAAAAATTCTGCGCTCGGCACTGGACAGAGTATTTTTTGTTTTTGTTTTTGTTTTGAGACGGAGTCTCGCTCGGTCGCCAGGCTGGAGTGCAATGGCGCGATCTCGGCTCACTGCAATCTCTGCCTCCCAGGTTCAAGTGATTCTCCTGCCTCAGCCTCCCGAGTAGCTGGGACTACAGGCACGTGCCACCACGCCCAGCTGATATTTTGTATTTTTAGTAGAGACGGGGTTTTGCCATGTTGGTCAGGCTGGTCTCAATCTCTTGAACTTGTGATCCACCCACCTCGGCCTCCCAAAGTGCTGGGATTACAGGCATGAACCACCACGCCCAGCTGTGTTTTTTGTTTTTTTTTAAGACAAGGTCTCACTCTCTTGCCCAGGCTGGAGTGCAGTGGTACAATCTCGGCTCACGGCAGCCTCAACCTCCTGGGCTCAGGTGATCCTCCCACCTCAGCCTCCTGAGTAGCTGGGACTATGGGCGTGTGCCACCACGCCTGGCTAATTTTTAAAAATGTTTTTTATAGAGATGTAGATCTCACTATGACGGGAGACAGGATCTCACTACGTTGCCCAGGCCAGTCTCAAACTCCTGGGCTCAGCGATCCTCCCGCCTGGGCCTCCCATGGTGCTGGGATCACAGGTGTGAGCCACTGCCTGGCCGACTGAACTTTTAACGCAGCTACTCGGCAGGGTGTCCTTGCATCTCTGGCTTTGCTCCTTGTCCTGGTGTGGGAGGGACTCACGGCCGCAGCCAGCAGCAACACTGCTCCTCACCTGTGGGTGTGGGGCGTGGGTCGTGGGGCATGGGGCGTGGCTGCAGCCTGTTCTGTGGTCGTCTGGATGTGGGAGTTTGGGTGTCAGGCTCAGGGCTGTGAGGCTCTCCTGCAGGTGTCTTTTGTGGCTTTTGTGCTTTTGGCAAGCACCTGGCTCCTGATGGCTGCTGTAATAAATGACCAGACTTATTGTCAGAGCAATGCACGTTTTGTCTCACGGTTCTCTGAAGTCTGAAGCAGCCGGCAGGGCTGCATCCCCTGGAGCTCCAGGGGAGTCCATGTGCCTCTTCTGGCTTCTAGAAGCGATAGCATCCTTGGCTTGTCGCCCCACATCATTCCTGCCCCTTCCCATCCTCGCTTCTGTCACCCTCCTGCCTCCTTCTCTGCTGACAGGGACCCTGGTGGGTCCGTTTAGGGCCCACGTGGCTCATCCAGGACTCATCGTGAGATCCTGAACCGAATCAGGTCTGCGGAGTCGTTCTGCCACAAGGTGGCAAAACCACGGCTCGGGGGTTGCAGCCTGGGCGTCTCTGCAGGAGTCATTGGCTCACCACTGGGGGTTTGCATACAGTCGCCGGGGATTTTGGTGAAAATCGCCACGCCTCTTTTCTTTTTTCTTTTTTTTTTTTTGAGACGGAGTCTTGCTCTTTCGCCCAGGCCTGAGTGCAGTGGCGCCATCTCGGCACACTGCAAGCTACGCCTCCCCGGTTCATGCCATTCTCCTGCCTCAGCCTCCTGAGTAGCTGGGACTACAGGCACCCGCCACCACGCCTGGCTAATTTTTTTTGTATTTTTAGTAGAGATGAGGTTTCACCGTGTTAGTCAGGATGGTCTCGATCTCCTGACCTTGTGATCTGCCCGCCTCGGCCTCCTAAAGTGCTGGGATTACAGGCGTGAGCCACCGCGCCCGGCCTCTATTTTTTTTTGACAGAGTCTCGCTCTGTTGTCCAGGCTGGAGTGCAATGGCACGATCTTGGCTCACTACAACCTCTGCCTCCTAGGTTCAAGCAATTCTCCTGCCTCAGCCTCCCAAGTACCTGGGATTACAATCACCCAGCACCACCCCTGGCTGATTTTTTGTATTTTAAGTAGAGACGGGGTTTGGCCGTGTTGGCCAGGCTGGTCTCGAACTCCTGACCTCAGGTGATCCGCCTGCCTCGGCCTCCTACAGTGCTGGCATGACAGATGTGAGACGCCACACCTGGCTTCTCTATGGTCTTTGATTTGCATTTCTTTGATGGCAGATGATGCCATTCATATATCTTTTTTGGTAAAGTGTCTGTCCAGGTCTTTTTGCCGTGTTTCGATTGGGCTGTCTACGTGGTGACCGTGAGGCTCTGGCCAAGTGAGTGTCGTGGCTCAGCTGGCAGTGATGAGCATCGGGGGACTGCTCCACATCTGGGTCTCTTCTTTGGGGAAGTGTCTGTTCAGATCTTCTGCCCATCTTTTATTACTGAGTGGTGAGAGTTCCTAGGTGTTCTCGTGCCAAGTCCTTCATCAAATATATGCTTCGCAAATATTTTCTCTTGGCCTTTGGCTCCTTTTTTCTTTTTCTTTTTTTTTTTTTGAGGCAGAGTCTTGCTCTGCCACCCAGGCTGGAGTGCAGTGGCACCATCTTGGCTCACTGCAAACTCTGCCTCCCGGGTTCACGCCATTCTCTTGCCTCAGCCTCCCGAGTAGCTGGGATTACAGGCACCCGCCACCGCGCCCAGCTAATTTTTGTATTTTTTTTTTTTTTTTTTAGTAGAGATGGGGTTTCACCATGTTGGTCAGGCTGGTCTTGAACTCCTGAGCTCATGATCCACCTACCTTGGCCTCCCAAAATGTTGGGATTACAGGCGTGAGCCACTGTGTATGGCCTCCTTTTTTCATTTAACAGTGTCTCTTCAGGAGGATCCTTTTTTTTTTTTTTTTTTTTTTTGAGACGGAGTATCATTCTGTCGCCCAGGCTGGAGTGCAGTGGCGCAATCTCGGCTCACTGCAAGCTCTGCCTCCTGGGTTCACACCATTCTCCTGCCTCAGCCTCCCGAGTAGCTGGGACTACAGGCGCCCACCACCACGCCCGGCTAATTTTTTTTATTTTTAGTAGAGACGGGGTTTCACCATGTTAGCCAGGATGGTCTCGAACTCCTGACCTCGTGATCCGCCCGCCTCGGCCTCCGAGAGTGCTGGGATCACAGGCATGAGCCACCGTGCCCAGCCAGCAAAGACTCTCTCGTATGGTTTTTCTTGAGTTTTTATCAATTTAAGTATAACGCATAGCTCCATGATTCAAGTTGGTTTTTTTGTATGTGGCGTGAGATCAGCTTGAGGTTCACTTTTTACATAGGATTATAAGGTTGTTCCAGTGCTGCTTGCTAAGAAACCTGTCTTTTATCCATTGAGTTACCTTGCTAACTACTATATACATAAAATTAATGAGAATTTCTTTTATCTTTCTTTTTTTTTTTCTGAGATGGAGTTTCGCTCTTGTTGCCCAGGCTGGAGTGCAATGGTGTGATCTCGGCTCACCGCAACCTCTGTCTCCCTGGTTCAAGCGATTTTCCTGCCTCAGCTTGCCGAGTAGCTGAGATTACAGGCACGCACCACCATGCCTGGCTAATGTTTTGTATTTTAGTAGAGACGGGGTTTCACCGTGCTGGCCAGGCTAGTCTCAAACTCCTGACTTCGTGATCCACCCATCTCGGCCTCCCAAAATGCTGGGATTACAGGCATGAGACACTGTGCCTGGCGGAAACCCAAATTTTAGCATTTCACACAAGGGAGAGTTCTTTCAGCTTATCCTGATTTCTTTTATGTGTTTTTCACCTTGATTTGTTACAATAATTTAGATTTAAAATTTGGCTTTAAAATTGGGTGATTTTGGCCAGGCATGGTGGCTCATGCTTGTAATCCCAGCACTTTGGGAGTCTGAGGTGGGCAGATCACCTGAGGTTGGGAGTTCGAGACCAGCCTGACCAATGTGGTGAAACCCCGTCTCTACTAAAAATACAAAAATTAGCGGCCGGGCGCGGTGGCTCACAGACCTGTAATCCCAGCACTCTCGGAGGCTGAGGGGGGCGAATCACGAGGTCAAGAGATCGAGACCATCTTGGCTAACACGGTGAAACCCCGTCTCTACTAAAAATACAAAAAATTAGCCGGGCGTGGTGGCAGGCGCCCTGTAGTCCCAGCTACTCGGGAGGCTGAGGTAGGAGAATGGCGTGAACCTGGGAGGCGGAGCTTGCAGTGAGCCAAGATCATGCCACTGCACTCCAGCCTGGGTGACAGAGCAAGACTCCGTCTCAAAAAAAAAAAAAAAAAAAACAAAATTAGCCAGCGTGGTGGCACGCATCTGTAATCCCAGCTACTCAGGAGGCTGAGGCAGGAGAATCACTTGAAGCCGGGAGGCGGAGGTTGCGGTGAGCTGAGATCGTGCCATTGCACTCCAGCCTGGGCAACAAGAGCGAAACTCCGTCTCAAAATAAATAAATAAATAAATAAATAAATAAAATTAAATAAAATTGGGTGATTTTTTTTGAAGCCTGTTATGAGCTGAATATGCACCCCCACACTCATGTGTTGAAACCCCAGCCCCCGTGTGGCTGCGTCTGGGGAGGGCCTTGAAGGAAGTGATAAAGTGAAGTCACAGGCGGGGCCCTGATCCCTGAACACGCTTGCGAGCACACAGCACCCACCACCCACTCTGCTCCCAGACTCTGAGGAGGGGCCCCCAGGGCTCACCTGCCACCGTCTGCAGGTCAGGAGGGGCCTCACCAGACAGCAGATCTGCTGGCACCTTGACCTTGGACTTCCCAGTCTCCAGAGCGTGAGGAAACTAATTTTCGTTGTTAAGCCGCCCTGCCTGTGGTATTTTGTCATGGCATCCCAAGCTAAGACAAAGCCTTAAATAAGTTTGGATATAACCTGTATATTTAGTTCCTAGAAATGCACAATTAATATGATGTATCATCGAGGGATTTGTAAAAAAATATAAAAAGGAGTATAGTTTGGAAAAAGAGTAGAGTTTGGAAAAATATCCCTTAGAGGCCTCCAGAAGAAGTCATAGGTAGCTCGACGGTCTGAATGTCACTGTCCCTGGAGACTCCCACCCGCTCCTGCCAGGCTGGACTCACCCCGTGTGCTGCCTGACGGGGGCCCTGCCCACCTGCCACGCCCAGCTCTCAGCTGCTGGGCCTCATGTGTGCATGTTTGTTCCAGGGGTGTTTGCAGACGTCACCTCTGCCCCTGCTCCAAGTGCCCCCTGCCCCATGCCCCTGTGTTTCTGTGGTTCTGATCCCGATTCCTGTCAACGACCACGGTGGAAAATCCATTCTCTTGCTGTGGGAAAATATCTGCAAATCATCATCGCTCAGCATGTTCTGGGGGTGTTTTGATACCCTGCATACAGCCCCACTAGAGGGAGGGTACTCCACAAAGCCCTGGCTGGCCTGAGCTGACACTCAGAGGAATCCGTTGAATTCATGACTCAAGTTGTCACCTTTTGTTGTTTTTGTTGTTGTTGTTAAATAGAAGCTTTACTGAGAGATGATTCACACCCCATTCACCCATTTAAAGTTTGCAGTTCAGAGGTTTTTGGTATATTCACAGCATCCTGCAGCCATCAGCACAATCCCCTTTGAACATTTTCCTCGGCTCAAAGGGAAACCCTGCACCACTTAGCCCTCACCCGAGACCCCTCCCCAGCCCCTTTTTGCAGCCACAAACCTACTTTCTGTCTTGATTTGCCTGTTCTGGATATTTAATGGAAATGAAATGGCATGTGGCCTTCTGTGTCTGGCTTTGTTCACTCAGCAGTTTTCAAGGCTCCTCTGCATGGTTCTAGGTCTGGCTTCGTCCGCTGAGCATGTTTTCACGGCTCCTCTATGTGGTGGCCTGTGTCTGTTCTTCATGCCTTTTCATGGCCACATAATATTCCATTGTGGGGATGGACCTGTTCTGTTTATCCATTCGTCCATCGATGGACTTGTTGGCTGTTCCACCTTTTGGCTGTTATGGATAACGTGCTAGGCGCGTCCTGGACGAGGTTTTCTGTGAGCTTTTGTGTCTTCATTTCTCGTGGGTATCTGCCTGCGTAGACGTGGAACTGCTGGGCCCCGTGGTGATTCCTGTACCTGATGTTGTGAGGACCTGCCGACCTGCTCCGCAGGAGGGCACCATGTTACACTCCTACCAGCAAGGTTCCAGGGTTCTGATTTCTTCCCATCCTTGCCAATATTATCTGATCTTTTTTGTTGTTGTTTTTTGAGATAGGGTCTCACTCTGTCACCCAGACTGGAGTACAGTGGCTCGATCACAGCTCACCACAGCCTCAACCTCTCAGGCTCAAGTGATCCTCCCGCCGCAGCCTCCTGAGTAGCTAGGACCACAGGCACAACCCACCACACTCAGCTAATTTTGTTTTATTTTAACTTTTTGTCCTGCTGTGTTGCCCAGGCTGGTCTTGAACTCCTGTTCTCAATAGATCTTCCGGTCTTAGCCTCCCAAAATGTTGGGACTGGAAGCGTGAGCCGCGGTGCCTGGCCTGACTTTTTATTTCCAGCCATCCCAGTGGGTGTGTGCTGGAACCATGGCATGTGGTGGAACCGTGGCGTGTGCTGGAACCGTGTTGTGTGGTGGAATCGTGTTGTGTTTTGCGTTTCCTTAGTGATGGGTGATGCTGAGCATCTCTTCATGTGCGTCTTGGCCATTTATACATCTTCTTTGGACAAATGTCTAGTAAGATTTTTTGCCCATTTTTATATTGAGTTACAGTATTTGCCTTTTTATTATCAGATATATAGGTTGCAATTTTTTTTTTTTTTTTTTGAGACAGAGCGTTGTTCTGTTGCCCAGGCTAGAGTGCAGTGGTGTGATCTCGGCTCATTGCAACGTCCACCTCCTGGGTTCAAGCGATTCTCCTGCCGCAGCCTACTGAGTAGCTGGGATTACAGGCACGTGCCACCACGCCCGGCTAATTTTTGTATTTTTAGTAGAGATGGGGTTTCACATGTTGGCCAGGCTGGCCTTGAACTCCTGACCTCAGATGATCCGCCCGCCTCGGCCTCCCAGAGTGCTGGGATCACAGGCTTGAGCCACCGCACCCGGCGTCACTTTCTTGGTAGTATCCTTTGAAGCACAGACATTTAATTTTGATGAGTCCAATTTATTTTGTTGCTTGTGCTTGGTTTTGTATCTAAGAACCTATTGCCAAATCTGAGATCATGCGGATTTTCTTCTAAGAATTTTATAGATTTAGCTCTAACGTCATTGATCCATTTTGAGCCTCTCCTTGTCTTTGCGAGATGGAAATACTGCCGCCCCAGGAGCCTCTGACTCTCAGGCCCTCGGCCCTGGAGCAGAGCAGGTACCAGGTCTGCAGTGCCTCGTCCAGGGAGGGCAACCCCGTTGTTCTGAGTTGAGCCGTCCTCCAAAGCCTTGGCTGAGACTCCACCGCAGCCATGGGACCTGGGCGGGCAGGAAAGGCCGGGCTCGGCCGAGGCTGCTGCATTGCTGGGCAGGTGCCCGGCTCCCAGGGTGGGCTGGACTTGATGCTGCTCTGTAGCTCAGGCAGAAGCTGGTCGCTGTCCTTCTAAATGTGTCGCCTGTCCCACTTGGAGAGTCTGGGAACGACCCGTGTCTTCTGACGTGTGTCCCTCTGTCCCCAGATGCGGACCTGTCCATCACCGAAGCCAGCAGCTCCGACAGCCGAGGAGAGAGGGCCGAGCTCTATGCACAGGTGGAGGAGGGTCTCCTGGGAGGAGAAGCCAGCTATCTGGGCCCTCCCCTCACCCCGGAGAAGGACGACGCCCTGCATCAGGCCACCGCGGTGGCCAACCTGCGCGCGGCGCTCATGAGTAAGAACAGCCTGCTGTCGCTGAAGGCCGACGTGCTGGGGGATGACGGCTCCCTGCTGTTCGAGTACCTGCCCAGAGGGGCCCACTCGCTGTCCCGTAAGTGCAGGCCCTGGGGGCCGCTTGGCTTTGGTGTGGTTTTGAAGGCTGAGGGTTGCAGATCCCGGGCCAAGACGAGATGAGGCTGAGGGTCTCTGTCCCTGCTGCTCGGCCGCCTGCTGACCTCCCTGTTGCGGGAGGTGAGGGTGCGGCGTCACAGCCTGGACTGGCCTCTCAGGTCCACGGGGGGCTGGCTTTAGAGTGAGGAGGGAATGGACGCGGTTGTGAGCGCGGCGGGCAGGGGAGCAGCCGAGTGCTTGCTGGAATGTTTCTCACAGGAGTCATTGGCTGAATGCAAGCTCGTCCGGGTTGCGCAGGGGCCGGGGGTCTTTGTGCTCCAGAGACGGGCTCGGGCGCCCCCTGCCGGCCCCTCTGTCGCCTTCGTGCTGAGACTCGTTTCGCGCAAGGGAGATGGGGGCGGCCGCTGCGAGCCGATTGCACTTGGGGGCCTCGCCTTGCGTTGCCTTCGCTGGATGATGCTGGTGGCGTGTGACTTTTAAAGATGCGTCGGAGGTTGTGTTTAAAACGTAAATGTCCCCAGCTGAATCCAAACGACGACGCGCCTGCCGAGATGTGGCCAAAAGTTCAGCCACTGCTGCGTGTCGGGCTCACCCCAGATTGACTGACTTCCTGACAAGACGGGGGCATTCAGCTTTCGGAGTTTAAAAAAACAAAGGGGCCGGGCGCCGTGGCTCACGCCTGTAATCCCAGCACTTTGGGAGGCTGAGGCGGGCAGACCACGAGGTCAGGAGATCGAGACCATCTTGGCCAACACGGTGAAACCCCGTCTCTACTAAAAATACAAAAAATTAGCCGGGCGTGGTGGCGGGCGTCTGTAGTCCCAGCTACTCGGGAGGCTGAGGCAGGAGAATGGCGTGAACCCAGGAGGCGGATCTTGCAGTGAGCTGAGATCGCGCCACTGCACTCCAGCCTGGGCGACAGAGGGAGATTCTGTCTCAAAAAAAAAAAAAAAAAAAAACCCCACCGCAGCCAGCCCCCAGCCAGCTGCCTTCTGGTCTCGCGCTCATGTGGGCCCCCGGGCAAGGCCTGGTGCTGGCACCTAGCACATAGCTGGCACTCAGCATGCGGCTGAGAGTGAGTGAGGCGCCTCCCGTTTCTCTCCAGGGGAGGAGGGAGCGAGTCCGGCATGAGATGCCCCCACCTCCGCGGCTGGGGTCCAGGCGTGCTGAGTGGTGTGGACACATTGTTTGCTGAGTATTGAGGGAAGTGAAGGAAGGAAACGTGCCAGCTGTCCTTGATGCTGGGATTTGGGAAGTATATCTGTTTCTCTGTTTCTTTACGCTGCTCTAAAAAACAATATTTTTACAACTTTGTTTTCATAAGCACTAAAATATTCTTTCGAATTTTCGCGTTGGTGTGAGCACTGATGCCAACTGTTTGTGGGTAATAAAGACTACATGTGGAAAGTGGTGTTCACCTTCCCTTTATTCCGTGTACTCAGTGAGGAGCCGTGGCCGTCGAAGGGTCTTGGCCCTGAAAGTGAGGCTCAGGGCTGAGCACTGCACAGACGGGACAAACTGTGGGTGCTGGGCTGTCACAGACATCCTGAGGCCTCACTTCCCACATCTGAAAAACTGGGGTGGGGGGGGCGGGTGTGCCACTTACACAGCTGTTGTGAATTCAAACAAAATAGCGTTTCTAAAATATCAAACACGGTGCAGGCAGAGTGTGTGATTTATGCTCCAAAATGTTGGCCCCGTCCCCTCTCAAATGCAAAAGTGTACTTGTCAGCTGAAATGGTTGGATTTGAGCAAACCCTGGGGTACTGGGGCCTTTCCAGGTCCAGGAGGCGGTGGCAGGGCATGTGGGCATCCTGCAGTCGGCCAGCCGGTCAGATGGAGCGCTGGGCACGTTTCGTGGGCGTCAGGAGGGACAGGCTGGGTGCGGCCAGCGGCGCATGCCCGTGGGTGTGGTCGGAGGGTATCCCGGGCCTCCCTCACTACCCTCCCCTCCAAGCGCCTTTTCACATGAGGGGCTTGGGTGCTGTTTCCTGTGGATCTCTCAGACCGTCGTATACACTCATTCACGGCAGGGACCCCAACACACCCAGTTCCTTTGCAGCACCCCAGGTACAGCTGGTGCGTCTTGGTCATTAAGAACGACTTTGGGAGCCTGGGCAACGTGGGGAAACCCCATCCCTACAAGAAGTTAGCCAAGCATGATGGTGCCTTGTGCCCGTAGTCCCAGCTACTCAGGCGGCTGAGGTGGGAGGATTGCTTGAGCCCAGGAGGTTGAGGCTGCAGTGAGCCATGATTGCATCATTGCCCTCCAGCCTGGGTGACAGAGTGAGACACTGTCTCAAAAAAAAAAAAAAAAAAAAAAAAAAAAACCATTGGACTGAGGGGAAACAATTTGTTTGTGCTTTTTCTACTGTTTCTGCGTCTGACAGCCCTCCCTGGGTGTGGCTCCGTCCATGAAGCCTTTGGTGGTTTGTGTGTGCAGCAGATGGGGTCGGAGGGCACGGCTTGGCAGAAGATGTCGATTTCACCCGCGGCATACAAGCTGTGGGCCCTGTGGTGCCAGGTCTGACCTTGGGGAACACACACCCCAGCTCGGCTTCGGTGGCCCTGGCAGTTTCTCCCCTTCCTCCTCGGGGCTTTTCTGTTCTGGGCCCTTCCGTTCCGGAAGCGAGCCCCGGAGCACGTGGAGGGAGTGGCCGCGGAGCCCGAGGCTGGGACCTTGAGTGGTTCTGGCTTTTTCCCAGGGCCTCTCCCTGCAGTGAGAGTGCTGTGTCCTCTGCATCCTGAGTGTGTCCTAAATCCTGAAGGTGGGGTGAGGGCACACCCCGCACTCCTGGGTGTGTGTGTGTGTGTGTGTTTGAGACAGGGTCTCGCTCTCTTGCCCAGGCTGGAGTGCATTGGCACTATCTCAGCTCGCTGCAGCCTCTGCCTCCCGGGCTCCAGCAATTCTCCTGCCTCAGCCTCCCAAGTAGCTGGGACTACAGGTGGATGCCCCCACACCCCACTAATTTTTACATTTTTAGTAGAGACAGGGTTTCACCATGTTGGCCAGGCTGGTCTCGAACTCCTGAGCTCAGGCGATCTGCCTGCCTCAGCCTCCCAAAGTGCCGGGTTTATAGGCGTGAGCCACCCCACCTGGCCCCATCTCACTCAGTTTTTAGTTCATCTGTGACTAATTCCAGGTGAAGTTGGCTGGTGGGTCTTTTGTTATTTCTCTTAAGTTCTAGCCTCATTTTTAATATTCTAAATTTTCTATTTCTCTTGTAAGAATTTGCCCTTTTGGGCCAGGCATGATGGTTCACACCTGTAATCTCAGCACTTTGGGAGGCCAAGGCAGGTGGATCACCTGAGGTCAGTAGTTCAAGACCAGCCTGGCCAACATGGCGAAACCCTGTCTCTACTAAAAATACAAAAAATTACCCGGGTGTGGTGGTGGGTACCTGTAATCTCAGCTACTTGGGAGACTGAGGCAGGAGAATCGCTTGAACCTGGAAGGAGGAGGTTGCAGTGAGCCGAGATCATGCCATTCCAACCTGGGCAACAAGACCGAAACTCGTCAGAAAAAAAAAAAAAAGAATTTGCCCTTTTGTTTTCTGTAAACACGGTTTAGAAGTTGTCAGCATCCTTCGCTTGTCGGGCTGTGAACTGGATGCCCCAGACGCCTGCCCAGCAGAGTGGCTGTAGAACTCGGCGGGGGACAGGTTATTTTAAAACGTAATTTTCTGGCATCCTGTGTGGCCCCTGCCTGTTTCCGGCATGCACTGAGGTAAATAATGGAAATACTCAGAAAAAACTTGGATTTTCCAAAGTTCTGTGGTCCTCCCTCACTGCCGTAGGCATTCTGTCCCCGACAGGTGGTCCCGTGGAATCCGCGCGGGAGTAAACCGTGGACACCAGCGCCTGCGTCCAGGGAAGCCTTAGCCGAGGCGCCTCGGTGTGATTTGAAGGTGGGGTCCGGGGGCCTGACGTCTGGGGGGGCTGCCGCGGCGGAGGAGCGCCTCAGAGTTCATGGCGTAGCCCCACTGGCCGGACGCTGATCGGGGGAGAGAACTGAGCCTCGGGGTCTGACGCCGTCTGCTGATCTGAAGCGTTGAACTCACGGACTTCTAAGTCTCTCAACACCGTGCATGAGCGCCAGGCCCGGCGGGACCGCGTGGCGCCCCTCTCTCCCTCCCCTCCTTCTGGAGGGTCATGGACGCAGAGCCGTGTCCTCCCATTGCTGAATGTGGGGGTGACTGTGGGGGTCGGAGAGTGGGGGCAGCTCATTGCAGCTTGTGGCGTAGCCCCCCCGCCATCTTGCAGCTCTGGAAATGCGCCCCTGAGCCCCGGGGGCCGCCGGCTCCTCTCCTCCGCTCCCTGTCGGAAGAGAGAAGAAGACAAGAGCGGCCTCGGCTGGGCGAGGGTCCCCAGTACCCTGCCCTCAGAGCGGGAGGAACGCAGCTTCAACTCAGGCCAGCTCTGAAGGGGGCCTGGGAGGGCGAGTAGCCCCTGCTGTGGTTCGAGCGGCGTGGCTGCTGTGCCGGGCGTGGCCGGTCCTGACTTGCGACCATCTCCATGTGCTGGTTGCAGGCGATGAGCATTTCCAGGGCTGGGCCTTTTGTTAGCGTGGTCTCTAGGGTGTCCTGTCGAGTGTACCTCCCCGTGGCCTGGCGCATCGTGCAGGAAATGGGGACACGGCGGTCCTCACTGTGTGTCCACTGCCGCTTTGCGGTGCGGGGTGCCGGGTGGGGATCCCACCGCCTGCCCGGTTCTCCTCGTCATGAATGCGCTGTGGTTCAACAAACACCTTCCGGCCGTGGCAATTCTGCACAAGAATGGGATGGCGGTGGCAGATTTCTGAATTTAGAGACCCATTAAATATGCAGGCAGCAGGCCAGCAGCACAGAGCAGCCGACACTCAGAGGGCCTTTGGGGATGGGTTCTGGAACATTCTAGAAAAACTGAACTAGTTTCCTTGGATTTGTAGGACCAGTAACCTTGGCTTGGCTGTTAAATTAAACGGATGGCAGTTTCATTACTAGACCATCAATCTCTGACATCCCTGTCAGACGACTTGCCGTACTTCTCATTCGATTCTGTTGAACTTCGTGCTTACTTTTATTCCTTTTTCAGCAGTAGGCGGGCCTCCTCTCTGTTACTAGACATTGTTCTCCCAGTAGAAACCATGAAAACTGTCATTTAGGCTCAGAACATGGCTGCCCACAAGTTGTGCTGGGCTGGCGCTCATCTCCTGGGGCCTTGAGGTGTGTGCTGCCTTCGTGTCTCCAAACAGCACGAGGAAGCCAACTTCACACTGACAAGCCGAGGATGCGCCGCCGGCCGGTCGGCCGGGGACAGGAGACTGTAAGCCCCGCTGGAGCGTTGCTGGTGTAACCCCCCTCACTCTTTTAAAGAGTCAAGGATTCTAGGGACAGCCATGGCGGTGCGGTGCCACCTCCCGTGAAGCTCACCCCAGCTCCCTGCAGTCCTTTCCTGCGGGGACGGCTTCTGACCAGCTCGTTACTGGAGAAGGTGGCTGTGGAGATGGCGGAGCGGCTGGGCCCGGGCGTCAGGAGGCGTTTTGCAGAGAACAGTTGCAGCTTGTCTTTGTTTCGGTTGTGGTTTAAAGACTGTTTCCCTGTGGTATTTAAAGGATGAATCGAGAACTTTAACTTGATTCTGGATCGAGACTGGAATTGTGAACAGTTGCCGACCAAAGGGCATTTGGTGGACGTGGTACTGCACTTTCAGGTGGTCCAGGCCAGCGTGCCTTGGCGTTCTCATCAGGAGGGCATTTCTGCAGTCCAGAGGTGTTCACGCTCCGACTTCCTCCACCAAAACCCTCTGTTGGAATCACTTGGCTCCTAGGAAAGAGACACACCGCAGAGAAGTCACGGGTGGAGACCTCGGGCATTTGGGGTTGGCCGGCTGATCAAAGCACTCAAACACCTGACTCCAGCGAGACCCTTGGGGCATCACCGGGCTCGCACCGCATGCCGGGAAGATCGTCGGTGCTTCTGGAACTCTCTAGAACCCAGCAGCTGGTGCGCGTTCCTGTGGGTGAGACTCCTCCTTTCCTGTGTTCCCAGGGCCTGGGTCCCTTGTGAGGGTCGCCGATGGCAGAACAGAAGCCCCTCCACCCTCCACCCTCAGAGCCACAGGATGAGCTCTGGGGAACCGCCAGACCCAGCCCAGGGAGCCGGCACAGCCTCCCCGAGCTCAGGTAAGACACCAGGGTGGCCAGCTTTGTCTGGGGCAACTGGGCCAAACACTTGGGGCGTGGTGTCCCTGACACCCATGTGTGCGTGGCCACGGCCCAGATGAGCCCGGGCACCTCCGAGGAGGCGCTTTGGTGGCACCTGCTCGCCATGTGCCCTCCTCTCCCACCCTCAACTCAGCCAGGTACAGAGAAAACCCATTTTAGGTCAGCCGAGTTATTCGCTTTTGCAACAGTAATTGTTCCACTCCCACAGCAACAGGTTGTATGAAGTTGAATTGGTTTTTATATTTTGAGCAATTTTTTTCCCTTAATGTAAAGACATTCAATTCATGTTGCAGTGGGTTGGAAACATCAGTTCCTAGAGCTCAGTGGTGGTGGCCGGTCCCTTCCAGGCCTGGTCACTGCACGTTTCTGGCCAAGCCCCGACTCGGAGGCCACTGCCTCAGTCCGAGCCGCGCAGAGCCCTGGTGGAAGGCGTTCCACTGCCCCAGCCCGAGCCGCACAGAGCCCTGGTGGAAGGCGTTCCACTGCCCCAGCCCGAGCCGCGCAGAGCCCTGGTGGAAGGCGTTCCACTGCCCCAGCCCGGGCCGCGCAGAGCCCTGGTGGAAGGCGTTCCACTGCCCCAGCCCGGGCCGCGCAGAGCCCTGGTGGAAGGCGTTCCACTGCCCCAGCCCGGGCCGCGCAGAGCCCTGGTGGAAGGCGTTCCACTGCCCCAGCCCGGGCCGCGCAGAGCCCTGGTGGAAGGCGTTCCACTGCCCCAGCCCGGGCCGCGCAGAGCCCTGGTGGAAGGCGTTCCACTGCCCCAGCCCGGGCCGCGCAGAGCCCTGGTGGAAGGCGTTCCACTGCCCCAGCCCGGGCCGCGCAGAGCCCTGGTGGAAGGCGTTCCACTGCCCCAGCCCGGGCCGCGCAGAGCCCTGGTGGAAGGCGTTCCACTGCCCCAGCCCGGGCCGCGCAGAGCCCTGGTGGAAGGCGTTCCACTGCCCCAGCCCGGGCCGCGCAGAGCCCTGGTGGAAGGCGTTCCACTGCCCCAGCCCGGGCCGCGCAGAGCCCTGGTGGAAGGCGTTCCACTGCCCCAGCCCGGGCCGCGCAGAGCCCTGGTGGAAGGCGTTCCACTGCCCCAGCCCGGGCCGCGCAGAGCCCTGGTGGAAGGCGTTCCACTGCCCCAGCCCGGGCCGCGCAGAGCCCTGGTGGAAGGCGTTCCACTGCCCCAGCCCGGGCCGCGCAGAGCCCTGGTGGAAGGCGTTCCACTGCCCCAGCCCGGGCCGCGCAGAGCCCTGGTGGAAGGCGTTCCACTGCCCCAGCCCGGGCCGCGCAGAGCCCTGGTGGAAGGCGTTCCACTGCCCCAGCCCGGGCCGCGCAGAGCCCTGGTGGAAGGCGTTCCACTGCCCCAGCCCGGGCCGCGCAGAGCCCTGGTGGAAGGCGTTCCACTGCCCCAGCCCGGGCCGCGCAGAGCCCTGGTGGAAGGCGTTCCACTGCCCCAGCCCGAGCCGCGCAGAGCCCTGGTGGAAGGCGTTCCACTGCCCCAGCCTGAGCCGCACAGAGCCCTGGTGGAAGGCGTTCTCCTTCCTGTGCCTGAAGTCGCGGAGTCTTTTCTATAAAGAAAGGGCCATGAGGTGTGTGCCTCCCTGGAGAAAAAAAAATTCTTTAACAAGAGCTCAACCACTTTTTTTTTTTTTTTGAGACAGAGTCTGGCTTTGTGGCCCAGGCTGGAGTGCAGTGGTGCGATCTTAGCTCACTGCAACCTCCACCTTCGGGGTTCAAGAGATTCTCCTGCCTCAGCCTCCCAAGTAGCTGGGATTACAGGATAGGGTATCCCGTTGGGCACACCACCACGCCTGGCTAATTTTTGTGTTTTTAGTAGAGACGAGGTTTCACCATGTTGGCCAGGCTGGTCTTGAACTCCTGACCTCAGGTGATCCGCCTGCCTCGGCCTCCCAAAGTGCTGGGATCACAGGCATGAGCCTCCTTGGCCTCCCAAAGTGCTGGGATTACAGGCATGAGCCTCCTTGGCCTCCCAAAGTGCTAGGATGAGCCTCGGCGCCCAGCCTTAACCACACATTTTGGATTTTGAAATTAATTGCTATTCCCACACGAGTCATTTCTCATTTCTCACAGGATAGTTTTGTGAGAATGTTAATGTTTTGTTAATGCATATATTTTTGAGTGTCTCTTTATTGAGAATTAATTGCAGTCTTCCTTTCCAGATGGCTGTTGACAGGCTGTCTTAGTAGCGATTGGACAACGTCCCAGGTGAGTGAGGGCAGCAGAGTGTCCACCCTAGAAGTCTTGCTGCTTTTATCCCATCCTGACGGTCTGTAACTTGTCTGTCTCTGGTTCCAGATCGACACCTCTCATGGCGTGGAGAGCTGGGCGAAACGGTCCTCTTCCAGAGTTGGCTCCCGCTGGCATGAGGGTGGGTTTCTGCAGGGCCTGTGGCCTGTCCAGGATGCCTGAGGAGTCTTCTTCCAGCCCAGGCCTGGATGGACTTGCCCAGCCCTGGATGGACTTGCCCAGCCCTGGGGGCAGCCAGTGCCAGGACGGCTTGGCCTCTCCTGGAGCTCCTTGGGCGCTGACAGCTTTACCCTGAGGCCAGCTAAGGAGCTCTGTGAAGCAAGTGACAGCAGCGAAGGCACCTCCCCTGCTGGAAGTGGTTTGGGACAGAACTGCGGGTGCTTCTGGTCTGTGCGCTGGAGCCGGCGTTTGCTTTGACCTCGGTGCTGCGGCCGGAGCTTTGGCGTCCGGGTCCCGGGGTCAGCTGGGTGCAGCTGCCCAGGCGAGAGAGCTCTCAAGTGTGTGGGAGCAGGAGGGGAACTGGGTGACTGCACAGCCGCGTCGGGGGGGGATGTCTGCGGAGCGCGGTGACTGGGAGCCGGTGTGTGCCTTTCTGTGGTCATTTCTCGAGTCCTCTGCCGGCTGCTGCCAGGTGAAGGCATCTCCATTCCCAGCCGGTGGGCAGCTGGGGCGGGTGGACCTCCAGCTTCTGCCCGACGGGGTTCAGATGACCGAGATCCTGCGGGATTGCCAACGTGTGGGGAAGGGGGGCTTTCAGGAGCGGGAAAACATGTCCCCATCTGTGGGAAGTGGAGCCACGTGGCTCCGACCCAGCAACTTTCTAGGGAGATCGAAAGACAAAGCCTGCCACGGCGTCCTTGGCGGTGTGTGCCTGGCATGTGCGCGGCGCTCCACGTGTCGGCGTGGAATTACGGGAATGTGCTGCTTTTCAGAAAGAGCGCCCCGCGGTGCCCTTGCCCGTCCTTGTCGGACATATTAGGTTCAATGTCAGCTTTCTATTCAGAGCAGGTGGTTGTGGACTTGGTGGGCTCCAGGGACCCAGAGCAGCAGGTGGGCTCAGGAGGGGGATAGGCATCCCCCATTCCAGATTCTGGAATACCCAGAAGCGCCATCTGGCAGGGAAGGTGGCGTGTCGGGGGAGCCCACTCCCAGGCCAGAGACGCGTCCCACCATCTGCCCAATAGCCCATCCCCTTTCCGGACGGTCCCCATCTCCACTGCAGCCGGAACCATCTGCTGGAGCCTCCCCTGGTTCCTCAAATCTTTATGTTCCTGAGATGAGTTTCTGAGGATGGAGAAAAGTGGGATTTCTAGTGAGGTTTGGGGCATTTTACCAAAGGTGACCGCGCTCTGCTGGCGTCTGTGAGGGTCGGGAGAGCAGTCCACACAGGCCGTGCCTTCTGAGCTGCCAGACGCCTCTTTATGCAAATGCCTGTTGGAGTTTTAATATCAGTTGTAGAGAAAATGAAGCTTTTTTTGTTGTTGTTGGTCAAAATGGGATCTCTTGGCCAGGTGCAGTGGCTCACGCCTGTAATCCCAGCACTTTGGGAGGCCAAGGTGGGCGGATCACCTGAGGTCAGGAGTTTTAGACCAGCCTGGCCAACATGGCGAAATCGTATCTCTACTAAAAATAGAAAAATTAGCTGGGCGTGGTGGCGGGCGCCTGTAATCCCAGCTATTTGAGAGGCTGAGGCAGGAGAATCACTTGAACCCGGGAGGCGGAAGTTGCAGTGAGCAGAGATCATGCCATTGCACTCCAGCCTGGGCAACAAGAGCGAAACTCCCTCTCAAAAAAAAAAAAAAAAAAAAAAAAGGATCTCTCAGCTGTTGGGGCTGAGATGATATGTCTCAACCTGGGCACCATGACAGAAGAAACTTGTGGCATCTGACTGTGAGATTAGTCCACGCCTGGGCTCTGCGTTCATGGGCAGGGCACACCCTAGTGCTGTTGAAGCAGGTACATCAGAGGCCGCATGACAGCTTTGCCTTTTGCTCTCCAGGGTGGGCAGCAGGTGGGCCCAGCGGGGAGAGAGTTGTCTTGGGGGTTGATAAGGAGGCCTGGTTGTAGAGATTCTCTCCGCACCATTTTGCTGAAAGAGTTTGGTTAACTTTTTGAAAACAATTTAAAAATTGTAGACATGTGCCATAGAACCTAAAAAAATATGCTCGTGGCAGATAGTAAAATGATAAGGGCTCTAAGAACATTTTTAGAATAGATAGCAGTATGACTTTATCCCTGCTTCTAACATTCTTTCCCCTGAAAGTACACAGACATTCATTCAGCATATGAAGTTTTCAGGCTGGGTGCAATGGCTCATGCCTGTAATCCCAGTACTTTGGGAGGTCATGGCGGGAGGATTGCTTAAGCCTGAGAGTTCAAGACCAGCCTGGGCAACATAGGGAGACCTTGTCTCTACAGAAAAAGTTTAAAATTAGCTGAGCGTGGTGCTGTGCACGTGTGGTCCCAGGTACTCGGCAGGCCGAGGAGGGAGGATCGCTTGGGCACAGCAGGTCGAGGCTGGTGTGAGTTGTGGCTGCACTGCTGCACTCCAGCCTGGATGACAGAGCAAGGCCGTCTCTTATTTAAAAAAGAAAAGAAAAAGAGAAAAGAAAGCACCAGATAAGGCAACTGTGTGAGTAATAGAAAATAATCTTGATTGTTTAAAGCAACAATTATAATTTGGGGGATTTTTAAACCTAAATAGAAGCAAAACATATGACACTATTAGCATGTGGGGTGGATGAGAGTTAACTGCCGTGTGGTTCTGACTCTTTATAGTCACAGGAGTGATGACTGAAAATAGGAAAAGTGGCGTGATTCAAAGGCTCAGTGAAGAGAAGAAATGGAATAATTCTTGATACAGTTTGGATCTCTGTCCCCACCCAAATCTCATGTTGAACTGTGATCCGCAATGCTGGACGTGGTGCCTGGTGGGACCTTCCATGAATGATTTAGCTCCCTCCCCTTAGTGCTGTCCTCATGATAGTGAGGTCTCACAAGATCCGGTCGATTAAAAGCCTGTGGCACCTCCCCCATGACCCTCCGTCTTGCTCCTGCTCCTGTCCTGTGAAACGCTCGCTCCCTCTTCGACTTCTGCCATGATTGGAAGCTCCCTAAGGTCTCCCCAGAAGCTGATGCCACCACGCTTCCTGTAGAGCCTGCAGAACCGTGAGCCAATCAAACCTATTTTCTCATAAATTATCCAGTTGCAGGTATTTCTTTATAGCAGTGCAAGAATGGCCCGATACAATACGTGATTAATTTGAAAGAAGGCAAGAAAGGAGGAATAAGAACAAAAAGCATAAAGGACAAATAAAAAACAAGATGATAGCCTTACACCAGCCACATCAATAATTACATTATTAAAAATGAACAAAACACATAGCCTGGTTTTAAAAACTGTTTATTGGCTGGGTACAGTGGCTCACACCTGTAATCCCAGCAATTTGGGAGGCTGAGGTGGGAGGATCACTTGGGGCCAAGAGTTTGAGGCCTGCCTGGGCAACTTAGCAAGACCCCATCTCTAAAAGAAATAATTAGCTGGGTTTGGTGGTGCACACCAGTGATTCAAGCTACTTGGGAGGCTGAGGCAGGAGATGACTTGAGCCCAAAAGTTTGAGGTTACCATGTGCTATGATTGTGCCACTGTACTCCAGCGTGGGTAACGGAGCAACACCCTATCTCTACAAAAGAAAAAAAGAAAAGAAAAAGATGAATCAAGCAAACACTAACCAAAAAGAAAGTCAGTATAGCAATCTTAATATCAAAGTAAACTTTGAGAAGTATTACTCAAGAGGGACTGGCATAATGATAATTAGTCAATTCAGTAGTAAATATAACAATCCTAATGCGTATTGCTCCTAACAGCTCAGTTGGTTTTTTTTTTTTTTTTTTTTTTTTGAGAGAAGTCTCACTCTGTTGCCCAGGCTGGAGTGCAGTGGCACGATCTTGGCTCACTGCAACCTCTGTCTCCCAGGTTCAAGCAATTATCCTGCCTCAGCCTCCCAAGTAGCTGGGAGTACAGGCGCGTGCCACCACCCTGGCTCATTTTTTGTGTATTTTTAGTAGAGACAGGATTTCACCATGTTGGCCAAGATGGTCTCGATCTCCTGACCTCGTGATCCACCCGCCTCGGCCTCCCAAAGTGCTGGGATTACAGGTGTGAGCTACTGTGCCCGGCAACAGCTCAGTTTTAAAATACATGAGGTAAAAGCTGGCAGAACTAAAAAAAGAGATAACTTCACAGTTACAATTGGGGGTTTTAAAACACTTATCTCAGTAATTGATAGAACAGCAAACAAAATCTCAGTAAGGATAGAGAAGATTTGAACACAGTTTTCAAATGTTAAATTCACCTTGAATTCCTGGAAATAAACACATCTGGTCACAAGCTACTATTCTTTTTCTGTATTATTGGATTCAGTTTGGTTTGAGTCTTGCATCTGTGTTCATAGAGATACTGGCTGTAACAGCACAATTAGCCCAGTTTGAACGTTACACCAAAAGTGCAGGATATTCCAAATGGACAGGAAACATTTACCAAAATAGACCAACCAGGGCCATAATTCAGGTTCAACAAATGTCAAAGGATTGAAATCAGAGAGTATATTCTCTGACCTTAGCAAACTGGAATTAGAAATCAGTAACAAGAAGACACTAGAATATCCCCAAATGTTTGCAAATCAAATAGTATACGTTTACACAACCCTCAAGTCAAAGAATAAATCCCTATGGAAATGATAAACTTTTTTTTTTTTTTGAGACAGAGTCTCGCTCTGTCACCCAGGCTGGAGTGCAGTGGTGCGATCTCTGCTCACTGCAACCTCTGCCTCCGGGGTTCAAGTGATTCTCCTGCTGCAGCCTCCCGAGTAGCTGGGATTACAGGCACCTGCCACCACGCCTGGATAATTTTTGTATTTTTAGTAGAGACAGAGTTTCACCATATTGGCCAGGCTGGTCTCGAACTCCTGACCTTGTGATCCACCTGCCTCAGACTCCCAAAGTGCTGGGATTACAGGTGTGAGCCACCGTGCCTGGCCAAAATATTTTTAACTGAATGATAATGAAAAAATGCCATATCAAAACTTTTAGGCCCACATCTAAAGCAATATTGAAGGGAAACTTACAGCTCTAGTTACATATTAGGACAGAAGAAAGGTTCTAAATTTCTTTGTCAAGAAGAAAAAGCATAGCAAATTAAGCCCAAAGAAAGTAACAGAAGGGAAATAAAGAATAGATACCAGGGTGAGTGTGGTGGCTCATGCCTGTAATCCCAGCACTTTGGGAGGCTGAAGTGGGTGAATCACTTGAGGTCAGGAGTTCGAGACCAGTCTGGCCAACATGGTGAAACCCTGTCTCTACTAAAAATACAAAAATTAGCCGGGTATGGTGGTGGGTGCCTGTAATCCCAGCTACTCGGGAGGCTGAGGCAGGAGAATTGCTTGAACCTGGGAGGCGGAGGTTTCAGCGAGCCGAGATCATGGCACCACACACCAGCTTGGATGACAGAACGAGACTCCATCTGAAAAAAAAAAAAAAAAAAGCTACCAATGAAGTAGAAAGCAGGCATACAAAAATCAACAGTGTAGCTGGCATGGTGGTGTACACCTATAATCCCAGCACTTCAGGAGGTTAAGTCGGAAGGCTCACTTGAGGCCAAGGAGTTTAAGGTTACAGTGAGCTATGATTGCACTGCTGCATTCCAGCCTGGGCAAACCCCAAAACCGAAAGTGAACAATGCCCAAAGCCAGTGTGTTGAAAAGATAATAAAACTGATATAACTCGGCCCGGCGCGGTGGCTCACGCCTGTAATCCCAGCACTTTGAGAGGCCGAGGCAGGCGGATCACGAGGTCAGGAGATCCGAGACCATCCTGGCTAACACGGTGAAACCCCATCTCTACTAAAATTTAAAAAAATTAGCCGGGTGTGGTGACAGGCGCCTGTAGTCCCAGCTACTCGGGAGGCTCAGGCAGGAGAATGGCGTGAACCCGGGAGGTGGAGTTTGCAGTGAGCCGAGATTGTGCCACTGCACTCCAGCCTGGGCGACAGAGTGAGACTCTGTCTCAAAAAAAAAAAAACAAAAAAACACAACTGATATAACTCCTGTGAAAAGTGATCAACGGATATTGGATAGATAAGATTATTATACACAACTTTATGCGAATATATTTGACACATTGGAGGAAATGGGAAAATTCCTGGAAAACAGAATTTATCAAAACTGGAGCAAATAGGAAGAGCTCAATAGTTTTATGATCTGCTGAGAAAATTGAATTAATAACTTTAAAGCCTTCCCACAGAGAAAGCTTCAGGGCGAGTGCCTTTACTGGTGAATTCTTTCCAATTTTAATGGAAGAAAATGATGCCAATGTTAGACATATCTTCCAAATACTAGAAGAAGGGAACAGTCTCCAGCCTATCTAAGCTGGCATGGTCTTGATCCCAGAGCCTGACGTGGCATTTCAAGAAAGGAAATTATCACTCAGCAGAGATGTGCAACTATTAAAGTAAATACCAGCAAATTGAATCCAGTGAGACAGAGGAAGAACCGTGCGGCACGGTCCGCAGGCTCATTCCAAGAACTCAAGGTTAAGTGAGTGTTTGGAATCAATGTGTATAATTCACCACATTAGCCGAATAAAGGAGAGAACCCGCTATATCACCTCAATAAATGCAGAAAACACTTTTGATACAATTCAGTAGCCTTTGTGATAAAGATCGGCAAATTCGAGTATAAAGAAATGTTCTAAATCTGACAAAAAGTATCTACAAAAAAAAAAAAATTAACCTTTTGGTTAATTGTGAAATCATGATGACTTAGCCTCTGAGCACGGGAATGATACACAGACGCCCATCGTCACCACTTATATTCAGAGTTGGCTGGAGATCCTGCCCGGGTTGTGTGTGCAGGGCTGCCCCTGAGAGCTCTTGCCTTCCTAATGTTTGTGTCAGGAACCTCCCTTGCCCCCCTCCTCCCTGAGTCCCACCCCTTGTCCCAAGCTGTGCAATACAGTGATAAATGAAAGGGGCCAGGCACTGTGGCTCATGCCTGTGATCTCAGCACTTTGGGAGGCTGAGGTGGGTGGGTCACTTGAGCTCAGGAGCTCAAGACCAGCCTGGGCAACATGGCAAGACCCTGTCTTTACTAAAGAAAAAAAAGAAAAAGAAATGAATGGAAAGGAATAAGTAAAAGCATCATTTGTAGGTGACATGATTATGCATATATAACATTCAAAAGAATCTAGAAACTTAGATTTTTAACAGGATAATTTACCAAATATACTGGATATACGGCCAATGTACGAAACTCAATATACAAAAGTCAATTGTATTTCTATAAATAACAGAGTTTCATTTTATAGGACATCGAATGCCTAGGAATAAATTAAACAAAAAATATGCAAAGACCTCTACACAGAAAACTATAAAATATTGCTGGGAGAAATTAAAGAAGATAATGATAAATGAAGGGAGATACTATGTTCATGGAGGAGAAGACTCACTATTGTTAAGATGTGAATCTCCGTTGGGCACCGTGGCTCATGCCTGTCATCCCAGCACTTTGGGAGGCCGAGGCGGGCGGATCACGAGGTCAGGAGATTGAGACCATCCTGGCTAACACAGTGAAACCCCGTCTCTACTAAAAATTCAAAAAAATTAGCCGGGCATGGTGGCGGGTGCCTGTTGTCCCAGCTACTCGGGAGGCTGAGGCAGGAGAATGGTGGGAACCCAGGAGGCGGAGCTTACAATGAGCTGAGATCGCGCCACTGCACTCCAGCCTGGGCGACAGCAAGACTCTGTCTCAAAAAAAAAAAAAAAAGATGTGACTCTCCTTAAGTTGATGTATTGGGTCAGCACAATTCTGGTTAAGATCCCAGCAGAGGGGTGTGTGAGTGCCCGTGCGCGTGCGTGTGTGAGTAAACTGACTGCTAAATGTATTTGGAGATGCAAAGGATCTAGGACAGTGATCTAAGGGCACCTGGGGATTTGTGTTCATCTGGTGTCGTAGGACACACAGACACAGAAATAACTCATAAAGGGAAGAAGTTTGTTACACTCACCAATTTCCAGAATAGCAGGCCCACCAGCCCAGGCAGAGACACATGGGGAAGCACCAGGGTCAGTCAGGAGGCAGAGGGAGAGGGGGAAATGCAGGCCGGAGCCTTGTTTGGTTTCTGTGGGGAGGAACGGGCAAGGCAGGGTAAGCTGGTTTGGGATTGTGTGATTTGAGTAATTTCAGCAGGCTCTGGGCATAGGGGCTGTGTCTAGTTGTATGGCCCAGGGGTGATTAGGGGAGGGGACACTGGCTGTAGTGTGAGAACCTATGGAGCAGGAGGAGGGAGTGTGAGCTCTGGACGGGGCAGGTGGAGGGAGTGTGAGCTCTGGATGGGCAGGTGGACGGAGTGTGAGCTCTGGATGGGGCGGGTGGAGGGAGTGTGAGCTCTGGACGGGGCGGGTGGAGGGAGTGTGAGCTCTGGATGGGCAGGTGGACGGAGTGTGAGCTCTGGGCAGGTGGAGTGTGAGCTCTGGACGGGGCAGGTGGAGGGAGTGTGAGCTCTGGATGGGGCGGGTGGAGGGAGAGTGAGCTCTGGACGGGGCGGGTGGAGGGAGTGTGAGCTCTGGACGGGGCGGGTGGAGGGAGTGTGAGCTCTGGATGGGCAGGTGGACGGAGTGTGAGCTCTGGGCAGGTGGAGTGTGAGCTCTGGGCAGGTGGAGTGTGAGCTCTGGACGGGGCAGGTGGAGGGAGTGTGAGCTCTGGATGGGCAGGTGGACGGAGTGTGAGCTCTGGGCAGGTGGAGTGTGAGCTCTGGACGGGGCGGGTGGAGGGAGTGTGAGCTCTGGATGGGCAGGTGGATGGAGTGTGAGCTCTGGGCAGGTGGAGTGTGAGCTCTGGACGGGGCAGGTGGAGGGAGTGTGAGCTCTGGACGGGGCGGGTGGAGGGAGTGTGAGCTCTGGACGGGGCGGGTGGAGGGAGTGTGAGCTCTGGACGGGGCGGGTGGAGGGAGTGTGAGCTCTGGACGGGGCGGGTGGAGGGAGTGTGAGCTCTGGACGGGGCGGGTGGAGGGAGTGTGAGCTCTGGACGGGGCGGGTGGAGGGAGTGTGAGCTCTGGACGGGGCGGGTGGAGGGAGTGTGAGCTCTGGACGGGGCGGGTGGAGGGAGTGTGAGCTCTGGACGGGGCGGGTGGAGGGAGTGTGAGCTCTGGACGGGGCGAGTGGAGGGAGTGTGAGCTCTGGACGGAGCGGGTGGAGGGAGTGTGAGCTCTGTATGGGCAGGTGGACGGAGTGTGAGCTGTGGACGGGGCGGGTGGAGGGAGTGTGAGCTCTGGACGGGGCGGGTGGAGGGAGTGTGAGCTCTGGACGGGGCGGGTGGAGGGATTGTGAGCTCTGTATGGGCAGGTGGACGGAGTGTGAGCTCTGGACGGGGTGGGTGGAGGGAGTGTGAGCTCTGGACGGGGCGGGTGGAGGGAGTGTGAGCTCTGGATGGGCAGGTGGAGGGAGTGTGAGCTCTGGACGGAGCGGGTGGAGGGAGTGTGAGCTCTGTATGGGCAGGTGGAGGGAGTGTGAGCCCTGGACGGGGCGGGTGGACGGAGTGTGAGCCCTGGACGGGGCGGGTGGAGGGAGTGTGAGCTCTGGACGGGGCGGGTGGAGGGAGTGTGAGCTCTGGACGGGGCGGGTGGAGGGAGTGAGCTTTGGATGGGGCAGGTGGAGGGAGTGTGAGCTCTGGATGGGCGGGTGGACGGAGTGTGAGCTCTGGATGGGCGGGTGGAGGGAGTGTGAGCCCTGTATGGGCGGGTGGAGGGAGTGTGAGCCCTGGACGGGGCAGGTGGAGGGAGTGTGAGCCCTGGACGGGGCGGGTGGAGGGAGTGTGAGCTCTGGACGGGGCGGGTGGAGGGAGTGTGAGCTCTGGATGGGTGGGTGGAGGGAGTGTGAGCTCTGGACGGGGCGGGTGGAGGGAGTGTGAGCTCTGGATGGGTGGGTGGACGGAGTGTGAGCTCTGGATGGGCAGGTGGAGAGAGTGTGAGCTCTGTATGGGCAGGTGGAGGGAGTGTGAGCCCTGGACGGGGCAGGTGGAGGGAGTGTGAGCCCTGGACGGGGCGGGTGGAGGGAGTGTGAGCCCTGGACGGGGCGGGTGGAGGGAGTGTGAGCTCTGGACGGGGCGGGTGGAGGGAGTGTGAGCTCTGGACGGGGCGGGTGGAGGAAGTGTGAGCTCTGTATGGGCAGGTGGTGGGAGTGTGAGCTCTGTATGGGCGGGTGGAGGGAGTGTGAGCTCTGTATGGGCAGGTGGAGGGAGTGTGAGCTCTGTATGGGCAGGTGGATGGAGTGTGAGCTCTGTATGGGCAGGTGGAGGGAGTGTAAGCTCTGGATGGGGTGGGTGGAGGGAGTGTGAGCTCTGGACGGGGCAGGTGGAGGGAGTGTGAGCTCTGGATGGGGCGGGTGGAGGGAGTGTGAGCTCTGGACGGGTTGGTTCACCTGTGAAAGGTGCACTCAAAGGTGATTCCGACTGCTATCTCTAGGAACTGGGAGGGGAAGTTCCAGCAGGGTCATGGAGACCCCAGATGTCAGGGCATCAGAAACCTGGAAATAAAAGCCAGGGTTCCTACACATGGCTAAGGTGATCTTGGAAAGGAAGGAGAAAGCTGGAGGACTGACAGATGCAGACATCAAGGCTTCTAGTGCTGCCGTCGTGGAGAGGCTGTGGTGGTGATGCAGGGTAGACACACCGCCAGGGCCCGTGAGGCACCAGAAAGCCCTCTCTGCAACTCAGTGTGGGACGGATGGTCTTTTCAAGATATGGTGCTGAGTGACTGGACATTGACATGGAGGAAAAAAGTGAATCGTGGCCGGGCGCGATGGCTCACACCTGTAATCCCAGCACTTTGGGAGGCTGAGGCAGGTGGATCACCTGAGGTCAGGAGTTCGAGACCAGCCTGGCCAACATGGCAAAACCGCGTCTCTACTAAAAATACAAAAATCAGCCTGGTGTAGCGATGAGTGCCTGTAATCCCAGCTACTCGAGAGGCTGAGGCAGGAGAATCACTTGAACCCAGAGGCGGAGGTTGCAGTGAGCTGAGATCGCACCACTGCACTCCAGCCTGGGTGACAGAGCGAGACTCTGTTCCCCTCCCCAAAAATAGTGAATCTTGACCCCTAATTCTGACCAAGCACAAAAATTACTTTGAGAGGAATCATAAATCTTTGGAAAATTGGCAATATCTGCGGAAGCCAAGCAGGTGAACACCCTGTGGTCCAGAAGCCCCCCTTCCCCGCCAGGGCATGCCCAACAGAAATAATGAGAACTTAAGTCACCAAAAGACACATGTAAGAGCCATCAGATCTCCATTGTTCAATAGGCCCAAACTGGTATCTACAGGATGGACATGTGGCTTAGTGGTGTCATGGAGTACCACGCACAACAAACAACCACATCCTTCTCCAGGCAGCAGTGCGGGCCACATCTAGTGAAGAAAGCCCAACACGAGGGTAGGATCCCACGTATACGAAGCCCTAGGGCAATAAAACGTGTGGTGATTGAGGGCAGAGGGTGCTCTCTGGGGGTTACAACTAGGGGAGGGCCAGAGGCTCGTTCGAGGGTGCTGGGAACACGCAGTGCCTGTTTGAGTGGCGATGTGTGGTGTACGCAGATAAAGTTCATTGAGCTGTATACGTGTTTGCACTTTACATAAGGCTTAAAACGTTTTTGAAAATAATCTGGACAGATCACAATTTCATCACATTCTAACACAGAGTTAAGTGACAGCGTAATACATTTGTAAACAAAAAAACAAAGTACAGTTGATGTTTGGATCCCTTTCGGAGATGCTCTCAAAGTGCAGTCTTTTGAAAATTATATCCAGACCAATTCAATATCCAGATGGTTTTGTGATGAAGACTCAGGAAGCAGCAAACTTGAACCCTCTGAAGACGCCTTGTCCCCTGTCTGCCCGTCTGAAGCCAACTGCCAGTCCATTTGCTTCACGGCTGGTTTCTTGCAGTCTTTGACACTATCATGAAAAGGTTCTGGAATGTTCCCTGGTACAGTGGCTATTTAGGACAGGTCCGATTCTCCTGCAGCGGAAAGCGCACTGGGAGGGGACAGAGGAAGGGCCAAGGGCAGGTGGCCATGCAGCCGACTTGGCTTGGTGCAGGGAGGCCAGAGACCTCTGCTCTTCCCTGAGCTTAGGGGAGGCCTCCAGTCCGGCACGAATGACAGCAGTGTTTTCACAGGGGCAATTCTGTACAGTCGCAGCCGGATGTCGCTGAATGTCCTATTTTAGGGGGTCCACGCCAGCTCTGATAGCATCGCTTCTCAGTTACTCTTTTGGAAGTTGGCCTTTTCCTTGCGAGAACACCTGATTCCTGGCAAAGGGTTCCGTTTTTAGGACAGGTCGCGAGAGTGCCCGTTTCCGTGTAATGATCTTTATGCTTTTTTTATTTAATTCCTGTTACCAAATGGACTTTAAAGGCTTCCCAGTGTTTATGAGAATGAAGCTACGCGATGTAAGTTTTTTCTAAGATATATAGACTATAAATCACAAATAAATCAGGGAAGGTGTTGTTTCCAGTAAGAAATTATTTTAGTAATGACAGCCAGTGACATTCCCTCAATGATCACAGTACTGTCAGTCAAATGTCGTGGGTTGAGCAGTGAACACTCCGTCCTGATCCTCGGAGCTTGTGGATGTGACTCTGGAAAAAGGTCTTGCAGATGTGATGAAGGATCTCAAAATGAGGTCCTCCTGCATTGTCCAGATGGGTCCTAAGTCCAGTCACAGGTGTCCTTCTAAGAGAAGAGGACGAGACACAGACAGAGAAAAGGCCACACCAATGGTGGCAGAGACTGGAGCGATGCGGTCACAAGCCAAGGGGCAGCTGGAGCTACTAGGAACTGAAGAGGCCAGAGGGACCCTCCCTGGAGCTACTGGAGAGAGCCAGCCCGTGCTGATGCCTTGATCTCCGACCTTTGGCCTCCAGAACTGCAAGAGAGTGGACCGGGCTGTTCTGAGCCTCACGCTTTGTGGTGCTGTGTTATGGCAGTGACCGGAAAACAGAGCATTAAGAAAAAGCCAAAGTGCATCGCAGGCAGCTTCAGCACATGCAGGTGGTGAGGGGACCGTCCGCAGCTGCGGCCCTGCCCTGGGCCCGTGGCGTTTATTCTCACGGGGTTATTAACGCTGAGTCCTGCTCATGTCCATTCTAAGTTGTTTTTCTAGGTAAAAAAATACAGGGTTTCTATACAGAGATAAATATTTAACGTGTAGGTCTGAATTAAATAAAAATGGCTAAAATATATAATTCAAAATTTTAATTTTCATGTTTATATAGGAAGAGTAGAAACCATGAACGAATATATTCTCAAAAGAGTTTTGGCCAGGCGCGGTGGCTCACGCCCGTAATCCCATAACTTTGAGAGGCCGAGGCGGGCGGATCACGAGGTCAGGAGATCGAGACCATCCTGGCTAACACGGTGAAACCCCGTCTCTACTAAAAATACAAAAAATTAGCTGGGTGTGGTGGTGGGCGCCTGTAGTCCCAGCTACTCGGGAGGCTGAGGCAGGAGAATGATGTGAACCCGGGAGGCAGAGCTTGCAGTGAGCTGAGATCGAGCCACTGCACTCCAGCCTGGGTGACAGAGTGAGACTCCGTCTAAAAAAAAAAAAAGTTGTTTTGGGCCAGGCACAGTGGCTCACACCTATAATCCCATCACTTTTGGAGGCCAAGGCGGGAGGATCGCTTGAGCCCAGGAGTTCAAGACCAGCCTGGGCAACATGGCGAGACCTCATCTTGTTTAAAAAAAGAGAAAAAAAATGCTGTTTTAAATAAACTAATAGAAAAACGCATTTCCTTGCTCTCCTTTTCCAGCCTAGAATGTGTGGAGTGTTTGCTCTGTTGGGTGTGATAATGCAAGAACCAGGCGCTGTCAGGGTGAGAAGGGTGGCCTGGGGGACGGTGGCGGTAAAGAGAAGTCTCTTGTTACTGACTCAACGGAGGAGAGCCAGGGGCACAGTGTGGCTGACAGAGGACAGGCCAGGAAGAGCTTGGGATTTCCTCGTCAGGAGCCGCTCGGGGGATGTGCGGCGGGGACATGCATCTGAACACAGCCAGCTGGTCAGAGGTGCTGCCATGCCAGGCGGGGCCTCCGGGGTTTTCTGTGTCTTGGCCACACAGACATGCTCCAGTCTCACAAAATGAGCGCTCCTGGCAGATGCTGAGTTTCCTGTTAGAGCTGCCTTTTGGGAGATCCTTGTCATGGGGGTGTGCCTGTCCACTGGAGCCCCCAGAGCCTCAGTAGACCCTCCCTGCAGGGCAAGTGGGGACTGTTGGTCAGGAGGGCAGGTGCTTATCCCACTTGTCAGAATTTATCTTCAGGAGGTGGCAGAGGGCTGCAAAGACCCATCTGTAGGAGCCTCACTGAAGGGTCCACAAGGGTGAAAACACAGAAACAAGTGTTCAGCGGTAGTGCCTGTTTAATTAATTATGATGTGTTCAAACATCCAAAAGCTGTGTAGTTAAAAATCCCAGCACTGAAAGGTGGTCACAGTATGCAGAGGGGAAGATGTCCTGCACAGCAGCAAGTAAATGGTAATCCCAGGGTGAGCAGCCCTCGGCACATGCGTGCACCGGGCTTCAGGTGGGTCTCCCGGAGGGTCCCGCGGACGTGGCTGCTCCGGGCTCTCTCAGTGGCCCATGCCCAGGTCTGACGTGCTGGTATCTGGGCCTGAGTAGCATAATGGCACTGGGGGTGCTGAGGGTCCCCCAGGTTTTTGAGCCTGGCCCCAGGGCACGCACCATGGAGATGGTGGTGTGGAGTTCCTGCCACTGAGTGATGTTGGGTCTCAGGGTTGGGGGAAAAGAACTTGATTAAATGGGTCTGGCTGCTTCTCCGGCGTCCAGCAAGAAGAGCCCAGGGCTTTGAGTCGCACCCATGTCTCCCATTTCGCCTGCACACTTTTGGGTCCGTATTACTCCACAGTGTTTCTTATCTGCCTCCAGGGAGGTGTCTGATCGGACACCACGCCCAGGGCCTGCTACCCACAGATGCCCAGTGGGGTCTGAGGGCTGGAAGGAGGGTCCTGCAGGGACTGGGCACTGTGTTCAGCATTGGCCATTCTTACCCCTTGCCTCCTGCCTTTGGCCTGGATGGAAAGATCTTCTGAGAGCTGGGGCTCCTGAGCTCGGTGGGGCTCAGCCTTGCTGGCACCGCCCCTGCCAGACAGTGGGTGGGACAATTTATGCAGATGGTGGGGGAGCCTGGCCTGTCGCAGTGCTGACCAGCCCCCAGTGGGTGGCCGTGGGAGACAGCCCGTCCTGGCTGCTGGGCTGCGGCGTGCAGCCGTGGTCTGTGGGCCGCAGGGCGGTACATCCCAAGCCCTGCTGACGCCTCGCGGGTCCCTCTCTTTCAGTGAATGAGTTCACGGTGATCAGGAAGAAGTTCAAGTGTCCGTACTGCAGCTTCTCGGCCATGCACCAGTGCATCCTCAAGCGACACATGCGCTCGCACACGGGAGAGCGGCCCTACCCCTGCGAGATCTGCGGGAAGAAGTTCACGCGGCGCGAGCACATGAAGCGGCACACGCTGGTGAGTGCGGGGAGGGTCCGCGTGCCGCGCGCTGCGTGTGGCCACGATGTCCGGGCAGGCGGGTCCTGATGAGGGCGCAGACCACCCCGGACCCCACACCGGGTCCACTCTGCACGGGGGGACGACAGCAGGGCAGGGAGATCCGCCCCGGTTAGCACAGGGTCCCTGTCTGCTCTGCCCCGGCCTCCTGGGTGTGGCTGGGCCACATGGCCCCTGCAGAGGCTTCGGCCCACCCTGCTCACCTGCTGGCCCCCAAGGCAGCCAGGCCTCGGCAAACTCAGCTCGCTCTGCTTGGAGCCCCCAACCCTCAGCCACCTCTGCGCCCCCCGCCCCCGCCCTGCCTCGGGAGGGAGAACCCTGTCCTTGTGCCTGCCGACCTGTCTGCACCCACCGCGCCCACCCTGGAGCTCAGCACTGGCAGGTCGTTGTCAGGTAGCAGGTGTGGAGTGGATGGATTTGCTTGGGGAGGAAATAATAGAAAAAGGCAGCCTGGGAACAGGGAGGCAGATTTGCCAAAAAAGTCCTGGCGAGGGCATCTCAAGTGGGTGAGATGAACCAGTGAGGCGGGTGGGGCACAGGCAGCCCAGAGCGGGGCGGCCCCAAGGGTTCGGGGAGTCCTGGAACGCCCACCCCGAGGCGCAGGGTGCAGGGGGAGCTCGCGGCGGGCAGCTGTGTGAGGAGAGGCAGTGGAGGCGCCCCGGGCTCCGGGCTGAGGTGGGGCTGCTGTGGGGGTGGAAGAGGCTCTGGAGCATCGCTGCCAGTTTAGGAATCGCAGGAGAGTCAGCAGGTTCCGGAGCGGACCTGCAGGAGCCGAGCTCCACGGGGAGACCCACCGGGGGGCGGGGCCTTATGGGGAGACCCACCGGGGGGCGGGGCCTTATGGGGAGACCCACCGGGGGGCGGGGCCTTATGGGGAGACCCACCGGGGGGCGGGGCTTTATGGGGAGACCCACCGGGGGGCGGGGCCTTATGGGGAGACCCACCGGGGGGCGGGGCCTTATGGGGAGACCCACCGGGGGGCGGGGCTTTATGGGGAGACCCACCGGGGGGCGGGGCCTTATGGGGAGACCCACCGGGGGGCGGGGCCTTATGGGGAGACCCACCGGGGGGCGGGGCTTTATGGGGAGACCCACCGGGGGGCGGGGCCTTATGGGGAGACCCACCGGGGGGCGGGGCCTTATGGGGAGACCCACCGGGGGGCGGGGCCTTATGGGGAGACCCACCGGGGGGCGGGGCCTTATGGGGAGACCCACCGGGGGGCGGGGCCTTATGGGGAGACCCACCGGGGGGCGGGGCTTTATGGGGAGACCCACCGGGGGGCGGGGCCTTATGGGGAGACCCACCGGGGGGCGGGGCTTTATGGGGAGACCCACCGGGGGGCGGAACCGAGCGCCAGGGGTCAGGTTCTGTTGGTTTCTGCTTTTCCAGCGCAGTGGTGGATACCCATTTGGGGTAACGACCCCTGTGGGAGCTCCCTGAGGTCAAGCTGCAGAGCTAGAGGGGTGCAGGGCCCTGGCCTCCCCGTGTCTGCCTGGCCGGCTGTGGGCGAAGGGCCACTCCAGGCCCTCGGGTGCCGCCTGGGATGTGTGCTGGAGTGGATATGGAGCTGGGCTTAGTGCTGGGCTCTGGCCTTCCCTGATGCCCCCACATTTGCCTTTGCGAGGTGGAGGACAGTAGAGAAGGAACAGTCCTGGGAGGGGGCCCCTGGACCGCGAGATGGCAGGTCTGCAAAGCCAGAAGCAGACCCACATCCATGCGGAGCCGCGGGGGCCCCAGCCTTGTTTTCCGTAGCGGAGGATGTGATTCTGCTCACACAGGCCACAGGGCTGATCTTACAAACCACTTATAAAAAGCCGCGGGGGCGGGGGGAGGGGTAGCTGCACCAGGCCGACATGTTTCCTATTCAGAGAAAATCGCATCTTGTTTTTTAAACTGATAGGTGCTAACACGTTTTAACAACATGGATTGCAACGTCTTTCTTCAGCAAATCCATATTAACCTCTCAGTAAGCGTTTTGATCCTGTTTGAGGTTCAGTGTGGCTGCCTGTTGCTTCTCGTTGGATAGGGTTAGGGTTTGTTTTTGTTTTTTTTTTTTTTTTTGAGACAGGGTTTCACTGTGTTACCCAGGCTGGAGTGCAGTGGCGTGACACAGCTCACCACAACTTTGACCTCCCAGGCTCAAGCGATCCTCCCACCTCAGCCTCCCAAGTAGCTGGGACTACAGGTGTGCACCAACATGCTCAGCTAATTTTTGCGTTTTGTGGTGATGGGATTTCGCTATGTTGCCCAGGCTAGTCCCGAACTCCTGGCCTCAAGTGAGCCACCTGCCTCTGCTTCCCAAAGTGCTGGGATTACAGGTGTGAGCCACTGTGTCCGACCAGGGCTGGGATTTTTGTCCTGGGGTTCATGATTGGGCTTCAGGGGGTCATAATTCCCTGGAAAATGTACTTATAACATATGGAAAGCCAAGTGTGGTGGCACATGCCTGTAATCCTAGCACTTCGGGAGGCTGGGGCAGGAGAATAGCTTGAGGCCAGGAGTTTGAGACCAGCCTGGGCAAAATTGCGAGACTCTGTCTCTACAAAAAATTAAAAAAAAAAAAAAGTTAGCCAAGTGTGGTCCCAGCTACTTGAGAGGCTGAGGCAGGACGATCACCTGAGCCCAGTGAGGTCCAGGCTGCAGTGAGCTGTGATTGCACCACTGCACTCCAGCCTGGGCAACAGAGTGAGACCCTGTCTCTAAAGAACAACAAACACAAGCAAGCATATGGGGCTTGACTTTTTCTGAGGAGAGGCTCTGCGTGTGGCCTTCTCTGGGGTCCTGGACCTGAGAGCGTGGAGACCCGAGTGTGAGACGGCAGCTCCAGCCGGTCCAGCCTCCACTTTCACGATGGCACTTACGAGCACTGTCAGCCCTTCCCTGGCCTGGGTGGCCCCTCCACCCGCTCCAGGAAGAGCACCAGTGGCTGGGGCAGGACCCCCCACGCCTTGGCAGGGCCACATTTGGAGGGTGGGCCAGCCGTGCTCTTGCAGCCACAGTGCCCCAGAGCCTGGGCGGGCTGCCAAGGTGTCCCATCTTCCTTCTTGCTTCCTTCCAGGGCATTTGCCCATTTGCATGAGTTCCCAGCCATCCAGCCCTGGCCACATGGTCCCTGTGCCACCCCAAGCTGCCCCTGCTGCCTCCTCAGGTGCCCTGGCCCCTGCACACATGGGAGCCTAGGCCTCAAGGGGCCTCAGTGTTTTTCACTAGCCCCACTCCAACCCTTCCTGGGCCTGTGTGCACCAGGTTACTGTGTTGGGAAGTTTCTACTGTGGCTTGTCTTGAATTTTTGTTCTGGAAGTCCTTGGTTTAAAATACAGCAAAACAAGCTGGGCGCGGTGGCTGATGCCTGTAATCCCAGCACTCCAAGGCGGGCAGATCACGAGGTCAGGAGATCGAGACCATCCTGGCTAACACGGTGAAACCCCGTCTCTACTAAAAATACAAAAAATTAGCTGGGCGTGGTGGCGGGCGCCTGTAGTCCCAGCTACTTGGGAGGCTGAGGCAGGAGAATGGTGTGAACCCGGGAGGCGGAGCTGGCAGTGAGCCGAGATGGCAACACTACACTCCAGCCTGGGTGACAGAGCGAGACTCTGTTTCAAAAAAATAAATAAATAAAATAAAATACAGCAAAACAAAAGCCCAAAGGAGCAGTTCTGGCACCAAGTTGTCTGAGGCTCTGTTTCTAGGGTTAGCGTATTTGGGCATCTGAGGTGGGCTGTGTGGTGCTGCCCTGGCCCTGAAAGCCACCAGCTGCCCCTGAAGGTCTCGCATCCCTGGACAGCGCCCATCCCGGGCCAGGCTTAGAGCTCACACAGTTGCTCTGGAAGCAGACATTTGAGAAGTGAGGTCTTTATGGTTCCCGGCTTTGTGGAAGAAGTTACAGGCACCTCTGCCCTCAAGGAAGCGGGTCTAGAAGGGGAGGTCGGGCCGTGCTGGGTGGCCTGTCGGCCTGTGGATTCGGAACACTGAGGCAGGAAGTACGTAAGGGCCCGGGCCCAGCCCCAGGATGGGGAGGTGGTAGCTGTGGTGCCTGCCCGTCAGAGGTCTTTGCAAGTGTAGCAGGACCGTCTTCCGCCATGACACACATTGATTATGTATGTACTTGCTTATGGGACAAAACTGGTGAGTTGGAATGGTTTAAGGAAAAGCTAAACTCACAAGCACATCCCAGCCTCAGTTGTCCGTGCAGCCTCAGAGGCGCTGCAGGCCCCGGGAGACAGCCCTGTGGATGGAGGGAGGAGCCGAGGGGAGCCTGGGGTCATTGCCGGGTTCAGCCTGGAGGACTGACCTGAGGCCAGCCCACCTCAGAGAAGCCCCTCGTGTGGACTTGGCCAGGGGCCAGGGGTTGCTATTGGGGTCCTCTGTGGGTCCTGCCGTCTCGGTCCTTGGAGGGCAGAGACAGGGGCTGTGCTGTGAGGGATCAGGGCCAGCCCCCCAAGGCCTCCTCTAGTTGGCCTGGCCGAGGGTGCCCGTGAGTGGGTACAAGGGCCACCTCTCCCCATCCCTGGCCATGTCTGAGGTCTGGTTCTGCACAGCACAGGTGTCCACACCCACCCTCAGCAGAAGCCCACCTGGGGCCACATGTCCCCAGCAGTGTGTGGTAGTTCCCTCAGGCCTCGAGGCCAGTGCTGAGACCCTCCAGGAACCCAGCACCTCACGTCCTGCCACATGGGCCCTCTTCAGGGTGCTGCCCCGTCTCCCTGCCGGGCCCAGCACAGGGCACAGCACGACTGCCCTCCCTGGCAGCCACACCTCCTCCTCTGACCATAAGTGCTCATCTCTCTTGCATGTCTCAGTCGACCTTGAAACAGCCTGAGAGTGGGGGAGTTGCCTCCTTTACACGTTCCTGGAGTCAGGGTCAGGGGCTGAGGGGTCAGGGACTGAGGGGGTCAGGAGCTGAGGGGGTGTCCACGCAGCCAAGCTGAGGTGTGGGCCCACCTGCCCGGCTGGCAGCCCCAACCCCAGCCCGTCCCTGTACAGGGCGCACGGCCACGGCTGGGTACAGGAGGAGCTCTGTGAGCTCCAGTCCAATGCGGGGCCCTCAGCCTGTCCTGCAGGGAGGTTTGGAGGAAGCCAGGCTTTTAGGCAGAGGCTGGTGGTGTGACCCCTGTGAGAAGTGTGTCAACCCAGGGGGCCTCTGGTGGGGGTGCTTGGACACACAGTGTAGACGCTGAGACTGGCCCACCTAGGGGCTGGGTTTGCGGGGGAGGGGCACTGCCGCCCTCGTGCCAGCATCCCCTTGGGACAGGGCTGCCTTGGTGCCACCTGCAGTTCTGCTGTGTGGCTCTGATAGGAGCTGGGGCTCAAGGTCTGAGCACTCCTGTCTCTGCGCGCCTCCCCCACCGGGAGCCTCTGCCTATGCAGACGCTCGGAGGGCCCGGGAGGCTGTGCCCCCCCAACCCCAACTGGGCCCTGCTCACCCCCTGCCCCCCTTTCCAACCTCCACCAGGCCCTGCTCACCCCCTGCCCCCCCCACCTCCACCAGGCCCTACTCACCCCCTGCCCCCCCCACCCCCACCAGGCCCTGCTCACCCCCTGCCCCCCCCACCTCCACCAGGCCCTGCTCACCCCCTGCCCTGCCTCTGCAGGTCCACAGCAAGGACAAGAAGTATGTGTGCAAGGTGTGCAGCCGCGTCTTCATGTCCGCCGCCAGCGTGGGCATCAGGCATGGCTCCAGGCGCCACGGTGTGTGCACCGACTGTGCTGGCCGCGGCATGGCCGGGCCCCTGGACCATGGCGGCGGAGGCGGCGAGGGCTCTCCAGAGGCGCTGTTCCCAGGTGACGGGCCCTATCTGGAGGACCCTGAGGACCCACGAGGGGAGGCGGAGGAGCTGGGCGAGGACGACGAGGGCCTGGCCCCTGAGGATGCGCTGTTGGCGGACGACAAGGATGAAGAAGACTCGCCGCGGCCGCGCAGCCCCCCAGGAGGCCCTGACAAGGACTTCGCCTGGCTCTCCTAGGCCCGCCCGCCGGCAGGGTCGGTGGCTGCCTCGCTTCATCCACCCGTGTGTGTGTCCGGTGGGTCTCCACTGCGGGGCCAGGGCCACGCTCACCCCTCTCGCGGCCCCTCCTCTGCTTCCCCCTGAACCCACCCCTCACGGAAACCAGCCCTGTGGGCTAAGCAGGTGCGACCCCAGCAAGAGGGGTGCTCTGGGACCAGACATGAAGTGAGTTGGGGGAGGGCACAGGGTGGGTTTGAGTGAAGGAAGAGCACGGTCCTAAGTCCCCAGCAGGTGGTGCGGGTGTGTGAGTGGCCCCTGTGATGGCCAGCCTGGCTTGGACACGTGATGGGCCTGTGGCCAGGTCCAGTGGGCACTGGGCGGGGTGGCGTGTTCGGCCCAGAGGCCCCTGGCCTGAGCAGGTGCAGAGTTTTACAGACACCCGGTCAGCCCGGCTGGAGCCCGCCCTCCCCTCCCCTAGCAGCCAGGTCACTGCCTGTGGCTGCAGCCGTGGCCCGTGGCAGCCTGTAGAATCCAGGTGCACAGAGAGCCCTGCCACCGTCTTACCTCTGGGCTTTGGTGCTTAACACACAACACAGCTGCAGACCCTGCTGGAGGCCGAGGGCTCCAGGTGCTATCTTAGGTGGACACAGCCCTGGGGGCTCCTTCCAGGAGGGGACCCTCAGCCCTGTGCCCCCCACCACTTCAGGCCACACCAGGTTCCCTCTGCAAGGGCCTCGGCTCAGTCGTGTGCACTTCCTCGGAGAGCCTTGGGCTGCCACATCCACCCCGGGCTCTGCCCGTCCTGTTCTGCCCATGGCCCAGCCCGGCCGCTCCTGCTGACCCCTCCTGGACGGGCTGGAGCTGGGCTCCTGCCTTTGCTGCTAACACTGGAGGCGGTGTTCCTAACTGCAGTGTGCTGCTTACACCTCCCCGCGTGGGTAACCAAATTTTTAAGTAGTCAGAGACATATCGAGGTAGTTACATAAAATTATTTTGTTTGGCATTATTTTTCTCACTCGAAGAAACTATATAGGGTTGTTTTTCCTTTAGCTTGTGCTCAAGTCCTCTTGCTGTGTTTTCAGAAGCACTCACATGTTCTTTCTTTTCCTGAGTGAAAAGCAAAGGTCCCAGGGTGTGTGCTGTGGTGCACCACCTGGCTTTGGGGGTCCTGGAGGCAGGCTGCCTAGACTCACAGCCTCGGGACAGTTGCCACGGCCTGTCTTCTCGTTCAGGCCTGCCTCTGACAGCACTCACCACGAGGACATTCCATCCTTCACCCCCTCCTCTGGCACAGGCTACCACTGCGGTGCTGTGCCTTCAGATGGGAGGTGGGCGCAGTGGCCTCCTCCTTCCCTCCAGGACCTGCCCGTGTGAAGACCCCCCGGAGTGCTGAGCTTCAGGGCTGCGTGGAAGGAGTTTTTACTCTCTTTTTCTAGCCTGTATACCAGGCTTTTCCTCACATTGTCAGGTAGAGCACCAGCTTCCCTGACCGCTGCTGCTCGGGGAGGGCTGGGGCTGGCCGGGGGTCCTGTGGAGGAGTACATGGAGGACTCCAGGTACAGCGCAGGAGTCACGGCTTTTGTTTTTTTGACATCGGCCCCCGGTTCTACCAATGACAGGGTGCCCTGGCTGGAGCTGTCATCACACACACCCCTCAGCTCGGAGGCTGTGGGCTCCTCAAAGCTGGAGAAAGAGGCCAAGATTTTTCTGCACACGGAGTGTGGGGATAGGAGCCGGGGCAAGCGCTGGCCCCTCAGCGGTGAGCCCTGCCCACTCTTACCGAGCAAGGTGGGTGGCTCTGGCACGAGTCCCCCAGGGGGACAGCATGGCTACCAGGGAGCTGCAGCGGAGCCCTCCAGCCCTCACCCCAGGCCAGCCCCACCCCGGCCTCTTTGAGAATTCTCAGAACTTTGTACCTTTCCCCTGATTTTTAAACCCTTTTTCTAAACAGACTGACTTTCTTATAAAATGCATTTGGAAACCAGACCTTTGCTACCCACCAATGTCTCTGGGTTTTGTACCAGTCCCTGCTCTCAGGCCACCCTGCCCAGGACCCGGGCCCGCCTCCCCCTCCACACTCAGGATGTCCTGCTCCATCTGGCCGGCTCACTCCGTGTGGCCTGCCTTTGCTGACCGTTTTGGGGTTCCCCGTCGGAGCTACAGGGGCATTTTCTTCCCTAAAACCAACAGTGTCCCACTGACCTCCCCAAGTGTTTGCTGCGTGGCAGATTTCCTGTTCTTGTTCGCAGTTTGCCGACTGAAGAGTGTGGGATTTCCGAGGCCCAGGTGAGCACGTCCATCTCAGGAGGCGTGGAGGGAAAAGACATGTCATGAAGGGTTTTTTTTATGTGACTGATTTTTTTTTTAAATCGATGTTCAAACTAATAAATATTTTTTTATGAAGAGGAAAAATGTGTAGATTACATTTCACATTTTGTATTTTTGTTTGTGTCTGTTTGTATTTTGGTGTTTACAACACCAAAGTGGGAAATACAGTCCATTGGGGATAGTGTTATTTGGGGGTGGGGAGGGGGCAGGGACACCACGATTTTTCTGTCAAGCTCTGGATCCTGACCAGGTTGTACACTGGGGCTCTCTGAGCTTTGGGACACAGGACACTGCCAGGGCTACGTAGGGAACTGACTCAGAAGACGCAGCTTACTGCTTCCAACTTTGCACATCTTCCTCTTTAAAAAACTGAGAAAATGCAAAAACTGGAACTTTTTGCAATATTATAAAAGTAATCTTATTTTAGCTCATTCTGTGACATGTGCGACTCTTAAGAAAGCCATACTTAATGGTGGTGGTTTTTATTTTTTAGATCTTATATTGTGTTTTGTATGCAGCCCTTTTAGAACTACTTGTAGTGAGGGTGCTGTGTGTGCTTTTCTTAAATATTTATTTTTTCAACATGCTTTCAACCTGTCAACAAAAAACACACACAAAAAAGGGCAGTGTTTGAAGATTGTTGATTTTTTTCTGGGGATAATCTATATTATATTGACTTCCTATTACTTATTATAAACCTGTGTTTGTATTGGAGATGTGTCTACTATTGGGGGAAGAGGTTCTCGTAATCGCTCGGTGGGAAATCATGGCTCTGCCGTCCTGCCTCTCTGTGGCCGTGGGTTCACGTGGCCTCTGCGGTGAGTCTCCAAGTTTCTGCCTAGGCGCCTGTGCGTTTCCTTTCTGTGACGGGATTAGCTTAGACATCCTTGCAAAGCGATCACTTTCAATAAATTGGGAAATTGCTGCTCCAGCAGATGCCTCCTGCGTCTCAGATGATCCTTCCTCCGGCCTCACCTGGGGTGGCGGCGGCCGACGGGTGACCCTCGGCCCTCTGTGGGCAGCTGCCAGACTCCACCCACTTGCCCACCACAGGGTCCCAGCCCCACGGCCTTCCTCCCGAGAGGCAGACAAAGCTTCTGGAAAAACCTCAAATCTTTAATTTCTCTCTTCGCCTGGTGCAGCCCAGACGTGAGACACCTGAGCTTCAAAAACATGGTAAAAACAGCCCCAGGGCCCGAGAGCCATTGAGTTAAGTGCGAGTGGGGGAGTCCTCTCTCCAACACCCCTCAAAGTGCATCGGGACTGGCCCCCCAAAGCTGGGCCCATAACACCCTTGATAAATCTACGGGCCGACAGGCGGGAGGGTGGCTGCCCCCAGGGCTCTTGGGGCTAAGGGGACAGCGGTGTGGTTTGGCTTTAGTGCAAAAAGCTGGTTTCTTCAGAGGCACTTTGAGTGGTGGGACCCCTCCCCGACCTGGGGGGGGGGGAGTTCAGGGTCAGCCCCGCCCCCCCACCCCAATTAAAAGCAGACCCTGCAGCTGGTGAAGGCCAGCCCCTGGGGCTGTCCCCCGGCTGTTTCAGCCCCGGGCCTGGAGGGGTTGGGGAGGGAGAGGTGGTAGCTTATGTTCTTGAACGAGCCGGACTTAGTCCAGGAACCGCTGGCAGGCTTTCTTCCAGCGGCAGGCTGTGCACCACAGGTCCCGGCGCTCCATGCCATACACCTTCCGGCACTTCTTTGCGTCGCCGCGGGGCTTCCTGTGCGGGGGGCACAGGACATGGGGTGCTGTGAGACCAGGACCCTCCCCACCTGGTGCCAGCCGCAGGCCCTCGGCCCACACGCACCTCAGGGTGACTCCGATCCTGGAGGACAAGGCGGGTGGGCAGGCTCCGACCTCCGTGGGCTGTGGCTCCAGGCGGGTGGGCGTCAGGCAGCCCTACAGGGAGACACAGCCAGGGCTTCACTCCCCTCCAGAGAGCCCTGAGACCCGCCCCAGCTGCCACCCATGGCCTCACCCACCTGGTAGACACGGTCACTGTGACAGGACTGGGGGTTAGCAACAGTGCTCAGGACAGGGGGCGGGGGCAGGGGCGGGGCAGGCGGCCGCAGGGGACTAGGCAGGGCTGGGGGCTCCAGCAGCTCTGGCAGCTCCAGGCGGGGGAAGGCAGGCGGCATGGAGGCCGTGGGGGACACTGGAGTCAGGCTGGACAGCCCGTCGGTCAGCGTGTCCACACCAACATCCAGCTCTGTGTAGTAGAAGTCCTCCTCACCGTCACTCTGCTCAGGCTCTGCCTGCCTCCTGCGGGAGACACAGCCAGTGGGAGCTGAAGGGGCGGCCTGGCCGGGCCTCACAACCCCAGCCAACCCGCGGGCCCCGCCGCACCCCAGGTGCACCAGGCGGATGTGTCTCTGCATCGCCGACGCCGTGCTCAGCACCTTCCCGCAGTTCTTCCACAGACACTGGAACATGACCTGGGCCGGGCTCTGCAGCAACAGGGGCCAGGGTCAGGCTCAGCCACCACACCCACCCCTCCCTGGGGGCCGCCCCCAAGCTCACCTTCCTTTTTCTCAGGGTGGGCTCCCCGAACAGAAAGTGGGCTGCCTCGGGGGGCAGTGGGGGTGACGGGGTGGACGGAGAGGACTGGTCACTGGCCAGGTCCCAGCCCCAGTCTCCACTGTTGCTGCTGCTGCTGTAGCTGCCTGGTGGCCGCACCAGGGCCTCCTTCCAGGGCTCCAGGCCAGGCTCTGTGGGGACACGGGCCCCCCGCCTTAGAACTTCGGGTGGGTCCAGGGAGTCCCTAATCCTGAGCTGCCCCTGTTCACCAAGTCCGGTGAGACTGGTGGGCAGAGCGTCTTGGAGGAGCTGGCCCCAGGGCTTGGGGAGAAACCCCCCCGGCACAGGAAAGGGTTGGCAGACGTGTGTGGCTAGCCGCGTGGAGGTGAGCAGGTCAGGGAGGCCAGAAGGCCTGGGTCCTGCCGCTTTGGCCTCAGTAGGGGGCACTGAGGGTGCGGGAGTCCATTTTAGAAAGGACTCCCAGGTTTGAGGGCTCTGCTTGCCCCACAGAGGCTGGGTGGCTGTAGGTTCTGAGCCCTGTCCCCACCCACACCCCTAAATGCAGACATCTGAGTCTTACCTGGGCTGAAGGCTACAACTGGGGCCCCCAGAAGGAGAGGGCTGGTGGACAGGCTTGTAAGGGCAGCGGCAGCCATGACCTCGTCCAGCCGGGCTTTTCCTGGGGTGGCTCTGGAGGAGATGGGGGCGGGGTGCGGGTGACCCAGCCAGAGCTCTGGGCCCCTCCCCTGGTCGGTCCACGTGCAGGCCTGGGCACGCGTGCACACCAGGCTCCCCACTCCCAGCCCTGGGCATGAGGCCTGGCTCCTCCCCCAGCTCAGGTTGCAGAGAGAGCTGAAAGCCACCCGGAGCCGCCAGGAGCAGGGCCAGGGTCTCCTGAAGCCTGAGTTCTCCACATCGCGGGCTTGGCTCCACTGTGGTTCCTTCAGACACTGGGGCTGGGCAGGGGTCTGAAGCCCTGGCAGAGGGGCGGGCCAGGCCCAGGCCTCCCCCCATCACACATTAACCAGGGTTGTGCAACTGCAGCTGTGGGCCTCACGCCAGGCCTGGGAGGTGGGAGTGGCCAGCAGCCGGCAGCAGCCAGGGGGAGACTGGGCTGGAAGCACGGGCAGCTCCCCAGGCCCCAGCGAGCCAGGCCAGGGCCCGCCCCTGCCCTGGCAGCCAGACCGAGGTGTCCGGCCTGGCAGGGGTTGGGAGGTGGCGGTCAGGAGCCCCAGGGATTCCTGGACAGTCGCCCCATGCCGACCGCGCAGCCTCTTCTGCACAGAGACGCACAGCCACCCCCTCCGGGTTCTGAGCTCTAGCCCCGAGGAACTGCGGTGGAGGGAGGTGTAGGGACTCCCAGTCATCGATCATTTCTGCTCAGCTCCTCCAGGGCTGAAGAGCTTGGGGGTGGCTGGTAATTACAAATCTGGGGCCCTGACCTGGCCTCCGTCGGGGCCGGTGTCTCCGCACCCCACCCACCGCCCCTGCGCACACCGAGTCCCGAGGCACCGGGCCTCCCGCTCACCTCTGCGCTGGGACGGGGATGTGCGCCGACGGAGTCCGGGGCCCCGCCGCCGCCCCCGTCCACGTCCGGGGGGCCCCCAGGTCCGAGGCCCGCGGCTCCGACTCCTGCGGCCGCGCGAACTCCAAGCCCGCGAAGCCGCCGCCCACGGAAGAGCCCTGCGGATGGGGAGGGGGCAGACTCAGCGGAGGCGGTGGCCGGGGGAGGGGGGTCCCTCAACCTCCGCCGCGGATCCGCTCGGCGCCCGCCTCGAAAACCGGCTGCGGCCGGTGTGGACGGCGCGGCCCCGCCCCCGGCCCCGCCCCCAGCCCGGCGCGGCGGGAAGGGCTCCCCGGCCGCCCGGCGCAGCCCCGGCGGGACCCACGGACACGCGCGAACCGACGCGGCCGCCCTCCCCGCTGCCCCGCCCCCGGGGGCCCGAAGTTTGGGCAGCACTGACGCCATCTTTGCAGCGAGAGAAACTTGGTCGGCGCCCCCGCCCACCGGCGCCCGGTACCTGCGGCGGCGTGGGCACCGTCACGGGCGCGGCGCGCGGCCCCGGACCCTCTGCGCGCAGCCACGGAGCCTCGGCCCGCAGCGCACTGGGGTCCCGGCCGGCGGCGCGGGGCGGGGGGCGCTCCATGGCCGGCCGGCCGGGCGCCGAGGCTGCAGCGGCGAGGGCTGACTCTCAGGACGCGGCCCCGGGCCGGGCCGGGCTGGCCGGGCCGCCGACCCCCGCCCTGGATCCGGCCGCCGCCCGCGCCGCGCCGCCCGGAGGCTGCCCGGCCCGCCCCGCCCCGTCTCGTCCCGCCCCGCCCCGCCCCGCCCCGCCCCGCCCCGTCCCGTCCCGGCGCGCGCATTGGCCGCGCGGCGTCCACACCGCAGGCGGGCGGGCTCGGCCGGCCGCGCTCCCGCCGGCCAGCGCTTCGAGGCCCCGCCCCGGGCCCGCCCCCTCCGGGTCGCTCCCGCGCTGGCCTAGGGAGGGAGGCCCGGCCCGGCACAGCTCCGAGGCCTCCGCCCACCCCGCGCGCCCGCGCGCCCCGCCGGGGAGGGCCTGTTCCCCACGGGCGCGCTCGCAGAGCTGCCAGAGCCGGGGAAGGGGCCGCGATTGCTTGGCGGGCTTCCCGGCAGCAGGTTACTCTTTAACGCTCGACTGCCCACCTCCCCCACCCCTTATGTAACACCAGGCTGGGTGGCGGAGCCCTCCCGTGGAGTCCAGGGTCCAAGTCCCACCCGGGGACGGCCACCCTGCCGGCTGCGCTGCCCCCTGGGAGTGGCTGGGACCCCGTGCCCGCACTGACCGAGAGTCTGGCCGGCAGGAGCACCGCCTCGGCTAGGCCCGGGCGCCCCGGGGGCAGCCAGTCCCCCAAGGCCAGAGGGGACAGCTCCAAGCCTTCCAGAGAAGCCCCCCGCCCCAACCCGCCCAGCTTTCAAGAAGAGCAGGCTGCGAGGCTGGCCGCTTTCATCCTGCGCTGGCGCTTTATTTAGACGCGGGCCTTCTCTGGAGCCCGGGGAGGCCGCGGCTGTCAGAGCGGCCAGGACCTCACGGACCTCACGGGCTGGCAGCCCGGGGACCTGGGACTGGCGCTGTCAGCTGTGAGGCGGGGCGGGGCGGGGGACGGGCCTCACTCTGGAGGAAGGAGCACAGGTCCTTGAGTGTTCAGGGCAGGGAGGGGTCTCCAGCCCCTCCCTAGGCTGGGGCAGCTGGAAGCAGGGGGCGTCCGAGCCCCGCACGTGCTGCTCCTGCCAGCAGGGTCCCCCAGCTCCCGGATGCTCTCATACACGTTTTCCAGGGGGCCGCTGTCCACATCCAGGGCCCTGAGCGGGAGGGTCTGGTAGGCCAGGTCACTCGCCAGGGCCAGAATCGCTCCCTGGCCCTTGGGGTCCAGCGGGTCTGTGGTGGGTCCTGGGTCCCTCCTTTTAGGCTTGCAGACCCTGGAGTACAGGACGTCCACCTGGAGACAGGAAGCCAACCCGAGGAGGGGTCAGCACCATCCAACCTGCTGAGGACCTGCCGGCCCCACCCACGGTGCCCTACCCTGGCCCACATTACCTGAGCGGCCGGGGTCACCTCAGTCTTCCCCTGCTGTGGCTCTTGGGGACTGCGATGGGTCCCTTTGCGCTTCTGGACGCGGGCATACTCGGCCACCACAGGGCTGGCCGCCAGGCTGACCCCGGGAAGGGCCGCCAGCCCCACGTTGGAATAGGTGGCCTCGAGGCCAGCGCACCCTGCGGTGGCTGCAGCTGCCGGCAGAGCCCGGGGCAGCTCCTGGTGTGGGAAGGCAGAGGGGGCTGCCTGCGGTCCGGTGATGTCCCTGGACACCTCCAGCCAGTGTGGGCGCAGGAGATCCATGCTGGCAGGCCGCAGGGCTGGGGGTGGGGTCAGGGCAGAGTTCACTCCGGGCAGGGGGCAGGAGCGGGTCTGGCCCAGGGGTTGGCACGCTGCACAGTAAGCCCCGCCCGGCCACCCCCGCCCCGCCCTCTGCTCACCCCTGCTGCTGCGCGGGCCCCGGTGCAGCTCGTGCAGTCTGGTGTCCGACTTGCTGAGGGAGCAGAGGTGGGTCCGCCTCAGTAGGGACTGGGGGCGAGGAAGGCTGGTCGGTCCCCTGCGGACCCCACCCTGGTCCCCGGGACAGCCTGGCACTCACCGCTTCCGCCGCCGTCGCACTGCCCTGCAGCCTCGCCCGCTGCCTCCGCGCCCTCTTCCTGGGGGCTACAGCGTCCTCGGGCCTTGGGGGTAGAGGTGGGGGGTGGGGGGCGGGGTCGTCAGCCTCGGGTCCAAGGCCCGGTGCAGGCGCGCGTGCCGAGCTGGGTGCGCGGACCTGCCTCCAGCCCCTTCCCGCGCTGGGCTGTGAATGGCAGCCGCAGCGAGGCCCCAGACAGAACGCGGCTGAGGGACCTACCTGCGGCAGGCTGTGCACAGCGCCCACAGCGAGAGGAGCAGGGCGCAGCACCCTAGAACCCAGAGGGCAGGAGGGGCCCAGGACACTGGCAGCCCCATCCTGTGAAGCCGAGGCCCTGGGGGCAGAAGAAAGGGGCGCTGGGGGCTGGCCAAGGGGACCTGCGCCACCTGGCAGCCCCAAATCTGCACCTCCCGCGGCTGCGGGGCTCCTGCGTCTCCCGTTCCAGCTCTGACTCAGCACAGGAAGCCCCAAGGCCTGGCAGTCCCTCCCTCCCAGAGGTGCCCACCTTCTGGCGGGGGCTCCCGGTGAGGTGAACTAGGGCTGCTCTGCCTGGCCCCTCCGTGTCCCTGCGGGTGACCACGGTAACGCCCAGCACGGCCATGAGGAGGGGCAGGACAGCTGTGGCCACCATAGCCCAGATAGTAACCAGCATCGGGGGAGCCCCTGGGTGTGCGCCACAGGCCACAGACTCCACCTGCAGCCACCCTCTGCCCAGACATCGTCTCCTGTGTCAGGTAGTGCCCCCAAGCCGCTGCGGAGCCCAGAACTGGGAAGAGCTGGAGGCTGGTCAGCAGCAGGGACCCTGCACCCGGAGGAGCTGGAGGCTGGGTCAGCAGGCAGCAGCAGCTGCTGGGGGTGCTGATGCCCCCACCCCACTTCTCTCTGGCTCTTCTTGTCTGCCAGTGTCTCTGCCAGAGAGGATCTGTCCCCTTCTTGGGGATCTTAGCAGAACTTCTCGGGGTGGGGGATGCCTTACAAACAGCACAGTCCAGCAGCAGAGAGACAGAAGCTGGGGGGTAAGGGGTGGTCTCTGGAGTTTGGGGCCAGTCTGCTCAGACCCAGGGAGTGGGCTTCAGCCTGGCTGACTGACCCAGCTGCAGCCACATCCCAAGGCCTCCCAGACCCCAGCTGCCCCCCAGGAGGGCACTTACCAAGCCCACGGCCAGGGGTCCTCAGCTCTGTCTGGGGCAGGCCAGGAAGGTCTTTGTGCAGCCCTCGGCTGAGCTCCCCACCTCATCACTTCCTGCTCCTGTCACCAAGCGCCTCCCCTGAGCCTCCCACCCTGGGCAGCAGCCACCACCGCAGCCTCACCCACCTGCTGCGCCCCGCCCGAAGCCTAGATGAAACGTGTGCGCCTCTAGCCCGCACTGTTCTGACAGCCTAACTCACAACCCCTCCACACACGAAGACGTGAGCAGAGCTGGCACAGAACCCCCAAACCCACAGGGCCAGGTCCGCCTGCCTCACCAAGAGTGCCCCACGTGGTGGGCCACAGTCCTCCCGCCCATCTCGCCCGCTGGAGCAGCACTGAGCTCCACCCATCTGTGAGTGTCAGGCAGCCTGGCGGGCACCCTGGCCTCCGATCTGCCTTGGTCAGAGAAGGGAAAGAAGGGAGAATGCCGGCCTCCTAGGCCCCTCCAGCCCAGCCCGTCTCTCACCACAGCCCTGCACAGACCCTTCTCTCCCCAGAGACCCTGCAGCCAGCTGATCTCCACTGAATGACACTGTGATGAAATCACTTTAATGTCCTTGCCAAGGAAATGCCCAAGACACTGGCAGGTGGGCAAGTAAGTGTCCAGATGGGACCCCGCAGCTCTGTCTCCACTCAGCAGTGTCCGCACGCCCCAGGCCAGCAGGCCAGCCCCTCCTCGGGCAACACTGGTCTTCCTGAGGGCAGCCCGTGCTGGGGTCCCACGCTTCATCCACAGTGCTTGTGGGGTCTCTAGAACTCAGTCATCTTCTTGTGGGTGTCTGCCTTCCTCTGCTCCTGCTGCAGGCCGGCTTCCTGAGCCCGGAGCTGCCCCAGCTGGCGCTGGGCTCCTGCCAGCTTCTCCTGCAGCTGGGCTGACGCCACGCTATGCCTGCGGAGGGGCTCACCAGTCAGCATGGGGTCCTGGGCCATGCCACCAACCCCAGTCTGCCGTACCCACTGCCTGTGTGCCCGCTGCCCGTCCTCCAACATGCAGACCCCTCCTGGACTCAGCCCGCTATGCTTGGGTCAGGTGACCTCCAGCATGTATCCCGGGGGCAGGGCCACCCTGGGTCGCCCTTTGCCCTGAGCTGGGCCCCACACGTACCGGCCAGCGTTGCGGGCGAGAGCCTCCTGGATGCTCCTGATGTCCCGCTGGGTTCGCTCGATCTTCTCCTCGGTCTGGAAGAGCCGCAGGCTCAGGGCCCGCTTGGCACTCTTGCTGGCATGGTACATGTCCTTGCTCCTCCTCCCTGCTGGGGCCGCCCCGGCCTCTAGGGCCCCAGGAGCCTGACCTTGCAGCTTTTCATTGAGGAAGTCAAACACATTCCGAGGGGCTGGGCGGCCCCCAGGCCTGGCCCCTCTTCCCCGGCACCTGGGGGGCTTGTTGGTGCCAGCCTTGCCAACCCTGGTCTGCTTCTGCAGGGTCTCTACACACTGGTCCAGCGACTTCCCTCGAGGCAACACCACAGCATGGATGGGCTCCACCCGGCCTTCTGCGTGTCGGCCCAAACCTGCGGAGGCACAGGGATGGCAGTGCTGTGGCCGCGGGACCCCGGGAATCTGAGGAGCACGGGGATGGCAGTGCTGTGGCCGCGGGACCCCGGGAATCTGAGGAGCACGGGGATGGCAGTGCTGTGGCTGCGGGACCCCGGGAACCTGATGGCTGCTGGACCTGGGCTGTGCTGCAGCAGCCTGCCCACTTCTCCAGGGCAGCTTGTACTCACCCTTGCCAAACTCATAGCCCATCTTGGTGAGGAGTCTGGAGCCTATACCTCGCGTGTGCACCTCCCAGCCAGCAAAGGCAGAGCTGCAGGTCCCAGAGTCCACAGCATCCGACCCCACCACTGCAAGAGACGGACAGAGGGCAGAGGACTGTGCAGAGTCCACGGCGTCCGACCCCACCACTGCAAGAGATGGACAGAGGGCAGTGGCCCAGCCAGGCCAGAGGATTGTGCATGGTGACCCAGGCTTTGACCAATGAGCTCAGATCCTGGGCAGAGCCATGACACCCCACCTCTTGGGCTCCGTGCTCTCGTCACCGAGGCTGCTGTGGGCATGTGACACCAGGCAGAGTGCATGGCAGTCCCCACGGCCTGCTGCACCGTGGTCCCTCCTCCACAGCCCTCTCCTGCCCCTGCCCTTCTCCACCTTCGCGAGGCTGTGAGCGCCTCACCTGCCCTCACAGAGTCCTTGGTTCAGTCCTCCTTCACCAGGGACATGGGGCTTCAGAAACCACCATCACTGATCCCTGGGTACACCTCCAACATGCAGACCCCTCCTGGACTCAGCCTGCCATGCTTGGGTCAGGTGACCTCCCACATATATACACACACACGCACACGCATACACACACCCCTCTGGAGAGCTGGACACTGCCCACCAGTTCCCATTCCCAAAACTTCCATGCTGGCTGTCTGGACACAACCTCTGTCTGCCAGGATCCCAGGCACCCAGGTCCCAAGTCTGAGAAACCATGCAGAGGAGCTGCCCCTCCTGCACTCCAGGCCCCATCAGTTGGTCATTTTCTGTGACTTCCTCGGCAACTCCGGGCCCCTTCTCTCCCATGGCCACAGCCACGACCATGGCCTCCCATCAATGAGACTGTAGCTGTTGCACCCACACTCCTTGAAGATAAAGGCCGCCACGGATCTACCCCTACCCACACGGCCTCCTCAGGCACAGGTGGCACCCTCGCCGCAGTCACACACTCTCCAATAGTTTGGTTAGATGGTTGGTGCCCTCACCAGCCAGGAGCCTCTCAGGGTGACCCCACCTTCCTGGCTCCTGGGCTCCGCAGCTGCTGCCATACCTCTGGCATAGCTGGAGTCACCCGTACCGTCGCTGTCTGAGTCGGACTCTGTGGCCTCTGTGCGCAGTGGGGGCAGGATGCCGTCCCCCTCCACCACGGCCTCCCTCAGCAGCAGCGAGTCAAACTTGACTGTGTAGTAGCCGTTGTCCACATCTGGGGGCAGAGACAAGCTGCAGATCAGAATCCTTGACAGCAGGTGCCACTGATGGGAACCACCCTGGACATGAGGAGCAAGGCAGGGCAGAGGCTGAGGGTAGGTGTGCTCATTTCGGGCCCAGAGCCAGAGTCCCGACACTCAACCCAAAGGAAGCAGGGAGCAGCCACACAGTGACAACACACGTGGGGCCTGGGAGGGTGTTCCCGGGAGGCCCCCACGGCCAGCCTCACCGGTGATGCGTGCTGCGTGCCAGAGGCCATCCTGGTGCTTGGCCAGACACGCAGAGCCGGCCTGCAGGGAGCTCAGGTCTGGGTCCTGGAAGGGGCGCAGCTCATCCAGAGAGACCACCTGCCCATGGGAGAACCTGCAGACAGAGCCGTAAGGGGCAGGGCTCAGACATGGGCCACCAGGGGCAAACAAACCCAGGAGCACTGACCCATCCGCCTGGGCACTGTCCTGAGGGAGACAGACACACACGTGTGCGTATACATACTCATGCACACACATACACACGCATATACACACACGCACACATACACTCACGCACACATACACACGCACACACACACATATGCACATATACACACACGCACAGATACACGCACACACACATGCACATATATACACACGTGTGCATATACATGCAGACATATACACATGTATACACACCACATGCATATACACCCGTACACATACACGCATATGCACACGCGCATATACACATGTACACACATACACATGCACTCACACAGGCATACACATACACACGTACACATACGCATAAACATGCACTCACATGCATACACACATACACATATGTACACACAAACAGGCATACACATATACAGACATACACATACACACACACAAGTACACATGTATACACATGCATACACACGCAAACACACGCATACACACATGTACACACATGCACATGCATATTAACACACACGTACTCACACGTCATACACATACATAGAGACCCTGACACGTGTATAAACATGCACTCACACATGAACTCATGCAAATACAGATGCAGTCATACATGGATATACGCACACGCCATCTCACCCACACGCGCACACGTGCCCTCACCCACACGCACACACACGCGCCCTCACCCACAGATGCGCACACAAGCACCCTTACCTACACACATGCGCACACATCTCTCACCCACACGCACACACAGGCCCTCGCGCACACACATGTGCACACACACCCTTACACATGCACACACACACCTCACCCACACACGTGCACACACACATGCCCTCACCCACACACATGCGACCTCTCATCCACACACGTGCACGCACACATGCACCCGCACCCACACATGCACACAGATGCACCCACAACCACACATGCACACACATATGCACTGTCACCCACACGCGCACACACATGCACCCTCACGTGCAGACTGTCACATGCACTCACACTCATATATGCATATACACATACATGCACACACGGCATGCATATACACACATGCATACACACTCACACTTCCATACACACATAGTCTCTTGGTATCCATGGGAAACCCCCTGAGCAAACCAAAATCCAAGGATGCTCAAGTCCCTTATATATAATGACATAGTGTTTGCATATAACCTATGCACATCTTCCCATGTACTTTAAATCATCCCTAGATTACTTGCAGTACCTAATACGATGTAAATGCTATGTAAACAGTTGTTATACAGTGTACAGACGCAGCCATCCTTTTCTTCCCCAATTATTTTCGACTCGAGATTGGTTGAAATGATGGATATGGAACCTGCAGATACCAAGGGCCAACTGTACACTTTACACATGTATGCACACACACACAATCTCACACACACAAAGGGCCAACTGTACACTTTACACACGTATGCACAATCACACACACAAGGGCCAACTGTACACTTTACACACGTATGCACACACACACCAAGGGCCAATTGTACACTTTACACACGTATGCACATGCACACATACATACACACACCAAGAGCCAACTGTACACTTTACACACGTATGCACACACACAATCACACACACCAAGGGCCAATTGTACACTTTACACACGTATGCACATGCACACATACACACCAAGGGCCAACTGTACACTTTACACATGTATGCACATGCACACATACACACACACCAAGGGCCAACTGTACACTTTACACACGTATGCACATACACAATCTCACACTCACACACACCAAGGGCCAACTGTACACTTTACACATGTATGCACATGCACACACACACACACAGTCTCACACACATCACACACACAGACACCCGCATTCTCTCTCAGGATGGACTTGGCTGCTCCAGAATATGCCCCGTGTGTCCCATCGCCTCTGCTGGAGTCACAGTGTGGCAGCAGCCTTCTGACAGCAGCTCCCACAGCCTCACTACTGCACAGGAGGCCACAGCACCAGTGCATCAAGGCAGATGTGCTGGGGGTGTGTATGTGCATGACTGAGTCCTCCCCCAAACTAGGAGAACCTGCTTATGAAATAGTGATGCCTTGACTTTTAGGCATCAGTGAACCAGTAAAATTAAAACCAAAACCGAGACACACACACACACACAGAGAGAGAGAGAGAGAGAGAGAATGAAGAGGAAACGTGGGGACAGACAGAACTGCAATCTTCAACTTTGCCAAATAAAGACATGAAAAACCAACCGCCATCCACTGCTGCCATGCCATCGTTTCAAAAAGGAAGTTCTTTCAACCCCACAAAAGCAACTGAGGGGCCAGGTGCAGTGGCTCACGCCTGTAATCCCAGCACTTTGGGAGGCCGAGGCGGGTGGATCACGAGGTCAGGAGTTCGAGACCATCCTGGCTAACACGGTGAAACCCGTCTCTACTAAAAATACAAAAATTAGCCGGGCGTGGTGGCGCGTGCCTATAGTCCCACCTACTCGGGAGGCTGAGGCACAAGAATCGCTTGAACCCGGGAGGCGGAGGTTGCAGTGAGCAGAGATTGTGTCACTGCACTCCAGCCTGGAAGACAGAGTGAGACTGTCTCAAAAAAACAAAAAAGGAGCAACTGAGGACAGGCCTTCAGCCCGTGATATGGAGCCAAGGCTGTCTTTCCAGTAGGAACGGGTGGGTGGAGCAGAGTGAGGTGGAACAGGGATTTTGTCTCATGCGTAGACAAAGGTGGCCTCGTACACCTCCCCAGGCCAGGATTTTGGGCGGTTCCTTCTAGTGCCTACTGTTCTTAGGCACACAGGGCCCTGCCAATGACTGGGGGCGCCAGGGGCTACAGGACTGTGCCTCAAATGCACTGCAGCAGAGACTGGCTGAAAGGAGACTGAGAACATGTTCAAAAAGAGAGGGTTAAACCCAGAGTGAATTCGATTAAATACGCCCCTTCAGCACACCCACACCATCATTAGTAAAACCTCTTCTAGAATATTTGACAATATTAAACGCCTTGAAATTTGTAAACTCTTTAACCCAGAAAGTGCTTCTATTATTTTGTGTGTGTGTGTGTGTGCAGTAGAGTCTTGCTCTCTTGCCCAGGCTGAAGTGCATGGTAGGATCACAGCTCACTGCAACCTTGACCTCCTGGGCTCAAGCAATCCTCTTGCCTCAGCCTCCCAAGTGGCTGGGACTACGGGAGTGTGCCACCATGCCAGCTAATTTTTGAATCTTTTTGTTGAGACAAGGTCTTGTCATGTTGGCCAGGCTGGTCTTGAACTCCTAGGCTCATGTAATCCTTCCGCCTCAGCGACATGATTTTTAAGGAGAATGTATGTAAAGATTTGGCCACAAGGATATTAACCAAATATGAAAAACTTGGAAATAACCTAAATTTCTAACCATGGAGAGAAGTTAATGGCATATCCATGAAGTTAACTGAAAACCAAGAGAACAGGCAAATCGATCAATGGAGCAAAAGAGAGCCTCCAGGAAGAGCCCCCCCTCACAAAGAAAGCCTCATGTGGCAGAGGAAGCATCACAGATGGGGTGCAAGGAGAAAGACGATGCATTTCACAAGAGAAAATTAAAAACTGGGTTTTCATACATAAAAGATCCCAACCCAATCACCTACCTCACAGCATTGACAGAAATACATTCCAGAATTAGTAAAGACTTAACCCTGAAAACAAACAACATCTAAAACTAAAAGAAGCTTCTGAGTTCCAGCCACACTCAAGTAGAGAGGTCGTTGAATCGAATATGGGCCGGGAGCGGTGGCTCATGCCTGTAATCCCAGCACTTTGGGAGGCTGAGGTAGGCGGATCACTTGAGGTCAGGAGTTTGAGACCAGCCTGGCCAACGTGGTGAAACCCCGCCTCTACCAAAAATTTAAAAATGAGCCGGTGTGGGCCGGGCGCGGTGGCTCACGCCTGTAATCCCAGCACTTTGGGAGGCCGAGGCGGGTGGATCACGAGGTCAGGAGATCGAGACCATCCTGGCTAACACGGTGAAACCCCGTCTCTAATAAAAATACAAAAAATTAGCCGGACGTCGTGGCGGGTGCCTGTAGTCCCAGCTACTCGGGAGGCTGAGGCAGGAGAATGGCGTGAACCCAGGAGGCGGAGCTTGCAGTGAGCCGAGATTGCGCCACTGCACTCCAGCCTGGGCAACAGAGCGAGACTCCGTCTCAAAAAAAAAAAAAAAAAAAAATGAGCCGGTGTGATGGCGTGCGCCTATAATTATGCCACTCGGGAGGCCGAGGCAGGAGAATCGCTTGAACCCAAAAGGCAGAGGTTGCAGTGAGCCGAGATCGCACCACTGCACTTCAGCCTGGGTGACGAAGTGAGACTCCATCTCAAAAAAAAAAAAAAAAAAGAAAAAAAGAAAAAATCTAAAACTAGACAAAATTATCAAAACTCACTGATTTAGAACTTTTCAGAGTTCTGGAAACTGACCAAAGCTGAGAACTCACTGAGAAGAGATTCTTCTTGAAAAATGTTGGGCCTTGGGCCAGAATACTGGGAAGTCTACAGCCTTTGCACCTGGGGCTGCCCCTGGCTCCTACTCCTGAGTCAGCAAATCTGAGTGATTTACCAGGTCAAGGCTGGCTGCAAAAACCAGCAGCAGCAGAGGTGGATGTGGGACAGAAGGCAAAACCCAGGCCTCGTAGTTAAAAGTGGTGACTCGATAAACACTTACAAAGAAAACTGACAGCCCTGATCATTTGGGGCTGTGATCCCAGCTGGAGTGAGCACTGGGCCAGCCAGATACTTAACAGGAAGACTCTGAAAATGAGAGAGCCACAGAAGGGCTCAGCTCTCCCAGGAAGGGCCTGGCTCTTGAGGAAACCACTGCAGGTGTTGGGAGCTCCAAGAGAGGCCAGGGTAAAGTGAAAGCAAAGAGAGAGGGGCTGGCTGAACTCACAACGTGCTCTGAAACCACATGGTGTGGTGGGGAGCCTTTTGGGTTAGGAGTGTTTGAGCACACCCTCTTGCCCAAATCCCTGGCTGACCACTACCATATGCAAACACAGAAGCAACTGCTAGGAAGCCAGACTAAAAAATAGAATTTAAGGCCGTGCGTGGTGGCTCACACCTGTAATCCGAGCACTTTGAGAGGCCGAGGTGGGCGGATCACAAGGTCAGGAGATCGAGACCATCCTGGCTAACACGGTTAAACCTCATCTCTACTAAAAATACAAAAAATTAGCCAGGCATGGTGGCACACATCTGTAATCCCAGCTACTTGGGAGGCTGAGGCAGGAGAATTGCTTGAACTCAGGAGGTGGAGGTTGCAGTGAGCTGAGATGGCGCCACTGGCACTCCAGCCTGGGCAATACAGCAAGACTCCATCTCAAAAAAAAAAAAAAAGAATTTAAAAATCTGAGCAGAGATATCAGAGGCTGCAGGGGTGGGTGGGCAGGTTTTGCAGTTTAAGTCCAAACAACTTAACTAAAACAAACAGAACACAAGACTCAGGAAAACAACTCAGAATCCAGACATAGATCATCTGAAATGTCCAGTATTCAACAAAAAAAATTATAAGACAGGTAAACAGGAAACCATGATCCATATTTAGGAAAAAAAGCAGTTGATACAATCTGACTCTGAGTGGGCCCAGATGTTGAGTTTAGCAAAGACTTCAAAGCAGCTACTATAAGTATGTTCAAATAATTAAATGAAAATATGATGGCAATGATTCAGGAAATAGGGAATCCTTTTTTTTTTTTTTTTTTTTTTTGAGACCGAGTCCCACTCTGTCACCCAGGCTGGAGTGCAGTGGCATGATCTCAGCTCAATGCACCTCCATCTCCCAAGTTCAAGCAATTCTCAGGCCTCAGTCTCTGGAGTAGCTGGGACTACAGGTGTGAGCTACTACGCCCATCTAACTTTTATATTTTTAGTAGAGATGGGGTTTCACCATGTGCCTCACCTGAGGTCAAATGTTCAAAACCAGCCTGACCAATATTGAGAAACCCCGTCTCTACTAAAAATACAAAAATTAGCCAGGCGTGGTGTCATGAGCCTGTACTCCCTGCTACTTGGGAGGCTAAAACAGGAGAACTGCTTGAACCCAGGAGGCAGAGGGTTGCAGTGAGCCGAGATGGCACCACTGCACTCCAGCCTGGGCAACAGAGGCAGACTCTGTCTAAAAAAAAAAAGAAAAAAAAAATCAAATGGAAATTCCAGAGTTAAAAAGGACAATCACTGAAAGGACATTTTTAGTGAATGTAGTGGGGAGGGCAGGATGAACAGGTAAAGTACAGAGAATGAGGTTGTGAAGCTTCTCTGTCTGATACCACAATAGTAGATGCCTGTCATTATACATGTGTCAAAGTCCATAGAATGTACATCACCAAGAGTTAGCCCTAATGTAAACTATGGACCTTGGGTGACAATGATGGGTCTGTGTAGGTTTATGGATTGTAATAAACATACCAGTCTGGTGAGGGAGCATGGTGGTGTTGTGGGGAGGGGCTGTTGCATGTGTGGGGGTCTGGAGCATATGTGAAATCTCTGTATCCTCCACTCAATTTTGTTGTGAACCTAAAACTACTCTAAAAACTAAAGCCATGGTCAGGAGCAGTGGCTCATGCCTGTAATCCCTGGACTTTGGGAGGCCGAGGTGGGCAGATCACCTGAAGTCAGGAGTTCAAGACCAGCCTGGCCAACATGGTGAAATCCTGTCTCTACTAAAACTACAAAAATTATTTAGCCAGGTGTGGTGGAGGGTGCCTGCAGTCCCAGCTACTGGGGAGGCTGAGGCACAAGAATCGCTTGAGCCTGGGAGGCAGAGGTTGCAGTGAGCTGAGATTGCACCATTGCACTTCAGCCTGGGCGACAGAGCAAGACTCCATCTCAAAAACAAACAAACAAACAAACAAACAAAAAGCCTATTAAAAAAAAATTCAAGGCCGGGCTCATGCCTGTAATCCCAGCACTTTGAGAGGCCTAGGCGGGCGGATCACCTGAGGTCAGGACCAGCCTGGCCAACATGGTGAAACCCTGTCTCTACTAAAAATACAAAAAAATTAGCTGGGCATGATGGCGGGCGCCTATCATCTCAGCTACTTGGGAGGGTGAGGCAGGAGAATCACTTGAACCTGAGAGGTGGAGGTTGCAGTGAGCCAAGATCGCGCCATTGCACTCCAGCCTGGGCGACAGAGTGAGACTCCAACTCAAAAAAAAAAAAAAAATTAATTAGATGTACTCAACGGCAGATTTGAGATGGCAGAAGAAAAAAATTCATTAAAAATTATCCTGGCCGGGTGCAGTGGCTCACGACTGTAATCCTAGTACTTTGGGAGGCTGAGGCAGGTGGTTCACCTGAGGTCCGGAGTTCAACACCAGCCTTGCCAACATGGTGAAACCTCGTCTCTACTATAAATACAAAAATTAGCTGGGCATGGTGGTGGCACACTCCGGTAGTCCCAGCTACTCAGGAGGCTGAGGCAGGAGAATTGCTTGAACCTGGAAGGTGGAGGTTGCAGTGAGCTGAAATCGCGCCACTGCACTCCAGCCTCAGCAACAAAAGCAAAACTCCGTCTCAAAAAATTAAAAAATAAATAAATGAATAAATAAATAATCCAGTTTGAGGAATAAGGAGAAAAAAGGTTGGAAAAAAAAAAAAAAGCTTTAGAGAACGCACACCAACATACATGCAGTGGTACTCCCAAAAGGAGATGAGAGAGAGGCAGGAAAAAAATTTGTTGAAATGATGAGTAAAAACTCTCCAAATTTGGTAAAATAAAACAAAACATTAATCTATGAATCTAAGAAGCTTACTGAAGCCCAAATACGATGCACACCAAGAGATCCACACCTAGATACATCACAAACTACTAAAGGCCAAAGAAAAAGAGAAAATCTTGAAAACATCAAGAGAAAAAAAAGATAATTCTTCAAGTACAAAGGGACAATTTGACAGATGACTTCTCATCAGAAACAATGGAACCCAGAAGGTAGCATGATGACACTTTTAAACACTGAAAAGAACGATCAATTAATAATTCTATAGCCAGCTAAACTATCCTTCAAAAATGAAGCTGAAATAAAGACATTCCCAAATAAACACTGAATTGGTTGCTAGCAAGCCTGTCCTACAAGAAATTCTAGCTGGGCGCGGTGGCTCACGCCTGTAATCCCAGCACTTTGGGAGGCCGAGGCGGGCAGATCACGAGGTCAGGAGATCGAGACCATCCTGGCTAACACGGTGAAACCCCATCTCTCCTAAAAATACAAAAAATTAGGTGGGCGTGGTGGCAGGCGCCTGTAATCCCAGCTACTCGGGAGGCTGAGGCAGGAGAATGGCGTGAACCCAGGAGGCAGAGCTTGCAGTGAGCCGAGATCGTGCCACTGCACTCCAGCCTGGGAAACAAGAGCGAGACCCCATCTCAAAAAAAAAAAAAAAAAAAAAAGAAAGAAATTCTAAATGGGCTGGGCGTGGTGGCTCATGGTAATCCCAGCATTTTGGGAGGCCAGGACAGGCAGATCATGAGGTCATGAATTCGAGACCAGCCTGGCCAACATAGTGAAACTCTGTCTCTACTAAAAATACCAAAAAAATTGGCTGGGTGTGGTGGCAGGTGCCTGCAGTCTCAGCTACTTGGGAGGCTGAGGCAGGAAAATCACTCTAACCAGGGAGGCAGAGGTTGCAGTGATCTGAGACTGCACCATTGCACTCCAGCCTGGGCAACACAGTGAGACTTTGTCTCAAAAAAAAAAAAAAATTCTAAATGAAGTTCTTCAGACTAAAAGGAAATGACACTAGACAGTAACTCAAATTCACAGGAAAGAAAAAGGGGCAAAAAAAAGAAAGGTAAAATATGGATGATACAAAAAAACTACAAGTATACTTTTTTTCTCTTTGAATTTCTTTCTTTTTTAAATAGAGATGGAGTCTCGCTATGTTGCCCAGGCTGGTGTTGAACTCCTGGCCTCAAGTGATCCTCCTGCCTCGGCCTCCCAAGGCTTTGGGATTACAGGCATGAACCACAGTGTCCAGATCTTAATTTCTTTTCTTTTCTTTTCTTTTTTTTTTTTTTTAAGGCAGAGTCTCGCTCTGTCGTCTAGGCTGTAATGCAGTGGTGCGATCTTGCTCACTGCAACCTCCGCTTCCCAGGTTCAAGCGATTCTCTTGCCTCAGCCGCCCGAGTAGCTGGGATTACAGACACCCACCACCACACCTGGCTACTTTTTGTATTTTTAGTAGAGACGGGGTTTCACCATGTTGGCCAGGCTGGTCTTAAACTCCTGACATCCAGTGATCCACTCACCTCAGCCTCCCAAAGTGCTGGGATTAGAGATAAAAGCCACCATTCCTAGTCCCTTTACTTCTGAGATAAGATCTGCACCCAGGCTGGAGTGCAGTGGCACAATCTCAGCTCACTGCAGCCGACTTCCCAGGCTCAAGTGATCCTCCCACCTTAGCTGGGATCCTCCCCCAAATAGCTGGGACTACAGGCGCGTGCCACCATGCCAGACTAATTTTTTGTAATTTTGGTGGAGATGGGTTTCGTCATGTTGCCCAGGCTGGTCTCCAACTCCCTGGCTCAGGCGATCTGCCCACCTCAGCCCCCAAAAGTGCTGGAGTTAAAGGCATAAGCCACTGCCTCCAGGCAACTTCTTTCAAAATACTTTTGAAGCAATAATTATAATGCTGAAGAGCTGAAGTTATAACATACATAAATGTATATATGGCAATAATACATGAAGGAGAAGAGGGGTTGGAGCTATGTCAGAGGAGAAGGGAGGATGGAGCTGTGTCAGAGGAGAAGGGAGGATGGAGCTGTGTCAGAGGAGAAGGGAGGATGGAGCTGTGTCAGAGGAGAAGGGAGGATGGAGCTGTGTCATAGGAGAAGGGAGGATGGAGCTGTGTCAGAGGAGAAGGGAGGATGGAGCTGTGTCAGAGGAGAAGGGAGGATGGAGCTGTGTCAGAGGAGAAGGGAGGATGGAGCTGTGTCAGAGGAGAAGGGAGGATGGAGCTATGTCATAGGAGAAGGGAGGATGGAGCTATGTCAGAGGAGAAGGGAGGATGGAGCTGTGTCAGAGGAAAAGGGAGGTTGGGACTGTGCTATAGGAAAATGGAGGGGGAACTATGTCATAGTACAACGGAGGTAGATCTATGTTATAGACACGTTGCCATACTTAGGCTCAGTGCAGTCGCTCACACCTGTAATCCCAGCACTTTGGGAGGCCAAGATGGGCGGATCACCTGAGGTCAGGAGTTCGAGACCAGCCTGACCAACATGGTGAAACCCCATCTCTACTAAAAATACAAAATTAGCCGGGTGTGATGGGGGCGCCTGTAGTCCCAGCTACTCGGGAGGCTGAGGCAGGAGAATGGCGTGAACCTGGGAGGCGGAGGTTGCAGTGAGCCGAGATCACACCATTGCACTCCAGCCTGGGTGACAGAGTGAAACTCCATCAAAAAAAAAAAAAATGCTGTACTTTAAGTGTTAAGTTAGTAATAATCTGAAGTACATTGTGGTAAGTTAAAGATGCACATTGTCATCTCTAGAGCAACCACTAAGAAAATAACTTAAAACAGCATAGCTAAAAATTCAGCAACAGAGCTGGATATCACCAAAATGATGGAGTTGGCAGCTCCAAAGATCCGTCTCTCCAGCAAAGCAACTATTCTGCTGTCAAAACTGTCACAATAAACCTTTTTCTACTCAGCTGTCAAAACTGTCACAATAAACCTTTTTCTATTCAGCTGTCGAAACTGTCACAATAAACTTTTTTCTATTAAACCGTCAAAACCTCCCAATAAACTTTTCTGGAACTCTGGTGTCTACGAACCAGATGACTGCTCAATGAAGTAAGACCCTGCTAAATTTCAGGAGGATAGCTGGGCTATTTCTGCTCAGCCACTACTACCAGCTCACATGTAGCCATGGGGAAGGCAACCTGTATTTCTGATGTGGCTTGCTGGTGTCAGAAGGGATGATACAGACCTTTTCTCAAGGAATCCTGCTTATGCATTTGGATCTTTCTAGTGTCTCCCTGAAGGGCTTGCCTTTGTTTCACCCCCTCGAACTCTCTCAGGGCTGGGGTGCCTCCAGGGTCGTGCTGTTCATGGCATTTTTTTTTTTTTTTTTTTTTCCCCGAGATGGAGTCTCACTCTGTCGCCCAGGCTGGAGTGCAATGGCACGATCTCAGCTCACTGCAACCTCCGCCTCCCGGGCTCAAGCAATTCTCCTGCTTCAGCCTCCCGAGTAGCTGAGATTACAGGCACCCACCACGCCCAGCTAATTTTTGTATTTTTACTAGAGACGGGGCTTCACCATGTTGGCCAGGCTGGTCTCGAACTCCTGACCTCAAGCAATTCACCCGCCTCGGCCTCCCAAAGTGCTGGGATAACAGGTATGAGCCACCGCGCCTGGCCTGAAGGCATTTACAGGTAGATACTACCTGAAGTTGTGGGGGCAGGGACAACAACAGATGGGCAAAGAACTGACAGAAAAGCCTAGGAAGGAAGAGGCTGGGAAAAGAGCTACATGAAGGTCTAAGGGCTTTGGAAAGCTCCTGTTCATGCTTGGAAATCCAGAAGGCCATGCACACAGCTGGGGCTAGACAGGGGCTCAGAAACACCTGAGGAGGCCCTCAACTTTCACCTCTGGTTCATCCTTAGGCTCCATGGGAGCGAGAAGTAAAGGCTGAGGAAGAGCCGTGAACAGCCTGGCGGACACTGAAGGACTTGCCCCAGTACAGAGGCAACCTGGAAAGGATGGAAGACGCTCTTTATCCTTTTTTTTTTTTTATTTGAGACAGAGTCTCGCTCTGTTGCCCAGGCTGGAGTGCAATGGCACAATCTCAGCTCACTGCAACCTCCGCCTCCTGGGTTGAAGCGATTCTCCTGCCTCAGTCTTCCTAGTAGCTGGGACTACAGGCAGGTGCCACCATGCCCGGTTAATTTTTGTATTTTTAGTAGAGACAGGGTTTCACCATACCGGCCAGGCTGGTCTTAAACTCCTGATCTCAAGTGATCCACCCGCCTCCACTTCCCAAAGTCCTAGCATTACAGGCGTGAGCCACTGCGCCCGGCCTCTTTATCCTTTTTGCCACTAGACATTTAAAGAAATCTCTTTCAAAGCACAAGCTAACCACTAACCTAAAAGAACAGAAACAAGCACCCCTGACAGAGTATAGTCTTTATTTAAAAAGGTCAGGAAAGTAACTAAACAAACGAGAAACGACAATCCACAACAAACAGCAACAATGAACCCTGCAGAGGGCGGAGGATCTGATTTTCAAAGTAACCACATTATCATCTTCGAATTGTGCAGCTTTCAACAAAAAATTACAAGGCATGCAAAGAAACAAGAAAGTGTGGCCCATTCACCGGAAATAAAGAAATTAACAGGCCGGGTGCAGTGGCTCACACCTGTAATCTCACCACCTTGGGAGGCCAAGGTGGGATGACTGCTTGAGCCCAGGAGTTCAAGACCAGTCAGAGAAATGTAGCAAGACCCTGTGTCTAAAACAGTAACAACACAACCAGCCAGGCATGGTGGCACATGCTTGTAGTTCTAGCTACTCAGGAGACTAAGGTGGGAGACTCACTTAAGCCTGGACGGTTAAGGCTGCAGTGTGCCAGGGTTGTGCCACTGCACTACAGCCTGGGTGACAGAGGGAGACTTTGTCTCAAAAAATAAAAAATAGGCTGGGCGCGGTGGCTCACACCTGTAATTCCAGCACTTTGGGAGGCCGAGGCAGGAGGATCATGAGGTCAGGAGATCAAGACCATCCTGGCTAACACGGCAAAACCATGTCTCTACTGAAAATACAAAAAATTAGCCAGGAGTGGTGGCACGCACCTATAGTCCCAGCTACTCAGGAGGCTGAGGCAGGAGAATCGCTTGAACCCAGGAGGCAGAGGTTGCAGTGAGCCAAGATCAAGCCATTGCACTCCAGCCTGGGCTATAGAGTGAGACTCCATCTAAAAAAAAAAGAAAATTAAAAAAAATTTTTTTAAAAGTAAAGAAATTAATAGAAACTGTTCCTGAGGAAGCCTAGACATTTGAATGACTAGACAAAAACTTTCAATCAATGACCTTAAATACACTAAAAAAAGAGGCTGGGCACAGTGGCTCACATCTGTAATCCCAGCATTTTGGGAGGCTGAGGCGGGCAGATCACCTGAGGTTAGTAGTTTGAGACCAGTCTGGCCAATGTGGTGAAACCCAGTTTCTACTAAAAATACCAAAAATTAGGTGGGTGTGGTGGCACATGCCTATAATCCCAGCTACTTGGGAGGCTGAGGCAGGAGAATCACTTGAACCCAGGAGGTGGAGGTTGTAGTGAGCCAAGATTGTGACATTGCCTGCCAGCCTGGGTGACAAGAGTGAAACCCCGTTTCAAAAAAAAAAAAATTAATAACTAAATAAAAAGAAATTTAAAAATAAAGGAAACCATGGATAATGAACTAAAGGAAAACAAAAGAACCATGTCTAACCAAATAGAGAATATTAGTAAAGTGATAATTATTACAGAAAGAAACCAAATAGAAACTTTGGAGCTAAAAAGTACAGTAACTGTAGTGAAAATTTCACCAGAAGTTTCAACAGCAGATTTGAGAAGGAAGGAGAAAGAACAGTGAACTTGAGGACAGGTCAGCTGAATTTATCCAAAATGAGGAGCAGAAAGAAAAAAAGAACAAAGAAAAATGCCTAGAGCCCAAGGGACCTGTGCTACACCATGAAGCACATCAATGTATGCATGAAGTTCCATAAGCGGCGAACAGACAGAAAGAAACAAAACTAGTATTTCAAGATGCAAAGAATAGTAGCTGAAACTTTGCAAATTTAATGAAAGACATGAATTTACACATCCAAGAAGGCCAATGAACTCCAAGTAGCTTATAAATTCAGGGATCCACATTGATACATTATAATCAAACTGCTGAAACCCAAAGACAGAGAATCTCCTAAAACAGCAAGAGACAAGTGACTAGTCAATATATAAATGTTCCTCAATAAGATTAACAGCCAATTTCTCATCAGAAACTATTGGACCAGAAGGCAGTGAGATGACATTTTTTTTTTTTGAGACGGAGTCTCGCACTGTTGCCCAGGCTGGAGTACAGTGGTGTGATCTCAGCTCACTGCAAGCTCCACCTCCCGGGTTCACGCCATTCTCCTGCTTCAGCTTCCCGAGTAGCTGGGACTACAGGCACCCGCCACCACACCTGGCTAATTTTTTGTATTTTTAGTAGAGACAGGGTTTCACCATGTTAGCCAGGGTGGTCTTGATCTCCTGACCTCGTGATCTGCCCACCTCGGCCTCCCAAAGTGCTGGGATTACAGGCGTGAGCCACGGTGCCCAGCCAAGATGGCATTTTTAAAGTCTTGAAAGAAGGCCAGGTACTGTGACTCACACCTGTAATCTCAGCACCTTGGGAGGCTGAGGAGGGATGACAGCTTGAGCTCAGGAGTTCAAGACCAGCCTGGGCTTGAGTGAGACCTTCTCTCTATTAAAAAAAAAAATTGGGGGCTGGGCATGGTGGTTCACGCCTGTAATCCCAGCGCTTTGGGAGGCCAAGGCGGGCAGATCACCTGAGGTCAGGAATTCGAGACCAGTCTGACCAGCACGGTAAGACTAAAATACAAAAATTAGCCAGGTGTGGTGGTGTGTGCCTGTAATCCCAGCTACTGGGAAGGCTGAGGTGGGAGGATCACTTGAACCCGGGAGGCAGAGGTTGCAGTGAGGCAAGATTGTGCACCACCATTCTCCAGCCTGGGTGACAGAGCAAGACCCTTTCTCAAAAAAAAAAAAAAAAAAAAAAGAAAAACTTTTTTGGAAAATTTACAAATATGCAGAAATAAAGACACTCTTGAATAACCAATAAGTCGAACAAAAAAACAAAAGGGAGATTAGGATGTCTTGAGATCAATGAAAATGGAAATACAACAGAACAAAACAGCCAAGTGGCAGGGTGCGGTGGCTCTTGCCCATAATCTCAGCACTTTGGGAGGCCGAGGCAGTAGGACTCCTTCAAGTCAGGAGTTTGAGACCAGCCTGGGCAACAAAGTGAAACCCTGTCTCTGCAAAAACTTTTTTTTTTCTTTTCTTGAGATGGAGTTTTGCTTTTGTTACCCAGGCTGGAGTGCAATGGTGTGATCCTGGCTCACTGCAACCTCTGCCTCCCAGGTTCAAGCGATTCTCCTGCCTCAGCCTCCTGAGTAGCTGGGATTACAGGCACCTGCCACCACGCCCAGCTAATTTTTGTATTTTTAGTAGAGATGGGGTTTCTCCCTGTCAGCCAGGCTGGTCTCGAACTCCTGACCTCTGGTGATCCACCCAGCTTGGCCTCCCAAAGTGCTGGGATTACAGGTGTGAGCCACTGTGCCTGGCCTCTGCAAAAACTTATAAAAGAAATTAGTTAGGTGCAGTGGTGTACACCTGTAGTCCCAGCTACTTGGGAGGCTGAGGCAGGAGGACTGATTGAGTCCAGGAGCTCAAGGCTACAGAGCTATGATCGCATCGCTGCTCTCCAAACAGCAACAGAGTGAGACTGTGTCTCAAATAACAAAACGACAACAAAAAACAAAAAACAACAAAAAACAATCTTATGGAATGCAGTGAAAGCAGTGTTTAGAGGGAAATCTGTAGCTGTAAATGCTTACATTCAAAAAGAAACACCTTGGCCGGGAAATGTCTACTCAGGAGGCTGAGGCAGGAGAATCGCCTGGGAGGCGGAGGCTGCAGTGAGCTGAGATCATGCCACTGCACTCCAGTCTGGGTGACAGAGGGAGACTCCATCTCAACAGCAACCAAAAAAAAAAAAAAAAAAAAGAAAAGAAAAGAAAAAAGAGACATCTCAAATCAATAACTTAACTGTATACCTTGAAAAATTAGGGGAAAAAAAGAGCAAATTAAACCCAAACCAGCAGAAAAAAGGAAACAAAGGTTAAAATGGAAATAAATGAAACAGAATGGGAAAACAATAGAGATCAGCAACAAAAAAGATCAACAAAATTGACAAACCTTTAGCGAAAATGACCAAGAAGAAAAGACAGGCCATGCGTGGTGGCTCATGCCTGTAATCCTAGCACTTTGGGAGGCCAAGGCTGGTGGATAACCTGAGGTCAGGAGTTCAAGACCAGCCTGGCCGACAGGGAGAAACCCCATCTCTACTAAAAATACAAAAACTGGCTGGGCATGGTGGCTCATGCCTATAATCCCAGCACTTCGGGAGGCCAAGGTGGGCGGATCACCTCAGGTAGGGAGTCCAAGACCAGCCTGGCCAACATGGTGAAATCCCATCTCTACTAAAAATATAAAAATCAGCCAGGCGTGGTGGTGCACGCCTATAGTTCCAGCTACTCAGGAGGCTGAGGCAGGAGAATTGCTGGAATCTGGGAGGCGGAGGTTGCAATGAGTGAGATTGCACCACTGCACTCCAGCCTGGGAGACAGAAACAGACTCCGTCTCAAAAACAAAAAACAAAACAAAACTAGCTGGGTGTGGTGGCTCACACCTGTAATCCCAGCTACTTAGGAGGCTAAGGCAGAATTGCTTGAACCTGGGAGGCAGAGGTTGCAGTGAGCCAAGATCATGCCACTGCACTCCAGCCTGGGTGACACAGTGAGACTCCATCTCAAAAAAAAAAAAAAAAAAGAAGAAGAAGAAAAGAGATGACTCAAATTGCTAAATCAAGAGAGAAAGTGGAGCTATTACTACTGATCTTACAGAAATAACTAGGGCTATAAAAGGATACTATGAACAATTGTATGGTAACAGATTAGATAACATAAACAAAATGGACCAATTCCTAGAAACATGCATGCAAACTATCTAAACTGACTCAAGGCTGGACGCAGTGGCTTATGTCTGTAGTCCCAGCACTTTGGGAGGCCGAGGCGGGTGGATCACCTGAGGTCAGGAGTTCGAGACCAGCCTGGCCAACATGGTGAAATGCCGTTCCTACTAAAAATACAAAAATTAGCCAGGTATGCTGGCGTGCGCCTGTAGTCCGAGATACTGGGGAGGCTGAGGTGGCAGAATCACTTGAACTCGGGAGGTAGAAGTTGCAGTGAGCCAAGATGGCACCACTGCACTCCAGCCTGGGCGACAGAGCGAGACCAAACTGACTCAAGAAGAAACAGAAAATCTGAATAGACCTATAACAAATAAAGAATCAGTAGTCAAAAAACTTCCAATGAAAGAAAAGTTCAGAAACTTTCACTACAGTTATACTTTTTAGCTTCCAAAAAGAAAAGTCAATTTCAATAAGGAAATTGAATCAATAGTCAATAAACTTCCAACAAAAGAAAAGTCCATCTCTCTCTCTCTCTCTCTCTCTCTCTCTATATATATATATGATTGTATATATCACTTCACTGTTGAATTCTATCAAACATTTGAAGAAGAATTAACACCAATCCCTTTTTACCTCTTCCCATAATATAAAGAATACTTCCTAACTCATTCTATGAGGCCAATATTATGCTGGCATCAAAGCTATACAAAGACATGCCAAGAAAAGAAAACTACAGACCAATATCCCTTATCAACACAGATGCAAATATTCTCAACAAAACAGCAGCAAATCAAATCCAGCAATGTTATTACATGATAAGGCCTTAAACTTTTAACTGTTAAAAAGATAAGGCTCGCTGCAGCGGCTCACGCCTGTAATCCCACCACTTCGGGAGGCCAAGGTGGGTGAATCACGAGGTCAGGAGTGCAAGACCAGCCTGTCCAACATGGCAAAACACCGTCTCAACTAAAAATACAAAAAATTAGCTGGGCGTAGTGGCGGGCACCTGTAGTCCCAGCTACTCAGGAGGCTGAGGCAGGAGAATTGCTTGAACCCGGGAGATGGAGGTTGCAGTGAGCCGAGATCGCGCCACTCACTCCAGCCCGGGCGACAGAGTGAGACTCTGTCTCAAAAAAAAAAAAAAAAAAGAAAAAGAAAAAAGATAGGGCCAAGTGGCTCATGCCTATAATCCCAGCGCTTTCGGAGGCTGAGGCAGGAGGATCACTTTAGCCCAGGAGTTTGAGACCAGCTTGGGCAACAAAGTGAAATCTCATCTCTACAATAATAATAATAATAAAGAGATAATACGCCACGAATATGCATGCTTTATCTGAGGAATTCAAGGATGGTTCAACATATGAAAATCAATATACCACATTAACAAAATGAAAGGAAAAAAACCACACATGATCATCTAAAGGAAAAAAGCATTTGAAAAATCCCACACAGCTGGGTGCAGTGCAGTGACTCACCCCTGTAATCTCAGCACTTTGGGAGGCTGAGGCAGGATTGCTTGAGCCCTGGAGTTTAAGACCAGCCTGGGCAGCAAAGCAGGACCCTACCTCTACAGAAAAATTAAAAAATTAGCTGGGCATGGTGGCTCATGCCTGTAGTCTCACCTACTCAGGAGGATGAAGTAGGAGGATCCCCTGAGCCCAGGAATTCGAGGTTGCAGTGAGCCATGATCATGCCACTGCCCTCCAGCCTGGGTGACAGAACAAGACCCTATCTTTAAAAAAAAATCAACACCCTTTCATGATAAAAAACACTCAACACACTATGAATATAAGAGAATTCCCTCAACTCGATAAAGGGAATCTACAGAAAACCTACAAGTAACATCATACTCAACAGTGAAAGACTAAAAGTTTTCCACCTAATATCAGGAACAAAAAAGTTTTCCACCTAAGATCAGGAACAAGATAAAGATGTTTGTTCTAGCCACTTTTTTTTTTTTTTTTTTTTAAGACAGGGTCTTGCTCTGTCGTCCAGGCTGGAGTGGAGTGGCATGATCTTGGCTCACTGCAACCTCCGCCCCCCAGGTTCAAGCAATTCTCATGTCTCACCCTCTCAAGTAGCTGGGACTACAGGTGCACATCACCTCACCCAGCTAATTTTTGTATTTTTAGTAGAGATGGGGTTTCGCCGTGTTGGCCAGGCTGGTCTCAAACTGCTGATCTCAAGTGATCTGCCCACTTCCACCTCCCAGAGTGCTGGGAACACAGGTGTGAGCCACCACCCCTGGCCCGCTCTAATCACTTTTATTCAACACTGTACTTGAAGTTCTAGCTAAGGCAGTTAAGCAAGAAAAAGAAATAAATGCCATGCAAACTAGAAACAAAGACTACAATTATCTCTATTCACATATATATTAATTGTATATATTGAATATATATGATTGTATATATCGAAAATCCTAAATAATGCATAAAAAATCCTATTAGCACTAATAAACCAATTCAGCAATCAATACAGGATTAACATAAAAAAATCCACTGTATTTCTTTTCTTTTTTTTTTTTGAGATGAAGTCTCGCTCTTGCTCCCCAAGCTGGAGTGCAATGGCGCGATCTCAGCTCACTGCAACCTCCGCCTCCCAGGTTCAAGCAATTCTCTTGCCTCAGCCTCCTGAGTAGATGGGATTACAGGCACCTGCCACCATGCCAGACTAATTTTTGTATTTTTAATAGAGGCTGGATTTCACCATGTTGGCCAGGCTGGTCTCAAACTCCTGACCTCAGGTGATCCACCCGCCTTGGCCTCCCAAAGTGCTGGGATTACAGGCGTGAGCCACGGTGCCCAGCTTGTATTTCTATATACTAGCAACAAACAGCCTGAAAATGTAACTAAGGAAAACAACTCCAGCCGGGCACAGTGGCTCACATCTGTAATCCCAGCATTTTGGGAGGCCGAGGCAGGCGGATCACCTGAGGTCAAGAGTTCGAGACCATCCTGGCTACACGGTGAAACCCCATCTCTACTAAAAATACAAAAAATTAGCTGGGCGTGGTGGCAGGCACCTGTATTCCCAGCGACTCAGGAGGCTGAGGCAGAAGAATGGTGTGAACCCGGGAGGTGGAGCTTGCAGTGAGCCAAGATTGTGCCACTTCACTCCAGCCTGGGCAACAGAGCAAGACTCCATCTCAAAAAAAAAAAAAATTAGCTGGGTGTGGTGGCAGGCACCTGTGATCCCAGCTACTTGGGAGGCTGAGCAGAAGAATTGCTTGAACCCGGGAGGCAGAGGTTGCAGTGAGCCAAGATTGTGCCATTGCACTCCAGCCTGGGTGACAGAGCAAGACTCTGTCTCAAAAAAAGAAAAAAAAAAGGAAAAGAAAAACAATTCCTTAGAGAAGCATCAAAAATAATACTTATTTAACCAAGAATGTGCAAGACTTGAACAGTACAAAATACTGTTGAAAGAAATTAAAGACGTAAATAAATGGACAGATCCTTCATTCATGAATTGGAAGACCTAATACTGTTTTTTTCTTCTGTTATTGTTGTTGTTTAAGATGGAGTCTCCCTCTGTTACCCAGGCTGGAGTGCAGTGGCATGATCTCAGCTCACTGCAACCTCCTCCTCCCAGGTTCAAGCGATTCTCCTGCCTCACCCTCTCGTGTAGCTGGGATTACAGGTGTGCACCACCTCCGACTAATTTGGTTTTTATTTTTAGTAGAGATGGGGTTTCACCACGTTGGCCAGGCTGGTCTTGAACTCCTGACCTCAAGTGATATGCCCGCCTCAGCCTCCCAAAGTACTGGGATTACAGGCGTCAGCCACCACACCCAGCCAGAAGGCTTAATATTGTAAAGATGACAATGTGCCCCAAACAGATCTACACATTCTATGCAATCCATATCAAAATTCAAACTGTCTTTTATGCAGAATTGGACAAGCCGATCCTAAAATTCACATGAAATTGCAAAGGATCCAGAAACAAAACAAACTTGAAAAAGAGGAGCAAATGGTGAATAACTACCACTTCCTGAGTTTAAAACTTATCACAAAGCTATAATAATCAAAACAGTGTGGTACTGGCACATATACACCAATGGAACAGGAGAGAGAGCTCAGAAATAAACCCTTACATATATTGCCAATTGATTTTGGACAAAAGTGCCAAGACCATTCAGTGGAGAAAAAGCAGTCTTTTAAACAAATGGTGCTGGGAAAACTGGAAATCCACATACAAAAGAATAAAGTGGACCCTCACCTAATAACATATACAAAAATTAACTCAAAATGGATCAAAGACCTAAATTTAACAGCTAAAACTACAGAACTCTTAGAAGAAAACATAGGTGAAAATCCTCATAACTATGGATGAGGTGGTTTCTTAAACCTGACGACAAAAACATAGGCAATAAAGAAACAATAAATTGCACTGCATCAAAATTTAAAATGTTTGTGCATCAAAAGACACTATATCAATTGAAAAGACAACCCAAACAATGGGAGCAAATATCTGCAAACTATATACTTCATAAGGGATGAATATCCAGAATATATAAAGAAATCCTGGGCCGGGTGTGGTGGCTCATGCCTGTAATCCCAGCACTTTGGGAAACCAAGGCGGGATCACGTGAGGTCAAGAGTTCGAGACCAGCCTGGCCAACATGGTGAAACCCTGCCTCTACTAAAAATATAAAAATTAGCTGGGCACCACGTGGTGACAGGCGCCTGTAATCCCAGCTACTTGGGAGGCTGAGGCAGGAGAATCCCTTGAACCCAGGAGGTGGAGATCGTGCCATTGTACTCTAGCCTGGGCAACAACAGTGAAACTCCATCTTAAAAAAAAAAAAAAAGTCCAACGCAAATCCAAGAGAACTTATCAGTCCTGAATGGTGGCAAGGTGGACGTCTGTAAGATGCTCCGGAAGCTTTCAGATCAGGCCTGATGCTGACATGGCAAGCAGCACTGGGTGGAGCAGGGGACGGAACGAGGGCTGGGGGCAACCGGAGCCCTCTGAGCCTCAAAGCCCTGGGCCATTCAGTTCTTCTACTCCTGTTTCCTCCTCTGTCAGATGCTGTGACTGCAGGGCCTACCTACAGGGCTGTTGCACAGATGAATGAAAGTGTATGAAACTCTTGGAGCAGTGCCTGGCCCAGAGGGAGCACCACAGGGATGTGTCAGATCTCTCATCAAGGGGATCAGGAATTCGAGACCTGGGTAATATGGTGAAATCCCGTCTCTACAAAAAATACAAAAATTAGCTGGGCGTGGCAGTGCACACTTGTAGTATCAGCTATTAGGGAGGCTGAGGTGGGAGGATGGCTTGGGCCAGGGAGGCGGAGATTGCAGTGAGCGGAGATTGTGCCACTGCACTCCAGCCTGGGTGACAGAGCAGCAAGACGCTGTTTCAAAAAAAAAAAAAAGGAAGACATTCAAAGAACTAGAACTAGAACTAGGGATGGTTACACGGTCAGCCTGAACTATTGGCTAAAAAAGAAAATTACCTACTAGAAGGCTTGGTAAATATTTCTTCTAAGAGGAAAGTAAAAAGGAGGAAAAATAAAGCTATGCGCTTAGGGAAATAGAGACATTACGGTAATAATTGTTCATATTTGAATATGGAAGAGGTATTACCATTAAATGTGTTACCTATTATGACATGGAAGTTACTCTTTTTTGTTCTCACATCGGACTTGGACTTCCAAGAAGTTACTTTTTAAGTAATTTCCTAATCGGTTAGATTAGAGGTGCAACTATGAAGTATTCATAGTTGGAAAAAACCAGTAACTTCTGGAATTTGCTTTAAAATGGCCCAGGAAAGAAAAAAATAGGGCAGGGAGAACAGACAAAACGAGACTGGGAAAATATTAATAAATGACGACATTGGATGATGGACTGTGGGCGGTGATTATGCTAAACTCTCTAATTTGGAGTATGTTTGAAAATCTCCATAAAAGTAAAATTTAAAAGTTGAACTCTAGAGAATAAAACTAACAACAGGGCCAGGCGCAGTGGCTCACGCCTGTGATCCCAGCACTTTGGGAGGCCAGGGCAGGTGGATCACTTGAGCTCAGGAGTGTGAAACCAGTCTGGGCGACATGACAAAACCCCACCTCTACTAAAAATACAAAAATTAGCTGGGCTTGATGGCTCACGCCTGTGATCCCAGCACTTTGGGAGGCCAGGGCAGGTGGATCACTTGAGCTCAGGAGTGTGAAACCAGTCTGGGCAACATGACAAAACCCCACCTCTACTAAAAATACAAAAATTAGCTGGGCTTGATGGCTCACGCCTGTTATCCCAGCACTTTGGGAGGCCGAGGTGGGTGGATCACGAGGTCAGGAGTTCAAGACCAGCCTGGCCAAGATGGTGAATCTCCGACTCTACTAAAAATACAAAAAATTAGCCGGGTGTGGTGGCGGGTGCCTGTAATGCCAGCTACTCTGGACGCTGAGGTAGAGAATTACTTCAACCCAGGAGACAGAGGTTGCGGTAAGCTGAGATTGCGCCACTACACTCCAGCCTGGGTGAGGAGAGTGAAACTCTGTCTCCAAAAAAAAAAAAGGCCAGGCGCGGTAGCTCACACTTGTCATCCCAGCACTTTGGGAGGCCAAGGTGGGCGGATCACGAGGTCAGGAGATTGAGACCATCCTGGCTAACATGGTGAAACCCCGTCTCTACTAAAAAATACAAAAAAAAATAGCCAGGCATGCTGGCAGGTGCCTGTAATACCAGCTACTCAGGAGGCTGAGGCAGGAGAATTGCTTGAACCCAGGAGGCAGAGCTTGCAGTGAGCCGAGATCGTGCCACTGCACTCCAGCCTGGGCAACAGAACAAGACTCCGTCTCAAAAAAAAGATAAAAAATTATAGTAATATAAAAATTAGCTGGGTGTAGTAGCGTGAGTCTGTAGCCCAGCTCCTAGGGGGGCTGAGGCAGGAGGATCGGTTGAGCCCAGGAGGTCCAGGCTGCAGTGAGCCAGGACTATGCCACTGCACTCCAGCCTGGTTGACAAAGTAAGACCCTGTCTCAAAAAAAATTAAAACAACCACCAAAAAAAAACTGACGATAGGCTGGAGACCTACTCTCTTCCACATAAGCCTTGCACTGCTGAGTGGCTGCATCTCCACTCACTGCAAACTCGGCCTCCTGGGTTCAACCAATTATCCTGCCTCAGCCTCCTGAGTAGCCAGGACCACAGGTGCGCGCCACCACGACCGGTTCATTTTTGTGTTTTTAAGGAGATGGGGTTTCACCATGTTGACCAGCGTGGTCTTGAACTCCTGACCTCAGGTGATCTGCCCGCCTCGGCTTCCTAAAGTGCTGGGATTACAGGCGTGAGCCACCGCGCCTGGCCTTCTTCCATGCTTCTTGATTCACCCCAGAAGGAAGACGTAGACGCCTGAACACAGACACTGCTGTCAAAGCACGCCTGCCCCAGGAAGCTGAGACAAAACTGCAAAGCAAAGGGAGGGCCGATCCTGACCCGACCCTGTGTGCGTGCCCCTTACGCCCCTAAGGTTGGCATCTGACAACAAAGGGCTTTACCTGCAGTTCTCCTTAAAGCGGCACTTTCCCTCCAGGAAGAACGGGCACGGCTTCAGAGACTTGTGAGTGGGGTACAGGTAAAGCACACGGACACCCGCCGAGCCATCCTCCGCCTCTTCCGTTCCCACCACCATGGCGTTGTGATACTCCAGAGTGCCCCAGGAGCTGTAGTAGGGCGCGCTCACCTTTGTCCCACTCAGCTCTTCCTCGTCCTCTCCCTCTTCCTCCTCCTGCCCACCTGCCGCAGATTCTGGCCCCGCCTCTGCTTTAGGAACGGTCTCTGATCCGGACCCACGGGCCGCTGCTGGTGCCTCCACCGCCTCAGTGATGGCCTCCCGGAAATCCTCGTACTCAGCATCTTCCTGGCGGCCCGGGCGCTCTTCGTCCAGCGCGGCCAACAACCTGCTCTTCCTGACAGACACCAGGCTGGCCTCGGTGAGCTCGATGAGCTCCTTCAGGTCCCCCTGCAGCTGGCGCAGGTCAGCCTGCTCAGACGAATCCAGGCCGGCGCCCAAGGCCAGCTCCACCTGCTGCAGCTGCGCACGGTAGGTCTGCAAGGCCGACTCCAGGCTCTCCTCGTCCATGCTGAGAGAGGGAGGCGCTGGACCAGGGCTGCAAGAAGAGAAGCCAGCTGAGCACCGCGTCTCGGGACCGACCCCACAGCCTGAGGACGGGCACGGGCACGTCCCCTTTCCCTCGGGGAGACACCGGCTCAGAGGCACAGCTCCCAGCGCAGAGGTCGCAGCCCGGGTACCCCCGCTCAGGCTCCGCGCTTCCCTTCCGAGCCGCCGTGGGCTCGCCGCTAGCCGGGTCCCGCGTCACTCCGGAGCCCCCTCCCCGCGGGGCGCCCCGCCGCCTGACCCTCCGCCGAGCCCACCCGCCGCGCCCGCCGCCTTCCAGGCCGGCCGCGCCCCCCCGCCCGGCGTCTCTTCTGTCTGGCCAGGGCCGCGTCCCCGCAAACCGCGGCCCCCTGGTCCCCGGCCGGGCACCTCCTCCGCGCGGTTTCCCAGCCGCAGCCACAGAGAGCCCGCCGGCCTCACCGGCTAGAGCGGCCCGGCGCCCCCTTTTCGCCCCAGCAGCCGATCGGCACTTCCTCCCGAGCGCCGCCGCTTCCGGAAGTGCTTGGCGCGCGGGGGCAGCCGGGAAGCGGAGCGCGGAGGCCGCTGGGACGCGGTTCAGCTCATTCCCTGAGGCCGGCCCGCGTCCCGTCAGGCGCCGCGCGGGGTTAGCGCGGGGTCAGCGGAGGTCAGCGGGGGTCAGCAGCGGCGGCTCCGAGGGCGCGGCGGACGCAGGTAGGCCGCAGGCTGTGCGGTGAGGCGCGAGGCCCGAGGGGCGGCCCAGGACTCGAGGTGGGACGCGGGTGTGACAGGAGCCAGCTTTGGCTGCTTGTCGGGGAGCCTCAAACCTGGCGGCGGCGGCATGGGGCGGACGTAGCCGGGGGCCGCGACCCAGGTTCTTCCTTCGCAGTCGTTCCCTGCCAGCCGCGCGCCGCCTCCAGGTGCACTCCAGGAGCAGCCGGGCCGCTGCTCACCCGCCCTGTAGTCCGCTCCCCCCAGGGCCGTCCCCGTTTTAAGAAATGGGGTGATGGGGCGTCCCTACCCGGCGCCTGCAGGGGCTCCTGGGGAGCGCGCCGGTGGCTCGCTGCTCCCGGGTGGGGCGCGGGGCTGACGCTCGAGGGTGCTGTGGCCCAGGCGGGGCTGCAGCGAGTGTGTTCCCCGTTCCGCGCGCGTGAAGCGTGGGAGCGAAGCCTCGGGCGAGGGCGGGAGCGCGGCTGAGCTCACTGTGAACACCTGGCTGGGTAGTCCCGCGAGCAGGGGAGGGGCCGGAACCGATGTGTATTCGGAGAGGTCGCAGTCATCGCTGTGAGCAGGACACAGTGGCGGCTGACCTGGGAGAAGTTACAGAGGGATGGGGTGGGAGAGGGACGAGGAGTCGGGAATGGCCCCCAGGCTCTCGTCCTGAGCGGTCGGCTGGACGTGGGGCGCCACTGACCACCGTGGAGAAGCCCGGGGGAGGGGAGGTGCTTTCTGGCTGCACACTGACATATGTTGGGGTGCCCAGGGCAGGATGTACACGCTGCTGTCGGGCTTGTACAAGTACATGTTTCAGAAGGACGAGTACTGCATCCTGATCCTGGGCCTGGACAATGCTGGGAAGACGGTGAGTGCCCACGCCCTTGCGCGCACCTTTCCCACGGCCTGGCGGCGCCCCCTTCGGTGTTGTGCTGTCAGCTGCACGTTCACTACCCAGACAGAAGCCAAATTTCACCTGAGACGGCAGGATAGTCACCACCAGCTTCCTGAAGAGCAGAGTGTTGCTCTGTTTCTGTTTCTGTCTTTTAAAGAACAGACCTGAGTAAGGATATTTGGAAGCCAGTATAGCCCCTACTTGATGTGTTTCGCCTCTCCCTCTCTCCTCAGACCTTCCTGGAGCAGTCGAAAACCCGATTTAACAAGAACTACAAGGGGATGAGTCTATCCAAAATCACCACCACCGTGGGCCTAAACAGTAAGGCGTCTAAACAGCAGGGCTGTGGGTTTGGGGCCTTGAGGATGCCGTGATGTTCACAGTCCAGCTGGCCCGTGGCCACAGCCCTGTCGGGCCCCTCTCAAGTCTCATTTGAGTGGCACCGGCATGCTTTGCCCCATCCCCTGGGAGAGCTGGGACTGGGTGTGTCGAGGACCAAGGTCATGAGCCTTGCCTGTTTCCTCCTCTCCCCAGTCGGCACTGTGGATGTGGGAAAGGCTCGGCTCATGTTCTGGGACTTAGGAGGGCAGGAAGAGCTGCAGTCTTTGTGGGACAAGGTAAGACTCCCTGGCCAGGACCACCCCCACCCCAGCCCTCCAGTGCCACTTCTTTCCAGAGTGCACCCTTTGGGCCCTTCCTCAGCAGCTTTCCTTACCCACTCTGTCCCTCGGGTTTTCTCTCTGGTCCCATCCCAGGTTCCCGAGTGGCTCCCTGTTTTGTCCCAGCTGAACCCTTAGCTGAAGTTGCCCCAAAAGTGGTGGTAGGGGAGTTTCCCACTTGGGAGTTCCCTGCGATGGGGCCAGTGGAGATTCCAGGGAAAGAATCACTAAATGCCAAGGCGATCAGATCAGAGCATGTATTAGGGGAACCTGTTGACAGAGTGCGGCATCCTCAGGTGACCAGTGAGAGAAGGGCATGTTCACTGGTCATGCCTGAAGCCGGGGGGAACTGGGTTCAGGGCTGGGGCTAGTTTCTTTCAATGTTTTGAAACCTGAACATTATGTTAACAACCTAAACATCTTAACAAGTGTCTGGGAATGTTCAAACCCTGGCTTGGGTTTGAGCCTAAGGGCAACCTCGCTGGCCAAGTCAGAGAGGTCAGGGCAGTCTGTTTCTTTCTCAGTCAGGACAAGACAAAGTGTGGGGACCTGGGGACCCTGCACTCCTCCAAAGTGAGTGCCTCCTTTCGGCTCAGAGACCTTGCTGCTGACCACCACAGGACACAGAAATGGCAAAGACCAGATGTGGGGACGGCAGGACGGCTGCCTCTCCCCTGATGAGGTTCCCTCAGTTCTAGCTTAACATTTGTTCTTCCGTGATCACCAGAAGACTCCTCAGGGTCTCACAGCGGCAGTCTCCTATTTTGACACAGGTTTTGGGCATTTCTGAGATCCCAGTATGGTGCCCCTTCCCCACACCCCCCAGGCTGCAGTTTATCTCCTTCTCAGCCTGGGCCAGGCACTGAGTCCAGCACTGAGCAGGGCAGAGCCTGTGGCTTCCTCGGGCTCCCTGCCCTAGGCTGGCACAGTGGGTGTGGGGTGGCCCCAGTGCCTTGGCTGCCCTGATGCCATCTCTAGAGCTGAGTGCCCAGGTCCTGATCTCTTTTTTGATCCTAGTTCCCCTTTCCTAGGCCCCCCCAAAGTGTCCCCTCCTGCTGTGACTTCTAGCCAAGAAGACATTTCTCCCAGGCCAAGTGATCTCTGATAGATCCTGTAGGACCACTGAAGTCAGACAGGACAAGTTAAGTCAGGGCCTATGTGTCCAGTGCCCAGCATGCTTGGGGAGTGACACAGATGATGATGATCTTGTCACAGGCCGGTGTCTCAGGCACAGATGCTGAGACAGGTTGAGGTACAGGATGCGCACTGGGGGTCGGCACCAGGAAGGCAGGGAGGACGGGAGAGGAGAGGTCGACTCAGGCAGCAGGATCCGCAGAGCTGTGGTTGGCCCAGCAGGGAGCCCTGGAGGAGAACTGGCTATGCTATGCCATGTGGGGCCAGGCTGGCTGGGACTTCACACCACGGTCTGGTGGCTCCCCAGTGTGGGCTGCCCTGGGCAGGTGTGACCTGGCAGCGTGGCTCTTTGCAGCCAAAGTGGGTCCCACAGAAACCAAAATGAGACCATGTGCTGATGCAGTGTTCTCCAACATGAAGCAAGAATACAGTGGGGCCAGAGATGCCTGCAGTGGCCACAGCTGCAGCCCTGCGTGGACCCACACTTCCACGTTGGAGAGGGGTTCCTCCAAGGTCCTGAGGGCCTCTCTTAAGGTGAAACTGGAAGAGGGAGACTTAAGGGGGCCACTGTAGCCCATCCTTGCTGCTGGTCTTGGGGCTGCACAGCCCTTCCTTGAGTGCCCTCCCAATTCACTACCACTTCTGCTGGGGTGTGACTTCCTGGCAGTCTGAGCCCTTCTCCAGACACCACTGTGGTGGGGCCAGTGGATCCCTGGGTCCCTAGCTGTGGGACAGCTGTGGGATGGCAGCCCCATCTCCTGCCCACCAGGGTCTCCTAGACATGAGGTGCAAGTCATGCCCATGAGGCAGCTGTGGCTCGTCATTCAGCGTGTCTGCTGAGTATGTGCTGCTCTAGTGGCCGGGACCCCTGACCCTGCTGAGCTCAGAGCTGGGAGGATCAGCTGCAGGGACCCCCCTAGGTCACTGGGAGGGACCGGAAGGGACCCCCCTAGGTCACTGGGAGGGACCGGAAGGGAGGCCCCTGCTCCCACCCTGGTTCCTGTATCCTGCATCCTTGTGCAGAGCCAGCACCACAGAAAGGGCTGTCATTGCAAATTGGCCTCGTCCTGGGGCTGGACCCTGAGTCGGTGTCCACATGTGTGGCATGTGCCAGGACCTCAGCTCCTGGGTTCTTTGCTGTAACACTAGTCTCTCAGGCTGGCTGGCACTTTGCAGTTGGGGAGCTCCCACTGCTGCTGGGGAGAAAAACTCAGACCCACTGTCCCTCTGACTGCTCCACTGGGATCAGCTGGCCAGCCAGGAGCCACGCTTGGGACACCTCCCTCTTCCCCCTCCTTGTGGGGCACCCCACAATGACCACTGCTGTGACGCCTCCACTGGGGCGTGGGGCTCTGGGTCCTGCCCGCACTCAGCCCTGAGGTGTCATTCCCGTCCACTGCGGCCCTGCTGGGCTGTGCACCTTGTGCCTGGTAGGTGTGATGGGTGGCTCTGGCCACGTGGTCCCATGGTCCAGGACCCGGTTGCACATGAACCTTCTGCCACCCTGCTCAGAAGCCCCAGGAGCCATGTGGAGATTCTCTCACTGGGCTTGCTGCAGCCTCCACAGAGCCGCCCCTCCTGCCACAGAGGTCTCCACCTTAGGGTCCGCCTGCTCCCTTGTGTCAGCAGCAGACAGCCAGCACACTGCAGGGTCCCTTGAGGGGCTGGTGGCCTCTGTGTGGGACCTGTCTGTAGGCCAGAGAAGTTCCTGGGGGTGGGGGGGCCTCGCTACCTGCAGAACCCTGGAGGGCGCCTGGCCTTGGGCCTCCTCTCCACTGTGGGAAGTTCCTGGGGGTGGGGGGGCCTGGCCTTGGGCCTCCTCCTTTCCACTGTGGGAAGTGCAGGTGCACAGGCTTCTCTCCACTGTGGGAAGTGCAGGTGCACAAGCTTGTCTGGCACTGGGATGGGGTTGTCTGGTACTCCCTGCTCGGACACCCTAAGGATTTCGGAGAGTTGGGCTGTGCCTCCTGGCTTCTCATGCTCTTGGGTATGTGTGTCTTAACACACTGACCACCAGCTTGTCCTACCTGGTCAGCATCCAGTTCTAGGTCTCTGGACACTCATGCCTGGACAGGAGAGCTGGCACAGCCTGGAGGCAAAGTGGCAAATGTGAGCTGTTGTCTGCTCCACGTGGACGCGGAGTTTGCTGTGTTTTTTTCTGATTGAGATAGAGGTGCACTCATCTGGTCCAGGGCTCAGCACTTGTACCTGAGGCTGCAGGGGCTGTGCCCTGTCTTGCCCAGGAGTGTTGCCAGCGAGCCCAGGACTGACCAGCCCAGGCTGCAGAGGTCTGAGCTCAGTGACTCTGGCCCTGTCCTGGCAGGGAGGGCTCGCTTCGTAGATGGCGCTGGTCAGTCTTATCCGCATGGCCACACTCCCTCCCTGTGCGAGGTGCTGGCACAGAGCCCTACAGGTGCATTCCCTCAACGGGCCAGGCTGTGGTCTAGGTTCCTCCAGCCCCCAAACCCTATCTTTTTTTTGAGACAGGGTCTCTCATTCTCACCCAGGCTGGAGTGCAGTGGTGTGATCAGAGCTCACTACAGCCTCAACCTCCCAGGCTCAAGCCATCCTCCCACCTCAGCCTCCCGAGTAGCTAGGACTGCAGGCGCACATTACCATAAGCTTTTGTACAGACGGAGTCTCACTATGTTGCCCAGGTTGGCCGTGAAGTGGGCTCAGGTGCTCCTCCTGCTTCTGCCTCCCAAAGTGTTGGGATAATAAGTGTGAGCTACCATGCCTGGCCCAATCCCTGTCTTTCACCTTTGGCCACCATCAGGCCAAAGGTTGCAGGCAGGTTCTCAGGAGCAGCATCTGGGGACACCTCCACCAGATCTCCCCACAACCCCAGAATGCATCCCAGAAGGGTCTTGCAGTTGGGGGCTGCCCTCTTGCCCCTTCCTCATGTGAGCCCCTCACTGTGGCATTGACACAGGCCTGGCTCTGCTGGCCCTTGGCAGGGTGGGGACTGAGCCCCAACTCCTGGTGCTTCCTCCCAGTATTATGCGGAGTGTCACGGCGTCATCTACGTCATTGACTCCACCGACGAGGAGAGGCTGGCTGAGTCCAAGCAGGCGTTTGGTGAGTGCGGCCTGGCTGCTCTGGGAGGGATGGATGGTGAGTGGGGGCAGGTCCAGCTTGGGCAGCTCTGTGCCTGGGGCAGGCTCAGTGTCTGGTCAGAAGTGCTCCTGCCTAGTGGGTGACGGGGGAGGGGGGGGTCGGGCAGATGGAGTGGCTGTCACAGTGTCCACGCCTGTGGGCCCCTGGGCAGTCAGAGGCAGGATGCTGGGTGTGAGGCGCTGCCTCTCCTGCCCTCCCCAGAGAAGGTGGTGACCAGCGAGGCGCTGTGCGGTGTCCCCGTCTTGGTGCTGGCCAACAAGCAGGATGTGGAGGTGAGCCCCACCCCTGCCTCCCGCAGCAGCTTCCCGAGTCCCCAGCCTCCCCCACAGCAAGGGGAGCAGGTGTGCACCCAGACACCCCAGGCCCAGTGACTGCCCAGGGGGTACAGAGCCATTCTCAAGGCCTGCCCTGCCCCCAGCAGCTTCCCAATCCTGGTTCCTCTCCAGACCTGCTGCTGCCAGCCCTGGAGGTTCTCTCACCTCAGGGCAGGCACCCAGAGGCCTCTTCCTGCCATGCAGGGCACCTCTCCCCAGAAGGGCAGCCGTGTCTCAGGAGTGTGTGGCCAAGCTGTGGGGACACCCAGGTGAAACTCAGAGCTCAAAGAAGTGATGCTGGGGCCCTGGTGGGAGTCAGCTCTGACCCTCACCTGTTCCTGCTACCCTTGGAGGTGGCATCTGTGCCAGCCCCACCCCCAGGGCAGCCCCTCAAGACCCCTCTGAGGTGCCACTGCCCCTGGGAGCACTGGCCACGCTGAGTTCTAGCTGTTCTCTTGGAGTGGCTTTGCACAGAAGCAGCCCGGCGTCCAGAGGGCCAGGGTGAATCTTCACTTCCGCCTTCTCTGGGGTGGCTCTGTTGCCCCCAGCCTGTAGGGCTGGCCTCCCCTACAATCTCAGCCGACAAGAGGGACACCTGGTACGGGGCAGGGGTCTCCCCTCGGAGGAAAAGGGGAGGGGAGGCTGCTCTTTGAAGACTGGGCAGGTGGTTGTGAGCAGAAGCCACCATGACTGCAGACTGCCCCCATCACTGATGCAGGGCTCCCACCTCTCCATCATCCCCGGCTGTGTAGGCCCCTGGGACCTGCCTCCGCCACTGCCCAGGAGGCCTCAGTCCTCAGCGCCCCACCTCGGGGCTCAGGGTGTCCCCCAGGGAGGGGATGGGGGGTGGACTCCTTGGAGCCGTGTGGACATCTAGTTTGTCTCAGGCACTACCAGCCATGTTCAGCCTCGGGCTGAGCACAGGGTCCTCACTGCTGTGGTCTCTGTGGGAGACACTGGGACCCTGGTGGAGCTCTGGCTGTTTTCCTGGGGTGAAGGGCACACGCCCTTCTGAAAGTCCCGGGCCCACAGGCAGGACAGGGCCAGACATGGGGGCTGCTCCTCACGGCCTTACCTCCCCCAGAAGTGCCTCTCAATCCCTGACATCAAGACGGCCTTCAGCGACTGCACCAGCAAGATCGGCAGGCGGGACTGCCTGACCCAGGCCTGCTCGGCCCTCACAGGGTGAGTGGGGCTGCACCTGCGGGGGCTTTGGGGACCGAGACCCCCCGCCTCACACCCGCTGTCTTCACAGCAAAGGGGTGCGCGAGGGCATCGAGTGGATGGTGAAGTGTGTCGTGCGGAATGTGCACCGGCCGCCGCGGCAGAGGGACATCACGTAGGCGCAGCCGCGCTGCCGTCGGGACGGCTGGTCCCCTGGTGCTGGAGGAGTGGCCTCCTGTTGGCTCCCATGCTGCTGATCTGGGGGGTGGGTTTGCTTTGCTTTGGGGTTCTTCTATTTACTTTGTTTTCTCGAAGACAAACTTTTCTCTATGTCTGGAAAAGCGTAGGCATCCGGAGGCTTTGGAGGGGAGTCTGGCAGCCCGGCTGGCCCAGGCCCTGCAGCGGCAGCCTTTCCACAGGGCGCAGCGGCGGCCTTTCGAGGCCCTTTCTGGGGGGTCTGAGGGAGACCTGGTTGGGAATTGGGGCTTCAGTGCTCAGGCTGGCTTGGGCTGCATGAGGACAGCCCTGTGGGACCCTCGGGAGACCCCGTGGCTGTCTCTGCCCCATCGAGGAGGAGGCCCGTCAGCCATGGCTGCCATCTGGCTTCTGCCCTGTGACCCCGTGACCCCGGAAGTGGTCTGGGGCTGATCTTGCCTTGAGGAAGACCCAGGCCATGTTCCCAAAGGCCAGCGGGGGCCCTGGATTGTGATGCAGCCTCGGGACAGGGCTGAGGAGGTCTGTGGGGGAAGACCTATACCCCACGCCTGGGCCTGGCTTCACCTCATCTTAATCCCCAGGGAGGGAGCTGACTGATGCAAAAAGCTGAGGGGGCCTGCTGGGAGTGGCTGTTTTTATGCCCCAGCCCCGCAAGTTGGGGAGTGTTTGTGGTCCAGAGCCCTCCCCCAGCCAGGAGAGAACCTCCTGGAGGGGTTCTTTGTGGGGCCCTGTGTCCCCTGCTCGGGAGTAAGGCTGGTCCTGGGGTCCTCCCTGCACAGCCCCCACTGGGCCTGCGAAGTGCTGTGTTCTTCCTCAGTCTGGCTGTGGGCAGGAGCCGCCTGCCCAGTGCCACCCAGGGTGAGTGCAAAATAAAGACGGCGAGTGTGGCTCTGTCCATCCCTTCCCTCCTGGAGGGCGGAGGCTCCTGGCTGTTGGACACGGTGATGGTGGTACTGGGCTGCTCAGGGGCTGGTGGGCAGGTGAGGGGCTCCCCAGGTGGGCCTGGAGAGTCCAGGCACTCCCTTCCTGCGGATGTGGGAAGGACATGGGGTCCTGGGAGGAGCTGCTGGGAAGGGGCATGAGTCAGGGTGGGGGTGGCGCAGCAGCTGCGGGGCTGTGACTCACAGGAGTCGGGCCCTGGAAGTCCCCGCGTCCTCTCCAGGGGACCCTGTGTGTGTTCTGCAGGTTGGTTCCAGGACCTGGGGGGGACCTCCAGCCCCGGGAACCTGGCCGTGCTGGGGAGGCGAGTGGCTGGTGCAGCCCCCCGGTTGCTCTGGGTGCATCGGGAGGCTTCAGAGCCTGCCCCAGAGGGGGAGAAGCTTCACTTCCCGGGAAGCATGGGAGGCCTGGAGGAGGTCTTTGGCAGGTCCCCTCTCGGGAAATCCCGTGAGTTGGGAGTGGGAGGAATTCATAAGGGGGGGGTTAGTGTGGGCCCCGGCGACTAGGGCTGGCCTGAGCCCCATCCTGTTCTTCCAGCAATGATACCCTCCCAGGCCCTGACCCTCCCTGAGCTTCAGGGGCCCCTGCCACGTGCCACAGCCACCGGGGGCAGAGGTGGCACTCCCCACTGATCCTCCCAGGGAGGGTCTGTCTGAGGTAGGGGAAGCCCCGGGCAGCAGTTCTGATGGCAGGCAGCCTGAGGGATCTGGGCACAGCGGGCGGCTCAGGTGTCCCCGGCTGCCCTCCCAGTAGCTGTGCAACTACAACCAGTTTTATGAAAAAGCTTTATAAAAATAAGCTTTAAGAAACCTCATTTATTCTACTTAAAAAAAGCCTCTCTTAGTGCAAGTGGGGTGCCAAGGATGTAGAATAAATAAATAAGTGGGGGCGAGGGGGCCAGGATCAGTGCACAGGGAGGAAGCGCTCACGGACACTCCGCTCCAGCCCGGGCATCCTGGCCACGCGCAGCGCCTGCAGCAGCCGCACCAGCAGCGCCCCGTCCCACGCCTCCAGGAGCTCCGTGAGCCGCCGACGCAGCTTCAGCTGCAAGGCCCCGCGGCCCGCCCTTGGTGTCGGACCCCAGCCCTCCGGGGCCTCGAGGGCCTGCAGCAGCCGCTGCAGCCTCTTGATGGAGATGTCCTGGAAAGCCACAAAGTCGATGACGGCACGCTCACACTCCTCAGCTCCTGCAGTGGGGTGGGGAGGCAGCGGTCCGATCATTTCACCCACACACACTGGCGGGGGCTGCCAGGTACCCTGCTTTCTGGGCCCCACTCGGGGTTTGCAGGAGAGAGAAATCCCTGTGCAGTGAGCCGTGCTGGAGAGGGCAGTGCAACGATGGGGACTGGAGAAGGGGCAGGAGCCTTCGGTCAGAGAGCTGGAGCAAAGGCCTAGGGGGCAGGAGCGGCCACTCGGACCTTGGCTGCAAGAGGCAAGGGGGCCCAGGCAAGGGCTTGGGGCTCCTGGGCCATCGGAAGGGGCGAGTTGGGACCTGCAGATGGACCGGACCTGACTTGATGTTAAGGGGGTCACTACCCCCTGTGACTTCTCAACAGTGGTTAACATTGGGCCTCGGTTTCCCCATGTCAGAGGAGGCAGCCACCTTCCTCTCGGGCAGTTAGGAGAGTTACCATCAGGCCTCGGTTTCCCCGTGTCAGAGGAGCCAGCCACCTTCCCCTCGGGCAGTTAGGAGATTGCTGCCCACTTTCCCAGAGCTCCCCAGGGGAGGCTGTGCCCTGGCTCAGATCCAAATTCTCAGCCACCCCTGAGAGGGCAGACTTGGTGGAGATCTAGTGGAGGGACCCCTGATCCCTCAAATCCACTGTGGCCCCTTCCCAGAGCCAGCTGGCATGCCTCAGGCTAGATGCAGGTGCAGGGGCAGGAGTGAGGGCACAAGTGGGCCTGGCCTGCAGTGTGCTGCCCCCTCAGTCCTCTGGCTCACCTGGTACCCTGGTGCTGAGGGGGAAGCCAGTGCAGCTGGTGCACAGGGTGTCATGGGAGGAAGAGCCTGGCACATTGAGGGCCAGGCCCAGGGCCGTGCAGTTGCGGTGGGGCTGGCACTGCTCTGAGCTGGAGCTGCTGGCTGAGAAGGTGCCTGGGGGGCACGGCTGGCACTGCGTGTTCTGGCTGGGGGTGCCTGCAGCCAGGAGGGAAGAACGGGGTCAGGGGAACTGGTGTCCTAGCTCAGGGTGCAAGGCTGGGACCAGCAACCTGACCCCTGCCACACCTCCGGCCACCACTCCTGGGGGCCCCTCCCCTCGCCCAGCTCTCACCCGGGGCAATCACGCCGGCACCAGGTGGACACGATGCGTGCTCCAAGCAGAAACCAGCGTGCGCGAAGAAGCCGGCGCGACAGCGGCAGGCGCGGTTGTGGGTGGCGTGGCAAGCCCGTGCCTCCTCCTCACGCTCCCCGCAGAGGACGTTGCAGTAGCGGCAGCGCTCCAGGTAGTTCCAGAACTGCGTGTAGTGGCGCGGTGGACACGGGCCACATGTCGTGGGGCTGTCTCGGCGGCACGGCCGCTGCACAAAGGTGCCTGGGGGGCACTGGGCGCACACCAGCCACTCCCCTGTCTCTGCGTCCCGCCAGGGGTAGGTGGGTGTTTCTGCCACTCCGCATACAGCCGGCACCAGCAGCAGGGTGGGCAGCGCCAACACCAGGCACAGCAGCGACAGGCCTGGCCCCTCCAGCGCCCTCATTGTCCTTGCTGGAGCAGGGAGAGCGCGGCTCAGCGCGGACACCGGACCCTGCTGTGCCTGACCAACATGCCACCTCCTTTGCCCCCGGTCCGCCTGCGGAGGGGCCGCCCAAGTCCCGAAGCCCATCCTGCTGCCGCCCTACATATATGGGCGGGGAGAGGGCTGGGCCAGCCTCGCCACGCCCCATAGGAACCCCTCCCTCCCCAGGCAGCCCCCCTCTCCCACCTGGTACCATCCCTCCCCAGAGCTCAGTCCAAGGGTGGTTCTGGGAGGGGCCTCACCAGCCAGGGAGCCGCCCTCCGCAGCACCTGGGGCAGCTCCCAACCCAGAGACCAGCCCAGGCAGCCTGGTGTGTCGGTGGATCCCCTACCAATTGCAGCTTGGCTGCGGCTGTGAGGATGAGGGCAGGGCTGAGCCCACCGTGGAGGAAGTACAGTGTCACATGGCAGGCTGGGAGGGGCCTCTGCCAACTCCCTGTCCCTCAACTCCCACCACCAAGCCCAGGCCATGAAGACACCGTCCTGGGCACTGCCAGCAGCTTTATTAGAGAGCCCTGTCCCCTGATTAAAAGTGGACACGTGCCCACGGGGGTCTCCTCCTTCCCCGTGAGGGGCTCAGCTGGGGTGCTCCTGTGGCACCACTCACAGGCCAGGAGCCAGGGAAGTTCTGGGGAAGCACTTCCCCAGAGACCCACCCCAGACCCCAAGGTAGCTCAGGGCTTCTCAGAGGCAGGCCCAGATCTGGTCCCACCGCAGGGACCATGGGCCCCGCCTGCCTGAGGCCTGCAGCGGGCCAAGCCGGCTGGCATGGGCTGGCCTATTGGGTGGGTTCTTGGCCCACCAGAGCTGGACAGGCAGGTGATCAAGCCATGCTGGGTGTGCTGAGGGCCTCCGTGGGCACTCACTGGGGCTCTGGCCAGAAGACCTGCATGACGCTCTGCTTCCTGGAGGCGGTGTGGCAGGCTGGGCACGTCCTAGAGGCCTGTGAGACAACCGGCCCACTGCACACGTCTGCCAGGCGTTGCCACCAGGACAAGGGCCTGCCCTTTTCCCCTCAGCCCACCACCTGGGGCTACACCCAGCAGGAACTGTAGTGGCCAGGCACCAACCTGAAGGTGCCGTTGCCAGCAGGCTTGGCAGCGCTGGAAGTCACAGGCAGGGCACTGGAAGGGCACCACGTCCTCTGCCCCACAGCCCTGGCACACACAGCCTGCTGAGAGGGGCCCGCCCGGAGCTCCCGCGGCCTGCTGCCCAGCGATGTCTCTCCCATGAGGCTCACCCCACTCAGATGCTGCAGGCCCGTGGGGAGGTCCTGAGGACTGGCTGGGACCTGCATCCTCACCGCCCGCCCCCACAGTCCCTGCTGGCCTCTGTCTAAGGAAGGACGAGATCTTGCTCTGGGTCTTCCCGGTCTTCTCGGACCGTGAGGGGCCTGGAGACAGAGACTTGAGTCTGAGGGGGGCCTGGGGCTTTGCTGCTCACTCCCAGGGCTGCGTGCGGTTGGGGCGCTGTCAGGAGCAGCCAGGCAGGTGCCCTACCTGGTTGGGGAGCCCCGTGGGTAAGCACAGGAGGCACGGCAAGCCTCTCCTCCTGGGGTCCCGGTGGCTCCAAGCCCAGGTAGGGCCGGCCGGTCAGGTCTGTGCACGTCTGTGAGAAGCGCTGCTTGTGGTGTGGACGCACAAACATGCTGAACCCTGTGGGGAGCTTCACTCAGACCCGGCACAGCCCCCATTTTGTCCCCTGCCCCCCACCCCACCGGCTGTTCCCCACGCCAGGGCCACTTGCTGTGCAGCAGGGGGAAGTCCTCCGGCTTTGCAGTGGTCAGGGCGGCCAACACAGCCAGCACCTTGTCGAGGTCGTCATCTTGCTTATAGGCTGTCAGTGCTGCCAAGAGTTGGCTACAGCCTGCGGCCCCCAGGGCCCTGCGGGCATCAGCCAGGTAGGCGCTCACGGCGCGCTGGCTCTGCTTCCCTGCTCTGGGCACTCCGGACCCCCACTGTGGGTGGCTGCCAGGGTCTCCTGGTGTGGGAGTAGCATGGCTCAGAGTGGCGCTGGGGTGGAGGGCTGAGAGTCCCACCACCCTGGCCGCCCTTCCTCCAGGAACTCCTGGAGAGCTGCTCAGGACAACTGCGGGGTGCAGAACCGGGAGCAATCCCCACCATGAGATGGCTCCCCACAGGGGCAGCTCCGGCCACACTCAAGAGTTAGCCTCGTCAAGCCACTGAGGGACCCACCAAGTCGTAGGCTGCACACGGTTCAGGAGTCAGCTACCTGTGGGGGGTGGCCTGGGTGACAGGTGGGGCCTGCCCTGGTTCAGGTGCTCTTGGGGGTCCAGCTGCTGGGCTGCAGCCGTGGACACGGTCAGCTTGGGATCCGGCGCCATCCTTCCTGATGAAGAGATGTAGAGCCACAAAGCTGGTCCAGAGCATCTGGAAAGTTCCCTGGGGTGGGGGGGCAGGGCTGGCTGGGGAGGCCAGGCCTCACCCACCTCAGACCAGGGCGGGAAAACCCAGGCAGGTACACGCCTGGGTGCTGGGGGCATCAGAGGAGACACCAGCCTGCTGGATGGGGGCTGGAACAGTGGCGGGCAGGCGAAAGCCCCACTCAGGAGCTCAGAGCCGTAGGGTGGGTGCAGGCAGGAGGATATCCCAGTGAGTACCAAGCCCAGAAGGGATCTGGGGTCTTCCCAACAGGCTAGGTTCCCCCCTGGGTGAACTAGGGAAACTCTGTAGGGGCTGTTCATTAACAAGCACGAACACAGATGCTTCCGCCTCTGGAGACTTGGACTCCACCCCAGACAGAGGCAGAAACAGGGAGGACAGGGGTCTAAGACCCTAGGACCCTGGCGTGTGCAGTTGACTCCCCAGGACCATGCATGGGAGGCAGGGGACGTGTGGCGGTTGGACAGGGCTGTGCTTAGGGGTCGGGGCTATGGCAGGGACAGGGCTGTGCATGGAGTTGCACAGGGTCTCCCCAACAAGTGATGCTGCTGCTGGTGGAGGTGGAGGTGGTGGTGGCGGTGGTGGAGGTGGAGGCCCCCATCACTCCCATACGGGAACAGAGAGGCGGGGCCGAGCAGGGCCCGAGGATGCCCACCCCAAGCAGCCCAGGACTCTGGCCCACACTGCCTTCCACGCAGGAGTCTGAGGGTCCCACCTGGGGCCCCATTTACCAGTGGGGTCCAGGACCGGCTGTGCCCGCTGCCTTCGGGGAATGCTGTGCTCAGGCCGATAGCCGCAGCTTCGTCCTGTTAGCTGGATACAGACCTCCTCAAACTGCTGCTTATGATGGGGCCGCACAAACTGGTAGAAGCCTGTAGAGGAAGGGGCGTCTGTCCCCATCTGCCCCTTTTTCTCTAGAGAACAGAGACCACCTTGGACCCAGATGGCCCCCACCCCACACGCGGCGGCAGCACTGCCCTCAGGGTGGGTGGCCTCTGCAAGCCAGGGTACCTTGGAGCAGGTTGTGCTTCTTGGGGTCCTCAGCAAAGAGGGGGCCGAGACAGGCGGCCAGGGCGGCGAAGTCATCGGAACCCTTGTAGTCCTGCAGGGCCTGGGTGAAGGTGGCAAAGTTGGCTTGGCTCAACTCCTGCTTCACGGCCACCATGAAGAGCTTGGCCCTGTCCATCTGTGCACCAGCCACGGGCTCCTCCTGCAGGACACAGGCCCGAGGCTCCATCAGGGCCAGCCTCATCATCTGGTCCCTGGGGCTGCAGAGCCTTCCTTGGAACATTGAGCGTTCCCTGGGACAGTGACTGCCGAGGTGGGGCTGCTGCCTGAGAAACTGGCTGGCTGGATGGACATAGGGAGGGGCTGCGGGAAGAAAGCTGTGGGGCTGGGCCCGTCTGAGGTCACACAGTGAGAGGCTGGCAGGGAACTGAGACCAGCGAATGGGCAAAGGGTAGATTGGCTCTGCCTCAAGCCAGGGGTCCTGCATGGCCCGTCTCTCTCCTCCTCCCTCAAGCCCCCTGCCCCACAGCGGATGCGGCGGAGGCTCCCAGGATGGCAGCGCACAAGGAGGGGCTTCCAGACGAGCAGTGCCCGTCTCTCTACACACCCCAGACCAACACGGAAATGTGGAAACCAAGGCAGGGGTGGCCCAGGCACTCCCCACCCAGGCCCTCGCCAGCCCAGGCCCCTCAGCAGCCGCCCACTTCCTGATGGTACCAGCCCTGCCTGGGCACCACCCAGTTCTTCCCAGAAGCCAAGGGACATGGACAAAGGCTGCCACACTTGGGGTTTTCCAGCAGGCAGGGGGCTTCCTGGCTCCGGCTATAACTCCGTTCTTTGATCCAAGGCTAGGAATGGGCTGTGTCCCTCACATGAGGCAGGTGTGCATCCACACTTGAGGGAAATGCCAGGGCCAAGCCCAGTGCTGCAGGCCCCATGCCAAGCCTGCCCAAGGGTGGGGCCTGATTCCAGCTGGGACTCATGAGCCCCCTGCAGAAGAAACCACACACTTGAGCCCCTGGCCGTCAGCATCACAGCTGCCCTGGACATCAGCTCCTGGGGGTGGATTCCCTGGTCCCATCGGGCCCACATCCCAACTTGGCTGGGGGCACCCACGGCTGCGTTCCCATGCGTGTCTATGGTGGTCGGCACAGGTGCAGGGACAGCTCACGCACCGGGTGGCTGACCAGCCGGATCTTCTTCCTCCCTCCTCGCGGTTCTTCTGCCGGCCTCTTCTCAGACAGGAGGGACAGGGTGGAGCAGCTGTGGGCCTGAGGAGGACACAGCTCACAACCACACACAGACCCCAACCACACACTCTGGGGTCCCAAAGCACCTGGACGCACAGGGAAGATGGTCCCAAGGAGCCCTGAGCAGTAGCCAAGATGGAGGTCAGGGGAGGGGGGCACAGCACACCCTGGTGACAGTGCCACAACTTGGTCCTGTCCAAGTCACACCAGCGGCTCATGAGGCTCGCAGGTGGCGACTTGTAAGAGCAGGTCCAGGGAAGACAGTCCGACCACAGCGAGGGGCTGGCAGGAAGGGGACACAGGTGCCTGGTGCCTGCACCTGGAGCTCATTCCAGGGGCCTGAAGGGCAGGGACGGGCAGGAAGAGGGGAATGGCTCCCAGCAGGAAGCAGGGAGAAAACTTCGGGTTGGCCTGAGGAATTACGGGCTTCTGGGGCAAAAGGCCCCAAGGAAGAAGGAACCTGGGTTCCACCCGCAGCACATTCCTGGAGAAAGGCCAGCCTCAAGCGCAGCCAGTGGCAGGGGCACCCGACCTTGAGTGCACTGAGCCAAGCTGACCCGCCAGAGAACCAAAGTGATGTGGGGGGGCACCCGTGGAGGGCCAGGGCATGCACCACCTGGGAGCCAGCAGCCTGTGGGTGAGGTGGGGTGGAGGACCCACAGACAGCCAGGCAGCTGGGATCCCCCGCCCGCTTGCCCGCCTGCCTGCCAGGCAGGGGATTTACAGGGGTGTGTGGGGAGGTGCCTGAGGCCAGATGGGCGGGGTCGGGTTGGCCTCAGGAGACAGAGGGTCTGTGTCCATCCCAAGGCCCTGGAACTGTACCTGCTCCTCGCCGGGGCTCCCCGCCCGCTGTTCGCTGTGCTCCAGGGCAGCCAACAGCCCCCTGGGCCTCTGCCGGGCAGGAACTGGCTCCTGCTCATACTCCACACACAGGCTACTCTCGGGGTCCCCGGCAGCTGGTGACCCTGCAGGGGCACCCGAGTGCGCAGTGAAGCCCACGGGGGGCCCCAGCTGGGGTCCCTGCCTGTGGTGAAGCCCCTCTTGGGGGAGAGTCCCAGCACTTGGGGTCCTGCCTGTGGGTGTCCTCCCTGCTATTGGGGGGAGTCCCAGCCTCAGGGGGCATCCTTGCCTGGGGCGTTCTCTGCCTGTAGGGGAGGGTTGCAGCCCATGGGGGCCCCGCCCTAGGAAGGAGAGGCAGCCTTTGGAGGTGGGAGGGGAAGCGCACAAAGCCAGGTGAGTCGCCTCCGCCCTGGGCGCCTGGTGCTGCCCGCCCCACGCCGCCCGCTCCGCCACCCCCACACCGCCCACCCAGCGCTGCCCGTCCGCACCTGAGGACCTCTGCTTCAGGCTGGGGACATGCAGGTCCAGACTCTTAGCTTTCCTGGTGGAGAAGAGGGGGCCAGGTGACTTGGCCTCGCTAACAGCATCTTCTCCTTCACGTACATTGGGTGCTGTAGCCCGGGGGGCTGGTGCTGGCATCTGCAGAACCATGGGGGTGGGTGGACCCATTTCTGGCTCCTCTGGGGACAACACCCTCATCCCCTCCCTGGGCAGGAACTCACAGTTCGCTCGGCAACACGGAAGAACTGGGCCACGTCTCGGATGACATGGCCAAAGTTGTCATACACCCTGACGTGGGGACGCACCCAGGAGGGCAGTTGGGCTCTTGCGTCGGCAAAGGCGAACCTGGGGGGTGGCCATAGCCCTGCTGCCCTGCCCACAGCCGCTTCAAGGGTTCAGTTCACCGAAGTGAAGACCCTCATCTGCTGCAAGGGCCCCACGCTGACCCCGAGTAGCCGGAGAGGCTCTGGAGGAGACGGGGCCTCATGTGGGGAAGGAGAGTCCAGGGGCCCAGTGGGGTGTGGGCGTGTCCCCTGGCGCCGCGCCTGCCACCGGACTGCACGCACCTGTGGTCACAGAGGAAGACAGCTCCGTAGTCCTGGCGGTGTCGGATCACTCGCCCGATGGCCTGGTTCACAGCCCTGGACGCCTGCTGCCGGTACCACTCCTGCCCAGAGAGGAACTGTGGGGCGAGGCGGCTCAGTCACGGGGGCTCCCTTGGCCACGGGGCGGGGGCTCAGTCACCAGACCGCCTTACCCCAGCCCCACCCTGCTGTAACTCACCTGGCCCCCAGCCCCACCCTGGCCCTTCATCTCGTCCAGGAACTGCATCTTGAGGACAACCCGGGGGTCCATGCGTGGGGGGTACGGGAGGCCCGTGACAATCACACCACGGCCATTCGTGTCTGAGAAGTCCAGCCCCTCGCTGGCCTAGGGGACACACCAGGGAGCTGCCTGGGGCCGTGGGGGCTTCTCTCCCTGGTACCCACACCCAGCCCAGCCACCTTCCCCGAGGCTCCGTCCCCAACCAGGGGTGGGAGGAAGCTCCATCTGTGGGTCAGGACCCCACTTGGGGTCCACAGCTCCCAGACGCCACCTCCAACTCTTGTGGCCAGGAAACTCCCATCCTGCCTGCCCCGGCCCAGAGCAGGACGCGCTCCCAGCAGGGCCAGCAGTCGCTCTCGTGGGACCCAAGGAGGGGACCGGGCAGCCCCCAGGGCCCAGAGTCTGCTGGGGAGCCATAAGCACCCACCAGGGAACAGGCAACCAGGTCAGGGCAGAGGGCCCTGGAAAGCTCACCTTGCCCCGGCAGACCGCCAGGAAGGTGGCGCCAGTGGACCCAGGGGCGGCAACCCTTGCGTAGTAAGCACTGATGGTCTGGAAGGAAAGTTGGTGAGGCTGAGCCTGGAGCCCCCCCCAGCCCCTTCCTCCCCCATGAGGGAGACCCAGGTCTCATCCTCCAAGATGAAGGATCGTCCTAGCCAGGAAGGCCAATCGGGTTCTGGAAGCTTCTTCCTGGCACGGATCCCAGGCTGACCCCACGCCTGCTCAGTGCTTCCCAGAAAACACAGGGAACCCCAGGGCCAGGGTGGCCGACTAGGGCTACTCAGACAGGAGGGCCACTGTCACCACACCCACCCGGTGCTGGGGGCTTTGGAAGATAAGAGGCAACACTCAGGGCCAGGAAGGAAACGCAGGAGCCCTGAAGAGGCAGCGGGAGCCGCCGGAGCCCACGGTCAGGGCCAGTGGTCAGCCTTGGGGAAGCTGTGAGAGGCAGGGGAGGCACGAGGGGGCAGCAGGCCCAGAGCCCCGGCCAAGTGCCGACCTCGGAGAAGCCGCCTTTGCTCCTGGGCTCCACAAACAGCGGCTTCAGCGCCTCCATCTTCCTGGCCAAGTCGCGGGCCTGTGGGAGGAAGAGGCAGGGACATGGCAGCCCTGGTCACGCCGCCGATCAGACGAGGGCAAGCAGGAGCTGTGGCCACTGCCTGCTTCGTGCTCCAGCCCTGCCCTCACCCACCCCGCCCAGAACACAGGGGAGACGCACCCGCCAGAACTCCAGGCTCTTCTCCATGACAGGATAGGAAGGGAAGAAGATCAGGAGCCCATAGGGCACCACGCGGGCGATGTTGCCTGGAAGTGCAGGGGCCGGGGTCAAGGCAGGGGCAGGACGTCTGCAGGGTTCCCTACCAGCTCTTGGGAGCAGGGGTCCAGGATCCAGGATGGGCACAGCTGGGGCATTCAGGGCACTCACCCAGAGCCTTCCCCAGGGAGGATAAGCACTCCTCGGAAAACCTAGAGCCGGAGAGGCCACTGCTCAGGGCCTCAGGCCTCAGTGCTCCCCCACCTCCCACCCCAGCAGGGCCCAGGGACAGGCCCTCACCGTCTGTCAAACGCGGAGCTCAACTGGGCTCCATCGGGGCCTCTGGGGACGACCCCCACCCAGATCTGGTGCTTGTCGATGATGTGTGGGTTCTCCAGGCAGACAGGGAAAGGGCTGAGCGTGGCCAGAGGGAGCAGACAGTGGGGAAGTGCACCAGCACCCCTTTAGCCCTCGAGGCCCGAGACCCCCAGCACCCGGCTCATGGGGACCCCCACCACTCCCACCCCGCTGATGTCAGAGGTGTCACCGGTGTTCAGGCCCCTGGCAGGGGTGGCCCGTACATCTGCATCTCCAGAGCAAAGGAGGACACCGGGGCCAGCGTGCCGCTGGTAAGGATGAGGGAGCGGACGCCCTGGCGGAGCAGCTCGCGCATGCTGTGGCCGGGACTGAAGCACCAGTAGCTCAGCACCTTCCCTGTGGGGCGGGGGGCAGCGGGGGGCACAGAGTGTGAGGACGGGACTGGGGGCCTGACCACCTGCCTCTCTGCCCATCACCCTCTCCACCCACTGGCATCAAGCAAGCGAGCCGCGGGCAGCCACCCAGGCCCAGTGTGCAGAAGTCAGAACAAAGGAGGCTGCCCTGAGTGTGAGCCTGCCAGCTCGGGGCCCCTCTGGGGGACAGGGGGTCCTGGGAGTAGGAGGCAGACCCCAGGCAGAGGCTGGGGACACCTGCAGAGAGGTCAGCCCACTCCAACCCTAAACTTCTGCAGAAATCGTGACGTGCGGCTCAGGGCAAGAAGCCCACCCCGCCAAGAGCACACGGGAAGGAAGCGCCGGCATCCCGACATTCCACGGCCGCGTGCAGAAGACGGGGTGCGAGTTCCCAGCTCTGCCTGGAAGCAGGACACGTGCACAAGCCTCTGAGTGGCGTCAGCAGTGAACAAGGGCACCGGCTCAAAGGAAGTTCCTAGAAGGGCTTGACCGGACTGGCCACGGCGGCCGTGGCCTGGGGAGGAGGCTGAGCCTGGACACCGGACGCCGGGAATTCAACACGGCACAAGCAGAACGACTCTGACTGCGATTCGGAGTCAGCAGGGACGAGGCACGTTTCCTTCCTGGGGCTGAGTGTGCCCTGCAATGGGGGAACTTCCCCACCCCCTCCTCCAGGAGCTCATTTCCTACAAACGCCCAGTGCAGGGAGTGGCTGCTTCTGAGAAGTCAAGTGACATCGGAGGTCAATGGAACAAACAGATTCCAGGCCCTGGGAATCTGTGCACCGGCTGCCTCAGGCACGCACTGCCTCCCACAACCCCAACTGCGTGGGGGCGCCGGCCTCCCCCCGGGATGGACGCTTCCTGCTGGGAGAGGCCTTGCTGCAGGACCATCACCGCGCGGGGGTCGAGCCACGCGACCCTGACGCCCTCCCAGCCCTTCCCTTCCGGCTCGGCCAGGCAGACCCAACCACAGCAACCGCACAAGGGCTGCTTCAGCCAGGGCCACGTCATGCCACCATGGGTCGGACAGCAGCTGAGAAAGAACGTTCCAGAGAGGGACGAACCAAGCCCAGAGGCAAGGCCCCACTGGAGCACAAGGCAGGGGCAGCAGCTCCCGCAGCTGCAGCCGTGAAGCCCCACCCTGGACACCACACAGTGGGGGTGGGGCCAGATACACCCCAAGAACCACAGGACTCCGGACACGGAGCCCATCCACGCAGCGTCCCCGGCAGCACCGACTCGAAGACGCCACGGAGCACAGGAAGCCAAGAAGGCACGTGGGGCCTCGGGGCTGAGCGCACCAGGGGCTTCGGACAACAGGGCCAGCCGGGCCCCCTTCAGATGTGACCCTGAGGCTCGGCCCGGCCAGGCGCTGCGTGGAGGCAGCAGGCAGAGCCGTGCCTCACTGTGGAGGCTCTGTGCTGACGGCCTCGGCATGAACGAGCGTGTCCCAGCAGGGAGGCCTGGCTGGGCTGTGGCTCTGCCGCCACCAACCAGGTGACTCTGGGCAGGTCACGGTGCCATCAGGCCGTCTCCTACGTCTCTCAGTAACTCCAATCTTCAGAGGGACAGTGAGGAGACTGCTCTGGATTGGCCTGGATATGGAGAAGGTGGCCAGGCCCATGGGGGCAGGAGATCCACGGCTGGGCGTGTGCCTAGCCTGTGGTATGGTGGCACCGGGCACCGCACCCGGGCGGGCGGGGAGCGTGTGGGCCCAGGTCTGTACCTCGCTTTCTGGCTGCAGTGGTGCTCCAGGCATCAGACCGCTGAGCCGTCCTCCGGTGACCAGCATCAGGATGGATGTGCACCTGGAGGGGACAGGACCAGGAGTGTGGAGGCCCCACCCATGTCCTGGGGGCAGCCCCTTACCTTTTAGGACCAGAAGGCCCCCAGCCCCACCTGCCTCCTGGAGGTGGCCCCCACCTTATAGGACTGTAAGGCCCCCAACCCTGCCGGGGAACCAGGGCTGCCCTCCACCTGCCTCCTGGAGGTGGCCCCTACCTTATAGGACTGTAAGGCCCCCAGCCCTGCTGGGGAACCAGGGCTGCCCTCGGAGGGGTCCACACTGAACACAATCTGAAAGGCAGAGGAAGTGCAGCCCTGTCAGGAGCCTGAGGCCACAGCCCGGAGCCCTGGAGGCCACCCAACTTTCTGCAGCATCAGCCCCATACACAGAAGGTCACAGGACACCCAGGGGTCATCGGTTCACCGGCCCCTGCCATCATGCAGCCCCAGGCCAATGGACAGGAGCTGGCACCTGCCTGACCCTTTCTCCTCCCTGCAGGGACCCCCGGTGAGCTCTGTGTTCCCCCAACATAGGCCATCTCCATGCACTGAAAATGCGGCAGCCCGAGGGGCCTCTCCTCCCGCCAACTGGCCCAGCCCTCCTCTCTGTGCCCCTGAGGGCCCCAAATTAATCTAGAAATTCAACATGGCCTAGTGCGGTGGCTCAGGCCTATAATCCCAGCACTCCGGGGGGCTGAGAGGAGCAAACTGCCCTAACCCAGGAGTTCGAGACCAGCCTGGGCAACATGGTACAACCCCAGGGTGTTCACCAAAAAAAAACTAGCCGGGCGTGGTGGCATGTGCCTGTGGTCCCAGCTACTTGGGAGGCTGAGCTGAGAGGATCCCCTGAGCCCAGGAGGTTGAGGCTGCAGTGAGCTGGGATGGTCCCACTGCACTCCAGCCTGGGCAACAGAGAGACCCTGACTCAAAAAAAAAACAGGAATTCAACACATTCTAGTCAAAATCACAGTAAGATTTTTACAGGAAGTAGACACGCTGACTCCAAGATGCACTATGGAAAAAACGTCAGGGCAGGTTTCAAAAGAACAAGAGGCCGGGCGCGGTGGCTCACACCCGTAATCCCAGCACTCTGGGAGGCCAAGGTGAGAGGATCACCTGAGGTCAGGAGTTCGAGACCAGCCTGGCCAACATGGCAAAACCCCATTTCTACCAAAAATATCAGGCTGGGCACGGTGGCTCACGCCTGTAATCCCAGCACTTTGGGAGGCGGATCACGAGGTCAGGAGATCGAGACCATCCTGGCTAACACGGTGAAACCTCGTCTCTACTAAAAATACAAAAAATTAGCCAGGCGTGGTGGCAGGTGCCTGTAATCCCAGGTATTTGGGAGGCTGAGGCAGGAGAATGGCGTGAACCCGGGAGGCGGAGCTTGCAGTGAGCCGAGATCGCGCCACTGCACTCCACCCTGGGCAACAAGAGCAAAACTCCGTCTCAAAAACAAACAAACAAAAAGAAATTGGTTCAGGCCAACACTAGGACTTACGACAAAACCACAGTGAACAAAAACATGAGGAAAAGTGTGGCAGGTGCCCAGTGGAGTTGGGGGAAGCCGAGCCGCTCGGTCAGCGCACAGAACCACCGGTGTGGCGTGCTGGGAAAAATCAAGGTAGAGTCTGCCTTTCACACCCCCACAGGTGACGTCAGAAGGCATGGAGGCCCAGACACAAAGCTCCGTCACTCTACAGTGCAGTTTGGAGAATACACAAGACCCGGTTTAGCATCTTGGTCGGGAAGCACAAGCTCAGAACAAAAATCTGACAACAAGGAAATATCTGTTCACCAAACCTGTCATGAAAATGGAAAAAATGACCAGCACGAGACAAGGAAAGAATATGTATGTCGGCATGGGATCCTCAGAACTTAGAGAGAGAATATGTATATGGGATCCTCAGAACTTACAGAAAGTATATGTATATGGGATCCTCAGAACTTACAGAGTATATGTATATGGGATCCTCAGAACTTACAGAGAACCCTGCAAATCAATGGGAAAGGAATGATGCCTGCACTAGGAGAGGAGCGCGTGACGACCGTTCCTGGAAAACGAGCCAAAAACGGCCAGAACAGGAACGCAAAGCCCCCAACAGGCTCAGCAATGCGGCCATGTCAGCCAAGCCACCGCCGTCAGAGCCCCGCCGCAGACTTGAGGGAGTTCTGCTGGAAACAGCAAGAAGCCGGAATCATTCACAGAAATGCGGAGAAGCCGAACTAGAGAACACTGGGGGGCAGACACCGCGGCTGGAACACAGAGACTTGGCAACATGCGTGGATTTGTGCAGGCGTGCGTGTGTGCGTACTCTGCATGCATGTGCACGTGCCTGGGTACGCACAGAAGGAGAGAGAAATTTCCTTCCGTTCCTTCCTTCCTTCCCAGCCATTTTCACTGTCAAGACAGCTAAACACAGGGCCTTGTGTTTTACCAAAGCATTTGGCCCACGGGGATGGAAGTAACAGAACAAGTTCACCCCCACGCTGGTGGCTGCCATGAGCAGGGCTGAGTCTGCCTCAGGAAACAGCTTCCTTCGAAAAGCCTTCTGCTGGGCAGGCATGGAAGCTCGTGCCTGTAATCCCAGCACTTTGGGAGGCCAAGGCGGGCAGACTGCCTGAGCCCAGGAGTTTGAGACCAGCCTGGGCAACATGGCAAGACCTCATCTCTACAAAAAAATTTTAAAAATTAGCTGAGTGTGGTGGTGCGCACCTGTGTTCATAGCTCCTCGGATGGCTGAGGCAAGAGGATCACTTGGGCCCAGGAGGTCGAGGCTGCAGTGAGCTGTGATCAAGCCCCTGCACTCCAGCCGGGGTGACAAAGCGAGACCCTTTCTCAAAAAAACACCACCACAAATCCCCCTGTGCCTCAGCCCAGGGCAGCTCCGGCCTCAGGCAGAGAGGGATGAGGACCCAGCAGTCTCACGGGGGCCCAGGGGCAACTGGTTCCCCAGCACGGGCCAGCACTGCCCAGAGTTTGCCTCCAGCTAAGCCCTGACTCCCCAGCACACGGCCTGACCCTGCCTGGAGTTCGCCTCCAGCTGAGCTGTGCATCCCACATCCTCTTCCTGGGGCCACTGGCCCCACTCTGCCCCCAGGGTCACCTGTGACTCAGGGCTGCAGGCCCAGCCCAGCACCAGCCCTATGGGCACCGCCCACACCTGCAGGGGCTCAGGAGCCAACGCGGGTGAGCACTGTGTGCAGTCCCTCATCCTCCAGGCACCCGAGGGCTGGCAGAAGCTGAGTCATCCACCAGCGGCTACTTAGAGCAGCAGCCAAAGGAAATTCCAAACCGATGGAGTGTGCAGGATCCGGTTCCAGAGTGTGGAGACTTCTCCATAGCTGGGGGCCTGGGAGGCCGCGTTCCAGGATCCGGTTCCAGAGTGTGGAGTCTTCTTAAGTGGGAGCCCGGGAGGCCGCGTTCCAGGATTCGGTTCCAGGATCCGGTTCCAGAGTGTGGAGACTTCTCCATAGCTGGGGGCCTGGGAGGCCGCGTTCCAGGATCCGGTTCCAGAGTGTGGAGACTTCTCCATAGCTGGGGGCCTGGGAGGCCGCGTTCCAGGATCCGGTTCCAGGATCCGGTTCCAGAGTGTGGAGTCTTCTCCATAGCTGGGGGCCTGGGAGGCCGCGTTCCAGGATCCGGTTCCAGATGTGGAGACTTCTCCATAGCTGGGGGCCTGGGAAGCCGCATTCCAGGATTCAGTTCGAGTGTAGGAACCTCGGAAGCCACATTCTAGGATTCAGTTCCATAGCGTGGAGGAGACTTCTCCATAAGTGGGAGCCTGGGAAGCTGCATTCCAGGGAGGGACAGGCCCGGGCCAGCTCACACCTGCCCTCCAGGCCCTGGGCTGCAGGGCTACCTCGCCTGGCCATGTGCTGGAGGTGCTTTGCAGTGACCCATCAGGGACATGGAAGCAGGTCCGCCTGATAGGTGCACGGCATCCTGCTTGAAGAGCCAACCACACTCCATGCGGGACAGCACAGCAGCCCTTGGCAGGCAGGAGCCACAGACAGAGGAGTCTGGCCCTGGGATGCCCACTGTGCCTTTGGGAAGGAGTTGGGAGGACAAGGCAGTGCTGTCCTTCCAGCCCCAGCTACCGCACAGAGAAGACACAGGCTGTGGCGTCACCGGCCACAGAGACGGCCACAGTGGAGGGAGGGCTGAGCCTGGGCCCCACCACCCCGTGCCCACCCCACCTGGTCCCTGCCCAGGTCTCGCCCCCGCTCAGAGCTGCGTCTGTGAAGGAGAAGGCAGTGCCTGCTTGTTCCGGGATCTGCAGCTCCATGCCCAGCAGCATGGACAGAACACCACACCGCATGCACAGGCCAGCCATGCATCCCAGGCTTCTTCTGCGGCCTCCCCCAGCTCAAGCACCCCACAGGCCAGACGGACACTCGTGAAGCTGTCATAGCGCTGGGCGCCCTGCCTGACCCTGCCATGATCTCGTGTGGCCAGCAGGTACAGCGTGGGCAGCACAGAGGAGGCCTCACACGGCTCTACACAGCCACCTGTGCCTTGGTTTCCCCAGTCAGGGACTTCTGGATCTGCTTCTAAAAAACCCACCGAGGCCCAGGAGAGGCAACGTGCCCAGAGCACCCAAAATGGGGCGTGCCCTCCACAAACCGGACAAGCACCTCTACGCCAGGGAAAGCAGGTGCTGCCACAGGCATGGAGCCAGAAGCAGACCTCACATGGGAGGGGACGGGCATTGCAGGACAGGACGGGGCCAAGGAGAAGGGGGCCGGGGTCGCACCCCCAATCATGGGCTCCCAGGGACACCCCCGCCGGGAACCTGCAGGGTCCCCATTTGTCTGTCCCTGGAGAAGCTGTTCAGGAAGCTGCGTGTGTCCAGAGCTCTTCATCTGCGTGCAGCTGGGGCTGCTGGGGCTGCCAGCAGTGGGTCCCCCCTGGCCTGAGGGCCTGGACAGGGCAGGAGCGGCTCCCCGGCCCCCACTGTCCTTTGCGTCCTCCCTCACCAGCGTCACCCTGGGCATGTGCCACCAGCCCTCGTCCTCCCCCATCCCTGCAGGAGGCCCAGTGTGGGTTTAGGGCACTGGAAAGGAGCCGAGAGTTTGCCAATCAGAAACAGGTGGTGTAGGGGCCTTTCTCCCATCCCCAAGTCTAGAATCAGTTAACTAATACAGCAGGAGAAGGCACCCGCCCGGCTTCCATCAGGGAGGGAGATGCCACAGAGGAGCAGGCCCCACCTGGATAATGTCCGCCAGCTTCTGCAGTCCGGCCGTGTTGGTGAACACTCCAGCACCTGGAGGGCAGCAGGGCGCTGACACCCACACTGCAGGCAGGGGAGGCCCCAACCCCAGCCCCGGCCCTTCCAGCATGAGCCAGCTCAGCCCGACTGCCAAGCTCCATCTCCTGCCCAATGGGGGGCCCAGGGTGGAGCGCAGCATCCATTCAGGGCGGGCAGTTCGCCTGCTCTTCCCAGCAGCCAGGAGAGAAGCCAGGCAGGGACAGAGTCTCCAAGGGGGTCAGTGGGACTTGAAAAGCGGCTCTATGGTCGCCTAAGGGTTGAAGCAGCAAAAGCCACCCTCCCCAGCACCCGGGAGCGCAGCAGAGACACCCCGCTGGGCCCAGCGCCTCAAACCAGAGCAGCCCATGGGGACACCGCCTCTGGGCAAAGCCTCTGGACCCCACAACTCTGAGAAGCAGAACTCGGGGTGGTGTGGAGAAGCCAGAGGCCCCACAAGCCAGCTAGGGCCTTGGGCTGCTCTTCCTCAAAAGCAGAATAATGGGATGAGGCTGTAGGACGAAGCCGCCAGCTGCAGAACTGGGACAGGCTCTACGGCAGCTGGCAGGTGGCACTAACGCCTCCACGCCCCGATCAGAAGATGAGGCTCTGTGGGCCCGTTCCTGCTGACGGCCAGGTGACGGCCATGTGACGGCCAGGGGAGCCCTGACTGCCAAGATGGAGGCCTGCTGCACCCCCTACGCCACATTTGCCCGCACCAAAGACCCCGCGCCAGCACTCACGTCCTGCCAGGTGCTGGATGATCTGGTCCAGCGAGTCCAGGATGCAGCCCTTGGTCTGAAACGTGATCTGGGCTTCAGCAAACAGCTCAAAGATGTAGCTGCCGAGGAGAAGAAGGCAGGCTCGAGCCTGGCGGGGGGACCAGGCTGCAGCTTTGGGAACTGAGGAGAAGAAGGCAGGCTCGGGCCTGAGGGGGGACGACATCGGTCAAAGATGTAGCTGCCGAGGAGAAGAAAACAGGCTCGAGCCTGGAGGGGGAAATCAGGCTGCAGCTTTGGAACTGAAGGCAACAACTGTGGAAGTTTCCTTCCCTCGGAAACAAACTCAGCCCTCCAGGGGACGCCGGCATTGGAGGTGAGAGGCCTCCGCCCTCAGGAGCCTCCAGGTGGGGAGAGGAGGCCTGGCCAGCACGAGAACGGCACCGAGGAAAAGCAGCCGCCTCAGAGCAGGGGCCGCCGTCAGAGGGGAGGGATGGGGTCACTAGGGGGTCGTCAGGAGGTTGTCAGGGGCTTCTGGGAGGCGGTGGCTCTGGGCAGAGTCCCCAAAGCTTTGCAGAGTGACAGTGATGGGGCAGCAGAAGCTACAGGAGGGGACCCTGAGGGTGCAGGGTGGCCGAGGAGCCAGGCCAGAGCCTTGAGCATTACGCTGAGGACAGTGGCTCCACCTGGAAGCAACTGGGATTCCCCCCACCAGGTCGGCGCTCAGCAGAACACGCTCCACCTCAGCGGCTGTGCGCTCAGGAGAGCCCCCACAGGCCCCAGCCCTGACTCCTCATCTGCCTGCAGGACAGACAGCAAACCCTGCTGCCCTGGCTGGGGAGAAGACTGGAGCCCCACGGAGCATTCAGAACGTTCCAGGCCTCCCGTAGTCCAAGAGAGGTGGTGGCTGGGACACTCATCATCCTAACAAGAAGGTCTCGTTCTAACAGGCAGCTGTGCTCAAATGACGGACTGGACCAGGGTCCAGGGAAAGGCCTGGAGGAGGAGAAACTGCAGGAAACCCAGCGGCCCTGCGTGGGAGAGTGTGCCGTTCTGTGGGGGGCTGTGTGCTGTTCCGTGGGTGTGTGTGCTGTTCCGTGGGTGTGTGTGCTGTTCCGTGGGTGTGTGTGCTGTTCCGTGGGTGTGTGTGTGCCGTTCCGTGGGGGGCTGTGTGCTGTTCCGTGGGGGGCTGTGTGCTGTTCGTGGGAGTGTGTGCTGTTCCTCACAACATCTCAGCAACCAGATCATGCAAAGCAGGCGCTCCTCCCAGGTCTCAAAAAGGGAAAACAGGCCTGAAAACAGGCCTCACTCGTGATGTGACAGCCCAGGACTGCACCATGGCCCATTTCTAGCTCTAGGCTGGGCCTGCAGTGAAGGGGCAGGCTCCCCGCCTCTCACCTCCCTGGCTTGGTGACACCGCTGTCGTCTCCAGGCAGCTCAACAGCATCAATGGCCCCCTCCAGGCGCAGCAGGATCACTGTGGGTCGAGGAGGTGTCACCCACCTCCTCGCAAGGAGGAGGCCCCACCCAGCTGCAAGGAGGCGGGGAGGGCAGCACTTACTCTTCAGCTTTGCAATGTCTTCCAGCTCCATGTTCAGCCCTGGGCAAGAGAAAGGCAGCAAAGGCAGTCTGCATCACGCTCGTGCCAACAACCCCGCCCTTGAGAACCAGGATTCCTGGCATGGAAAAAAGGACACCAACATGGAAAGGAAGAGGCCACACAGAATCCGTGCAGGCCAAATCCACCCACAGGGGAAGGAAGAGGCCACACAGAATCCGTGCAGTCCAAATCCACCAACAGGGGAAGGAAGAGGCCACACAGAATCCGTGCAGGCCAAATCCACCAACAGGGGAAGGAAGAGGCCACACAGAATCCGTGCAGGCCAAATCCACCAACAGGGGAAGGAAGAGGCCACACAGAATCCGTGCAGGCCAAATCCACCAACGGGAAGGAAGAGGCCACACAGAATCCGTGCAGGCCAAATCCACCAACGGGAAGGAAGAGGCCACACAGAATCCGTGCAGGCCAAATCCACCAACAGGCAAAGGAAGAGGCCACACAGAATCCGTGCAGGCCAAATCCACCAACAGGGGAAGGAAGAGGCCACACAGAATCCGTGCAGGCCAAATCCACCAACAGGGGAAGGAAGAGGCCACACAGAATCCGTGCAGGCCAAATCCACCAACGGGAAGGAAGAGGCCACACAGAATCCGTGCAGGCCAAATCCACCAACAGGCAAAGGAAGAGGCCACACAGAATCCGTGCAGGCCAAATCCACCAACAGGGGAAGGAAGAGGCCACACAGAATCCGTGCAGGCCAAATCCACCAACAGGCGAAGGAAGAGGCCACACAGAATCCGTGCAGGCCAAATCCACCAACAGGCGAAGGAAGAGGCCACACAGAATCCGTGCAGGCCAAATCCACCAACAGGGGAAGGAAGAGGCCACACAGAATCCGTGCAGGCCAAATCCACCAACAGGCGAAGGAAGAGGCTACACAGGCCAAATCCAAACTGGAGACACCAAGAGGAGCAGGTGTTTTACCTTTATTTATCTATTTATTTTTGAGACAGGGTGTCACTCTGTCAGCCAGGCAGGGGTGCAGCAGCGCCATCTCTGCTCACTGCAACCTCCATGTCCCAGGTTCAAGCAATTCTCGTGTCTGTCTCCTGACTAGCTGGGACTATAGGTGTGCACCACCATGCCTGGCTAATTTTTGTATTTTTAGTAGAGATGGGGTTTCACCCTGTTGCTCAGGCTGGTCTTAAACTCCCGACCTCAGGTGATCCACCAGTCTTGGTCTCCCAAAGTGCTGGGATTACCGCTGAGCCCTTGTGCCTGGCCGGGTGTTTGACCTTTAGAATTAACATTTGTGAACACACCTGTGCGTATGGCTGTATCTCCACGAAAACACCCAGTAACAACGACCAACCCAGTAACCATGACCAACCCGCTGCTGCATCGCAGGTCTTGAAATACCGTCTTGCAGGAAAAGAAAGCAGGGCTTCTTGGAGACTTGGATGATTCCAGGTCTGGAGCAGGACATGAGTGTGAAAAATCCTGACTCCCAGACAGCAAAGAGGCCACAACCGCCGGGGTCAAGACACAAGAGCCCACACGAAAACACCTCAAGGTGGAGCAACTGAGGTCAGGAGTGAGATTCAGGATGGAGCATGGAGCAGGACCAATCCCCACGTTCACACACAAAACATTCAGTGATGACACTTGATTGACTGATTGATTGATTTTTGAGACAGAGTCTCGCTCTGTTGCCAGGCTAGAGTGCAATGGCGCGATCTCGGCTCACTGCAACCTCCGCCTCCTGGGTTCAAGTGATTCTCCTGCCTCAGCCTCCCAAGTAGCTGGGATTACAAGCATGCACCACCATGCCTGGCTAATTTTTTTCTATTTTTAGTAGAGACGGGGTTTCACCGTGTTGGCCAGGATGGTCTCAATCTCTGACCTCGTGATCCGCCTGCCTGGGCCTCCCAAAGTGCTGGGATGACAGGTGTGAGACAGCACACCCGGCCCACCCCCAGCATTTATCCCACCTTTCCTGTGTGAATGGGATCACCACATTAGCTGATATGGTGCAGAGCATGGTCCTAAGTTATTCCTGCTAACTGACTAGATGATGGAATTAGCACACTGCCATCTTGCAAGCCCCCAGTGATTAACATATTCAGGTGTTCAGCGGCAAATGGGAAGAAACTGGAAAGGAGATACTGTGAGCCTCCTGATAGAAAGGACATCCCATCTGGAGCCCGGCAAACGGTGGCTGCAGTCTAACTGGGGCCCTCAAGCCACCTAAGTTCAGAGTAAACCGGGGAACTCGTGTGGCTGCCCCTCCTGTACAGAGACTCTGCAGGGTAAACGGCCTGGGCTCTTCAATAAATAAAGTGTGAGGAAAAGAATGGACCCTGCCAAGCACAGTGGCACACGCCTGTAGTCCCAGGAGCTTGGGAGGCCGAGGCAGGAGGATCACTTGAGCCCAAGAGGTGGAGGCTGCAGCAGGTGGAGGCTGCAGTGAGCCGTGATGGCACCACCACTCTCCAGCCTGGGTGACAGAGTGAGACCCCATCTCCAAAGGGGTGGGGGAACGAATAGGGATGAAAACTGAAGTTCTGGTCCTGAATGAGATGGCAGAAGCCCACCCCACCACATGTCCCCCACTAGTTACAACAAAAAGCCCTGCACATCAAGTAACTAACAAAACTGAAGAGTGGAGAAGGCCCCGTGGTGATGTCCACACAGCCCTGGGGGTGGGTGGATGTTTCTCCCACGTTATGTAAGCGATGAAATGGCAGCTGCCGAGATGAGGGAAGGAGACCTGTCACTCTCCCCACCCTGCGCCAAGCGAAGGATGGAAAGAGGTGGCCGTCCACCCTGTTAGAGAGGTGGGGTTGGGGGACTGTGGAGAGGAGGGAGGTGGAGCGTTCGAAGTCCCAGGAACCCCTTCCCCTACTGCAACTCCCTGCGTGGCAATCTTGAGAGCCGGTGGCAGTGGTGCACACCTGTGGTCCCGGCGCTTTAAGAGGCTGAGCCGGGAAGATCCCATGAGCCCAGGAGGCCGAGGCTACAGGGAGCTTTGATTGTACCACCACATTCCAGCCTGGGCAGCAGAGTGAGACCCTGCCACTTAAATATATGTATATATATATAAAGGGATTCTAAAGCCAGAACACCTGATAACTTCTGTACTAAACAAATGCCAACTTTGCAAACTCACTCTCTACCAAGCAGCCATCCTGGTGAGAAGGGTGAGGACGGGGCTCCCCAGGGTCCAGGGTCCCCGTGGTGTCCATCCACATGTGCGATTTTAAAGGAAAATGGGGGAAGCTGATGCTGTTTACACCTGGAGATGCTCACGAGCAAGTAGTGTCACAGCAGAACCTATGAAGATATTCACACAGACTCCTAGTCAGCTGTTTACAGAAGCCATGTAGAAAATATGGACAAAGGCCGGGCGCGGCGGCTCACTCCTGTAATCCCAGCACTTTGGGAGGCCGAGGCGGGTGGATCACCTGAGGTCAGGAGTTCGAGACCAGCCTGGCCAACATGGAGAAACCGTCTCTACTAAAAATACAAAATTAGCTGGGCGTGGTGGCGCACGCCTGTGATCCCAGCTACTTGGGAGGCTGAGGCAGGAGAATTGCTTGAACCCAGGAGGCGGAGGTTGCAGTGAGCCAAGATCGTGCCATTGCACTCCAGCCTGGGCAACAAAAGTGAAACTCCACCTCAAAAAAAAAAAAAAAGAAAATATAGACCAACTGACAACATCCATGAAGGGTTTCCACGTTTTCCACGTATGCCGTGACTAGCGCTATGTGGAAATACACCTCCGGACAAACACTGGGAAGGAACCTACAGGCACAGCAGGTGACGCATGCCAGATTTGTGGGTCATTTAAAGATGCAAAATGCCCTCACAGTGAATATATTTAGCTTTCCTTTTTTTTTTTTGAGATGGCCTCACTCTGCCGCCCAGGCTGGAGTGCAGTGGAGTCATCTGGGGCACCGGAAGCTCTGCCTCCCAGGCTCAAGCACGCCTCCCACTTCGGCCTCCGGAAAAGCTTGGACCACAGGAGCACACCACCACACCTGGCTAATTTTTTGGCAGGGGCGAGGTTCCGCCATGTTGCCCAGGCTGGTCTCAAACTCCTGGCCTCAAGCGATGCTCCCAACTCAGCTTCACAAAGTAGAGTTTTCCAGTTTTACACAGTAGAGGCCAAGTTGATACTGGCTGGGAGAAGACATAGCTCTTTGGAAAATACCAGAACTACTGAACAATACCAGCCCTTCCACAGGCTACAGGACCCCGAAGAATTCACGCCCAAGAAGCCTCTGAGAGAAGCGGATGCCCTGCAGTGCCAGCCTGAACAGATGGTGCCCAGGCCGACCACACACAGCCACAGGGCAGGCTGCCCACTGCAGCAGCGCGGGCCTCAGGACTGAGCAGCCTGGCTATGAATGCACCTGGGCTGGGGGAGTCCGTGCTGAACTATGGGTGGGGCTCACCCTGCAGCAGTGCAGGCCTCAGAACCAAGCAGCCTGGCTATGAACACACCTGGGCTGGGGGAGTCCGTGCTGAACTCCGGGTGGGGCTCGCCCTGCTGCGCTGCCTTGGTCTGCTCCTCCAGCACCTGGTCTATGACGTCCAGTCCTGAAGCCAGGTCATGGGGGGTCAGGTCAAAGGATGCCGATTCTTCACACATCTTCTCCTAGAGCCCAAGCACACCCGAATCACCACAGAACAGGACAGGATCGGGGATTCCAGAAAGCAGAAATGGGGTGGGGGTGCAGAAGGCACAGGAGGCTGACAGCCAAGTCCCCAAAGCCATGGCCTGGGGTGTCTAAAAGGCCAGGCCACAAGTAGGTCCAAACACGACTGTGTGGCCCACACCAATATTTAGAAACGATTGTTTCAGGCCGGGCGCGGTGGCTCACACCTGTAATCCCAGCACTTGGGAGGCCAAGGTGGGCAGATCACTTGAGCTCAGGGGTTCAAGACCAGCCTGGGCAACGCTGGGAAACCCCGCCTCTACAAAAAATACAAAAATTAGCCGGGCGTGGTGGTGTGCACCTGTAGTCCCGGCTACTCGGGAGGCTGAGGTGGGAGGATGGCTTGAGCCCAGGAGGTGGAGGTTGCAGTGGGCCAAGATCATACCACTGAACTCCAGCCTGGACGACAGAATGAGACCCTGTCTCAACAAACAAACAAACAATTATTTCACTGGAATTGCCAATTATTCTTTTTGATTTTATTTTTTTTGAGACGGAGTCTTGCTCTGTCACCAGGCTGGAGTGCAGTGGTGTGATCTTGGCTCATTGCAACCTCTACCTCCTGGGTTCCAGTGATTCTCCTGCCTCAGCCTCCTGAGTAGCTGGGACTATAGGCACACGCCACCATGCCCAGCTAATTTTTTTGTATTTTTAGTAGAGACGGTGTTTCACTATGTTGGCCAGGATGGTCTTGATCTCTTGACCTCGTGATCCGCCCACCTCAGCCTCCCAAAGTGCTGGGATTATAGGCATGAGCTAGCGTGCCCAGTCAACATTTTTTTTTTTTGACACAGAATCCCGCTTTGTCACCCAGGCTGGAATGCAGTGGTGTGATCCTGGCTCACTGCAGCCTCTGCCTCCAAGGTTCAAGCGATTCTCCTGCCTCAGTCTCAGGCCATGTGGCCGGAAGGGCAGAGACACTGCAGGCAAGACCACACGCCTGCTGCTGCCGAGGGCAGAGGAGACAGCCCTGGCCCAGGCTGACCCCTAGCTGGCTGGAGGGAAAGGGTCTGGTGAGCGGCCTGTGGGGGCCCTGCGCCTGACGGGCAGGTCCCTGGCCCAGCTGGCCAGTCTCCAGCCCCAGCAGAGGCATCGGATCAGGGCGGGAGGGGGTGGCAGAAGCTCCTGGTGTGCTCAGTCCCCAGTCCTGGGCACCTAGGGCTTCAGGAGTTTGACCAGAGCCCCTCCAGAAAGGTTTGCATGGCTCTTGACAAAAAGGCCAGAAGCAACAGGAGGTGTTTAGGAGGCCAGCGGAGACTCACCACGTTGTGAGCTTCGTCAAAGATCACGACTGTCCCCTTCAGGTCAATGTTGTGTGCTCTGCGGCTCTACAGGAGGAAGAGAAGGGACGCAGCGCTGGAGCTCACAGAGGCCGGGAAAGAGGGAAGCCAAGACATGTGCAGCAGGCATCGAACATCACAAGAGCAGATGAGAAACAGCACCGGCGACGTCGAGAGGAGAGGCCAGGCCTGGATGACCTGGCAACACCGCCCCACCCTAACCAGCAGTTCGCCATACCGGGAGACGCTCATGCACACCATGGAAAGGCACGTGCCACGCTCAGCAAGACAGACGGCCACGATGCCCTGGGAGCCCCCGGCCACCGCAGTCAGGCAGCCACAGACCAGAGGAGCCAGGAAGACCCAGACCCAGCCATTCCCTGCCCCAGCCCCACTCAGGGAGATTTACAAACCCAACTCCCAGCCAGGCGCGGCGGCTCACGCCTGTAATCCCAGCACTGTGGGAGGCCGAGGTGGACGGATCACGAGGTCAGGAGTTCAAGACCAGCCTGGCCAACATGGTAAAACCCCGTCTCTACTAAAAATACAAAAATTAGCAGGGGGTGGTGGTGTGTGCCTGTAATCCCAGCTACTCAGAAGGCTGAGGCAGGAGAATCGCTTTAATCTGGGAGGCAGAGGTTAATGTGAGCCGAGATTGTGTCACTGCACTCCAGCCTAGGCGACAGAGTGAGACTTCATCTCAAAAACAAAACAAAACAAAACAAAACCAAACCCAACTCCCAGGTCCCACCCACAGAGTGTCATGGGAGCAATCTGGGGTGGGGTCCAGCTTTGGTACTTTTAAATTTTCACACATTGGCCGGGCGCGGTGGCTCACGCCTGCAATCCCAGCACTTTCGGAGGCCGAGGCAGGCGGATCACGAGGTCAGGAGAACGAGACCAGCCTGGCAAACACTGTGAAACCCCGTCTCTACTAAAAATACAAAAAAAAAAAAAAAATTAGCCAGGCGTGGTGGCGGGTGCCTGTAGTCCTAGCTACTCGGGAGGCTGAGGCAGGAGAATGGCGTGAACCCAGGAGGCAGAGCTTGCAGTGAGCGGAGATCGCACCACTGCACTCTAGCCTGGGTGACAGAGCAAGACTCCGTCTCAAAAAAAAAAAAAATTTCACACATGAAGATGCTCATTTTAAGTGTACCAAGTTCTGGCAGTTACGTGCACATATAACCACCAGCCCCGCCCCTGCCTTTTCTATTAATAGAGTGTCACATAAATGGAATAAAACGGTAGGTCCAGCCGGGTGCGGTGGTTCATGCCTGTAACCTCAGCACTTTGGGAGGCCAAGGTGAGTGGATCACAAGGTCAGGAGTTTGGGACCTGCCTGGCCAACATGGCGAACTGCCGTCTCTACTGAAAATACAAAAATTAGCCGGGTGTGGTGGCGGGTGCCTGTAGTCCCAGCTACTCGGAAGGCTGAGGCAGGAGAACTGTTTGAACCCAAGAGGCGGAGGCTGCAGTCAGCCAAGACCACACCACTGCACTCCAGCCTGCACCACAGAGCGAGACTCCATTTCAAAACAAAAAACAAAAACACAAAAAACAGTAGGTCCTCTTCAATGGGCCTCTCTGGGTTAGCATGTCCGAGACTCATCGGCTCCCTGCTGCTGTGTGACCACAGTCCACGCCCGTGGCTGCTGTTAGTGTTCGGGTACCACGGTCTGTCCATTCACCTGTGGATGGGCTCACGCGGGCTGCTTCCCAGTTTTGGCAACTGCAAACAAAGCTCTGGTAAACCTGCACACTGAAGTCTTTTCTTTTCTTTTTTTTTTTTTTTTTTGAGATGGGGTCTCCCTATGTTGCCTAGGCTGGTCTCAAACTCCTGGGCTTAAGCGATCCCCCAGCCTTGGCCCCTAAAGTTCTGGGATTACAGGCGTGAGCCACTGAGCCTGGCCACATATAAATCTTTGAACACGTCTTCCCTTCTCCCGGCTCGGCTGTTTGCCACACGTTTGTGGAGTGGCTACACAACTTCACAGCGATGGATGAGATCCAGCTGTTCCACATCCTCATGCCACACTCAGGGCTTCTGAATTTCAGCCATGCTAGTGGGACCACAGTGTCGGCTCCCCGTGGTTTTAATCTGCCTTCTCCTATGACTGGAGATGCTGGGCGACTTTCCATGTGCTCAACTGGTCATTCCATCCACCTTGGTGAAACGTCTGTCCAGGGGCTCTCCCAGTGGTTAACTGGCCATTCCACCCATCTTGGTGAAACGTCTGTCCGGATGCTCTCCCAGTGGTCAACTGGCCATTCCACCCACCTCGGTGAAACGTCTGTCCGGATGCTCTCCCAGTGGTCAACTGGCCATTCCACCCACCTCGGTGAAACGTCTGTCCGGATGCTCTCCCAGTGGTCAACTGGCCATTCCACCCACCTCGGTGAAACGTCTGTCCGGATGCTCTCCCAGTGGTCAACTGGCCATTCCACCCACCTCGGTGAAACGTCTGTCCGGATGCTCTCCCAGTGGTCAACTGGCCATTCCACCCACCTCGGTGAAACGTCTGTCCGGATGCTCTCCCAGTGGTCAACTGGCCATTCCACCCACCTCGGTGAAACGTCTGTCCGGATGCTCTCCCAGTGGTCAACTGGCCATTCCACCCACCTCGGTGAAACGTCTGTCCGGATGCTCTCCCAGTGGTCAACTGGCCATTCCACCCACCTCGGTGAAACGTCTGTCCGGATGCTCTCCCAGTGGTCAACTGGCCATTCCACCCACCTCGGTGAAACGTCTGTCCGGATGCTCTCCCAGTGGTCAACTGGCCATTCCACCCACCTCGGTGAAACGTCTGTCCGGATGCTCTCCCAGTGGTCAACTGGCCATTCCACCCACCTTGGTGAAACGTCTGTCCGGATGCTCTCCCAGTGGTCAACTGGCCATTCCACCCACCTTGGTGAAACGTCTGTCCGGATGCTCTCCCAGTGGTCAACTGGCCATTCCACCCACCTTGGTGAAACGTCTGTCCGGATGCTCTCCCAGTGGTCAACTGGCCATTCCACCCATCTTGGTGAAACGTCTGTCCAGATCCCTTCCCAGTGGTTAACTGGGTTGTTTGCTTAGTTATGAGAGAATTTTACATACTCTGGTCAAAGGTCCTTTGAAATCAGAGGAGGGCTGAAAAATTTTTTTAAGTCCTTTGAAAGAAGTATTTTCTCCCTTTCTTTAACTGCTTTTTCATTTTCTCAACTCTTCCAAAGAGCTGAAGCTTTAAATTTTGGTGAAGTCTAAATTTTAATGTTTTTCTTCATGGCTAGTGCCTTGTGTATCCATACTAACAAATCTCTGCCTACCCCAGAGTTGCAAAGACCTCCCCCATGTTCCTTTCTATAACTTTTAGTTTAGCTTTTACATTTAGGTTTATACAGCGTAAAACAAGAGTTAAGAGTCACTGTTTTCCGAACAGATATCCAGCTGTTCTTAGCACCATTTTTTCAGAAAACCAGAAATCAACCTTCATTTCCTCTCTCAATTAAATTGGCGTGTTTGTCAAAAAACAATCACCATGGGCCAGGCATGGTGGCGCATGCCTGTAATCCCAGCTACTCGGGAGGCTGATGCGGGAGAATCGCTAGAACCCAGGGGCGGGGGCTGCAGTGAGCCGAGATGGTGCCACTGCACTCCAACCTGGGTGACAGAGTGAGATTCCAACTGAAAAAAAAAACAATGACCACATGCGTGTGGGTCAGCTTGAGCTTGCTGCCTTCTCCATGGCCTGCAGGCCTGTGCCTGAGCTGGGCCGTCTCCACCTCCACTCCTGCAGCTTTAGGGGAGTCTTGAAACCAGCGAGGTGAGTCCTCCAGCTCTGTTCTTCTTCACAGTCATCTTGCTGTTTTAGATCTTCTGCGTTTCCGTGAAAGTGTTAGACTCGGCTTACCAGCTGTGATATAACTGTCCCAGGGAGGGGCCTGGTTGGGTTAGAAGCTCTCCGGATGGTTCCCAGGGGCAGCCAGGGCTCAAAGCACCGAGTCACCCACAACCACGGCAAACCTCACCAGCTCTCTGTGGGGTTCTGCTACAGCTTCCCAGGAGTCGGCCCCCCAGCCACCCCCACTCACCTCTTTCCTTGCTCTGCTGCACCTGCTGAGGCTCCCCTCAGACCCACCAGCATTCCCCACCTCCCGCCGACATCGCATTTGGGCCCGCTTGGCTCGGTCCCCACCTCCCGCCGACATCGCACTTGGGCCCGCTTGGCTCTGTCTCCGCCTCCTCCCTCTGCTCTAATCCCTTCAGTATCGTCAGCTCACGTGCTTACTCTTTTGCTGTCCACCTGTCCCCACCACTAGAATCAAAGCTCCATGTGAGTGAAGCCAGTCTTGCTATGCCTGGAATAGCACCCAGCATGATGAGCTCTCAATAAATATACACCCCGAGAATGAGCGAACCAACGACAGGATCTGGAAACGTCACCACACCATCGTCACGTGAACACACAAACCATTGACCCGTGGCGTGTGATCCCACCTGCACTAAATAAAAAGTGTGGGGCACAAAAGCAGGGCACATGGGGAGGAGGGCAGCAGGGCCGGGCACACACTGGGAGGAGGGGAGTGAGTGTGGGGCCGGGCACATGCTGGCGGGGGGAGTGAGCGTGGGGCTGGGCACACGGGGCGGAAGGGAGTGGGGCCGGGCACACACTGGGAGGAGGGGAGTGAGTGTCAGGCCAGGCACATGCTGCGGGGGGAGTGAGTGTGGGGCCGGGCATGCACTGGGAAGAGGGGAGTGAGTGTGAAGCCAGGCACATGCTGGGAGGGGGAGTGAGTGTGGGGCCGGGCACGCGCTGGGAAGAGGGGAGTCAGTGGGCTTCCTGCGTTCTCGGTGCCTCCCGTGGCCTGACGTGAAGGAGAGAACCTGAGCTGTCAGGATCAAGAGCGGGCACTGGCCTACGGACCACAGCCTGGAGGTCTCTCCTCACTCCCACCAGCCTGCCCACTCCCAGACTGCTCAGAAAACTGACCTGTGGCCTGGGGCTGCTCACAAGTGTGTCTGGCCAGGTTGAGCCCCTGCCCAGTGACAGAGGTGAGTCCTCCCACCCAGGCCTGCTGATCTAAGGCCCTGAAGCAGCAAAGGCTCGGACAGCTGTTCCCAAGCCCAGGGACACCCCTGGACATCAGGAGTCGTCAGCTACGGGACTGAGCCCCCACCTTGGCATCCAACAAGTAATTGTACGGCATGAAGATGATGTCGGCTTGCTGCTTCAGGTTCCGGGACAGGTAGTAAGGGCACACCCTGGGAAGGAGAGAGGAGAAGATCCTGTGAGCGCCCCATGCAGGGGACGGTGCCCCGAGGCCGCCATGTCTTCTGACCCGGAAGGAGCCCTCGTCCTGCAAGTAGGGCCCAGGTGGGAAGCTGCTGCCTGGGATGGATGGGAGTCCACGTGAGTTTCCGACCAAGGGATGGGGAGTCCTCGTGAGTTTCCGACCATGTAAATCGTCATCTCTTTAAAAACTCGATGGAAAAGTAAAACCAACCCTATTCCTGGATAGAAACAAACACAACGCAGAACCACTAAGAAAAAGCAGAGCTGGGCCGGGCGCGGTGGCTCACTCCTGTAATCCCAGCACTTTGGGAGGCCGAGGCGGGCGGATCACAAGGTCAGGAGATCGAGACCATCCTGGCTAACACGGTGAAACCCCGTCTCTACTAAAAATACAGAAAATTAGCCAGACGTGGTGGCGGGCGCCTGTAGTCCCAGCTACTTGGGAGGCTGAGGCAGGAGAATGGCGTGAACCCGGGAGGCGGAGCTTGCAGTGAGCGGAGATCGCACCACTGCACTCCAGCCTGGGCGACAGAGCAAGACTCCGTCTCAAAAAAAAAAAAAAAAAAAAACAGCTGGCCAGGCATGGAGTCTCACACCTGTAATCCCAGCACTTTGGGAGGCTGAGGCGGGTGGAACTCTTGAGCTCAGGAGACCGGCCTGAGCAACAGAGTGAGACCCTGTCTGTACAAAAAATACAAAAATTAACCAGGCATGGTGGTGCATGCCTGCAGTCCCAGCTACTTGGGAGGCTGAGGTGGGAAAATCGCTTGAGCCTGGGAGGCTGAGGCTGCAGTGAGCCAAGATTGCGACACTGCACTGCAGCCTGGGCAGCAGAGCGAGACCCTGTCTCAAAAAAAAGGCGGGGGGAGGTTCCCCCTCAATATAAGAAAAGCTTTATTATAACTTGAATCTCTGAAGCTATAAGAGGTAGACATAGGAGACATCTGCTGTCCTCAAAAGAACAAGGCCGAGCTGCCAGCACCAGCATGGGAAGCTATACCCACAACGCTGAGTGAAAACAGCCAACTGCAGGACAGTCTGTGCAGACAAAACTGCGCGTGCTTCCGCACAGACACAGGCCTGCAGGGCTCCGTCCACACTCCACGGTGGCCACCGGGGATGGCTGAGGGCCAGGGAAGAGGGAGACAATTTTTTACTCTATCTTTCTCAGAGCTGCTTAAACCTTTTCGTACTGAATGGTGGTTAGTTTCATAATTTAAAAAAGAACAAAGAAAAGTGAAGAAATATATCCGGGCCTCCACAGGTCACAGGAGAGCTGGGCCATGGAAGGACAGTGGTCGTGGCCTCACTGAGGGGTCTCACCTGTGCTTGCTTCCGCTCTTGACCAAGTCCTCGATGTCCAGGATGGGGCTGGCCAGCTCCTGCTCCAGGCTTTTTTCTGCAGGTGTGAGGCAGGGGTAAACACACACCCTCAGGGTCCACTAAGTCCCAGACCACAGGGGGATGCCCAGGACAGAACGGCTCCTACACAGCGGGCAGGGCTGGGCATCCCCCACCAACCGTGAACGCGCCACAAAGCACCCACTGAGGGTCTCAGGTGCCCAAGAGAGGCCCCCACCCGAGTGATCCCGAGGGAACCCTCCTCTGCCCACAGAAGGCCTGAGGTTCAGGGTGGACCAGATGGAGGCCAGCAGGATCCCGAGGGTTCTACGCATCCTCTCCGAGACAGCCCAAGACAGGACAGGAGTGGCAGCTACACTCAGCCCTCCTCAGGGCAGGGAAGATCAGCCCCTCAGCCTATCGCCCCAGCCCACAGAGGCATCTCCCACAAACCCCTGCAGGTGCCCCTGTGATTAGCACCGTCACTCAGCTTCCCTGCCAACCACAACAGGCCCAGAACTTCCAGCTAAGGGAGAGCCAGGTTTTCCTGGGCTAAACGGTGGCCCACTCCCCTCTGCAGCATGGCAGCCCTGGCAAAGGACACTGCCTGTACTGGCGGAGAGGCCCCGGGCAGAAAAGGCTTCAGAAGTCAGAGTCTGGGGGATGTCCTGCCCCTCCCTTGCCTCTACAGTACAGGCCCCCCAAACTGGAACCACAAGAATTCCTTAGGGAGCTGCTTAAACACAGACAGAACCAGACACCTCTTCTAACAAGCACCCCAGAGTCTCAGGGCAGCCACATGGGGCAATGGGGCCTCCCCCAGCTCCCGACTCCATCATGGCTGCTTTGTGCCTGTCCCCAGGAGGTGCCAGGCCCCCCGAGGGCCAGGACTCAGCTGCAGAGGCCAGAAGCGCACACACACGCACACGTGCACATACACACACACACACTCACACACACCAGCGATGACCCAACCCCAGATACTCCCAGGGATAGCAGGGAAGGCAGGGGAGGAAAAGCACACCCCTGGGCAGCACCATAGCAACAGACCAGCCAATCAGCAGGCACTGCCGCACAGCGGCACTTGCCAAACCTTGCCTGGCAGAAAGCTGAGGGCGGGACGAGGACAGGAGCTGCGAGGGGAAGGGGGACGAGGGGCGGGGCCGTCCCAGAGGCTCTGCCCCAGGCTGACCCCAAGCTTGCTGTCCCCAACCAGAGTCCTCACAGGACGCAGGCCAGGAAGGGTGCCAGCTCTCCAGCTGTCTCCTCATTCGCCCAAAATACCTGCCTCCCTTCCTCTCAGACCCCTCCGGGAGCTGCAGCCCACTCTAAAGATGCCCAGGCCGGTGCAGGTGCTGCAGACACCCCCTCACAGCCTGTCCGGGTGGCAGACAGGATGCGAAGGTTCACGGCTAGGCAACCTCCTGCCAGGTCGGGCAGTGAGAGCCCAAGCCAAGGGGGACAGGGAGGGGCTGGCCTGTGTCTTCCTGGTCTGAGTCCACAGGCCTGGAGGAGGAGACAGATGGGGGCCCCAATACCCAGAGGCCTAACACGGACGGAAGCAGCACCAGGAGGCAGTCAGAGGCCTCCCCACCAGGTCCCAGGCCCAGCATCCCCACCAGGTACCAGGCCCAGCGTCCCCACCAGGTCCCAGGCCCAGCGTCCCCACCAGGTCCCAGGCCCAGCAGCCACCGGGGCACTGCCCTTGTCCAGGACCACGGCCGGCCAGGCCCATGCTCAGCGTTCCATGCTATCCCAAGGACCCCCGCTGCATGGGACTGGGGACACCCAGCAGGCACTCCTGTCCTGGAAATCCAGGTGAGGACCTCGGAAATGACGCCTGCTTGAGAATTTCCAACAGCACATCTGCCCAACCCCCCGTCCCAGAGTCACGTCCCACAGGCATCACCGGGACGAGCCGGCAGCTCCTGTCAGGGAACCTGGGGGCACAGAGGCAGAGCCCCTTCTTAGGACCACCAAAAAGGCCTGGACAACCACACATCAAGATGACTGAGGGCCCTTGGTGCCACCAGACCAAAAACCACAGCGAACAAGAAGCAACACAGAGGATGTCTCCAGCAACACAGCACATGCCTCCAGTAAGCGGGAGCCTCCCTGCAGGCCCATGTTCCGCCCACCCTGTCCCTCCAAGGGCCAGGGCCCAGAAACGCCTGGCAGTGGGTCATGCGGGACCACCCGGCTCAGTCTCTGCCAGGGGAGTGCTGCCCTAAATACAAGAGCAGCTTCAGGGTCCTCAGTCCTGGCACACTGAGCACTCAGCAAACATGAGTGCAGAAAGCAGCCCACAGGACCGCCGATGCCTTCTGAGTGCTCCGGGGCCACCTCACCTGAGGCTTGAGCCCCAACTGAGGCAGGAAACAGAGGGAACCCTGATCCCACAGAAGCAAAGACCGCGCCGACTGCACAGATGCCACCCTCAGGTCACAGAAACTGTAAGGGCAGCCGACGGGGGTGCACCCTGCCACTGTCTCTAGGACCCCGTGATGAGCCCCAGAAGCCCTTGACATACCCGAGGGGCAGCCACGTGGGTGGAGAAGCACCCCCGGCCCTCACAGGCTGTGGCCACGTGCAGTCACAAGGCAAGCTGCCCCGGCCGGCTCCTGTCACTCACATCCCGTCTCCAGAAGAGGCCCCAAGGCCTCCCGTGTTGGACCCACAGGACTCAGCCTGGAGTCACACTCAGGGCCGTAATTTTCCGCAGCAAGGTCAGCACAGGAAAAAGACACACAGGGCAGGGTCGCGGGAGGCCAGACACGGCTTCCAGGACACCCTCCCAAGACGGTATGAGGGCCGGTCACTGGAGCACCTGCTGCTGGGCAAGCAACAAAGTCCCCGAAGAGAAAGCCGGTGTTCAGCGAAACCCCTACTGTTTGCACCAGCAGGTTAGGTGCAGGGGGCCCCTCTCATCAGGAAATGGAGGGAGCCTTCCCAAAATCCAAGGCCCCAGGCACCAGCCAGAGGCAGTCTTGCCGGCTGGCTGTCTCAGACCACTGTGTGAGCTCTTCCACACAGAAGACTAACATGGGTGGCCCCGAGTCAGAAGACAGGGCCCAGGTACATGGCCGCACTGGCCGCCCCACCGAGCAAGCACAACCAGGCTGTGACACCAGTGAGCTCCACCCTAAGGGGCTGCACACACTCCAACCCAACCCTGGTCCCACCGAGCTGCTTGCACCTTCTACGTTGTTGTAGAAATGACAGGAGCGACTTGCCACCTTCTTACGGCACAAGTGGATCTGTGGGAGGAAGGGCAGAGTGCGCAGCTGAAGCACGGCCAAGAAAGGACCCCAGCCAGTCCCCACCCCCACCAGGTCCTCCCCTGCAGTCCCCCAGTGAACTTCAAACCCTAGCCCAGCGGGAGCACAGCCTGGGGCTCTGGACACCCAGCAGCACTCGCCTGTCGGACACTGAGCCGGAGTGGGAGCCCAGGAGCCTACCTGTAGATGGTTACTCTCTTGTTTCTTCACCTCAGGATGGATGCACAGCTGCTCCCGGGAGCCCAGCACACACACCTTAGGCCTGGTGGGGGAGAGCACCGTGGGTCGAGGAGGAGCTGTCTCCAACACCCACAGCGTGGCCCTGCAGCGTGAGCCGTATGGAGACACGCAGGAGCCTCGGCGGCCAGAGGAAGCGAGCGTAACTGAAACGTGGCCCAGGCGCAGGAACGTGGCCCAGGCGTAGGAGGGAGCTAGAAGGCGAGCGGGGGGACTGGACAGAGGGAGGAGATTCGACAGCGCCCACAGCACCCTGCCACTGGCCCGGCCACAGGAACCCGACAGAACACCAAGACTCTGCTGGGCTCTGACAAGCAGCAGGGCCTCCTCCTACTTCATGTGCAAAGCTGCACTGGGGGCCAGCCCTGACCTACCGCACAGCTGCTACAACAGCACCTGCAAGGAGCTCAGGACGCCCGCCCAAGGTCAGCACACAGATGCAAAGCTGCTTCCTCACAAGTAATGGGCATTGGAGACAGCCCGGGCCACACCCCACCCCTGGGCACCAGCGCACTGCACACTTCGGGGGAGCGTCTAGAAAGACCACCACCCTCCACCACAGCACAGCATGGGCTGTGGACCCAGCACCATGCCAAGCTGGTTCTCTTGAGGACCCCGAGACAGGTGTAAACTCGTCTGACCCACCGGTAGGAGGTGTTCCGAAGCTCATTGATGACTTGCGTGAGTTGCGAGTGGGTCCGGGAGGCGTAAATGATCTTTGGGATGTCCGTGTAGCAAGCTGACCAGACACAAGCAAGCACAGAAGTCATGGTTCTCAGACAACGTGCTCACGTATCAAAGGCAGGTGGCATTCGGCTAACTCGGCCCTGCAGACAGCCAAGAATCTGACACCCAGATACTGGTTTATCAAAAATGGGTGAAGTGGGCATCTGCCGTGCCCTAATTCAGCAAAAAAGCCCAACCCTAGGTTTACACCCACGATGGCAAGAAATTATACAGCAGCTACAAAATTCTCCTTGAGTTCTGCTTGAGAGATGGCAGGAGTCCCCATGGGCCCACCCCACCCTCAGCGCCATCCCTTGCCAACCATCCCCACAGGAGGCCAGGAGAGGCCTGGGAACTAGGGTCACCTATGGGGTCTCCAGCAGCAGCAGCAGCGTTGCCCCAGGATGACAAGGCCCGATCCGGGAAAAGCTCTCCTTGCGCCCTCTCGGCAATCTTGCGGGCAGAGATGCCATCTCGGAGGTGTTCTCGCCAGGCCAGCGTGGTGCACAACAGGCACAGCGTCTTCCCTGTACCCGTAGGGCTCTCCAGGATGCCATTCACCTTCTGAACGGAGTTCGGAGCAAGGGTTACGGGGAAGCCAGGAAGAGGCAAGGCCACACAAGCTGCCCTGAGACAAGCTTCGGCAGCCAGCGGGCAGCTCCTTGCAGATGCAGAGGCCACTGCCAGGTGGCGAGAGCCCTGTGGGACCGCAGAGAAGTCCGCAGGCAAGTCCCACTCTTGCCCTAAAGAGCGTGAAGCAACTCAGCCGCCATTAGCAAACGATTTGCAGAACGTTACCCAAAACGCAACACTATTTTTCAGCTTAAATAGTAAGATGACTAATTAGGTGTCAAGTCTCAAAATAGGAAACTGTTCTGCGTTTCTGGATCCAAACATTTATGCTGTCCTATCTGATGTCCTACATACGAGCTCTCAGACGGGAACCTGAGCAGGAAACTCAGGGAGGGGAAGGGTGTGAGCCGGGTACAAGAAGGCACCTCAAGGAACCCAGGAGAAGGCAACCTGCGCCACTGCCACCTCCCTGCACCCCCGAGGTTCAAAGACCTTCCAAGTGAGGCTGGCCACCGGCTGCCCCTCTAATGGAAATGCTTCCTCCTGACCCGTGAATACCAGCTGCTCCTCAGAGAGGCCCCGAAGGCACTCCTAAGTCTGTCACCCTCAAGGACTGTAGGGAAAAGAGAGATCAGACTGTTACTGTGTCTATGTAGAAAGGGAAGACATAAGACACTCCATTTTGACCTGTACCCTGAACAATTGCTCTGCCCTAAGATGCTGTTAATCTGTAACTTTGCCCCAACCTTGAGCTCACAGAAACATGTGTTGTATGGAATCAAGGTTTAAGGGATCTAGGGCTGTGCAGGACGTCCCTTGTTAACAATATGTTTACAGGCAGTATGCTTGGTAAAAGTCATCGCCATTCTCCAGTCTCGATAAACCAGGGGCACGATGCACTGCGGAAAGCCGCAGGGACCTCTGCCCTGGAAAGCCGGGTATTGCCCAAGGTTTCTCTCCATGTGATAGTCTGAAATATGGCCTCGTGGGATGGGAAAGACCTGACCGTCCCCCAGCCCAACACCCGTGAAGGGTCTGTGCTGAGGATTAGTAAAAGAGGAAAGCCTCTTGCAGTCGAGATAGAGGAAGGCCACTGTCTCCTGCCTGCCCCTGGGAACTGAATGTCTCGGTATAAAACCCGATTGTACATTTGTTCAATTCTGAGATAGGAGAAAAGCCGCCCTGTGGCAGGAGGCGAGACATGTTGGCAGCAATGCTGCTCTGTTACTCTTTACTCCACCGAGATGTTTGGGTGGAGAAAAGCATAAAACTAGCCTACATGCACATCCAGGCATAGTACCTTCCCTTGAACTTGTTTGTGACCCAGATTCCTTTGCTCACGTTTTCTTGCTGACCTTCTCCCCACTATCACCTTGCTCTCCTGCCGCATTCCTCTTGCTGAGATAGTGAAAATAGTAATTAATAAATACTGAGGAAACTCAGAGATCAGTGCCGGTGCAGGTCCTCCGCATGCTGAGCGCCGGTCCCCTAGGCCCACTTTTCTCTCTATACTTTGTCTCTCTGTCTTACTCATTTTCTCAGTCTCTCGTCCCGCCTGATGAGAAATACCCACAGGTGTGGAGGGGCTGGCCCCCTTCAAAGGACGATCGTTTTTACTTGTCAATCCTCTCTCCGACCCCACCTGGAACACCAGCCCTTTTTATGACAGACGCTGCCTCTGGCCCGGAGGGGCCTGGCTGGAATGGGCCGGGAGAGGGAAGCACACCTCGTCCTGGCTGAAGCTCCACCCACCCGCAGTCCTTTCCTCGGGGCCTGTGCTCTACCTGCTGCAGACATTCCAGGACCTTGGTCATGTACTCCTGTTGGCATTTGTAGGGCTGGAAAGGGAAGTCTACGGTCACACCATTCAGGACTATCTTGGGCATATCAGCCTGTTCTCAGAAGGGCACAGAGCGTGGCTGAGCGGCAGGCTATTCGGGTCTGTGCGAAAAAACCACTCCGAACATCTTAGGGTCTCAGGCACTCCTGGTAAGCGATGCGAGCATGTGCACTGGGACACAACGCTGTTCTCTTCGAGAATCCCTATGGCACAGACCTGGGAAAGACAGTAAGACTCTGTTTGTAGACAGCCTTTGTGGGTACCGGGCCACTTTCTCAGGCGTTTCCATCAGTCCCTCCTGCGGAGAGGGTTGGAGGGCAACCCTGGTATATCCCATCTTAAGGAGCTGGCGGGGCGAAGATGCGAAGTGGCTGGGCCTTGCCTTATCCTCCCGCCCCACAACTCCGTCCTTCTCTGGAAAAGACGCCCACAGTGCTGCAAGTTCCGCCTGCAGTAATTCCGCGACTTCCACAAGAGCGTGAGGGCTGAAGAGGCAAGCGGCACCCCTCCCGGCCTCACCAGGCGCAACGTCAGAGCGGAGGGTCTGAACCTCCGGCCCTGCCTCTCCAGCCCTCTGCCCTCCTGGCTGGCTGGAGTCCATTCCCCATCCCGCCCGGGTGGGCAACCAGATGCAGCCAAAGTAGCGAAAGAGCATGCCGGGATGCCAACCCGTGCAGCCCTCAGCAAATCACTCAACTTCTCTAAGCCTCAATCCTGCCTGGGAACTGGGACTAACAGACCAGACGCGGACACACTGAATATCGGCCCTTCCCTCCAGCCCTGGTCAAGGTTTCAGCCAACGCCGCGGCGCCAGCGCCCACGAGCGCAGGAAACTACAGGTCCCAAAATGCAGCGCGGCCAATCCGCCGACCCGCGGCTCCGAGGGCGCCATGGGGCCTGCCGGGAGCTGTAGTTTCGAAAAACCGCAACGCGCCTACGAGCCGCTCGGGTAAAAGAACCACTTGTAGGGTCACTGCGACTCACTGCTCACTTGTCTCCGCGGCGAACCTTCCAGAACCGGGGGCCCTCAGGAACTCAACCGACTCCAGTCGAGGGCCGCCACCCGTCCCCAGCTGTCAGCCAGCTCAGAGTTTTCGCGGGCAGAGGCGCGCAGTCGGCGCTGAGCCCACTGCACTTCCGCCCCCCACTTCCGGTCCGTTGCTTTGTGCTCCCGGCGGAAACTGTGCCTCCGCGGAAGGGGTCCGCCTGCTCTTCGGCTCCTCCAGGCCTACGCGGCGTTTTGCGCGTTCTGTGTCCGGCTCCGCTGGCCAGTGAACCTCACTTCGATCGCCCACAGGCAGAAATCTGGGGTCCCGCCCGTCTCCTCCCTTGATGTCATTCCCCCACCAGGGTCTGCGTTCCACTACCGCCTCTCTAGGCCGAGCCACCACCATTGCCCGGAGAGCTGCACGGGCCTCCTCCCCAGAGGCATCTTTTTACTGCTCGAGTGTGAGCCGACCGCTTTCCTGAAAATTTGAAAACGGCTGCGCCTTGCCCAGGACCCGGCTCCTGAGAGCCCTGACCGCCCCCTCTCCTTCCTCTCCTGCGTTCCAGCTTCTGCTCGGCTCACTGTCCCGCAGTGGTCCCGGCGGGCCTCCCTGAGTCCCCAGCACCCGGCACTGGCTGGCAGCAGGGCTGACTCCAAGAGCGAGGCCCGCACCGTTCTGTGGGGTCAGCCCAGCGTCACGGATGTTTGTCTCAGGCGGCCCCAGCTCCCATGCCCCAGAAGGCCCCAGGAGGAAGTTGGCGCTGCGTGACCGCGCACGGCCGGCAGGCAGCACTTCTTCGTGGCTTCTTCATGGCTGTGTTTAATGTCCACTGACGGCACATGCGAATGCCATGCGTGCCCATGCTCATGGGTGTGAGATAGTGCTCGGAGAAGCCCCAGCACTCACTGGCACCCAGCCCCATGTGCCTGTTCTGGTGAAGGAACTGCAGCCTGCCTATCTGAGACTCGGCAGGGAGTTGAAGATGAGGAGACCAGCCACACACACTTGTTGAATGAATGGGCACCAAGCACAAGTTTCGGTGCCCCCCATACGTGCTGATATGGTTCGGCTCTGTGTCTCCACCCAAGTCTCACCTCGAATTGTAATCCCCACGTGTGGAGGGAGGGACCTGGAGGGAGGTGGTTGGATCATGGGGTCAGTTTCCTCCAGGCTGTTCTGACAGTGAGTGCTCAGGAGACCCAATGGTTTAAAAGTGGCAGTTTCCCCTTCTCTCTCTCTTTCTCCTGCCGCCAGGTAAGACCTGGGAACTGGGACTAACATAGACTTCACCTTCTGCCATGATTCTTTTTTCTTTGAGACAGAGTTTTGGCTCTTTTTGCCCAGGCTGGAATGCAGTGGCACAATCTTGGCTCACTGCAACCTCCACCTCCTGGGTTCAAGTGATTCTCCTGCCTCAGCCTCTCAAGTAGCTGGGATTACAGGTGTGCACCACTAAGCCCGGCTAATTTTTTATATTTTTAGTAGAGATGGAGCTTGACCGTGTTGGCCAGGCAGGTCTTGAACTCCTGACCTCAGGTGATCCACCCGCCTCGGCCTCCCAAAGTGCTGGGATTACAGGCGTGAGCCACCGCGCCCAGCCAGATAAGTCCTCTCATTGTCCACACTTTCTGGGTGAGAAAGTGAGGCACAGAGTGTTGAGCAGATTGCCCAGAGCCTGCTCAGGAGCCAGGAGTTTACCTTTTGCAGCCACACATCTCATCTCCTGAGAGCAGTGGCCAGAAAAGGCTGTCCTGTGGACTGAGCTGAAGTCTGAGTCATCTGCTCCTTGCCAGCTGCTATAGGAGCATGCTGGCCTGGGGTGGTCAGGAACTCCTGTACCCCTGCCCTCCTCCTCTAATTGCTGATGTAGCCACAGCTCCAGCATACAGCAGGTGCTTGACAGATGTCTGTTGAATGACTGAGTGTCCTGCTGAGATATAGGGCTCCTTCTAGGAGCTAGAGTTAATTTCTTTCTTTCTTTCTTTTTTTTTTTTTTTTTTTGAGACAGAGTCTTGCTCTGTCGCCCAGGCTGGAATAGAGTGGTGCGATCTCGGCTCCCTGCAACCTCCACCTCCTGGGTTCAAGCGATTCTCCTGCCTCAGCCTCCTGAGTAGCTGGGATTACAGGCGCATGCCACCACGCCCGGCTAATTTTTGTATTTTTAGTAGAGATGGGGTTTCATCATGTTGGTCAGGCTGGTCTTGAACTCCTGACCTCGTGATCTGCCCACCTCAGCCTCCCAAAGTGTTAAGATTACAGGTGTGGGCCACCACGCCCAGCCAAGCCACAGTTAATTTCAAGAATGCAGAGGTCTGATAAAAGTCACACTTTATGAAAAACATTTTTTTTTTTTTTTGAGGTGGAGTCTTGCTATTGTTGCCCAGGCTGGAGTGCAGTGGTGGGATCTCGGCTCACTGCAACCTCTGCCTCCTGGATTGAAGTGATTCTCCTGCTTCAGCCTCCAAAGTAGCTGAGATTACAGGCACCTGCCACCACACCTGGCTAATTTTTGTATTTTTAGGATAGATGGGGTTTCACCATGTTGGCCAGGCTGGTCTCAAACTCCTGACCTCAGGTGATCTGCCCACCTCGGCCCCCCAAAGTGTTGGGATTACAGTTGTGAGCCACTGCACCCAGTCAAAACATTTTTTTAACTAGCACTAACGTGCATGTGAAAAACATCTTTGAAATGCTCGTGCACTTTCTGCATTTGATCTTGGTGAGAAGTCAAAATCTGCTCCAAGACCTGGCACTATATTGGGGCAAACAGTCAGTACACCTATTGTGTGCCTGCCAGCATGCTGTCATTACTCCTATTGCGTGTGCCTGCCAGTGCACTGAGAGTCAGTACACCTATGGCATGTGCCTGCTAGTGTGCTGTCAGTACAGCTGTTGTGTATGCCTGCTAGCACGCTGACAGTCAGTATGGCTGACAGTCAGTACCCCATTGCGTGTGCCTGCCTAGGTGCTGACAGTCAGTACCCCTGTTGTGTGTTCCTGCTAGTGCACACTGTGCACATCTACTGTGTTCCTGGCACTATGCCACGGGCTTCCACACACCTGGTCCCTGTGCTCCAGATGAGGACACAGAGGCTCTGAGAGGGCCTGGCCAGAGTCACAATGAGTGTGAGGCATTGCAGTGCTCTGAGCCTGACTGGGTGGGTCCTACCCCACCCACATGAAAGACTCTGGAGGTCCCAGAGAGGGCTACTTCTCTTGATCCCTAGCACCTGAGCTCCAGCACCCGGGGCTGGAGTCTGCCTGAAGGATGCTGACCATCCCCAACTGCTACTGTGGTGGCCAACAGGGAGGACACAGCTGCTGTGGTGGGCAGCTCTGTGTGCCTCTCTGCCCTTCTTCCTCCTTCCCAGAGCTGGCTTCCTAGGAATGGCCCAGGGGCCAACACCTCTGTGTGTATATTAGTTTGATATGGCTTCATAGCAAATCACCACAAAACCAACAGCTTAAAACAACTCCCATTCATTACCTCCTAATTCTTAGTAACGCAAGGCTGAAACCAAGTGGGCAGCTGGGCTCAGTTCTTGTGTGGAGGCCCTGGGGTCAAACCTGCCTCCAAGCCCATTCTCTTCTTGTTGGCAGAACTCACTTCCTTGCAGTTAAGGCCTTGTTGTCTTGCTGGCTGTTGGCTGGGAGCAGTTCTCAGATCCTTGCCACGTGGCCCCCTCATCTCAACAACAGAAAACCTTCTTTGGTTTGATCCCTCCGATTTCTTCAACCAGCCAAAGGAAACTGCTTTTAAAGGGCTCCTGTGATGAGGTCAGGGCCCGCCTGGTGATCCTCCAGTCTTAAGGGTACCTCTGGGCCACACAATGTCACATTCCTGGGCATCACCCCCACCAGACTCACAGTCCCGGGGATGATGCCGGCTTGCACGTCAGGGGTCAGGACTCTCCAGGCCACCCTAGGATGTGACTGGCCTTGGGTGCTCCCAACGCACTGCTAGAGCTGAGGCTTGCCCCTGGCTTTTGTGTTGCTGAGCCAGCCTCATGGCTCTGCAAGTCTTCTGAGGTTTTCAGGGTTTTGCTCCTGGCCCTATGACTTAGTTGCTTGTAGGGCAAAGCACTTTTCTCCCTGCCTCGGTGGCTTCATCCCTGCAATGGCAAAGACGCTCCGTTTGCCTACCAGGCTTTCCCTTTGGGAGTTATGAGGAGAGGGGGAGGCAGGATAGGTTGCCCCCCACTCACTAAGTGCGCACAACCCTGGCACCCCTCCTCTCCATCGTCTGGGGGCATCATTGTTTCATCTTACCCCTGAGAAACAAAGGCCCAGTGAGGTCAGACGCTTGCCCTTGGCCTGGGCCACACAGTGAGTGGAGGTCAGAGCCCAGGCGGGAAACCATCTCTTTCACCGCAAAGCCTTTGTTCTGGCCTCACTCCTCCACTTTCACTCTTCTCCGCTCAGATCCTGCCCATCCCCTGGGCTCACAGGAGATGCCCCTTGGAGGCCTCCGGGCCAGCGCCCACCCCTGTGGCTGTGGCATCCTCTCCGATGGCAGGCACAGACCTGGACCCTGTTGGCGCCAGCCCAGCCTACAGCGACCTTGGCGGCGAAGAGCTCTGCGGCCCCACCCCATGGGTGGGACCTGCTCCTCCGGCATTGCCCCTGCCCCGCCTGCCCTGGGGAATGGGGGCTCATCTCCACCCCCACCCCACTCTCAGGCCTCACAAAGCCAAGGTGGGGAAGCGGCTGTCCCGCTGTGAGCGGTTGGAGGGTGGGGGGTCTTGTTGCAGTTCGGGTAGCCCCCCTCCTCCGCCCTCTCCCCCTGAGAGCCGCGGCCCCTTCCGCAGCCAGGCGCTTGCTCCTCTCTCTCTTCCTCCCTCCCTCCCCCGCCCCCGCAGTCTCTCTCTCTCTCTCCTTCCCCCAACACTCCCTCCCTCCCTCCTCCCCCCAACCCTCTCTCTCTCTCTCTCTCTCTCTCTCTCTCTCTGTGTCTCCCTCCCCCCACCTCTCTCTCCCGCCGCGCCCGCCTCCCGCCCGCCCTCGCTCCCTCCACTCCTCTCCCCTCCCCTCCCCGGCACTGCAGCACTAGCCGTCTGCAGCTCCGGCCGCCACTTGCGCCTCTCCAGCCTCCGCAGGCCCAACCGCCGCCAGCACCATGGCCAGCACCATTTCCGGTAGGCTCCCGGGCCACGGGCTTTGTGGGGCGGCGGGATCTGAGCAGAGGCCTCGTCTGGCCTCGCCTGGGGCAGCGGCCGGCAGCGGACGCCAATTTCCCTTCTCCTACCCTGCGCAGTGCAAGCCTGGGCCCGACCCGCCCGAGGCTGGGGTCTGCGGCGCCGGCGGGGCTGGTGGGGCGCTGGGCTGCGAGGCGCCGCGCCGGGGAGCGCTCGGGACCGGGACGTCGGGCGGGGGCGCCTCGCCCCTGGGGGAGCAGCGTGCCACGCAGGGCGCGACTGCCGCAGGGTGGCTCCCAGACCCGGGCGTGGGCTCGTGACCGGGTGGGCGCGCTCGCGATGTGCGGGCGGGGTCCCTGGGGCGTCCGGCGACCCGAGATCTGGGTCCGCCAGAGCCTTCGTGGGGAGGCGGGGAGAGGGTGGGACCCTCTGCCAAAGCCCCAGCCGGGAACCCGGCGCTCCCCGCGCCAGTGCAGCACAGGGGCTGGAGGGGGCGCTGAAGGAGGGGGGCGGGCCAGACACGGCGGAGCCCGGAGTGAGGGGGACCGCGCCCTCCCCCCACACCGCTGCGGCCTCGGGGACCACCCTTTGCGACGCCCGGGCCACCTGCTCTGGCCAGAAAAGCCACTGCCCTTTGCGCCGCGGGGTCTGGATGGGGGAGGGGCGACTGCGATTCCCAAACCCTCCCGAGACCAGAGGGCTCCGCCCCTCCCGCCCCCTCCACCTCCCGCGGGGCGGACCCACCGCCTTCGAAGGTAGCGCCCACCCCGGCCTCCCGGCCCGTCCCGCGCGGAGCTGAGGCGGAGGGGCGGGCGCAGGCCCGGGCTGGGGGCGGATTCTGGACGCAGGGGAGCTGCCGGGCGACCTCGGGCGCGAGGACGCTGGGCCCGCCCGTCCCGAAACGCTCTGCTCCGCCGCGAGGCCGCAGAACCCGCTTCGTTTTTCGCTCGACGTTTGGGAGGACAGGACGAAGGGCCGCACCTCCTTCCCATCGCCGCCTCCGTCCACGAGCCGCACTCCCTGCCACCTTTTCTTACGCCCCCGGGACAGGTCGCCGCGGTCCCTCTCCCGAGCTGACTGGTTCAACTCGGGCGCCTTGGCCCGGGGCGCAGAACTCCGCCCACCCACGCGTGCCCGACCTGACCCCGCCCCTCAGGCCCCACGGGCTTGCAGGCTCCAGGTGACTTCAGCACCTGCCAGGAGGGGACCGTCTGTGTCACCGACCACACCTCCCCACCCTATCTGGGAGTCCTGTCCATCTGCGCTTCCTCCCTCCGCCTCCTCCCGGACACCCCCGGGGATACTGGGAGGGGGGCTCTCAGCGGAGGGGACTCCCCTCCTGCCCCTGAGGGCAGCGCCGTCCTCTCCAGGGCCGCCTCCTGCCCTTCCTGACAGCCTTTCCCTGACGGTCCCTCCCCATGGGCTCGGTTCCTGGGGCTGAGCTGGGAGGGCGAGGGCATCTCGGCATCTGGGCACTGGCTCCTCGCTCTTTTGTGGCCTCTGCTCACATTCTCCTTCTGCAACCCAGAGTCTGTCCTCCTCCAGCTGTGTGGTGTTGTCCGAGCTGCCTAACCTCTCAGGACCTGGGTCTCCTTATCTGGGTAGAGATGACGGTGCTGGCACCTCCCCTGGGGCTTGTTCTGAGGCCTCAATATTTCAGGAAAGGTGCTTGGCCACTTGCCTGCTAAGAGATGAGTGCTCACCGCACGTCAAGCAGCCTGACTGTGGTAGCCACATTTCTGAGTTTCCTGCCCAGGGAAAGGCAAATCGGCTGGTGGCTCCTGCCATGCTGTGCTCCTGGCACCATGAGAAGCAGCCTGGGTGACAGTGACCTCCATCTGCCCCCGGGGGGAGCCGGCAGCAGCCTCCAGGGCCCTCCAGGGGTCAGAGGCCACTGTGGTCCCCTGGCCTCTCAGTTCTGGACAGATCCCCCACCTCCGCGAGCTCCCAACAGGAGCCTGCAGTCAGGCCCAGGCTCATGACTGGGCTCTCACCCGGCACGCTGTGTGATGCTGGGTGCAATGCTTGCCCTCTCTGAGCCTTCATTCCTCCTCTGTGGAAGTGAGGCAGATAGGGTGGCTCATGCCTGTAATCCCAGCACTTTGAGAGGCTGAGGCCGGTGGATAAACTGAGGTCAAGAGTTCGAGACTAGCCTGGCCAACATGGTGAAATCCCCCCTCTCTGCTAAAAGTACAAAATTAGCCAGGTGTGGTGACACACTCCTGTGATCCCAGCAATTTGGGAGACTGAGGCAGGATAATTGCTTGACCCGGAGAGAGGGAGGTTGCAGTGAGCTGAGATTGTGCCATTGCACTCCAGCCTGGGCAGCAAGAGTAGAAACTCTTTCTAAAAAAAAAAAAAGAAGAAAGAAGAGGAGGAAGACGAAGAAGACGAAAGAGAAGGAGGAGGAGAGCTGATAAGGGCATCCACCCGGGTGGGCGGGAGGGGCGGGTGTGAGGTGTGACCTGGGAGCGGGCACCATCCACCCGGGCGGGCGGGAGGGGCGGGTGTGAGGTGTGACCCTGGGAGCGGGCACCATCCACCCAGGTGGGCGGGAGGGGCGGGTGTGAGGTGTGACCCTGGGAGCGGGCACCATCCACCTGGGCGACGGGAGGGGCGGGTGTGAGGTGCGACCCTGGGAGCGGGCACCATCCACCTGGGCGACGGGAGGGGCGGGTGTGAGGTGCGACCCTGGGAGCGGGCACCATCCACCTGGGCGGCGGGAGGGGCGGGTGTGAGGTGCGACCCTGGGAGCGGGCACCATCCACCTGGGTGGGTGGGAGGGGCGGGTGTGAGGTGCGACCCTGGGAGCGGGCACCATCCACCTGGACGGCGGGAGGGGCGGGTGTGAGGTGCGACCCTGGGAGCGGGCACCATCCACCTGGGCGACGGGAGGGGCGGGTGTGAGGTGCGACCCTGGGAGCGGGCACCATCCACCTGGGCGACGGGAGGGGCGGGTGTGAGGTGCGACCCTGGGAGCGGGCACCATCCACCTGGGCGGCGGGAGGGGCGGGTGTGAGGTGTGACCCTGGGAGCGGGCACCATCCACCTGGGTGGCGGGAGGGGCGGGTGTGAGGTGTGACCTGGGAGCGGGCACCATCCACCCGGGTGGGCGGGAGGGGCGGGTGTGAGGTGTGACCCTGGGAGTGGGCACCATCCACCTGGGTGGCGGGAGGGGCGGGTGTGAGGTGTGACCCTGGGAGTGGGCACCATCCACCTGGACGGCGGGAGGGGTGGGTGTGAGGTGTGACCTGGGAGTGGGCACCATCCACCTGGACGGCGGGAGGGGTGGGTGTGAGGTGTGACCCTGGGAGCGGGCACTACTATACCCTGCTGCTTGAGGCCGACCTGGTGCCTTTTTCTGACTCCTGCTCATGAATCATCCAAAGGCCAATCCGCATTTCCTCGGTATCTAATGTTTAGTACAAAGAGAAGCAGGGAGACAAAACAAGCCCAGTTCACCGCGAGAATTGTTTTTAACTCCCTGAAGTCAGTGAAGGGGAAGGATGGTGGGGAGGGGGCGGTGAGAAAGAAGGGAGTCAAAGAGAGGGAGGGGCCGGGCGCTGCGGCTCATGCCTGTAATCCCAGCACTACCGGGGGCCGGGCGCGGGGGCTCACGCCTGTCATCCCAGCACTTTGGGAGGCTGAGGTGGGCAGATCACCTGAGGTCAGGAGTTCAAGACCAGCCTGGCCAACATGGTGAAACCTCATCTCTACTAAAAATACAGAAAATTAGCTGGGCATGGTGGCATGTGCCTGTAATTCCAGCTACTTGGGAGGCTGAGGCAGGAGAATCACTTGAACTGGGAAGGCAGAGGTTGCAGTGAGCCGACATCGCGCCACTGCACTCCAGCCTGGGTGACAGAGTGAGACCCCGTCTTAAAAAAAAAAAAAAAAAAAAAAAGTCCAGGAATGGTGGCTCACACCTGTAATCCCAGCACTTTGGGAGTCTGAGACGGGCGGATCATAAGGTCAGGAGATCGAGACCATCCTGGCTAACACAGTGAAACCCCGTCTCTACTAAAAATACAAAAAATTAGCTGGGCGTGGTGGCGGGCGCCTGTAGTCCCAGCTATTCGGGAGGCTGAGGCAGGAGAATGGCGTGAATCCGGGAGGCGGAGCTTGCCGTGAGCCGAGATTGCACCACTGCACTCCAGCCTGGGCGACAGAGTGAGACTCCGTCTCAAAAAAAAAAAAGAGAGAGAGGGAGCAATGCCTTGAGGCTCTGGGAGGGGCTTCCCTGGCACCAGCTGTGTCTGTGGAGAGGTGGCCTGGATGGGTCTGGGCCTCGGCATCCTCTCTCTGCAATAAGAGACAGTAGACACGCTCTTTAAGCCTCACCAGCTCTGAAAATACTGGTCCAATGTCCTGCCTCGCCCCTGACCAGCCCTGCCCCGTGCACAGACTTCCCCTTGCTTGCTCTCTCCAGAGTTGGCCAATTCCTGACCTGCTGTCCTGCCCCCTCCAATCTGCCCTTCCTCCCTGTAGCCAGACCACAGGGCAGGCCTCACTCCCAGGCTCCGTTCTGTGGGTACCTGGTCCCACTTGCTCCTTGAGGGACAGTCTCTTGGGATAGAAGCTCCTCATGGGCCACCAGCTGGGAGAAGCCAAGCCAGGGGGTCTCCGTGGCCATCAGATGCTGAGACGCACCTGTGTCAGCAGCTGCAGAACCCAGTTCCTCACCTCTCAGTTGGACACGTGTCTCCTGGGCAGAGCCAAGACCTGTGAGAGGTCTGACCTGCGTCCCCACCGTGCCCCTTCTTTCCTGATGATGCAGGTGCTCACACCTGCCCCCAAATTGCTGCCAGCCGTCTGCTTGCTGAAGTGAAGCAAACTGGAAGAGAGCCTCCCTGGTGTTTGTCCTTCCTCTGTATGAGCCTACAGATCTTTTTTTCGGTGAAAATTTCAGGCTTAGGGCAGACAGGGGCTTTGAGCAGCTGTTAATCACATTTTCTGGCCTTTATGGTAAACACATTCCAGTTTTTGTTTTTTGAGACAGAGTCTCGCTGTGTTGCCCAGGCTGGAGCACAGTGGCACAATCTCTGCTCACTACAACTTCCGCCTTCCAGGCTCAAGTGATTCTCCTGCCTCAGCCTCCTGAGTAGCTGGGACAACAGGCATGTGCCACCACACCCAGTTAATTTTTATATTTTTAGTAGAGATGGGGTTTCACCATGTTGCCTAGGCTGGTCTCAAACTCTTGTTCTCAAGCGATCCTCCTGCCTCAGCCTCCCAAAGTTCTGGGATTACAGGCGTGAGCCACTGCGCCCGGCCACATTCAGAGTTTTGGATGTGTGATAAGGAAGGATGAGCTGAAGGGTAGGGGCCTGGAGTCTGCTGATAGGGAGCTGGTTGCTGGCAGAGTCAGGCCTGGAGGGGCCAAGTCCCTACCTTCTTATCCTCTCAGGACCCAGGTACGTTCTGCCCCAGCCCAAACTCCCTCTTGCTCTCTCCCTCCCCCGTCCTCTCCCCCGTCCTCCTGAGCACAGGGTTGGCCACCTCTTCAGCTCCTCTAAATGTCCCCAATGTCTCCTGACCTGCTGCTGTGGAACACATGGCTGGCACACCCTCTAACTCCCTCATCACATCCTCTTGTTTAAAATTAATTTTTAATAGGCTAGGTACTGTGGCTTACACCTATAATCCTAGTGCTTTGGGAGGCTGAGGTGGGAGGGTCTCTTGAGGCCAGGAGTTCAAGATCAGCCTGGACAAGATAGCAAGACCTATCACTACTCTCTCTCTCTCTGTATATATATATATTTTGTTTGTTTGTTTGTTTGTGTTTGTTTTTGAGACGGAGTCTCACTCTGTCACCCAGGCTGGAGTGCAGTGGCGTGATCTCAGCTCACTGCAACCTCTGCCTCCTGGGTTCAAGCGATTCTCCCGTCTCAGTCTCCCGAGTAGCTGGGACTACACGTGCCCACCACCATGCCTGGCTAATTTTTGTTATTTTTAGTAGAGACAGGGTTTCATCATGTTGGTCAGGCTGGTCTCGAACTCCTGACCTCAGGTGTTCCACCTGCCTTGGCCTCCCAAAGTGCTGGGATTACAGTTAAATGAGCCACTGCACCCAGCCAAAAGGATTATCGAGCACTAGTGAGAAACCAGGCCAGCGTGTCTGCTTAGGAATGAGGTTCGCCCTGAATAGACCAAAAGAGCTAAATTATTTTCACTGTGACAGCAGGCGCCTTCCTCTTCCCCTGACAGGGCACAGGGCCACAGGAGCCCGGCTTGCTTCTGGTTTGGGTTGGGCAGCAGGGACACTGGCTGGCGGGCACTTGATTGACCTGAATGGGCAAGAGGGCTGGCTGTGGTGCTGAACGGACAGCTTCCCTCCCTTGGTCCTTGGTGGCATCAGTGGCCCAAGCCCAGCCCTAGGTGGACAGAGAGCATGTGCCTGGAGAGGGCCTGGTTTCATCTCAAGGTGACCACACAATCATTGGGAAGGAAAAAGGAGGGTCTGAGGGCTTCATCCAGGTTTACAGCCCAAGAAAGTCCTGCCCACAGAGGGTTTGCATCTGTGCTGGTCCCGTCATGAGTAAATCTTGCCTGCTTGAGCTGGTGAGGAGTGGGAAGGAGGAGGAGGGGAGAGAGAAGTAGCGGGACAGAGGGAGGTAAGAGTCAGAAAGACACACAGTGACAAGGAATCACAGAAAGATGCACTCAGGGAGAAAGACAGAGTCAGGGGCTACACCGGGAGACACAGAAAGATACAATGACAGTGACAGAGTCAGACACACAGAAGGTAAACAGAGACTCAGACAGGCAGGGGTAGCCACTTTGTCAGTCTGGGCAGGTACCTGAGACTGAGTGGTTTATAGACGACAGGAACTTATTTCCCATCGCTCTGGAGGCCAGAAAGTCCAGGATCAAGGTGCCGGCAGAGTCAGTGCCTGGAGAGGTCTCGCCTCCTGGTACAGACGGGCGGCGTCTTCTGGCTGTGTCCCCACATGATGGAAGGTGAGGGAGTTCTCTGAAGCCCCACTCTGGGGCCACTTAGGAGGGCTCTATCCTCATGGCCTAATTCCCTCCGAATGCCTCACTTCCGCACACCGGCACCTTGGGGTTACGATTTCAACACATGAGTTTTGGGTAATGGAAACATTCAGACCACAGCAGGCAGGAGAAGGATGGAGAAACAAGTCAGTGTGGAAGATGAGACAGACATTAATGCCGAGAGAGAGAGGAAAAGCGGGGAGAGGCAGAGGGCGAGAGAGACAGAGGGCAGGGGACACACCACGGAGACAGTGCCGGCGTCTGGAAGCGAGAGAGCTGGAGAGACGAAGGGGCCGGCAGTGTGGAGACACACAAGAGAGCGTGCTGGGCAGCTCCGTGTCTCACAGAGACATGCTAGAGGCAGCCATGGGGAGGGAAAACGGGGGCCCAGGTGGGCAGGCCCCAGTGGTGCTTGCTCAGCCCAGCCTTGTGCCCACAGCCTACAAGGAGAAGATGAAGGAGCTGTCGGTGCTGTCGCTCATCTGCTCCTGCTTCTACACACAGCCGCACCCCAATACCGTCTACCAGTACGGGGGTGAGTGCCTGGCTGCCGCCTGCCCTGCCCTGCGGTGCCTGCCCACCTCACCTTTCCCCCCGGCCTCCGGCAGTCTCTCTGAACTCCCGTCCTGGCTGCCTCTGGAGAGGGAGGTTCTAGGGGGAAGGGGCCCATCCTGGGGGCTGAAGCCTGGGATTCCGGCGGGAGCAGCCACCCCCTCTCGCCCAGCCCTGAGGTTGGATGTGTGCTGGGAGCATCCCGCTCAGCCCACGCCATGCCCTGGCCGGGCCTCTGAAGCTCTACTCTGGTCTTGCCCTGCAGACATGGAGGTGAAGCAGCTGGACAAGCGGGCCTCTGGCCAGAGCTTCGAGGTCATCCTCAAGTCCCCTTCTGACCTGTCCCCAGAGAGCCCTATGCTCTCCTCCCCACCCAAGAAGAAGGACACCTCCCTGGAGGAGCTGCAAAAGCGGCTGGAGGCAGCCGAGGAGCGGAGGAAGGCAAGGAGTCCTCCACCCCCCACCCCCCAGGAGTTTCAACGGAGGCAGCCCACGGGGACAGGGCCTGCAAGAAGCAGGGTGCTCCCGGACAGGCTTGGTCAGTGCCTTGGCCTGGAGCAGGAGGGGCTGTGGCTCCCTGGGCCTCTTTCTGAGAGATAAGAATGGGATGGGGAGAGGCCGGGTGTGGTGGCTCACGCCTGTAATCCCAGAACTTTGGGAGGCTGAGGCAGGCAGATCACTTGAGGTTGGAAGTTCAAGATCAGCCTGGCCAACATGGTGAAACCCCATCTGTACTAAAAATACAAAATTAGCCAGGTGTGGTGGTGCACACCTGTAATCCCACCTACTAGGGAGTCTGAGGCAGGGGAATTGCTTGAACCCAAGAAGTGGAGGATGCAGTGAGCCGAGATTGCGCCACTGCACTCCTCAGCCTGGGCGACAGGGTGAGACTCCATTTCAAAAAACAAACAAAAACAAAAAAAGAAAGGGATGGAGAGGAGGAAGGGTTCCGAGGCGGCCACCTGGAAGGAGCAGGAGCCTCTGGTGAGGGTGGGAGGCACCCTTGTCAGGGCCAGCAGGATGCTAGGGGGTGGTCCCCAGATGGGCCCTGGGGACGTCGGGTGGGGCATCCCTCTCCCAGACAGGGAAGCTGGAGGAAGGGCCTCATGTGTGAAGACCCTGAGGCTTGCTGGAGGGCGGAGGGGCCCTGGGAGAGGTGGGTGTGGGCTCCAGGTCCCCTCCCTGCAGCCTCCCCTACCACCAGCCCCTCAGAGACTGAAACAGAGATAAAAATGTCCTTTTGGGAGTGCCACCCTGGAGGCCATCGCATTGGGCAGGGGAAGCGGCTCCGTTCCCTTCCCGGTGAGGCCAGAGACCAGGGTTCACAGGGCTGACTAGTAGGGACTGGCATGTGGGTGCGGGTCCTGCTGCCCCGCTCTCCTCCCAGGGGTCACCAGCCGGCCCCTCCCCCAGCATCCCTGGGGACCCTCCGCTCCTGGGCACCTAATTGGGAGCTGGGAACCCGGTGTGTAACAAGCAGCTACTCTGCTCAGTGGGCGGATGTCCGAGGAAGAGAGAAAGCTCAGAGACCGCCCACAAGTTTAGGGTTTCCTGCTGCTGGTCCTTGGAGGGGCAGACGCGCAGGGCAGGGTGTGCAGTGGCGGCAGGGCACGGCGGGGGCCCTGGGCGCAGTCAGGACCGCGGGACCCGCGCGCGAGGCAGGGACGGGGGCGGGGGCGGCGGATCGCGACCCCCTGGCCCTGCCCCGACCACAGGCCGGATGGCAGGCGAGGGTTCCCAGGGCAGCGCCCGGGGGTCCCGGCGCCCACCGAGGCCTGGGCAGGTGGAGGCGCCAGGTGAGGCGAGCGGGCGCTGGGCGGGAGGCGGAGAGCAGGGAGGAGTCCGGCGGGGCAGGGCCCGGGGTTGCCGCTCACGCGCGTCCGCCGGCCCCGCACAGACGCAGGAGGCGCAGGTGCTGAAGCAGCTGGCGGAGCGGCGCGAGCACGAGCGCGAGGTGCTGCACAAGGCGCTGGAGGAGAATAACAACTTCAGCCGCCAGGCGGAGGAGAAGCTCAACTACAAGATGGAGCTCAGCAAGGAGATCCGCGAGGCGCACCTGGCCGCACTGCGCGAGCGGCTGCGCGAGAAGGTGCGGGGGCGGGGCCGGGGCGGAGCTCGGAGCGGGGAGAGGGCGGGGAGGGGGCAGGGCTAGCAGCAAACAGGGGGCGGGGCACTGGGCGGGGGCGGGGCCAGGGCGGAGCTCGGAGCGGGCAGGGGCCGGGGCGGAACTCGGAGCGGGCAGAGGGCGGGGAGGGGGCGGGGCACTGGGCGGGGGTGGGGCTAGGGCGGAGCTCGGAGGGGCGCAGAGCGGGGCCGGGGACCCCGAGGCGCTGAGCTGTGGTGGGGGTCGGGGGCTCCTCCCGTGTTTACTGGGCGTCCCCAGCAGCGCACGAGGCAGGTCGAGTCTGGTCCTGGCGGGACAGTAACTAGCCGCAGTAATAGATGGCTAAATTCATTATATTGAAAGCTTCTGAAGGAAGCTCGGCTCCGGTACGAGCTAGAAGCGGGGCCCAGCCAGCTTCCAGGAAACCCGTCCTTGGTCACCGGCCCTGCTCTGCGCCTCCCCGGTGCTCCCGCCCCTTCAACTCAGGGTCCTGCCGGAGGCCAGCCCGGATGAGGCCGGGCGGGTGCCAGGGCGCCACGGCCTGCGCGCCTGGGGGTTCCCGGAGTCGCCCCAAGCCACCCCCGCCCTCAGGCCCTCCCGCCCCCTGTCCTGCAGGAGCTGCACGCGGCCGAGGTGCGCAGGAACAAGGAGCAGCGAGAGGAGATGTCGGGCTAAGGGCCCGGGACGGGCGGCGCCCATCCTGCGACAGAACACGTTCGGGTTTTGGTTTTGTTTCGTTCACCTCTGTCTAGATGCAACTTTTGTTCCTCCTCCCCCACCCCCGCCCCCAGCTTCATGCTTCTCTTCCGCACTCAGCCGCCCTGCCCTGTCCTCGTGGTGAGTCGCTGACCACGGCTTCCCCTGCAGGAGCCGCCGGGCGTGAGACGCGGTCCCTCGGTGCAGACACCAGGCCGGGCGCGGCTGGGTCCCCCGGGGGCCCTGTGAGAGAGGTGGCGGTGACCGTGGTAAACCCAGGGCGGTGGCGTGGGATCGCGGGTCCTTACGCTGGGCTGTCTGGTCAGCACGTGCAGGTCAGGGCAGGTCCTCTGAGCCGGCGCCCCTGGCCAGCAGGCGAGGCTACAGTACCTGTTGTCTTTCCAGGGGGAAGGGGCTCCCCATGAGGGAGGGGCGACGGGGGAGGGGGGTGATGGTTCCTGGGAGCCTGCGTGTGCAGCCGGTGCTTGTTGAACTGGCAGGCGGGTGGGTGGGGGCTGCAGCTTTCCTTAATGCGGTTGCACAGGGGTCCTCTGAGACCACCTGGCCTGAGGTGGACACCCTGGGCCTTCCTGGAAGCCTGCAGTTGGGGGCCTGCCCTGAGTCTGCTGGGGAGTGGGCATTCTCTGCCAGGGACCCATGAGCAGGCTGCATGGTCTAGAGGTTGTGGGCAGCATGGACAGTCCCCCACTCAGAAGTGCAAGAGTTCCAAAGAGCCTCTGGCCCAGGCCCCTCCGTGGGACAGCCCCGCCGCCTCTCCCCACCAGGGCTTTGCAGATGTCCTTGAAAGACCCACCCTAGAGCCCTTTGGAGTGCTGGCCCCTCCGGTGCCCTCTGCCCTGGTGGAAGCGGCAGCCACAAGTCCTCAGGGAGCCCCAAGGGGGATTTTGTGGGACTACTGCCCACAGATCCAGGTGTTGGAAGGGCAGCGGGTAAGGTTCCCAAGCCAGCCCCCACACCCTTCCCACTTGGCACCCAGAGGGGGCTGTGGGTGGAGGCCTGACTCCAGGCCTCTCCTGCCCACACCCTCTGGGCTGAGTTCCTTCTTTCCCTTGGACGCCCAGTGCTGGCCTTGGAGGACAGTCAGCTGGAGGATGGCGGTGGGGGAGGCTGTCTTTGTACCACTGCAGCATCCCCCACTTCTCCACGGAAGCCCCATCCCAAAGCTGCTGCCTGGCCCCTTGCTGTAAAGTGTGAAGGGGGCAGCTGAGTTCTCTTAGCACCCAGAGCCAGGGCCCTCAGCTTCCATCCTGCGGGAGGCCTTGGCCGGGCACTGCCAGTGTCTTCCAGAGCCACACCCAGGGACCACGGGAGGATCCTGACCCCTGCAGGGCTCAGGGGTCAGCAGGGACCCACTGCCCCATCTCCCTCTCCCCACCAAGACAGCCCCAGAAGGAGCAGCCAGCTGGGATGGGAACCCAAGGCTGTCCACATGTGGCTTTTGTGGGACTCAGAAAGGGAAGCAGAACTGAGGGCTGGGATATTCCTCATGGTGGCAGCTCTCATAGCGAAAGCCTACTGTAATATGCACCCATCTCATCCACGTAGTAAAGTGAACTTAAAAATTAAATCAAATGAACAATTAAATAAACACCTGTGTGTTTAAGACATGGTTGAACTGTCTGTGTGTGTCCTGCACCTGTGGGGTCGGGGGCAGCTGCGGGCTCCCTGTCTGGGAGTGAAGATCTGCTCTGTGTGTATCTCCAGACTGAAGCTGGTTATAAATCTTATTTTATCATCATGATTATGAATTGTTCTATTGACAACGGTGATTTTAAGATATGAGCATGTAAACTACACACAAGCCCACTTTCCTCTCTGGAATCCAAGGGGTGAGGTGTCAGGGTGGGGGGTGGCAGGGCCCGCTGCTGTGGGTGGGGCTGGCGGGGGCTCCCCTGCCCTCCCTCAGGGCGGAGCCCTCCTCAGGGGCTTCCTGTTGTTCAGGACTCTGTGGCCCGCTGCTCAGGAGGAAAGGGCAGGGCCTACATATGTATGCATCTGAGGCTGGAGCCTCTAGGCTGTGGGACTTCCTGACATGGGGGCAGGTGCTACGAGACCCCTGGGGCTGCACCCCACTGTTCTGTGGACTCACCCCACTCACCCCATTCACCCCTGGACAGCCGGTTGTTCACGGTCACAGGTCTGGACCCAGGATGGGGGACGGAGTAATAAAAAGTAAGAAGACATTCTGGGCTGGGCGTGGTGGCTCAGGCCTGTAATCCCAGCACTTTGGGAGGCCGAGGGAGGTGGATGACCTGAGGTCAGGAGTTCAAGACCAGCCTGACCAACATGGTGAAACCCTGTCTCTACTAAAAATACAAAATTGGCCAGGCGCGGTGGCTCATGCCTGTAATCCCAGCTACTCGGGAGGCTGAGGCAGGAGAATGGCGTGAACCCAGGAGGCGGAGCTTTCAGTGAGCTGAGATCGCGCCACTGCACTCCAGCCTGGGCGACAGAGCCTTGAGACTCCATCTCAAAAAAAAAAAAAAAAAAATTAGCCGGGTGTGGTGGCTCACACCTGTAATCCCAGCTACGTGGCAGGCTGAGGCAGGAGAATCGCTTGAACCTGGGAGGCGGAGGTTGTAGGGAGCTGAGATCGTGCCATTGCACTCCAGTGAAACTCTCTCAAAAATAAAAAATAAAGATATTCTGACTGATGGACATGCCTGTCCCACCAAACAGCCACTTGGGGTGCCCAGGGGCCCCCTGTTAGGAGGGAGATGTGTTTGTAGTGGATGTCTAGACTTTCTGTGCTGAGTCCATGTCCTAGAAGGGTGTCTGGTCCACACAACCCCGAGAGACCCAGCTTCCTCCTCTCCCGGGGCAGCCCTGGTGGCATTCCTGGGCTTGAAGGAGCTCTTGCTATCACCTCTCCTCCAGTCCAGGGAGTGTGGGCAAGTCAGGACCTCGGACTCAGCTGGGGAAGATGTGGAGACAAAAGAAATCTGCAAGGGAGAAGATGGCAGGAGAGAGAAAAGAAAGACATTGAAAAAGTTTGCAGGCCGGGCGCGGTGGCTCACACCTGTAATCCCAGCACTTTGGGAGGCCGAGGCGGGCGGATCACGAGGTCAGGAGATCGAGACCATCCTGGCTAACATGGTGAAACCCCATCTCTGCTAAAAACACAAAAAATTAGCCGGGCGTGGTGGTGCGTGCCTGTAGTCCCAGCTACTCGGGAGGCTGAGGCAGGAGAATGGCATGAACCCGGGAGGTGGAGCTTGCAGTGAGCTGAGATCGCATCACTGCACTCCAGCCTGGAAGACAGTGAGACTCCATCTCAAAAAAAAAAAAAAAAAGAAAGAGTTTGTAGGCCAGGCGCAGTGGCTCATGCCTGTAATCCCAGCACTTTGGGAGGCTGAGGCGGGTGGATCACGAGGTCAGGAGATCAAGACCATCCTGGCTAACATGTTGAAACCCCGTCTCTACTAAAAATACAAAAAATTAGCCAGGTGTGGTGGCGGGTGCCTGTAGTTCCAGCTACTCGGGAGGCTGAGGCAGGAGGATGGCGTGAACCCGGGAGGCGGAGCTTGCAGTGAGCCGAGATGGCGCCACTGCAGTCCGGCCTGGGCAAAAGAGCAAGACTCTGTCTCAAAAAAAAAAAAAAAAAAAAAAAAACAGAGTTTGTATATGGCATCCCTGTATCCTGGGCATACAGACACACGCATGCCACATACAACATTGAAAGCATTTGTATATGGCATCCCTGTATCCTGGGCACGCATGGGCACGCAGACACACACACCACACACAAACACACGTGGGCCTTGGCCTCCCGCAAGACCAAGCTGATCGCAGGCCGGGTGCCTGGCAAGGCACTGAGGGCAGATGGAGTTTGTGACAGTCGCCATGTGGAGCCTCTGGCATCAAGTGGGGGCGGACATTCCTTCACAAACTGATCGCACTTTTCCCGTGAAGAAAAGGAAAGGCAGGCTCCTCCTGGGAGGCCAGACAGAGCTGTTTAGTGACCTATTGTGTGTGACAAGTCACCCCTTAATGAACAACGAACATTATCTGTCAGTTCCCATAAGTCAGGAGTACAAAAGCTGGGGGTTTCTGGCTCGGGGTCTCTCATGATGTTGCAGTCAGGACGCTGGACGAGGCCCTGGCCGTCTGAAGGCTGGGCAGGGGGTGGGGCACCCTCTTCTGAGAAGGCTCCCTCCTGAGGCTGCAGGCAGGAGGCCTTCATTCCTCACCACATGGACGATCCAGGGGCCGCCTGAGTGTCCTTGAAACATGGCTCTGGGGGACCCAAAGCCAGCGACCTGGGTGGGGGTCGCTGGGTGGGGGGATATTGGGAGGAACCCAATGTCCTCTGGGTGTGGGGAGCCACGTAAGTTCTGCTGTTAGAAGTGAGTCACTGAGAAGACTCATGCTTAGGAGGGAGTTGGGTTCCAGCTTTTGAGGTGAGGAATGTCAAAGGATTTGTGAACATATTTTATTTTCTTATTTTATTTATTTATTTAGAGATGGAGTCTCGCTCTGTCGCCCAGGCTGGAGAGCAGCGGCGCAATCTTGGCTCACTGCAACCTCTGCCTCCTAGGTTCAAGCGATTCTCCTGCCTCAGCCTCCTGAGTAGCTGGGATTACAGGCGCGCACCACCATGCCTGGCTAATTTTTGTATTTTTAGTAGAGACAGGGTTTCCCCATGTTGGCCAGGCTAGTAGAGACGGGGTTTCATCATGTTGGCCAGGCTGGTCTCGAACTCTTGACCTCGTGATCCGACCGCCTTGGCCTCCTAAAGTGCTGGGATTACAGGTGTGGGCCACCATGCCTGGCCTTATTTTACCTTTTTGAGACGGAGTTTCACTCTTGTTGCCCAGGCTGGAGTGCAATGGCATGATCTCGACTCACTGCAACCTCCACCTCCTGGGTTCAAGCGATTCTCCAGCCTCGGCCTCCCGAGTAGCTGGGATTACAGGCATGCACCACCTGGCTAATTTTGTATTTTTAGTAGAGATGGGGTTTCACCATGTTGGTGAGGCTGGTCTTGAACTCCTGACCTCAGGTGATCCACCCACCTTGACCTCCCAAACTTTTGGGATTACAGACGTGAGCTACAGTGCCCGGCCAGTCTGTGAACGTATTTTAAAACCACATCAGACACTCTGCCTAGAGTGACTGCTATGATCTGAATGTGTCACCTCCGAAGTTCACGTGTTGGAAACTTAATCCGCAGCGCAGCAGTGTTCTGCTCTATTAAAAGGGCTCCTGGGAGTGGGCTCTCTCTGACCACGTGAGGACACGGTGGTCAAGGTGCCATCGTGGAAGCAGAGCCCAGGCCCTGACCTGATGGCCCCTTGCTCTTGGACTTCCCAGCCTCCCAAACTTTGAGGAAATAAATTTCTGTTCTGTATTAAATTACCCAGTCTGTGGCATTCTGTTACAGCAGCACAAAACGGGACAAGACAGTGACTGTATGTTTTGGACACAGCTGGTGCTTGCTTGGTGTCTGGGGCAGCAGTGGGTGCCCCCCAAACAGGGGTGTCCAGCAAAGCAGGTGGGGATACGGCACAAGCGGAGGCCTGACTCAACCAGTTGCTCCCCCACAGCCCGCTGGGCACTCGTGTCGGGCAAAGGTGCGGCCATGCAGAAGTGAGCACAGGAAAAGCTGGTGCCAACCACAAGTGCTTCTCCTTTTGCTGAAGAAAAACAATTCTGATGTTCTGCAGTTGCTCAGTTTCCTGGGACTGCTGTAAGAAGGACCACAAATGAAGTGGCTTAAAACAACAGAAACTCAGCCAGGGGCAGTGGCTCATACTTGTGATCCCAGCACTTTGGGAGGCCGAGGCAGGAGCATTGCTTGAGCCCAGGAGTTTGAGACCAGTCTGGGCAACATGGTGAAACCCCATCTCTACAAAAAATACAAATATTAGCCAGGCGTGGTGGTGCTCGTTTGCAGTCCCAGCTACTCTGGAGGCTGAGGTGGGAGGATCGCTTAAGCCCAGGAGTTCAAGACTGTAGTGAGCCATGATTGTGCCACCCAGCCTGGGAGACAGAGCAGGGCCCTCAACAAACAACAAACAATAAACTTGTATTTCTAGTCACCAAAATGTTGTGTGTATAGCAGAGTTTATTATTTTCGAAACACTTTCAAATTTTTTTAATCTTCATAATGTCTACTCTGGGAAAAACAGGATAGACATTGTTACACTAACCTTTTTTTCTGGTTGCAAATGTAAGACATGGTCATTGCATCACTGCAAAACACAAGGACAAGAGGCCAGGTGCAGCGGCTCATACCTCTAATCCCAGCAAGGCCTCCCACCTTTGGGAGGCCGAGGTGGGCGGGTCACCTGAGGTCACGAGTTTGAGACCAGCCTGGGCAACATGGTGAAACCCCATCTCTACTAAAAATACAAAAATTATCTGGACGTGGTGGCGCACGCCTGTAGTCCAGCGACTTGGGACGTTGAGGCAGGAGAATCGCTCGAACCTAGGAGGCAGAGGTTGCAGTGAGCTGAGATTGAACCACTGCACCCCAGCCTGGGTGACAGAGCAAGACCCCATCTCAAAAAAAAAAAAAAAAAAGTTATTTGTTAATATCACCGTCAAGCTCATCAGAAAGTACTGGGAAGCCTTCGACCTCACAATGGCAAAATTCTTTTTTTTTTTCTTGGCCCAGGCACAATGGCAAAATTGTTATTCTTACTTCAAAGCTCAAATTTTATCACTGGTAACAAATGCTGTCAGTTGCTTTCCTTAAAGTGCATGGGTTTTTGTTTTTTCTTTCACTCCCCTGACATAAAATATTTGGTATTTTTCTATACCGGCAACCAATTCTCCAAACGCTAACTGGGTGTCCAATATAATACAGGTAAATTCTGACACTGCCTTCCTGGAGTGTGTGTCAGATCCTACAAATTACAAGGGCTCAATCCTAACCGACTGCCCACACTTCAGACCCCGGGAGCCAGTCCAGAGCCACTTATGTTTATGACCACTGGGCTTTCTAAATCAGGGGTTCTCACAACCTGCTCTTCAGGTTAGATGATTTACTAGAATGTCTCACAGAACTCAAGAAAATTTGTATGTTTGTCAGTTCACTATAAAGGAACAGCCAAGTGGAAGAGATATTCAGCCATCCCAAGTGGAAGTAGACCTGAGTAAACTTTTATCCAGTATTGGACAATATCCTCTAAGGCGTGAAGCAATGAAAAGAATCAGACCCATAACAAAAGAGTGTATCTGCTTTCGGGATCTAGGAGTGCTACAATTAAATAAAAAACGAGAGTATTTTTAAACAAAGATTAATTTTAAAAAGAAAGAAAGGCTGGGCCTGGTGGCTTATGCCTGAAATCCCAACACTTTGGGAGGCCGAGGTGGGTGGATCACCTGAGGTCAGGAGTTCAAGACCAGCCTGACCAACTTGGTGAAACCCTGTCTCTACTAAAAATACAAAAATTAGTCAGGCCTGGTGGCGGGCATGTGTAATCCCAGCTACTCAGAAGGCTGAGACAGGAAAATCACTTGAACCCAGGAGGCGGAGGTTGCAGTGAGCCAAGATCGCGCCATTGCACTCCAGCCTGGGTGACGAGAGTGAAACTCTGTCTCAAAGAAAAGCAAAACAAGAGAAAAGGGTATAATGATCCCTTGCACAAGCCCATGTATTATAGTACTGCGATCCTTCCCATAAGGAAACCAAATCGGAGGATCTGGCATTTTGTACAAGACCCCAGAGCTGTTGACAACATTGTGATTCCACGACATGGGTGCTACCAAAGCCTCCCACTCTGGCAGCCACCGTCCCTGCGGAAGCGAGGTATTGACTGTGGCTGATATATGCAGTGCTTTCTCCGGTAGACAGAGTCGGCTCGTTTCCTTTTACATGACAGGACCAGCAGTATACCTCAACCATCATGCCCTAAGGACACACCAAGGGTCCCACCTATGTTTCTGTTTTTGCTTTGAGATGGAGTCTCACTCTGTCACCCAGGCTGGATGGAGTGTGGTGGCATGATCTCACCTCATCGCAACCTCCACCTCCCCGGTTGAAGAGATTCTCCTGCCTCAGCTTCCCGAGTAGCCGAGACTACGTGTACACGCCCAGCTAACTTTTGTATTTTTAGTAGAGATGGGGTTTCACCATGTTGGCCAGGCTGTTCTTGCACTCCTGACCTCAGGTGATCCGCCCATCTCGGCCTCCCAAAGTGTTGGGATTACAGGCTTGAGCCACTGTGCCCGGCCTGCAGGCAACACTTTCTTCTCTTTTTATTTATTTGTTTATTTTTTGAGACAGAGTCTCACTCTGTTGCCCAGGCTAGAGTGCAGTGGCACAATTTCAGCTCACTGCAACCTCCTCCTACCAGGTTCAAGCGATCCTCCCACCTAGGCCTCCCAAGTAGCTGGGATTTCAGGTTGCACCACCATGCCCAGCTAATATTTGTATTTTTACTAGAGACGGGGTTTCACCATGTTGGCCAGGCTGGTCTCTAACTCCTGGCCTCAAGTGATCCTTCCACCTTGGCCTCTCAAAAGGCTGAAATTATAGCCACTGTTCCTAGCTCAGCATTTTCCATCTGGTGGATGTCCAAGTTTCTGAAAAATAACTCAAGAACATATGTTAAGCTGTTATATTTTAGTTTCCACAGGGAACCAAAACACCTTGTGACTCTGACTTACTTGGGAGACTATTGTGTTTTTGTTTTTGTTTTTGAGACAGAGTCTTGCTCTGTCGCCCAGGCTGGAGTGCAGTGGCGCGATCTCAGCTCACTGAAAGCTCCACCTCCCGGGTTCACGCCATTCTCCTGCCTCAGCCTCCCGAGTAGCTGGGACTATAGGCGCCCACCACCACGCCCGGCTAATTTTTTGTATTTTTAGTAGAGACGGGGTTTCACTATGTTAGCCAGGATGGTCTTGATCTCTTGACCTTGTGATCCACCCGCCTCGGCCTCCCAAAGTGCTCAGATTACAGGCGTGAGCCACTGCCCCTGGCCGGGAGACTATTGTTTAAGCTGTTTCTATCTTCTTCCTCATCAGATTGTTCCTTTGCCTGTCAAGGGTGGCGAGGTGCCTGGAATTTCCGTTAGAGGAACTCAGGACTCAAGATTCTTTTGTTTTGTTTTGAGACAGTCTTGCTCTGTCGCCCAGGCTGAAGTGCAGTGGTGTGATCTTGGCTCGCTGCAACCTCAGCCTCCTGGGTTTACATGATTCTCCTGCCTCAGTCTCCCAAGTAGCTGAGATTACAGGCGCCCGTCACCATGCCCGGCTAATTTTTTTGTATTTTTAGTAGAGACGGGGTTTCACCATTTAGCCAGGCTCGTTTTGAACTCCTGACCTCAAGGAATCTGCCCACCTCGGCCTCCCAAAGTGCTGAGATTACAGGTGTGAGCCACTGTACCTGGACCTTTTTTTACCTTTGGAGACAGACTCTTGCTCTGTTGCCCAGGCTGAGTGCAGTGGCACAATAACAGCTCACTTCAGCCTTGACCTCCTGGGCTCAAGTGATCCTCCCACCTCAGCCTCCTGAGTAGCTGGGACTACAGGCATGTGCTGCCACACCTGGCTAAGTTTTTAGCTTTTGCGGAGATGGGGTCTTGCTATATTGTCCAGGCTGGTCTCAAACTCCTGGACTCAAGCGATCCTCTTGCCTTGGACTTCCAAAGTGCTGGGCTTACAGGCATAAGCCACCATGCCCAGCCAACCCAGTTTCTCTACTTTAAAATTACCATCTTTCAGCCAGTTGCAGTGGCTCATGCCTATAATCCCAGCACTTTGGGAGGCCGAGGTGGGCAGATCACAAGGTCAGGAGTTCGAGACCAGCCTCACCAACATGGTGAAACTCCGTTTCTACTAAAAATACAAAAATTAGCTGGGCGTGGTAGCGTGCGCCTGTAATCCCAGCTAGTTGGGAGGCTGAGGCAGGAGAATCGCTTGAACCTGGGAGGCAGAGGTTTCAGTCAGCCAAGATCACGCTATTGTACTCCAGCCTGGGTGACAGAGTGAGACTCCATCTCAAAAAAAAAAAAAATTATCATCTTTCCCTTTGTAGTTAATAAATATGGCCAGACACGGTGGCTCACGTCTGTAATCCCAGCACTTTGGGAGGCTGAGGCGGGTGGATTACCTGAGATCAGGAGTTTGAGACCAGTCTGACCAACATGGTAAAACCCTGTCTCTACTAAAAATACAAAAAGTAACTGGGCATGATGGCACGTACCTATAATCCCGCCACTACACTCCAGCCTGGGTGACAAAGTGAGACTCCATCTCAAAAACAAAACAAAACAAACAAAAACAAAAACAGGCCTGGTGCACTGGCTCACGTCTGCCCGGAGGCAGAGGTTGCAGTGAGCTGAGATTGCACCATTGCCCTCCAACCTGGGCGACAGAGCGAGACTCTGTCTCAAAAAAAACCAAACCAAAAAAATCCCCAAAACAAAAATGATAAATATTTTAGAAGGAAGAATAGCCCCCCCACAGCCCTGCCCAAGATATTCACATCCTAACCCCTGGGATCTGTGAACGTTGGTTCCCAGCAAAGGGGAATTACAGCGACAGATGGAATGAAGGTCACTGGTCAGCCGACTCGGAGACAGGAGGTGCCCTGGGCCAGCTGGTGGCCCCATGTCATCACAAGGGGCCTTGACAGCAGATGAGGGAGGCAGGAGATCAGTGTCGGGGCCAACAGGGTGAGGACTCAACTGGCTTTGGCTGGCTTTCAGGTGTGGGATAGGCCACGAGACAAGGGGCTCAAGTGCTTCCAGAAACTGGAAAGGCCGGAACAGCTTCTCCCGTGGAGCTCCAAAAGCAATCGGCCCTGCAGACACCCTGATTTTGGCGGAGTGAGGCTGGGCTGGACTTCCGACCTACAGAACAGTTAGAGAATACATTTGCAGTTTTATTTATTTATTTTTTGAGACGGAGTCTCGCTCTGTTGCCTAGGCTGGAGTGCAGTGGCGCCATCTCGGCTCACTGCAAGCTTAGCTTCCTGGGTTCACGCCATTCTCCTGCCTCAGCCTCCCGAGTAGCTGGGACTACAGGCGCCCGCCACCACGCCTGGCTAATTTTTTGTATTTTTAGTAGAGAGGGGGTTTCACAGTGTTAGCCAGGATGGTCTCGATCTCCTGACCTCGTGATCTGCCCACCTTGGCCTCACAAAGTGCTGGGATTATAGGCGTGAGCCACCGCGCCCGGACACATTTGCATTTTTTAAAAATAGAGACAGTTCTGGCCATGTTGGTCTTGAACTCCTGGCCTCAAGCAATCCTGCCTTGGCCTCCCAAAGTGCTAGGATTATGGGCGTGAGCCTCCGCACTCAGCCTAAATTTGCATTTTTAAGGGACTAAGTTTGAGATAATTTGTTATGCCAGCAGTAGAAAGCTAAGTTATCTTGGAGGTGATTTTTCTTTTTTTTTAGATGGAGTTTCTCTCTTGGAGCCCCAGAGTGAAGGAGGCAGAACAGGCCCCAGGGCTCACCCCAGGCCGACCTCGGTGGGCTTGCGCAACACACAGGCATGATGTGGCCACTCTCCCATCCCCAGGCCCCCCTCAGCACTCCTCTTCGACTTTATTGACATTTATTTCCAAAACGTGAGAATAGGCAAACTCAGATAAATGACACACATAGACCGCGTGAACCCTCTCATATTTATCAGATAATAAAATAGTAGCACTGACAAAGGCTCAATTTTTTTTTTTATTCTTCCCCAGAGACAGGCTCACTCTGTTGCCCAGGCTGGTCTTGAACTCCTGGCCACAGGTGATCCTCCCACCTTGGTCTCCCAAAGTGTTGAGGTAAAAGGCATGAGTCACCGCACTCGGCCAATCTAATTTTTAAAAACACCTTTTCCTCACTGGCTGGAGCACGTTCTACTTTCCTGGGAACTGAATGAATGTGCAACTCTAATTACAGCCCCTCCGAAGTGCAATGGCTTGGGAAGCTCCCGTTCCGGGAGGCGGCCTGCAGAGCCCTCCTCCTACAAGTGTGAGCACAGGGTCAGGGTTCCATCCAAGCGAGCACCTGCTTCCTATTTTCCGACTAATTTTGGTCCCCTGATACGGAATCCGGGATCCTGCAGACAGGCAGCGGGTGACAGCAAGCACAAGGGTGTTCGATGACACCTGGAGAGGTCAGGAGAGCCAGTCTTGCGGTGCAGAGGAAGAAACCCAGCACAGAGGCCAACAGAGCCAGCCCCAGCCTCTGCCAATAAAACATACAAATGAGCCCTGGGGGCTGAAGGAGGGCCACAGGATCCAAGCTGGCTGCCGGATCCGAGTGGGATCGGGGTGCCGACTGTGGGACATGGGTGGGATGGGGTGTCGGCTGCGGGACTCGGGTGGGATCGGGGTGCGGGCTATGGGACTGGGGCGGGATCGGGGTGTCATCTATGGGATCGAGGTGCTGGCTATGGGACTGGGGTGGGATCGGGGTGCTGGCTATGGGACTGGGGTGGGATCGGGGTATCAGCTATGCTATGCGATCGGGGTGAGTGCCGGCTGTGGGACCGGGGGGCCGGCTGCGGGACTGGGGTGGGATCGGGGTGCCGGCTGTGGGACAGCGGTGGGATCGGGGTGGGTGCCAGCTGTTGGGCTGGGGTGGGATCGGGGTGCCAGCTGCGGGACTGGGGTGGGATCGGGGTGCCGGCCGTGGGACAGCGGTGGGACCGGGGTGTTAGCTATGGGATTGGAGTGGGTGCCGGCTGTTGGGCAGGGGTGGGATCGGGGTGTCGGCTGTGGGACTGCGATAGGATCGGGGTGCTGGTTGTGGGACTGGGGTGACAGCTTGAGGGGTGACCGAGCCCTCCCTCCCGGCCGCTCCCGGATGCCCCTCGCCCTCCACGCTGGGAGCGCCGTGGCTGGCTGAGCCTCTGGCATGTTCCGCGTGAGTCCGCGCACCCTACAGCGTCCTCCTCCACAGCCTCGTGTTCAGGCGTCCGCCCCGCAGGGGAGTCCCCTCGCGCCCATTCACACACAGCAGCGTCCGGGCGACGAGCGCCCGTACCTGGAGGCCTGAAGGTACCGCCCTGCCGCGCGTGGGCACTGCTCCCTGGCGCCGTCCGTCCACTGACCATCGTCCCTCGGCCCGGCCGCCCGCGCGGGGCAGGCAACGCCCGACCGGGGGCCTCGGGGACCAGGAGGAACCTGCGGCGTTAGGAGCTGACAGTGTCGGTCCGCGCACGCGCCCCGGGGCCCGTCGGGCCTTATTTCACGGCCCCGCCTTCCTCCTCCGCGAGCGCCAAATAAGTGTCCGGCCCTCCCAGCCCCGTGCGTGCGCGGCCCCGCCGCCTGCGTCACTAGGAAGCGCGCGCCCGCGCCGCCGCCGCCGCCGAATCCCCAACAAGGAGCGAAGCCCGCGGCCGCCGCCGCCGCCCGCCGCCGCCGCAGCTCCCGACGCCGCCGCCCCCGCCGGGCGCCCAAGAAGGCCCGGCGCGGCCCCAGGTAAGCGGCGCCGGCGAGCCCGCGGCCCCCCCGCGGCGAGGCCTCTCGCTCCGCTCACGCGCCGCCGTCCAGTCAGGGGTCCCTGCGGAGCGTCAGGACGTTACGGCGGGGGGAGGGGAGGGCCGGGGGAGGGGCGGCCGCGCGGGCGGCGGCGTCAGGCGCAACGGCGGCGTCAGGCGGGCGGCGCGGGCGGTGGCGGGCGCGGGCGGCGGCGCTTCCTGCCTCCATCTTGGCGCCGCGGGCGGGCGCGGGCTCGGCCTCCAGCGGCCTCCTCGGTGGACCCATCCCGGGGGGACCACGCCGCAGGGGTGCGACCCGCAGGGACCACCCCGCAGGCACCCGACCCGCAGGGACGCGACCCACAGGGACCACCCCGCAGGCACCCGACCCGCAGGGGCCACCCCACAGGGACGTGACCCGCAGGGGCCACCCCACAGGGACGTGACCCACAGGGACCACCCCACAGGGACGCGACCCACAAGGACCACCCCGCAGGCACCCGACCCGCAGGGACGCGATCCCCAGGGGCCACCCCGCAGGCACCCGACCCGCAGGGACGCGACCCATAGGGACCACCCCGCAGGCACCCGACCCGCAGGGACGCGATTCCCAGGGGCCACCCCGCAGGCACCCGACCCGCAGGGACGCGATTCCCAGGGGCCACCCCGCAGGCACCCGACCCGCAGGGACGCGACCCATAGGGACCACCCCGCAGGCACCCGACCCGCAGGGGCCACCCGGCAGGCACCCAACTCGCAGGGACGCGACCCGCAGGGACCACCCCACTGGGGCCCACCCTGAGGGACCACCCCACAGGGACGAGACCCACAGGGATCACCCCACTGGGACCCACTCTCAGGGACCTGACCCGCAGGGACCACCCCACAGGGGCCCGCGTCACTGTAGACTCACAGGCGGGACCTGGGTCTGTGTAGACCCATGGTGGTGTGGACCCTGTTGGTCGGAGCTGATTTGTTGTGGGCCCGTCGTCAGTCATGGCATGTTATGTATTTGGTTACTGTGTAATTCATGCGTGACTGAAAAGTCGTGACTGACTTTTCTGTTGAACCAGAATTCTCTTTCTTTGCTAACACTTCAAATACAACCGTTTCAATTACATCAGTGTTGACCGTGCCGGTCAAGAATACTAGTTTAAAAATATTTTCTTGGGCCAGGTGTGATGGTTCACACCTGTAATCCCACCACCTTGGGAGCCCGACATGGGCGGATCATGAGGTCAGGAGTTTGAGAGCAGCCTGGCTAACACGGTGAAACCCTGTCTCTACTAAAAATACAAGAGTTAGCCGGGCGTGGTGGTGTGCACTTGTAATCCCAGCTACTTGGGAGGCTGAGGCAGGAGAATTGCTTGAACCCAGAAGGCAGAGGTTGCAGTGAGTGAAGATGGTGCCATTGCACTCCAGCCTGGGTGACGGAGCAAGATTGCGTCTCAAAAAAATAAAAGTAAAATAAAATATTTTCTCATATCTGATTTACCTAATAATTTGGAAACTCACTTCACACTAGTGGGGAACCCAAGCCTTGGGATCAAAGCTGGGTGGGTCTTGGCTTCAACACAGAAGGGGCTGTGGAGAGGCCAGGTGTAGTGGCTCACACCTATAATCCCAGCACTATGGGAGGTCAAGGTGGGAGGATCACTGGAGGTCAGGAGTTCGAGACCAGCCTGGCCAACATGATGAAACCCCGTCTCTACCAAAAATGCAAAAATTAGCCAGGCGTGTTGGGTGCCTGTAGTCCCAGCTACTCGGGAGGCTGAGGCAGGAGAATCACTTCAACCCGGGAGGCGGAGGTTGCAGTGAGCCAAGATTTTGCCATTGCACTCCAGCCTGGGTGACAGAGCGAGACTCCATCTCAAAAAAACAAAGACGGAGCTGTGGAGAGAGGAGGGGGTGCTCGCCCTTGGGAAGGCAATAGGGCGAGGTGCTCTGTAGTGCTTCTTCTGTGTCTAAAGAGCATTGTATCAAGGACTTGCACTATTTTCTGTGAGGTAACTTTTGTGCATATTGCTTTGAACCTTTAATATAGTTGCCATTGGAGGCCAGGCTCAGTGGCTCACGCCTGTAATCCCAGCACTTTGGGAGGCAGAGGCGGGCGGATCACGAGGTCAGGAGATCGAGACTGTCCTGGCCAACATGGTGAAACCCCGTCTCTACTAAAAATACAAAAATTAGCCGGGCGTGGTGGTGAGCGCCTGTAATCCCAGCTACTCAGGAGGCTGAGGCAAGAGAATCACTTGAACCCGGGAGGCAGAGCTTGCATTGAGCCGAGATCGCGCCACTGCAGTCCAACCTGGGCTACAGAGCGAGACTCCGTCTCAAAAAAAGAATGTGTGTATGTATGCAGTTGCCATTGGAGAGGCTGGAATTCAGTTTTGTGCGTGGACATTGCGTAATCCTCTGCAAAGCCCTGAAGCTGTGACGAGGACCCCTGCCTGCAGTGAGGCTGTTGCCTCTTTGCAGCTCTCTGCTTAAATGACTTTAGTTGCCCCTGCTGAGCTTACCCTTACGAAAGCAGCCTCTCCTCAGTGAGAGTTAAACCCCGAGAAGTCAGCACGGGAGATCAGTAGTATTTTAAATGAAATTTTTATTTTTTAATTTTAATTTTTTTTTTTTTGAGACAGAGTCTCGCTCTGTTGTCTAGGCTGGAGTGCAGTGGCACAATCTTGGCTCGCTGCAACCTCTGCCTCCGGAGTTCAAGAGATTCTCCTGCGTCAGCCTCCCAAGTAGGTGGGATTACAGGCACCCGCCACCATGCCCGGCCAATTTTTTTTTTTTTTTTTTGTATTTTTAGTAGAGACAGGGTTTCATCATGGTGGCCAGGCTGGTCTTGAATTCCTGACCTCAGGTGATCCGCCCGCCTCGGCCTTCCAAAGTGATGGGATTACAGGCGTGAGCCACCACGCCTGGCCAAATTTTTGAATTTTTTTTTTTTTCTGAGACAGGGTCTTGCTCTGTCGCCCAGGCTGAAGTATAGTGGTGCAGTCTTGGCTCACTGCAGCCTCTGCCTCCCGGGTTCAAGCAGTTCTCTCACTTCAGCCTCCTGAGTAGCTGGGATTACATGGGCACACCACCACGCCCAGCTAATTTTTGTGTTTTCAGTAGAGACAAGGTTTTACCATGTTGGCCAGGCTGGTCTAACTCCTGACCTCAGGTGATCTGCTCGCCTCGGCCTCCCAAAGTGCTAGGATTATGGGTGTGAGCCACCACACCTGGCCTGAGTAAAATTTTAAAGTGGCTTTTTTTTTTTTAAGAGAGAGTCTCACTCTGTCACCCAGGCTTGAGTGCAGTGGCATGATCTTGGCTCACTGCAACCTCTGCTGCCCAGGTTCAAGCGATTCTCCTGCCTCAGCCTCCCAAGTAGCTGAGATTACAGGCACCTGCCACCGCGCCCGGCTAATTTTTGTATTTTTAGTAGAGATGGGGTTTCACCGTATTGATCAGGCTGGTCTTGAACTCCTGACCTCATGATCCACCCGCCGCGGCCTCCCAAAGTGCTGGGATTACAAGTGTGAGCCACCGCGCCTGGCCTAAAGTGGCTTTTTATTCATGTTTGTTTAAAGTTCTTTATTTTGAAGCCTAAGTCTACAACAACAAAGTTATGCTAGTGAAAACATTATATTTGAGAAATACGAAGTAAGTCCGCCAGTGTAAACGAATTCATCATTGTAACTTTCCTGGCTGAAAAGCGTCTGAAGACAGTCTTCAGAGACCCTGATGCCCTAATGGGAAATTGCCCACCAGTAGCTGGAGGGTTTGCCTGTGAGCCCCCTTTCCCCTTAGGCGCTCTGTCCTAGATGGCCGCCATTTAAATTGAGTGACAGTAAACGGCTCATCATGTTCCAGGATGTTCTTAATTTGTAAAAAATTTTTTTTCCTCATTTAAACAATGCATTTTCCTTCCATCACTCATTTTCGATACCCTCCTGAAACAGGAAACGGGGAATAGTTTCTTGTCCCTCGCACTTGGTCCTTAGTGCTTGTGTTTAGATGTGTTCTGTGAATACTTTGAGTAGTGTTCCTGTGGAGCCCTCACTGGTGTTCTCTGGGCTCTGGGCGCTGCCCCTTCTTACCCTAAACCTACCACGGCCCTCCCCGCCACTCACCGTCCGCCACACTCCCTGCTCTCCCAGGCCAGGCTGGCATCAGTAACGCGTGCGGGGTCTTTGCTGCGGGTGGTACCCAGCTCCCCACGGTTTCTTTTTGCTTCCTTTTCTTTGAGAATGGGTCTTTCCTTCATGGTGTTTAACCACCATCCCCTCTGTTCAGATCACCTACATTTCTTGGTTCCTTGGATCTCTGGTCAAGGGTTACTTCAGAGACTGGCTGCCATTTGCGATTGGTGGCCCAGGAAATCGTAGCTTTCTTTTCTCCCCTTTGTCTTGCCTGTGGCCCTTTACCTTGGAGTTGTGTGGAGAGCCATGCCCAGGCAGGAAGAAGTAGAGCCCCCTGGTCCAGTGCACACCCAGACAAAAGGCAGCCTGTGGAATGGAGGAAAAGAAGCTAGGGTGGCCTGAGGACCTTTTGTTCTTTTGTGGACTTCCTCTCCCTAAGACATTCAGAAAAATGTTCCCATGCTAGAAAATGTCGGTTGAGTAAGATTTAGCAAGAACCTTGAGACCTGAAGGCACATTTTGTGATCGATTGTTCAGTTTGGGTGAGTTAGTTCTGGCATTGAAGGCATAATTGCAGAGGCCTGGCTGGGCTATGAGTGCCTCCCCTTAGTGAGTGCAGGGCCAGACTCTCCGCAGGGGACCACTGCGTGCCAGGTTGGGGTGGACCCACTCCTGTCCTTAGACACACTTGTTTGTTACAGTCCTAGGGGCAGGTGATGTTATTTTTATATTAACAATGATGATTTTAAAAGTTCTGGAAGATTTTATTTTCTTTCTTTTTTCTTTTCGTTCGTTCTTTTTTTTGTGACAAGGTCTTGATCTGTTGCCCAGGCTGGAGCGCAGTGGCACAACCATGGCTCACTGCAGCCTTGACCTCCTGGGCTTAAGTGATCCTCCTGCCTCAGCCTCCAGAGTAGCTGCAACTACAGGCGTGCACACCACCATGCCTGGCTATTTTTTATTATTTATTTAGCAGAGATGGGGTGTTGCTGTGTTGCCCAGGCTGGTCTCAAACCCCTGAGCTCAAGCATTCCTCTTGCCTTGGCCTCCCAAAGTCCTGGGATTACAGGTGTGACACCATGCCTGGCCATGAAAATTTTTCTTTGTTTAAAAAGTTTTTATATTCTGTACTTTCTAGTCTATATCTAATCCTAATGAGTCATTCTATTATAGTAGCATTACAGTGTTTTTATTACGGTAAAATATACATAACATAAAATTTAACCATTTTAAACTTTTTTTTTTTTTTTTTTGAGACGGAGTTTCGCTCTTGTTGCCCAGGCTGGAGTGCAGTGGCACGATCTCGGCTCACTGCAACCTCTGCCTCCTGGGTTCAAGCAGGTCTCCTGCCCCAGCCTCCCAAGTAGCTGGGACTACAGGTGCCTGCCACCATGCCTGGCTAATTTTTAGTATTTTTAGTCAAGACGGGATTTCACTGTGTTGGCCAGGATGGTCTCGAACTCCTGACCTCAGGCGATCCGCCCCCACTTCAGCCTCCCAAAGTGCTGGGATTACAGGCGTGAGCCACCACGCCCAGCCCATTTTAACTGTTTTTAAATGTGTGGTTCAGCACCATTCAGAACAGCCACAGTGATTGTGCAGCCATCACCGCCGTCCATTTCCAGAGCTTTTCATCATCCCAAACAGAAATTCTGTACTCATTAAAGAACAACTCCCTGTACTCCCTCCCCCAGCCCCTGGTCACTTCTGTTCTACTTTCTTTCTTTTTCGTTTTTTGAGAGAGTTCTCACTCTGTTGCCCAGACTGGAGTGCGGTGGTGTGATCACAGCTCATTGCAGCCTCAATCTCCTAGGCTCAAACGATCCTCCAGCCCCGCCTTCCGAGTAGCTGAGACTATCCCAGCTTTGTGTATTTTCTTTTGGTTGTCGTTTTTAATTTTCACATTTCTGTTTGCTTATAACTCCTCTTTCTATACCAAGATTTTCTTTCCACTTGGTTGAGAATGTTTGCTTTCCTCTTGGAGCTGGTCCGATAGCACCTGAAAGTCTCTGGATTCTGCGTTCAAGAGCCAGCTTCTCTTGTGTATTTGTTCCTTTGAGAATCAACCAGACTACCCTTTGCCAGGAAGTTTGATCGTGTTCTGGATGCTTTGACTACTATGCTATGGACTCTAGGTCTTGTTTTAAGTTTCACAGAGAATGTAGACTTTTTTTTTTCATAGCGAGAAATCGACCTGGTTAGGTTCAGGCTGCAAATTTTGCACCCCGTTCCTGTGTCTGTGTTCGTAGGCCAGTTTATTTTAGAGACTTTCCAGTGCACTGTGGATCTGTCCCATATGCGCCATTGGGGCCCATCTGAGACCTGGGCAGTGGCCTATCCTGTAGGTCAGTTTTCTTCCCTTTGCCCTTTAGGGTTAGGACCACGTAGAGACTGTCTTGGGATGACCCAGGCGCTCACACACAGCTGTGTGCCATCCTCTCTTCTCCCCTCTCCTCTTGTCGCCTCCCCCACACTCTGACTCCAGGCTCGTTGCCCTCTGGCTGGAAACCAGGGGCTTTTGTGTTCCCTGTGCTAGGTAGGGGATGGAGAGTGAGAGGGCAACAGGGAGCCCCCACACTCTTGGGCCACCATTCCTTTAGTCAGGAGGAAGATTGCCCTGTCTCCAAGCTTTTTGGGCCAGGACAGCCATTATCACCGGGTTTTAGCAGGGGTTGGACTTGCTGAAGGCAAAGCCAGGAAAGACAAAATAATAATAATTTTTAAACCTGGGGCAGGCCAGGCCAGGCACGGTGCCTCACACCTGTAATCCCAGCACTTTGGGAGGCCAAGGTGAGTGGATCACCTGAGGTCAGGAGTTTGAGACCAGCCTGGGCAACATGGTGAAACCTGTAATCCCAGCAATTGGAGAGGCTGAGGCAGGAGAATCACTTGAACCCAGGAGGTGGAGCTTGCAGTGAGCCGAGATCGTGCCATTGCATTCCAGCCTGGGCGACAGAGCGAGACTCCGTCTCAAAAAAAACCCAAAAACCCAAAAAAACCCAGGGCGTTTCCCTCCTCTCTTTCTGTCTTGAATGGCTTTCCCTTCCCGTTCCACAGACCAGCGAGGACTTCTTGGAGTGCTTTCTGCACCTGAAACTCAGTTCAGGGATTGGGGCTGGCTTTGAGTTCAGGCCAGGAGAGACGGAAGAACTGGCAAGCCGGGAGCCTGCGTCCAGGGAAGTTGCTTGGAATTCCAGGCCCCTCCTGTCCTCCTGCTCTGAGCCCCACGTGGAGGGAGTGGCTCTGTGCTTTCTACCCAAGGGTTTCGGCTTATCCAGTGGGAAAAACGGGTGGAGTGCGCTTACACCACCCTCGGAACCAGAGCCTGGAGTAGCCCTTCTGTTGCCGCTCGTTTTTGTCAGGAGGTAGCAGTCTGGGACTCAAGGGTGGGTCTTTGGAGCTGATTAGAGATGCCTTTGTGAGTGCTATGTTGTGTGGATGTGGAGATGACTCCATCCCTGTGCCCTGCCTTGCTTCCTCCAGGACTTGGGACCCTGGAGGACTGACGCTGCTGGCCTGGGCGTCCCCTTCCGCTGAGCCATGGCGACTCCCGACGTGAGTGTGCACATGGAGGAGGTGGTGGTTGTGACAACTCCGGACACTGCAGTGGACGGCAGTGGTGTGGAGGGGGTGAAGACCGTGTTGGTGACGACCAACTTGGCCCCTCACGGGTAAGCTCAGGCCTCGGTGCCATTGGGGCTGATGGGGGCTTGGGTTGGGCTGTCCTTGGCACAGCTGGCATTAACGTAGTAAGGGACAAGTGTCAGGATTTTTCCAGTTCCAGTTCTTCTGAGACTGGACTCAAATGTGTGTGTAAGTAGAGAGCGAAGAAAAGCAGAAATGGCACGGGGACCAGAAGACCCAGCTGCAGCTGCGGGGAGGCCTCCCATACCTGCACGGCCACGTGGCTCCACGTCCTGAAAGGCCGTGATTTCTCATGTGAGAGGGAGTGGTAGGGATGTCAGAGAGCTGGCCTTTCATAAATGAAGTGGAGAGTCAGTGATTTTCTTGACAGTCTTCATGAAACTGTGAGTGTTTTCTTCCTCATCTCTGTACCAGATGTCCGATTCAAATGTTAGTTGGCAAAAACGCTAACATTTGCCCAAACTGCCAGCTTTGTTTTGCTGCCCGTAGGTGGAACTGCTAGGAGGTGGCAGAGCTGCTCCTGCTGTGAGCCGGTGTCACTCCTGCCTCTGCTGGGGTGAAATAAAGGCAGAGTCAGCCCCGGGCAGTCCCAGGCTGCCATCCTTATTCTTCCTCCCCAGAGGGCTCTGGGGCTCTGGGCTGGGGCAGTCTTCCCGTTGGTCTCATCCTTGCTGTGTCTCATGTGTGGCATCTTCATGCTGACCTAGCATATCACTGAGCATGAGCTTTTGACTTTCTCACCGTTTGACAGAGGACGACTCTAGACTGCCAACCCCTGTGCGGTGCAGGTCAGACCTCCCTTGGTGGACAGCGTGCAGGCAGCTGCTGCCTGGGAGGACCTGGCCCTGAGTTCCTTCCTGCCTTTCTTCCCTTGCTGTGGAGCCTGTTGTTGGACCCGAGGCTTTGACCTCCCTCCTGCATGTCAGGGTGGTGGAGGCTGTTGTGCGATCACAGAGCAAGACATGGACCTGTGTGGGTTCCTGGTGTGAGGTACCCTGTCCTCTCCTGTCTTATCCACAGAGCTGGTGGCCATGTCTGGAAATGCAGGAGTATCTGAGTGGGACCTGCTAGCTGGATGTTCACACCTCCATTCTCCTTTTTCCTTTGTCAGCACCTTGGCGCACAGCTTCCGTGTTTTCTGGGCATGTGTCCATGATGTTCCCAGACATCTCCAACCCCACACCTCCCCACTCTTGCCCAGAGAGGCAGTGCCCAAGTCCCTCCCTTGGGGCACCGTGGCCGCGGCTGCCGGGGTGGCGTCCACGTCTCCTCAGCTGAGCCCTGACGTGGCCTGCAGTGAGTAGTGTGGCAGCAGTGACCCTTGGTCAGAGAAGTCCACGCGGCTTTCTCATGGCGCCCCAGGGCTACTGCGAGGAGCCCAGGGTCATTTCTGACCTCGGGAGAGGCTGCTCTGATCCCAGCTGAGCCCAGCTTTCGTGTCACCCACCCAGGCGTCTGGGTGGAAGCAGCCTCGGGGTAGGCCCAGTCCCATATCCAACTCTCCTCACCCGAGCCCTGACACCGTGGCCGCGGCTGCCGGGGTGGTGTCCAGGTCACCTCACCTCACCCGAGCCGTGACACCGTGGCCGCGGCTGCCGGGGTGGTGTCCAGGTCACCTCACCCGAGCCGTGACACCGTGGCCGCGGCTGCCAGGGTGGTGTCCAGGTCACCTCACCTCACCCGAGCCGTGACACCATGGCCACTGCTGCCGGGGTGGTGTCCAGGTCACCTTACCTCACCCGAGCCGTGACACCGTGGCCACGGCTGCCGGGGTGGTGTCCAGGTCACCTCACCCGAGCCATGACACCGTGGCCGCGGCTGCCGGGGTGGTGTCCAGGTCACCTCACCCGAGCCATGACACCGTGGCCGCGGCTGCCGGGGTGGTGTCCAGGTCACCTCACCTCACCCGAGCCGTGACACCGTGGCCGCGGCTGCCGGGGTGGTGTCCAGGTCACCTCACCCGAGCCGTGACACCGTGGCCGCGGCTGCCGGGGTGGTGTCCGAGTCACCTCACCCGAGCCCTGACACCGTGGCCGCGGCTGCCGGGGTGGTGTCCAGGTCACCTCACCCGAGCCGTGACACCGTGGCCGCGGCTGCCGGGGTGGTGTCCAGGTCACCTCACCCGAGCCCTGACACCGTGGCCGCGGCTGCCGGGGTGGTGTCCAGGTCACCTCACCCGAGCCCTGACACCGTGGCCGCGGCTGCCGGGGTGGTGTCCAGGTCACCTCACCCGAGCCGTGACACCGTGGCCGCGGCTGCCGGGGTGGTGTCCAGGTCACCTCACCTGAGCCCTGACACCGTGGCTGCGGCTGCCGGGGTGGTGTCCAGGTCACCTCACCTGAGCCCTGACACCGTGGCCGCGGCTGCCGGGGTGGTGTCCAGGTCACCTCACCTCACCCGAGCCGTGACACCGTGGCTGCGGCTGCCGGGGTGGTGTCCAGGTCACCTCACCCGAGCCGTGACACCATAGCCGCGGCTGCCGGGGTGGTGTCCAGGTCACCTCACCCGAGCCGTGACACCGTGGCCGCGGCTGCCGGGGTGGTGTCCGAGTCACCTCACCCGAGCCCTGACACCGTGGCCGCGGCTGCCGGGGTGGTGTCCAGGTCACCTCACCTGAGCCCTGACGCCGTGGCCGCGGCTGCCGGGGTGGTGTCCAGGTCACCTCACCTGAGCCCTGACGCCGTGGCCGCGGCTGCCGGGGTGGTGTCCAGGTCACCTCACCTGAGCCCTGACGCCGTGGCTGCGGCTGCCGGGGTGGTGTCCAGGTCACCTCACCTCACCTGAGCCGTGACACCGTGGCTGCGGCTGCCGGGGTGGTGTCCAGGTCACCTCACCTCACCCGAGCCGTGACACCGTGGCTGCGGCTGCTGGGGTGGTCTGGTCCAGCACCGGATTGGGACCTTCAGTATCCTGAGCTCTAGGCCTTTCTTCCTGATCTGGTCTGACTCCCCAGACGGTGTGTGTCTTAGTCTGCTCGGGCTGCCGTAGACTGCGTGGCCTGAACAGCAAAGAGTTATTTTCTTACAGTTCTGAAGGCTGAAGTCCAAGATCAAGGTCTGCCAGGTTCCGCTTTTGGGAGGACTCACTTTCTACCTTGCAGATGGCTGACTTCTTGCTGTGTCCTCATGATGGAGAGGGAGGGAGAGAGAAAGATCTTTCTCTTTCACTTCTTAGAAGGTCACGGTTGGCCAGGCGTGGTGGCTCATGCCTGTAATTCCAGCACTGCGGGAGGCCAAGGGAGACAGATCACTTGAGCCCAGTTCAGGACCAGCCTGGGCGACATGGCAAAACCCCATCTCTACAAAAAACACAACGCACCACCAGCTGGGCGTGGTGGTAAGCACCTGTAGTCCCAGCTACTCAGGAGGCTGAAGCAGGAGGATCACCTGAGCCCAGGAGTTGGAGACAGCAGTGAGCCGTGATCGTGCCACTGTACTCCAACCTGAGTGGTAGAGTGAGACCCAGTCTCCAAAAAAAAAAAACCACTAGAAGGTCAAAGTCTTACTGGATGAGGGCCAACTTATATGACCTCATTTAAATTATCTCCTGAAGACCCCATCTTTAAATACAGTCACACTGGGGATGAGGCCTTCAACATATGAATTTTACGGGGGACACAGTTCAGGATAATGCCTTCCCCTGGCTCTCAGGGTCCTGTAGGCAGGGGCCTGCCTCCACCTCTCAGGGTCTTCTGCCAGGTGGGGCTGAGGATGGCCGGTAGCTGCATGGGTGAGGGTGAGACATCTTTTGGTTGCCCTCCTTTCCCTCATTCCTGCTGGCAGAGGTAGTTGATGTGCCAGGCCTCTAGATTTAGGGATTTGGGGTATAAACTGAGCATCAGTCATCTCCCCACGGCCAGCCTCTGCCTCTCAGTCTGCGCCTTGCTGCTCTCTGTGTCTGCGCGCACCCTCCTGCTCCTCGCTTCTGGGTTTACGCTTTGGAAGCTCTTCCCTCTGCATTGTTGTGATGACTTCCATGAGGAGCCTATTCACGTGTGTGTTATTTTTATTTTTTTTTGAGATGGAGTCTCGCTCTTGTTGCCTAGGCTGGAGTGCAGTGGCGTGATCTCGGCTCACTACAACCTCTGCCTCCCGGGTTGAAGCAATTTTCCTGCCTCAGCTTCCCAAGTAGCTGGCACTATAGGTGTGTGCCACCACATCCAGCTCATTTTTGTATTTTTAGTAGAGACGGGGTTTCACCATGTTGGCCAGGCTGGTCTCAAACTCCTGACCTTAGGTGATCTGCCTGCCTCAGCCTCCCAAAGTGCTGGAATTACAGGCGCGAGCCACTGTACCCGGCCCACATGTGTGTGTCTAATTTGCCATTTTATCAGGAAGTTTGTACAGCCTTTAAAAAATTAAATATAACCATTTTTATTACAAAATATATATGGTAGAAAATTATTTCATAGCTAGAATTATTTAGAAAGAAAAAGAAAATTAGAAAATACTGATAAGCAAAAATTCAAAAAGGCCATATTACTACTACCTAGAGATTCCTACTGTCAGAATAGATCTTTCCAGATGTTCTGTTTATATCGAAACATACAAATTTTTCTTTCCTTAAACCTTTTTATTATTAAACACACGTACATGTTGAAAAGCACCCCAGGTGCTCATGTTCCGCTGAATGAACCCCCACAAAGGGAGCATGGGGCGTCGCCACACCGTGGAGCCCTGCACGTGCCCCTCGCGTTCCCAGCACGAGACCCCACTGTGCACACGGCTTCCATTCTGGTTTGGCTTTAATTAATGATCTTTGTCTTTCCATGTTGATGAATTTTCATCTCTTCTAATATTCAATTCAAATTTAAATTTCTTCCTATGTTGGCCAGGCCTGGTGGCTCCTGCCTGTAATCCGAGCACTTTGGGAGGCTGAGGTGGGAGGGTTGCTTGAGCCCAGGAGTTGAGACCAGCCCGAGCAACATAGTGAAACCTCGTCTCTACAAAAAATATAAAAATTATTTGGGTGTGGTGGCATGCACCTATGGTCCCAGCTGCATGGGAGGTTGAGGCGGGAGGATTGCTTGAGCCCGAGAGAGGTTGAGGCTGCAGTGAGCCAAGGTCATGCCACTGCACTCCAGCCTGGGTGACAGGGTGAGATCCTGTCTCAAAAAAAAAGAAAAAAGGAAAAGTTTCTTTCCCCGCAAAGTGGCTTTTACTGTTGGTTTGTCCAAGTTGGAGACCATCCCATTTAGTCCTCATATTGCCCATTAGCATGTGACTCAGAAAAGTCTCTTTTTCGTGAACTGGCTCAACGAGGAGACTGGGCCAGATGTCCTGCAGGTGCCTTGCTGGGTTTGGAGGATCACAATTCACTACAGCAGCTGAGTCGTGCCTAGGCTCCAGTCTACAAAGCCAGGGTGTAGGGACCAGCCCCACAGGGTTGGTGGGTTTTCTCCTTGTATGCGGAGATGAGAGAGTGTAGAAATAAAGACACAAGACAAAGATAAAAGAAAAAGACAGCTGGGCCTGGGGGACCACTACCACCAAGACGCGGAGACCGGTAGTGGCCCCGAATGCCAGGTTGCACTATTTATTGGATACAAGACAAAGCGGCAGGGTAAGGAGTGTGAGCCATGTCCAGTGATAGGTAAGGTCATGTGGGTCACATGTCCACTGGATAGGGGGCCCTTCCCTTCCTGGCAGCTGAGGCAGAGAGAGAGGAGAGAGAGAGAGAGACCGCTTACGCCATTATTTCTGCTTATCAGAGACTTTCAGTACTTTCACTAATTTGCTGCTGCTATCTAGAAGGCAGAGCCAGGTGCACAGGATGGAACATGAAGGCAGACTAGCAGCGTGACCACTGAAGCACAGCATCACAGGGAGACGGTTAGGCCTCCGGATAACTGCGGGCAGGCCTGACTGATGTCAGGCCCTCCACAAGAGGTGGAGGAGTAGAGTCTTCTCTAAACTCCCCCGGGGAAAGGGAGACTCTCTTTCCTGGTTTGCTAAGTAGCGGGTGTTTTTCCTTGACACTGATGCTACCGCTAGACCACGGTCCACTTGGCAACGGGCGTCTTCCCAGATGCTGGCGTTACCACTAGACCAAGGAGCCCTCTGGTGGCCCTGTCCAGGCATAACAGAAGGCTCTCACTCTTGTCTTCTGGTCAGTTCTCACTATGTCCCCTCAGCTCCTATCTCTGTATGGCCTAGTTTTTCCTAGGTTATGCTTAGGCAAGGATTATTATAATATAGGAATAAAGAGTAATTGCTACAAACTAATGATGAATGATATTCATATATAATCATTTATGATCTATATGTAGTATATTCTTATTTTATGCATTTTATTACACTGGAACAGCTCGTGCCCTCGGTCTCTTGCCTCGGCACCTGGGTGGCTTGTCGCCCATACCAGGGTCCATCTGATGGAGTGGGTGTTGCCCAGTCTGACAAATGCAGGGCGGCCTTCACATCCTAGGGGGTCCCTTTACCCTGCCCTGCTCTGCACTCTTCCCTCCCCCTCCTGTCCAGACCACCCACATGTTAGACTCTCACACCCAAGAGAAGTCTCATGAACATGTCGCAGGAGCATCAAGGACACTGGAGTTACCCATTTGAAATGTGGAGAGTTCAACATTAAGTAAATTTTTATTGATAAACAAAAATGGGCCAGGCGCAGTGGCTCACACCTGTAATCCCAGCACTTTGGGAGGCCAGGGTGGGTGGATCGCTTGTCAGGAATTTGAGACCAGTCTGGCCAACATGGTGAAACCCCGTCTCTACTAAAAGTACAAAAATTAGCCAGGCGTGGTGGCGGGCGCCTGTAATCCAGCTGGGAGGCTGCAGCAGGAGAATTGCTTGAACCAGGGAGATGGAGGTTACAGTGAGCCGAGATTGTGCCACTGCACTCCAGCCTGGGTGACAGAGCGAGACTCAGTCTCAAAAAAAAAAAAAAAAGAAAACAAAAGTGTTGTAGTAATAAAATCCTGCACAGTTGTCTTCGTACACAGTTGTGGCTTAGAGCTCTCCTCTGTGGGTGTCTTGCCGGCTGGTGGCAGTGACGGACCAGGGCAGTCGCAGACACAGGCGCACGGCTGGCGCAGTGCCCTGGAGGCTGGTGTCCCACTTGCTGTCTTGGTTTCCTGTGGTCACTGTGGAAGGTGGCTCCTGTAGGTTAGCTTTGCTTTATGAACACTGAGTAGGAGCTTTTTTTCTAGGATGTTAAAAGAATTTGCTCACATCTTATGCTTGAGTTAACTCTTTGAAGAACAGTGAGAAGTAGAGAGGAAATAATTGCCAAGTTCTCTTGCTTGCTCTGTTTATGATTGTGTCAGTTTTCTTTTGCTGTTTAAGAAAACACCCAATGGCAGGCACCTGTAGTCCCAGCTACTCGGGAGGCTGAGGCAGGGGAATGGCGTGAACCCGGCGGGGCAGAGCTTACAGTGAGCCAAGATTGCGCCACTGCACTCCAGCCTGGGCAACAGAGTGAGACTGCGTCTCCGAAAAAAAAAAAAAGAAAAAGAAAGAAAGAAACCACCCAAAACTTAGTGGCTTAAGACAAGACATAGTTATTATTTTTTTAAATTCTGTTGGTTGGTTCGTGGTTCTGCTGGTCTGGGCCAGCCTCACCAACCCCTGTCGTCAGCTGACAGCTTGGCAAGGACCTGCTGGTCTGGGTGGCCTTGGCCACAGGGGTCTCTGGAGGGAGGCAGTCTGAAGCACAGGTAGGCTCGGCTGGGTGGCTCTCCTCTGCTTTGCCAGGTCTGTGATCCTCCACCTGGAGGCCTGGACTTCTTTGCCCGGCAAGCCCACAGTTGCAGAGGAAAGTGGGCCTCCTGCTCGCTTCTGTTGCCTTGATTGACGCAAGCGACATCACCAAGCGCTGGGTCGAGGGCGGAGCTAAGACCGCCTCTTGGTAGGAAGTTACAAAACGTTGAGATCATTTCTGTGGCCACAGAATGACATTTCCATTCGTCCGCCTCCCGCCTTTTCCTGGGCCTTCCCAGCTCACCCCTTGTGGCCACATCGGGTCTGGGTGTGGCTGGGGCTTCTTGGTTATGGCATGTCTTGATCCAGAGACTGGTGAACTAAAACCTCGCGACTTCCCCTCCCCTACTGAGCGTGCGGTGGCAGACAAGACAGGACGGGCTCCAGGGCAGGTGGCTTGTTCGAAGGCGCCTCACTGATCCAAGATGGGGCAGGGTGGCCCTTTGGCCAGATGCGGCCAGAAAGCTTTCTAAGGTGTGAGGGAAGAGTGACAACCATAGCCCAGGTTGGTCTTTATTCTGAGACCATCTCTTTTTTAAATTTTCTATTTTTTATATTTTTTCCTTTCTTATATTTCTGTGGGTCAGAACCATTTTTTACCTTGACAGAGTCTTTTGCCAGTGGAGAAACTGGAGACATGAAATGATTTTTTGTTTTTCGAAACAGAGTCTCGTTCTGTTGCACAGACTGGAGTGCAGTGGCACAGTCACGGCTCATGGCAGCCATGACCTCCTGGGTTCAAGGAATCCTCCTGCCTCAGCCTCCTGAGTAGCTGGGACTCTACAGGCATGTGCCACCATGCCCGGCCCCGTGTAGATTTTTAGTACAGTGCTGGGACTGCAGGCATGTGCCACCACGCCGGGCTAATGGGCTCTCGCTGTGTTGCCCAAGCTAGTCTTGAACTCCTGGACTCAAGCAGTCCTCCCACCTCAGCCTCCCGAAGCACTGGGGTTACAGGCTTGAGCCACCACGTCTGGCCGATGCAAAACAATTTGATTCCCTGGGGATTCCTTGTTTGGAGAAGAACCTTCTAGCTCCACTGTGTCTGGAATGTTCCTTGCGAGATCACACTAGTCAGATGTGTTTCCTTTTTTTTTTGAGACCAAGTCTCACTCTGTCACACAGGCTGGAGTGCAGTGGCATGATCTCAGCTCACTGCAGCAGCCTCCACCTCCCGGGTTCAAGTAAATCTCTTGCCTCAGCCTCCTGAATAGCAGGGATTACAGGCACCCGCCACCACGCCTGCCTAAATTTTGTATTTTTCGTAGAGACAGGGTTTCACCATATTGGCCAGGCTGGTCTTGAACTCCTGACCTCAAGTGATCCACCACCTTGGCCTCCCAAAGTGCTGGGATTATAGGCATCAGCCACCACGCCCAGCCTGTTTCTTCTCTTTTAAATTGCTGTGGCGTAAGGTCCTGCCAAGGTTTCCTCTGCCTCATGGCACAGTGGCCCCTTCCACACACAAGAGCTGGGTCTGGGATGGCATTTGTGCCCTTAGCCTGTGCCCTCTCCCCACGCAGAGGCAGCGCTGTGTGTCCCAGGCTGGGGACAGCAGTGCTTGTTTCTGGCAGTTTCTGAATTAGCCATGCTTGCAGCCTAACAAACCACCGCAGAGCTTGGTGGCTTAAAGCAGCAGACACTGGTCATTTCTTAAGGTTTTCGGGCCTGGGCTGGTGCTGCTGGGCCTTGCCGGGGGGTCCAGGCTGGGCTCACTTGCATATCCGGGCATTGGTGGGCTGGCCGAGGCTCTGCATGTGGTCCTCATCTGCCAGGACACCTGCCTGGGTGTGCTTAGCAGGAGGAGAGCCAGAGTCCTTGTAGGGCCTCGTCACAGCCTCTTGGTCAAAGCTCTTCAAAGCTTGGCCCAAAGTCAAGTGGAGGGGGTGGGAAATAGCCCCCCGTCTTGATGGAGGGAGCCATGAAGGACCAGAGGGCATTTTTCAGTCTGCAGTTGCTTTGCCAGGACGCCAAGGCTCTGCCCTCGCGGGACAGTGGCTTATGGAGCAGTGGAGAGTCTGCATGCGCCTTCTCCTCTGAGAAGAGAACCCCACGTGGCAGCTGAGGCAGGGCTGTCTTGAAGGACTTAAAGATCCTCTTCTTTTTTGTGGGGAATTAAATCTGTTCTTCTACCATCTGGAAATTGAGACTTCCTCTTGCTACATGTTTTTTTGGTTTTGTTTTCTTTTTTTGAGACAGATTCTCACTCTGTCGCCCAGACTGGAGTGCAATGGCGCGATCTCGGCTCACTGTAACCTCCACCTCCCGGGTTCACGCCATTCTCTTGCCTCAGCCTCCCGAGTAGCTGGGCCTACAGGCGCCCACCACCACGCCCGGCTAATTTTTTGTATTTTTAGTAGAGACGGGGTTTCACCATGTTAGCCAGGATGGTGTCGATCTCCTGACCTTGTGATCCGCCCGCCTCGGCCTCCCAAAGTGCTGGGATTACAGGTGTGAGCCACCGTGCCTGGCTGGTGTGCGTGTGTTTTTAAGCAAACTTCTGGAAGTTTAGAAGTGCACACATCATACAGTTGGCTGTTGTGAGGTGCACAGCTGGGAACCCCACCCAGACCTCTCCCAGCTTGTCCACATCATCTCCCCAGAGGCAGCTGCCTGCACAGGTTCCAGAAACTGGAGACTTGTTCCCTGTTTCAGACAACCCTCATGCCAGTGTGGGAACACCATGTCTGCAGGATTAATTTCTAGAAATGGAGGTGGAGTCAGAGGGGCATGTTTCTAGAAATGGAGGTGGGGTCAGAGGGGCATGTTTCTAGATATGGAGGTGTGGGTCAGAGGGACATGTTTCTAGAAATGGAGGTGGGGTCAGAGGGGCATGTTTCTAGAAATGGAGGTGTGGGTCAGAGGGGCATGTTTCTAGAAATGGATGTGTGGGGTCAGAGGGACATGTTTCTAGAAATGGAGGTGGGTCAGAGGGGCATGTTTCTAGAAATGGATGTGTGGGGTCAGAGGGACATGTTTCTAGAAATGGAGGTGGGTCAGAGGGACATGTTTCTGGAAATGGAGGTGTGGGGTCAGAGGGACATGTTTCTAGAAATGGAGGTGGGTCAGAGGGACATGTTTCTAGAAATGGAGGTGGGTCAGGGGGCATGTTTCTAGAAATGGAGGTGGGTCAGAGGGGCATGTTTCTAGAAATGGAGGTGAGGTCAGAGGGGCATGTTTCTAGAAATGGAGGTGGGTCAGAGGGGCATGTTTCTCGAAATGGAGGTGGGTCAGAGGGACATGTTTCTAGAAATGGAGGTGTGGGTCAGAGGGGCATGTTTCTAGAAATGGAGGTGGGTCAGAGGGACATGTTTCTAGAAATGGAGGTGTGGGTCAGAGGGGCATGTTTCTAGATATGGAGGTGTGGGTCAGAGGGGCATGTTTCTAGAAATGGAGGTGAGGTCAGAGGGGCATGTTTCTAGAAATGGAGATGGGGTCAGAGGGACATGTTTCTAGAAATGGAGGTGTGGGTCAGAGGGGCATGTTTCTAGATATGGAGGTGTGGGTCAGAGGGACATGTTTCTAGAAATGGAGGTGGGTCAGAGGGACATGTTTCTAGAAATGGAGGTGAGTCAGAGGGGCATGTTTCTAGAAATGGAGGTGAGGTCAGAGGGGCATGTTTCTAGAAATGGAGGTGTGGGTCAGAGGGACATGTTTCTGGAAATGGAGGTGGGTCAGAGGGGCATGTTTCTAGAAATGGAGGTGTGGGTCAGAGGGACATGTTTCTAGAAATGGAGGTGTGGGTCAGAGGGGCATGTTTCTAGATATGGAGGTGTGGGTCAGAGGGACATGTTTCTAGAAATGGATGTGGGTCAGAGGGGCATGTTTCTAGAAATGGAGGTGGGTCAGAGGGGCATGTTTCTAGAAATGGATGTGTGGGGTCAGAGGGACATGTTTCTAGAAATGGATGTGGGGTCAGAGGGACATGTTTCTAGAAATGGAGGTGTGGGTCAGAGGGACATGTTTCTAGAAATGGAGGTGGGGTCAGAGGGACATGTTTCTAGAAATGGAGGTGGGTCAGAGGGACATGTTTCTAGAAATGGAGGTGTGGGTCAGAGGGGCATGTTTCTAGAAATGGAGGTGGGTCAGAGGGGCATGTTTCTAGAAATGGAGGTGGGTCAGAGGGGCATGTTTCTAGAAATGGAGGTGTGGGTCAGAGGGACATGTTTCTAGAAATGGAGGTGGGTCAGAGGGGCATGTTTCTGGAAATGGAGGTGGGTCAGAGGGGCATGTTTCTGGAAATGGAGATGGGTCAGAGGGGCATGTTTCTGGAAATGGAGGTGGGTCAGAGGGGCATGTTTCTAGAAATGGAGGTGGGTCAGAGGGGCATGTTTCTAGGCTGCAGGCGGAGTGCCCTCCTCATAGCTCTCACCCACGACGCCATTAGAGTCCTGCGTCCTGGGCCGGCACCACCACCCCAAGACTCTCCCGTACGCATGGTAACGCTGGTTCCTTCCTGTGGGCTCTCTAGGGGAAAGTGGCCTCATGTACTGGTTTCTGTTTGCATTTCTCATGAGTGTCTTTCCAGGGTTTCTCCAGAGCCCCTGCTTGCGGCCTTTGCGTTTCCCTGTTGTGTTGTGAGATTGGTCTGGAGTGCAATGGTGGGACCTCTTTATGTCATATCAGGAAATAAGTGGTTTGTTGTCCTTATGTTTTAAGCATTTTGCCACCAAGTTCTTTCTTTTCTTAAAAAATTGTTTGTGGTGGCTGGGCGTGGTGGCTCATGCCTGTAATCCCAGCACTTTGGTAGGCCGAGGCGGGCGGATCACGAGGTCAGGAGATTGAGACCATCCTGGTTAACACAGTGAAACCCTGTCTCTAGCAAAAATACAAAAAATTAGCCAGGCATGGTGGCGGGTGCCTGTAGTCCCAGCTACTCGGGAGGCTGAGGCAGGAGAATGGTGTGAACCCGGAAGGCAGAGCTTGCAGTGGGCGGGGATTGGGCCACTGCACTCCAGCCTGAGCGACAGAGCGAGACTCCGTCTCAAAAAAAAAAAAAAAAATTGTTTGTGGTGTTTTTTTTCCTGGCATTGAAAGTTTTTATTTTTATTTTTTAAGGCAAAGTTATCTTTTTTTATTTCTTGGTTTTGTATTGTACGAGAAAACCCTTTGTCACTTTGAAACAAGTAAAAAAAAACATTTTTTTCCTTCTAATACTTTTATGGTTTCATCTTTTACCCTTTTGTCTACAATTTAGTTTTTTATGAGGTTGGGCCATAGTGACTTTTCTTCTAAAATTTTGTATTTTCTGATAGTTTCTATAGCCATATGAAGTAATTATTGTGGAAATAAAACACTTTATTAAAGACAGAAATGGAAGCATAGAATCCTTGCTGGGGCACTCGCTGCCTCCATGAATCCTGCTGGTTTCACCTGCTGGGTTTTTTTTTTTTTCCCCTGAGACAGAATCTTGCTCTGTCACCCAGGCTGGAATGCAGTGGTACAATCTCGGCTCACTGCAACCTCTGTTTCCGGGGTTCAGGCGATTCTCCTGTCTTGGCCTCCCAAGTAGCTGGGATTACAGGTGTATACCACCACGCCTGGCTAATTTTTTTATTTTGGTTAGAGATGAGGTTTCACCATGTTGGCCAGGCTGGTCTCGAACTCCTGACCTCAAGTGATCTGCCCGCCTCAGCCTCCCAAAGTACTGGGATTACAGGCGTGAGCCACTGCACCCAGCCTCACCTGCTGGCTTTACCTGCTGGGTGCCGTTCTGGGTGCTCGCCACCATGAACCAAACAGAAAATGTGTGATCTCGAGACCAGCTTGTCCCCATCAGTGCTCAGACCTGTGCAGCCTCTGCCATTTCTTTTTTTTTTTTTTTTAATTTTGACGGCATCTTGCTCTGTCGCCCAGTCTGGAGTGCGGTGACACAATCCCCACTCACACCTCTCGGGTTCAAGTGATTCTGTGGTCTCAGCCTCCTGAGTAGCTGGGATTACGGGCTCGAGCCACCACACCCAGCTAATTTTTGTATTTTTAGTAAAGACGAGGTTTTACTATGTTGGCCAGGCTGATCTCAAACTTCTGACCTCAGGTGATTCACCTGCCTCGGCCTCCCAAAGTGCTGGGATTATAGGCATGAGCCACCGCACCTGGCCTTTTTGTTTTTTGAGACAGAGTCTCGCTCTCTCACCCAGGCTGGAGTGCAGTGGTGTGATCTTGGCTCACTGCAATCTCTGCCTCCCAGGTTCAAGCGGTTCTCCTACTCCAACTTCTACAGGCATGTACCACCATGTCCAGTTAATTTTTGTATTTTTTTAAGTAGAGATGGGGTTTCACCGTGTTGGCCAGGCTGGTCTCGAACTCCTGACCTCAAGTGACCCTCCCACCTCAGCCTCCCAAAGTGCTGGGATTACAGGCTTGAGCCACCGCACCTGGCCCCTCTGCCATTTCTGAATTCAGTTAGAAGAGTGTAACAGGTCAGCAAAGCGCTGTCAGGAAAATAGTGCCCTGCAGGTTGTGCCCTCCGGGATCCTGATTCTATTCTCTCCTCCCTTCACTTCACCAGGGGCGACCTGACAGAAGATAACATGGAGACAGAAAATGCAGCGGCGGCAGCTGCCGCGGCCTTCACAGCCTCCTCCCAGCTCAAGGAAGCCGTGTTAGGTAGGAAGCCGTCCTAGGTGGGAAGTCTGCCTTCTTGCCGCAGCAGGGACAGGACAGTCCTGCACTCAAAATGAGGAACAGCCAGAGATATACAAGGTCTTTGTTCGGGCTGATTCCCAAGCTGTGTGCCCTTAGGAGTGAGAGGCCAGGCCCCAGGTCCCCCAGGTGGAACCTGCCATGTGTCTGTAATGACAGCCCTTTCTCTGCCCATGACTAATAGGAGAGCAAAGTCACCTGGCCCCAAGTTTGCAGCTCTCTCCTCTTTTGGATTTTGTTTTCTTCTCACTGTTTCAGTACTCTTGTTTTGCCTGTGTCTGTTTATTATAACGATCAGTGAATGGTAGTAAAAAAAGGTTTTGTTTTTTGAGACAGGGTCTTGTTCTGTTGCCCAGGCTAGAGTGCAGTGGCACGATCACCGTTCACCATAGCCTTAACCTCCCAGGCTCAGATGATCCTCCTACCTCAGCCTCCTGAGTAGCTGGGACTACAGGCATGTGCCACCACACCCAGCTAATTAAAAAACTTTTTTTTTTTTTTTTTTCCCAAGAAATAGGGTCCCACTGTTGCCCAGGCTGGTCTCGAACTCCTGGCCTCATGTGATCCTCCAGCCTCAGCCTCCCAAAGTGTTGGGATTACAGGTGTGAGCCACTGACCCTGGCCGGTAAAAATTCTGTTTTTTTTTTTTTTTGAGATGGAGTCTCACTCTGTCACCCAGGCTAGAGTGTGATGGCATGATCTCAGCTCACTGCAACCTCTGCCCTGCAGGTTCAAGCACTTCTCCTGCCTCAGCCTCCCAAGTAGCTGAGATTACAAGCGCATGCCACCATGCCCAGCTAATTTTTGTATTTTTAGTAGAGATTGGGTTTTGCCATGTTGGGCCAGGCTGGTGTCAAACTCCTGACCTCAGGTGATCCACCCACCTGGGCCTCCCAAAGTGCTGGGATTACAGGTGTGAGCCACCTCGCCTGGCCCAGTAAAAATTCTTTTTTTTTCTTTTTTTGAGAGGGAGTCTTGCTCTGTCACCCAGGCTAGAGTGCGGTGGCACGATCTCGACTCACTGCAACCTCCACCTCCCGGGTTCACGCCATTCTCCTGCCTCAGCCTCCTGCCTCAGCCTCCCCAGTAGCTGGGACTACAGGTGCCCGCAATCATGCCTGGCTAATTTTTGTATTTTTAGTAGAGACGGGGTTTCACCATGTTGGCCAGGATGGTCTCGATCTCTTGACTTCGTGATCCGCCTGCCTCGGCCTCCCAAAGTGCTGGGATTACAAAAATTCTTTATAACACTCTTAATATTTTTCTTTTGCCTGAGATTAAAGGCCCTAGAACCTTTAAAACCTTAGGTTTCCCTAGAATTGTTTCAATTAAAGTTTGATTTTATTTTCCTAAGTGGCTCTTCAGTTGAACCATAGTTTAATGGAATTCTGTTAATGTAACGATATTTAAATCTGTTTAGTGAGTTTAACCCTGAAACTCTAACGGCACTGATGGGCATGCCCTGCCCACCTTGGCTCTATCTCAGGCCTTCCTGGATTTTAATTTTTGGTTTCCATGTTGGTAGCTATTTTCTGCATTTTCAGGAAATGCTTTGAAGAGGTTGTAACTGATGTTCTGCTTTTACCCTTCCCTGTCAATGTGCCTGTGAGAAGTGAAGATGGCTGAAGAGGGGGAGAACCTGGAGGCTGAGATTGTGTACCCCATCACCTGTGGGGACAGCAGAGCCAACCTCATCTGGAGGAAGTTTGTGTGTCCCGGCATCAATGTGAAATGTGTTCAGGTGAGCACAGGCTGCATTCAGGGCCCAGGAGAGAGGCCTCATGGCGTCTGTGACTGCTTTGGGGGTGCAGCTGTGCCGAGTGCATCCTGAGGCAGGGTCTCCAGGGCTGGGGAGAGTGAAGGAGGTGCGGGAAGAACCTTCAGGAAGAGGAATTCGCTGTGGCCACAGTGCACTGTGGCAGGGAGGCTGGGAGGCCCTCCCGCCGTGTGGAGGAGGCTGCCCCTCCTGGACAAGGAGCTTTACCCAGCAGATCCAGTGAGAGCTGCTCCAAAAAGGCTGCCTCTTTGGTAAGGATTAGGATGAGTGGGAAAGGTCTTCTCTTTCTGACAATACTGATAGGTCAGGTGCCCAGGCTCACCTGTGGTGGAACAGCCGAAAATGCCAGTGAAGACATTTCCATAAAGCATCTTACAGATGCTGCCTCACACGGGCTAAGAAAGAGGAAGTGCTGAGGCCTGGGGACCTAATGGTGACAGAAATGAGAGGCAGATGGAGTGCCAAGCCCAGCTTTTTCCCTGAGAGCCTTGGCCTGAGCTTGGTTTTCCCAGCCTTGCAGGGCTGGAGATCAGAAGACAAAGCCCAGGGCTTCCTTGAGGTGTGCGTGCTGGGTGGTGACTGTCCCCTCCAAAGCTGGCACCTCCAAGGGTGAATCCACCACATACTCCCATACCTCTTGTCCCTGGCACAGGGAAGGAGACACCCCCTTGAAGATTCATAGGTGGCCTGGATGGTCTGAAAGCCTCAAGCCGAGAGTGTCGTTATCAGTGGCTCCCAGCTGGCAGTTCCCCCAGGAATCTGACAGAAACAAACAAAAAGTACTTTTTGGAAGAATTCACCTTTATCTCAGGTTTCAAGTAATTTCCACAGAACCCTGGACACACAAGAAGTAGTGCTTCTGGAGCAGAAGCCACAGAAGCCACAGGCTGCACAGAAGCCACAGGCCCCACAGAAGCCACAGGCAGCACAGAAGCCACAGGCCCCACAGAAGCCACAGGCAGCACAGATGCCACAGGCCCCACAGAAGCCACAGGCCCCACAGAAGCCACAGGCAGCACAGAAGCCACAGGCCCCACAGAAGCCACAGGCCCCACGGAAGCCACAGGCAGCACGGAAGCCACAGGCCCCACAGAAGCCACAGGCCCCACAGAAGCCACAGGCTGCAGAGTCGGCCCTGCAGCAGCCTCGGCTGTTGGGGTTTTAAGGCTTAGAAGATAAAATCGTTATATTTAATAATTTATTTTAAGAAATAAAAGAGGCCGGGCACCATGGCTTAACACCTGCAATCCTGACACTTTGGGAGGCCGAGGCAGGAGGATTGCTTGAGCCCAGGAGTTCAAGAGCAGCCTGGGTAACATACTGAGACCCCAGTTTCTTCTTAAAAAAAAAAAAAAAAAGAAAAGAGAGCATGAGTAAAGCATAAGTAGATTCTGCAGAAACATGACTAGAGATAGGATTGAAGTCCAACACTTAGTGGATAGGTCTTCAGCAGGTTAGCCACAGCTGAAGAGAGAAGTAGGACTGGTACATAGAAATAAAGCGATTTATTCAGGAAGCACGAGAGTCGAACACATCTATTTGAGTTCTGGAAGGAGGAGAGAGAGTCTGAGAACTTTCATAACTGAGAAGGAGTGGTCCACAGTGCAAGGGCCCTGACTGACCCCAGCCTGGATGAAGACCCCACTGCCTGCATGTAGGGTGGCTTTTAGCATCCAAATAAATAGTGATAGTCATGGGTCATCACTCGAGTAAAATAAAATCTATGAGTCTATATACCTATCTCCATATATTTCATGTTATTTATTTATGTTAAATAAATGCATAGAGAGAAGTAAAGCATGGGAGGAATGATGGGGTCAGAGTCATGAGCAGGTGCTCAGACTAGTTTCAGAGCATCCCTGTAAACCACGCAGCCATTGCAGACGTAAGTCGTAGCTGTGGTGGGAAAGCTGGCAGGTGCCTCCTTAACCCAGCGATCCATCTTCACATCATCAGGCACGGGACAGACCTCCCCCTTGAGCCTCCTGATGCAGTGAGCAGGAGTTCTGTGGTGTTCTTCCAACAGTTCATAGCCTGACTCTACTCATGAGAAAACAGCAGACACTCATGGAGAGACAGCCTACGTTAATACCTGACCCACAAGCTCCAAAAACGTCAAGGTGAAGAAAAACACAGACAGGCTGAGAAGCTGCTCCGTCTTTTTTTTTTTTTTTTTTGAGATGGAGTCTTCCTCTGTTGCCCAGACTGGAGTGCAATGGCGCGATCTCGGCTCACCGCAACCTCTGCTTCCTGGGTTCAAGTGATTCTCTTGCCTCAGCCTCCTGAGTAGCTGGGACTACGGGCACCCACCACCATGCCCGGCTGATTTTTGTATTTTTAGTAGAGATGGGGTTTTGCCATGTTGGCCAGGCTGAGCCCAAACTCCTGACCTCAGGTGACCTGCCCGCCTTGGCCTCCCAAAGTGCTGGGATTACAGGCGTGAGCCACCGCGCCCGGCCTGCTGCAGTCTTAATGGGGACAAAAGCCGAAGAGCAAGGCAGCTGCATGCTCCACAGTCTTGGGCTGGATCCTGCATCAGAAAAAAATGTAGGCTGGGCATGGTGACTCACGCCTGTAATCCCAGCACTTTGGGAGGCCGAGGCGGGTGAATCACCTGAGGTCAGGAGTTCGAGACCAGCGCAGCCAACATGGTGAAACCCCATCTCTGTGACAAATACAAAAAAATTGGCCAGGCATGGTGGCATGTGCCTGTACTCCCAGCTACTCGGGAGGCTGAGGCAAGAGAATCTCTTGAACCCGGGAGGCGGAGGTTGCAGTGAGCCCAAGATTGCACCAGTGCACTCCAGCCTGGACGACAGAGTGAGACTCCATCTCAAAAAAAAAAATTTTTTTTTTTGCAATAAAGGCTATCATTGGAACAATTCATGAATTTGACTATGGACAATGGATTAGAGAATAATGTATGAATGATAATTTCCTGATGCGAGTTGTTCTGTGGCTGCGTAAGAGAAGCTTGTTCTTAGGAAATATACACAAGTGTTGAGGGCCCAGGGGCCCGACGTCTCTGCTTCACTCTCAGTAGCTGCACGTGCACAGGTCTAGGCGGGGGCAAGGGGGCAGACGGGAGCAGGCAGTGAGTCCGGAACGCACGTGTGAGAGCTCCCTGGACTATCCTGGCAATTACCCTGTGAGTTTGAAATTGTATTAGAATTAGAAGTTGGAAACACGAAAGAAATGTACCATAGGTGACATCATAATGAAATTCCAGAAGGACGGGGACAGAGAAGATCCTCAGTCTAGCCAGGAGGAGAGACGGATTGCTCAGGAGCAAGAATCCCGCCGGCCGTGAGCTCCCGAAAGCAGCGCAGGAGCAGAGGTGGCAGCGCCAGAGCCTCACTGTGTGGCGAGTGACGACACCGTGAGGTCGTCTTTGAAATTATGCTGGAAGAAAGACGTTTCCAGAAAAAGACACGAGTTTGCCACCAGCAGATCATGACTGAAGGATGTTCTGAATATGCATTGCAGGCGGAGATAGGAGGCCTCCAGATGGAAGCGCTGTGCTGTGAGGAGGTGTGAAGAGTCGGGGAAACGTGGGTCACCCGACCAGTCCTGTCTATTCAGCATCGAGAGAGACGCCCTGGAGGGCCTCAGAGATGAGAGCAGGGCCACGTGGCTGTGGTCTGGAGGGTCAGGAGCGGGCCGCGTTAGCTCCAGGGGGTCAGGAGCGGCCGCGTTAGCTCCGGGGGGTCAGGAGCGGCCGCGTTAGCTCCGGGGGGTCAGGAGCGGCCGCGTTAGCTCCGGGGGGTCAGGAGCGGCCGCGTTAGCTCTGGAGGGTCAGGAGTGGCCGCGTTAGCTCCGGGGGGTCAGGAGCGGCCGTGTTAGCGCTGGAGGGTCAGGAGCGGCCGCGTTAGCTCCGGGGGGTCAGGAGCGGCCGCGTTAGCGCTGGTGGGTCAGGAGCGGCCGCGTTAGCTCCGGGGGGTCAGGAGCGGCCGCGTTAGCTCCGGGGGGTCAGGAGCGGCCGCGTTAGCTCCGGGGGGTCAGGAGCGGCCGCGTTAGCTCCGGGGGGTCAGGAGCGGCCGCGTTAGCTCCGGGGGGTCAGGAGTGGCCGCGTTAGCTCTGGGGGGTCAGGAGCGGGCCTTAGCGCTGGAGGGTCAGGAGCGGCCGCGTTAGCTCTGGGGGGTCAGGAGTGGCCGCGTTAGCTCTGGAGGGTCAGGAGCGGGCCTTAGCGCTGGAGGGTCAGGAGCGGCTGCGTTAGCTCTGGGGGGTCAGGAGTGGCCGCGTTAGCTCTGGGGGGTCAGGAGTGGCCGCGTTAGCTCTGGAGGGTCAGGAGCGGGCCTTAGCGCTGGAGGGTCAGGAGCGGCTGCGTTAGCTCTGGGGGGTCAGGAGTGGCCGCGTTAGCTCTGGGGGGTCAGGAGTGGCCGCGTTAGCTCTGGGCTCTGGCAGCTCTGGCAGCTCTGGTAAGCGTGACATGCTCAAGCTCCTGGAGCCACTCAGGAGAGTACAGCATGTAGCTTCCTAGCTGGGAGAGGAAAACCTGGGGTGAGAAGAGTAACAAAGGTGAAAGCAAGAAAGGAAAGAGGCAGGCCTAGGAGGGGCAGGGAGGTGAGGCTGGCTGAGCCCAGAGCCCTAGGTAGGATCAGGCCCTTTGGGTGCAGTTGAGTTTACTAGGTGTGAGCCACGTTGGGTAGAAGTGATGGCCGGAAGCAGCCTCAGTCACAGCCAGTGCAGCCTTCCTGCCAGGCTCCGACAGTGGCCAGAGAATCTTCTGGATTCCACCTTCTGGACTTCTATCGGATCTCCCTGATCAGCCGCATGAGGGAGAGCCAGAGACTGGCTGGGCTCAGTGTTCCCGTCTGTGGCACGGGGGTCATGAGAGGGTGGGCTCAGGGATTGGGAACATCACTTCCTTCAGCAAGCTAGACTTGGGCACGGCCCGGGGATGGAGGCGGCCCCCGTACTCGGGCCTCCTGGGTCCAGCTGCAGAGACCTCGTGACTCCTCCATCCCCAGCCTGCTTGTTTTCTAAGTAAACGCAGTTTTATTCCAGTTTTTGGTTTCAATAATTGCTTGTGTAACAAGATTGAACAGGATATTTTACCTTCTCAGTTTCTCTGAGCTCCCACATGGGTGAAATTAGCAAGCAGGAGGGTTCCCCTGGCTTAGAAACAGACGAGTGTGTGTGTGTGTGTGTGTGTGTGTCAGAGTGAGAGCAGGTGCCGGCGTTTGCTGCACGGGGCAAGGTGGTGTCAGGAGGGACCTGAGGAAGGTGGCGTTCACAGCTCCACCCATGTGCTGGCATCTGTTGCCATCTGCGATGTAACGTATGCAATAACTTGTATTTATAAAATACATTGCACAGAAGCAGTTTGCTTAGTCTGCCTGGAGGAAGAGAAGGCCACACACCTTCTACCTGGTGTGGTCAGCCCAGCCCTGTCTAACCCCAGGCACACAGCAGCTTGGCCCCCTCAGGGCTGGAGGAGACGCCACTCCCCACTGCAGCCACCGTGCCTGTGGGTCATGTCCTTGTTTTACCTGAATGCTCTGTAGGAGACCTGCACTGGTCAGAGCCGTGCCATGGCGCTCTTCCTGCCTTGCGCCCCTGACTCAGGGTCGGGTAGGAGATGGGGGCACCCTATGTGGTGTCCCGGCCAAGCTTGACCCACGTGACTGTGTCCCCCACAGTACGACGAGCATGTAATCAGCCCGAAGGAATTTGTGCACCTGGCCGGGAAGTCCACCCTGAAGGACTGGAAGAGAGCCATCCGCATGAACGGCATCATGCTCAGGTGGGCGCTGGCGCAGGGTCAGCCTCCCTGCTGGAAGGGGCCCTGGCAGCTCTTGCTTTCTTGTGGGGTTTTGGGATTTTGAAGATGAGGCGTATTTTAGATGTGGTGAGTGCTGACAACCTCCCGGGTGGCTGCTGTACCTGCTCACACCCAAAACTGTAAACCTGTCTCCCACACTCCTGCCAACAGGGACACTATCAGATTTTTAGAATTGTTTTGTCAGTCATTTAAATTTCCACCAATTCTTTACCTGAAGGCACTTGTGGCTGTTTCACCGTTGTAAAATAAAGGGTTGGCTGGGCACGTGGCTCACACCTGCAATCCCAACACTTTAGGAGGCTGAGGCAGGAGGATCACTTGACGCCAAGAGTTTGAGACCAGCCTGGGCAAAATGAGACCTCATCTCTACTAAAAATAAAAAAAAATTATCTGGATTTGGTGGCATATGCCTGTGGTCCCAGCTGCTCGAGAGGCTAAGGTGGAAGGATCACTGGAGCCTGGAAGTCAAGGCTGCAGTGAGCTGTGATTGTGCCACTGCAATACAGCTTGGGTTACAGAGTGAGACTCTGTCTCAAAAAAAAAAAAAAAAACAAGAATAAAAAGGGAAAGAAAAGGGTCTGTTTCAATTATGCATTCTGAAAATAAAAAATAAAAGGTATAATCTGGTATTTGTGCATCAGATTTTGGCCTTTTATGTTACTCCTTATTTCTGTCCTTTCTTTCACTTTTTTTTTTGAGAGGGAGTCTTGCTCTGTTGCCCAGGCTGGAGTGCAGTGGCATGATCTTGGCTCACTGCGAACTCTGCCTCCTGGGTTCAAGCGATTCTCTTCCTCACCCTCCCCAGTAGCTGGGTTTACAGGTGCTCGCCACCACACCCGGCTAATTTTTGTATTTTTAGTAGAGACGGGATTTCGCCATGTTGTCCAGGCTGGTCTCGAACGCTTGACCTCAGGTGATTGACCTTCCTCAGCCTCCCAAAGTGCTGGGATTCCCGGCATGAGCCACCGTGCCTGGCCTTCACTTAACTGTGAATCATAAGCCTCAGTCTTGGTCTTTGTGGGCCTGGCCTCTACCTCGCTTCCCAAGGAGGGCCCCTGCTTTGTGCTGGAGTCAGAGTTTGAGACCTCACGAGTGACTAGCCCTGGGTCCTTTCCCATGGCTCAGGTCCTTTCCCTGTCCAGCTGAACTGGCCTCTGATTTTCTGGAACGTGGCTGGTGGCACAGCTGTGGGGACCACCGGCCAGGTAGGCAAGTCCTGAGCTGACCACAGAAGCATTAGCCTGTGTGTGTCTGAGGTCAGTGCTGCCCAAAGATTGAATGAGGCTGGAGCCTCTGACCCTCGTTTCATGGGTCGAGGCAGGCTCGTCGAGACACACAGGACTGAGACCCTGGACCTCCGGAGAGGCAGAAGAGAGGGCCCTGGGAGGGCGGCTCTCAGCAGTTTGGGCCGTACGAAGCCTTCCTGGTAAAGATGAGGATGAGCGGCAGCCATGGCCGTTGGTGCTGTCCTGCGCCCTCATCACTCTTCTTTGCTGTCTCTGTGCCTTTAGAAGGAGGAAGGTTCTCCTGGAAGTGATTTCCCACCTTCCTCTGCTTCAGAATGAGTCACGCATGATGCAGGTGGACTGGGCCCACCTTTGTTAGCTGTGGGTCACTCCCTTGGGGCTGGGGTAGTGGGACATCCCAGAAAGGCCCAGCCCCACAGACTCTGACGGGCACCTCCAGGACACCCACTGGCCAGCGCTCGCCCCCTTCCTGGGGACAGTGCCATGGCGTGGGCCTGGGCTGGCTGTTTCTTCAGCAGCAGGGTCCTGCACGCCGAGCTCACACTAAGAGGGAAGCAGAGCCCACCCTGCCCTGTGGAGCTGCCAGCACCTCTGCTAGGACTGCCCCACATGGGTGGATGGCCCAGGTCAGGGTGGGCGGGCCAGGTGCCTTCGGCTCTGGGGCCAACCTGGACGCTCCATGCCACCGTCTGTCACAGGAAGATCATGGACTCCGGGGAACTGGACTTCTACCAGCACGACAAGGTCTGCTCCAACACCTGCCGCAGCACAAAGATTGACCTCTCAGGAGCCCGTGTGTCCCTGAGCAGCCCCACGTCGGCCGAGTACATTCCCCTCACGCCTGCCGCAGCCGACGGTAGGTGCACAGGGCTGCTCGTCCTGACCCAGCCCCACCCTGGCCATGGCCACAGAGGGTGACATGCCCCTGGGTGGCCTCCCTGGCCCCAGGTGTTTGCTCACGCCAGGACTGCCGGTCTCCTGCCTGGGACCCTGAGTTGTCTGGGATCAGCCTCCTCCTTCCTCACAGAGGAGATCTGGCAGAATTGCTGCTTTCATTGACAAGGAAGATTGAAGCACTTTTCTTTTTAAGCCATTTTCGTTGTAATATAATAACTCACTTGTGGGGAAGGGTATAGCAAGTAACAGAGAGTGACTGGGCGCCCACCCAGCCCCCTCCCTCCCACCCCCACGGCCCAGCCCCAAATCTGGACCCGCTTCCCTCCTGACCTGGCGGTTCACGGAACTGCGCGCCTGTGCTCCCGCCTTCCGTGCTGGGTGCCTTGCTGCAGGTATTCCTGCCACTTGGGTTTTTGGGTGACGCTTTAGATACTGTTCCACGTTGGTGTCTGTAGCTCTAAACTGTGGAGAGGTTGTTCCCTAGAATTCTTTCCAGCTTTATGAATAGAGAAATTTTTCTTAAAACTACAGTTAGGCTGGGTGCGGTGGCTCACACCTGTAACCCCAGCACTTTGGGAGGCCAAGGCGGGTGGATCACTTGAGGCCAGCCTGGCCAACAGGATGAAACCCTGTCTCTATTAAAAGTACAGAAGTTAGCCGGGTGTGGTGGTGCATGCCTGTAATCCCAGCTACTCAGGAGGCTGAGGCAGGAGAATCGCTTGAACCCAGGAGGCGGAGGTTGCAGTGAGCTGAGATCGCTCCACTGCCCTCCAGCCTGGGCGACAGTGTGAGATTCCATCTCAAAACAAAAAAACTGAAGTTAAAGTGAAGTTAGGTCCTGGGCTCCCTGGTCACATCTCTGGGTGGTCTTTGGTGATGTGTTTCCAGCAATGCCACGTGCATTGTCCCTAAGCTGCCACTCCGCATTGCTGGCCAGATTGTGTTCCTGTGTGCCCAGGGACGTCCTTGTTGTTGGCCCAGGTGGGACCCAGTTGAGTCCTGTCCTGTCCCGCTGGGTAGGAGAGTGAGGCCAGGGCACTAGGGAGGCCTCACCCTTCTCCTGGGCCCCCTTCCACGTCCTGCTGGGGCAGCCTGGCAGGTTCAGTGCTGAGTCCTGAGAAGCCCAGGACACTTGGGCTGCTGTGGTCAGAGGGGCCGGGTAGAGCCCAGCCTCCTGTCTGTCCTCCCCAGGGCCTCCCCAGCGGCTCCACCGCGTTAGTGTTGGCCCTGCCTGACCGCCTGCCAGGGAAGGAACTGGGCCTTCCACGGCCTGTAGTCAGTGCCTCACAGCTAGGCTGAGGCTCAGCTCTTCTGAAGATGATTTGGGTTCTTTAACCTGAAATCTCTGAGAACCATTGACTTGGCTACTGTGCAGTTAGTAAAAGATGCTGTGCCAGCCCCAACTCGGAAAAACGACTCATTCACGCCCCAAATAATTCCAGATGTGTAATATGAGTCATACTCACCACTGCCATGTCTTTGATGAATGTGGAAAAGGCCAGTATTCCCAAAACATTCAACTGCTTCCAGGTCGTTGGTGGTGGTGTTGGAGACGGAGTCCTGCTCTGTCGCCCAGGCTGGAGTGCAGGGGCCTGATCTCGGCTCACTGCAACCTCTGCCTTCCGGGTTCTAGCGATTCTCCTGCCTCAGCCTCCCGAGTAGCTGGGATTACAGGCGCACGCCGCCACACCCGGTTGACTTTGTATTTTAGTAGAGACGGGGTTTTGCCGTGTTGCCCAGGCTGTTCTCGAACTCCTGACCTTAGGTGATCCACCCGCCTCAGCCTCCCAAAGTGCCTGGATTACAGGCGTGAGCCACCACATCCGGCCCCGGGTTTGTTTTTTAAGCCAGATCTGTGTATAAAGTCTCTATCAGCAACGCCCAAAATGGCCACATATGAACGACACACCCAGTCGTGTTCTGCAGGCGCGAGAGAGGGACCCACAGGAAGAGCCAGGACGGTTTCTGTCTCTCAAAGCCCCACTTGTTCTGGTGTAGAAAAATGGAAACATGATAGATACTGAGATTTATGATGACTTCAATGAAGCATCACTTGAAGAGGCGAGGTGAGGGCAAGCCCCACGGGCGACAGACGCAGCCGCAGAGCTCTCGGTGGGAAAACAGGTCAAGCAGAAGGATCACCTTGTCTCGCTCCTGACGGTCCAGTCGAAAGTGCTTGTTGAGTACAATCGTAAATGGACAAGAGGAGGAAAGTGTTGAGGATTTGCTGAAATTGGGTGACGAGTTCAAGGGATTTGTTTCTGCGTTGTTTCTCCTTTGTATGTTTGACAACGTCTGTGATTAAAAATAGCCATAAAATATAAGGCAGGTACACTTTGGCTGTACTAGTGTGTATCCTGTGTTTGTCAGTTTTGTGAAGACAGATGGAAAGGTTCAGAAGGTGGTGTGAGGAGGGCGGACAGGGTATGTGGGGTGTGGGACTGTGGTCCAAACAGCACTCACCCGAGGTTCCCTTTCGGCTGCAGTGAATGGGTCTCCTGCGACCATCACCATAGAGACCTGTGAAGACCCTGGCGACTGGACCGCGGCCATCGGAGGTACGAGGTTCCTCCTTGTGGGCTTCTCACAAGCCCTGGCGGGGTGGTGGAGTCTCTGCCCACCTCGGGCCACACAGGGGCTCCAGGAGTCCAGGTGGGGCCGGCGGGGTCTTTGTGGAGAAAGGCCTGGCTCCAGCAGCATTGTCGTGGGCGCTCTGAGGCTGACCTGCTAGATTTCGGCACTGTGGATGTGTCTGGGCAGTGCAAGCCCCGCACAGTGCCAGGCAGTGTCTGTGGATGTGTCTGGGCAGTGCAAGCCCCGCACAGTGCCAGGCGCTGCCAGCTCTGGCATAGTGTCCTCGTGGCTGTGGTGATGTCCTTGTGGCTGTGGTGGCTGCCCCGTGTAGCAGCACTTTCCCTGCCCGCTGAACCCACTCCTTCCCTCACAGATGACACGTTTACCTTCTGGCGGGGGCTGAAGGACGCCGGCCTGCTGGACGAGGTCATCCAGGAGTTCCACCAGGAGCTGGTGGAGACCATGAGAGGCCTGCAGCAGCGGGTCCAGGACCCTCCCCTGCAGCTTCGAGGTGAGAAGCTGCATCTTCCCTCTTGCCGGCTCCTCAGCCCAGGAGTGTCTGCAGGAGGTGAGGCCACTGGCCCTCCTGCCCCTAGGCCCTTCTGTGTTGCTGGGTTGGAGGCTGAATCTAGGCTTGGGACTCCTGCTGTGCTGAGGCTGAACTTGGTGGGAGGATCGCCTTGATGTATCTCAGTCTTCTCCCTCTGAACTGAGCTCCTGGCTGGCTGGGTTCCTGAGGAGCAGCCTCAGTGGTGGTGTTCTCACTCTCTAGGAAGGGCCCGGGCGCTCGCCGAGCGTCCGCGTGGCTCTCTAGGAAGGGCCTGGGTTCTCACTGAGTGTCCGCGTGGCTCTCTAGGAAGGGCTTGGGCTCTCACTGAGTGTCCGCGTTACCCTTTAAGATGCTGTACTCCTCAACAACATCGTGCAGAACTTCGGCATGCTGGACCTGGTGAAGAAGGTGCTGGCCAGCCACAAGTGCCAGATGGACCGCTCGCGGGAGCAGTACGCCCGGGACCTGGCAGGTACGCTGAGACCACCCCCGCCCCGTCCCCTGGGCGGTAGGCTGAGGACCTGGAGCCCACGGGCTCACCCCACGGCTGTGCATCCACATGCACTTCCTGGAGTCACCGCCACCACGGTGAGCTTCTCCGCACTGCTGTTGTGCGAGGAAAACAACCTGAAGCTTAAGTGAGGTAGTCAGACCTCTCCATTGCACTAAGCTTACATTTACCGACATTTCTGTGATGAACCAAGTAGTTATTTAAGAGAAAATGACAGAGGCCAGGCGCGGTGGCTCACGCCTGTTATCCCAGCGCTTTGGGAGGCCGAGGCGGGCAGATCACTTCAGGCTAGGAGTTTGAGACCAGCCTGGCCAACGTGGTGAAACCCCATCTCTGCTGAAAAAAACAAAACAAAACTGGGCATGGTGGTGCGCGCCTGTAATCCCAGCTCCTCGGGAGGCTGGCAGGCAATTGCTTGAGCCCAGGAGGTGGAAGTTGCAGGGAGCCGAGATCACACCACTGCACTCCAGTCTGGGTGACAGAGCGAGACCCTGTCTCAAAAAAAAACAATGACAGAGAATGGGAAGGGCTGGTCCTGACCCCGCTCAGAGCTCAAGCCCCTGATATTGGTGCGTTTCCTCCACGCTCCTCTTGGGGTCTGTGCTTACTGTGTGTTCACTGTGTGTGTGTTCAGTGTGTGTGTGTTCACTGCGTGTTCACTGTGTGTTCAATGTGTGTGTATTCAGTGTGTGTGTTCACTGTGTTCAGTGTGTGTGTATTCAGTGTGTGTGCACTGTGTGTTCACTCTTCACTCTGTTCACTGTGTGTGTTCACTGTGTGTGTGCACTCTGCGTGTGTGTGCGCATGTTTATGTTTAAACACATGTGCCACATGTGCTGCTTTTCCTCCTCTCGATCTTAATATGTCACAAGAGCAACTTTCCACGCTGGGTGTGTGAAAGCTCATGCGGGGATCTGAGACGGCATTTCCGCGCTTGCACGCAGGCCCTGGGTCAGTGCAGGAGGATCTGAGATGGCATTTCCGCGCTTGCACGCAGGCCCCGGGTCAGTGCAGACCCTGGGTCAGCACAGGCTGGTGTCTACCCCGAGGGCCATCTTGGGCCCCGTCTCCCACAGACCTCACCTTTGGCGGCCATGTGGTCATCTGGGTTTGTGGCATCAGGTGAGCAGACCTGGGTTGCCACTGACCCAGGGGCCACCCAGATGGTATGGCGTGTCTGCCCCCATCCCCTGCATGCCGCCTTCCATGCCCCTGTCCCCTGTGTGATGCCATCTGTCCCTCCCTGCAGCCCTGGAGCAGCAGTGTGATGAGCATCGTCGCCGAGCCAAGGAGCTGAAGCACAAGTCCCAGCACCTCAGCAACGTGCTCATGACGCTGACGCCGGTCTCCCTGCCACCGCCTGTGAAGCGGCCCCGGCTTGCACGTGCCACATCAGGACCGGCCGCCATGGCCTCACAGGTGCTCACCCAGTCTGCCCAGCTGGCGCTTGGCCCGGGCGTGCCCGTCCCCCAGCTGACCAGCGTGCCCCTTGGTAAAGTGGTGTCCACCCTGCCGTCCACCGTCCTGGGCAAGGGTTCCCTTCAGGCGCCCCCCGCCAGCTCCCCGGCCTCCCCGCTGCTCGGGGGATACACAGTCTTGGCCTCTTCCGGCTCCACCTACCCCAGCACAGTGGAGATCCACCCGGACGCGTCCAGCCTCACGGTCCTGAGCACGGCCGCCGTGCAGGACGGTAGCACGGTGTTCAAGGTGGTCAGCCCGCTGCAGCTGCTCACGTTGCCTGGCCTGGGCCCCACCCTGCAGAACGTGGCCCAGGCCTCGCCCGGCTCCAGCACAATTGTGACAGTGCCCGCAGGGGCTGCCCCCGGGCCTGAGGAGCACACGGCCACCATTGAGGTGGCTACCATGGCAGAGGACCATGAGCGGAAGTAGCCGACGGGAGGGCGAGGCCCCTGGGATGGACAGGGCTGGCTGTCTCTCAGCCGCGGCAGCAGGGAGCGGGCAGAGGCCGCAGGGCTGGCTCGGGCAGGTGGGTCACGTGGGCTGCAGAACCAAAGAGAGGAATCGCCAAAACAAATCACGAGAAGAGAGAAGGGGACAGAACAGCGAGAGCAACCTGGAAAATCGGTCTTCAGGTCCCACGTTTCCTCCCCCTTTTTTCTTGGGAAATATATTTTTCCATCTGTTGCTTATTAATACTGTTTACACATTGGGCCTTGATCAGGAGCCAGGTGGGCGGGGGCTAGGGGGAGCCTGGGTGCAGCAGAGACAGAGGAAGCAGAGCCAGGTGCCGAGCGCGACCCTGCAGGTGCTGGATGCGGTGCAGCAGGTCACGAGGCCCCCGTGTCTGCACCCAGCCAGGTCCCTGGGGACGTTACTAACTCATGACTTGGGAGCTGAGCCCAAGTGTGAAACCTCTGGATCCTATGGATTTGGTTTCTTCCCACAGTTTTCTGTAGGTTTAGTGTGGTTGGTGCCCCGTTCTCCTCCTGTTGGGAACATGCACCCGGAGCTTGGGGTGCAGATCCTGATGGGTGCCTGCCTCCCCCGCCCCCAGCCGGTGCTCAGGTGGCCCAGGGGCCGCACAGACGAGGCGTGGTCCAGGCATTGTTGCACATGTACTGAGGGTGTTTTTAAGTGAATTGCTTAGTAGGCTTCTAGGAAGAGTCAGATTTATAGCATTTTCAACCAAAATAATGGTGAGTGCCTAGGCTTCCCGAGTTAGCTCTTTGGGTGGCCGCTGAGCCCCTGTGAGTGCACTTGACCGGGTGCGGAGGTCCTGGGCAGCCTGTCCCTGAGCCGGCCCCTCCCAGGGGTCTGAGATCCGTGAGGTGTGTCCCTAGGGCTTCAGTCCTGGGGCAGAGGCATAAACAGAACCAGTCACTATGGAGGTTGAGGGTTCCCGTGTGGGCCCTTCAGCTTGGGCTGCTTGGCCACGGAACAGCCCTTGGATCCCTGGCCCCCGGCCCCCATGCAGCCCCTGGGCTGGCCCTTGGTGGTCTCTGTCCAAGGGAGAGCCCCTGGGTGTTCAGGAGGCTGCCCAGGGTGGGCTGCTCAGGGCAGCTGCCGAAGGTGGAGCCCAGAGCCTGTCTGGAAGGGCTGTCCGTGGCTGTCCTGAGACCTGGCCTTGGACTCACAAGGAAGACCAGGCTGAGGCCCCTCCAGGCCAGGGTCCTGGGGCAGGCATCTCAGGGAGCAGCCAGCCCAGGCCTCCTGCCGTCTCCAACAGGGCATGTCCCGGGAGGACCCTGAGTGCCAGATTCCCCTGGACGCTCCTGCTGATTCTGTCGGCAGTTGAAGGCCCGTCTGAGGCCCCGCAATGCGAGGGTCCCGTGTCCCACTTCACTGCTCCGAAGGGAACTGGCTGGCTGTCCGTCCAGTGAGCGGCCCAGACCCCACCTCTGCGCCATTGTCACCAGGGCCCTGTCCTGGCTGCCCTCACCCATGTCAAGCTACTGAGGCTGTGTCTTGCTTGTTTTCTCTGTTACACTTTCGTTTGCTGTTGTCACAGTCAGCTGGTTTCGGCGTGATGTTGACCTTTTGATGTACATACTCCGTTTTAAACTCATTTCCACTCTAGTTGAGTTCTGCAGCATGCAGCGGTATGACCCTACGGGGGTCAGGAGGGCCCTGTAGCCCCCACCCACCAGCTCAGAACCTGTCACTAATACAGCTGCCTGGGACCCTGGGACCCGCAACCTTCCAGCTGCTTCCCTTTGTCAAAGTCACGAGTGCGTCTGCCTTGACGGCCCTCGTCAACAGAACTTCCAGTGGGTTGTGGGTTCATTTCCTTTCTTTTTAAGAACAGGGTTGGGACCTTTTCTGCCCCTGCCCCTCAGCTATTGAGGCATTGGGAGAGGAAGTTAATTTCAGAGCCATACAAAAATAAGCCACAACCAGCTTCAGAATTAATTCCCAATCCCCCATTCCACCAGGGCTGGGAGCCCATTCCCAGTGCTTCCCAAGGCCCTCGGGGACGTCTACCGCCAACCCAGCTGCTTCTGGCAGGGGCTCCGAGCCCCAGCGTGGGGAAGGGCCCTGGAGAAGCCCTCATCCTCGTGGGAACCACACTGCAGTGGGTGGGGAAGGTTGTCGTCAGCACCGCCCCCGGCTCCTCCAGGTCCTGCTGGCTCCTCGGGGGCAGGGTTCCCTGGACCTCCCAGTTCTGCGCCTCGGGGCCAGCCAGTACTCAGAGAGGGGGACCTTCTCCACCACGTACAGAACACGGGTTTTCATGGCTGCCTTTGGTTTGGTTTTCTGAGAAGATAGGATTGGATTGGATTTTGCAGAGGGTGAGAACTTCTCTGTGCCTGCTCAGAGGCGCCCTAGGGAAGGGCCATGTTTGAGTTTTGCTTTGTATGTTGTTTTGCAAGTATCTGCCTGGTACTTTGATTTAAAATAAAAACAATTTTCATAGTTTGAGTGTCTATATCTTGGAATGAAGTGTGGAGAGAAATCAAGTCTATAAACACGCCCAACGCAAACAGCGCTGGCTGCCACCCCCGCCCCGGACCACTCACACCCACATGCTTCGTTCTTCCAAGTGTGGCCTGGGGGCTTCAGGACCCTTCCAGGGTGTCCCGAGGTCAAAGCTGTTTTCATCACAGCAGGTGCCCTGTGCCCTTGTCCTTCTCTCCCCAGCACGCGTCGGAGTTTTCAAGAGGCCTGGTGGGAGGATCATGGCCATTTTAGTCGTTAGTGCTACTGTAACAAAATACCGCGGGCTGGGGGGCTTGCAAGCAACAGAGGTTCATTTATGCAGTTCTGCACGCTGGCAAGTCGGAGATCAAGAGCATCAGCCGATTCGGTGCCTGGTGAAGGTTTAGAATCAGCCGATTCGGTGCCTGGTGAGGGTTTTGAATCAGCTGATTCGGTAACCCGTGAGGGTTTTGAAGGTGTCCTGCAAATCGCTGGAGGACAATAGTAAGAACAGCCTGGGCCCCACCTTGACCCGAGGCTGGCGTCGGAGGCACCGCCGCTCACAGGTAAGGAGACCTCTCAGTGGCACAGGGGCCTGCGCCCGCCAGTCAGGAGCTCAACAGACTCACACCCAGGGGGGCCCCTTCCTCCCCTCTCCCAGGTTCAGTCCCAGAGCCTTCTCGTCACCAACGCTGTTCCCCTCCCTGCTGCCATGGTCCACCCAAGGCCATAGGAGCCTGCACACCAGCCACAGGCCGGCCTCCCAGACTCACGGCCCAGCAAGAGGCAGACATAGAAGTCCACGCTGTGTGGTCACTGGGTGCGGTGGCTCCCGCCTGTCATCCTAGCACTTTGGGAGGCTGAGGCGGGTGGATCACCTGAGGTCAGGAGCTTGAGACCAGCCTGGCCAACATGGTGAAACCCCATCTCTACTAAAAATACAAAATTAGCTGGGCGTGGTGGCAGGTGCCTGTAATCCCAGCTACTCGGGAGACTGAGGCAGGATAATCGCTTGAACCCGGGAGGCAGAGGTTGCAGTGAGCCGAGATTGCACCACTGCACTTCAGCCTGGGTGACCAGAGTGAAATTCTGTCTCAAAAAAAAAAAAAGTCCATGCCGCGTGGTTCCACTTAGGAAAGTTGGACACGTCCCTCAAGGCAGAATGGCGTCGAAAGCTGGGTCACTGGGTGCCCTCCGGGACGGTGGCTGGAGGGGCACAGGGCGCTGGTTCCAAGAGTCCACTCTGAAACCTGCCCTTCTGCCATGGCTGCTCTTCCACGCTTGTGCCCTGCTGCAGCCCAGAGCTGATAAACGCACAGGCATGTCCTTCCAGCACACATTGGCACGGGACCACCCTCCCCACAGGTCATCTGCCAGCTCCTCAGATTCCATGTGTACGAGACAGAGCTCCTGCTTCATATTCCCTCCCATGCTCTGTCCCCATCGTGCCCCGTCGGGGAGGGGAGCACCAACACCTGCCCACAGGCTCAGCCCACCTTCCTGCAACCTCACATCCACGATGCATCCCCATCTTGTGAGGCCAGGCCCCCTCCATCTCTCTCAGGTCGATGTAACTACCCGGTTCCCACCTCTGGCCCTTCCTACCCTCCTGCTACCCATTCTCTACGCTGTGACCCTTCCCATTTGCTGACAAGTCCTGAGCACCCCCATCATTCCCTCTGCCCCTGGAGGGGGCTGCACCCCTCAGTATCCCACCATGATATCTCCTCCTCCTGATACTTCATGGGGTTTCAGAGGCCACAAGATACAAACCTACAAGGGGTCATGTCTTGTACCCACTGAGTGTCCCCAGGGGCCGGTGCAGCACTGGCCACTCCTCAGCTGAGGACACAGGAGTGGGGAGTGGGCTGTGGCCTGTCCAGCCCTGTCCAGCCCGGGGCACTCCAGAAGGCAGAGTCCCCACAGAGGGTGGAGTGCTTTGTGACATGCCACTGTTTGGATGGGCCACAGTATACCATTCAGCGACTGAGGGACATCTTGATTTCTTCCAAGGTTTGGCAATTATGAGTAAAGCTGCTGTTAAAAACCCTCGTGCAAGTTTTTGTGTGGACCTAAGCTTTCAACTCATCTGGGTAAATACCAAGGGTTGAAACTGCTAGATTGTGTGGTAAGAATGTATTTCATTTTGTAAGAAACTACTGAAGTGTCTTCCGCCAGTGGCAGCACCATCTCGCATTCCCACCCGCAATGACTGAGATTCCTGTTGCTCCACGTCCTCACCTGCAATGACTGAGGTTCCTGTTCCTCCACGTCCTCACCAGCAATGACTGAGGTTCCTGCTCCACGTCCTCACCAGCAATGACTGAGGTTCCTGCTCCACGTCCTCACCTGCAATGACTGAGGTTCCTGCTCCACGTCCTCACCTGCAGTGACTGAGGTTCCTGTTCCTCCACGTCCTCACCTGCAATGACTGAGGTTCCTGTTCCTCCACGTCCTCACCAGCAATGACTGAGGTTCCTGCTCCACATCCTCACCTGCAATGACTGAGGTTCCTGTTCCTCCACGTCCTCACCTGCAATGACTGAGGTTCCTGTTCCTCCACGTCCTCACCTGCAATGACTGAGGTTCCTGCTCCACGTCCTCACCTGCAATGACTGAGGTTCCTGCTCCACGTCCTCACCTGCAATGACTGAGGTTCCTGCTCCACGTCCTCACCTGCAATGACTGAGGTTCCTGCTCCACCTCCTCACCAGCATTTGGCGTTGTCAGCGTTTTGGGTTTGGGACATTCTTTATTTTTATTTTTATTTTTTTCAAGATGGAGTCTCACTCTGCCGCCCAGGCTAGAGTGCAGTGGCACCATCTCCGCTCACTGCAACTTCCAGTCCCCGGGTTCAAGTGATTCTCCTGCCTCATCCTCCCAAGTAGCTGGGATTACGGTCGCATGCCACCACGCGTGGCTAAGTTTTGTATTTTTAGTAGAGACTGGATTTCGCCATGTGGCCAGGCTGGTCTTGAACTTCTGACCACAGGTGGTCCACCTGCCTCGGCCTCCCAAAGTGCTGGGATTACAGATGTGAGCCACCACGCCTGGCCCGGCTAATTTTTTAAAAAAGTGTTCATGGAGGCCGGTTGTGGTGGCTCACGCCTGTAATCCCAGCACTTTAGGAGGCTGAGGCGGGCGGATCACGAGGTCAGATCGAGACCATCCTGGCTAACACAGTGAAACCCCATCTCTACTAAAAATACAAAAAATTAGCCAGGCGTGGTTGCGGGCGCCTGTGGTCCCAGCTGCTCAGGAGGCTGAGGCAGGAGAATGGTGTGAAACCGGGGAGGCAGAGATTGCAGTGAGCCGAGATTACGCCACCGCACTCCAGCCTGGGCGACAGACCGAGACTCCTTCTAAAAAAAAAAAAAAATTTCGTGGAGACAGGGTGTCACTCTGTTGCCCAGGCTGGTCTCGAACTCCTGGACTCAACGCAATCCTCCAGCCTCGGCCTCCCAAAGCATTGGGATTACAGGCGTGAGCCACTGCGCCTGGCCCTGGCACATTCTCACAGGTGTATGATGGTAACTCACTGTTTGGGTTTGCAGATTTCCTAATGATGTGTGATGGGAAGCATCCTTTCACAAGCTGCTGCTTTGCCTTCTCTCTGTCTCTGGTGAGGTGACTCTTCAGATCTTTTGTCTGTTTAAAAAATCGGGTTGTTCATTATTGTTGAGTTTTAAGAGTTCTTTTCATATTTTGGATAACGATTCCTTATTAGACATGTTTGTTTCTGTTTTTGAGACAGAGTCTTGCTCTTGTCACCCAGGCTGGAGTACAGTGGTGCGATCTCTGCTCAGTGCAACCTCTGTTTCCCAGGTTCAAGCGATTCTCCTTCCTCAGTCCCCCGAGTAGCTGGGATTAAAGGCTTGAGCCACCATGCCTGGCTAAGTTTTTGTATTTTTAGTAGAGATGGGGTTTTGCCATGTTGCCCAGGCTGGCCTTGAACTCCTGAGCTCAGGCAATCTGCCTGTCTTGGCCTCCCAAAGTGCTGGGATTACAGGCATGAGCCACCGTGCCCGGCCTATTTTATTTATTTATTTTTGAGACGGAGTCTTGCTCTGTCATCCAGGCTGGAGTGCAGTGGCGCGATCTCAGCTCACTGCAACCTCTGCCTCCTGGGTTCAAGCAATTCTCCTGCCTCAACCTCCCGAGTAGAGTAGCTGGGACTACAGGCACGCACCACCATGTCTGGCTAATTTTTGTATTTTTAGTAGAGATGGGGTTTCACCATGCTGGCCAGGCTGGTCTTGAACTCCTGCCCTCAAGTGATCCGCCCACCTCAGCCTCTCAAAGTGCTGGGATGACAGGCCACTGCGCCCAGCCTTGGATGAGTTTTAAGCAATACAGACACATGTACCTGCTGCCTGCACCAGGCAGAGGACACTCCCCTTGTTCCCTTCTCTAGTCGGGCCTGTCCTCACAGTCACTGACCTGGTTTTTAGAATTCGTCTGTTCCTGAGCTTCATAGAAACGGAACCGCACATTTAATACTCGTCTGTGTTTGGCCTCTTTCACTGAACTATGTTTCTGAGATTCCTCCATGCTTCTGTGTGGGTCGGACGTGTTCCATTTTGGTTTTGTCTGAGTAGTGTTGTGTCGTACAGACGTTCCACGGTTTGTTTATTCAGCCGCCTGGTGATACGCATTGGAGCTGTTTTCAGTCTGGGGCTGCTGGGAATGGGGCTGCTGTGAACCGGCGGGTGTCTCTGTGTGGGCGTCAGCAGGCTGGCCCCAGCAGGAGGGGCTCCCTGGCCCAGGCGTTGTGAAGAATGAAGATCCTTTTTTCATTTCTCTTGGGTAGATTTGCAGGAGTCGAATTGCTGGATCCTGAGACAGATGTTCATTTAACTTTATCGGAAATGACCGAGCTGTTTTCCAAGGTGGCTGTGCCGTCTTGTATCCCCACCAGCACCAACGGGAGCGGTGGCTGCTCCGCACCCTCCGCAGCACGAGCCGTCCTCGTTCTGGACGCAGTCGGTCTGCCCGTGTGAGGTGGTTTCTCACTGGGTCCCATTTGCGTGTCCCCAGTGACTGGATGGTAAGCACCTTCTCATGTGCTTTTGGTCATTTGTATATGTTCTTGTGTGGAGTGTCTGTTCAAGTATTTTGTTTGTTTTTAAAAACTGGACTTTTGAGTTTTGAGATTAAAAAAAATCTGCCTTCTAGGAGTGGTGGCTCACCCCTGTAGTCCCAACACTTTGGGAGGCCGAGGCAGGAGGATCACTTGAGGCCAGGAGTTCAAGATCAGCCTGGGCAACATAGTGAGACCCCATCTCTACAAAAAATTTTAAAATTAGCTGAGGGTGTTGGTGCATGCCTGGAGTCCCAGCTACTTGGGACGCTGAGGTCGGAGGATTGTCTGAGCCCAGAGTTCAAGGCTGCAGTGAGCTGTGATCACACCTCTGTGCTCCAGCCTGGGCAATAGAGCAAGACCGTCTCAAAGCATAATAATAATAACAAAGATAAAAACATTTTCAATTTGCATATAGTTCATCAGATATGTGTATTTTGAATATTTTTGTCTCAACTAATAGCTTGACTTTTCATTTTTCTCACTGGTACAGACATTTTTGACTTATATAACCTTGTTTATCAATTTTTTTCTCTTATATTTCTACCTTTTATGTCCTTTTAAAGAAATATATGCCGGCTGGGTGCGGTGGCTCACGCCTGTAGTCCCAGCACTTTGGGAGGCCTAGGCGGGTGGATCACGAGGTCAGGAGATCAAGACCATCCTGGCTAACATGGTGAAACCCCGTCTCTACTAAAAATACAAAAAATCAGCTGGGCATGGTGGCGGGCGCCTGTAGTCCCAGCTACTCAGGAGGCTGAGGCAGGAGAATGGCATGAACCCGGGAGGCAGAGCTTGCAGTGAGCCAAGATCACGCCACTGCACTCCAGCCTGGGCGACAGAGCCAGACTCCGTCTCAAAAAAAAAAAACACACACACACATATATATATATATATATATATAAAATTACCTGGGCGTGGTGACGGGTGCCTGTAATCTCAGCTACTCAGGTGGCTGAGGCAGGAGAATCATTTGAACCCAGGAGGCGGAGGTTACAGTGAGCCGAGACCGCGCCATTGCACTCCAGCCTGGGCGACAGAGCAAGACTGTCTCAAAAAAAAAAAAGAAAAGAAAAGAAAAGAAATATATGCCTATCCCAAGGTTGTGAAGATTTCTCCTGTTTTCTTCTAGAAGCGTTACAGTTTAGCTTTGATGCTTAGATGATCCATCTTGAATTAAATTTTGTGTGCAATGCGAGGTGGGGCTGAGCTTCGTTTTTCCCGAAACTTTACTCCGCGTTCCAGCTGCCACTTGTTGAAGACTGTCCTTTCCCCAGCTCAGGCCCTTCGGGGACCAACAGACCGCAGACCTGGGTCTGACCCAGGCTCCCTTCTGTCCTGTCTTGTCTCTCCCTACATCTGCAGTAACGTTCTGGACTTGAACTTCTGGGCGTCAGGAGCAAGCCACGTTCCTGTATGTCCAGGGAGAAGCGGGGAGACCGGAAGGCTGGGTGGAAAGGCCCAGGTTTTGGCTCCCTCCTCCAGGGCAGCCGGGCTGGGCACAGCTGCCCCACGGGGCACACAGGCACCTGGCTCTGTGTCAACCAGAGGCCCAGAGCAGCCCCAGGGCAGGCCCACACCCACTCCAGACGCCAACATCCCCAGCCCCAGCAGGAGCGTGGCCCCTCCCCCTGTCATCCCGGAGAGGTGGCCACATGGCAGAGGGACACTGGGGGCCAGTGGGGACTAAGAAAGTCCCTGCCAGGAGACCTCAGGGGAATCTGATCAAGCCTCAAGCTTCGGGGGTGCTGTGGGGGCAAGCAGAGAAAGGCACAGCCCCTGGCCAGGCTCTCTGTTGCCCCTGGGAGGCCCTTTAGATCCTGCAACACCCACCCCATGCCTCCTGCTCAGGGCCTGGCCTGAGGGCTCCAGCAGGCTTCAGTTTGGGGGAGAGGTGAGCAGGGGGTGAGAAGGTGGCTCATCACCTCTAATGATGTCAGAAAACTAGGCTGTTTCTCCTGCACTCTCACAGCACAGCTCACTGCTGACACCAGGTGGGGGTTCTGTTCCAACAACAGATCAGTCAGTTTTGCAGCCGACGCCGGCTGGGCATGCTCCAGTTTAATTCCGATACCATCTACCTGAAGACACCATCTACCTAGAGACGTCTACTTGGAGCCATTGTCTGCTGCCCTGTGCCGTCCGCTATCACCCGAACCCTGCGGGAAAACCCACACACCCTCCCCAGCATCACAGTGCAGGTGGAGGTCCCCAGGGCTTAGGGCCAGGCCTCAGTTTACCTGTGACTGTGGGCCATGTGCTCTCGGGCAGGAACTGACGGCCTCTGGGTATAAATCACTTAAGCAGGTCTTTAACACCCAGTTCCCAACTTTCCAGAGACCCTCCCGGGCGCCCTCCCACCAGCCAAAAGCTCATACCTTGAGTGGAGGAGGTGATAGGGTCTGCAGTGGGCGGGATTCCAGAACAACCTGGAGACACTGTCCACCCATAGACACCATCATCTACCTGGAGACATTGTTGTCAACCTGGAGACACCATCAATTCATAGACATTGTTGTCAACCTGGAGACATTGTTAACCTGGAGACACCATCAATTCATAGACATTGCTGTCAACCTGGAGACATTATTGTTAACCTGGAGACACCATCAATTCATAGACATTGTTGTCAACCTGGAGACATTATTGTTAACCTGGAGACACCATCAATTCATAGACATTGTTGTCAACCTGGAGACATTGTTGTCAACCTGGAGACACCGTCTATTCATAGACATTGTTGTCAACCTGGAGACATTGTTGTCAACCTGGAGACACCATCAATTCATAGACATTGTTGTCAACCTGGAGACATTATTGTTAACCTGGAGACACCATCAATTCATAGACATTGTTGTCAACCTGGAGACATTGTTGTCAACCTGGAGACACCATCAATTCATAGACATTGTTGTTAACCTGGAGACATTGTTGTCAACCTGGAGACACCATCAATTCATAGACATTGTTGTCTACCTGGAGACATTATTGTTAACCTGGAGACACCATCAATTCATAGACATTGTTGTCAACCTGGAGACACCGTCTATTCATAGACATTGTTGTTGACCTGGAGACATTGTTGTCAACCTGGAGACACCATCAATTCATAGACATTGTTGTCTACCTGGAGACACCATCAATTCATAGACATTGTTGTCTACCTGGAGACATTGTTGTCAACCTGGAGACACCATCAATTCATAGAAATTGTTGTCAACCTGGAGACACCATCAATTCATAGACATTGTTGTCTACCTGGAGACATTGTTGTCAACCTGGAGACACCGTCTATTCATAGACATTGTTGTTAACCTGGAGACATTGTTGTCAACCTGGAGACACCGTCTATTCATAGACATTGTTGTTAACCTGGAGACATTGTTGTCAACCTGGAGACACCATCTATTCATAGACATTGTTGTCAACCTGGAGACATTGTTGTCTACCTGGAGACACTGTTGTCAACCTGGAGACACCATCAATTCATAGACATTGTTGTCAACCTGGAGACACCATCAATTCATAGACATTGTTGTCTACCTGGAGACATTGTTGTTAACCTGGAGACATTGTTGTTAACCTGGAGACACTGTCAATTCATAGACGTTGTTGTCTACCTGGAGACACCATCTAGCTGGAGACGCCATCTGTCCTTAGACATCCTCATCTACCTGGAGATGTCCACACAAGGCTGCTGCCCACTCCCCATGCCAATCTCAAGCCCCAGGTGCTTCAGACCAATTGGCTATAAATTGGGGTTCCTAACCCCCATATTTGGGTCAGATTAATTTCCTAGAGCAGCTCACAGAACTCAGGGAAACATGTTTACCCATTTATTATAAAGGACGTTACAAAGGACGCAGATGAGGAGATGCGTAAGGGGAGGGGCGCAGAGCTTTCACCCCACAAGGGCACCCCGTCCAGGAACCTCCACGGCTCTCTGAACCCCGTCCTTTTGCGACTTCATGGAGGCTTCATTACCCAGGCATGATTGATTACGTCACTGGCCACTGGTGAGGACCGCCTTCAGCCGCCTCTCCCCTCCCCTGCCTGGAGGTTGGGGCAAGGCTGCAAGTACCACCCTCTACTCCTGCTGAGGCCTTTCTGAGGACCAGCCCCATCCTGAGGCTGCCTCCAGGCTGCCAGCCTTCGGTCAATATCAGCACAAAAAGGCACTTGCCACTTTGGCTACTCCAGGGATTTTAGGGGTTTGTGCCAGGAAACGGGATGAGACCAAATATGTAAATGTATATTTCACAATGTCACACACACATGGCTGTGTGTGCAGAGGCCAGGCAGGGAGAGAGGAGAGAGTAGCTGGGAGGCCCCGGGGGGTGTAGACCCATCCTGGGACTAAACCCCCATCAGATCCTTCTGGCACCCCTGCAAGGAGAAGGTGTGGTCCGCCTGACTTTCTCCCCAGGGGCTCATCTCGAAGGAGGCCTCCCGGCTGCACGGCTGCCACAAGGCCAAGAGGAGGAGATCTGAAATCGGCTCCACTCCCTCCCACTGCAGACCCTATCACCTCCTCCACTAGGGGTGTGAGCTTTTGGCTGGTGGGAGGGCGCCCAGGAGGGTCTCTGGAAAGATGAGAACCGGGTGTTAAAGACCTGCTTAAGCGAGTTATACCCAGAGGCCGTCAGTTCCTGCCCGAGAGCACATGGCCACAGTCACAGGTAAACTGAGACCTGGCCCTAAACCCTGGGGACCTCCACCTGCTTTGTGACGCTGGGGACAGTGTGTACGTTTTCCTGCAGGGTTCAGGTGATGGCAGACGGCAGAGGGCAGCAGACGGCAGGCTGGCACTGGGGGGCCATGGAACCCACTGGCAGGGACGCTGGGTGAGGAGGACCTAGGGACCGGGATGGGACAAGCTGAGGGTGTTGGGCAGACATTTCTTACTTTGTATGTTGATACAGTAATTTAAACAAACGTACACAAATGTTGCAAAAATAGAACAAAGGACTCCCTGTGCTCTATGCAGACTCACCAGTCGCTTTGTTCTGGCCCATTTGCCGGTTCTGTAGAAGCCTGTAGTTCTGGGCAATTGAGACTAAGACACGATACCCCTTCACCTTTCAGATACGATACCCCTTCACCCTTCACCCTTCACCCTTTACCCCATCACTTCAAGGTGTGTTTCCTCAGAACGTGGAAGCTGTCTGTTACAAAATCAGGAAGCTGACGTGGATACAATAATATTACTAATATTCAGCCCGTGTGAGCGTGTTGTTGGCCGTGTGCTGTGTGTACGTGGAACTCTCTCCCGTGGTCTCACACTCAGCCCGTGTGAGCGTGTTGGCCGTGTGCTGTGTGTACGTGGAACTCTCTCCCGTGGTCTCACACTCAGCCCGTGTGAGCATGTTGGCCGTGTGCTGTGTGTATGTGGAACTCTGTCCCATGGTCTCACACTCAGCCCGTGTGAGTGTGTTGTTGGCCGTGTGCTGTGTGTACATGGAACTCTGTCCCGTGGTCTCACACTCAGCCCGTGTGAGCGTGTTGTTGGCCCTGTGCTGTGTGTACGTGGAACTTTCTCCCGTGGTCTCACACTCAGCCCGTGTGAGCATGTTGTTGGCCCTGTGCTGTGTGTACGTGGAACTTTCTCCCATGGTCTCACACTCAGCCCGTGTGAGCATGTTGGCCGTGTGCTGTGTGTATGTGGAACTCTCTCCCGTGGTCTCACACTCAGCCCGTGTGAGCATGTTGGCCGTGTGCTGTGTGTACGTGGAACTCTGTCCCGTGGTCTCACACTCAGCCCGTGTGAGCGTGTTGGCCGTGTGCTGTGTGTACGTGGAACTCTGTCCCGTGGTCTCACACTCAGCCCGTGTGAGCGTGTTGGCCGTGTGCTGTGTGTACGTGGAACTCTGTCCCGTGGTCTCACACTCAGCCCGTGTGAGCGTGTTGGCCGTGTGCTGTGTGTACGTGGAACTCTGTCCCGTGGTCTCACACTCAGCCCGTGTGAGCGTGTTGTTGGCCGTGTGCTGTGTGTACGTGGAACTCTGTCCCGTGGTCTCACACTCAGCCCGTGTGAGCATGTTGACCGTGTGCTGTGTGTACGTGGAACTCTGTCCCGTGGTCTCACACTCAGCCCGTGTGAGTGTGTTGGCCATGTGCTGTGTGTACGTGGAACTCTCTCCCGTGGTCTCACACTCAGCCCGTGTGAGCGTGTTGTTGGCCGTGTGCTGTGTGTACGTGGAACTTTCTCCCGTGGTCTCACACTCAGCCCGTGTGAGCGTGTTGTTGGCCCTGTGCTGTGTGTACGTGGAACTCTGTCCCGTGGTCTCACACTCAGCCCGTGTGAGCGTGTTGGCCGTGTGCTGTGTGTACGTGGAACTCTCTCCCGTGGTCTCACACTCAGCCCGTGTGAGCGTGTTGGCCGTGTGCTGTGTGTACGTGGAACTCTGTCCCGTGGTCTCACACTCAGCCCGTGTGAGCGTGTTGGCCGTGTGCTGTGTGTACGTGGAACTCTGTCCCGTGGTCTCACACTCAGCCCGTGTGAGTGTGTTGGCCGTGTGCTGTGTGTACGTGGAACTCTCTCCCGTGGTCTCACACTCAGCCCGTGTGAGCGTGTTGTTGGCCCTGTGCTGTGTGTACGTGGAACTCTGTCCCGTGGTCTCACACTCAGCCCGTGTGAGCGTGTTGGCCGTGTGCTGTGTGTACGTGGAACTCTCTCCCGTGGTCTCACACTCAGCCCGTGTGAGCGTGTTGGCCGTGTGCTGTGTGTACGTGGAACTCTGTCCCGTGGTCTCACACTCAGCCCGTGTGAGCGTGTTGTTGGCTGTGTGCTGTGTGTACGTGGAACTCTGTCCCGTGGTCTCACACTCAGCCCGTGTGAGCGTGTTGGCCGTGTGCTGTGTGTACGTGGAACTCTGTCCCGTGGTCTCACACTCAGCCCGTGTGAGCGTGTTGGCCGTGTGCTGTGTGTACGTGGAACTCTGTCCCGTGGTCTCACACTCAGCCCGTGTGAGCGTGTTGGCCGTGTGCTGTGTGTACGTGGAACTCTCTCCCGTGGTCTCACACTCAGCCCGTGTTAGGGGTCACTGAGGCCTGAGCACAGCTGGACGGGAGCCAGAGAGCTGTCCACGGCAACCTGCAGGTTTTCAATGCTCTGTGGACTCGAGGTGGCACTTTTTGTTTTTGTTTTGAGTTAAGAAGACGTGCACAGATGTGAAAGGTGGGCGGAAACAGGACGTCTCCCTCCTGTCCTGGCCGCACAGTCCTGATCTGTCTCCCAGGCTGGAGTGCACTGGCACCATCACAGCTTACTGAGGTCTTGAACTCCTGGGCTCAAGTGATCCTCCCGCCTCAGCCTACCAAATTGCTGGGATCACAGGTGTGAGCCACCGTGCCTGGCCAACCTCATTTTTAATGGCCTTAGAGTCTTCCATGGCATAGGGTGGAGACTGCCCATTACATAGACCCTGAGCGAGGGGCCCTGGGCATTCCCGGTCCATTGGGTGTAGAAGGAGCTGCCGGGAGCCGTTGGTGGGCACAGATGTCCCTCTGTGCAGGAGCCTCTGCGGAGCCACGTGGAAGGCGCGTGTCCTGTGCTCCCGGGCCTGGCTGGTTTCCAGAGCGGTGCTGCCAGTTTAGACTCTGGCCGAGTGCCTGCAATGTCAGAGGGGTGGACGGGTTGTCTGGGGCTGGTTTGCGTTTCCCTTACGCCGAGTGCCCGCAATGTCAGAGAGGTGGACAGGTTGTCTGGGGCTGGTTTGCATTTCCCTTATGCCGAGGTTGAACATTTCACTCCATTTACAGCAATTTCACTTTCCACGTTTTGTGAAGTATTGATTTGCATCCTTTGCCTATTTTTCTTTTAAATTATACATTTTTTCTTAATTTATAAGATCTTTAAAATATTAGAGAGATCAGGGCCAGGCGCAGTGGCTCACGCCTGTAATCTCAGCACTTTGGGAGGCCGAGGTGGGTGGATCACGAGGTCAGGAGATCGAGACCATCCTGGCTAACACGGTGAAACCCCGTCTCTACTAAAAATGCAAAAAATTAGCCAGGCGTGATGGTGGGCGCCTGTAGTCCCAGCTACTTGGGAGGCTGAGGCAGGAGAAAGGCGTGAACCCGGGAGATGGAGCTTGCCGAGATTGTGCCACTGCACTCCAGCCTGGGCGACAAGAGTGAGACTCCGTCTCAAGAAAAAAAAAAAATATATCAGAGCGATCAGACTTTTCACTGTGACATAAGCTGCAATTTTGTTTTCTGTTCATGTTTGGTTTTTGACTCCTTTGATGGTGGTGTTTTTTTCCATGTGAAATTGTTTTGTGTCATTGAATTTATCACTGTTGTGCTGGTAGATGTTTAATTCGTTCTCTAAGAAGAAAAAACCAGTGCTTCAGGAGACAGGTTTTGTGGATTTCTGAGGTGTGTGCTTGCCCCTCACGGCATGTGTGAAGCCACCAGCCCTGTCCTTGAGCCTGGCTGGGGGCGAGTGGCACAGGGCTGGATTTCACCTAGAAAGGCCTTTCCCATCCCAAGAGTCCTGAGAATCAGACACTTTCAGCCCTGGTTTCTCCTAGCGCCTCTGTGGTTGACTTTTCCTTCCGTGAGAGTCTTTGATTATTTCGTATGGTGTAAGATGCTGCGTAGAGACCGTCCCTCCCATTTTTGTTTCCAGATGCTGCTAATCAGTTGTTCTAATAATTTGTGGAATGCATCAATGAATTGTTTTTCCCTGAGGTGTGAGAGCCAAGCTTTCTTTTCTTTCTTTCTTTTTTTTTTTTTTTGAGACAGAGTCTCATTCCGTCTCCCAGGCTGGAGTGCAATGGTGTGATCTCAGCTTACTGCAACCTCCGCCTCGCCACCCCGACCCCAGGTTCAAGGGATTCTCCTGCCTCAGCCTCCTGAGTAGCTGGGACTACAGGCACCTGCCACCACGCCCAGCTATTTTTTTTTTTTTTTTTGTATTTTTAGAAGAGATGGGGTTTCACTATGTTGGCCAGGCTGGTCTCGAACTCCTGACCTCAGGTGATCTGCCCACCTCGGCCTCCCAAAGTGCTGGGATTACAGGCGTGAGCCAGTGCGCCTGGCCGAGAGCCAATCTTTCCTCCCACCCCAGACTCCTGAGTGTGACTCTATTTCTGGACTCTCTGTTCTGCCTTGGGCCTGTGTGTCCACACCGGGTTCAGTGGCTTTGCAGTGTGTTGTGTGTTTAGTAAGTCATGCCAGCACCCGCTGCGAATCCTTTTTAGTCATCATCCTGGGCTGGGTGTTGGGATTCAAGCCTGTAATCTAATCCTGGCACTCAAGGAGGCCGAGGTGGGGGGTTTGCTTGAGCCCAGGAGTTCAAGAGCAGCCTCGGCAACATTGAGAAACCCCATCTCTGAAAAACATAGAAAAAACTCCAAAATAGCTAACTGTGGTGGTGTGCACCTGTACTGTGGTGGTGTGCGCCTGTAGTCCCAGCGACTCAGGAGGCTGAGGGGGGAAGACTGTCTGAGCCAGAGGTCGAGAGGCTGCAGTGAATTCTGATTGCATCACTGCACTCCCGCCGGGGCAATGGAAGGAGACTCAGTCTCAAAAAAAAAAAAAAAGCCCTGCCCAGCCTTTCTTGGTGATGTGATGCTTTTCCAAATGGACTTGAAAGTCAGTGTGTCCACCATGCGACTGCAGGTTAGTTTAGGAGGAACTCACGTCTTTGTGTGGTGTTGAGCCTCTCCATCCAGGAACACAGCGTTCCACACAAATTCTCGCAGCGTTCTGCGCACATGGACCCCCCGCTCAGCGCCCGGCCCCTGGGGCTGCTGTTGTCGAGGGCCCGCCCTCTCCCAGGAGCTCCAACGTGATTGGTCTGCGGAGAGCCCGCCCTCTCCAGGAGCTCCAACGTGATTGGTCTGCGGAGAGGCTCCCTGGTGGTTGACGGCGCACCCAGCCGACCTCCCGAGGTAGCTGTGAGCCCCCAGCCCGGCCCTCCCCACGAGGTGCTGGCCTTGGGTGGCAGCCTTGCTTCCTTGTTTCAGGGGCAGCATCACTGTCCGTTATCTACTGCTGCAGAACAGATCGCCCCAAAGCTCAGGGGCTTAAAACAACACAGATGTTTATTTTATTTATTTATTTGTTTTGAGACGGAGTCTTGCTCTGTTGCCCAGGCTGGAGTGCAGTGGCGCAATCTTGGCGCACTGCAACCTCCACTTCCTTGGTTCAAGCAATGCTTCTGCCTCAGCCTCCCGAGTAGCTGGGACTACAGGCGCCCGCCCCCACCCCTGGCTAATGGGACGTTTATTTTAAACATAGACATCTAACAGCTGGGCGTGGTCTAGGTGAGAGGGTTAGGCCTGGGGTCTCCCTGAGATGGCAGTAAGGCTGGGGCTGGGACTCCAGCTGCAAGTGGGCTGGAGGCCTCAGCTCCTCTATGGGGCCTCCCCACAGGGCTGCTGAGGGCCCAGAGCCAGTCCAGAGAGCCAAGAGCCAGGCGTGCTGACTCTGGGACCCGGCGGCCACTTAGCCATTCCTGCCATATCCTGGTTGGTGACAGAAGGGACTTGGGGTCCCAGCAGCACCAGGGCCACGGGCGGGTCCTGCCTGTCAGAGGGGACTGGGCGTCTGAGCAGCACCAGGGCCACAGGCAGGTCCTGCCGGTCAGGGGACCCAGGCTTCCAGGTCAGCTGTGCCTGGATTTCTCCAGGGGCTGATGGTGGAGTCACCAGGCCATCCTGCCGTCCAGGGCCGGGCAGGATCTCACCCCTTCCGCCTGGCACATCATCGGGGCGTCTCTGGTGTGTGAAGGGCTGGACGGGGCGTGGGGCCCTGGAGGGGTGCGGGAAAGGACCCCCACCCCCAGCCGCCTCCGCCTCCGACGGCACTGGCCCTTCAGGGAGGGGCGTCCTCCGCTCGCTGGCGCTTCCCGAGGTTCCCTCGCAGCGGGGGCCGAGCTGTCGCTGGAGGCGGGGCAGGGCGGGGCGGGGCGGGGGGCGGTGAGGTAATTTCCGCGATCAGCGTCAGTGCCCGGGCCAGAATCGAAACTGAGAGCTCCTGGGCAGGCTCGGCAGGGCAGGCAGCTCCAGGAGGGTGAGCGCGGGGGTCCCAGGGCGGAGGGGCGGGGGCGCGGGGGTCCAGGGGCGGCTCCAGGAGGGTGAGCGCGGGGGTCCCAGGGTGGCGGGGCCGGGGGCGGAGTGGGGGGTCCGGGAGGGTGAGTGCAGCCGGGGGCGCGGAGTCCCGGGAGCCACAGACCCAGCCCGGGGCAGTGCAGCCCGTCCAGGACCAGCACCCTCCGCAGCAAGCCCCAGCGCTGTGGTCTCTGCACCCACTGGAGCGCAGGATTTTGGGGTCTCGGCTCCCGTCCTTTCTGGACGGCAGACTCGGATGTTTTCTCAGAGGGGTCCGCGGGGAGTGCCGGGTTCTCATACTGAAGTCTGCCTCCAGTCTGTTGCTTTTAAACTTACTCTTCTTGTAGCATCCCAGCTGCGGTGGGGACCCGGGGACCCATCTCTTCCTGGCACCCTGAGCTCTGGTGGGCACTGTACCCTCCTCTCCGTGAAGCCCCTCCCCAGGTGCAGATGTGGAGTCCTCTTTTCCTGGGGGCCAGTGGTCATTCAATAGAAAAGGAGGTGCTGTGTCCTTAGAAGAGTCAGGAGCCTGAGGCCCTGGGGTGCACAGGACCCCCGGCTGGGGCAGAGGGGTGCGGCCTCCTGGGGGCGGCACTGTGCCGAGGGCTCTGCCCCCTCCAGGGCTCCACAAGCAGTCACCTTGGCTCCTTCTAGGTGGGGCCTGAGACCCTTCAGGAGGGAGGGTCTGGCTGTGTCCCGGTCAGTGAGCCCTGACTCCCTGACAGGACACAGCTACTGCCAAGGCCTCCACTTGGGCGTCAGGGTGGGGAGAGTCCCAACTCCTTGCTTGGTGGAGAGGCCTCTGCTTGGGCATCAGGGGAGGCAGATCGCCAGCTCCTTGCCTGGTGGAGAGGCCGTGCTTCTGAGCTGGGCCTGGACCAGATGTCCTCTGGCCTCAGTCTCACCTGCTCCTTCTGTCGCAGGCTTCGAACCGTGGCCAACAGTTCCAGTGGACCGCGTGGACCCGTGAGCTCAGGAGCCTCAGACGCCTCCCCGGAGAGCCAAGCTGGTGTTCGAGGTGGCGCCTCCAGGGTCCACCCTGCTGCCCAACAGCCCCGCGGCCACCAGAGGGCCGTCCCTGGCCCGGCTGTGTGCCCTGGTGGACCTGTGTCTGGGCTGCTCCCGCTGCACCCAGCGGCTCAATGAAAGCACCTACGTCCTCCGTAGGGTGGAGCATGACTGCTCCCGCGAGATCCTGCTGGCCCGCTTTAAGCAGGCCACCAAGAGCAAGGTCTGGCGTGTGGTGGGCTGCCGGCCCACCTTCCCAAGGCCCCTGTGCTACCAAGTCTGCCACTACTACAGCCCTGGGCTCGGCTGCCGGCGCCACCGAAACCGGTGCACCTTTGCCCGCAGTCGCGAGGAGGCCCTGGTCTGGACCTTCGAGCGTCAGCACAACCTCCAGCGCCTATGGCTGAAGGCAGAGGTGCAGGGCCGCGGGGCCCAGGGAGGGGCAGGCCGGGCGGCCGACGCCATCCTTACGGAGTTTGGTGGCCGCTTCGAGCTGCTTTGCTCCCTCTGCTTCAGGCGCTGTCCCCCACGCATCTGTCGCGTGGACCCCCAGGGGCAGTGCCCTGAGCACGGAGCCTGCCCCTCCCTCCTGGCCCATGTGAGCGCCGAGGGCCGCCGCAAGCAACAGTTTGTGGCGGTGAGGCCGCAGCCCCGGGCCGGCCAGCCTCCTGCCTACTGCAGGTTTGTGGGGCGTGGGCAGCCGTGCTGGCGTGGGGAGTCCCGCTGCCAGTTCGCACACAGCGCCGTGGAGATGGCTGTGTGGGAGGCCGAGCAGCTGGGTGGCCTCCAGCGGGGGGACCTGCTCACACCCCCTGCCCCTGATGGTGACGGGCGCACGGCCCCCCTTGGCCAGCCCCCTGGGGCCCAGCTGTACTGCCCGGCCTGCTTGGTCACCTGCCACTCTCAGGAGGCCTTCGAGAACCACTGCGCATCCTCGGAGCACGCACAGATGGTGGCCTTCGACCAGGCCCTGCCCTGGGAGCACCGTTCCCCACCCCCGGGACTCTCCAAGTTCGAGCTCTGCCCAAAGTAAGGATACTCGAGGCAGGAGCTTGGAGTGGGGCAGGAGCCCACCATGGGCAGAGCCAGAGGTTCCCAGGAGCTTGGAGTGGGGCAGGAGCCCACCATGGGCAGAGCCAGAGGCTCCCAGGAGCTTGGAGTGGGGCAGGAGCCCACCGTAGGCAGAGCCAGAGGTTCCCAGGAGCTTGGAGTGGGGCAGGAGCCCACCATGGGCAGAGCCAGAGGCTCCCAGGAGCTTGGAGTGGGGCAGGAGCCCACCGTAGGCAGAGCCAGAGGTTCCCAGGAGCTTGGAGTGGGGCAGGAGCCCACCACAGGCAGAGCCAGAGGCTCCCAGGAGCTTGGAGTAGGGCAGGAGCCCACCATGGGCAGAGCCAGAGGCTCCCAGGAGCTTGGAGTGGGGCAGGAGCCCACCGTAGGCAGAGCCAGAGGTTCCCAGGGGCTTGGAGTGGGGCAGGAGCCCACCACAGGCAGAGCCAGAGGCTCCCAGGAGCTTGGAGTAGGGCAGGAGCCCAACATGGGCAGAGCCAGAGGCTCCCAGGAGCTTGGAGTGGGGCAGGAGCCCACCACAGGCAGAGCCAGAGGCTCCCAGGAGCTTGGAGCAGGGCAGGAGCCCACCATAGGCAGAGCCAGAGGCTCCCAGGTTCAGTGGACGGGGGCCTCCCTGCCACCTGCTGAGGGCTAAAGCCATGTGGCCTCTGAGGACCCGGATAAGGGAGGTTCATGTTTGGGAACTGCTTGAGCCAGGCCTTGTCCTGGGAGCACAGGAGTGGGCGGGACGAATAAAGCCCCTGCTCCCTACAGAGGCCAGTATTGGGCTGAGGGGGTCCCGGCCTTTGAACTCAGCACAGCGGCTGTGCCTCCGTGTAGCCCTGCCGACCTCCCTGTCCCCCAGGCCTGACCTCTGTGAGTATGGGGACGCCTGCACCAAGGCACACTCAGCACAGGAGCTGCAGGAGTGGGTTCGGCGCACGCAGGCTGTGGAGCTGCGGGGGCAGGCGGCCTGGCAGGACGGGCTGGTGCCCTACCAGGAGCGGCTGCTGGCCGAGTACCAGCGCAGCAGCAGTGAGGTCCTTGTGGTAAGTGGGCCCTGGGAGTGGGTGGGGTGGGGTGGGGTCCAGGCCTCTTGCTGAAGGCTAGACTTCCACGCAGCTGGCAGAGACCCTTGATGGAGTGCGTGTCACCTGCAACCAGCCCCTGATGTACCAGGCCCAGGAGAGGAAGACCCAGTACAGCTGGACGTTTGCCGTCCACTCTGAGGTGAGCGGAGAGCAGCTCCGACTGGGCGGAGGGAGCCCTGGGGAAGTGGTGACTTCAGCCCGGGCAGACGTCGACAGCCTGGGTCATGGAGCTAAGATCGAGGCACTGCCGCTCAGCACCTGCGTGACCTGCAGCAGGTCCCTTAGCCTCTCTGCCTCAGTCTCCTCACCTAGAGACAGGGGGCCAGGACAGTCCCACCTTGGCAGGGTTATTCTATGGAGTATATGGGTTAAAACAAGGATTTGGCCAGGTGCGGTGGTTCACGCCTGTAATCCCAGCACTTTGGGAGACCGAGGCAGGTGGATCACCTGAGGTCGGGAGTTCGAGATCAGCCTGGCCAATAGGGCGAAACTCCGTCTCTACTAAAAAAAAAAAAAAAAAAAAAAAAATAGCCAGGCATGGTGGTGGGTGCCTGTGATCCCATCTACTCGGGAGGCTGAGGCAGGAAAATCACTTGAACCCAGGAGGCGGAGGTTGTAGTGAGTTGAGATCGCGCCATTGCACTCCAGCCTGGCGACAAGAGTGAAACTCCGTCTTAAAAACAAAAACAAAAACAAGGATTCACCAAGGTCTGGCACCTGAAGAGTGGGTGGTGAGGCCTCAAGCTGCCCACACTGCCCCACGGGACATCCACAGGGGCCCCAGGAGGGTTCAGCCACCCCCATGTAGCACAGGAAGAAACTGAGGATGGCAGAGGCCGGGCGGCCTGCTCGCGTTCTATCCAGGAAGTGGCAGGGCCGGGACCTGAACCCTGCACTTGGGCTACGCTGGCCAGGCTGCCTCTCGGGAGGGTTGGGGGGAGCCCTGGGCCCCCCTCACCGTCTGGCCTCCTCTCCAGGAGCCCCTGCTACATGTGGCCCTGCTGAAGCAGGAGCCAGGAGCCGACTTCTCTCTGGTGGCTCCCGGCCTCCCACCAGGCCGGCTCTACGCACGGGGTGAGCGCTTCCGTGTGCCCAGCTCCACTGCCGACTTCCAGGTGGGAGTGTGTGTGCAGGCCGCCTCGTTCGGCACCTTTGAGCAATGGGTGGTCTTCGACTTTGGCCGCCGGCCGGTGCTGCTACAAAAGCTGGGGCTGCAGCTGGGCCAGGGGCGTCGCCCAGGACCCTGCAGGAATCTGGCGCTCGGCCACCCTGAGGAGATGGAGCGCTGGCACACTGGCAACCGCCAAGTGGTGCCTGGCGTGGAGCGGACGGCCGAGCAGACGGCCCTGATGGCCAAGTACAAGGGCCCTGCCCTGGCCCTGGAGTTCAACCGCAGCGGCCTGGCCTCGGGCCCCATCTCGCCAACCAACTATCGGCAGAGGATGCACCAGTTTCTCTATGAGGAGGAGGCGGCTCAGCAGCAGCTGGTGGCCAAGTGAGCTGGGGGCAACAGGAACAGCTGGGGGTAGCGGGAGCAGCTGGGGGCAACAGGAGCGGCTGGGGGTAGCGGGAGCAGCTGGGGTAGCAGGAGCAGCTGGGGGCAACAGGAGCAGCTGGGGTAGCAGGAGCAGCTGGGGCAATGGGAGCGGCTGGGGGTAGCGGGAGCAGCTGGGGTAGCGGGAGCAGCTGGGGCAATGGGAGCGGCTGGGGCAACGGGAGCGGATGGGGGCGTGGACTTGGCAGCGGGGCTGGCAGCTGTGGCCCCATGAGCTGACCCAGGCCATCTTGCCAGGCTGACCCTGCGGGGCCAGGTGTTCCTGAAGACGGCACTGCAGACACCAGCGCTGAACATGCTCTTCGCGCCTCCGGGAGCACTGTACGCAGAGGTCCCCGTCCCCTCCTCCCTGATGCCAGACACAGACCAGGGCTTCCTGCTGGGCCGGGCGGTCAGCACGGCCCTGGTGGCCCCTGTACCCGCACCCGACAATACGGTGTTCGAGGTGCGGCTGGAGAGGCGGGCCAGCTCGGAGCAGGCGCTGTGGCTGCTGCTTCCGGCCCGCTGCTGCTTGGCCCTGGGGCTGCAGCCTGAGGCCCGCCTGGTCCTGGAGGTGCAGTTTCAGATTGACCCGATGACCTTCCGCCTCTGGCACCAGGCAGTGGACACACTGCCTGAGGAGCAGCTGGTGGTGCCCGACTTGCCCACCTGTGCCCTGCCCAGACCTTGGTCTGTCCCACCCTTGCGGCGTGGCAACCGCAAGCAGGAGCTGGCCGTGGCGCTCATCGCGGGCTGGGGCCCTGGGGATGGGAGGCGTGTCCCCCCGCTACTCATCTATGGCCCCTTTGGCACCGGCAAGACCTACACGCTGGCCATGGCCTCCCTGGAGGTCATCCGGAGGCCTGAAACCAAGGTGCTCATCTGCACACACACCAACAGGTAAGCCCGAGCCTGGCCTGCCCCCCACCTCACCTGACACCCGGCCCAAGTCTACACTGGGCAGGCGGTCACCCCCTGGATGTGCTCCAGTCCTCTGATTCTGCACTCCCTGTAGCCGACCAGCTTTGGGCTTTGGCTTTATCAGGCCCAGCTCAGGGCACCGAGGGTGGCCGGGTCTGCTGTCAGGTGAGGAGCTGGGTGCTTCTGCCGGGGCCCTGGCCCAAGGAGAGTGTCACGGGGAAGGCTGCAGCATGGCCCACCCAGCACTTCTGGGGATGAGTCTTGTTTTTGGTTTTTATAGAAACACAGATCTTTGTCCTAACCACAAGGTTCCCCTTTGGTTTATGTGGTTTCCTCTGGTTCCTGCCACCACCACCTCCCCAGGCCGGGGCCTTCCCATCCCTGCCCAGTGGGGAGTGGGAGGAAGAGCCTGGGACAGTGGCCATACGTCCCGGGCTGATTTCTGGATTGGGGGTTCTGGGGGCCGGGGAGGTGCAGGTGTCTGCAGTGTCAGAGGAGCCGCTGGGCTCGCCCAGGTGTTGCCTGAAGCCCTCCGTGGCCTCTTGCCCCTTGGACTCCTGACAGCAGGGACACCAGTGTTTGCTGCTCACCTCTGACAGCCAGACAAGGGCTGTGCTCAGGGGCAGCTCGGCTGGGCACACAGTAGGTGCTTTAGCGGACAGCACTGAGGCCCCCAGCAAGAAGCCCATGAGCTCCTCCCCCTCCCGCAGCGCTGCCGACATCTACATCCGGGAGTATTTCCACAGCCACGTCAGCGGCGGCCACCCCGAGGCCACTCCTCTCCGTGTGATGTACACGGACCGGCCGCTGAGCCAGACGGACCCGGTCACGCTGCAGTACTGTTGCCTGACCGACGACCGCCAGGCTTTCCGCCCGCCCACACGGGCAGAGCTGGCGCGGCACCGCGTGGTGGTCACCACCACCTCCCAGGCCCGTGAGCTCAGGGTGCCGGTCGGCTTCTTCTCCCACATTCTCATCGACGAGGCGGCCCAGATGCTGGAGTGCGAGGCCCTCACCCCGCTGGCCTACGCCTCGCACGGCACCCGCCTCGTGCTGGCGGGCGACCACATGCAGGTCACACCCCGGCTGTTCAGTGTGGCCAGGGCCCGGGCGGCCGAGCACACGCTGCTGCACCGCCTCTTCCTGTGCTACCAGCAGGAGACGCACGAGGTGGCGCGGCAGAGCCGCCTGGTCTTCCACGAGAACTACCGCTGCACGGACGCCATCGTCAGCTTCATCTCGCGGCACTTCTACGTGGCCAAGGGCAACCCCATCCACGCCAGGGGCAAGGTTCCGCCCCACCCCCGGCACTACCCGCTCATGTTCTGCCACGTGGCAGGCAACCCAGACCGCGACATGTCCATGGCGTCCTGGCTGAATCTGGCTGAGATTGCACAGGTCGTCGAGAAGGTGCAGGAGGCCTACAACACCTGGCCCAGCTGCTGGGGCGGCCGCGAGCAGAGGTGCATCTGTGTCGTTTCCCACGGTGCCCAGGTGAGCCCGGCCGGCCCGGGACAGCCCCCGACCGCACCCCTGCTGGGGGAGGGGGAGCTCTCCGGCTGATGGACGAGCCCCCGCCTCAGTTTCCCCATCTGTAAGAGGGGGCTGCAGTATTTGCCTCCCAGGGCTGAGGTGGGGCTCGGCCCCTGAGGTGTCTGGAGCTTGGTGGGGGTGCCCTCTCCTTGTCGGAGGTGGCCCAGTCCTCACTGCGTCCTGCGCTCATCCCCGAGCTTGGTGGGGGTGCCCTCTCCTTGTCGGGGGTGGCCAGTCCTCACTGCGTCCTGCACTCATCCCCGAGCTTGGTGGGGGTGCCCTCTCCTTGTCGGGGGTGGCCAGTCCTCACTGCGTCCTGCGCTCATCCCCGAGCTTGGTGGGGGTGCCCTCTCCTTGTCGGGGGTGGCAGAGTCCTCACTGCGTCCAGCACTCATTCCCGGCCCCGCTGCGTCTTCAGGTCAGTGCACTGAGGCAGGAGCTGAGGAGGCGGGACCTAGGCCAGGTGTCTGTCGGCAGTTTTGAGATCCTGCCAGGTGGGTGACCAGCGGGGCCAGGTGCTGCCAGCTGCCCCAGGATACCCCGGGTGGCTCGGCCCACTCCTCAGCCTGGCATCGGCAGGGGTGGGGCTGGTCCCACCATCTTGCGCACCCAGCCTGACCTGACCGCGTGCCCCCTGCAGGGCGGCAGTTCCGGGTCGTGGTGCTCAGCACTGTGCACACCTGCCAGAGCCTGCTCAGCCCTGGGGCACTGGCCCCTGAGTTCTTCACCGACGCCCGCGTGCTCAACACCGTCCTGACCCGCGCCCAGTCCCAGCTGGTGGTAGTGGGGGACGCCGTGGCCCTCTGCTCCTTCGGGGCCTGCGGCAAGCTCTGGGAGAGCTTCATCCGTGAGTGCGTGGAGCGGCACAGCGTCTGCCCCGAGGGCCTGTCCATGGAGCAGGTCGAGCAGGGTGTGGCGCAGAGACGGCGCTGGCCCCCCCGAGGCACACAGGCTGGGGCAGCGGGGAACTGGGAGGCTGCCCCAGAGCCAGTAGGGGACCTGGCGGAGGAGCCGGCGGCTGTGGTGACGGCCATGGTGAAGGCAGAGCCGGGAGATGAGGCTCTGAGCCCAGCATCCCGTGACATCACGGCAACCACAGCGCAGACGGAGGCTGCGGCAGCACCAGCAGGAGACGCGGTGAAGGAAGACGTGGTGCCCGGGGCCTGTGCGGCAGGAGCGGCTGCTGCAGCGGGCGTGGAGTCCACGGAGGCTGAGGATGCAGAGGCTGACTTCTGGCCGTGGGACGGGCAGCTCAACGCTGACGACGCCATCCTACGGGAGCTTCTGGACGAGAGCCAGAAGGTGATGGTGACCGTCGGGGAGGACGGGCTGCTGGACACCGTTGCCAGGCCCGAGTCCCTGCAGCAGGCCCGGCTGTACGAGAACCTGCCCCCGGCTGCGCTACGGAAGCTGCTGCGCGCGGAGCCCGAGCGGTACCGCCACTGCACTTTCGTGCCAGAGACCTTCGAGCGGGCGTCAGCCATCCCGCTGGACGATGCCTCCTCGGGCCCCATCCAGGTCAGGGGCCGCCTGGACTGTGGGATGGCCTTTGCCGGGGATGAGGTGCTGGTGCAGCTCCTTTTGGGAGACAAGGCGCCCGAGGGGCGGCTTCGGGGCCGCGTGCTGGGCGTGCTGAAGAGGAAGAGGCACGAGCTGGCGTTTGTGTGCCGCATGGACACGTGGGACCCGCGCATCATGGTCCCCATCAATGGCTCCGTGACCAAGATCTTCGTGGCCGAGCTGAAGGACCCATCGCAGGTCCCCGTCTACAGCCTCCGGAAGGGCCGGCTGCAGCGTGTGGGGCTTGAGAGGCTCACGGCCGAGGCCCGGCACAGCCGGCTCTTCTGGGTCCAAATCGTCCTGTGGCGGCAAGGCTTCTACTACCCGCTGGGCATCGTCCGGGAGGTGCTGCCTGAGGCCAGCACCTGGGAGCAGGGCCTCCGCATCCTCGGCCTGGAGTACAGCTTGAGGGTGCCCCCGTCGGACCAGGCCACCATCACCAAGGTGCTACAGAAATACCACACGGAGCTTGGCCGGGTTGCCGGCCGCCGAGAGGACTGCCGCGCCTTCTTGACCTTCACTGTGGACCCCCAGGGCGCCTGCAACCTCGATGATGCCCTCAGTGTCCGAGACCTGGGTCCCAGGTGCGAGGTGGCTGTGCACATCACTGATGTGGCCAGCTTCGTGCCCAGGGACGGGGTGCTGGACGTGGAGGCGCGAAGGCAGGGCGCTGCGTTCTATGCCCCCGGCAGGGAGCCAGTGCCCATGCTGCCGGCCAGCCTCTGCCAGGATGTCCTCAGCCTCCTGCCTGGCCGGGACCGCCTGGCCATCTCCCTGTTCCTCACCATGGAGAAGGCCAGTGGCCAGCTGAAGAGCCTGCGCTTTGCACCCTCCGTGGTCCAGTCTGACCGCCAGCTGTCCTACGAGGAGGCGGAGGAGGTGATCAGGCAGCACCCGGGTGCCGGCCGTGAGCTGCCGGCCCGCCTGGACTCTGTGGACGCCTGCGTCGTGGCCGCGTGCTACTTCTCTCGGCTGCTGCGCCGGCACCGCCTGCGGTCCGACTGCTTCTATGAGCAGCCGGACGAGGACGGCACCCTGGGCTTCCGCGCGGCCCACATCATGGTGAAGGAGTACATGATTCAGTTTAACAGGCTCGTGGCTGAGTTCCTGGTGGGCAGCGAGTGCACGCGGACGGTCACGCCTCTGCGGTGGCAGCCAGCACCCCGCAGCCAGCAGCTCAAGGCCCTGTGTGAGAAGCATGGGGACCGGGTGCCCCTGTCACTGCACCTCGGCCACCACCTGCACGGCAGCGGGGGCAGTCCCCCCGACACGCGGCTGCACCTCCTGGCCTCCCTCTGGAAGCAGGTCCAGTTTGCTGCCCGCACCCAGGACTATGAACAGATGGTGGACTTGGTCACCACGGACGACATGCACCCATTCCTGGCTCCTGCAGGCCGCGACCTCCGCAAGGCCCTGGAGCGCTCGGCATTCGGCCGCTGCACCCGGGGCCACCAGCAGCAGGGCGGCCACTACTCGCTGCAGGTGGACTGGTACACGTGGGCCACCTCGCCCATCCGCAGGTACCTGGACGTGGTGTTGCAGCGGCAGATCCTGCTGGCACTGGGCCGTGGGGGCTCCGCCTACTCTGCCAGGGACATCGATGGGCTCTGCCAGGCCTTCAGCCTCCAGCACGCACTTGCCCAGAGCTATCAGCGGCGGGCACGCAGCCTGCACCTGGCCGTGCAGCTCAAGGCCCAGCCTCTGGACAAGCTGGGCTTCGTGGTGGACGTGGAGGCGGGCTCCCGCTGCTTCCGGCTGCTCTTCCCCAGCAACCGGGAGACGCTGCCTGACCCCTGCCCCGTCCCCTACGGCTCCCTGCAGCTGGCCGAGCATCCCCACGCCCTGGCAGGCCGGCCGGGCCTGCAGCTCCTGTGGCGGCGCCGTGTCTACTCAGCGCAGGGATCCAGCCCGCCCCTGCCACTGCCTGGCACTGTGCCAGACCCACACACCCGGGCCGTGGAGACGGCCCTGTGGAAGCAGCTGCTGGAGCTGGTGGAGCTGCAGCGCTGGCCGGAGGCGGCTGCTCTCATCCAGGAGAAGGGCGAGGCGTCCCAGCGGCGGGAGCTGGTGCAGGTGCAGCGGAGCCGCTGTGGCCATTTCCTGGAGGTGGCCCGGGAGCTGGGCAGCGGGGACACCTTGCAGGTGCAGCTCGGCGCCAGCCTGCAGCACGGCTTCCTGGTACCGAGCCCTCAGCTCTGGACGGTGGCACCGGGCTTCAGCCTCTGCCTGGAGCACGTGGAGCGGCCCGGAGACTGCTTCTCGGGCCGTGTGTACCGGGCCCCGCGGGACCGGTACCGCGACGTGGATGAGTACGCCTGCGTGTGGGAACCATTCTGCGCCCTGGAGTCGGCCACCGGCGCGGTTGCCGAGAATGACTCCGTCACACTTCAGCACCTGAGTGTCTCCTGGGAGGCGTCACGGACGCCGCAGGGGCAGCTGCAGGGCGCCTTCCGCCTGGAGACCGCCTTCCTGGAGGAGAACTGTGCCGACATCAACTTCAGTTGCTGCTACCTCTGCATCCGGCTCGAGGGGCTGCCGGCTCCCACGGCCAGCCCACGCCCCGGGCCCAGCAGCCTCGGCCCTGGCCTGAATGTTGACCCCGACACGTATACCTGGGTGGCCCACGGGCAGACAGAGGACTGGGACCAGGAGCGCCGGGCAGACCGGCAGGAGGCTCCCAGACGGGTGCACCTCTTCGTCCACTACATGGGCATGGAGAAGGTTCCGGAAGAGGTGCTGAGGCCGGGCACCCTGTTCACCGTTGAGCTGCTGCCCAAGCAGCTTCCTGATCTGTGAGTGGCTTCCACCAGCAGAGGCTGGGCTGGGGGACCGCCCCGGGCCCCTCACTTGCAGGAGGGGGGAGCTCGTGGGGCAGCAGCCCCTTTCCTGGGAGTCCTGTTGGTTTTCCAGTGTCTGCCTTCACCCCCAGCCGCAAGGAGGAAGCCGTGCGTGGACTAGAGGAGGCGTCCCCGCTGGTCACCAGCATCGCACTGGGCCGGCCTGTCCCGCAGCCCCTCTGCAGAGGTAGGTCTGCCCCACCCCTCCAGCTTCCCCTCTGGCCCCCAGCCCCACCCTGCATGAGTGCTCAGGGAGGCCGCCCCCTCTCAGTGATCCCCAGCAGGTTCCTGGAGCGGCAGACCTACGACATCCCTGGAGGCCGCCACAAGCTGAACCCCAGCCAGAACGTGGCGGTCAGGGAGGCTCTGGAGAAGCCTTTCACAGTCATTCAGGGCCCACCAGGTAGGGCCCACGCCGGGGGAGCCGCGGGCTGCCTTGGGCCACAGGGACCCACAGGGTGGGCTACAATCTCCTATTCTCTGGCTGCAGGTACAGGGAAGACGATCGTGGGCCTCCACATCGTATTCTGGTTTCATAAATCAAACCAGGAGCAGGTGCAGCCCGGAGTCCCCCCCCGTGGGGAGAAGCGGCTGGGGGGTCCCTGCATCTTGTACTGCGGCCCCTCCAACAAGTCGGTGGATGTCCTGGCAGGTGCGCCGGGGTCGGCGGTGGGGGCCTTTGGGGAGCTGGCACGCGGGGCAGGACTCACGTCCCCCAACTACCCTCAGGACTGCTCCTGAGAAGGATGGAGCTGAAGCCCCTCCGTGTGTACAGCGAGCAGGCTGAGGCCAGCGAGTTCCCAGTGCCGCGTGTGGGCAGCAGGAAGCTGCTCAGGAAGAGCCCCCGGGAGGGGAGGCCGAACCAGAGCCTCAGGTGTGCCCGCTGTCTTTGGGGCTTGGGCGGAGTGGGGCTGAGCTGTCCAGACAGTCCTGTGTAGGTGGGTCTCACTGAGCTCTGCCCCCGGGATGGCCCTGCGTGGACAGGGCTCACTGTGCCCTGTCCCCCAGGAGCATCACCCTGCACCACCGGATCCGGCAGGCCCCCAACCCGTACTCGTCGGAAATCAAGGCCTTTGACACCCGGCTGCAGAGAGGGGAGCTCTTCTCCAGGGAGGACCTGGTCTCGTAAGTGGCAGGGGCCAGGGGGTGGAGCTGCCTGCAGCATGGGGGCCCTGGGGTGACAAGCAGTGTCCCCGGCAGGTACAAGAAGGTCTTGTGGGAGGCTCGGAAGTTCGAGCTGGACCAGCATGAGGTCATCCTCTGCACCTGCTCCTGCGCAGCCTCTGCCAGCCTCAAAATCCTGGACGTGAGGCAGATCCTTGTTGACGAGGCAGGCATGGCCACGGAACCTGAAACCCTCATCCCCCTGGTGCAGTTCCCACAGGCCGAGAAGGTTAGTCGGGGGGGGCGGTGTGGGCAGCATGAGCAGGCGTCCCTGGCACAGTCTCCCACCTGGGGTGCCCTGTGTGTGCAGACGTGGGTGTCGTGTGGGGCTGGGGTCCCTCTGGGTCTAGGGGTGTCAGGGCCAGGCCTGCCCATTCCTCCAGGTGGTTCTTCTCGGAGACCACAAGCAGCTGCGGCCTGTGGTCAAGAATGAGCGGCTGCAAAACCTGGGTCTGGACCGGTCTCTGTTCGAGCGGTACCACGAGGACGCACATATGCTGGACACTCAGTACCGCATGGTGAGCCCGCCCCACTCAGCCCCCAGCCCACCTGCAGCCCCTGGGGGGCCACAACCCCGCGTGGCAGCCTCTGACCAGCGCACATCCTTGCCTGCAGCACGAGGGCATCTGTGCCTTCCCCTCTGTGGCGTTCTACAAGAGCAGGCTGAAGACGTGGCAGGGCCTGAGGAGGCCGCCCAGTGTCCTGGGCCACGCTGGCAAGGAGAGCTGCCCTGTCATCTTTGGCCACGTGCAGGGCCACGAGCGGAGCCTGCTGGTGTCCACGGACGAAGGGAATGAGAACTCCAAGGCCAACCTGGAGGAGGTGGCTGAGGTGGTGAGTGTCTGGTGCCTGTGAGTCAGGGAGGGCTTTCTGGAGGAGGTGGCTGAGGTGGTGAGTGTCTGGTGCTTGTGAGTCAGGGAGAGCTTCCTGGAGGAGGGCAGGAGAGACACCAGGGTCCGCTCCACCTGCCCCCTCGGCCCTTCAGGTCCGTATCACCAAGCAGCTGACCCTGGGGAGGACCGTAGAGCCCCAGGACATCGCCGTCCTCACGCCCTACAACGCGCAGGCCTCTGAGATCAGCAAGGCCCTTCGGCGAGAGGGCATCGCTGGGGTGGCCGTGTCCTCCATCACCAAGAGCCAGGGTGAGGCTGGGGGCTCGTGGGTGGGGCCGGGAGGGTGGGCGCAGCAGCCGCAGGGCCTCACCTCCCATCCCGCAGGGAGCGAGTGGCGTTATGTGCTGGTGAGCACCGTCCGCACCTGTGCCAAGAGCGACCTGGACCAGCGGCCCACCAAGAGCTGGCTCAAGAAGTTTCTGGGCTTCGTTGTGGACCCCAACCAAGTGAACGTGGCTGTCACGCGGGCCCAGGAGGGGCTCTGCCTGATCGGTGAGGGCGGGGCTGGGCTCTTCCAGGGTGGGAACACAGGTGAGGCCCGGGCTGGGCTAGGGAGCTGCCTGACCCTGACTGACTCCCACCTGACCCTGACTCCTCCCACCGGACCCTGACTGACTCCCACCGGACCCTGACTGACTCCCACCTGACCCTGACTCCTCCCACCTGACCCTGACTCCTCCCACCTGACCCTGACTCCTCCCACCTGACCATGACTCCTCCCACCTGACCCTGACTCCTCCCACCTGGCCCTGACTCCTCCCACCTGACCCTGACTGACTCCCATCTGACCCTGACTCCTCCCACCTGACCCTGACTGACTCCCACCTGACCCTGACTCCTCCCACCTGACCCTGACTCCTCCCACCGGACCCTGACTGACTCCCATCTGACCCTGACTCCTCCCACCTGACCCTGACTCCTCCCACCTGGCCCTGACTCCTCCCACCTGACCCTGACTGACTCCCATCTGACCCTGACTCCTCCCACCTGACCCTGACTGACTCCCACCTGACCCTGACTTCTCCCACCTGACCATGACTCCTCCCACCTGACCCTGACTCCTCCCACCTGACCCTGACTGACTCCCATCTGACTCCCACCCTCACAGGAGACCACCTCCTTCTGCGCTGCTGCCCCCTCTGGCGTAGCCTCCTGGACTTCTGCGAGGCTCAGCAGACCCTCGTGCCTGCCGGCCAGGTGCGCGTCTGCAGGAGGCCAACTATGCCTTCCTGAAGAGCCCTCTCCACCTGCAAGGTGCCAGGACTGGGAGGGAAAGTCCAGGGCCCCCCCACCCTCCCCACCACCCTCCGCCATCAGCCTGCCTGGGCCAGCCTGCCTCCTGGCCTCAGGATCTCCCTGGGGCAGGAAGTGGGTGGACTTGGAGGAGGAACGGCAAGGGCCGGTCCCCACACTCTTGCTTCTCCTGGGCATCTGGGGACAGGAACACCTCTCAGGGTGGCCAAGAGGGGCTTCCTTGGGACCAGTGCAAGGAAGTTCTGCTGTCCCTGGGAAGTCTCAGAACCAGGAAGGAAACCCTGTGGAGGCTGCCCTTTGACCTTTGGACACCACCTGTAATCACTCTGGATGGTGTCTGTGGAGTTCAGGTTTATTTTCTATTTAAATGAACTAAAAGCCAGCATCCTGCCGGGCGTGGTGGCTCACGCCCATAATCCAGCACTTTGGGAAGCCGAGGCGGGCAGATCACCTGAGGTCAGGAGTTCAAGACCATCCTGGCCAACATGGTGAAACCCCGTCTCCACTAAAAATACAAAATTAGCTGGGCGTGGTGGTGGGCGCCTGTAATCCCAGCTACTTGGGAGGCTGAGGCAGGAGAATCGCTTGACTCCAGGAGGCGCAGGCTGCAGTGAGCTCTGATGGTACCACTGCATTCCAGCCTGGGTGACAGAGCGAGACCCTGTCTTAAAAAAAAAAAAAAAAAAACCAGCATCTGTTACTGGAACAGAGACCTCAGCCCAAGCTCAGGACAAGGAGGCCTCCCTGGGAGAGGGGGCCTTTCTCCCACCATCACCGCCTGTGTCCTTCAGGGGCTGCTGGAGGGCAGCCCAAAGCCAGGGGCCCACCCCGCCCCACCCCACCCTCTGAAATGTGAAAAGCCTGCACTTTTCCCGTGGGCTGCGCAGTGGGCTCGGGGGTTGGGGGGTGCCGGGGCGATGCTTCCACCCTGGACTGAGCGTTCCGGGGCAGCCTGCTCGGCTGTATGTTTCTCGCGCGCTCACCCGCTTCAGTGCGGCTCTGTCCCTGCTGCCGCCTCCAGTCCTGAGGGAGGGGCTTGCCCCACCTTCTACATTCCAATTTTTATATCTTTGAATTATGTGATTAGATATTAATTTAATGATAAAACCACTCTGAAAGCTCTTCTCACTTCTGGGTGTTTGAGGTCTGGCTGGGGGGCAAAAGTGGATGGTCACTGTGCTTGGGACGCAGTTGTGGAGGCCGTCGAGGGCCTATTGCAGAGTGCTGGGCGCAGGGGCATGGGGAGGGCGGTTTTGGGACGCGGCCGTGGAGGCCGTCGAGGGCCCACTGCAGAGCGCTGGGCGCAGGGGTGTGGGGAGGGCAGCGACCCCCCCTGCAGGGCCGGTGTCTCCGGCTGCCTGTGTGGGGAGGGGAGGGCCGTGCCTGGTGTGGTGGGGACAGGCCACAGCTCCAGAGCTGCTCCAGTGTCACCAGGCTGGCCAAGTCCAAAGTCCCTGAGGCCACCAGCCTTGACTGTCCTGCTGGTCCCACTTTTAAAGCTGCTCCCCAGGACCCCCTGGCCGCTGTGGACTGGGGTCCCTCCGCACCTGGCCCATTTGTGGCTGCGTCCACAGGGGCTCCTGTGGCCTCCCAGAGCCAGCTCGGGGGTCAGATGGTCGCGGGGGCTATGGTCACTGTGGGAAAAGAGGCTCTGGGCATCTGTGGAGGGAGGGGCGGAGCATGGAGTCTCCAGGACTGTGGCCCCCTTGGTGTGCTGGACGGGCCCTGCCTTGAAGACCATGTCTATTCTTGGGCCGTCATGAAATAAGAGTAGTTCTGCAATAGCTTGAGAAGTGCCTGCAGAGAGGATGAGAAGGCGCCTCTAGGAAGGGGGACTTGGGGACCTCACCAGCCTGCAGCCAGGGAAGGCTTCTGGGAGGAAGGGGCAGCTGCGGCCCTGAAGGTGAGTGGTGGGGGGACGCAGGGGCTGGACGCCTAGCAAAAGCAGCTGATCCTGGAGGAGAGAGGGAGCTCAGGGCCGGGAAGGCCCTTGAGGAACAAAAGGTGGGGCGGGGCACGGAGGGGCACGGCTGAGCTGCTCACAGCCAGGGATCCCCGGTGGTGCTGCTGCCTCCTCGGGCGGGCCTGCTGATGAGCACTCGAGGCTGGGCAGGGGATGGTGGGAGGCATCACGGCCTAGGAGTGTCATTCCCTGAGGGAGCCCCACAAGCCAGGGAGGTGGGTAAGGAGGGCCGGAGCCCGGTCATGGTGATGGGGGTGGCGAGGAGGGGCGGGGGCTAGGACCACAGAGGCCCCGTGGAGCAGCTTTCGTCGTCGTCGTTGGACCCGTAGGTGTCAGGGGCTGGTACTTCTTGCTCCAGGCTCAGCTGTCTTGGGAGGTCCGGCCTGTGGCTCCCCCTGGGAAAGAGCAGGAGCAGAAGGCCTGGGGCTTGGCATGTTTTGAGCCAGGAAAAACACCGGTGGCTGCTGCCTTTAAAACATAAATAGGTTTGCTTCTTTAATTCCGTATGTGCATTTACACTCTTCTTTATTAGTGGATAAATATTAGAAAATCATCTCTCAGACAGAGTGGCTGAGGGTGGGCCCCTCCAGGGGCTCCGGTTTGGTGTGCAGGGTGAGGCTGTCCCTCCAGGGCTCGTACACCAGCGTGGAGGTCTCGGCCCTCTTGATGGTGAACTTATAGGATCGGTTGGGCAGCAGGTTTCGGACGTCGAAGGTGCAGGCAGCCACGGGGATGACGCCACACTGGGCGCACTCCTGCTGTGTCCGCGGGTCCAGCAGCCTGAAGCGCAACTCATACTGCTCCGATGTGGCCGGCTGGATGGTGACGAACCAGCGCAGCCGGGCCCAGTCCTGGTGAGCCGCCGACGCCTTTCGGTCAAACACGACAGGCATCTTGGTGCTCAGCATGAGCCAGATGTGCGGGATCTTGGTGGCACTGACATCAGACACCAGGCGGTGCTTGACGTGCAGCCGCCCCGGCACCATCATGGTCAGGAAGCTGTCCATGACGGCCGACACGTCCGCCAGCCGCCGCTCCACCAGCGCCCAGTCGGCCAGGAAGGGCCGCGGGTCCGGCGACCGGAGCAGGGCGTCCAGCTCAGCACGGCCATGGTCGAGCTGTTCCAACAGGTCCCCGAGCAGCAGGAGCTGGATCTTGGTCTGAGCTGTGCCCACCTTCTTCATGCGCTGGAACTTCCAGGGGTCGATGAGCTGGAACAAGGCGCTAGGCAGCACCAGCGGGTTCTGGTCGCCCAGGGCCAGGTGCTTGGGCAGGACCTCGATGTAGTAGGAGCACTTACGCAGCAGCTGCATGCGGGCGTGGTGGCGCTTGAGCAGGTGCGGGCTCAGGTCCGAGGTCAGGAACTCGCGCAGGGCATTGCGGCGCTCAGTGTAGGTCCTCCACGCCTCTGGCTCCAGCAGCTGCTGGTCATCTGCCTCCTCCTGGTCCAGGAAGGACTGGGGATTGCCCAGCTTCATCTTGTCCAGGCCCAGGCCTGCCACATGGGCGCTCATTATCCGGGAGCTGGGGGGAGGGCTGGGTGTCAGCTGCCAGGCAGGCTGGCCTCCCCTGGGCTGTGGCATGTTCGGGGGATGGATTCAGCCCACTGACCCCATGCTGGACCTCTGTCCTTCTTCGGGGGCACAACTCGCTGGGAAGAGGCTGCCTGGAGGGCTGGATGGGCAGCCTACAGATCTGGACACAGTTTATACTGAGGGGCAAAAACCTCTACTGACAACCAGTGGCCTGTGGGACAGGACAGGGAAGAACTAGGACTACGGACTTCTGGCCAGAACCGCCAGGGCAGAAACCCCAGCCCTGACCTGTGGCCTTGCAAGGGCCCCAGTTCCTAACCCTGCTGCTGAAAGGGGTTGCTGGCACCCCTCGGGGCCGTGGAGAGGGGACGGCGTGGTCCTAAGCAGCACAGGACCCCCCTCGGGTACATTCGCGGGCCATCCTCCCGCTCCGGTTCTCCCTGGGGACGCTCCACGCCTCACCGCAGTTGTAGAGCACAGAGACAGGCCTCACCAAAGACGAGGCCAGCTGGCCGGTCAGCATGGGAGGAGGGTGGCCAGGCCTGGGCCCGGAGGAGCAGCCCTCCTCCTATGCTGTGGGCCCTCGCTGTGGACCCGGGATCCTGTCCCTGGTGAGCTCATGGACTCCACAAGTGACACTCCATTTCCCAGATGGAGCCTGAGGCTAAGAAGCTTGGTTCTTGTTCTCATCCAGGGCTTGAGCCCAGTGCTGAGCCGAGTCTGACCCTCTGTCCGTGGGTGCACCGGCTGAGTGCAGCTGTGGCCCCAGGCTCTGCCGCAGCTCCCTGGAGAGCAAGCCGCACCCCTGGTTGCAAGCCGCACCCCTGGTTGCTGCCCCGGCTCCCAGCAACCCTGGAGATCTCAGGTTGTCACAGCCACTTGGGCCTTGGACGACCCACAAATGAAAGCTAAGCAGTTGCTGAGTTCCCCAGGGCCACACAGGTACGTGGTGAAGTCATATCTGCCTCACGCCCAAAAGGGCAACCCTTGACCTTCCCGGGGCATCGGGGCGAGAACAGGCCCCTGGGGACAGCAGGGAGTGTGTCTGGGGTGAGGTGCCAGCTGAGAGCAGGACCCCAGGACCCCAGGCCTAAGCCCTGCTCTTGCTGGAGGCTGGGGCGGATTTCACCGCTGGAGGGAAACCGTGCCTCTGTGACGCGTGAGGGATGTTTTCTAGTCTCCAGCAGCTGCCCAGGTGGAACACCCAGAGAGGCTGGTCGTGAACCCGGAAAGGTGGTTCTGAGCCCCTCGCTGCTTCCTACACGCCCCTGGTCCCAGGCCCGCTTCCCTGAGACCACCAGGTGCCCGCACTCTACCCCCTCCACCACACTCCCCTTGGCTCCCCTGGCCCGGGCCCACCTCCCCGGCCGCTCTGCCTGCCCCTTACCTTCTCCAGACCCCCAGCCCTCCTCTCCCGGCCCCCGCCGCCGCCCCAGGACCGCGCCCACTTGCCCTGCCTCTGAAGCGGAGCCGCGCGCGGACTTCCCAGAGCCCAGGCTCCCTCCGCACTCCGCGGGTTGCCCTGGGGACCAGCGGCCTTTGTGACGCTGCGGCCCGGGGGCGGGGCGGGGGTGGGGACCCAGGACCCCGAGCCGAGTAATCTTCCATCCGTTTCGCTTCCTGGAGAGCCCCAGACTTCTGGGGGCCCGCGTCCCCGACTTAGGGGCCACCGCGGGTGGCTGGTCCAAGAGCCAGGCTCCAAGGGGGGGGTTCCCGTCCCGGAGCCCTTCCGCGGGCGCACGCACCCACGGCTTCGGGCGGGGCGCAAGAGCCTCGGGTGACTGGGAGGGAGTTCCTGCTCAACCTCCCAGTCCGAGCGCACTCCTCGGGAATCCCTCGGAGGAATTTGGGAGAGAGGCAGTGACCGGTGACCTGGCGGATGGTCCACCCAGTGCCTGGACAGAGGAGAGGGGCGGCTCCCCCCGCCGCGGGCTCTGCCCAGCAAGGCCCCGCCCATTACAGATGCCGCCCATTACAGGTTCCTCCCACCACGGGCTCCCCCCACCGCAGGCTCCTCAACCACAGGCTCCTCCCACCATGGGCTCCCCCTTCCCCCTCAACGGCCCCTCCCATCACAGGCTCCTCCCGGCGCAGGCTCCTCCCACCATGGGCTCCCCCCTCCCCCGCAACGGCCCCTCCCACCACAGGCTTCTCCCAGAGCAGGCTCCTCCCACCACAGGCTCCTCCCAGCGCAGGCTCCTTCCACCGCGGGCTCCCCCCACCACGGCCCCTCCCATCATAGGCTCCTCCCACTACAGGCTCCTCCCACCACATGCTCCTCCCACTACAGGCTCCTCCCACCACGGGCTCCTTCCACCTGGGGCTGTCCAAGCTCAGGCACCGACCTGACTCTGGATAAATGGGGTCTCCATAGCTCCAGGGAGCCCCGCAGGGGAGCTCTGAGGCCATCTGGTCCCGTCTGTATCTGTTCAGTCGGGCTCAGGGCCTCTGGGATCCCCCCCTTCTCCCACAGCACACCCCAGCTAGCTGGGGGTCTCCTGGGGTCACAATCTTAGACACCCCAAGGTGCCCCTCCTTCACCTTCAGGAAGATGCTGGAGGAAGACACCCTTTCCATCCTCCTCATCTCCACCCCCACGGAGGTCAGTGCTGGGGCCTCTTCCAGGATGGGCGTCTTTGAGCCCCTACCAGGCTGTTCTGTAACTTGAGCCTCCCCCCTCCTCCCGGTGACCCCACCCTGGAAGAGCTTTCCCTTGGTGCATGGAGGCCCCAGGGGTTAGGCCTGGCAGGAAGTGGGTGGGTGTGGGTGGTTTTTTTTTTGAGATAGCGTCTTGCTCTGTCACCCATGCGGCAGTCTTCACCCCCGGGGCTCAAGTGATCCTCCCACCTGGGTCTTTCTGATCCTTCCGGATTACAGGTGTGAGCCTTGCACCCAGTCCTGTTGGGTGCTGTTTCTGCCCTGCCCTCCCTGCCTGGGCTGGAACTCAATAAATGCCGGCTATTGTTATTGTTATTTAGGGCTCCAGGGGACAAAGCCGGGGTTGTTTGGAGAAGGGGGTGCTGTCTGACGCGGAGGGTTGGGAAGCAGTAGGAGTTAGACCCCTTACCCCCAGCCCTGCAGCCTACTGACGGAGAAGCGGGGTGGGGGCAGAGCAGCCTCCCCTTCTCTTTTGGGGCCAGGCAGGTCCTGGATGTCTCCCCTCTCCTGGGCTCCACCCTACCCCCTTTCTTTCAATTTCTGATTTCTAATCTAATTTTTTAAAGTTAAACTTTTGGCCAGGCTCGGTGGCGCAGGCCCATAACCTCAGCACTTTGAGAGGCCAAGGTGAGAGGATCCCTTGAGGCCAGAAGTTTGAGACCAGCCTGGGCAACACAGGGAGACCCCTGTCTCTACAAATAATTTGAAAAATTAGCTGGGTGTGGTGGTGTGCCCCTGTGGTCTCAGCTACTTGGAAAGCTGAGGCTGGAGGATCACCTGAGCCTGGGAGGATGAGGCTGCAGTGAGCCAAGATGGTGCCACTGCACTCCAGCCTGGGTGACAGAGGGAGACCCTGTGTCTCTAAAAAGAATAATAATGGCTGGGCGCAGTGGCTCACGCCTATAATCCCAGCACTTCGGGAGGCTGAGGCAAGCAGATCACCTGAGGTCAGGAGTTCGAGACCAGCCTGGCCAACATAGTGAGACCCAGTCTCTACTAACAATACAAAAATTAGCTGGACGTGATTGAGACCATGGTGAAACCCCATCTCTACTAAAAATACAAAACACTAGCTGGGAGCAGTGGCAGGCGCCTGTAGTCCCAGCTACTCGGGAGACTGAGGCAGGAGAATGGCGTGAACCTGGAAGGTGGAGCTTGCAGTGAGCCGAGATCACGCCACTGCACTCCAGCCTGGGCGACAGAGCGAGACTCTGTCTCAAAAAAAAAAAAAAAAAAATTAGCTGGACGTGGTGGTGGGTGCCTGTAGTCCCAGCTACTCAGGAGGCTGAGGCAGGAGAATCGCTTGAACCCAGGAGGTGGAGGTTGCAGTGAGCCGAGATTGTGCCACTGCACTCCAGCCTGGGTGCAATAAGACAGAGGCCTGTCTCGAAAATAATAATAATAATAATAAAGTTAAACTTTTACTTTTAAGATAAGTATAGATTCATCTGCAGTTGTAAGAAGTAACACAGAGGTCCCGTTACCCTCTATCCAGCATCCCCAGTGGTAGCATCTTGCAGGACTGCAGTGCAGAATCACGCCAGGACCTTGACGTCGATACAGACGCAAGGCAGTGCCACCCCCGTGGGACCCTGACATGTTCTTTACGGCCACGCTGCTCCCTCCCACCCCTCCCTAGCCCTGCAACCACTCATCTCTCCGGCTCTGTCTGGTCATTTCAAGAATGTCCTATCAGTGCAGGCTTTCAGTATGCAGCCTTGGGACTGGCTTCTTGCGCTCAGCATAGTCCCCTCTGTGCAGGGTCAACAGTCACTCCTGTTCACTGCTGGGCACCAGGGGCCAGTTTGTGCTCAGTCTTGCTCAACCCTGTTTGTGGCCACCAGGGCATGGGCAGTGAACACTTTGGCTCTGTTGTCCCTGGTGGGGACAAGCTCTCTTCCCTGGGCCCTGAGGATGGTGAAGCCTGGGGGTAGTGGGGCCAGTCTTGGGGGAGAGAATGCACGCTGACCACTGAGGCCCTCAGAGCTGTGGCCCTCCAGACACATAAACCTGGATGGGGGGTGGCCTGATGTGGCAGAGCTCCTGCCACCAGCCTCCATCTGAACACCAGGAAGGGCCCTGCACCCCATCCCCCTGGTCTGTGTCCTCACTGCCATTGTAAGCTCAGTGCTCTTACAGATGGGGAAACTGAGGCACAGGGAGGTTCAGCACTGTATGCCCAAGGTCATGTGGACAGTGAGTCTGAGAGCAAGATTCCAGCCCTGGTCATTTTTATTTTTTTGAGATGGAGTCTTGCTCAGCCGCCCAGGCTGGAGTACGGTGGCGCGACGATCTCAGCTCACTGCAACCACTGTCTCCCAGATTCAAGTGATTCTCCCGTCTCAGCCTCCCGAGTAGCTGGGATTACAGGTGCCTGCCATCATGCCTGACTAACTTTTGTATTTTAGTGGAGACGGGGTTTCACCATGTTGCCCAGGCTGGTCTTGAACTCCTGACCTCAGGTGATGCACCCGCCTTGGCCTCCCAAAGTGCTGGGATTACTGGTGTCAGCCGCCGTGCCTAGCCTTTTCTTTTTTTAAAAAAATAGAGATGGGGGTCTCACTATGTTGCCCAGGCTGGTCTTGAACCCTTGGGCTTAAGCGATCCTCCTGCTTGGCCTCCCCAGATGCTGTTATTACAGGAGTGAGCCACCTCACCCGGCCAAGCCCCAGACTCCTGACCCCGTCCAGATTGATCCTGTACCCAGGCCCCTTTCCTCACTCCCCTCTGTGCCACCCACCCGGTTAGGGCTGAGGGAGGAGGTGAGGTCATGGGGGAGGGCACAGCAGGCAGGGAAGGGGCTGCTGACACGGACACCTGGCAGGGGCCCTACGCTGGGCTGTGTTGCACCTGGTGGGTGAGGTGAGGAAGGGGTGGACGGGCGGGCACAACTTGGAGGGCAGCGGGACAGGGCAGCTGGGCATGCGGGGCCGGGGATTCTGAGGACCACCAGGGAGGAGCTGGATAAAGCCGGCCTCGGCTGCCTGCCGACCACACTCACCCTGGCATGTGTGCGGTGCAAGGGCAGCAGGTGCAAGGAGGGGGAAGGTGGGGCAGACGTGGGGAGCTGATCTGTGGGCAGGTGGGGCGGTGGGGGTGAGACACGCCGGGGCAGAGGCCCAGTGGGGCCCTAACCCTGATGGCCAGGCCTGCCTCTGGTTCCAGCTGGGCATGGAATGTGCTGAGTCCTGTGCCACGATCCCATGGCTCTAAGGGGCAGGGAGTGTCTGGGAGGAATCTGCATTCAGTGCCCTGAACACCTGACCCTGGTGTGGTGGGCACAGGAGCTTTCCATGGCCTGAGGAGGCCTCCCTGGGGCTCTGCGGCCTTGGCGTTCTAGGAGGGAAGAGTCACGTCCTAGGGAGGATTTAGGAGAGCTGGTAGCCACACCTGTAGTCCCAGCACTTTGGGAGGCAGGAGGATCGCTTGAGGCCAAGAGTTCAAAACCGGCCTGGGCAACATAGTGAGAGCCCATCTCTACAAATAATAAAAAATTTATCTGGGCATGGTGGCGCACACCTGTAGTCGGGCAGGAGGACGGCTTGAGCCCAGGAGATCGAGGCTGCCACTGCACTCCAGGCTGGGCGACAGAGTGAGGCCCTGTTTCCAAAAAAAAAGTAAAGAAAAGAAATGGTGGGCAAAAGCCTCACCTGCACGTGAGGAGACGTGGGTGTGGGGAGGAGACGGCGGCGGTGGGGGGAGTGGAGGGGAGGAGACGGCGGGGGTGGGGTGGGGGGAGGAGACGGCGGCGGGGGCGGGAGGAGACGGCGGTGGGTGGGGGGAGGAGAGGGCGGCGGGGCGGGAGGAGAGGGCGGTGGGAGCGGGAGGAGAGGGCGGCGGGGGGAAGCGCGGGAGGAGAAGGCGCTGGGGCCCCTCGAAGGCCACCCCCAATGTAGTATCTACAATTCTCCACATTTCTCAACACCCCCCACCACCCCCAGCAGGACACCTCTCTGGTGCAGAGCCTGCCCTGAGCCTGGCGATGTCCAGTCTCCCAGGGCCCCTGCTGGCTCCAGGCTATCAGCCCGGACACAGCTTGGCTGCTGGGGTGCCCTGAGAACCAGGCCACGGGTGTCACTGCCACCCCACAATGCACACACCAGTCCCCAGACGTGAGGTTTCTGAGAAGCCCATCTGTGACTCCAGGGCAGGCAGGTGCGAGAGGCGCTTGTCATTGGCTGGACACTGGTCACGCCTATTGGAGGGATGCATTCAGCCACACGCATGAAGTGGGGGCATGGATGCGTGTGAGATGTGGGAAAGGGGCGTGAGGCTCCCTGAAGGCCACCCAGGTGCAGAAGGGGCTGCTGGGGGAGGCCGGCAGGAGGAGCGAGAGACTGCAGATGGCCTCACCCCACCCCTGTGCCTCAGGACCCAGAGGGGAGGCGGGAGGAGTGAGAGACTGCAGATGGCCCCCACCCCACCCCACTCGGGACCCGGAGGGGATGTGGGAGGAGAGAGAGACTGCAGATGGCCTCACCCCACCCCCGTGCCTCAGGACCCAGAGGGGAGGCGGGAGGAGTGAGAGACTGCAGATGGCCCCCACCCCACCCCACTCGGGACCCGGAGGGGATGTGGGAGGAGAGAGAGACTGCAGATGGCCACCACCCCATCCTCCTGCCTCAGGACCCTGTACCGTGCTGCTGGGTTTTGCTGGGATTTGCTCCCCCAGTACTGCCCCGATCTGGGGACCTACCTGAGCGGGCAGAGTTTGCTTCAGCATGTGGGGGCTTGGCGCTGTCCAGGGAGAGGGTGGGAGGTCCCCAGCCAGGGACTCACCCGCCGCCCCTTCTCCGTGTGCTCATCCCCCTGAACTGGGGCCAGGCGTCCGCAGCCTCCACTTCCCCACAGTGGCCTTTGGGTATGGCCTGGGCATTGACTGACTCAGAAGCTGGTCATCGGGCAGCGTGGGGCATCTGGGTGCCTGGCCTGCGGCCGAGCTCCCTGCAATCAGCATCTTGTTTTACTGCATGAAAGCCGGGGTGCTGAGAGCCCCCTCACTCGCCTGTCCTCAGCCTTTGCTGCAGAGGCTGGAGGCTTAGCACCTGGAGCAGGGTAAATGATGTTAAAATATCTGGCCAACATTTAAATAAGCAGGCAATTTTTCACCTGAGTGCAGCTCAGGCTTGGCAACCACTGCAGGTGCTGAACAGCAGCGCTTCTCCGTGGACCCCCCACTTCTCCGTGGGCACGGGCGGCTGTTGGACTGTGGTGCCCTTGGGCATGGGCCGGGCCTGACTGGGCAGAGCCATTCCGCCTGCCTGGGCCTTGCAGAGGGCGGGAGAGAGGCTGGCCCTGCCCACCCCGCCCTCCTCGGGCCCCTCCTGGAGCCCGCCCCGGCCCCAGCCCAAGCTGCCCTCTGCCGTCGGGTTGGGGAGGGGACGGTGCACTCCAGACGCCAAGGAGGTGGAGGACAGGAGGTGCTGTCGGTGTGCCCGAGGCAGGGGATCCGCCCTGCGCCCCACCCAGCCCGAACGCCAGCCCGGATGCCGGTGGGAACCGTGTACCTCCTGGATCCAGGGGACCTCTGAGTGACCGCAGGGCTGGGGTCCCCTGTCACCCCACGGCCAGGGCAGGGAGCGCTGGACACCGGGTCCCACCGGCCCTGCCAGTTCCTCTTCCGGGCTCGCGGGCTCCCATGGCCCTCGGGCCCAGCGCGGTGACCCCGGGGGATGGAGCCGTTCCTCAGGAGGCGGCTGGCCTTCCTGTCCTTCTTCTGGGACAAGATCTGGCCGGCGGGCGGCGAGCCGGACCATGGCACCCCTGGGTCCCTGGACCCCAACACTGACCCAGTGCCCACGCTCCCCGCCGAGCCTTGCAGCCCCTTCCCTCAGCTCTTCCTTGCGCTCTATGACTTCACGGCGCGGTGTGGCGGGGAGCTGAGTGTCCGCCGCGGGGACAGGCTCTGTGCCCTCGAAGAGGGGGGCGGCTACATCTTCGCACGCAGGCTTTCGGGCCAGCCCAGCGCCGGGCTCGTGCCCATCACCCACGTGGCCAAGGCTTCTCCTGAGACGCTCTCAGACCAACCGTGAGTACCTCGGCCTCGGAGTCAGAGCCTGCCTCGCCCCCAGCTGGGGAGTCCAGAACAACGGCAGGATTTTGAGTTGGAAATCGCATGTCCGTGGCTATCTGTTCATTCATTCGTTCATCCACGCATTCATTCAGGGACAGCTGATGGGCCCCGGGCCGGCAGGTGTGGTAGGAAAACAGCAGTGTCCGCTGTGGGCTGCCGAGAGGGAGAGGAGGCTCCGGCAGGCGTGGTCAGGTCCTGGGGCGGGGGGGACATCAGCTGCACCAGCTGGGCACCCAGCAGGCGGTTCCTCCAGGACCCTGCCTGGCTGGCCAGGCCCTCCCGCCCTCACACAGGGAGTCCAGTGTTCATGGAGCAGTCACTGCTTGGAGGGCAGGGGCTGGGGGCTGGGAGGCACCAGATGACAGGAGCTCCAGGAGCTCTGGGTGACGGCAGGTGAGCAGGGGCTGGGGGCTGGGGGCTGAGACAGGGGCCCATGCTCCAGGAACTCTGGGTGAGGGCAGGTGAGCAGGGGCTGGGGGCTGAGACAGGGGCCCATGCTCCAGGAACTCTGGGTGAAGGCAGATGAGCAGGGGCTGGGGGCTGAGACGGGCCCACGCTCCAGGAGCTCTGGGTGAAGGCAGGTGAGCAGCGGCTGGGACTAGGGGCTGAGACAGGGGCCCACGCTCCAGGAGCTCTGGGTGAAGGCAGGTGAGCAGGGGCTGGGACTAGGGGCTGAGACAGGGGCCCACGCTCCAGGAGCTCTGGGTGAAGGCAGGTGAGCATGGCTGGGACTGGGGGCTGAGACAGGGGCCCACGCTCCAGGAGCTCTGGGTGAGGGCAGGTGAGCAGGGGTTGCAGAGGCGCCTAGTCCAGATGCCCAGTGCGGCTGCTCTGAGCGGCTGCCTTGGTCTGGCATCCAGCTGGGCAAGGCCTGAGCCCTGGAGACCTTCGGGGTCAGCCTTGCTCAGGGCCACTTCCAGCCTCCTGGGGGCCCTTTGGCACTCACACATCGTCCTGGGGGTTGCATGGGGCGGGTGAAGCCGGAGTCACAGGAAGGTGCCTTCTGAGGGGCCCCAGGCCCTCACCCCACACCTGCCCCGCTTGTCCTGAGCAGTGGTTGGGGGGCAAGCAGCCTTTGTGATGGGAAGGGGCTCACAGTCACCCCAGGTGTGGAGGACAGACCCCTTCAGCAGTTCCTGGAGGGCAGGGCTGGTGGTGGAGCAGGGCGGTCCATAGGCAAAGCTAATGACTATTTGCCTAGGCTGGAGATTCAAAGACTAACCACACTCAGGTGTCATTAGCTCCAGACGCCTGGCCCCACGCCCCAGGGAGAGACCTCAGACACATCCCCTGCATCTCAGGATCCCACAGGGGCTCACCTCTGACCCCCAAGCCCTGATGTGGGCTTCAGAGGAGGCTGGCGATGTTTTGGGGAAACACCTGTGTCTCATCCCCACACCCCGCGGTGCTGGGAGGGACCTGAGTCCCTTTACACGTGAGAGGGTTGCGTCTCCCTGCCAGCAGACCCCAGAAGGCAGGGGCCCTGGCTGCAGGAGGAGCTCCATGGACAGAGCGTCCATGGAGTCAGTGCCTCAGGCCGCCGCCTCTCTGTCCCTGGTCCCACACCTCTTCCTGTCTCCATCTTCATTCCCTTCAACTTCAGCCCAGCCCCACGGCCCTGGCCATGTCGGTTTCTATTCCTGCTGCCCCCATTGCCCCCCAGGTCCCCGGGGCAGGGGTGCCAGACTGTGTCCTCCGTCTTGCCCAGTCCCAGTCTGCCCAGGATGGCATGGCCGTGCCCCAGCCCCGAATCTTGTGTTGACTCTGAGGCCCACCTCGGGTCCTCTCCTAGTCCCGCTTCCCAGGTGGTTTCAGCCCCACCCTGACACCGGCTCACTCTGCTTCCTCCTCCTGGTGCTTACGGGGTGTGCCCTGGGGCGGGGGAGTGGCAGGCATCCCTCTCCGGGTCCCAGGAAGCTCCAGGAAGTGGGAGGCTCCAGGGTGGGAAGCTGAGTCAGGAGTGGAGTCCCCGCCTTGGACTTCAGCAGCAGAGTTATGCAGACGGGGTGGGGCTGGGAGCATTTCTGTCTTCCTTCCAAGGATGCCTCTGGCTCCCAGGAATGAGTAGATGTGACCTGGTGGGTGGCCCACCTGGACAGGGGAGCCCCAGCCGGCCCCTCTCCCGACACCCGGTGTGGGCTCCTCGTGTGTGGGCATCTGAGGAGTGGGCACCTGGGAGCTCCCTGCCACCCTGCCACCGTGTTCAGAGAGGTCTCACCTGCACCTGGCTTTTCCGAGGGGGTGTCTGTGTGAACAGACGCCAGTGGGCTTAGGGCGGTCCTGTACTGGGCACAACTCTCCAGCATGGGATGCAGGATGCTTTGAACGTTCGCACAGCAACCCCCCTGCAGCCGCCCACTGGCTGCCCCTCCTGACCTCCTGCACAGCCTGGCTTAGGCTGCCTCCTCAGGACACAGCTTGCATGGGCCCCCTCCACTAACCAACTGCCTGAGGCAGGTGGGCCGTGCCCAGCCAGGTGACGCCCATGGCCCTGTACGGCCACGACAGCCCAGCAGTGCTTCCGGGCAGCTCACCAGGCCGTCAGCTCCATGTCTGCGCAGGGGCTCAGCGAAGCCGAGTTTGGAGGCCTATGGCCCATGGCCAGGGCTGACTGTTAACCTGTGGCTGGGGCTGGCGGTCACTATGAACAGGGAACTGGAGGTCACGCCCAGCAGGGCTAACGGAGAGCCCACGGCCAAGGTGAGGATGCTCAGGGCTGAGCAGGAGGATGAGGCCGGCACTGGGGGCTGAGGCAGTGCAGACCTTGAGCTGGGACTCAAGGTCCACGGGGTGGACCTTCTCCCTGAGGCGGTGGGACAGCCGGGCTCAGCCCTGCCGCCAGCACGGAGGAGAGCATGTGGGGCCACTGGCTGAGGGGCCTGCAAGGTGACTGCCGCACCTGCTGTTTGCAGCTGGTACTTTAGTGGGGTCAGTCGGACCCAGGCACAGCAGCTGCTCCTCTCCCCACCCAACGAACCAGGGGCCTTCCTCATCCGGCCCAGCGAGAGCAGCCTCGGGGGCTACTCACTGTCAGGTACCTGGGGCGGCCCCTCCTGCCTCTGTCCCCCACCAGGTCAGTGGCCCTTGACCTTGGGGTGGTTGGTCTCTAGGCAGTGCTGGCTCCTGATTCACACCCGGCGCCGCTGAGGGCCCAACAGCAGATATGCTGGTCACCTCCTGCACTTGCTAACTCACCCATTTATTCATTCATTCAGTCACTCACCCACTCATTCATTCAGTCACTCATTCACTTGTTCATTCATTCCTCACTCACTAATTCACTCATTCATTCATCCATTCATCTACTCATTCACTCGTTCATTCCTCACTAATTCACTCATTCATTCATCCATTCATCCACTCATTCACTCTTCATTCGTCACTCACTGATTCACTCATTCATTCATCCATTCATCCACTCATTCACTCTTTCATTCGTCACTCACTAATTCACTCATTCATTCATCCATTCATCCACTCATTCACTCTTTCATTCGTCACTCACTAATTCACTCATTCATTCATCCATTCATCCACTCATTCACTCTTTCATTCGTCACTCACTGATTCACTCATTCATTCATCCATTCATCTACTCATTCACTCGTTCATTCCTCACTAATTCACTCATTCATTCATCCATTCATCCACTCATTCACTCTTTCATTCGTCACTCACTGATTCACTCATTCATTCATCCATTCATCCACTCATTCACTCTTCATTCGTCACTCACTGATTCACTCATTCATTCATCCATTCATCCACTCATTCACTCTTCATTCGTCACTCACCGATTCACTCATTCATTCATCCATTCATCCACTCATTCACTCTTCATTCGTCACTCACTGATTCACTCATTCATTCATCCATTCATCCACTCATTCACTCTTTCATTCGTCACTCACTGATTCACTCATTCATTCATCCATTCATCCACTCATTCACTCTTCATTCGTCACTCACTGATTCACTCATTCATTCATCCATTCATCCACTCATTCACTCTTTCATTCGTCACTCACTGATTCACTCATTCATTCATCCATTCATCCACTCATTCACTCTTTCATTCGTCACTCACTGATTCACTCATTCATTCATCCATTCATCCACTCATTCACTCTTCATTCGTCACTCACTGATTCACTCATTCATTCATCCATTCATCCACTCATTCACTCTTTCATTCGTCACTCACTGATTCACTCATTCATTCATCCATTCATCCACTCATTCACTCTTCATTCGTCACTCACTGATTCACTCATTCATTCATCCATTCATCCACTCATTCACTCTTTCATTCGTCACTCACTGATTCACTCATTCATTCATCCATTCATCCACTCATTCACTCTTCATTCGTCACTCACTGATTCACTCATTCATTCATCCATTCATCCACTCATTCACTCTTTCATTCGTCACTCACTGATTCACTCATTCATTCATCCATTCATCCACTCATTCACTCTTCATTCGTCACTCACTGATTCACTCATTCATTCATCCATTCATCCACTCATTCACTCTTCATTCGTCACTAATTCACTCATTCATTCATCCATTCATCCACTCATTCACTCTTCATTCGTCACTCACTGACTCACTCATTCATTTACTGATTTGTTCACCAGCTTATTCTTTCACTCATTTGCTTATTCGTTCATTCATTCATTCACTTTTCCTTCTTTCCTTCCTTATTCCTTCATTCATTCACTGACTCATGGACTCATTCATTCTACAAGTATTTATTAAGTGCCTACTCTGTGCACACCGTCAGCCGAAAAGCTCCAACCTGGGCCGCTCTCGCTGCCCCGCCCCAGCCTGTGGCTGCCCACACTCCCTCCTCCACACAGCTCTGACCATCTCAGGGTCCCCAGCTAGGTCTGAGCCAGACCCCTTAGTGGGTTGTGGCCAGCATCCTCTGGGGTGGGAGGGTCGGGGCAGCTGGCAGCCAAGGCAGGGGTCTCCATCTCTGAACCCTTCCTAGTCCGGGCCCAGGCCAAGGTCTGCCACTACCGGGTCTCCATGGCAGCTGATGGCAGCCTCTACCTGCAGAAGGGACGGCTCTTTCCCGGCCTGGAGGAGCTACTCACCTACTACAAGGCCAACTGGAAGCTGATCCAGAACCCCCTGCTGCAGCCCTGCATGCCCCAGGTGGGCCTGTGCCTGCCAAGCTGCCCCATGCTGGGCCCGAGGCATGGCCCTGTTCTAGGTGCTCCTCCCCACCCCGTCACAAAACCCCTGGGGCTGTCAGAGGCGCAGCTCCAGGGCCCTGCCCAGGCCTGGGAGCATCAGAGCATCCCAGCGGCTCCGGCACATGCTGCTCTCCGCGGGTGTCTCTGAGGGTTGTTGGGATTCCTGGGGTCCTGGGGGGCTGGGAGTGGGGAAAGGAGACCTGTAGCAGTGCCCAGCTCTGCAGGGGAGCAGCCAGGAGGGTGGGGCCAGTTTGGGGAAGGCACTCAAGGCTGCCCCAGGCCCCAAGGGTGGAAGGTGTGGGAGGAGAGGCAGATCACAAGATGCTGCACCTGGGCTGGAGACACTGGATCCCGGGGACTGTCCCCGATGTCAGCCACCCTGCCGAGGGCCAGGGCAGCAGTCTGGTTTCTCTGGCCTCATAATGACAGCGCGGCCAGGGGCAGTAATGAGCATGTGTAGATGGATATCCGGCTGGGGCAAAGGTGCCACTTAGGCCCCCAGAGCAATGACCTCCCACGGGGCTGGGCTGGGCCTCCAAGCCTGGCACCCACTCCCCTTTGTCCCGGCCAGGGTGGGGTGAGTGTGTGCTGGGGACGGGGGTGCCCGCCAGAGCCCTGGTGTGGGGGGCTGTGCCTGGGACAGAGCACAGGGGCCCACGCTGACCAGCCTCCCTGCCCACCCTCCCTGCAGAAGGCCCCGCGGCAGGACGTGTGGGAGCGGCCACACTCCGAATTCGCCCTTGGGAGGAAGCTGGGTGAAGGCTACTTTGGGGAGGTGTGGGAAGGCCTGTGGCTGGGCTCCCTGCCCGTGGCGATCAAGGTCATCAAGTCAGGTGAGGCCCCGAGATCCCGTGCCACGGCCGGGCCCCGCACCTGCTGTCCAACCCTCAAGCCCCAGGGCAGTGATGTTCGTGGCGTGGGCCGGTCCTGGCGCCACACCCTCTCTCGCAGCCAACATGAAGCTCACTGACCTCGCCAAGGAGATCCAGACGCTGAAGGGCCTGCGGCACGAGCGGCTCATCCGGCTGCACGCAGTGTGCTCGGGCGGGGAGCCTGTATACATCGTCACGGAACTCATGCGCAAGGGGAACCTGCAGGCCTTCCTGGGCAGTGAGTCCCCTCCCTGCTGCCACGTGGCCCTGACGCGCCTGCGACCGCCCCTTCCCTCCTGGCGCAGAGCTGAACCTGCGGGTTTCTGAGGTGAACCGGGCCTCTCTACCGGGAGCAGGTGGCCCCGGCTGCAGATTCCATCCCTGTCTGGTCTCCAGCCAACAGGGGGCTGGCGTCAGGTCTGGGCCAGGCCAGAGCCTTGTGGCTCCGGGGCTGGAGCTGGAGTTCGGGGGCGGTGGGGGGCGCGGTCCCATCTGGGTCACCAGACTTGGTCTAATGTGACATAGACCGAGCCCAGCCTCTGGCTCTTCTCTGCCCTGGTCTTTGTTGGGGGCCTGGGCCGGCTGCCAGGTCACTGTGGTGAGTACAGGACCCTCGCCCTGTCTCACTTGGGGCTTCCCGTGGCCTTAGCCGGCCATGCCATCCTCGCCACGTCTTAGAGATGAGGAGGCTGAGGCATGGGGGAAGGTGACGTGGGTGGACGCCGGCCTCACCGGCCGTTGGCCCCGCGCCCTGAAAGGCCCCACGCTGTCTCCTGCAGGCCCCGAGGGCCGGGCCCTGCGTCTGCCGCCACTCCTGGGCTTTGCCTGCCAGGTGGCTGAGGGCATGAGCTACCTGGAGGAGCAGCGCGTTGTGCATCGGGACTTGGCCGCCAGGAACGTGCTTGTGGACGACGGCCTGGCCTGCAAGGTGGCTGACTTCGGCCTGGCCCGGCTGCTCAAGGTCAGCGGAGGCTCTGGGCCCCTGACCCAGAGGGGGTGGGTGAGGGGACCCCGGTCCACCTGCCCTACCAGGGGCCTTCCCTCGCCCCCAGGACGACATCTACTCCCCGAGCAGCAGCTCCAAGATCCCGGTCAAGTGGACAGCGCCTGAGGCGGCCAATTATCGTGTCTTCTCCCAGAAGTCAGACGTCTGGTCCTTCGGCGTCCTGCTGTACGAGGTTTTCACCTATGGCCAGTGTCCCTACGAAGGTGGGTCCCCAGGCAGCCAGAGGGAGGATGCAGGCTCTGCCCAGGAGTCACTGGCCCCGGGCCTGGACGCTGTCGGCAGGGGGTTGGAGGGTCTGGCCAAGGGCAGGCAGATGACATGGGGGGCTACAGGAGGCCTCCTCCATAGGGACCCCCAGGCAGAATCGAGGCAGCTCTTGCCCCGTGCCTCCCAGGGATGACCAACCACGAGACGCTGCAGCAGATCATGCGAGGGTACCGGCTGCCGCGCCCGGCTGCCTGCCCGGCGGAGGTCTACGTGCTCATGCTGGAGTGCTGGAGGAGCAGCCCCGAGGAACGGCCCTCCTTCGCCACGCTGCGGGAGAAGCTGCACGCCATCCACAGATGCCACCCCCGAGTCCTCACGTGACCCAACGCTCTGCGCTCCAGCCAGGCCAGCCCCTCGTCCCTGCAGAGCGCCAACTCGAAGGGATGCCGGTCTGCCGGACCGAGGAGCCTCTGGCTGTGGGCCTCAGGCCCTGGCGTGCACACGTGTTCGTGCACCAGGCAGACGTGCAGACAGAGGGCTGGGGCTGACGTTCCCCGTGCAGTGTGACTCGTGCAGACGGAGGGCTGGGGCTGACGTCCCCCGTGCAGTGTGACTCGTGCAGACGGAGGGCTGGGGCTGACGTCCCCCGTGCAGTGTGACTCGTGCAGACGGAGGGCTGGGGCTGACGTCCCCCGTGCAGTGTGACTCGTGCAGACGGAGGGCTGGGGCTGACGTCCCCCGTGCAGTGTGACTCGTGCAGACGGAGGGCTGGGGCTGACGTTCCCCGTGCAGTGTGACTCGTGTCTCTGGCATCTCAAGAGAGACAACAGCACAGGAGGGTGGGTAGAAGCCTCGGAGGCTCTGGGCGGGGAACCCTGAGCCCTGTGTGTCTCCTGCCTGGGTCCCTTGGACTCCCTCCCAGGGTGAAGAGCCAAAGGCCCAGTTCTCTCCCTAGTCCCAGCTTGGGTTTTTGGAAGTGACCAGTGCTGGCTCCCAGGCAGACTGTGGTGTTGACCCCACTGGGTGTGTGGTATGTAGGCACGGGGTGGCACCGTCACCTGCCCCTCACAGACACGCTGGCGGCCTGTGCACAAACCCACTCACGCACACAGCACTCAGTAAGCCGAGACTGACCCACTCAGACACGCACACAGGCGCACATCACACACAGGCTCAGCCCCCCAAACCCAGACCCAGGAGCTGGAGCGTAGGGGTCCACGTGGCTAGAAAATGCAGGTTGGAGCGGCCCCCATGCCGCCTAGACCCCCAGCCCAGGACATCATGGTGCCCAGACAGCGTGAGCCCCAAGGGCATTGGCAGGAGCTGCCGATTCCATCTCCCTGGGCGGGTTCCAGGTGGCACAGGAAGGGTGGGCCGGGAGGCTTGGTGACCTGGGAGCTGCCCTTGGAGGCTATTTCCAGGGGCCTCAGGGTGGGCCGTGGGGGATTTGGAGTCTTCTGCCTGTGCAGGGTCAGGCAGGGTCGGTTGGGGGCTCGGAGGTAGATGCCATGGTATGCTGGGCAGCAAGTGGCTCAGAAAGCCTCTGGGTGTGAGTCCTCGGGGGTCACCAAGGCAGGAGGGGGCAGGGATGTGCAGGGTCGGCCCTCGTCTCCCCACGTCTGGCTCAGGGAAGCTTCTGCTCAGGTCTTCGTGAAACACGTCAAGAAGCAAGGGGGCCGGCGGGGTCTGTTTGTGGCCCCCGGAGACCCTGCCCCCCACCCTCCTGGGAGCCCAGGTTGGCAGCTGTGCCCAGAAGGCTTTCGGGGATGGAAAGTTTGGAGACAAGTTCAGGCCTGACTGAGTCCTTGTCCCCTAGAGTTGGGGTCAGCTCTGTACCTGCTGAGCCGAAGTGCTGATGGCCGCCGTCCACAGGCCCCGGCCAAAGGCTGGCTCAGGAGGAAGCTAAGAGATGAGACTCCCGTGTGCAGAGACAGGTGGCCCCGGGGAGGGAAGAGGCCACTCGGAGGCTCCGAGAACGGAGGCAGCGCAGGGGCTTCCTGGGGCCTGTGCATAGAAGGAGCAAGGCCAAGCGGAGGGAAGCAGCAGGAACCAGGACCCCTGCAGATGGTGGAGGCAAGAGGCTTTATCTGAGCCTTTGGGACCCTGGCCACCTGCCCAGCTCCATCTGCATGGGAGAACCTAGGGGAGGGGCTGGCTCTGGTACCTGGGCCCACTGAGGCCTTGAGCTGAGCTTCCGGTTCTGGCAGGTCCCCAGCACAGCAGCCTGGGGGCTCCTCTGGCACAGACGGCCTCGCCCTCTGTGCTTTCTGCAGCCGCCACTGGGGTTAAGGGAACCAGGTGTGTCTGTGGCACCTGTGCCCTCCTAGGCATCTCGCCAGCCACCAGCTGAACAGGTTTGGTGCTCCTGGGTATCTGGGAGGGGCCGGGGACGTTCCTGCCTCCTGGTGTGGCTTAGACTGAACGTCCTGCACGTCCGAACTCAGGGATACTCGAGGCTTCCTGGACATAGACTCACGGGCCCAGAGTCCCAGGCTCGAGTACACCGGGGCGGTGTCAGAGCTGGTGGGCTCTGAGGGACGCTGCCCGGCCAGATGCCCCGGCGCCCTCCTTCCGCATTCCCCACCCCCCACCCCTCCCCCTGCATCCTCCCCGACCGACCCCAGACAGAGCTGGGAGGGCCAGAGGGACACTGCCCAGGCCGGCACCCCGCTGCCCCTCCCCACCTTGGTCAGTGCTGAGCTGGGCTGCCCAGAAATCTATGAACCTGTTAAATAACCCAGATTATTGTTCTTAATCTCAAAACAATGAGTGGAAGGTGCCATTATTTCTCTTTGCAATAAAAATAAAAGTTCAAATACGCAGTTTAGGGACTTTCCCTACCACTCCTTGCAGACTTTGAGTTTCCCTTCCCACCCCTTCCTGCCCCCTTGTGGCTGCCAGTCCAGGTCCCTGGGTTGGAGCTCCCGGGTGGACACAGTAGAGTCAGTGGGAGGGTGGGGCGGGGAGGGGCCTTCAGGGAGGGGGTGTCCCGAGTCTCAGGGGCTGGGGGGCAGGTGGCCGTCGGGTGCAGGTGGGGGTCACGGCAGGGCTCACTCAGGCATGAGTCGGGAGAAGGGAGGCCAGCTGGAAGGGGGCAGGGGTCCTGCGGGCTGGGCAGGAGGAGGCAGAGGCTGCAGGCAGGAGGGGCTGCCTGGGAGGGACCTGTGGCCTTGGGCCCCAGCGCCGTGGGCGCTTCCAGGCCGCACTCACGGTCCTTGCCTGCCCCCTGGCGTCCGTGTGGAGGAAGGCAGTGCCCGTTTCTTCAACCGCGGGTGCCCCTGGCTCTGCCTCCCCGGGGATCCCCCAAAACCCTCGGGCCCTCCTCTTCCAGGAAGTCCTCCGGGCTGACCCACACAGCTGTCGCTGCCCTGATTCCACTCCCTCTTCCCTGCTTGGCCCTTACCCGAGGGCGGGCCTGCCCATGAGGCCGCTCTCAGGACGCCTGCCCACAGCAGCTCCTGACATTGGGCCCTGCGCTCAGGGGTGGAGTCTGGGGCTGGGTGAGGGCACCGACGGGTGGAGGGGAAGCTTCCGGAAGCGGGGAGAGAGGCGGCCCCCACCTGTGCCCCCGCAGCTCTGACGGTTGGGAAGGCAGCGCCTGCAGCCCTCACCTTCCTGCCCTCAGGCTGCGAGGCTTGTTCCCAGGGGGCCGTTGGCTTCCCTGAGTGCCTGAGTGTCCATAAGTTGGACCCCCGAGAAGCCCCAACCGGGGGTCCTCCTCCCCCTCTCCTGCGCTCAGGCCGGCCCTGGCGGTGCTTCCCCAGTGGGTTCCCATAGTTCGGGCGCTAAGTGCTCGGATGGGCCCCAGTGGGCCTGAGAACTTGTGGGGCCGGCTGGGCCCTCAGGAGGAGCCGGGGTGCTCTCGAGCGCCTGTGGGTGCTGGGTGTGGCTGCTTCCCGGCCTGTCATGAGGAAGTGGGACGGCCCGCCTGCCACGCCCAGCTCTGGGTGCTCCAGCTGGGCTATAGCCTGGTCCTGCCGCTGCGCCCGCCTGCCATGGTGTCCCGGGACCAGGCTCACCTGGGCCCCAAGTATGTGGGCCTCTGGGACTTCAAGTCCCGGACGGACGAGGAGCTGAGCTTCCGCGCTGGGGACGTCTTCCATGTGGCCAGGAAGGAGGAGCAGTGGTGGTGGGCCACGCTGCTGGACGAGGCGGGTAGGGCCGTGGCCCAGGGCTATGTGCCCCACAACTACCTGGCCGAGAGGGAGACGGTGGAGTCGGAACCGTGCGTGTCCTAGGCTGCTGGGAGCTTTGGCACAGGCCACCCTCTAGGCACAGGGGAGGGACAGGGCTCTGGGCTGCTCAGGGAGGCCCAAGAAGGTGGGGACCCCGGTTCCATCTTCCTGTACCCCAAAGTCCAGGCTGGGCATCCCGCTTGGTCCTCCCTGCAGGCCCCATGCGCTGGCGCCCAGGAGTGCCCAGGACTGTCCCTGCGGGAGTTGGAGCATGGGGGTCAGAGGGCACGGCCCCTGCCTTGGGCTCATCCTTGTCACAGCTCGGGGGTGGACGCTGCATTGCCGGGACCCAGGGAGGACAGAGGGTCCAGGGTGGACTTCTGGGGCCCGGTGGCCAGTGACAAGGTCTGTCGAGCGTTCCAGGGCCTTTGGGGGAAACGAAGCTTGAAGCTTGCCCAGTTTCCAAAGTGCCGGAACCAGACACACGACCTAGTTAGGGGAGCGGGCCGGCTGCCGGGCAAACTTCCTGCCTGCTGTGCCCTGCGGGGAACCAGACAGCAGCTGGTGTGGCCTGGCCTTGGCTTCCACGACTGCCCGGAGCTCAGGCCGAGGAGGGTCACACTCCTGAGATCCCGCGTTTCTCATCATTGATTGGGCACCCACTGTGTGTGTGCGTGAGTCACAGGCTGTGTAGGGTTAGCTCCTGGGGGACCCAAGCAACAAGCAGGGGAGGCTGTAAAGAGGCCGTTGGGCAGGGGCCCGTGGTGGAGACCCCTCTATTATGTGCAGACCCACGACCTCGTTAGCAGGGTCACGTGCAGGCCCACGACCTCGTTAGTGAGCAGGGGTACAGGGGTGGGGTCTGGCCGGAGGCTGGTCAGCTCCCAGGTGCAAAGACCCTGAGGCCTGAGAACTCGCCCAGGTGAGGAGTGGGGAGGAGGCCAGGTGAGGAGGGGGAGGGAGGCCAGGTGGGGGGGGCGGGAGGCCAGGTGGGGGGGGCGGGAGGCCAGGTGAGGGGGGGAGCAGGAGGCTAGGTGGGGGGGGGCTGGAGGCCAGGTGAGGGGGGGGCGGGAGGCCAGGTGGGGGGGGCGGGAGACCAGGTGAGGGGGGGGCGGGAGGCCAGGAGAGGAGGGGTTGGGAGGCCAGGTGAGGCAGGGGAGCGGGAGGCTAGGTGGGGGGGGCGGGAGGCCAGGTGAGGGGGGGGCGGGAGGCCAGGTGAGGCAGGGGAGCGGGAGGCTAGGTGGGGGGGGGCGGGAGGCCAGGTGAGGGGGGGGCGGGAGGCCAGGTGAGGCAGGGGAGCGGGAGGCTAGGTGGGGGGGGGGGCGGGAGGCCAGGTGGGGGGGGCGGGAGGCCAGGTGGGGGGGGCGGGAGGCCAGGAGAGGAGGGGGCGGGAGGCCAGGTGAGGGGGGGAGCAGGAGGCTAGGTGGGGGGGGCGGGAGGCCAGGTGAGGGGGGGGCGGGAGGCCAGGTTTGGGGGGGGGCGGGAGGCCAGGAGAGGAGGGGGCGGGAGGCCAGGAGAGGAGGGGGCAGGAGGCCAGGTGATGGGGCGGAGCGGGAGGCCAGGTGGGGGGGGGCGGGAGGCCAGGTGAGGGGGGGGCGGGAGGCCAGGTGAGGGGGGGCAGCAGGAGGCCAGGTGAGGAGGGGGCGGGAGGCCAGGTGAGGGGGGGCGGGAGGCCAGGTGAGGGGGGGCGGGAGGCCAGGTGGTTGGAGGGGCAGGTGGGGCAGTGCTTCCAGGTGTGCGGAAGTGGAGGGGGTGGACCCCAGGGGCTGCACGCTGGGCCGTGGTCTTCTGTGTGGGGTCCGTGTTCCTGTGACCTGAGGGAGTCAGACACACAAAGGGCGCAGGTCACCTGGAGCTTCTGCAAGCTCCACCTGGAAGTCCACAGTCCAGGGCTGGCCCACACCCCGCAGCCGGGAGTTAGTGCGCGCGAGTGGCTGTGTGTGCGTGCGTGTGAGCGTGTGGGCAAGTGAGCACACATGCACGTTTGTGTTCAGGTGTGCGGGTGAACTGTGCGCATGTGTGGGGGTTTGCGACTGAGTGCGTGTGTGAGCGTGCGTCGCACATGGGTGTGTGCAGGCAGCTCTGGGCAGCCCTCCTGCTCAGGTGCCCTCCCCAGCTCCACCCTAGGCTCTGACCCCTAGACTCGGGCCACTCACGGCAGGGTGTGGTAGCGCCTGCCCCTCCCCCCGCCGGGTCCTCAGGGGCCTGTCCTGGCCTTTCGGGACATTCAGGGCGTCTGGGTCAGCGACAGCTCCTGAGAGCAGCTGTTGTCAGGGTTGGGAGCTTGAGGTGGCAGGCAAGGGCGGCTGGGGTTCCAGGCGGGCAGGCTGGGGCCAGCGTGGGGTCCACGTGGGGTGGGCCCAGGTCCGCGTGTTCTCAGACTTCTCCTCCCCTGCAGGTGGTTCTTTGGCTGCATCTCCCGCTCGGAAGCTGTGCGTCGGCTGCAGGCCGAGGGCAACGCCGCGGGCGCCTTCCTGATCAGGGTCAGCGAGAAGCCGAGTGCCGACTACGTCCTGTCGGGTGCGGCCCCGGCCTCTGAGCCTGTGCTTGCCTGCGGGGGCTCCTGGCTCTAAGCCCTCCCATCCACGTGGTGAACCCGGCTCGCTCTGGCTGTGAGACGGGGGACATGGGCTCCTCTCCAGGGAGCTCTCATCCCCTCCGCCCACCTGGCCCGCTCCTCCCTGGGGCCTGGGTCACTGGCTGCTCGGGTAGTCGTGGGGCAGGGCCCCTCCCTGGGAGGGCAGGGGCTTCTCCAGCCAGCCCTGCCCGAGGCACTCGTGGGAGGCACTCGTGGGAGGCCCTCAGCACCCACGGGAACCTCGCCCAGCATGAGACCTGAGCCTGGGGTGTGCGGGGCGCAGAGAAACCCCATCCCTGCCCCTGAGGATCTCAGCATGGCTGGGATTTTAGGCAGCTGCCATCCAGGCAGAGGCCACTGGCTGCCTGGCATGGGGGCAGGAGGGGCCAGAGAGCTTGGCCAGAGCGTGCAGGGCAGGAGGGAGCCGTTCTGAGGGAGGGGAGGCAGGGGTGGTACTGAGGAAGCACCAACAGCAACTGTGGGGACCCAGAAACTCTGTGCAGGTGTGGCCAGCAGGGCTGGGGACGCAGGGAGGCGTCGGAGTTGGGGTGGCCACACAGCTCACGCTCTCCCTCCCAGTGCGGGACACGCAGGCTGTGCGGCACTACAAGATCTGGCGGCGTGCCGGGGGCCGGCTGCACCTGAACGAGGCGGTGTCCTTCCTCAGCCTGCCCGAGCTTGTGAACTACCACAGGGCCCAGAGCCTGTCCCACGGCCTGCGGCTGGCCGCGCCCTGCCAGAAGGTAGCCGCTCCGCCCTGACTTGGTCGCGCGGGGTCAGGCTGGGGGGGTCACAGGCTGGCGTTTCCTACTGGGAGAGGTTGGCTGGGCAGCATGGGAGGGGTCCTGACTCACTGACCTGGGGCCCACTGGAGGGAAGCCCATGGTTCTGCAGAGCACAGGTGTTTGCCTGAGTTGGGGGTGGGGCCAGGAGACCATCCCCGGGCCTGGCCACTCTCGGAGAGGCCAGCGGCACTCTGCAGGGTCCTGGCTCCAGTCTGTCTGGGTGTTTCATGCTGGGCTGGGGGCAGCCCCCAGGAGAGTCCAGCCTTGTGTCAGACACTCAGAAACCCCCAACCCAGGCTGATCTTGGCCCTAAATCTGAGACTAAATCCAGGCTCCCTGTGCTGGCTTCAGACTGGCACTTCCTGAAGGATGAGCCCCTGCCCTGTGTCCCCGACTCTCCCTCCAGCACGAGCCTGAGCCCCTGCCCCATTGGGATGACTGGGAGAGGCCGAGGGAGGAGTTCACGCTCTGCAGGAAGCTGGGGTCCGGCTACTTTGGGGAGGTCTTCGAGGGGCTCTGGAAAGACCGGGTCCAGGTGGCCATTAAGGTGATTTCTCGAGGTGAGTGGGCCCCGATCAGGGCTCTGTGTGGCCCCGTGCCTGCCCTGGGCCACCCTCCCACCCCGCCAACAGGGACCTCTGGCCTCGAGCCCCACGCAGCACCCACAGCGTCTGTGCGAGAGTGGTTCCCTTTCAATCGCACCTATGTTTTTACCTAAATACATTTATTATAAAAGAAAATTTTAGGCCGGGCACGGTGGCTCACATCTGTAATCCCCACACTTTGGGAGGCCGAGGTGGGCGGATCACGAGGTCAGGAGTTTGAGACCAGTCTGGCCCACATGGGGAAACCGCGTCTCTATTAAAAATACAAAAATTAGCCGAGTGTGGAGGCACGTGCCTGTAGTCCCAGCTACTCGGGAGGCTGAGGCAGGAGAATCGCTTGAACCCAGGAGGCGGAGATTGCAGTGAGCTGAGATCGCACTGCACTCCAGCCTGGGCGACAGAGCAAGACCCCGTCTTGGAAAAAAAAAAAAAAAGAAAATTTAAAATCCTTGACGTAATGGAAAGCCATTAAAATAGATCACTGGAAATGGGTAAAACTTCCCTGGAACCCGTCTGGGCCCCAGCAGAGGTCTGGCCTCTACGTCAGAGATCTGGGCCGGGCACAGGAAGAAATTGGGTGGCCACCACGGCCCCGTGGGTACGCCAGGCTGGGGCCCTGTGGGGCCGGCTGCGTCTGCCATTTCGTGGCCTCGGGAGCCAGGTGCCCTGTCGGGGGCAGGAGGTCTGTGTGTCCTGCACAGCTGCTGGGTGTGAGGGCTGCTGTGTGTGGGGGCAGGGCCTTGGCCTCTTCCTTGGGGCCTGGGGGGTCAGGGGCTGCATCCACCGAGGCCACCCGTCCCCGCAGACAACCTCCTGCACCAGCAGATGCTGCAGTCGGAGATCCAGGCCATGAAGAAGCTGCGGCACAAACACATCCTGGCGCTGTACGCCGTGGTGTCCGTGGGGGACCCCGTGTACATCATCACAGAGCTCATGGCCAAGGGCAGCCTGCTGGAGCTGCTCCGCGGTGAGTGGCATGGGCCGGGGCTCTTGCTGGAGGCAGCGGGGGCGTGTGAGGAAATAAAGTGCATACCCCCCCACCACGTCTACACGCACACACACGTAGACACACAGACACACACATGCACACACACAGACACAGACACACAGAGACACACACGCACACAGACACACAGACACACATGCACACACACATGCACACAGACATACACATGCACACACACAGACACACATGCACACACAGACAGACACACACACATGCACACATACACATGCACACACATGCACACACACACAGACACACATGCACACACAGACACACACACAAGACGCACATCACACGACACACAGACATACACATAGACACAGACACACACAGAGACACACAAAACATCACACGGACACACAGACACACACACAGATCACACGGACACACAGACACACACACACAGACACACACCGACCCAGACACACACACACACACACACACACACACAGATCACATTGGCTCAAAGACTTCATCCTCTCTAAGTTCCATTATTTCCTTTCTCACCAAAACCAAAGACAATCGCTGCCAGGGAATGGAGATGCCCGTGCGTGAAGGCGCAGTTTGGATTCCGATGTTAGAATGGGAGGGAACGCTGTGGTGTAGGAAAAATGCCGTGTGTGTCTGAGGAGAGCTACACGGAGGCACCACGCACGTTTGAGCTCTGAGCGAAAGGCTCCGTACCCGTCGCCCCCACACAAAGGGCTTGATCATCTCAGACGGTCCCCACGCCCTTCAGGGTCCTCCGGGAGGGAATGTGGGGTAAAACAGGCACCACCAGGCCGCAAGCCGCTGACACTCAGCCATTCTCCTGTTCGAGTTCCCACTGCCTACATCACGCAGTCATGAGCTTCTTCGCTGGTCCTTCTGCGTCCAGCTCCTTCCGCGTCATCACAGACTTCCAGAAGGGAAATTGCTGGGCTAGACCACTAGGGACTGCTCCTTGGTTCTTTTTTTTTTTTTTTGAGACGGAGTCTCGCTCTGTCGCCCAGGCTGGAGTGCAATGGTGCAGTCTCGGCTCACTGTAACCGCCGCCTCCTGGGTTCAAATGATTCTCCTGCCTCAGCCACCTGAGTAGCTGAGATTACAGGCACCTGTCACCACGCCCAGCTAATTATATATATATATATATATATATATATATATATATATATTTTTTTTTTTTTTTTTTTTTTTTTTGAGACGGAGTCTCGCTCTGTCACCCAGGCTGGAGTGCAGTGGCGTGATCTCGGCTCACTGCAAGCTCCGCCTCCCGGGTTCATGCCATTCTCCTGCCTCAGCCTCCCAAGTAGCTGGGACTACAGGTGCCCGCCACCACGCCTAGCTAATTTTTTGTATTTTTAGTAGAGATGGGGTTTCACCGTGTTAGTCAGGATGGTCTCAATCTCCTGACCTCGTGATCCACCCGCCTCAGCCTCTCAAAGTGCTGGGATTACAGGCGTGAGCCACCGCGCCTAGCTTGCTCCTTGGTTCGTGATAAACAGTTGCCTTCCGGAAGGGCGGTAGCTGGCCTGCAGTTCCAATTTTCAATCAGGCCAGCTGCCCTTTGCCCCGGCCCCTCCTCTGAGCCCGCAGAGCTTGGAGGCAGATGAGACACGGGCCAGCCTCCCCACCCCTTCCCCACCTCAGCTGGCTCAGCTGACCCCAGGCTCTGCTCCACTCCCCTCTGCAGACTCTGATGAGAAAGTCCTGCCTGTTTCGGAGCTGCTGGACATCGCCTGGCAGGTGGCTGAGGGCATGTGTTACCTGGAGTTGCAGAATTACATCCACCGGGACCTGGCCGCCAGGAACATCCTCGTCGGGGAAAACACCCTCTGCAAAGTTGGGGACTTCGGGTTAGCCAGGCTTATCAAGGTAGGGCCCTCAGAGGGCGTGGCTGGGGTCGTGGCCGGGGCGTGGCCGGAGGGCTGGGGGCTTCCTGTGTGTGGAGCTGGGGACTCGGCTGGGAGCAGGATGCGGCCCCTGCCCTCGGGAGCCCAGGCTGAGCAGGGAGGTGGGAAGCCACCGTGAGTCCGGTGGGGCCCCCATTCCGAATGGCACGCACAGCAGGGCCCACCACGCAGCCGCTGCCTTGTTCACGTGCCTTGTTCACTGGCCCAGCCCTGGGCCCCTCTGACGGCCTGGGAGCCTCCCAGTTCCCTGTCCCCCGGGCCCTCCGGTCCCCACACACCTGCAATCCCAGGGGAAGTTGGGCTCCTGAAGGTGGTCAGGCCCCAGTGTGGCCTTAGCTGCAGCGACCGTGCGTGGGTCAGACAGTGGGGTTGTCACCGTCCCACTGCTGGGGCAGTGCGGCCGCTGTGCCCGTCCATGCTTCGGGGGCAGGGCACAGGCAGCCCCCACGGCCCACTCAGCGCCAGCCTGATTGCAGGAGGATGTCTACCTCTCCCATGACCACAATATCCCCTACAAGTGGACGGCCCCTGAAGCGCTCTCCCGAGGCCATTACTCCACCAAATCCGACGTCTGGTCTTTTGGGATTCTCCTGCATGAGATGTTCAGCAGGGGTCAGGTGCCCTACCCAGGTACTGTCCCCAGTGTCCCTGACTGGGCATGAGAGGCAGAGTGGGGGAGGTCCTGGGTAGCCGGCAGGGACGGTGGGGGGTGCCTCCCCCACGGGCTTCAGGGCCCTCTGCGGGCCATCACCTGAACTCCACACCTGCACCATTCTCTGAGCACCCAGGCTGGTGCCTGGAGCTGCCTGTTGGAGCCCTGTCCAGAGGGAGGTGTTAGCAGTGGACAGTGTGCTGGGTGGCGCCAAGGCATGGCAGCTGAGGCTGCGGGGAAGGCCCCAGGAAGGGGCAGTGGATGGCTGGTGTGGCTTCTTGGGGGAGGGTAGGCAGGTGGGCCCCAGCTCTTCTCATCCCTGTCGGCCGCAGGCATGTCCAACCATGAGGCCTTCCTGAGGGTGGACGCCGGCTACCGCATGCCCTGCCCTCTGGAGTGCCCGCCCAGCGTGCACAAGCTGATGCTGACATGCTGGTGCAGGGACCCCGAGCAGAGACCCTGCTTCAAGGCCCTGCGGGAGAGGCTCTCCAGCTTCACCAGCTACGAGAACCCAACCTGAGCTGCTGTGGAGCGGGCACGGCCGGGCCCTGCTGACGAGGGGCCTGGGCAGAGGGCCTGGACCTGGGATCAAGGCCCACGCGCTTCCCTGGGGTTTACTGAGGTGATGGGTGCAGGAAAGGTTCACAAATGTGGAGTGTCTGCGTCCAATACACGCGTGTGCTCCTCTCCTTACTCCATCGTGTGTGCCTTGGGTCTCAGCTGCTGACACGCAGCCTGCTCTGGAGCCTGCAGATGAGATCCGGGAGACTGACACGAAGCCAGCAGAGATCAGAGGGGACTCTGACCACAGCCCGCTCTCTGGCTGGCTGTCTGCAGTGCCCGGCTGAGGGTGGGAGGCAAACACGCCTTGTTCCTGCTCTTCCCAGTTCGGCTTGGCGGGAGAAAGTCATTCGTGTGGCTCGGGACTCTCGTGTAAATTTGGTTTTGGTGCTCAAGGGTTCTTTCCTCCCAGGGGCAGGTGTTTCTTTCCTGTTTGTCTTGTGTCTTGAGAGCTTGGCCTTATGACCGGTGAGAACTCTCTCCCTGGTCTCTGCCAGCCCGAGCATCACTGCCCGAGGCGCCAACTCAGTTTCACCGTCCACGTCCACGAGGGGCTTTTCCCGCCTTCACCTTTGTCGCTGGGTCAGTGCTGGAAAGCGCCCCTCACTCCTGCGCTGACAAGGGCCCTTCTCTACTGTCTGTAGGGTGGTTCCGGGCTGGGGGGGCTGCCTCCTTTGCACCTGATTTTGAAGGTGTCTCTTTCATCCATGGTTAAGTCATAAAAAGCTTATTGGTTTTGGTTTTGATTCACCTGAAAGTTTTTTTGGTTTAAAAGAAGAACAGGCGGGGCACAGTGGCTCATGCCTGTAATCCCAGCACTTTGGGAGGCTGAGGCAGGTGGATCACGAGGTCAGGAGATCGACACCATCCTGGCTAACACGGTGAAACCCCGTCTCTACTAAAAAATACAAAAAATTAGCTGGGTGTGGTGGTGGGGGTGGGCGCCTGTAGTCCCAGCTACGTGGGAGGCTGAGGCAGGAGATTGGTGTGAACCCAGGAGGTGGAGCTTGCAGTGAGCCGAGATGGCGCCACTGCACTCCAGCCTGGGCGACAGAGCGAGACTCCATCTCAAAAAAAGAAAGAAAGAAAGAAAGAAAGAAAAATAATTTTGGGAGTTTCTGGAAAGGTACTAGGATTTCTCAAAAGGATTTGTCTTCTGCCTTGTGAAAGACAGATGTCAAACTAATCAGGCTTATTCCATGCACTACATTAGATGGAAAGTGTGTGAAATAGTAAGTCACACTAAGTCTTCTGGAGGTTCTATTTACAGGTTTGGTTTTGATATGAATGTTGCAGAAACTCTATAAAATTCCTAGAAATCTGATACGTTATCCTATGATATATATCCTATCTCACATGCTATTCCTAGAAATCTGGTACAACGTTATCAGTCATAATTTTGGTTATTACATTAAAATGCTGTATGCCACAGAAATAACCAAATTTCCTTGCCAACCGTGTCACGAATATAATAAACTCTCATCAGATCCTGAGCCGTGGCTATCTTAAGTCTTCGGTCATTCACAGTTATTATCTTACTTTGATTTTTTCTGAAAGCTTTGCAATCAGCTAGTCCCAAATTGTTTATTCTTCAAAGAGATTCCTGGGAAGGATTCTGACAGGTGCTCTGGAGCACAGGTTTCTGGTTCAGATCATAGCCTTGGATTGGGTGCGAATTTCCAGAACTCGAAGGAGGGACCTGGCAGGTCCATGAAAGTTCTGTCCCAGGATCAGCCAGAACAAGAATGAATGACATGGGAATGAATGAACTGACGAGGATGTTTACCGTTTAATAACTTTTGTCTGAAGCATTACGGTTCTTTAATATTTTGTTTTCCAGATGTAAGAAAACGTTTTTTGTTTCTGTTTTTGTGTTTGAAGACAGGGTCTTGCTCTGTCACCCAGGCTGGAGTGCAGTGGCGTGACCACAGCTCATTGCAGCCTTGAATTCCCAGGCTCAAGTGATCCTCCCGCCTCAGCCTCCTAAATAGTTGGGACTACAGGAATGCACCACCACACCTGGCTAATTTTAATTTTTTTTTTTTTAGGAGATTCAGGGTCTTGCTATGTTGCCCAGGCTGGTCTCGAACTCCTGGGCTCTAGCCATCCTCCCGCCTCGGGACTACAGGCCTGAGCTGCTGCGCCCAGCCTGGGCACGAAAGCCGTCTGTACGAGAGTTGCTGGGGAAATTTCTCTGAAGTCTGTATCAAGTGGGGCAGCTTCAGCTTACAGGGCTTCGGGAAAAGAGCAGTTTTAATTTTCAGTGACTCCATGAGGAATGGTGCAAGAAAACATTGGAAAGAGTGGTTTGGTGAGCTGCAGGCAAATATCGGAGGAAACTGACGTTCAGGACCCGGTCCGGACCACAGGGGGGCGACAAAACCTCCAGACAGCAAACCGGGCTAGAGTCTAATAGTGGGGGCACGAGTTTTATTTTGAAACATAATTTTTCTCTCTACAGTCAACAAATTTCTTTTTCTTTTTCTTTTTTTTTGAGATAGAGTTTCACTCTTATTGCCCAGGCTGGAGTGCAATGGCTTGATCTTGGCTCACGGCAACCTCTGCCTCCCGGGTTCAAGTGATTCTCCTGCCTCAGCCTCCCGAGTAGCTGGGATTACAGGCATGCGCCACCACGCCCAGCTAATTTTTGTACTTTCAGTAGAGATGGGGTTTCTTCATGTTGGTCAGGTTGGTCTCGAACTCCCGACCTCAGGTGATCCACCCACCTCGGCCTCCCAAAGTGCTGGGATGACAGGTGTGAGCCACTGTGCCTGGCCTACTGGAACTTTTTATAAGGAATCTGAGATTGGGCTTTTAAAAGCCTCTTGAGGCTAGGAAGCCATCACAAAGACTTGCCATCAGACTTTGCCTGCAGTAAGTACAGATTTAGGGGAATTCCTCTCTTCTTGAGGTCCCTAAGGTATCTTAAGATTCTGGGACCTGCCAGGAATTGACGTTCCTTACTCATCTGTAAGGGAACCACGTGTGTGAGGTACCAGGCCAGCTTTTTTCCAAGGGGCTTTATTGGATCATGCAGTTAACCCCAGCTTCTTTAGTCATATCTGAAAATAGGACATTCCAGTCAAAGCCTTGGTAATATAACCAATGTTTTCAATTGTGCCCTATTACAAGAACAGATTCTTATTGAACTTATGCAAACCCACTAACAGTTTCTGAATTCTGGGATTAGGGAGGAAGAAAAAGATAAATATTTCACCGTTGAGGCCATTCTAACCTCCCTGCCCTTCTTCCCTGAAGCAGGCCATAAAACCCAGGAAGGCCACTCCCAGACCCTCTCCCTGCAGACCCTCACATGGTGTCCTGCCCCCTAACCAGAGGAAAGGGATGTCAGAGTCAAGTCGGCCTTGACCACACCCTTCCGTCCTCCACTCACTCCTGCTCCGCTGTGGAATAGACCATTTCTTTGGTCTTTGTTTTGAAGGGGCCCACATCACATGGAACTCGCATTAAATGTTTGTATGCTTTTTTTTCTTTTTTTTTTTAAGACAGAGTCTTGCTCTCTGACGCCCAGGCTGGAGTGCAGTAGCGCAATCTTGGCTCACTGCAGCCTCCGCCTCCCGGGCTCGGGATCCTCCCATCTCAGCCTCCCCAGTAGCTGGGACTACAGGCATGCACCACCACGTCTGGCTAATTTTTTTGTTTTTGATAGAAACAGGGTTTTGCCGTGTTGGTTGCCATGTTGACCAAGCTGGTCTTGAAGTTCCGGCTTCTAGTGATCCACCCGCCTCAGCCTCCCAAAGTGTTGGGAATATAGGCGTGAGCCACTGCGCCCAGTTTAATCTTTTGTTCAAGGGTCTGTTGGCTACAGTGAGTTCTAGATTTCTCTTAGAGGACTCAGCATGTATGTTGAGTTCTTTGTTCTCCGTTTAACTTGTGCATAGTTTCAGTAAACAACCTTTTCCACCAGTTTTAATCAATAGTTCACATCTGTTCCCCTGGTCACCTGCTCCGTCCTGACTCATCCTGGTCACCCGTTTTTTTTTGAGATGGAGTCTCGCTCTGTTGCCCAGGCTGGAGTGCAGTGGTGCGATGTCCGCTCACTGCAAGCTCCGCCCCCCGGGTTCCCGCCATTCTCCTGCCTCAGCCTCCCAAGTAGCTGGGACTACAGGTGCCCGCCACCACGCCTGGCTAATTTTTTTTGTATTTTTAGTAGAGACGGGGTTTCACCACGTTTGCCAAGATGGTCTTGATCTCCTGACCTCATGATCCACCCGCCTCGGCCTCCCAAAGAGCTGGGACTACAGGTGCCCGCCACCACGCCTGGCTAATTTTTTTTTGTATTTTTAGTAGAGACGGGGTTTCACCACGTTTGCCAAGATGGTCTTGATCTCCTGACCTCATGATCCACCCGCCTCGGCCTCCCAAAGAGCTGGGACTACAGTTGCCCGCCACCACGCCTGGCTAATTTTTTTTGTATTTTTAGTAGAGATGGGGTTTCACCACGTTTGCCAAGATGGTCTTGATCTCCTGACCTCATGATCCACCCGCCTCGGCCTCCCAAAGTGCTGGGATTACAGACGTGAGCCATCACACCCGGCCCCTGGTCACCTGCTCTGACCTAAGTCATCTTTAGCTACCTGTTCCTAACTGTCCTTCCTGCCAAACTACTCACCCCACCACTCTGGGTCACACCCCTGCTCTCTTTAAAATAGTCAATCAGAATTACCTTAGAGTGTGCAGTCCAACCCCACCCCACAGGGGAATGACACAGCAGTAGAGGCTACCTGCGTCAGGAATAAGAACCCCTTCCCCTCCCTTGTCCAGGTGTGCTCTCACCATTGCTCCATCCGCGAGTCGCACCCTTCTATAGAAGTAAAAATTGCCTTGCTGAGAAAATTAATGTTTGAGTGCTATTTCTTTGTGGCACCGAGGAAGCATTTTGTTTCTAACAGGTCTCAGCCATGAAGCTTGTGATGGGTGAGGAAAAGATATGACTTCTCCCCCTACAGAGAATCTGATGAGGGTGCAGCTCCCAGGAACAGGCCATGGACACCCCCAGGGTTGTGAGGTCCTCCAGTCAAGGGGCCCCCTGACCTGAGGCAGGGGACGATGCCATGGGCAGCCTGTGGCTCGGCTGCTCCCTACTCCCAGCTGCCCCTTCCAACAAGACACCAGCTCCTGGGCAGTGCCCCTCCCCCGCTGACTCCAAAAGCCAGGACAGCTTCTTTCCAAGCAGGGTGGACCCACCCTTGGTCCTGACCCCAAGCCCTCCAGCTCAGCCAAGGGCGGAGCCCCCCCCAGGCCATGTGTGGTGGGGACCTGAGCGTGGCTGGGCTCTCCCTTCAACACCAACTCCTGCTACCCTCACAGCTGTGTGTGCATGGAGGAGGGTCTCTGTGGGCTTCATCTGGACACTGCAAAAGGCTGCAGGGGGCTCAACTGCCATCAGGAGCAGCCTCCCACTCCTCGGTCCATTGGAGGCTCCCCCACCCAGCCTCAGCACTGACCACCGGCTTGGATGGCTGGGTGAGGCTGCCTCCACCCTGTGGACAGGACAAAGGCTCAGCCATCAGAGACCACAAGCCAGATGCCTTCCCACCAGCTTCCCACCAACTAGTACAGCTATTTATAGTGCAGTGGAACAGGGTACCAGGCAGGGAGCACCCACTGATCCCCACCCCTCCCCAGAGTCCCTCCCCCACCACTGAACCCCACCCTTTCCCACCCCACGGAGGCCCCTCTCACCATGTCCCTGGCCACACATCAAGTCTCCAGCTATCTCACTGACTCCCACCTGCTCACTAAGCTGCCTCTCAACAGAACTGAGTCAATCCCTGTAGGCTCCTGGCAGAGGTGTGGGGACACCACCCACCTTGGTTATGAAGCAGTCTACTGAGCTCACAGCCCATGCACTCCTGTGTGTGGACCCCCACCCCTGCCGGCCTGCAGCACTCCCAGACTCCAACACTCCATGCCTATACCAGGCCAGAATGATGCAGCCACCCTCACTTTAAGCTGGGCTGCCTGTGGCAGGAAGACCCCTCCACGGTGCCTGCAGCCCCTACCCCTCAGCCTGTCTTGGGGCACCACCCCTATGGGAGGCCCTTGGGAGACACCTACCAGCAGGAACCAGGTCCCTCCAGAGTGAGGGCTTCCCAGCTCACAGCCAGAGGCTACTCCCCCCGCAGGCCCTCGGGTAAGGGGCCCGAATCCCTCAGAGGACCAGCCCTCCCTGCTCCCTTTCCCCCTGCTGAAGGTGGCACGGGGGCCCACCTCAGTGGCTGCCCTGGGTCCTGCTTGTCCAGCTCCAGGACTGCCTGCTGTCCAAGGCTCTCCAGAAGCAGCAGTGAACCCCACCCTTCTCAGCCCCAGCAACAGCCTCACAGCCTGAGGAGGCCCAGAAAGGCCTGGGAGCAGGGCCAGTCCCCATAAGACAGTTAGGTCGGGAGGGATTCAGCCGTTTCTCACACTCAAATGGAACCTCGGGCCACACAGCTCAGGCACACACCATCGGGGCTACTGGCTGCTTGGAGTTTATTTTCCGCTTGGTGCCAGGTGCACAGTTCCAGATGTCAGGAAAGCTAGTGAGTGCTGGGGCCGGGCGGTAGAGAGCGGGGCTCTCACTCGTTTTTGGTGTCTGCTGTGTTGATGCGAAGGTCTGCTTGCTGCAGCCGCCTAGTTTACAGGGTGGGGGGTGGGAGGTGGGGAGGGGGGCGAGGGATGGGGAGTGGGGAGAGGGGCGGGGAGGGGCTCTGGTGGACTAGCGCCTCCGCAGGCCTGGGGCTGGTGGTAACCGCTCAGGTCAGGACTGGGGCCCAGCGCTGGCTGTGCTGGACTGACCGCCGGGCTGCTTCCTCGGGGCGTCCCGAGCCAGGCCACAGGTGGTCATGCTGCTGGAGGCCTGGGGAGGTTCCGAGTGCTCTGCGGACTCCAACACCGTGGCCATGAACGGGAGGGTGGACTTCCCGAAAAAGAAGCTGGCCCACCAATGACCCGGGTCAGCCTTGGGGAGACCTGAGAGAAGCGAAGTGGGGTCTTGATGCTGCCAGCTCCTGGAGGGGCGGGGGGAGAAAGGGGCGATCCTGCACTCACCTGGGGGGTGGGGAATGGCTTCCCCGGGGCACTCGGTACTGCTGCAGGAGCTGTTGCTGGAAGTGGAACCCAGGCGGCCTGGAGAGGAGAGGTCCCGTCAGCAACGCGGGGCGCGGAGCCCCCCAGCCCACCGGCCTTCAGGCCGAGCGCTGGTTCCGCAGCCTGCACGGGGACGGCACTGGCGCCAGCAGAGCATCTGCGTGGATGGGGGGCAGGGGCTACTCACGCCGGTAGTAGTCGTGGGTGGCCACGAGCGAGCCGCTGGAGGGGATGGCCGCCATGCTTTAGCTTGCTGGCTGGTGGGATCTGCGCATGGGGGTGGAGGAGCCCCTCGGGTCAGCGGCCTTCCGTCATGAAGGGCGCTCCCCAGCGGGTGGAGCCGCCGCGCTGGGTTATTTACCGAGGCGGGGCTCCCCAGCTCCCGGGACCGCCTTCGCCGCGCGGGGCGCGGGCGGCTCCAACCAGCCCAAACCGGCCGAGCGGGTGGAACAAAGGCGCTTTGTGCGCGGGGCCCCGGCCCAGACATCGGGAACCTGGTGGGCGCCGTCCCAACCCGCCCGACCCGAGAGGAGCCCGCCGGGGACCCCGAGCCCAGCGCTCGCCGGGCGGAGAGGACAGGAGCCCCCGGCCCAGCCCCGCCCCTCGCCCCCCGCCCCTCGGGCCTGCTCGTCCCACCCGCGCGCGGCGCCCCTCACCTGGGCGGCGACCCCTCGCGGGCCTCGGCGCACGATCACGGGTGGCGGGGACGGGGGCGCTAGGCCACGGAGCCCATTTGCAGAGGAGACCGCGGGAGGCCGCGCCACGACAGAGACGCGCGCGCGGGGTGCGCACGCGCGGACGCGCCCACTTATATGCGCCGGGGCCGCGGCGCGTCACGGAGGGCGGGGCGCACAGGCTCCCCCCCGGGCCCCACCCGGCCCCGCCCCCTTCCTGGCCCCGGCGAGGCCGCGCCCCCAGCTTCCACCTCGGTCCGACTCTCGCCGTCTGGCTTGGGCTGAGCCCAGCCCAGCGGCGTTCGTCTTGGGGCGGCCCGGCCGGTCCTGGGTCTGCAGGGGTTAAAAGACCCCGCGCCCGGGTCCGGGAGCCCAGCCCCCGCCGCTCTCCCGGGCCCAGGCCCCCGTCTCGGACGCGTCTCGGAGCCCCGCCTGGTCCAGCCCGCCCGTCCTCTTCAGCCCTTGTGGAGGCGACGGGGGTGCCGGGCGGGCCAAAAAGTGCTACGTGCGCGGAGTCCTCCGGCCCGGCCTCCAGGGACTTCGCAGCCAGAGGAACCTGGATCTCTCCCGAGTCCCCCTCACAGCTCTGGCAGCTCCGGAACCTGCACTCCGGTTCCCCAGCCCCAGGACGCGCCTGCTGCCCGCAGGGGGCGGTGAAAGGGTGGGCGGATGGAGGGGCAGTGGGAGGCGGGGCCCAGACGGAGAGGGGGGCGGATTTGGGTGGGTGAGGTGAGTCTCCAGTCGCTGGAGGCAGAGGCTGGGCCCCACTGCTCAGAGACCCCATGTTTGGGGAGCTCAGAGCGTTCCCGGCAGGGCCCTGGGGCCCTGGGGACGGTCCGCCATGCCAATCAGGAGGGGGCGCGTTTTCCCTTCCCAGGTAGAAAGGCGTCCTCCCTCTCCTCCTCCCCCCCACCCGCTGAATCCTCCCCACACCTCCCTCGGCCCCGCAGGGGAAATCGGCCTGCCCCTACGGAAATCCCGTTTCTTTATACACCCGGTCCTGGCTGGGCGGTGTCTTCCCCGTGGAAGAGAGGGTCCGGGAGGTCCGTGGGGCGGCGCAGTCCGAGGGCTTCGGGAGTCAGCCCGGGTGGATTTGTTTCGTGGCTCTCGTTGCTGGCTGGGACGGCCGTGTGCCCGTGTTGTTCCGGAGATCGAGGCCAACGGATGCCGTACTCTGTCCTCGCCGGGTGCTCAGTGAGGACCCAGAGCTGGGCAGGGACCCTGGGAGGCCCCTGAGCAAGACTTGGAGGGACGCCCTTGTGCCCCCTGAGCACGTGGGGAAGGCGCTGTCCTGGGCCCTGCACCGCTCTGTGTGTTCATTGCACGAGTGTGTTAAGCACCTACTATGTGCACATGGCCGAGCCAAGCGCAGGGAACGGTAAACCAAGGGAGAACGGCCTTCCCGTGGGGAGCAGTGCAGAGGCTGGCGGGGAGGGCTCAGGTTTCAGCTGAGATCTAAGGACGGAGGGCAGGAAACCGCCTGAGCCCCACCTGGGAGGGGGAGCTCAGTGCCGGAGAGCAGTGCCAGGACCTGCGATGGGAGAGGTGTGCAGCCCCGAGGGGTCACTGATGAGGCAGACGGGTCAGTTGGGTTGACACTCAGAGGGTCCTCAGGGGCAGACGCTGAGACGGGGTTTGGGGTTTGGGGTGCAGAGTGAGTACTGGTGATCAGCACCTGGGAAGGGGTGGGGAGGGTGCAGGGCCGGGCAGGGACTGTAGGGGCGGCCTGCGTTGGGCTTGGCTGGCACAGCCTTTGTGGCTTGCTTGGACCCATATGCAGCCGCCCAGGGACGGGAGACCCTGGTGAGGTGTCTGTGGCCCAAGCCCACCCTGAAGGAGCCGTGGGGCCGACTGCCGACCACGCCTGACAGCACGGCCTTTCAGGTCACCCGCTTCCCTCTAGGCCGGCCTGACCCAGCTCACCTCATTCTCAACCTCACCAGTCAACACCGGTCAACATCAGTCACAGAGCGTCTGAAAGGAGGAATTTTCATTTTCCTTTAAAGTGAAAAGGTAAAAACTGCATTTACTAAACCAGGCTGGTGGGGGCTCTGTGAGCCCCTCTGCACAGGAAGCCTCAGAGACGCTGCATGGTGTTCCCGGGGCATCCTGGCCAAGGTGGGAGAACACAGCCTCTGTGAGGACCCGCGGGATGCCCTCAGGGGCTGCCTCCTGGTTCTCGTCTCCTCTGAAGTGCAGACGACGCTGGCCCACATCCTTGTCGGGCAGAGGGGCTGCCGACTGGCCCCTGGCCGTGGCTCTTGCTGGGAGCCGTGTGGCCTGGGCTTGGACCCACATCCACCTCTTGCTGGCTGCCTGCTCTTGCCAGTGGCTGAGCCTGGCTTCTCCCATGACAGTGGCCGCAGACAGAGGGGACCCGTGCCACCAGGCAAGGTGAGCTCAGGGAACGCTAGCTCTCCTCTCCCCTGGCTCTGAGGGGTTCGGCGGTGCCCTTGGTGTGTCTGGGGGCTTTTGGGAAGTCTCAGGTCTGGGCTCTGGGTCAGGAAGCAGGAGCAAGGAGAGACACTGCACCCGAGCCTCCCCGGCTGTAGGAAATGGGGACAGAAAAGCTAAGCGGACGGAAGATGCATTGTGCGCAAGCTATAGGAGGCCGGTTCAGGCCTGGTTGCTGCTGGGATGTGATCATTGGCAGGGATGAGATTGACGGGGACGGTCAGCTGGAGAGGACAGGGCACAGCTGGACGAGGGCGGGGATGGCCACAGGCTTCCCACAGGGCGGGAGGGAAAGGCTTCCAGTCCCACTTGTAAGGGCTGCCTGCCACCCTGTAGCCACTGTCTCCTCCCTTGTGGACGGGACGATGGTGGCACCGTGTTATGGTTGGGTTAAGATATATATGTTAAGAATGTGTTAATCCCAGCGCGTGGGGAGGACTAGATGGGAGAGGCCCCTAGTGTGGAGGCTCACAGCCTTGCTCGGCCCCTGGGAGCCATCGCCACCTGCACTGTGCTCCTCCCACAGGTGTCTGGGGGCGAGGTGAGAGTTCTGCCAAAGCCGGAGCCAGGGTTGGACCCCCGGAGCTACTTGGTCGGCCCCTGGAGGGAGAGTGGTGTGTTCACACCATGGCCCTGGTGGCCCAGCTCTGCCCATCTTCATCCCAGGTGGCAGCTGCTGCCCAGCTCTCTGGCCAGTGCCTCTTAGATGGTGTCACCACCTGCAGAAGAAAACAGAAGTGCTGACTAATATTTGATGAAGGCCTGCTATGCCGGCGGCACCTGATGTGGCAGGTGAAGTCAGGGGGGCAGCAGCCAAAGCTGCCTGTTCCTCAGTGTCCCTGCCCGTGAGACGGGCATAGCTAACTCCTGTAGCCACCTTGAGGGTAAGATGCTTCCTGCAGGTGCTTGGACCAGTATCTGGCACGGGGCAGGTGCTCAGTGAATGTTCCTTATTAATCCCTGTACCTTTCACTGTTGGAAGTAACTCAGGACATTGGCTTGGTGGTTACACAAGCACTGTGGGAGAAGGTGGTGTATCTGTTCACCCTGGGTCCCAGTGGCTGAGGCAGAGCCAGCCATGCAGGAGGCAGGCGTCCAATATGTATATTGGATGGAAGATCGAATTGCATAATAAAATATATTAAAGATTTCCAGAGTGGAGGGGTGAGGAGGTCAACAAACCCTCTCCCCAAAATGTACCTGTAAATCTAAACAAAAGTCAGAAACAACCATGTCGGTGCTTTGGAATGTAACCAAAGGCAAACAGCAAACCAAGGAGTGTTTATTCATCAAAGAGCCACGCGCTGTGGTCCCAGCCACTCGGGAAGCTGAGGCAGGAGGGTCACTGGAGCCCAGGAGCTGGAAGCTGCAGTGAATTACGATGGCACCTGCTCTCCAGCCTGGGTGACAGAGAGAGACCCCGTCTCTAAAAAGAATAAAACCCTGGACTTAGGATAAAATCCAAAATTACTTGGCATAACTGAACCAGGAAAGTCTCAACTTAAATGGAAAACGAGGCCGGGCATGGTGGCTCACGCCTGTAATCCCAGCACTTTGAGAGGCCGAGGTGGGCGGATCACGAGGTCAGGAGATCGAGACCATCCTGGCTAACATGGTGAAAACCCATCTCCACTAAAAAAATACAAAAAAATTAGCCGGGCGTGGTGGCGGGCGCCTGTAGTCCCAGCTACCTGGGAGGCTGTGGCAGGAGAATGGTGTGAACCCAGGAGGTGGAGCTTGCAGTGAGCCAAGATCGCGCCACTGCACTCCAGCCTGGGTGACAGAGCGAGACTCCGTCTCAAAAAAAAAAAAAAAAAAAAAAAAAAAAAAAAAAAAAAGCCTACACTTTAGGATAAAATCCAAAATTACTTGGCATAAGTGAACCAGGAAAATCTCAGTTGCCGGGCATGGTGGCTCATGCCTGTAATCCCAGCACTTTGGGAGGCTGAGGCAGGCAGATCACCTGAAGTCAGGAGTTTGAGACCAGCCTGACCAACATGGCAAAATCCCATCTCTACTAAAAATACAAAAATTAGCCGGGCATGGTGTTGGGCACCTGTAATTCCAGCTACTTGGGAGGCTGAGGCAGGAGAATCTCTTGAACCCGGGAGGTGGAGGTTGCAGTGAGCTGAGATCACACCATTCCAGCCTGGGCGACAGAGCAAGACTCCATCTCCAAAAATAATAATAATAATAATAATAATACAAAATTAGCCAGGCGTGGTGGTGCGTGCCTGTAATCCCAACTACTCAGGAGGCTGAGGCGGGAGAATTACTTGAAACCGGGAGGTGGAGGTTGCAGTGAGCTGAGATTGCACCATTGCACTCCAGCCTGGGCAACAAGAGTGAACTCCATCTCAGAAAAACCCCGAAAAAACAAATAAATGGAAAAAAACAGTCCGCAAATGCTAACACGGAGATGGCACAGATGCTGGGATTTGTAAAAATGCACCAACATGCAGTTGTAAGCCCCTTACGTCAAGCGATGGACAGTGAGCATTTGACAAAGTTTAGCGTGCGTTCATGGTGAACATCTCGGCAAAGCAGGAACAGAAAACAACTTCTTCAATCTAAGAAAGAGCTCTGTTGAAGTATTTACAGCCAGCGCTGTACTGAGGTGAGAGAATCCTTTTCCCAGGACTGAGAGCAGGACGAGCGCATCCACTCCTACTCCTATTATCACCATTTACCAGCTGGGCGCGGTGGCTCACAACTGTAATCCCAGCACTTTGGGAGGCCAAGGCGGGTGGATCACTGGAAGTCATGAGTTCAAGACCCGCCTGGCCAAGGTGGTGAAACCCCATCTCTGCTAAAAAACAAACAAACAAACAAACAAACAAACAAAAAAATGCTAGGTGTGGTGGTGCGTGCCAGTAGTCCCAGCTACTCAGGAGACTGAGGCAGGATTGCTTGAACCCAGGAAGTGGAGGTTGCAGTGAGCCGAGATCATGCCACTGCACTCCAGCCTGGGTGACACAGTGAGACCCTGTCTCAAAAAACAAAAACAATAACAACAACAACAAAGCTATCTATTAGAAGTCTTAGCCAGTAAAATAAGAGAAGCAAAGTGCAGGCATACAGATTGAAAATGAAGAAATAAACCTGTCCCGATTACCAGACAACATGATTGTCTATGTAGAAAATCCCAAGGAATCTACAAAAAAGCAAACTCAATGAATAAGTGGGGTTAGCAAGATTGCAATATACAAAGTCAACATGCAAAAATCCATTGTATTTGACATGATTTGGCTGTGAGTCCCCAACTGCATGTTGAATTGTGATCCCCAGTGTTGGAGGTGGAGCCTGGTGGGAGGTGATTGGGTCATGAGGGTGGTTTCTATTTTCTTTCTTTCTTTCTTTTTTTTTTTTTTTTTTTTTGAGACAGAGTCTCGCTTTGTCCCCCAGGCTGGAGTGCAGTGGCCCGATTTCAGCTCACTGCAACCTCCACCTCCTGGGTTCAAGCAATTCTCCTGCCTCAGCCTCCTGCGTAGCTGGGACTATAGGCGCCCGCCACCATGCCTGGCTATTTTTTTTTTTTTTTTTTTGTATTTTTAGTGGAGACGGGGTTTCACCATATTGGCCAGGCTGGTCTCAAACTCCTGACCTCGTGATCCGCCTGCCTCGGCCTCCCAAAGTGCTGGGGTTACAGGCGTGAGCCACTGCGCCCGGCCTCATGTTGGTGGTTTCTAATGGTTTAGCACCATTCCCGAGTGCTGTCTGGTTATAGAGTTCTCACGAGACCTGGTGGTTTGAAAGTGTGTAGCAACTCCCCCTTCACTCTCTCTCTCCTGCTGCCACATGAAGATGTGCTTGCTTCCCCTTTGCCTTTCACCATGATTGTAAGTTCCCTGAGGCCTCCTGTACAGCCTACAGAACTGTGAGTCAATTAAACCTCTTTTCTTTATAAATTACCCAGTCTTAGGTAGTTCTTTATAGCAGTGCAAGGACAAACTAATACAGTATTTCTACCCGCAATGTACAGTTAGAATCAGAAATTTAAAAAAATGAAATGTTAAAGTATCAAGACCCAGGTAAACGGAGAGACATGCTGTGTTCCTGGGTTTTGGACTCAACAGTAGAGATACTGATTTTTGCCATGTTGATTTATACATTAAATGCAATTCCAGTAAAAATCTCAGCCACATTTTCTGAAGATATAGACAAGCAGTTCCCACAATTAAAATGGAAAGATGAACTAGAACAACTACAACAATTTTGGAAAATAACGATACAGAGGCCAGGTGCGGAGCCTCACGCCTATAATCCCAGCACTTTGGGAGGCTGAGGCAGGCGGATCACTTGAGGTTAGGAGTTCAAGACCAGCCTGGCCAACATGGTGAAACCCCGTCTCTACAAAAAATACAAAAATTAGCCAGGCCTGGTGGTGCACACCTGTAATCCCAGCTACTCAGGAGGCTGAGGCAGAAGAATTGCTTGAACCTGGGAGGTGGAGGTTGCAGTGAGCCAAGATCACACCACTGCACTCCAGCCTGGGTGACAGAGCGAGACTCTATGTCAAAGATAATGATATAGAGAAATTATGCTACCTCAATAATTTTTGTTGAGGTAAAATTCCCATATCATAAAATTAAGCATTTCAAAATATGCAATTCAGTAGCATCATGGAACACTCACAATGCAGTGCACCCATCACCTCTGACTAGTTCCAAAACATTTAATCTCCCCAAAAGGAAACCACACCCATTAAACAGTCTCTTCCCCTGTCCCCGTCCCCAGCCCCTGGCAACCACTAATATGCTTTCTGTGTCTCTGAATTTACCTATTCTGAACACATCATACAAATGGAATCATACGAGTTGTGCCTTTTGTTTCTGGTTTCTTCACCCAGTTTTCTAGATTCATTTTTTGTGGCTGAATAGCATTCCTTTGTATGGATAGACCACATTTCTCTCTCCATTCATCCATTTATGGACGTCAGTTGTTTCCACCTTTTGGATATTATAAATAGTGCTGTTGCAAACATTCCATGTACAAGTTTTTGTTTGAATACCTGTTTTCAACTCTTTTGGGTCTGTACTTAGGAGTGGAATTGCTGGCTCACACATTGCTGTCTATGTTTAACTTACTGAGGAACTGCCAGACTGTTTTCTGCAGTGGCTGGAACATTTTATGTTGCTACCAACAATGGAAGAGGCTTCCCATTTTTCCACATTTTTGCCAACCTTGATATTTTTCATATTTCTGATTATGGCCACCTCAGAGAGTGTGAAGTGGTGTCTTACTGTGGTTTTGATTTGCATTTTCCTAATGACTAATGATATTGAGTGTCTTTGTATCTGCTTATCGACTATTTGGGCATCTTCTTTGGATAAATGTTTATTCGGACCCTTTGCCCATTTTACATTGGGTTTTTGTCTTTGTATTGTTGAGTTGTAAGAGTCCTTTGTATATTCGGAATGCTGGACCCTTATCTGCTGTGATTCACAAATGTTTTCCCCCATTCTGTAGATTCTCTTTTCATTCTCTTGACAGTGTCCTTTGATGCTCAAAAGTTTTTAATTTTGGCAAAGTCCAGTTACCTACCTTTTCTTACTTTGCTTGTGGTTTTAGTGTCTTATCTAAGAAGGTCATGAACAATTTACTTATTTTTCTTTTTTTTTTTTCGAGACACAGTCTTCCTCTGTTGCCCAGGCTGGAGGGCAATGGCACATTCTCGGCTCACTGCAGCCTTGACCTCCAACGCTCAAGGGATCCTTCCATCTCAGCCTCCCTGGTAGCTGGGACTACAGGGGCACACAACCACTCTCAGCTAATTTCTTACTTTTTTGTAGAGATGTGGTCTTTCTATGTTGCCCAAGCTGGTCTTGAACTCCTGGGCTCAAGTGATCCTCCCATCTTAGCCTCCCAAACAGCTGGGGGATTATAGGCATGAGCCGCTGTGTCCAGCCTACACCTATGGTTTCTTCAAATAGTAGTATATTTTTATTAGATCACATATTGATATATAGGTGAGGGAAGAGCCCGGCTTCATTATATTGATTGACAGGTGAGGGAGGAGCCGGCTTCATCATATTGATAGACAGGTGAGGGAAGAGCCGGCTTCATCATATTGATAGACAGGTGAGGGAAGAGCCGGCTTCATCGTATTGATAGACAGGTGAGGGAAGAGCCGGCTTCATCGTATTGATAGACAGATGAGGGAAGAGCCGGCTTCATGATATTGATTGACAGGTGAGGGAAGAGCGGGTTTCATTATATTGCAGGTGGATATGCAGATTTTCTAACGTCATTTGTTGAAAAGACTATTCTTTCCATATACGACCTCATTTTATTTTATTTTACTTTTTATTTTATTTTATATTTTTGAAATGGAGTCTGACTCTGTTGCCCAGGCTGGAGTGCGGTGGTGCAATCTTGGCTCACTGCATCCTCCTGGGTTCAAGCGATTCTCGTGCCTCAGCCTCCCGAGTAGTTGGGATTACAGGGTTGTACCACCACGCCCCGCTAATTTTTGTAGTTTTAGTAGAGACGGGGTTTCACCATGTTGGCCAGGCTGGTCTCGAACTCCTGGGCTCAGGGATCTGCCCGCCTCAGGCTCCCGAAGTGCTGGGATTAATGGCGTGAGCCACTGCACCCGGCCATGATCTTATTTTAGAAATTGCTACAAAATCGCAATATTGAACACAGTGTGCGATAACAAGATGTCTTAGAAAAACAAAAATAACAGAATAAAACAAAACAAGACAGTGAGGGCCGGGAGTGGTGGCTCACACCTGTAATCCCAACACTTTGGGAGGCCAAGGCAGGTGGATCACGAGGTCAGGAGATCGAGACCATCCTGCCCAACATGGTGAAACCCCGTCTCTACTAAAAATACAAAAATTAGCTGGGCATGGTGGCGTGTGCCTGTAATCCCAGCTACTTGGGAGGCTGAGGCGGGAGAATCGCTTGAACCCAGGAGGCGGAGGTTGCAGTGAGCTGAGATCGTGCCACTGCACTCCAGCCTGGCGACATAGTGAGACTCTGTCTCAAAAAAAAAAAAAACAAGACAGTGAGGTCTTGGTGAGGAGACAGATACAGACATCAGTGTAACAGGATGGAGTCCAGAGACAGCCTCACACAAATGTGACCAAATGTTCTCGGAGAAAGGCACTACAGTGATTTGACAGAGCAAGTATCATCTTTTCTGCCGGGCACAGTGGCTCACGCATGCAATCCCAGCGCTTTGGGAGACTGAGGCGGGCGGATCACTTGAGCCCAGGGGTTAGAGACCAGCAGGGGCAACATGGTGAGAACTTGTCTCTACAAAAAATAGCTGGGCTTCATGGCACGTGCCTACAGTCCCGGCTACTCAGGAAGCTGTGGTGGGAGGATCGCTTGACCCTGAGAGGCAGAGGTTGCAGTGAGCTGAGATCATGCCACTGCACTCCACCCTGGGCAACAGAGTGAGTCCTTGTTTCGAGAGGCAGAGGTTGCAGTGAGCTGAGATCATGCCACTGCACTCCACCCTGGGCAACAGAGTGAGTCCTTGTTTCGAGAGGCAGAGGTTGCAGTGAGCTGAGATCATGCCACTGCACTCCACCCTGGGCAACAGAGTGAGTCCTTGTTTCGAGAGGCAGAGGTTGCAGTGAGCTGAGATCATGCCACTGCACTCCACCCTGGGCAACAGAGTGAGTCCTTGTTTCGAGAGGCAGAGGTTGCAGTGAGCTGAGATCATGCCACTGCACTCCACCCTGGGCAACAGAGTGAGTCCTTGTTTCGAGAGGCAGAGGTTGCAGTGAGCTGAGATCATGCCACTGCACTCCACCCTGGGCAACAGAGTGAGTCCTTGTTTCGAGAGGCAGAGGTTGCAGTGAGCTGAGATCATGCCACTGCACTCCACCCTGGGCAACAGAGTGAGTCTTTGTTTAAAAAAAAAAGAGTATAATCTTTTCAACAAATGGTGCTGGAAGAATTTGACATTCACATGCAAAAAAACAAAACAAAACAAAACAACAACAACAAAAAAAAACCAACCAAACAAAAACCTTGACCTAAATCTCACATATTATACAAAGATTAACTATACAAATGGATAATGTATCTAAATATAAAATGTAAACTATAAAACATCTAGAAGAAAGTACAAGAGATAATCTTTGTGACCTGAGCAGCCAATATTAAAAGCATGATCCATTTAAGAAAAATATGGATAAACTGGGCTTCACTGAAATAAAAAACTTGTATTGTGAATGATCCTGTTAAGAGATTAGAAAGACAAGCCACAGACTTGGAGAAAATATGTGCAAATCACAGAACTGACAAAGGACTTGTATCCACAATACATAGAAAACTCTCAAGACTCAACACCAAAAAATAAAAATAAACAATTCAATTGAAAACTTGGCCAAGGGGCTGGGTGCCGTGACTCACGCCTGTAATCCCAGCACTTTGGGAGGCCTAGGCGGGCGGATCACGAGGTCAGGAATTCGAAACCAGCCTGACCAACATGGCGAAACCCTGTCTCTACAAAAAATACAAAATTTAGCTGGGCATGATGGTGCGTGCCTGTAGTCCCAGCTACCTGGGGGGCTGAGGCAGGAGAATCACTTGAACCTGGGAGGCAGAGGTTGCAGTGAGTCGAGATTGCACCACTGCACTCCAGCCTGGACAACAGAGTGAGACTCCATCTCAAAAAAAAAAAAAAAAAAAAAAAGAAAGGTCAAGGATTTGAATAGACATTTCTGCAAAAAAGACATGCAAATGGCTAAAAGGTACACGGAAAGATCCATAGGGTTAGTCATCAGGGAAATGCAAATCCAAACCCCAACGAGACAACACTTCACACCCAGCAGAGCTCTGATAAAAAGACACACAATAATAAAAGCAGAGGAATGGAAACCCTGCTACACAGCTGCTGGGAATGTGAAATGGTGTAACCACTTTGGAAAACATTTTGGCAGTTCCTCAAAAGGTTAAATATAGTCACAGGATTTTGCTTTTCAATATCTACCCGGGATAAATGAAAACGTGTCCACACACAAAAATCTTGTACCACCATGGAGCATTATTCATGTTAGCTAAAAAGTGGAAACAGGCTGGGCGCAGTGGCTCATGCCTGTAATCTCAGCACTTTGGGAGGCCAAGGTGGGCGGATCACCTGAGGTCAGGAGTTCGAGACCAGCCTGGCTAACATGGCGAAACCCTGTCTCTACTAAAAATACAAAAATTAGTCGAGTGTGGTAGCAGGTGCCTGTAATCCCAGCTACTTGGGAGGCTGAGGCAGGAGAATCACTTGAACCCTGGAGGCAGAGGTTGCAGTGAGCCGAGATTGCACCACTGCACTCTAGCCTGGACCACAGAGCAAGACTCTGTCTCAAAAAAAAGTGGAAACAACCCAAATGTCCATCAACTGATGAATGATGAACAAAATGTGGCCCGTCCCTACAGCAGAGGATTGTTTGGCAATAAGAAAGAAGAAAGCACTGACGCAGGCTGCAACGCAGAGAAACCAAACCCAGAAGCAGCCAGTCAGCAAAGACCACACACTGCGCACGGTTCCATTCATACAAAACGCCCAGAACAGGCAAATGCATGGAGCCAGAAGGCAGATGAGTGGTTGCCCAGGGCTTGGTTAGAGGTGGAGGAGGAATGGGGACTGATTACTAAATGGTACAAGGTTTCTTTTCAGGGTGATGAAATGTTCTAAAATTAGATTATGGTGATGGTTGCTCGGCTTTGTAAATATGCTAAGAGCCATTGCATCATGCACTTTAAATGGGCGAATATTATGGCATGTAAATGATATCTCAATAAAGCTGTTTTTAAAAAAGGATAAAAGGATGGGTGCAGTCGTTTACGCCTATAATCCCAGCACTTTGGGAGGCCGAGGCAGGCGGATCACCTGAGGTCAGGAGTTCGAGACCAGCCTGGGCAACATGGAGAAACCCTGTCTCTATTTAAAAAAAAAAAAAAAAAAATTAGCCAGGGTGGTGGTGCACGCCTGTAATCCCAGCTACTCAGGAGGCTGAGGCAGGAGAATCGCTTCAACCTGGGAGGCGGAGGTTACAGTGAGCCAAGATCGCACCACTGCACTCCAGCCTGGGCGACAAGAGCAAAACTCCATCTCCAAAAAAAAAAAAAAAAAAAAAAAAAAAAGGGATAAAAGACTTAATGGGAGCTTCACCAAAGACCGTGTACTAACTAGCCCATGAAATGTTCTTCAACAACATTAGGGAAATGCAAATTAAAAGCACCATGAGAGGCCACCTATGAGAGCAGCTGAAAAAAAAAAAAAAAAATTTCCAGACACCAAGGACGCCAAGTGCTGCAGCGGCCGTGAGGCTCCGGGAACTCCCCTGGGGGTGCAGACGGCGCGGGTTTCCCTCCCGAAGCCAGGTCGGCAGCTTCTGGTGAAGGGAGACCTGCGCCTGGCGTATGACCCAGCAATTCCGCTTCTGAGCATTTATCCAAGACAAATTCAAACAGGTTTACGTTAAAGGATGGTACACAGATGTTTATGGGAGCTCTATTCATAGCTGCCCAACCTGGAAGCGTTGCAGGTGTTCTTCTGCGGGTGAACAGAGACTGTGGTGTGTCGTGTACGAGATACTGCTGAGTGATAGAAGGAACGAGTCGTCGATCCGTGAAACCCCCTGGGTGGGTGTCCACAGCGCTGTGCCAAGTCAGAAAAGCCAGACCTCAACGCAACCCGGTGCGTCTATGTCCTGGGCCTCATCCGACATTCTTAGAACAAATGGGGTTTCCAGGGGGAAGAGGAGGGGTGACCGCAAACGGTACGTCTGGGGAGATTTCCGAGTCGTGGGATGTCCTGCTTCCTGAGTGCGGCGGTGGCGATATGTGTGTGTGAATATTCACAGAGTCGTACATCTTCCAAAAAAGTCAACTTACTGTGTGATAATTCAAAAAAATAACGACAGATAAAACAATGATTTAAGACACACAGCCATCGTAGTAAACACTGATCCATGAATCATCCACGAATGCTAAGTCCAGAGATGGATTCTGATGAGGGACAGGACATTTACCTAACCCAAAGTGAGACAGGACTACAACAGGGTGGCCGCAGGAGAACAGATGATTCCAGGCAGCAGTTTCATGGCTATCAAAAGAGAGCTGTTGAAAAAGCTGCAGAGGCCAGGGGGTGACCAGACACTGAAGACCAGGACATGGGCCAAGCTGGCCGAGACGACTGGACCCACTGGGCCAAGCTGGGCCGAGACGACTGGACCCACTGGGCTGAGCTGGGCCGAGACGACTGGACCCACTGGGCCGAGCTGGGCCGAGACGACTGGACCCACTGGGCCACGCTGAGGCGAGACGACTGGACCCACTGGGCCGAGCTGGGCTGAGACGACTGAACCCACTGGGCCGAGCTGGACAAGATGACTGGACCCACTGGGCCACGCTGGCTGAGACGACTGGACCCACTGGGCCGAGCTGGGCCGAGATGACTGGACCCACTGGGCCACACTGGCCGAGACGACTGGACCCACTGGGCCGAGCTGAGCCGAGACGACTGGACCCACTGGGCCAAGCTGGACAAGATGACTGGACCCACTGGGCCAAGCTGGACAAGATGACTGGACCCAGTGGGCCATGCTGGCCGAGACGACTGGACCCACTGGGCCGAGCTGGGCCGAGACTACTGGACCCACTGGGCCAAGCTGGACAAGATGACTGGATCCACTGGGCCACGCTGGCCGAGACGACTGGACCCACATGGCAGCGGACTTGACCTGGGTTTCACCGGTGACCTAATTATATGCTCATCAACACACAAATCACACTCGGCAGTGCCATGACAGTTCCAGGAACACACATATTTGGTGTAAAAAAGGGTGGCACCACAGTTCCTAGAAATCTTGACCTTTTTCCAGAAATCTTTATGAATATTCCACTCCTTGGTTAAAGAAACCCATTAAAGGTAGGGGCCCCAAACCCTGCCTCACGACTCACTTTCTTGAGAACACCCAGACTCCCCTTTCTTCTTTGACTTTTTTTTCTATTTGCCTGTTTATTTTTATGAGGCAGGGTCTCACTATGTTGCCCAGGCTGATCTCGAACTCCTGCCTCAGCCTCCCAATGTGTTAGGATTACAGGCGTGAGCCTTCACACCCAGCCACACTCTGCTTTCTGGAGGGTGTACTTTTTGCTTTGCAATAAATCTCTACTTTCATTATTTTTTAACTCATCCTTGAATTCGTTTTGTGATGGTGTTAAGAGGCGGGACACTGGCCTGGGTCAAGGTCCCATTCGCATTTGGGGACCTCCCCTGGCCACCGGTATCAAAAGTACTTCCTTGTTAATTTTCAGGTTTTTTTTTTGAGACGGATTCTCACTCACTCTGTCACCCAGGCTGGAGTGCAGTGGCATGATCTTGGCTACTGCAACCTCTGCCTCCCGGGATCCAGCGATTCTCGTGACTCAGCCTCCTGAGTAGCTGGGAATACCAGCATGTGCTACCACACCTGGCTAATTGTTGAATTTTTAGTAGAGATGGGGTTTCACCATTTTGGCCGGGCTGGTCTTGAACTCCTGGGCTCAAGTGATCCACCCGCCTTGGCCTCCCAAAGTGCTGGGATTACAGGTGTCAGCCACCGTGCCCGGCTTACTTATCAGTTACAAAGGGCAAAGTGGTAACTTTACTGTGAGAAGCTTGTGGATGCCAGTTTAACCAGAGGATCAAAGGTACCGTTGCCGCTGGTGGGCAGCCAGCGTCCCGAGTGCTGGGAAGGATGCCTGGCTCTTGGTGCCAATCTGTTCATGCAGAAATGTCAGGAACGCTCAACGCGGGGATGATCTACAAAACAAGCGGTTTGCATTCTTCAAAGGTTTCAGTGTCATAAAAGATTTTTAAAAAGACAGGCCCAATGTATATACTGTGAAAATAGTAAAACAATAAAATATAAAAATTAAAAGACTGAAGTAACCTTGTCTTTGTATTGATGTGGAGTCAACCGCTGATTCCAGTTGTGGGGGAGTAGCTGCTGCCAGGTACGTCTCACTCCAGAAACGACTCTGGACCAGACAAAATTCGTGCGCCGCTCTCTTCAGGCAGTGGGGTGAGGACAGCACAAGACCGAGAGGGTGCTTGGAGGCGCCCACACTCCCGGCTCTCCTTGGCCATAACCCCACAAGCAGGGCTCCAGGCAGAGCACGGCGGTCCCCCTGGGATGAGAGGCAGAGACTGGAGTGAGGGGCTTAGGTGTGCATGTTGCTGGTGGGGAGTGCTTGGGACCTCTGCAAGCCTGTGGCTGAGGGTGAGGAGGTGCCGGAGGCTCACCAGAGAGCAGTGACTATAGGCCCTGTGCTGTTATCCGTCACTGCATAACCAATCAACACCGATTTAGTAGCTTTAAAAAACATGCATTTATTCTCAGTTTTGGGGGGTCAGGAGCCCACACACAATTCCGCTGGGTGGCTCGGGGTTTCAAGAGTGCCACCAAGGTGTTGGTATTTCTTTCTGAAGCTTGAGGTCCTCTTTGAAGGCCACGTGGTTGTTGGCAGAATTCAGTTCCCTGTGGCTGTAGGACTGAGGTCCCTGCTTTCTTGTTGGCTGGCAGCCTGGGGCCACTCACTGGTTCCCTGATACGAGGCCCCTCCCAGGCCTTCCAACAGCCATATCTTCACAGACAGCAGGGGTGTCTTGCTGCTCCGTCCCCCAGGACAGAGCCTGGAATGATGCAGCCAATCACGGAGTGACTTATCACCTTTCTGTGTTCTATGGGCTGGACACAAACCATAGTGTTTCTCGGAGGAAAGTACTCAAGGCTGCGACTCACCAGGGATCACCTGAGGTTGTGTTCACCCAGGTTAGAGCAGAACAAAGATGGTAGAGGACAAGTTGTGTTGGGCAGTATTTTGGCATTTGGCATTTGGACCTGGCCAGAGTGGAGAGACTTGGGCGGCATTGGCATTTGGCATTTGGACCTGGCTAGAGTGGAGAGACCTTACTTTTTTTTTTTTTTTTTTTTTGAGGAGAAAGGACTACAATGTACAATAATGCCTACTCCACACTCATCTAACGAAAGTTCAGACCAAGCCCCACAGAGATCTGCAGGGGAGACTGAGATTGAGGGTTGAGTCTTACCAAGGTAGCAGGACTTGGGAAACACTTTGGGCTTTCGACATCGACACTGACAAAGCATGAGAACAAGTCCACAGGGCCCAGCAGTGAAGCAACCTGCAAAGCAAACACCGACAGCTTCAGAGGAGGAAGCAGAGTAGACTCTCTACACGATGTTCAGTATTCAGTCAAAAATCACTAGACACACGAAGAAACAGGACAATGCAACCCACGGTCAAGGGGTAAAAGCCAATTATCAATTGATTTATTTCCAGCTGCAAATTCACCCTTTATTGCCTTCCTCAAAAAAGTGAATCTCAGCTGGGTGCAGTGGTTCGCGTCTGTAATCCCAGGGCTTTGGGAGACGAAGGCGGGTGGATCACTTGAGCCCATGAGTTGGAGACCAGCCTAGGCAACATGGCAAGACCCTATCTCTATAAAAAATACAAAAATTAGCTGGGCGTGGTGGTGTGTACCTGTAGTCCCAAATACTTGGGAGGCTGAGGTGGGAGGATCGCTTGAGCCTGGGAGGCCGAAGCTGTGGTGAACCATGATTGTGCCACTACTCTACAGCCTGGGGGACAGAGTGAGACCCTGTCTCAGAAAAAAAGAAAAGAAAAAAAATGAATCTGCCCAGTGTAAAGGAGAAATGCTTAAAGTAATTCTGTCCACTGCTGTGGAGCAGGTATTGAAGGTTAAATTTCGAGCCAAGAGACAATAAACTAGTGGTTGGCATAATGCACCTATCATGTGGCTGAAACATCCTGGGGTGTGTACTAAGCAGGTACACCCACACAAGAGACACGCACACAAGTGTTCGTAGCAGCTTTATTTGTAGTCGTTCAGAACTGGAAGTGGAATGCAGTACAGTGATGAAAATGAACAAATGCCTGCTGCACGGGACGGCATGGAGGCATCTCACAGACACGGTCGTGTGTGAAAGAAGCCACACAAAAGGATACACACTGTGCATTGTGTTCCCTTTATATAAAGCTTAAAAACAGGCAAACGTGATCTGTGCTGTCAGAAGTCACCTTTACCGAGGGGCAGGAGGGAATGTTGTTTCTTGGTCTGGGTGTGTTCTCCTGGTGGTCACTCATCAGGCACATTTGCGGTGTGTCACTTTTCTCTATGTATGCTCAAAGTCACGTCTTTAAAAAGGCAGATGTCCCCTCTGTGTTCTCCCTGCCCTTCCTCCTGCCCTGGCCCAGCTGCTCGGTTCCTGGCGGTGTGGGGAGGTCCCTCCAGGGGTGGGGAGGCTCTGAATCTCTGTGGGAGGCGATGGTGGGCGGCGGCCCCTGGGAGGCTCATCCCCAGGGTGCAGGCAGGGTCCTGTTATTCCCTTCATAAGATTCCCAGCTGCCTAATTGAGGGAAGGGCTATTCAAAGAGGTGAAAACAGGGCCTCCGGAGCTGCTAATGAACTTCAGGTTCCCCAGGGCAATTTCCCACCTTGAGAGATCCCCCTTGAACCTGGTGCCGGCTACATAGGAGAGGAGATGGGACCTTGGGTGGGGCCCAGGAAGGGAGCTCTGCTTTAGTGGGCCCTTGAGGGGGCCCTGACCACAGACACTGGAACCCCCATTCTCTCCAGACCTGACCACAGACACTGGACCCCCCATTCTCTCCAGACCTAACCACAGACACTGGAACCCCCCATTCTCTCCAGACCTGACCACAGACACTGGACCCCCCATTCTCTCCAGACCTGACCACAGACGTTGGACCCCCCATTCTCTCTGGACCAGCTGCAGAATGAGACACAATTGATGGCCCCCCCTTCCTCCGGGGCCCAGAGGAGGCAGCTGTAGGGTCAATGGTCTGCAGACCCTACCCAGGCTCTCCCCTCTGCCTCTGGGCACTGGAGGGCACAGCGCCCCTGTGCCGGCACCAGGGGCTGCCCTTCTTGGGTGCAAGAGGTGACCCCACCCTGGTCGGTGACCCCGGCCTCCTGTTTAGCCTCCCAGCCTGCAATGGGCTGTAATGGCCAGGGGCCGGGAGGGGCTAGCAGGGACTGCAGCTGGAAGCCCAGAAGCCCAGAAAGTGCTGCTTGCGGCAGGAGCACGTGCTGTCTGCTCCCCACCAGGGTGGGTGCTGGGCTCCCGGGCAGCAGGGCCTGGAGGGAGGGCATCCTGCTGCTGCTGCCTCTCACCATGGCAACGCTCCCTGCTGGGGCCTGCAGGTGGGGGTGGCAGGCCAGGCCGCCCTTCCCCCTGGCGGAGGGGCTGCATCCCTCCTGGGCCTCCCTGGTAGACTCAGGTCTGCCTCAGGCACACCCAGACACCGGGTTGGAGGGTGGGCTGTCGGGGCTGTGGCTGGCCCTGGTCTGTGGCCTGACCTGCAGGCATGTTTGCCCGCTGCCAGCCCAGCCCCAGCTTCTCTGATCTGGGGGGACATGAGCTGCTCCTCTAAGGAAGGCTCCAGAGGCAGGAGCTCCTCTGCTGCCATGGAGACTGTTTAATTCGCTGCCTCAAGGGCATGCTCAGTCCCCTGGGAGCCAGCCCCAAGGCATGGCCGCGGGGGAGGGCCTTGTCCTGGTGGCCGTCCAGGGGGCCCAGGTGGGCCAGCAGACGAGATGCTCCGTGACCCGAAACTGAATCCACACCTGCTCTGGGGCCAGGCCAGGGCTGAGGTCATCCTGCGACACTGGGGGCCAGAGAGCGGCCTTGGCCTTGCTCCCCACCCTGCCTCCAAGCCCCCGTCTGCCTCTGGGCTGCCAGCCTCCACCTGCCTGCGGCGGTGGCCCCGGGGTGATGGCCTGGCTGTGCCCCATGCACAGGTGGTTCGTTAGGCACTCGGCGGCTATTATTAACCCGGCAGTGACGTCACCGGCAGCCAATGGGAGGCAGGTTTATTTCCGGGGCTGACAGCTTGATAGCGGTTAATTTTAGCTGCATCTTCTTTCCCGAGGCTCGTGAAACCCTAGCCAGCCAAAGAAGGGGTTGCCTGTGTCTCCCCAAACAGCTCAGGGATGGGTCCTGGGGGCTCTGGGAGGCGGCAAGGAGGGGCGGGGCCTGGGGGCTCTGGGAGGGGTCGAGGAGAGGCGGGGCCTGCCCCCAGGGGAGCCCTGATTGGCTGGTGCCCTCTTGACTAGCCATTTCCCCCTCCCCCCACCCCCCCCCAGGTTGTTGGTGAGGAGGGCACTGTGACCAGGGACTCAGATGCAAGAAGAGGGGCCCAAGTCCTGACCTGGGGGAGGGCAGGGAAAGCACAGGCCACAGGCCCCCCTACTTGCTGTGTGTCCTTGGACAGGAATCTTGGCCTTTCTGTGCCCAGTTGCCTCACAGGTTCTCAAGGTCCTCCAGCCAGCCTTGTGGGGCCTACCTTGTAGCCTCTGTCCCCGCAGCCCCCATCCCTGCACACTGTGCACGTGCACGGCCCCCTGTCCCCCGTCCCCCACACTGTGAACTCACACAGCTGGGCGACTTGGCTGTGACTAATTAGGATGCTTGGTACTTGAAGTCATTTGGTGCTACCCGGCCATTGACAAGTGTTTTGCCTGCTTGTTGTGCTATGACAGAATACCTGAGACTGGGTAATTATACATTACTTAAATTTAAAAATTTACTTTATAAAGTTTGCTTTATAAATTTATAAATTATTATAAGTAAACAGAAGTTTATTTCTCAGTCTGGAGGCCAGGAAGTCCAGGATCAAGGTGCTGCCATCTGGTAGGGCCTTCTTGCTGTGTCCTCACATGGGAGAAGGTGGAAGAGCAAGAGAGAACCCACTGCCACGAGTCCTGTTTATAGGGCACAAATCCATTCGGAAGGGCAAACCCTTTATGACCCAGACTCCTTCCCGAAAGCCCCAGCCCCCAACACTGTTGCATTGGGGATTAAGTTACAACTCGTGCACTTTGGGGACGTGGTCAGGCCACTGCCGTTATTCAGCAGTTAGCATTCCGTAGTTAGTAGTCATTCAGTCCTGTTCAGTCTCCGCGGTGGCTCGCAACCATCAGTGTGTTAGTGTTTAGCCTTGTGACCGCAGCCCCGTTAGCTGTGTGTTCCAAGTGTCTCTGGAACTGAGTCAGTGGCTCCCAGGACCCCGAGGGGCCACACCGTGGACCAAACGTGTCCTGGCGCCTGGGAGACCCTTTGGAGCAGCCACCGACACCCTTGCCCAGAGTCAGCACACAGGTGCTTTGGGGAGGATGCCACATTCCACTCTCAGGGGCCACTCCTGTGGGTGGCAAGGCCCCCCGGCACATGTGAGCCCCTGGCACTGCTATGGGTGAGCCGGGAGCCGAGGCGGAAGGGGTGTCTGGAAAAGGTAGCCCAGAGTCCTGGTGATCCCTTGGGGGAGTGGGGTGGGCATCCCCAGGACCCCGGCCTGGGCCACTCGAGCACCTGCAGCAAGCCCACTTCCCAAATCCCTGCCTAACCTTCAGGCTGCAGGGGAGGCGTTAAATATAGAGACCAGCTGGGTGGGGTGGGGCGGGCCTTGCTTTCTCGCCAGGCGGTTATTTTTATTCCTGGCTCCTGTTTGACGGCATCAGCAGCACTCGGAAGTGCCGGGGCACCTAGCAGGCCCTCCCTGCCTCCTCTCCTGCCTGTGGCCCAGGAGCCCAAGTCCCTGGACTCCTATGGGGCAGACGCAGCCACAGACCAGGGTCCTCCTGAGAGGCCCTCTCCACAGGCTGGGGAGAACTGTTTGGCCCCGACCCTGGGCCCCCACCTTTCCTTCCTCCTCACACCTGCCAGCGGGCCAGGTAGGGGTCCAGTCGCTGGGGATCTCCATGGATTTGCCCAGTGGCAGGTGCCGGGCCCGACCCGGGGCCTCCATGTCAACACCTAGTGGCACTCAGGGCTGAGAGGACAGGCGCCAGGGCTCTGCCCCCACTCAGCACACACCTCCCGAGACCCCGCTGGCAGGAAGATCCGAGTGCGTGGGGGTGGGGGGGCAGCGTGGGAGGGAAGACCTGAATACCTGGGTGAGACGACAGGATCTTGGGGTCCGGGAGAAAGCCCCTGACCTTGGTCTTCACACAACACATGGCTGCCACATCCCCTTCCTCACAACCCACGTTGGTCATTACCCGCGTGTGCCAGGACCTCAGGGACTCCCCACTTCCTATAGAGCGTGGCCCGGTCTTTGGCTTGGCATCCTGACCCCATATGAGCATCAGCCGCAAGGCGCTGAGGTGCAGCGGGGTGGGGCGCTGGGCGGGGGGGCCTGGGTCTGTCTGGATCTGACTCGCCCTTGGCTGGCGCTGTTTCCCAGCAGCAGCCGGAGGTAGGCGCACCCGGAGGGGAGGGTCCCTGGAAGATGTCAGTGGGTCTGGGAGCGGGCTTCCGGCGTTCCCTGCACCGTGGGAGACCAGCCTCTCAGGGGGAGGGTGGTTCTGCGCTGGATCCTCGGGGCCTGTCATGGTGCGCCCAGGAGGGCAGGCACGTGAGGACAGGGACTGGAAACCAGCAGATTCCGGGGTTCCACCCTGAGGCCTGCACCCCCGGGCCTCATTAGGGAGAGCCCCTCAGAGCCGGGCTTCGTTGGTTCTTGGGCGTCCCCCATGAGCAGGGCCGGGGAGGGGCCGGTAGACCCAGGCTCGTCTCCCAGGCTGCAGCCCACCTGCTCCCCTCCCCCGCCTGCCGGCTCCGGTCCTCGGCGTCTGCCCTGTCCCAGGGGACCGCTTTTCGCGGCTCAAGCGTGTTCCTGCCCTGAGCCGGCTCTCGCCCCGTCTCCCGGGCCCGCCGCGCTCTCCCCGCGCCGTCTCCATCCCCGTCCCTCCCTCCCGCCGCCTCCCTGCCCTGCCCCCCGCCCCGCCCCCGCCCGCTGCGCGTTTCTCTCCCGCCTCCCGCGTCCGTCTTTGCAGCCCGCGCCTCCCGCATCCCCTCGCGTCCCCTTGGCGCCCGCCCGCGCGCGTCCGCGCCCCGCCCCCTCCCGCGCGGTTCCGCATTGGCGTGCTGCAGGGCGCGGTGCACTGCGCCGCCACCGTCAATAGGTGGACCCCCTCCCGGAGATAAAACCGCCGGCGCCGGCGCCGCCAGTCCCTCTGGCTGAGACCTCGGCTCCGGGTAAGGACGCTCGGCCCCCGGGCCTCCGCCCCCGCCCCCGTCTTCCGAAGAGGGACCCCCGGGGCCGGTCCTGGGGGGCAGAGGGTGGCCGGGCCCCGCACCCGCCCCCGCGCGCGCCCGGATTCCGGCTTCCGGGGGTCCCCGCGTCGGCCGGGCTGGGCCCGGGGGGGAGGGCGGCGCGGGGCGGCGGGGCCGGGTCCTGGGCGGCGATCGCCCCGTAGCCGTGACCTTGGGGCCGCGGGTCCCTGCGGGCTGGGGGCAGGGTCTTCAGTGCCGGGGGCTGATGGGGGTCGGGCTTCGGGGCGCTGGGCCAGAGGACGCTGAGGGAGGTGGTGAGATCTGGGGGCCCTGGCCTCCCCACCCCCACCCGTGTTCCCACCCCAGGGTGGCTTCTGTCCTCTTTCCCTCCCCCAGCCACCTGTCCCCGAGGAGCAGCGTGGGTTTCTCCACTGACCTCTGTGATGGGACAGGGCTGTGACCCAGGGCCCTGACCAGAGGGGAGGGGGCAGGGAGGGTGCCCCCTATACCCCCACGGGGCCGAGGGCATCTCCACCTGGCACTTGCTGGGCTCGGCAGGGCCGGGTCCTCCTTCCTCAGGCTGGAACAGGGACCCCCACCTCCCGGCCGCTGTCTGTCCCTGTGAGAGTCCGGGAGGGGGGTGCCTAGAGCTATTCTGGGTCCCTAATCTGGGCAGTGCATCTCCGTCGGGGCTCTGGCCCAGCCTGCCGGGCAGGGATGAGGGGAAGATGGCGCCGTCCCTGCCTGAGGAGGGGAGTGGGGAGCAGTGGCCATCTCTCCCCGGTGGCAGCGGGTGGGGGTGGGGCGCCGTGTCCCTGGCCCTGCCGCCGGGGAGGGGAGTGCGCGTGCAGGACAGGGCCCTGGAGCGCTGGGCAGGTGACTCATCACCCGGCTCTGCTGGTCACGGACGTACCCAGCCTGGCGCTGCGTGGTCTCTCCAAATGGTGGCTAACCCCTTCCCAAGGAGCAGCCCGCGGGCTCCAACGCCCAGTTATTTACAGCAGATGGGGCTGTTTGGGCTCAAGTGTGGGGTGGGGGCAGTGCACAGCCTCTGCTTGCCCTGGCCAGGCCCAGCTGTGGGTGGGGGCCCTTCCCTCCCCACCAAACATGGGGGCTTGGTTTGTGGGCAGGGATGCGTGCCCAGCCTGTGCCGGGACAGTCTCTGCTGGTGTCTCCCCCTGGGGCTCCCCATCACCGGTCTCCCCAACACCACTGGCCCCACAGAATCACTGCAGCCCCCCTCGCCCTGAGCCAGAGCACCCCGGGTCCCGCCAACCCCTCACACTCCCAGCAAAATGGGCAAGGAGAAGACCCACATCAACATCGTGGTCATCGGCCACGTGGACTCCGGAAAGTCCACCACCACGGGCCACCTCATCTACAAATGCGGAGGTATTGACAAAAGGACCATTGAGAAGTTCGAGAAGGAGGCGGCTGAGGTGAGCTCCCCAGGCTATGGTCTTGGCCCCCTGAGAAGGAACCCCCAACTCCCGTGGTGGCCAGGCTTGGCATCTCCCAGCCCCAGGGTATGGGGCTCAGGTGACCTCCTCCAGGGCAGGAGGGACCCCCGCTGTGGGGCACTCAGGCCTCAGAGGGTCTGGTGGGGCAGCCTCTCTCTTAGGGGGAGCTTGGTGGGGGAGGGGTGGCCATCGAGCTGCCGGACTTGCCCTGTGGTGAGGGAGGTGACCTGGGAGGGTCTGCAGAAGGCTCTGGAACTCTGCCATGTTGAGCTGGGGCTGGAGGGCCCTGGAGCCTTCCCCCCTTCCCCCCAGGGCGAAGGCTGGGGCTGGAGATGGTACTGCCCTCACTTGTCCTAGGGCCCTGCCAGGGCGCACGCTACTATTAATAGCTGATTGATGGGCAGCCGGCCCGTCTGCTCCATTTTCTTGTGCTGGGCTGTGGAGGGCTGCTGTCCAGGGCAGCCCTGGGGTGGGGGTCCTGGATGAGGTGACCCCCTAGCTGACCTTTTGAAGCGATTCCTCTTTGGTGGCTGAGACGGTGGTGGGGAGCGGTCATGAGACGGGGTCTGCTCTCTGGTCCCCATCCCCCACCCAGGACTCTGGGGAGAAGCCCACTCCGGGGAGGGCCTGTGGGAGCTCTCACCTGGATGATGAGGGCGGAGGCCAGGGCCCGAGGTGGGGGCACTCGCTGTCCTGGGCTGAGCCTCTGCCCTGGCGGGGTTGGGGGGTGCTCTGAGGTGCACCCCTGAGTTTGGGCTGCATCACCCTTTACCTGGCCTTGTCAGGAGGAGGCGGGGGTTTCAGAGGGCCGCTGTTTCAGGCCCCAGCTGGGTCCCATCTGGGTCTGCTCCAGACCGGGCAGCCTCCTGGAGGGCAGAGTCCTGTCTGTGCAAGGCCCTGGCGAGGAGTTCTGCCCAGCTGGGTAGTGACTGCCGCTGCTGCCCTGACTGCAGCCCGTCCCCTTCTGTGGGGGTCTCACTGGCCGAGGCCCCCCAGCTTCCCGTGTCCGGCAGAGCGAGGAAGGGGAGGAGAAGCCTCAGAGGGATGGGGAGGCTGGAGCAGCGGGAAGGAGCTGCGTCGCCAAGCCCTCCTCCTGACCTCATTCCGTTTTCCTTTCTCCTTACCTTAAAAAAAACACACACACAGAGGGTTATTTATCTGACAGCCCCAAACACGGTGGTATTATTGGCCTCTGGTTGAGGAAGGGATCTGGGGGCGTCCGCAGCTTCAGATAAAGGGGAGCCCTCGCCCGGGAGGGGTTTATCCCATCTGGCGGCTTCGCTCGTAGAGCGAGCGACTCCCAGGCCCTTGCGCCACCTGCTGGTGGACGTGCGTAGCCGCGCCCATTTCGGAGCAGGTGCGGAGGCCGGCCCTGGGGGGCAGGGTCTGGGTGTGGGGTCCCGACAGAGGGGGCCGGCGTCCCAGGACCCCGGTGGAGAGCAAGGGGGTGCTGGAGCCCATCTCCCGCCTCTCGCGGCCACTCTGCTGTAACAAGCAGCTCGCACCACCAGGGACTCCTGGGTCCTGGGTCCCGGGTCCCGCCCTCAGCCGCGACCCTCACCCGCTCCAGATGGGGAAGGGATCCTTCAAATATGCCTGGGTGCTGGACAAGCTGAAGGCGGAGCGTGAGCGCGGCATCACCATCGACATCTCCCTCTGGAAGTTCGAGACCACCAAGTACTACATCACCATCATCGATGCCCCCGGCCACCGCGACTTCATCAAGAACATGATCACGGGTACATCCCAGGTGAGCAGGGCACAGCAGGCGGGGCTGGGGGAGAGGCCGCTGCACCCTTCAAGGGACACTGGGGGCCCCTGGGGTCACTGGGATGGTGGGGTCTCCGGTGCTTCCTGTGAGGGCAGGGGACCCCTCACCTGGGCCACCCTCACCCAGTCTGGCTCAGAGCCCCCCTAAGGATGAATCCAGTGTTCTGGCATCTGAACCAGTGCCTGTGAAGACACCCAGCCAGTGTCAGAGTCCCCAGATAGATGGGGGCAGATGGGGACGCGGACACACCTTCATACATGGAGGGATTGGAGGCCAGGATGGGGAGAGTGAGCAGTGGGCAGAGGTGCCACTGGCCAGGTGTAGACTGTATGACATTTCAGGGCACTCACAGAGACTCACGGACACCCCAGACACAGCACCCTGCAGACAGCAGGACACATGCCACCACCTCCAAACTGCTTTGATAACTGTGACTTCAATCTGTCCTCAAGTGAGGAACAGGAGCAGACAGGCTGAGTGACTTGTCCAGGGACACACAGCCCACTGGTGGTGGAGCCAGGGCTGAACCTCGGTCCCCTGACCCAGGGCCTGGTGATGAGCCCCCATGCTGCCCTTGAAGTGGGGACCCCCATGCCTCCCTCCCCAAGGCCCCAGTGGGCTGCTCAGGCCCCAGCCCACTGCCTGGAGAGGCCTGTAAGTGAGGTGGGGCCAGGCTCGCTCTGTCCCCTGCCGGGCAGGCGGGGCAGGGCTCACTGTGTCCCCTGCCGGGCAGGCGGACTGCGCAGTGCTGATCGTGGCGGCGGGCGTGGGCGAGTTCGAGGCGGGCATCTCCAAGAATGGGCAGACGCGGGAGCATGCCCTGCTGGCCTACACGCTGGGTGTGAAGCAGCTCATCGTGGGCGTGAACAAAATGGACTCCACAGAGCCGGCCTACAGTGAGAAGCGCTACGACGAGATCGTCAAGGAAGTCAGCGCCTACATCAAGAAGATCGGCTACAACCCGGCCACCGTGCCCTTTGTGCCCATCTCCGGCTGGCACGGCGACAACATGCTGGAGCCCTCCCCCAACGTGAGTGGCAGCTAGGGCGGGGCGGGCCACGGGAGCTGGCTGGACCCCCTGGGCCAGAGCGAGGCACCGGCAGGTGGCAGGGGGAGGTCGAGGGCCTGTCCCCGGGAAATTCAAGTTCCCCTCGAAACCTGCTGGGTTTCCCTAACTGGCTCAGGGCCCGGCGGGGAGCCCCATCCCCCTCAGCACCGGGCTTTGCTCCTACACTCAGCCTCCCACGCGGCTGGCCGGGGCCAGGGCCCATCCACGATGTCAACACAGCAGGGGCAGCGGCCTCCAGCACCAGGCCCATGTGCTTGGTCTCCAGAGCCCTGCCATGGGGGCGGTCGGTTTCATCTCTGCCAGGCCATTGTCCTGGTCCTGGACACCGTGCAGGGGCTTTGGGCTGGGCCGTGGGGGCCTCCTTGGCTGCCTCCCCTGGGATCTTGGAGCAGGGTTGGGCTTTGGGAAGTGTGCATGCTTCTGGGCTTGCTGGGATGGCCAAGGGTTGGCTCTTGGCTGATCACCTGGGAGCTCAACGTGCGAACAGTCTGTAGCCCAGGGACTCTGCCTTGGCTGGAGGTGACGCGTGGAGACACTTGCAGAACCTGAGACTGTTCCCAAGGTTCTCCAAGCCAGAGGAGACCCCAGAATGGCCGCCACTAGGCTCTGCCAGCACTGTCGCTGCCCACAGTGAGGGTGCCGGTGTGGAGTCTAGAGACAGCAGGGAGACAGACCAGCAGCACTGAGCCTGGAGCTGAGGTCTGGGGACAGAACTGAGAGGGACTCCCCCAGCTCCGCCTCCATCTCACGAGGCTCGGTGTTGTTTACCTGTGATGGCGTTTTCCTCATGGGGTATCATGTGGCGAACGCCATTCTCCCCTCCCCAGGGAGGCCTCCAGCCATCAGGGACCCTGCACTCCCCTCTGGCCTGAGCTGCTAGGTGGCCCGTGCTTACACAGGCCCTGGGGGGCTGGGGCACTGTGCTGCCGGCCCCCTCCCCTGCTCCCTGTTTGTGGCAGGTGGCCCAGAGGGAGGCTTCATGGGATGGGAGTGGGGGCCACACTAGGAGAAGCTCCGGACAAGGCTGGGCCAAGCTCGGAGGCAGCACAGTGTCCAGAAGCTAGGGTGGGGCGAGGCTCCTCCTTCAGCTCTGTACCTGGCCTGGCCCTTGGCCAGACTCAGCATCCTCCTAGTCAAGTCATCTGCCCTGCCTGGAGCTGATGGTCAGGGGCCCGGGGTTTCGGGGACTTGGGGCTGGACTGGGGGTTTGTTCACAGTGTCAGCAACTCCTGAGCAGCCTGGGCTGGGAAGGCTGCTTTCCCTCTTTGTCCTCCTCCTTTTAAGAGGGATCTCCTTCCCAGAGTCCCTGTGATGCTGGGGCTATGGGCTGGGGAGGAGCAGGGTGGGGAAATTCCTCATGTCAAAGGGCACGAGGCAAGTTTAGCCTGAACAGCAGTACTCCTGGAAGCACCCTGGGGAGGCCTGAGGGTGGGGAGGCCACCAATGTCTCTTAACGGATTGATTTTCTCCCTTTGGTCCAGATGCCGTGGTTCAAGGGCTGGAAGGTGGAGCGTAAGGAGGGCAACGCAAGCGGCGTGTCCCTGCTGGAGGCCCTGGACACCATCCTGCCCCCCACGCGCCCCACGGACAAGCCCCTGCGTCTGCCGCTGCAGGACGTGTACAAGATCGGTGGTGAGCAAGGGCGCCGTGCTGGAGCTCCTGCCTGGCCAGCTCTGCCTGCCCTAGACCAGGGGCCCCTACAAGGCATCTCAAGACTGGGCTGTCTCCAATCTCTCCCCTTACCACACACTTTCTGTGGGACAGTCCATCCCACATCCATCCATCCATCCACCCACCTCCCCACCCATCCATCCTCTGTCCATCCATCCACCCATCCATCTATCCACCTCTCCATCCATCTATCTATCCATCCATCCATCCATCGATCCATCCATCTCCCCACCCATCCATCCATCCATCCATCCATTGTCCCATCCATCCATCCTTCTCTCTATCCAACCATCTCTCCATCTCTCCATCCATCCACCTCCCCACCCATCCATCCTTCTGTCCATCAATCCATCCATCCATCCACCTCTCCATCCATCCATCCATCTCCCCACCCATCCATCCTTCTCTCTATCCATCCATCCATCCATCCATCCATTGATTGTCCCACCCATCCATCCTTCTCTCTATCCCTCCATCCATCCATCCATGCATCCATCCATCCATCCATTGTCCCACCCATCCATCCTTCTCTCTATCCATCCATCCATCCACCTCCCCACCCATCCATCCTTCTGTCCATCCATCCATCCATCCATCTCTCCATCCATCCATCCATCCATCGTCTCAACCATCCATCCTTCTCTCTATCCATCCATCCATCCATCCACCTCTCCATCCATCCATCCATCCATCTCCCCACCCATCCATCCTTCTCTCTATCCATCCATCTATTGTCCCACCCATCCATCCTTCTATCTCTCCATCCATCCATCTCCCCATCCATCCATCCATCCATCCATCCACTCACCCACCTCCCCACCCATCCATCCTTCTGTACATCCATCCGTCCATCCATCCACCCACCTCCCTATCCATCCATCCTTCCATCCATCCATTTCCCCATCTATCCATCCATCCATCCATCTATCCACCCACCTCCCCACCCATACATCCTTCTGTCCGTCCATCCATCCATCCATCCATCCATCTCCCCACCCGTCCATCCTTCTATCCATCCATCCATCCATTGTCCCACCCATCCATCCTTCTCTCTATCCATCCATCCATCTCCCCATCCATCCATCCATCCATCCACTCACCTACCTCCCTACCCATCCATCCTTCTGTCCATCCACCCATCCACCCATCTCCCCATCCATCCATCCATCCACCCACCTCCCCCATCCATCCTTGTATCCGTCCTTCTATCCATCCATCCATCCATCCACCCACCTCCCCATCTAACCATCCATCCATCCACCTCCCCATCCATCCATCCACCCACACACCCACCCACCTCCCCACCCATCCATCCTTCTGTCCATCCACCCATCTACCCACCTCCCAATCCATCCATCCATCCACCCACCTCCCCACCCATCCATCCTTCATCCATCCATCCATCCATCCACCTCTCCATTCATCCATCTACCCACTCACCCACCTCCCCACCCATCCATCCTTCTGTCCATCCACCCATCCACCCACCTCTCCATCCATCCATCCATGCATCCATCCATCCATCCACCCACCCACCTCCCCACTCATCCATCCACCCACCCACCTCCCCACCCATCCATCCATCCACCCATCCACCCACCCACCCACTCACCTCCCCACCCATCCATCCTTCTCTCCATCCATCCATCATCTATCCATCTATCCATCTCTCCATCCATCCACCCACCCACCCACCTCCCCACCCATCCATCCTTCTATCCATCCACCCATCCATCCATCCATCCATCCCTCCCCATCCATCCATCCATCCATCTCCCTACCCATTCATCCTTCTGTCCATCCACCCATCCACCTATCCATCCATCCACCTCCCCATCCATCCACTTCCCCATCCATCCATCCATCCATCCATTCATTCATCCATCTCCCCATCCACCTCTCTATCCATCCATCTCCCCACCCAGCCATCCTTCCCTCCATCATCCATCCATCCATCTCATCCATCCATTCATCTCCTCATCCATCCATCCATCCATCCATCCATCCATCCACCTCCCCGTCCGTCCGTCCATCCATCCATCCATCCATCCATCCCCCCATCCATCCATCTATCCATCCATCCATCCATCCATCCACCTCCCCATCCATCCATTCATCCACCCACCTTCCTATCCATCCATCCTTCTGTCCATCCACTCATCTACCTCCTCATCCATCCATCCATCCATCCATCCACCAATCCATCCATCCATCTCCCTACTCATCCATCTCCCCACCCATCCTTCTGTCCACCCACCTCCCCATCCATCCGTCCATCCATCCATCCATCCCACCAAGAAGAGAAACCATAAACAAATCTGAGACCCCAGAGAAGGGCACTGATAGGAGACCCCCAGCCAGTGGGCTGCAGCCAAAGATGTTGCAGGCATCTCTCTGTGCACCGTGGGGGCATCATGCTCACCCCAGCACAGAGCACAGCCACTGGCCTCAGTGAAGTTGGCTGGAGGCTACAACGGGCCCCCCTCACAGCCCTGGGAGGTGAGGGTGGAGACCCAGTAGCCTGGGGGGGGGACAAGACCCCCATGTGGCAGCTGCACAATTGGTTTAAGTAGATCCATGAGAAATGCCAGGGACGCTCAGGTGCCGCTGTGCCTGTGCTGCATCTGGCTGAGAGGCCCCTTTAATGATAGAGACCTGCAGCATCCAAGTGGGGCCCAGAGAGCCTGCAGGGAGCAGGGAGCAGGGCCCGCAGGGAGCAGGGAGCAGGGCCACCAGACCCTAGGCAGAAGCAGTCAGTCGCCCCACCCACACTCACAGGGAGGAGTCCTCAGACAAAGGAGGGGTCCCATAGTGCCTCCTTTGAGGGAAAGTGCTCTCCGGGGGCAAGGATGGGACCCCAGGTTCAGACAGCCCCTCTCTGCCCATCCTCCCCCTTCTCTGTCCCTGTGGCTTTTCCTTGGGTTCCTGGGAGCTCTGCTGCTCAGCCTCTTATTTCCCCAGCTGGGTGGGAGAGCCCCCACTTCCCTTGGAATCTCTGTGTCTGCCTTGTCCCTGGCCTCCCTTCCCCTGCACTCCGCCCATGTGGCCCCAACCCCCAGGCCTGTCGGGGGGATCCAGTCCCAGGCTTTGTTGGTTTCCAGGCTCTGTCCCCAAATATCCTGCCCCAGCATCCCCTCGGGCCCCACCTTCCCCTCACACCCCCTCCCCTCTGCAGGCATTGGCACGGTGCCCGTGGGCCGGGTGGAGACCGGCATCCTGCGGCCGGGCATGGTGGTGACCTTTGCGCCAGTGAACATCACCACTGAGGTGAAGTCAGTGGAGATGCACCACGAGGCTCTGAGCGAAGCTCTGCCCGGCGACAACGTCGGCTTCAATGTGAAGAACGTGTCGGTGAAGGACATCCGGCGGGGCAACGTGTGTGGGGACAGCAAGTCTGACCCGCCGCAGGAGGCTGCTCAGTTCACCTCCCAGGTGGGGGGCTGCGCTGGGTCCAGGGGGCTGGCGCCTGCTGGACAGCAGCAGGACTGTCCTGGGTGAGGCTGCTGTCGGCAGGTGGCCTGGCGTAGGGAGAAAACCGGACCCTCAGGCTGGGCGCAGTGGCTCACGCCTGTAATCCCAGCACTTTGAGAGGCCGAGGCGGGCAGATCACGAGGTCAAGAGATCAAGTCCATCCTGGTCAACATGGTGAAACCCCGTCTCTACTAAAAATACAAAAATTAGCCAGGCGTGGTGGCACGTGCCTGTAGTCCCAGCTATCAGGAAGCTGAGGCAGGAGAATCGCTTGAACCTGGGAGGCGGAGGTTGCAGTGAGCCGAGATTGCGCCACTGCACTCCAGCCTGCGTGACAGAGCGAGACTTCGTCTCAAAAGAAAAAAAAAAAAAAAGAAAAGGGACCCGCATTCCACCGAGGGGGCCACCGAGCACTCAACGAGGGGATCAATCAGTTCTGGGAGGGGTGCAGGCCCTGTGGCTCCCAGCCTGTGTGCAATCCCGGGTCTGTCTTCCACGCTGCACTGCTGGGATGCCCAGCCTTTGAGGTCCTACATTCGTCCTGGAAAAATGCTTTTGTTAACTTACTGCCTGAGACATCTCTGTCATACTTTTATTCTCTACAGTCTTCATTGCCCCTCTTTGCTGGCCTCTTCATATGATTTATTTTTTTTTTTTTGAGACGGAGTCTCGCTCTGTTGCCCAGGCTGGAGGGCAGTGGCGCGATCTCGGCTCACTGCAACCTCCGCCTCCCGGGTTCAAGTGATTCTCCTGCCTCAGCCTCCCAAGTAGGTAAGATTACAGGCATGCGCCACCACGCCTGGCTAATTTTTTTTTTATTAGTAGATACGGGGTTTCGCCATGTTGGCCAGGCTGGTCTCGAACTCCTGACCTCAAGTGATCCACGTGCGTCAGCCTCCCAAAGTACTGGGATTACAGGCGTGAGCCACCGTGCCCGGCCTCGTCATATGATTTTTAAAAGTGGCTTTATTGAGATACAACTGAAACACAGGAATTGAGGTCCAGTTTTGTCACCCGCCCCCTTAGTTCCAGCTGAGGTTGGCCGTGTAAGTGCTGCCCCTGCCCCTTCGAAACAATGAATCTCAGTTGTTTATCTTTTGCTTAATGAGGATGTTGAGGTTCAGGTCTGGGGGCTGGGTCCTCAGAGCCTGAGCCTCCTCCAGTCAGCACTCCAGGCTCAGGAGCCCGTGCAGAGGGGCCGGTGACTGGGCCTCCCAGCCCCGCTCTGGCGCCCTCCCGGTGCCCACCGCCGATGTGCCTGATGGCCGCCTGTGGCTCTGCTCGCAGGTCATCATCCTGAACCACCCGGGGCAGATTAGCGCCGGCTACTCCCCGGTCATCGACTGCCACACAGCCCACATCGCCTGCAAGTTTGCGGAGCTGAAGGAGAAGATTGACCGGCGCTCTGGCAAGAAGCTGGAGGACAACCCCAAGTCCCTGAAGTCTGGAGACGCGGCCATCGTGGAGATGGTGCCGGGAAAGCCCATGTGTGTGGAGAGCTTCTCCCAGTACCCGCCTCTCGGTGAGCCGGGGTGGTCCGGGGAGGTGCAGCCCCCAGGCTGTGGCTGATCCAGGCTGAGGGCAGAGGACTGCGGGGATGGGGCGCTGGGGACAGCAGTGGGCCCCCTTTCCTGCGGAGCTTGGCCCAGAGCATGGCAGGAGAGCCACGGCCTCCGTGTCACTGAGTGCAGGTGACCCTGCCCAGACGACCTGGGGTGGGTCCTGTGTGCAGACGAGGCCCCGAAAGTGAGGGAGGCCCCGCGAGTGAGGAAGGCCCGCAGTCATCCAGTGGCAGCGTTAGGGCTGCCCCCGTCCCGTGGCCGCCCCGCAGACTGTGGAGCAGCCGCCCAGGCAGGACTCCGGCGAGGCCGGCCCGTCTTCACAAGGGCGCGCTCTGCGCTAAGCGTGTTCCGGGGACGTTCCCGACCCGGCTTCGTTCCCGCGGTTGCGCCCCCGCCCAGCGAGAGCCCTGGGGTTGTGGGGGGGGACAAGTCCTCCGGCCCCGCCCACACGCCGCCCCCTGCCCCCCAGGCCGCTTCGCCGTGCGCGACATGAGGCAGACGGTGGCCGTGGGCGTCATCAAGAACGTGGAGAAGAAGAGCGGGGGCGCCGGCAAGGTCACCAAGTCGGCGCAGAAGGCGCAGAAGGCGGGCAAGTGAAGCGCGGGCGCCCGCGGCGCGACCCTCCCCGGCGGCGCCGCGCTCCGAACCCCGGCCCGGCCCCCGCCCCGCCCCCGCCCCGCGCGCCGCTCCGGCGCCCCGCACCCCCGCCAGGCGCATGTCTGCACCTCCGCTTGCCAGAGGCCCTCGGTCAGCGACTGGATGCTCGCCATCAAGGTCCAGTGGAAGTTCTTCAAGAGGAAAGGCGCCCCCGCCCCAGGCTTCCGCGCCCAGCGCTCGCCACGCTCAGTGCCCGTTTTACCAATAAACTGAGCGACCCCAGAGCCGTGTGCGCCTGCTGCTGGGGGGTGGGCCCCGTACCCCCCGCCCCCGCCCGTGCTCCCCGGACCCCCTCCCTGCCCAAGTGGCCGGCCCAGCATCCTTCACTCCCTGCCCGGGGACCCCAGGGTGGGCGGTGGGCCTGCAAGAGTGGTCCCATGCGCTGCACAGGGTGAGCGCTGAGCGCTCGGTGAGGAGTGCCTGGTGTCCCCCAGGCCGTGGCCCAGCAGCAAGACCCCATCCGAAGGCCAGGTGGCCTGGGTGGCTGTGAGGGGCTTCTCCATGGCTACTCAGGGCAGAGAATGGTGCCTTCAGATCCACAGAACCAGGCTGCGGGTTTTGGGATCTCTAGGGGCCGCATGAGAGCTGAGGGCTCCTCCACCGCGAGTGACTGTCACACACACACTCATTCTTCCCCTGGCCCACACGCCTGATCTCACTCTCCTGCTAAGCCGGTCACCTGTGGCTGCAGCCTGTACCTATCCATCCTGCTCCCAGGTCCAGGCCCTCTGTACGTGGTTGTAGGAACTCCAGCCCCCGAACCCAGGAGGCTGGTGACTTCAGTCAGTGGGTTGGGGGCTTTGGGTCTTCCCTAGTCTCTCTGGGCTAGAACCTGCCCCGACCTTGGCTGGGAAGAGTGGACGGGTGGGGAGAGGGGAGGACAGCTCCTTTCCACCCCTCCCTGCTCTGGGAAAGCGGCCCCGGCCCACAGCCAGTCATGCTGCAGCAGGTGAACGTCGGGGTGGAGGGTGAGCAGGTTCCCTGAGGATGCAGAGGAGGGTCAGGGTGGAGGGTGGGCAGCTTCCCTGAGGATGCGGAGGAGGGTGGGGTGGAGGGTGGGCAGGTTCCCTGAGGATGCAGAGGAGGGTGGGGTGGAGGGTGGGCAGGTTCCCTGAGGATGCAGAGGAGGGTGGGGTGGAGGATGGGCAGGTTCCCTGAGGATGCAGAGGAGGGGGGGTGGAGGGTGGGCAGGTTCCCTGAGGATGCGGAGGAGGGTGGGGTGGAGGGTGGGCAGGTTCCCTGAGGATGCGGAGGAGGGTGGGGTGGAGGATGGGCAGGTTCCCTGAGGATGCGGAGGAGGGTCGGGGTGGAGGGTGGGCAGGTTCCCTGAGGATGCGGAGGAGGGTGGGGTGGAGGATGGGCAGCTTCCCTGAGGATGCGGAGGAGGGTCGGGGTGGAGGGTGGGCAGGTTCCCTGAGGATGCGGAGGAGGGTGGGGTGGAGGGTGGGCAGGCTCCCTGAGGATGCGGAGGAGGGTGGGGTGGAGGGTGGGCAGGCTCCCTGAGGATGCGGAGGAGGGTGGGGTGGAGGGTGGGCAGGCTCCCTGAGGATGCGGAGGAGGGTGGGGTGGAGGGTGGGCAGGCTCCCTGAGGATGCAGAGGAGGGTGGGGTGGAGGGTGGGCAGGCTCCCTGAGGATGCAGGTGAGGTCAGGGTGGAGGGTGGGCAGGTTCCCTGAGGATGCGGAGGAGGGTCGGGTGGAGGATGGGCAGGTTCCCTGAGGATGAAGAGGAGGGTTGGGTGGAGGGTGGGCAGGTTGCCTGAGGATGCAGGTGAGGTCAGGGTGGAGGGTGGGCAGGTTCCCTGAGGATGCAGGTGAGGTCAGGGTGGAGGATGGGCAGGTTCCCTGAGAATGCAGAGGAGGGTTGGGGGGAAGGGTGGGCAGGTTCCCTGAGGATGCGGAGCAGGGTCGGGTGGAGGGTGGGCAGGTTCCCTGAGGATGCAGGTGAGGTCAGGGTGGAGGATGGGCAGGTTCCCTGAGGATGCAGGGAGGGTGGGGTGGAGGGTGGGCAGGTTCCCTGACCCTGTACACAGCACTGAGGCAGGCCTCTCTGTCGCCCAGCCCCCAGCTCCCAGCCTGCAGCCGGGTACCTGACTCGGAGGGTTCCGCAGAGCAGGCAGGCTGACCGCAAGGCCTCATAGTGCGTTAGTCTCTTAGGGATGCTGCGACCAATGACGGCAAATGGCGAGGCCTCCTGGGGTCAGGCCAAAACCAGCCTCCCTGCCGAAATCAAGGTGTCGATGGGGCTCTGCTCCTCTGGAGGCCCCAGGAGAATCGGTTCCCTGCTTCACTCCTTGCCGTGGCCGCCGACACCCCTTGGCTTGTGGCTGCGTCACTCCAGTCTCTGCCTCTGTCGCCACACTGCTCTCTCCTCCTCTGTGTCAAATCCCCTTCTCATGAGGATGCGAGTGACTGCACTTAGGGCCCACCTGGGATAATCTGGGATTGCCCCCATCTCAACATCCTCAACCAAATCTTCAAGATCCTTTCCTGCCACATGGAGTCAGCCACAGATTCCAGGGTTGAGGTCCTGATACCCTTGGGGCATGTTGGACCCACTGTGCTAGGTGAGGACGGAAACGAGGCAGCCCAGGTGACAGGCAGTGGTGATGGGGGCACTGTCTAGGAGCGCCCTTGGAGGGCCTGCTCGTGTCTCCCTCCATTCCCAAAGTGGGGTCCCTCAAATCCACACAAAAGGGAGGTAGAATGGGAGGAAGAGTGGAGCAACCAGGGAGTTTGGGCCCCCAGGTGGTGCTGGCAGCCCACAGCCCCAGATGGGGAGGATTTGAACCCACGAACATCAGAGCCACGAGGCCTCCAAGGAGGGGATACAGGACCCAGTCACGTCGGGACTTTGGATATATATCAAATAATTGTTTAGTGTAAAATATTTGGGGCATATTTACACAAAAATGGTACTCCTTATTTATCTAAAATTCTGATCTGACTGGGTGTCCTGTGTTTTACCTGGTGGCCCTGCCCAAGGACACAGGTGTTCCTGATGGACCCCGGCCCATCCTGGGCCTCTGTGGGGCCACATAGATGGGAGGGGCCTAGTGGGACCTGCAGGGCCTGTCTGGAAGGAAGTTGTCCTTTCACACGTGACCTGGCTAGAACTGGGGCCAAACGGGAGAAATTTGCCAGCCTGAGATGGGACAAAAGTGAAAAACAGCCCCCAGCTGGAGTTGCAGGAATCCCCCTTGGGTGGTCCCTGAGGTGCTCAGGGGTCCCCTCACCCCCATGTCCCAGTTGCAGTTGCTAACTCTGGATGACTCTGGCAGCCTTGGTCACCCAGGCACTGCTGGTGGGGGGCAAGCCCAGCCTGCCTGCCATGGTCTGTGCTGGGGCCACAGTGCCCCCTCCAGGTGGGTGTGTTTCTGGGGTGGGGAGGAGCACAGGGAGGGCAAAGAGATGGGAGCACTCCCTGTTCCCACTGGGGTCCCCAGCAGATGAGAGTCCTGGCCGTGGTAGCCTGGAGGGTGGGTCTCCAGGGAGGGTCTCTGACCTCGGCTCCCCTTCTGGGGTAATGAAGGCAGGCCCAAGTCCTTGGGTCTGATGCTTGGCAGGGCTCCGGGCCTTGCTGCGCCCCTCGTGCTCAGGTGGGGGGCTGTGGGGTGGGGACCAGCAGTGGCTGGAGGAGGCCAGGATCTGGGACTGGGCTCCTGGTGTCCGTCGTGGGTGGGGGCAGCACACACAGGGTGCCAGGATTGCCCTGCTGGATGCCGGACAGGGGATACCCTGTGTCCAGCCCACTGTCAGCTCTGGGGAGGGCAGGGGCTTGGCCAAAGCCACCCTGGGGTCCCCAGCCCTCGGTCTCTGGGGAGTTCTGGTGCCACCCACACCGAGGGCAGAGGAGCTTCTGGCAGGTGAGAGACCCACCGAAGGCAGGAGGAGCTTCTGGCGGGTGAGAGACCCAGGGAAGCAAGCTGTGCTCGTTAATCAGGAAGGGGGGCTGGGGGGACACCGGGCAGAGCTCTGCGTTGCCTCCAGGACAGTAATGCTCAGAGCTTTCGTGTTAGGACCCTTGCACAGTGTTAAATGTCAGGGAGGTTGCATCTGCCACTGTTTAGTGTGCTAGAAACTAAACGTGTGGATATTTAAGACACGAGAAAGCAGGGGAGTGTCACACCTCTTACGGCCTCTGAGAACTCCACTGTCCAAGCGAGGACGGGAGAGAGAAGCCTTGGCATTATTGTGAAAACAGGTTTTGACCTTGGGGCTTTCTCGAAGGTTCTCGGGAGCCCCGGGGGGCCTGGACCGTGCTTTGTGAACCGAGGCTTTAGGCGGCGGAGCAGTGGGGAAGGCGAGGGGTGGGGTCCCAGCTCTGGCACCTGAGGCCGGGCAATGGGGCCAGAGACGCCGCGGTGCCCCTTCTCCATCGGTGAAAGGGGGTTGTGTGGCACCTGCCCTGAGGGTCGGGCCAGGATGAAAGGAAACCACGGCCTCACACGGCCTCTGCGGCTGCCTCTCCAGCTCCCTGAACAGGGGCTGCAGTGGAGGTGTGAGCTCTAGCTGCTCCCTGGGGCCCAGAGGAGGGTGGGTTTTTCCCCATAGCAGGTGGGGGTAGGGGGGTGGGGAGGGGCAGAGCTCACTGGGGTTGGGGTCAGGACAGAACGCTCCATGGGTGTTGGCTTGGGGAGCCTGAGGACAGCTGGAGGGCGGTGGCCGGGGTGAGGGCAGGGGACCACAGCCAGACAGTGCCCTGGAGCCCTGCAAGGGTGGGACCGTGCAGCCTCAGGGCCCCAGCGGGGTGTTGATGGATGCTTGCAGCTGGCTGGACACCTGGGCTGCTGTCTGGCTGAAGGGGGCTCCAAGGCCCAGAGAGTGGCTCTGACTGGCGGCCACTGGGACTCAGGGTCAGTCCTGGGGCCGCTCAGGCCCCAGAGCAGGTCCTGAAGTCAGGGAGGGCATGGGTGGCGGAAGGAGCTCCACCCTACTTGGGTTGGTGAATAATTTTTTTTTTTTTGAGTCTCGCTCTGTCGCCCAGGCTGGAGTGCAGTGGCGCGATCTCAGCTCACTGCAGGCTCCGCCTCCCGGGTTCATGCCATTCTCCTGCCTCGGCCTCCCGAGTAGCTGGGACTACAGGCGCCCGCCACCACGCCCGGCTAAGTTTTGTATCTTTGGTAGAGACGAAGTTTCACTGTGTTAGCCAGGATGGTCTCGATCTCCTGATCTCGTGACCCGCCTGCCTCGGCCTCCCAGGTGCCGGGATGACAGGCGTGGGCCCCACGCCCGGCCGGGTTGGTGAATAATCTAAAACACGATCCACCAAGACGCCCTGTTGGCGGCTTCGGTCTGCACTTTGCACGTCACCGAAAAATTCCTGAGGCCTCGAGAGGCTGTGGGGCCCTGCTGAGTGGCCGAATGCCATCTGTCCCTTGCCCTTGTCTCTCCCGGGCTCCCGGTGCCCTCCTGTAACCCAGGCGGGAAGGACCTTCCCACCCCACTGCAGGTTCCCAGCGTGGCTGGAAGGGCCTGGGTGCCCCTGGCAGTCCTGGGTTTGAGCAGCGGCTTCTGGGCTCCCTGCCAAGGGGCTGGGCTTTGCAGCAGCCGGTCAGGCCTCCACAATGGGACCCCGGGGATTTCCCATGTGCTGTGACTGTGGGAATGACTGTCCTTGTGGGTGACTTAGTGTGTCCCGGAGTGGGGCTGCAGGCACAGGGTTACATCCATACCCTGGTGCGTGTGTGTGACCTGGGTGAGCTGTGCATACCTGTAGGTGGCTGTGTGGGGTGCAGGGGAGAACTTGGCGGGGTGTCCTGGAGCCCCTGGAAACGGTCAGGATGTATGTGCTCGTGCGTCTGTTCATTTGTGCCTGCATGTCTGTGTGTCGGGCATCCGGCTGTACCTGTGCTGCCGGCTGGCCGCCTGGAGTCAGGGCTGAGTCTCTAGGGGTGCCCACCAGGTGGCTGGACTCAGGAAGCACTGGGCAACGGTCCCTGTCCGGAAGGCAGGGAGGGAGAAGGCAGCCCCGGGGGACAGGCTGGACTGGCAGGTGCATGGGCCTTGAGGCAGCTCCTGGCTCTGCTGAGGGGAGAGAAGCCCCGTCCCCGTGAGAGGGTCAACCAGGAGCGTCAGGGATCTTTGGAGGAGCTGCAGGGTCTGGCTTATTTCCTGGCTTCATGCTGCTCTGGCATCTTACTTTGGGGGTCAGCTGGGGGAGGTGGGGAAGACCCTGAGGAGGATGTGTGAGGCTGAGAACAGCTCCAGGATGGAGAGCAGATGCAGGTGGGGTCAGCGGCCCCAAATCAGGGCCCTGGCTTGGTCTGTGGGGGCTCCGAGGCAGGGGCAGGAGGCACCAACACCCAGAGGAGGGGAGAGAGGGTCCGGGCCCTGGATGGTGTGGGGTGGGAGCAGGAAGGAAGCCGTCGCCCCTGGACCCCCTGCCCAGACGTGGGGCCTGGTTGCAGGCCTCCTGCTGCAGGACAGCAGTTCCTAAGAGCCTGCGGGCCTCCTGCAGGGACAGGACTGGAGCCGTGGGTGTGGCAGGAGGCAGAGCTCCCAGGCAGGACCAGCCTGGAGGGGTTGGAGGGGCAGAAACCCACGCCCCCTGCCCTGCCCACTCCCTGAACATGTAGGGGGAAGGAGCCCCAGGCTCTGCCACACAGCCTGTCATGGGCTGGCAGTTCTGCCCCAGGCTCTGGCTATGAGGATCCTGCCAGCCACTGTCTGAAGCCAGGTCAGGCCAAGCGAGCTGCCAGCTGTGGGGTTCCAGGGCTCAGCTGCCTGGGGGGAGGGGGCGGTGCTGAACTGGGCAGTTGGAGGGAACGGGCGAGGGGGAAGGAGAAATCCACTGAGTCCCACGGTGGGAGGCTGTAAGATCTCCTCTCTCCATTTCCTAGTCTCTGTAAACCTTTTACCCTTCAGGGTGCGGGGAGGAACCTTTAAGTATAAAAGGGTCCCTGTGGCCCCGCCCTCCCCAGAGGCTGTGGCTGCCTCCAGGGGTGGGGGTTTCTGGCACTTTAGGGGCCTTAACTGCCTCCCACTGCCCTGTCTTTACTCTGCATCTCCCGACACCCAGGCCTTCATCTTGGGTGTGAGGCGGGTGGCACACAGCGGGGTGCGGTACCCATGGGGCAGCCAGGAGCTGACTCAGCATCTTCACCTTCCCGCTCACGTGACGCCTCCTCCTGCCACCGCTGGAGACTCTTTGCAAACCTTGTGCCCTTCCTCCATCACCGCAATCGTCTCTCTACGGTCAGCACCCCCACATCACAGGTAAAGAGGGGGAGGTGCGGAGAGATCCTGCAGCTGCCCAGAGCCACGCAAACTAAGCTCACAGTGCGTGAAACACAGCAATGGCTCCAGTGTCCTGCGATGATGTAAAAGCAGCATTTTTCCATCAGGCTAGGAAGCAGCAATGCAGAACGCCCAGGGTTCCTTTGCTGAACTCCACTGCTGCCCCGACCCAACCTCACTCCTTGGGTGCTCCTCCACCCGGTGCCCGGACTCCTGGCTCCTTTCTCATGAAGATTCTCAGCCCTTGGCTTACATATTCAGGAACTCTTGGGAGGAAGTCCATTTATTTATGCTGTTTCATGCTAAAATGTGAATGGCTAACATACCAGAACTATTTGCTTTTATTTATTTTTATTTTTATTTTTTTGAGACGGAGTCTCGCTCTTGTCGCCAGGCTGGAGTGCAATGGCACGATCTCAGCTCACTGCAATCTCCGCTCCCAGGGTTCAAGCCATCCTCCTGCCTCAGCCTCCCGAGTAGCTGGGATAATAGGTGCCCACCACCACGCCCGGCTAATTTTTGTATTTTTAGTAGAGACAGGTTTTTGCCATGTTGGCCAGGCTGGTCTCCAACTCCTGACCTCAGGTGATCCACCTACCTTGACCTCCCGAAGTGCTGGGATTACAGGTGTGAGCTACCTCACCCATCCTATTTGCATTTTAAGAAAGGACATTGTTAACTTACACCATGTTTTCTTTTTTTTTTGAGACGGAGTCTTGCACCGTCGCCCTGGCTGTGCAGTGGCGCGATCTTGGCTCACTGCAACTTCTGCCTTCTGGGTTCAGGCGATTCTTCTGCCTCAGTCTCCCGAGTAGCTGGGATTACAGGCGCCCACCACCATGCCCAGCTAATTTATTGTATTTTTAGTAGAGACGGGGTTTCATTATGTTGGCCAGGCTGGTCTCGAACTCCTGACCTTGTGATTTGCCTACCTCAGCCTCCCAAAGTGCTGGGATTACAGGTGTGAGCCACCGTGACTGGCCTTACACCATGTTTTCTCAATGTCAGCATGACTGGCATTTGGGCTGGATGACGCTGTGCTCTGTGGGGGCTGCCCTGTGCCCTGCAGGGTGCTTGGTGCCCCCCCACCCCCCTGGCCTCCACCCACTGGATGCCATACCATCTGCCCCTCTGCTGTGACGACCAAAACTGTCTCCAGACTCTCTAGATGCTCCCTTGGGAACAAAACCCCTGGGTGAGAGCAATTGACCTAAATGGATTTCATCTCTGTAGGTGGGATGCCAGGAAGTGTGATTAAGCAAAAGGCTGGTCTCCAGGATGGGGCCAGCTCGTCCGAGCCGCAAGGATGGACACATCATGCTCTCTTCAATTCAACCAGTGGGAGGATCTGTGAGAGACCAGGGAAGAGGGGCGTGTCCGAGCCGGGAACTGGACTCACCTGGGCAACTTCCTGCGCCAGACCAGGGAAGAGGGGCGTGTCCGAGCCGGGAACTGAACTCACCTGGGCAACTTCCCGCGCGAGACCAGGGAAGAGGGGCGTGTCCGAGCCGGGAACTGAACTCACCTGGGCAACTTCCTGCGCCAGACCAGGGAAGAGGGGCGTGTCCGAGCCGGGAACTGGACTCACCTGGGCACCTTCCCGAGAGAGACCAGGGAAGAGGGGCGTGCCCGAGCCGGGAACTGGACTCACCTGGGCAACTTCCCGCGCGAGACCAGGGAAGAGGGGCGTGTCCGAGCCGGGAACTGAACTCACCTGGGCAACTTCCCGAGCGAGACCAGGGAAGAGGGGCGTGTCCGAGCCGGGAACTGGACTCACCTGGGCACCTTCCCGAGAGAGACCAGGGAAGAGGGGCGTGTCCGAGCCGGGAACTGGACTCACCTGGGCACCTTCCCGAGAGAGACCAGGGAAGAGGGGCGTGTCCGAGCCGGGAATTGGACTCACCTGGGCAACTTCCCGCGTGAGACCAGGGAAGAGGGGCGTGTCCGAGCCGGGAACTGGACTCACCTGGGCACCTTCCCGAGAGAGACCAGGGAAGAGGGGCGTGTCCGAGCCGGGAACTAGACTCACCTGGGCACCTTCCCGAGAGAGACCAGGAAAGAGGGGCGTGTCCGAGCCGGGAACTGGACTCACCTGGGCACCTTCCCGAGAGAGACCAGGAAAGAGGGGCGTGTCCGAGCCGGGAACTGGACTCACCTGGGCACCTTCCCGAGAGAGACCAGGGAAGAGGGGCGTGTCCAAGCCGGGAATTGGACTCACCTGGGCAACTTCCCGCGTGAGACCAGGGAAGAGGGGCGTGTCCGAGCCGGGAACTGGACTCACCTGGGCACCTTCCCGAGAGAGACCAGGAAAGAGGGGCGTGTCCGAGCCGGGAACTGGACTCACCTGGGCACCTTCCCGAGAGAGACCAGGGAAGAGGGGCGTGTCCGAGCCGGGAACTGGACTCACCTGGGCACCTTCCCGCGAGAGACCAGGGAAGAGGGGCGTGTCCGAGCCGGGAACTGGACTCACCTGGGCACCTTCCTGTGTGAGACCAGGGAAGAGGGGCGTGTCCAAGCCGGGAAATTGACTCACCTGGGCACCTTCCTGCCCTCCTCCCAACGCCCTCTCAGAATGAGGCTCTCGCTGTCTCGCTCCCGTGGGGTGGGGGCCGACTCTCTCCACTTGTCTGAGTAGCATGAGGTTCTGTCTCACTTGGGCAACTACAACAGAGTAACTTTGACTTGGGGCCTTAAACAACAAAAATTTATTTCTCACAGTTCTGGAAGCCAGAGGTCAAGATCAAGGAGCGGGCAGACTCGGTTCTGTGAGGGCCGGCTTCCTGGCTTGCAGACGATGCCTTCCCATGTCCCCACATGGCACGAAGCAGAGAAGGGGACCCAGTGCCCGTGTCTCTTCCCCTGAGGGTGCTGGTCCTCTTCCGAGGGCTCCACCCTCCTGACCCAGTCACCCCCAAAGGCCCCCTCTCCTAACACCATCACACTGGAGTGAGGGTTTCAGCATGTGGATTCTGGGGACACATCCAGTCCACGCAGGCCTGAGTGGCCGCCTGGTCTGCTGAAAGCCACTCAGCTCAGGCAGGCCCATGGCGGCTGCCTGCGGGCCATACTCTCTGCAGCCCACACCAGCGCCGCCCTCTGCAAGGGCTGAGGCAGATCCTGCTGGGTGCCGAGGGTGACGCCTTCGTGTTTGCCGGAGAGTGTGGGGCAGCGGGCCGCCCTGGGAGCCTTGGGACTGGCCGGACTTCAGCTCTGTGCAGCCCCTGGTGTGCAGCTTGGAGAACCCAGCCCTTCTGAACCATCCACCTGGTATGGCGCTAGGTGACCTTGTCCTGGATGTGGGGTGGGGAGGGCTGTGACAGTCCATGGGCCTTGCTAAGGCTGGATGGCCCCGCCCAAAGCCTACTGGACATCTGGCCAAGCAAGGCCCTGGTGAGCGTGGGCAGGACGTCGGTGGGCGGGCAGCTAGGGCACAGATGCAGCCTGCATGGGCAGGACGTCTGGCCGCTCCGCTAGTCCTGAGCTCCAGCTGCCCATGTCCTCTTGGGGTCTCCCCGGCAGCCCTGAGCCACACAAGCCCCAGGCCTGTGACTGAGGCCACATCTGGCTGGGGGCTCCAGCGACCGACGTCCAGCCCCAGGTCAAAGTGGCCATCTGTCATCTGACAGGTTGACATGCACCTTCCTTGGGCTAGGTGGGGCTGTGAGTGTCTGTGCCCACCCCTCCCCCCACACCTTGTGCGCTCTGTGCAGTGGGGCAGCAGCGCCAGGCAAAACAGTTTCCCATCGGGATGAGAACCAGCTCCAGAGAAGGTGGGGAGGGGTCCCCACGTCAGGGCCTCCCTGAGAAGACGCAGTGTCTGCCATCCTGGTGAGCAGAGGAGACAGCAAATGCAAGAGCTCCTTGCCTGCTCAGGGATGTGGGGGTGGCCGTGTGCCCAGGAAGGGAGGACGGGGGCAGAGGGGTCGGTGGTCTTGGAGCGTGTGGCAGGGCCAGGTCTCAGGAGCGAGGAGGCCTTGATGAGGAAAGCATTTGGGTAGCGTCGAGGTGCCAGGGAGTCTGGATGCGTAGATCCATGGTGGGGCCTGGTCTCTCCCACGAGTGAGCGTGGCGCCTGCGTTCCTCACGATATATCTGCCACAGAACGGGGACGGTTGCCACAGCTTCTCCATTTGCCTGAAGGCGTAGGAGGGGGCGTGTGGGAGGCCACCTGTGACACCTGTGGACCAGAGATGACAACATATGGGGTTTGGGGATGCCACGGCACAGCATCAAGCAGAGAGTTCCCTTGAGGTCCCAGAGCTACAGGTGGATTTCTGCCCTTTCCGGATGCCTCCGGAGCCACCGTAGCTCCCCAGCCGTCACAGCTGACCACGGGCTCCTCAATTGACGGTATTATTGGTGGCTGGGAAGTACAAGTCAACTCCCTCATGCAATTAGCCGGCTTGCCAGGGGCTAGGGAAGCTTATTGAGAGCCTTGGTCCTTTAGAAAAAACTGTAAATTAAATTTTTATTGACTTTAGTGTAAGATGTTAAAAAAAATCAATGCTTTCATATCTTAAATCTTTTCCTCACTCCCCTGCTCCCCCACAAGCGGATAAATACAGCCCTTCCTCCTCCTAATAATGTAAAATTCCTTTGGGGGTGCTGGGCCTCCCTGTCTGGGGAGGCACTTCCTGTCGCCCAAATTACAGGGTTAAACCCGCAGCAGCTCTGGCCCAGGTGAGATGATTGAGAACCTGTCTCTCCTCATCTCATTTCCCCAAATTAAATGTTGTTCCTCCTCCAGGCCTCTGTGGGGTCGTCTGTTTTTCTGAAGGCGCAGTGACGGGGAAGCAGCTCCCTCCGTTTCCACCGGGAGGCACGGGCCCAGGTGAGATGACTGAGAACCTGTCTCTCCTCATCTCATTTCCCCAAATTAAATGTTGTTCCTCCTCCAGGCCTCTGTGGGGTCGTCTGTTTTTCTGAAGGCGCAGTGACGGGGAAGCAGCTCCCTCCATTTCCACTGGGAGGCACGGGGTGGTGGCCTGGGAGGCCCTGCTTTCCAGCGTCCGCATGGGCTATTGTCACTGGTGCCGAGGCCCTCAGAACGCAGGTGAAGCTGAGCACCCAGGCACAGATCCCACCCATGACAGCACAGCGTCAAAAGAGCATAAAATCTGGCCTGTTCTAGCAGGGGCCACAACCCGCCGGGGCCACCAGCACCATGTAGCCGTCCTGCACAAACTCACTGTGGCAGCCCCCGCCTCCCCGATCCCGCTGCTGACGGCCCCACACAGGAGGGCGGCCAGAGGAAGCTCATATGCCTCTCAAGTCACTACCCATGCTTGGTTTCCTGGGGTTTTTGTTCGTTTGTTTGTTTTGTTTTTTTGTTGTTGTTTTTTGTTGTTAAGATGCAGTCTTGCACCATTGCCCGGGCTGGAGTGCAATGATACAATCTTGGTTCACTGTAAACTCCACCTCCCGGGTTCAAGTGAGTCTCCTATCCCAGCCTCCCGAGTAGCTGGGATTACAGGCGAGCGCCACCATGCCCGGCTAATTTTGTATTTTTAGTAGAGACGGGGTTTCTCCATGTTGGTCAGGCTGGTCCCGAACTCTCGACCTCAGGCGATCCACCTGCCTCGGCCTCCCAAAGTTCTGGGATTACAGGCATGAGCCACTGTACCCAGCCTGTTTTGTTTTTTTTTGAGACAGAGTCTTGCTCTTGTCGCCCAGGCTGGAGTGCAGTGGCATGATTTCGGCTCACTGCAGCCTCCACCTGCCGGGTTCGAGTGATTCTCCTGCCTCAGCCTTCCGAGTAGCTGGGATTACAAGTGCCTGCCACCATGCCTGGCTAATTTTTGTGTTTTTAGTAGAGACGGGGTTTTACCATGTTGGCCAGGCTGGTCTCGAACTCCTGACCTCAGATGATCCACCCACCTCAGACTCCCAAAGTGTTGGGATTACAGGCATGAGCCACCGCTCCTGGCCCTCATTTTTGTTTTTAATTAATTAATTTTTTCTTTCTTTCTTCTTTTCTTTTTTCTTTCTTTTTTTTTTTTTGAGACAGGGTCTTGCTCTGTTGCCCAGGCTGGAGTGCAGTGGTGTAATCACAGCTCACTGTAGCCTCCAACTCCTGGGCTCAAGTGAGCCTCCTGCCTCAGCCTCCTGAGTAGCTGAGACAACAGGTATGCACTAGCAAGCCCAGCTAATTTTTAATTTTTTTTTCTTTTTGAGACAGGGTCTCTCTCTGTTACCAAAGGTGGAGTGCAGTGGTGCCATCATGGCTCACTGCAGCCGGGACCTCCTGGATTCAAGCGGTCCTCCCACCTCAGCCTCCTGGGCAGCTAGGATCACAGGCAGGCCACCAAGCCTGGATAATTTTTGCAGTTTTGTAGAGAGAGGGTTTCTATGTTGCCCAGGCTGGTCTCGAACTCCTGGGCTTAAGCAGTCTGCCCACCTCAGCCTCCCAAAACTCTGGGCTTACAGGCATGAACCGCCTGGCCTGGCCTCGGTTTTTCACTTTTGGTCCCACCATTCCAGTGCCGAGCCTGTGAGACTGGAGTCATGACCCAGCAGGACTGCACCTGCACCTGAGGGAGAGCACAGGCGTGGGTTCTGGAGGGCACCGAGTCTGCTCTGTGACCTGCACCATATGGGCAGGGTTACCCTGTGGGTTCTCCCTGGCAGTGACCCAGATGTGCTTCAGTTTTTCCTCCAACAACCATTGACTCTGGGCCCCTCTCTGCGCAAGGCTCCAGGCAGAAGGAGAGTTCAGGAAGCCCGGGGGAGCCCGGGCAGTAGGCGGTCACAGCCCCTGTGGTTCGCTTTCTGCTGGGGAGGGAGCCCACCAGAGGACTTTGGGGACAGATGAGCTGGCCTTGATCGGCAGGAGCAGCCAGTTCTGGCAGTACAATCTTCATGTTCTCTGGTCGCTTAATGCAGCCCAGTGATGTGGGACACTGGGGAGGCCTTGAGGTTACTTGCCTGGAGGAGACCAGAGAAGGGGCTGGGCTTGCAGGTTCCGGGGAGAGGATGGTGCTGGAGGTGCTGAAGGGACAGCGCCCGCGTGGAATCCGCTGCCGCCCTGGCCGCCTGGGCGAAGACTGACTGTCTCCTCCGCTGGAGCTGGGCACCACGTACGTCTGAATTCTGTTCATCCTCTCTGGAGTCCTGTCGATGCGGTCTTGGCAAAGATTGCTTGAGCCTGAACGCTTTTCCCATCTATTTTTACATAAATGGAATTCCTCCTGCTTGGATGAAATTTACCCCAACTGGGCATTTTCACGACCCACTTTGCCTGGGCGCAGAGGAGGGGAAAGGGGGCAGGCATGCGGGTAACCAGATTGCTGACAATGTAGCCCGTGGGTGTGCAAGACACAAAATTAAAAACATAAATGATTAATGAGCTAGCTCTTTGAAAGGACATCCTAAACAAAGGAGGAAGCAAAGATTTTCAAGCCTTGATGCAGGATTCGCTTTCCAGAACCTTCCAAGGTGTGGCAAAGCTGCTGGAGCCAACGCCATTTGTAGACGGGAGAACCGCGAGCTGCAGGGTGCAAAGCTCCACCTGCATCCCGAGCCGGCCCCTCCAGCCTGGCATCCCCACGGGGGATGCCACTCTCGGCCACCCCCAGGAGGCTGTGAAGCCAGCCGATGGCTCCCCAAGACCTCAGCAGGGTTTTCCCCTTTTTTTTCTGAAAAACAAGATGAACAGGTTTGACTCTCCCAATGTCCTGGACACCAGAGCACCTTAATCCTTGCTCCCATCTCAGCTCTGGTGCATCTGCTCAAACGGGAACTGGGGTCACTTTTCCTTCATCCTCTGTGGATCAGCCCTGACCTTGGGTCCCACTGGGCTCTGACATCAAACCTGAGATGATGCTTCCCCAGGAGAGGTCACGTGTAGCCCGGGCACTGCTGAGGGGCACCGGATAGTCTGGGGCTTCCCCCCACGGGATGAGGGGCCCCAGCCCTGCAGGGTTTACATTTCGAGCTACGGCTGCTCCCTCGGGTCTTCTGGTGAGTGGGAAAGACCAGCGGCACCAGCCAGTGTGTGCAGGGAGATGCCGCGGTGCTCTCTTCCTTCTGCATACTGAAGTCCTCTCCCTCCCCTGAAAGCACCAGGCTGGTGCCTCCTCCCTTAACAATGGAGAGAAACCGCAGCCGCTTGGGGCAAGCCCACTTCATGCTGGTAATCACAGCCAATGCGTGGGCACAGAGGCAGGGAGGCGGGGATCCAGAACGTGCCCCTGGATGTGCACAAGCTTGTGTAAGTTGCCGTCTATCCCCAACGTCCTGGATAACGTACAGGTTAGCATTCTGCCTGCACCGACCTTTCTGTATTCAGCCTAGTTAAAAACAAAACAACAACAAAAACAGGCCCCGTGGCCACTAGCTCTGGAAACCAAAGGGCAAACACAACTCAAGAGCTCACCCTGCACCAGGGTTAGGGCTGTTTTATGAGCAGGTCACCTGCGAGGACGGCGCCAGCGATTCAGCAGAGGGCCTTTCTCTGGGTAGAACCCATGGTGCCAGGCGAACGCGCAAACAGGCTGGATGTAGTCAGAGACGCACTCGAAGATGACACCCCTCCTGGATGTGCAGAGGAAGGCCCAGTGGCGGGGCACCTCACGGGGCGGGCAGCACTGAGTCGCAGGGGTCCCTTGGTCTCCCAGCAGCAGCTCCAGAGGGACCCCTCCCAGGACACATGGCTGCCGGCAGGGGGGAGGCCACCTCCGCGCACTTGCCCCCAAGGAAACACCGTCCCATCTGTGTCCAGGAGGCACAGATCTGCCTCCTTTGTCCCGATGTGTGGCACTGGGCTTCCTGCTGGCCTGTCTGCTGCCCTGGGGCCACCCTCCAGTCCCTGCCCCTGCCACAGGCCCCTTCTGGGGTCTGCATAACTAAGTCCAGGCCCCTTGGGGGGCTTCAAGGCCCTCTAGGAGTGACTCTCTCCCATCCCCCACCCCATGGCCCTTGCTCCTCTTCTTGCCTCCCGGCCTCTGTGGCCACCCCCTTTCCCCTGGGCTGCTTTCCTTGCAGGGCGCCTCCAGCCTCCACAGACCCTCCCTGCACACACCCTGGGGTCTAGGGGGTCCTACTGCCTGGGCAACCCTGACACCGAGAGCATGAGGTCACCATGGGCTGAGCCCTAACAGAGTCTTGGGGAGAGCCCCTACCCCCATCCCTTCCCGGAGGCGTCCACTCCCAGGGCCCAGCTGAGAAGACTCCAGTCCTGCTCAGGCGGCTGGGCACCGCTCTGGGACCCCAGGAGCGCTGGGGCCACCAGGCAGGTCCACTTGGTTAGTACTACTGGACTCAAAGGTGACTGCAGGGTCAGTGTGCACATGGCCGGGGGATTGGGCAGGCTCAGCCCAGAGCCCTGGTCCCGCGGGCCTTGGTCCCTTCCGCCTCCCCCTCCTCTCCCCCTGCCCTCCCCTCCCCCTCCCCCTCCCCATCCTCTCCCCCCTCCCCTCCCCCTCCACTCCTGTCTCCCCCCTCCACTCCTGTCTCCCCTCTCCCCGTCCCCGCCACTCTCCTCCCCTCCCCCTCCCCTCTCCTCCCCCTCCCCTCTCCTCCCCTCCCCCTCCCCTCCTGTCTCCCCTCTCCCTCCCCTCCCCTCTCCTCCCCTTCCCTCTTCTCTCCTCCCCTCTCCTGTCCTTCCCCCCTCCCCTCCCCTCCCCGTCCCTCCCTCTCCCCTCCCCTCCCCGTCCCTCCCTCTCCCCTCCCCTCCCCGTCCCTCCCTCTCCCCTCCCTTCCCCTCCCTCTCTTCTCCTCCCCTCTCCTTCGACTGGCGTCGCGGGGGTTAACGCGGGGCGGGGCGAGGCGGCGGGCGGAGCCGGCGCGGCCGCGGGCCAGGCGCCGAGGTGCGCGCGGAGCGAGGTGGCCGCAGCGTCTCCGCGCGCGGCCCAAGCCCGGCAGGAGTGCGGAACCGCCGCCTCGGCCATGCGGCTCCCGGCCGGGGGGCCTGGGCTGGGGCCCGCGCCGCCCCCCGCGCTCCGCCCCCGCTGAGCCTGAGCCCGACCCGGGGCGCCTCCCGCCCGGCACCATGGTGCAGAAGTCGCGCAACGGCGGCGTATACCCCGGCCCGAGCGGGGAGAAGAAGCTGAAGGTGGGCTTCGTGGGGCTGGACCCCGGCGCGCCCGACTCCACAAGGGACGGGGCGCTGCTGATCGCCGGCTCCGAGGCCCCCAAGCGCGGCAGCATCCTCAGCAAACCTCGCGCGGGCGGCGCGGGCGCCGGGAAGCCCCCCAAGCGCAACGCCTTCTACCGCAAGCTGCAGAATTTCCTCTACAACGTGCTGGAGCGGCCGCGCGGCTGGGCGTTCATCTACCACGCCTACGTGTGAGTGGCCGGCGGGGCCCCCGTGGCGACCCCCATGGCGACCCCCATCGGCGACCCCGGCCAGGCTGGCTGCGGCGGGTTTGGCTCCCTGCCCCTGGGTCTGGGTCCGGGGCCGGCGCTCCCCGGCGGGAGTGCTGGGCCGAGACCGGAGAGCGATTGTGCAGCGCGCGGGCAGGAAGGATTCCGGGGTCGGGGCCGCTCAGGTCGGGGTGGGGGCTCCAGGCCCGCAGGACAGAGACGTGCGGCCGCCCCAGCCCCCTCCTCAGCCTGGGAGGCCCCTCCCCGCGGCCTCTGCGCCGAACAAAGGGCCGGCCGGGGAGGGAGGGCGGCAGCGCTGGGTCTGGACTCTCCGGGACTCTCGGGGACCCGCGGGGCTGGGGCCGCCCGACCAAGCGGGGGCGGGGGGGAAGGGTCTGGCCTGTCCTCCGCCATCCTCCCGAGCCGCTCTCCCTCAGACTAGGGTGAGCTTTTGGGTTCCTGAGATGGGGGAGGGGCCCTCCCATGACCCCCCCACCCCAGCCCGGGCTGAGCGCAGCTGTCTGTCCTGCCCCCTCGGCGCCGACGCCCCTCCCTGGCCCCGCGAACCCCCCCAGCTCCTGCGCTGTCCCATCTCTGCAGCCGCCGGCCGCCCCCGTGCACATCCCGGGCTCAGGACCCCTCCTTGGCAGAGCGAGGCCCGGGGGAGGGGCTGCGGCAGACCTGGGACCCCCAGCCCTGGGCCTGGAAGGGGCTGTCCCCTCTTCCCGGGCGAGGCTCAGGGCACGGCTGCCTCCTGGGGCAGGGCTGGCGGGGGGCGGCCGAAGCCTGCGTCCGTGTGCACCTGGGTGTTCGCATGTGGAATTGCACGGCCCGCTGCGTGTGCGGCCTGTGCGGCCGGTGTGCACAGCCTCCCCGCGCCAGGGCGCTTGCTCTCCCATCCCAGCTGAACAAGGGACCCGCTGAGCTCCGGGACCGGCCATTTTGTGTGAGAGGCATTTTGGGATGGGAGTGAGGGGCAGACTGGTCACAAGCTGGTCGGGCGCCCACCTGGGCCGAGAGGGGTGTGTGCCCCACGAATGTGCCCCAGCCTGCGTGTGGCCTTGAGTGTGCCCTCAGCAGACCCTCCGTGGACTGTGATATGGGAGGGTTCTGGGGTAGGGAGAAGATCCCAGAGGGAAATGCCAGGCCGCTTACAGGGAGGGTGTCTCCGTGGAGGGCCCCTGGGCACCCAGCTTGGTACTCCCCAAGCAGAAGCTTCTCCGACCTCCTGGGTCCTGGAAGCCCTGTGGCCCCCAGGAGGTGAGTCTGGCTTTTCCAGTCCAGGGTTCATTCCCGAATCCCCAGATGAGCTTCTGTGTTCTCAGGAATGGCCTCCCCTGATGGCCCTCACCTGGCCGGGGGCCAAAGGGGCTCTTGGTGGGCCGGTACTGGTCAGCCAGGTCCCTGCCCAAGGTGACTCCCCAGAGGAGGGCAGGATAGAACCCACCCCCACAGCCCTCCTGCCCTGACAGCCTGGCCAGCGCCCCGCTCTGCGTCTGACCCAGGGTTTGTTCTGCTTTGAGTCCATGATCCAAGGGCCCAGCGTGGCTGTTCCTGAGGTTTCCCGTTGGGTCAGCAGCTCTCCGCATGGCCGCCCCCTGCCTGGGCCTGCGTGGGTCAGCCCCTCTGTCTCTCCTTCCTGTCTCTGCCTCCTGAGAGCAGCAGTCCAGAACTGGGGCAAAGCATGGGGACGCTTACACATGTGGGGTCTGAGCCGTCTCTTCCTGACCACCCCCAGTCCGGACGGGCCCCCTCTAAGATAGAGCAGCAGCATGCGGGGGCTTCAGGCGAGACCCTCAACGTCTGAACAGCCCCGCCTTCCAGCCTGCACTAGGCCTCTCCTCAGCTCCTTTGCTGTGGGCACGGAGCTCCCTGAACCTCCCTGAGCCCCCAGCTCCCAGGCTCTCCTCAGCTCCTTTGCTGTGGGCAGGGGTGGCTTGGACTCAGGGAGGCGGCCCCTTTGGGAGGGGGATTTTTCTAAGGGGCAGGGCTGGAGAGCAGGGTTTCTGGTCCTGCCTCGGGTTGGACACTGGGGGCTGGTCTCAGAACCTCTGCAAACCTCAGTTTTCCGTCGGTAACATCGGCACAACTGCTTCTCAACCCAGGGCTTTGTGAACACCACTGCTGGGGGGCATCACACTCTTCCAGGCCGGCCCAGTGCCCTCTGTGAAAGGGGACGTGGCTCAGCACTGCTGCTGCAGCTCACCGCCCGGCTCCCAGACCCCTGGTGTGGTGTTCGCTGCTGTCCCCATGGCCCAGCCCATCCTTGGAGTGCAGCCCCCCACCTCCACTTGGGAGGCCTGATGGCCCCGTGTCCTCTGGTCCGGCATGGACTGGCCCGTGTGGCGCGTTAGGCAGCATTTGGTCTGTTTGTTCATCAGCTAAACGGAGATGGAGCTCAGTTGGGCCTGGGGCAGCCGGGAGTGGGGGGAAGGCCAGGGCTCCTTGTGCTGCCGCACCCAGCTGTGGCTGAATACAGGTCCCCAGGCCCACCTGCCTTTTGCCTATTGCCACCAGTGTCTGGCTTCGGAGAGGTCAAGTTGTGAGAACCTCTCTGGGCATCCCTGTTGGACCCGGGGTGGCCACTGTCTGGGGTAGAGAGGGCGGTGGCTGCTGCCCCATGGCCCCAGGGCTTGGTGGGCGTCAGGCCAGGCCCCTGCTGCCCCCGCTCTGGGGAGGTGGGGACGTCCAGCACTGAGTTAGAGAGGGACTTCATCCACTGTTGCTCCTCTGTGGGAGCCGTGGCCTCTGCTCGCACTGCCTGGGTGCTTTCCCAGAGGCTCTGGAGACAGGGCCTTCTCTGAGTCAGAAGGGCGTCAGACCTGCTGTCTGCCTGGTCGGGGCGGGGTGCTGGGCCACCTCTCCCAGACCTCCCAAAGGGAGTGTGAGCTGCAGAAATGGCCCGAACTAGCAGATGATGTGCCCCTGGGGCTGCCGCAGGGGACTCTGGGCCAGATCACCATGGGGGGCCCTTCGGAGCCTGAATCCCGGGCTCCAGCCTCTCTCCTGCAGCCCATCTGCGCATAGGACTGGAGCCGGGCACTGCTCCACCATGGAGTTGAACCTCCTCGTCCAGGATCCCCGCGTGGGTTGCTGGGTGTGGGAAAGGGAGCTCCGCTCTGTTCCCGCTGGGTGCAGACCTCAGTTACCACTCAGTTACAGCCTGCCAGAGGGTCACGCAGCCTGGTTCCTGTGGATGGGGAAACTGAGGCAGAGGAAGGTTGAGTGAGCTCCAGAGTTGTCCTGCTTAACTGAAAGGGGGGGTCCCAGCCTGAGATGAGAGCTTGGGGGTGCAGATTGCTTGATCTTGCCAGCAGCCCAGCCACGTGGAGTGGCCAGAGTGAAGCTGTGTTTAAAATAGGCCAGATGGGAAATCTGGCACCGGGGAGGGCCTGTCCCTGGGGCTCGCTGTGCCATCTTGGCTTTTGGGCCAGGCCTCAGCTGGGGTCCAGGGTTTCAGGGGCCTCTGGCCCTGGGCTGCTTGACCAGGTGCTGTGTCCCATTTCACTGCAGGGAAGGGCCCGGGACGGAGGGCCTATGTTCAAGTCCCCCGGTGCCGGGGCCCAGGCGCTTCCCCTCACAGTCCTGGAGAACTCGGGTGGTGCTGAGCACAGGCCGCTGGGCCTCTTTCCCACCCCTTCATTCAGCTCTGGGGCTGGTGTGAGCCCTCGAAGGGCTGGCTGGGGTGGGCAGGCGCCCGGCACAGTGGTGGGGTTCAGACACTCTCTTCTTGGTCAGGCTGCTTTGAGGGGTGAGTGCAGGCCTGGGCTTTACCCAGCACAGAGCGGGGCCCTGGCAGGACCAGGGTCCAGTCTCTGCTGACGGAGCATTGTGTGCCGAGAAAGAGACTCGAGTGCTTGAACGGCCACATTCCCCTTCTTCCCACAGCCTGCTGTGTAGGAAATCTTATGGAAATTTCCCAAAAGGTGAAGAAGCCTTGGAGAGTTGTGGTTTCCGGGGAAACCTGGATTTCTCTGGTTCCTGGACCCCTCGGGAGGTCTCGGGCTTCCTCGCAGGATTTCTGCCCCTCACCAAATAATTTAAAGTGAAATTACTCTGGAGTGATAAGACATTGTACATGATGCTGCTTAGTTACACGGTGGAGTCAACCTCTGTGCACATTCTGTGTCTGTGAGAGGATAGGAGCTAAAGGATAAGCAGAAACTCTCCTCCTGACCATTCCACAGTGAGAGCAGAGAAAATCTGTTTTATTAGAAGTCACTGCAAACCAATCTCTGCAGAGACGCGGTCTCTCCAGAGGTGCCGGCGCCCTGGATGTGGGCACTGCTGGGCGCTAAGGATTCTCGGCCCCCAGGATGCTGACCACGTGGGAGTCCTGTCTCCAGTTTTGAAAATGCTTAAATACTGGAGTGTTTCAGAACTGTGATCACTTCTCACAGCACAGGCTGAGTCCAGTGGTGGAGAGTGGCTTAACATAGTGATTTTCCCAGTTTGTTTTAGTCAATAAACAAATGAATCTATGGATCTCCGTTAGTCCCTGTGCTCCTGACACGTCCATGGCCCCTGTGTGCACACTCAGCAAGTCCGTCTGGCAGCTGCTTGCAAGAGCACGGGGCTAGCCTCTGCCCTGTAGGAGTGACATTCCATAGCCTCACAGGAGCTGGGCTAGCCTCAGCCCCATAGGAATGACATTCCACAGCCGTAGAGGAGCCAGGCTAGCCTCAGCCCTGTAGGAGTGACGTTCCATAGCCGCACAGGAGCCGGGCTAGCCTCAGCCCTATAGGAATGACGTTCCCCAGCCGTAGAGGAGCTGGGCTAGCCTCCGCCTGAAGCTGCTTCCAGTGTGGGGAGATGAATCTGTTACACAGAGTGGGTTCCCTCCTAGGAAAATGGGCAAGTCTGGAGGACCAAGGGGGACCTGTGGGGGCCTTGAATATGGGGAGAAGGGATATGGGATGGCCGAGCTGCCTTGCCCAGAGGCTGGGGAGGGGCAGCCTGTGCCCTAGGCCCTCCGAATGTCCACTTGAGGTTTGACGGGAGGCTGGGGCCAGCGGCCAGGCCATGTCCTGTTAAAGGCTCAGGCGGGAGCAATGTGCCCGTTTTGGGAGGATGGGGGGCAAGGATGGTGGGGTGATGCCTGCGATGTCCCCCGGGAGAGACCTTGGCCTTGTGTCTGACATCTTGTCATCACAGACAGAGCCCAAGCGTGTTACCTCACGGGGGGCTGTCTTAACTATTTTCCAGCGAGCATGCCGGGCAGCTCTGAGACGGGAAACTGCTCGTGTGTGCGCGGTCCGTGGACGCAGCCCCGCTCCCCTCTGTGCTTCCGCCCATGTGAGACGTGCTCCTGTGTGGCCGTGACCTGTGAAGACCCTGCGTGACCTGTGGGGCGTGAGGCTCGGGGAGGCTGTGAAGACAGTTCTGAGGGCCCTGTGTGACCCGTGGGGTGTGAGGCTCGGGGAGGGCAGGGATGGGGCTCTGGCCGGGGGCGTCGTCCTGAGACTGGCCAGCGTCGGGCTCCTAGACCCGAGTTTCGTGGTCTGCGTGGTGGGGGTAACCGTTCTGCATCTGTGTCACGTGATTGCCGCCGGGATTCAACGTGTGAGTCACTCCACACGATGCCTGATGCGTGCGATGTTCCCCAAGCTCGTAGCTGTCATCGCCGTGACCGTGAGGCTGGTTCAGCAGAGTGGAAGGCCTCACCCCGGACGGAGCGTGGAGGCCAGGAGGGAGGATGGCTGGCCGGTCGGGGACGGCGTCGCTCTGCCCCTCCGGCCGATTCTCAGTCCCATTGGTCAGCGGCTGGGCCGTGACGGAGAGGCCTGCGCTGCTGTTGAGGGCCAGGGCGTGGGTTGAAGCGCGGGGCCCGGGCTCGAGCGTGGGAAGCTTGCCTGTTTGTCGTGTGGGACTGGCCGCGGAGATGCCGGCTGTTTACTTGGAACGAAGGTGCCTGCCCTGTGTGTGCCCGGTGTTTGGGGGATTGTCTTCCTGTTCGTGGCTTCCGGCATGTTCCCAGCATCCTGAGGGTTGAGGCTTGGAGGACAGGAATGATCTTCGGCTTGAGAAACCACTGTGGGCAGGTTTTACCAGGGAACCCCTTAAGCTGTGAAAGAGCTGCAGTGCAAGCTTCTAGTTTCCACGCGGACCGCGCCAGAGAACTCGCCGGGCCGCCTCGGGACGGCAGCAGAGGACCCGCCGGGACGCCTCAGCACCGACACGCGCCCAGCCATGAGGCCGCCTTTAGCACGGAGCGTCGAGCGGAAACGGCGGTGCCCGGAACGCGGATGCCCTTTGCAGGGCTGGAGCTCAGCTCTGCCTTCCGACAACACTTGGCTGACAGCTCTGGGAGTCTCAAAACGGTGCCTTTGTGGAGGGGAGGGCCCTGGACATCCTCAGAGGAGGAAGCGCCTCCTGGGTAGGGTGGGCAGCACCTGTTCAACACGCCTAACAGATGCAAGGTCGAAGGAGGAGGGGCCTGCAGATCTGAGCTTGTCCCCGAGGAACTCTCTGGAAATGGCTCCCGCTGGCCCCTGCGTGCGACCCCTACGCTCACCAGCCCGTGTGCCGAGCTTTCTCTGTTGATTTCGGAGTGGGTTCTGGTTCCTGCCTCCCTAGTGGGCTCTGAGTGGCAGGGCCCTGCCGACCGCTGGCCTCAGCAGTGGGTGATGGAGTGTGGGCCCTGCAGGAGGAGGCTCTGTCCTTGATGGCTCTTGGGTGAGGGGGTGTGAGGGAGGCGGCCAGCGCAAGGCGGGCGGGCCCTGAGAAGCCCCTCTGTTTCCCCTTTAGCCTGAGAAAGCTGTACCCACAGAGCTGGAGGAGGGAGTGGCTCAGGATGCTGCTTAGCAAATAGGTTGGTCTGGAGTCTGGGAAATGGAGAGTTAGACTTTTTGTTGTCTGAAGCTGGGATGGGTCGTGCTTTTAATTCGTCCAGGAGAACATGGGGCTGAAGAGCTCTCTGCTCTTGTGGCCCCTGATGGGAGTGCTCTGAGGTCTGGCAGGCCACAGAGCTGCTGGGACGGCCTCAGCCCCAAACCTGCGCCTGTCGCTTCCCGGGGCCAGGCCAGAGGTTTCCCAGTGAGAGCTTTGGGGTCGACATTTCCAGGAGGAGAAGGCACTTCTGAAATAGCGTGCCACTGGTGAGCTTGTGTGGCTTTTCTTTCTCTGTAACCTGCTCTGAGTTGTCCCATTGAGTGTTCTGGGGATGTGGGCATCTGGAGCCCGTGGAGAGGATGGGACTGGGGGTGCGTGGGGGAGACGCCCCTGCCAAGTACAGGGGAGACCCCCTCAGTCCCACCTGGGAGAGTCTGTGCGCGGGGCTGTGGTTGATTGGCTGGCAAGTTTGAATGCGGATCAATGTGCCACTTGTTTCTAAGTCAGCAGGGCCCCTGCCCCCACACACTGAGTGGCTGGATTCTGGGAGCCTTTTCCTGTGGAGAGTAGAGCCGGAGTGTGGGGCGCAGGGCCATGGCCCTGTTCCAGCATCGGGGAGCCAGTGTGCAGGTGCTTTCTCCTGTTAGCAGTGGGCCTGTGCTGTGCTCCCTGTGGGGTTAGGCGGCCCCGGTGGGAGCTTCAGTCTTGAAAGGGGCTCATAGCCCTGGGGTGCAGGCTGCTGTGCGTGGGGGGCATCACACGCAGGTCCCCAGGATGATGTGTGGTGGAGGACGGGGCGACGTGAGCTCTCCACAGAGCTTCATGTCCCTTCTGTTGTCTAAACCACAGACCCCGTGCCAGGTGAGGGGCTGGGGTGGGTGAGGCTAAGGTACCTGCCCCGAGGCCTCGGGGCACTTGGCGGCCCCTCCACCCCCACAGGAGACATCAGCTTGAGTGGAGAGGCCAGCCTCTGAGAAGGCTTCTCTCTGGCCACCAGCTGCCCAGAGCTCCCAGCCCAGGGCCAGCAGCTTGTGCTGGCCCCAGACAGGGGATGCTGGGCGGCCTCTCGCAGAGGGAGTGGTGGTTTTCGGACAGTGGCTGCCTCGCTTTGGGGATGAGGATGTTTTCCAGACGTGCTCTGGAACTGACATTAGGCTCTGCTGCCTACCCAGCTTGAACAAAATTAGGTCTTTCATTTTTTTGGGTTGCTGGGAATGGCTTTGTGGATGCATAGGAGAGCATGGTTGCTCCAGGAAGTCCGGCGGGGAGTGGGTTGAACACTCCGAGTCTCCCATCCCTGAATCATCTCAGTGGGGGCGGACGGGCAGCTCCTGGGGGTGTGGCAGGGGCTGGGCTCCAGGCTGCCCAGCCTGCAGGGAGCCTCCTTCTAGATTCTTCCTCTGTATCTGTGGCGTGGAGGCATCTGCTGCCTCTGTCTGCCCCCGCCTCATCCTCCAGGTCTTCTCTAGTTTTGTTTCTCCCCATGGAGCCCTTACCCGTGACCTAAGCTGAATACCTGAGAACTTTCGAGCTTGCTTTTCTGTTTAGGTTTGGAAAAAACATGAGAAGGGTGAGTGGGAGCAAAAGGCCAGTTTCTGCCTGGCTCCCTGTCCTGGGAGGAGGTGGGCAGAAGCCTCGGGCAGGGATGAGAGGTTGGGATGTCTGCCCTGAGGGGCTGTGGGCGGGAGGCCGGAGGCGCCTGGTTAATGTGTTTCTGCCCCTGTGTGCGGGTGCAGGGTTCTAAGCTGGGACTCAGGGTGCAGAGGGCACGTGTGTGGGACTTTAAAGTTTGTCTGTCATGGAGGCTGAGCCCTGGGGAAGGGCAGCAGCACTCGGCCGGCTGGGCTTCCTTCTCCTGGAGAAGGGTGGTCAGGGAGGCAGGGATATCGGGGAGTGCCACCCCAGGACGGAGCAGGAGGCAGCCTGGAGTCCCCTTTGTAGACCAGATAGGGCCAGGCAGGGCCTGATGTCCGTATTCTATTATTTATTTATTTTAAGTGTGGGGGTCTTGCTCTGTGGCCCAGGCTGAGTGCAGTGGTGTGATTGTAGCTGACTGCAGCCCGGAACTCCTGGGCCTGAGCGATCCTCCTGCCTTGACCTCCTGAGTAGCTGGGAGATGACCCCCTTCTTACCCGTTCTTCCAGAATAGGTCAAATTCACATGACATGTGCACACACACACACACACACACACAGAAAAGACACCCACGGAAACCCTGAAATATATAAAATGATGTCCAGCCAGTATGATTTGCCCCCTCTGCGCTGCCCCATCTCCATACCGGGTCAGCCATGGCCCCTCTCCTGGAGCCGTTCTCTGCATGCGTGCCACGGTACAGCATGTGTGTGTCTGTGTGTGTTCACTCACTTCTTTTCACATGTGTGGAGTCACTCCATGTCCTGCCTTGTGTGTGTGGCCCCCTCTCCCTGCATGTCCCCCTCTAGGCTCCGTCGGGCGCTCACGACTTCTCTGACCGGTTTGCAGTGATGGACCTTGAAGCAGGTGCTAGGACTTTGCCGCTGCAAACGGTGCTGCGTGGGGCTCCATGCACATCTTCACGCAAGGTGCAGGTCGGCAGGATGAATTCCTAGAAGCTGCCTGGTGGCTGTAAAAATGTTCTTATCCCAAAGGACCAAATATGCAGAGAAGTTTAACACTCACTTTTCCTGTCATTGAAAAGTTACATTTTTGTGGAAACCCGTCCAGGCTGGAGACAGAAGGTGTGTGCAGGGAGAGGAGGCTCTGGGGCACCACTCTAGGCTGCCTGCTGCTCAGGTGGTTGATGTGGGGGCAGATGCCCTGTTCCTTGGGGTAGGTGCCACCTCCTCCCTGCTCCCTGGGGTAGATGCAGCCTCCTCCCTGCTGCCTGGGGTAGGTGCCACCTCCTCCCTGCTGCCTGGGGTAGGTGCAGCCTCCTCCCTGCTGCCAGGGGTAGGTGCTGCCTCCTCCCTGCTGCCTGGGGTAGATGCAGCCTCCTCCCTGCTCCCTGGGGTAGGTGCATTCTCCTCCCTGCTGCCTGGGGTAGGTGCCGCCTCCTCCCTGCTCCCTGGGGTAGATGCAGCCTCCTCCCTGCTGCCTGGGGTAGATGCCACCTCCTCCCTGCTGCCTGGGGTAGGTGCAGCCTCCTCCCTGCTGCCAGGGGTAGGTGCTGCCTCCTCCCTGCTGCCTGGGGTAGATGCAGCCTCCTCCCTGCTCCCTGGGGTAGGTGCATTCTCCTCCCTGCTGCCTGGGGTAGGTGCCGCCTCCTCCCTGCTCCCTGGGGTAGATGCAGCCTCCTCCCTGCTGCCTGGGGTAGGTGCCACCTCCTCCCTGCTGCCTGGGGTAGGTGCTGCCTCCTCCCTGCTGCCTGGGGTAGATGCAGCCTCCTCTCTGCTCCCTGGGGTAGATGCAGCCTCCTCCCTGCTCCCTGGGGTAGGTGCATTCTCCTCCCTGCTGCCTGGGGTAGGTGCCGCCTCCTCCCTGCTCCCTGGGGTAGATGCAGCCTCCTCCCTGCTGCCTGGGGTAGGTGCCACCTCCTCCCTGCTGCCTGGGGTAGGTGCAGCCTCCTCCCTGCTGCCTGGGATAGGTGCTGCCTCCTCCCTGCTCCCTGGGGTAGGTACATTCTCCTCCCTGCTGCCTGGGGTAGGTGCCGCCTCCTCCCTGCTCCCTGGGGTAGATGCAGCCTCCTCCCTGCTGCCTGGGGTAGGTGCCGCCTCCTCCCTGCTGCCTGGGGTAGGTGCAGCCTCCTCCCTGCTGCCTGGGGTAGGTGCTGCCTCCTCCCTGCTGCCTGGGGTAGATGCAGCCTCCTCTCTGCTCCCTGGGGTAGATGCAGCCTCCTCCCTGCTCCCTGGGGTAGGTGCAGCCTCCTCCCTGCTCCCTGGGGTAGGTGCAGCCTCCTCCCTGCTCCCTGGGGTAGGTGCAGCCTCCTCCCTGCTCCCTGGGGTAGATGCAGCCTCCTTCCTGCTGCCCCGGGGTAGGTGCAGCCTCTTCCCTGCTCCCTGGGGTAGGTGCAGCCTCTTCCCTGCTCCCTGGGGTAGGTGCAGCCTCCTCCCTGCTCCCTGGGGTAGGTGCAGCCTCCTGCCTGCTGCCCGGGGTAGGTACAGCCTCCTCCTCCCTGCTGCCCGGGGTAGGTGCAGCCTCCTCCTCCCTGCTGCCTGGGGTAGGTGATATTTCTGCCCTCCTACCTGATTAGGCGCTGGGGCCACTCTTGGGGATGGGGGAGGAGGGCCGGCCCCCGGGGTGCTGGCCATGGTCCTGACCAGGAGCTGCAGTTGCGGCTCCTCGTGGGCCAGAGGATCCCCTTGTGTGATTCTTGTTTGGCATCCGCCCAGGCCATAGAGTCAGGGGCTTGGCTCACCTCTGGGCAGCTATGGGGAAGGGGCTGGTGTTTGGGAGGTGCCCGAGGAATGATCGGTGGGGGGTGGCTGCTGGGGCAAGGTACATGACCGGCTTCTCTCCTTTACAATTAGCACTGAGCCAGCTTATCTGAGACCATCCCTTCCCACGGGTGCCATTTAATTAGCCAAGAGCTGAGTTAAGATCACGTGAAGAAAGTTGGGGGGGCCTTGGCCTGAGCGGCGGGTGGACAGGGCTGCGTCTGTCAGGGTGAGGGGGTCTGGCGGCCCCTGCCGCCCTCGTTTCTTAAATAAACGTTTGGTCGTGGCTTATTTTCTTCTGACTGCAAAGTAAGCACATCCACCGCAGGAGACTGGGAAAGCGTGGAAAACAGGGAAGGACGTTTGCTCTTCCTGGTTTCTTTCCAGGTGTCTGCGCCCGCCTGTGCGTTTCTAAACAGAATAGGATTCAGGCGGTCCCGTCCCGCTGTGGTGTTAACGGCATACTGTCTGCACTTCTCATGGGCAAGATGAGTCTCGCGTGCCAGGTAGTTGGCCTGTCTCTGACCTGGGGCTGCCGCAGCACCCGTCCAGCCACCTGTGGACATGGATGACGGCAGAGTCCCTGTGTTGTGTGGTGTCCCTGCGTGGATGTCGACACCACAGCTGTCCTGGGGACGTGTCCACATGAGGCTTGAGGAATCCACATGTGTCCCATCCAGGGCCGTCCTGCAGGCCCTGGGTCTGCCTGAATGTGATTAGGTGATGAGGCCACCCTGGCCAGGAAGGCTGGTGAGGGGAGAGGGAGGACGCAGGCTGGCCCAGGAGGGGCTTGTGTTGGAATGAGGTTCTTTCTGTGGGGTGAGCCCTCCGTCGCCGGAGGTGTGCAAGTGGAGGCCGAGAGAGAGCACTCACTAGGACGTTTGTAGGGGGCCAGGGACTGGAGCTGTGAGCCGTGGACCAGCTGAGGGCACTGGCCTGCTTGGGAGGGGGTTAGGCGTGGCTGTCTCGGGGGGCTGTGGGGGGGAAGGCCTGCTGGGAGCCTCGGTCAGGAGCCCCACTGTTGGGGTGCCCTCAGCACCTGAATGGGTTTCGGGTGGGGCTGACAGGCAGCTTGAGCCCATGAAGGGAGTGTGGGATGTCTCAGGAGGAGCCCCCTTGTTGAGGGTGGGGGGAGCCCCTCTCCACCCCAGCTCCCCTGGGACCTCATGAAGCCTTTGCTCCCCAAAGCTGCCAAGGGCTTGGGTAAGGCCAGGGAGGGACCTGCAGGGTCAGGAGCCCAGGCCAGGCCAAGCAGGGGTCCCCAAAGGTGTTGGGGATGGGGGTGTGCATGACAGGGAAGCTCCGGGGCTCGGGTTTGGGGAGGAGTAGGCTGGGCTGGGAGGGGGACACTGGCCAGAGCCAGAGCAAGCTTCAGCCACAGAAGAAGGGGCGATTCCACAGCTCACAAGGTCCCCGGGTGCCGTCTGCTTCCTGTAGTGTAAACGCACCTGTCCACATTCCAGCCTTCCTACCGAGACAACAGCACCATGGACTGGAGGAGTCTAGAGGGGACAAGGTGTGGTGAGTGTTAACTCTCCCCACCCAAAGCTGTCCTATTCAGAGAGAAACTGAGGCACAAGTGGGTGGACACCCTGGGCACAGAGCCACTGATGGGCAGGCAGGTTACCTGTGTGTGCTTGCTGTCCCAGACCTTGACAACACGGTTTATTTTGTTTTTTAAAAATAGAGGTTAAATTATCCTAACATGCAGATAGCATTTTAAAGCGAGTAATTCAGAGGCATTTAGAGTGGAGAATTTAGTGATGGTCTGCCGCCACCAGCCCTATTTGAAAACTTGTCACCCCATGTGGACACTCTTGCCCTCTGCCATCGTGTGCCCCACCCTGTCCCTGGCAGTTGCCGGTCTCCTTCCTGTCTCTGTGACGTGCCTGTTATTTTATTTTATTTAATTTATTTATTTTTGAGGCAGGGTCTCTTTTCGCCCAGGCTGGAGTGCAGTGTCTCAATCACAGCTCACTGCAGCCTGGACCTCCTGGACTCGAGCCATCCTCCAGCCTCCGTCTCCCGAGTCGCTGGGACTGCAGGTGCCCCACCACATCTGGCTAACTTAAATCATTTGTAGAGATGGGGTCTCATTGTGTTACCCAGGCTGGTCTCGAACTCCTAGGCCCAAGCTGTCCTCCTGCCTCGGCCTCGCCAAGCTCTGGGAGTACAGGCGTGGCCTCCGGGCCCGGCCTGTTTGCTTCGGACGTTTCGTGTAAGTGGAGCTGTCATCGTGGTGCCGTTTTGTGCCTGGCTTTCCTTGCCGAGCCTGCCCTCAGGTTCCTTCGTGTTTAGGGTACTCCTTCATTCTCCCCGTGTCTGGGGGCCGCTGCCTCGTCCTTCCTGTGGCCGCACGGACAGACCTCAGTTTATCTACCCACCCACCAACTGGATGTTGGGTTGCGTCTGCCGTGAGGCTGCTGTGGACACGCGGTGAGTGTCTCTGGACATTTCGTCATTCCTCTTGGGACGAAGCCTGCATCACATGTGGCCAGGTGCCCTGGGTGGGCCGTGCCCTCCTCATCTCAGCCCCCCAGACCCACACAGGCCCCCTCCCGGAGCCCTCGCCTTGCTCTTCCCGCTGTGCGGAAGGCGGTGCAGTGACGCCTGAGTGTGGGCCCCAGGCCTAGCTGCCAGCCTGGGCTCTCGAGCAGGTTCAACTTGGCCAGGGCAGGGTCTTGGCTGCCGCCTGCCTGGATGTGGGGAGACCCCTCTGTGCAGGTTCTGGGCTGGGCACTTGGGGCCACTGTCTGAGCAGAGGATGTGGGGTCCTGCCTCCGGGAGGGCGAGCAGACCCCTGCTCTGGTGGGACAGTGCTCGGTCAGGCTCAGGGCCCTGGAGAGAATACACCAGGGAGACTTGGGGGCTGCCCGGGGAAGGGATGGTCGGGCAGCCTTTCAGAGAAAGTGACCTGAGATTGAAGCCTGGGGGATGAGGGGGCGGCTCTGGGACCTGCGGGTAGGAGAGGATTCCAGGCAGCAGGAAGTGCATGTGCAAAGGCCCTGGGGCAGGGACGGCGTTTGCCGAGGGCAGGAGGGGAGCAGGGTGGATGGGTCGTGTGGGGTCCACCATGAGGCACTGCAGCGGCCTCGAGGGCCAGGCCAGGGTGGGGTCTATCTTCAGGGCCTGGGGCTCACCTATGCTGGCTGCCATTCCCACCCAGCTTCTCCACATGCTTCTGGGATCAAAGTGGCTGGTACAGGGGCGCTTCTCTGCGGGCTCAGTGGGTTGGGATGGGGCAGTGGAGAGTGGGTAGCCGGGGCATGCTGGGAGGAAGAGTAAAGTCCAGGGGACCCCAGGCCAGGGGCTGCGAGCCCAGGGAGGTTGCGGGGTCGGGGAGGGCGGGCCAGGACCTCTGCGTGGGGCTGGGCTGGGCACTTTGGCCAGCCCTGCTTGGTGCACCTGCTGGGTCTCTGTCCAGCACCTGTGGTCTGGGTGGGACAGGTGACTAATGGAGAACAAATGAGCCCTGCGGAGCTTCCGTCTCCAGGGACCGTGAGCAGGCACTGCTAAGTCACGAGGCAGTGCCCGGGGAGCTGATTTAACCGCGTGCTGAGCCAGCGGGTTTCCTGCCAGGGCCTGGGAGTCCGCCCACAGCTGCAGCTCCCAGAGCCCCTGGGGTGCATGGCGGACGCCCCCTCTTTCTGGGCCGGGGCGAAGGCCCTGGAAGGACCTGTGGTTGCTGCAGCAATGCAGGGGGCTGGGGGTCCCTGTGAGCCTTGGGCATCTGCTGCGGGAGTGGTTAGGGAGCAACATGCAGGTGGGCAGGACCCCCACCTCCGGCTCCTCCACTCCTGTTCCCGAGGGAGCCACAGCTGGCTGAAGGAAGTGGCCATCCTGGGGCCATGGTCAGTGTGGGGCATCAAGAGCCCCCTGAGAGCGCCTCCCTGCCCAGGATGTTGGAAGGAGGGCTGTAGGTGCCAGGTGGGCGCAGGTGGGCATAGGCAGGCCCAGGCCGTTTGGAGGCCGTGAGCATCAGGCTAGCAGCTGGGCCTTCTGAGGACCTGAGACTTCCTGACCTGTGTCCTGTCAGGGTCCAGTTGAGCACCCAGTGTTTGGGAGGCTCGGTCCCACCTGGGCCACCTCCCGTCCCTGCCCCATGGCCTTAGGCTCAGGTGGGTGCTGTCGGAAGCTCCGAATGAGGGTGGACCCTGGCCTGGCAGGTACAAGCCACGCAGTGCTCAGCATGAGGCGGCTCCACGCGAGAGGTCTCTGTGTGCAGCTCTGCAGGAGCGTGGCCCATGTCCCCTCCAGCCCCGGCGGTCTGCAGTGATCCATCACGCTTGGTTCATGCCCGGTTCACGCCTGGACTCTGTCAGCGGCGCCCGCGCCCGTCACTTCTGAGGTGGGAGGTGGCGTGTGTCCTGGAAACAGAGCAGTTCATTAGATGGTGAAATTAGATTCCAGGTTGCAGCGCGGCGGCCGCCTAATGGACGAGGCGAGCGGGGTCCCCAGGGAGGCTCGAGCAGTCCTGGACCTGGTGCCCACTCCGGCCTCATGCTGGCTTCCTGCTCATCCCCGGGGCCCTGCTGGGCTCCCAGGTCCCCAGCCCCGGGGAGGTGCAGCCTCATCAGCATGGACATTGTTCTGGACAGGGAATTTCTGCCTAAGGAGGCTGCGTGGGACCCCCCAGGACCCCCTGCAGTGGGAGAGGGGTGCATGGTGGGGGCCGTGCAGCCAGCCAGCTCTGGCCAATCCGCGCGTGGGCCTCTGAGAGTCTCCGGAGCCTCTGTTTTCCCGACTGTGAAATGGGCACGTGACTGTAGGGCTGCTTCCCTCCTGGCAGGTCATGGGTGTGCTGAGAAGCTTAGCCCGTGGAGTGGGAGTGGGGTCTTGATGTCAGGGGCCCCTCCTGACCCAACCCTGGCTCTGTCTGAGGCAGGGGCTGAGGGTGGCGGTGAGGTGGCGACGCCTTCCCTCCTGCCCGCCCATCCTTCACGTGTTCCGTTTTCATTTAACTAAATACGCAAGATGAGATGAACAGCCCTGGCCAACTCGGAGTCAGCCTCTGGGGAAGGGGCCTGACTGGAGGATCCAGAGTCGCAGAGCGAGGGGGCTGGCTGTGGGACTGACTCGGGGGGCCCAGACCCCTCCTCTTCCCCAAGTGCATGAAGCGAGTGAGGAGCGGGGTGGCGGCGTCTGTGTCATGCTTTCCCAGAAAAGAAATATCCCCTTCAACCAGAATGGGGAAGGAAGGCGGGGGAGACCTGGAAGCACAGGAGTCTCCCGGAGGTGGGGGGCCCGTGAGCAGAGGGGTCTCCCGGAGGTGGGGGGCCCGTGAGCAGAGGGGTCTCCCGGAGGTGGGGGGCCCGTGAGCAGAGGGGTCTCCCGGAGGTGGGGGGCGGTGAGCAGAGGGGTCTCCCGGAGGTGGGGGGCCCGTGAGCAGAGGGGTCTCCCGGAGGTGGGGGGCCCGTGGGCAGAGGGGTCTCCCGGAGGTGGGGGGCCCGTGGGCAGAGGGGTCTCCCGGAGGTGGGGGGCGGTGAGCAGAGGGGTCTCCCGGAGGTGGGGGCCCGTGAGCAGAGGGGTCTCCTGGAGGTGGGGGGTCCATGAGCACAGGGGTCTCCCGGAGGTGGGGGCCCCGTGAGTAGAGGAGTTTCTGCATCTCGAGGCCTGAGGGTGCCAGCGTGGGGGCCCCAGGACTGTGGTCCGGCCTTAACTGGGCACCCCTCTGGCCTGGTGACCCTTTGGTCCCTCCCACGGGCCCCTCCCTGCCCCAACTTCTCCTCTTTGCACTTAGGTCCCAGTTCCCAGGAGGAGACCCCCGCTGCTCCACGCTCAGGCTGTGGCTGCATTCGGGGTGCCTGATCCCCGCCATGGCCTCTCTTGTGATCTGGGGCTGTCTGATGGGCATGGGGCTGGGCTGTGCGTCAGGGACGTGCGGTGAGCCCCAGCCGACGCCCGCGGTCCAGGTGTCCCCCTGCCCCTCTGCTCAGTGGTGGGTGCCAGGGCTCTGTGGATCCTCCCCGCCCCCACCTTGACTCTTTGCCTGAATCTGGGGCTGGGGACCAGCTACTTGCCTTATCTCCTTGGCAACGGCTGCCAGGGAAGCTCCTGAAGTTGAACCCATTATCATAATTAGCTTCGAAACCCTTTGTGTTGTAATTCTGGGCTGCAGAGAAGCTGCCCGGTCCTCCCACCGTCCTCCCCTCATCCTCCCCCATTCTCCCGTAGGAAGTCTCTTCTTTCTTTTCCTGCAGACTTGGCCGCTGCCTGGGCAGGAGGGGGCGGGCAGCCCTTGCCGAGCCAGCGAGACCTCAGCTGAGTGCCCCGCGGTGCGCTGTGTTCCCCAGCTTAGTGCAGGAGGGGCTGTACCCTCACTGTGGGCCTGGGTCTGAGGTGGTGATGGCCCCGTCCCGAGAGGCCTCTGGCAGCTGGCCCTCAGGGAGTGTCCCACATTTGGACGCTCGTTGTGCCTAGGACCCTGAGGCCACATGGGCAGGGAGTGTGTCCCAGTGTTCCCGGGGAGCCTCCTCTCCCGAGGCCTGGGGGATGCCATCAGGGGTCTCCTGCCGCCCTCTCCCTCCCCTGGTTCAGAGGCAGAGGCCCTCACCTGCCTCAGTGAGCCTCAGTTTCCCCTTCTCTAAGATGGGCATGAGTCTGGATGTCTTGGGGACACCACGGTTTGTGGGTGGAGGCCTGGAAGCCCCTGTGTCTTCCCCACGGTTCGGCCGACCGGATGGCTGGCCAGTGCGTTTGGGAACTATCCGCAGTTTGGAGGTTTCTTCCCTGGTCTGTCCTGGGGCCTGGAGCCACGGCCGAGGCACCGGGATCTTTGCGTCCCCCAGACGGGCCCAGACGCACCCCGTGCCGCCTCCTCCCTCCTCCAAGGCTCTTCTCGCACGTCCGTCTCTCTGCCTCCCCTGCACCGGCCGCCCCCGGCAGCGCCATCTGTGCCATCTGTTCTAAAAACTTAAAAAACAAAAGTCGGAGCTGTTGCCTGCACTTTCCGGGTGGGGCTGTGGCAGGAGGGGCAGCGGCAGGAGGGGCAGCCGCTTCCTTCATGCAGGGTCTGCGGGCCGGCGAGGCGGGGGCAGATGGGCGGAAGCTGAGCTGGAAGGAGCCGAGCCTTCTGAGGGCCTGGCTGCGAGATTCATCTCCCTGAATTCTGGCTTTATTCCTCCTGGTCCACGCCTGCTGGGAGGAGCCACAGATCTCGGCCGCATCCGGCTGCATTCTGTCTCCAGGGTTTCTGGAATGCTCTGAGATGCCTGGTCGGAGCCACCTTAGGAAGCAGGCTGAGTCCTGAACATTCGGGACCTGGGCCTCGTTTTTTTTAGTTTAGAGGAAGGTTCCCTGCAGCCCGAGGAGCTGCCTTCCTGGATGCGGCACCGAGGACTCAGAATTCAAGTCTGTGGGGCTGTCGTTGTCCCCACCCCGCCCTGTTCTCAAGTCTGGTCAGCCTTATCCTCGGTGGGACGCAGATACGCCTGCCCTTCTCTCTCCAGGCCTCCCCAGCGGCTCCTCCCTCTGCTGGGAATGCCCTTCCCCTTCTCCCCTTGTGGCCAACTCCTCTGTACCCTGTAGCCCCCCCGCCCCTGTACACGCCTCCTCCGGGAAGCCCACAGGATTATGTGCGTGGCTCTGCTGGGCTGAGCTGGGTCCCTGAGCCCCTCCTGTGATGTGTGATGCCCTCTGTGTCCCCGCGGCGCCCCTCCTGCCTTCCAAGCCTCTGGGCTCCTGACTGGGAAGCCAGGGACCCCTGCGTCCTCCCCTGCTCCCACCCCGCTGAGAGTTCAGAGAAAACCCCGTTAGGCAGACAGAGGATCGCCCGCAGAAGGCGCACGAGATGTCTGCGCATTTTTCCCAGGGCTCAGTTAATTGAAGAACTTGGCCAACGAGCACAGGAAATTAATCGTGGCTTGGAAATGGGACGTCCCTTGCGTGTGGTTTGTCTGCCTGGGCCTCGGCACCGCTGCCAGCGCCCCCGCCTGGAGCCGGGAGCTTCGGGGTCCTGGCGGAGGCCTCTGGGTCGCACACGTGGGCGGGGCCGAGTGCCCCCTGGCGACGGTGCCTCAGGGCCAGTGCCTTCGAGCTGGAAGCCGTGGGCCTGTGGCGGCGGGCGGAGGACTGGTGTCTCCTGGGGTGCCCGACACAGGGCCTTCCTGGTGCTGCTGTGCCGACGTCCACCGCGGGGCGGCAGCTGGATAGGGCAGGACCTGGCTGTGGCTTGTGGTCTTGGGGGTGGCGGGGAGGGTTGCAGCGTGGGGCAGGCTCTGGCTCTTGGACCCACCCGGCCTCCACACGCGGTGCTGTGCTTCGAGCTTCTCACGAGGCCCTGGACCCTCCCCTCAGCCTGCAGGGACTATTCTTCCTGGAAGCCCCCGCCCCAACCCCTGCCCCTGCAGCTGGAGCTCCGGCTGGCGCGTCGTCCCGGGCTGAGGCATTCTGGCTGGCCTGTGTGGAGGCTCCCAGTTCCCACGAGGAGGGTCCCGGTGGGGCCTCTCTCTGTGGCTGCAGGCCAGCTGGTAGGGTCCTGGGCGGATGTGTGGCCTGGACCTGCCCTGGAGCCGAGCTGCCGGCGAGAGACCTGGCTCTCCCCACCACTGTCCTTCAGCATCAGTCAGGGTGTTCCGTGCCTGCACCGCTGAATCAGCCCGTTCCTGCTGCAGTCCCAGGCCTCTGGCCGAGGCCCCTGTGTCCTCTCCCAGCCCGTGATGCCCACTGTATGCATACACTCTGCATACACGCAGCTGCGCCATGGTGCCCTGCTGGTGGCCACGCACCTGCCTCGACGCTGCTGTGCAGGTGTTTTTCGGCATGAACACTTAGCTCAGTGGACTTCAAGTGAAGCTGGTGACCCTCTGCCGTGGGGGTGGGCCTCGTCCCAGCAGCTGAGGCCTTGAGAGCAAAGACTGAGGTTTCCGGAAGAAAAAGGATTTTCCTCAAGACCGCAACGTGGAAGTCGTGCTGAGTTTCCAGCCTGCTGCCCTCAGCTCAGAGGCAGGCACTGGATTACAGCTTCTCAATGGCATGGGGCTGGGACGTCCTCAGGGTGTGTGTGGGTAGAATCTGAACTTGGGCTCACGCTAGAGATGCTGACAGTTTTCACATGAGACGCTTTAAAATGTGGCTTTGGCCCCTGCGCCTTCATCTTTGGTTTGGGTGCTCGGCCAGAGCCTTCACAGGCACAGTTTCGGCCGCCGCTGCCTGTGGCTGAGCAGTGCCAGGCCTCAGTTGGCTCTGGTGCTGGGATGGGCAGTTGGTGGGGCTGACCTTGGCCGGGCCGCCTGTGCCCGAAGCCTCCACCTCTGCTTCAGACCGCGTGGTCCCGGGTGCTTCTGAAGCACGGCCATGGTCCTTCCCGGGGCAGATCTTGGGAGGACCACCCTGTGCCCCGCCTTCCCTGCCCTGGACGCCCTAGGCCGTGCAGCAGAGGCCGCTGCTGGGGAGTCGGAAGGCGGAGCTATGGGGACTGCGCCTGCCCAGGCCAGAGGACTCAGGCTGCCTGGACTTGGGGGTCTCCAGCGAGTGGGAGGGGGGCTGCAGGGGGCCATGCTGGCCTCCCCACATCCAGAGGGTGTTCAGTGGGGAGATTACTGGGTCTGGGCAGAGGGAAGCCGTGGGGGTGTCTGTCGTGAATCGAGCCTGGAACAGCACGGCCACCCTCTTGTTCTTGGCTGAAGGGAGCTTGCCCAAGTCCCCAGGTCCTGGAGGCACTTTGCACACAGGATGGGCTTGACACGAGGTCCACGCGGGTTTGTGTCTTTCCATAGGGTCAGGCTTTTATTGATGCTGTTTCAATCACAAAAGCCACGAGCTACGTGGAGTCCCCAAGCAGGCAGGTTCTCCCTAGAGCTTCTGGGTCATGCTGCGGTCACGGCCACTCCATGTTGGTCAGTGTTGCAGACCGTACATTGCCGTGTGCTCATCTGGTCAAGTTCCACTTTCCACTCAAAGCCAGGTTTAACATCATGAGGAAAAAGACACAAGACAGAGGGTTAATACCAGCCCAGAGGCCTGGCCTGGGCTGCTGCAGGTGACTGTGAGACAGCGGCGGTGAAGACAGAGGCCTCCAGGGAGAACTGAGCACGGAGGACTGGCTTGTGTGTGTCCTTATCTGGTTGGACTTGGTCTTCATTTTTTTGTTTGTTTGTTTCTTTTTTTTTTTTTTGGGACAGAGTCTTGCTCTATCGCCTAGGCTGGAGTGCAGTGGCATGGTCTCGGCTCACTGCAGCCTCCGCCTCCTGGGTTCAAGCGATTCTTCTGTCTCAGCCTTCCAAGTAGCTGGGATTACAGACTTGCACCACCATGCCTGGCTAATTTTTGTATTTTTAGTAGAGACAGAGTTTCACCATATTGGCCAGGCTGGTTTCGAACTCCTGATCTCAAGTGATCTGCCCGCCTCGGCCTCCTCCCGAAGTGCTGATGCGTGAGCCGCCATGCATGGCCAGGTTTTCTTCTTTTTTGCTTTTTGGTTTTTAAACAGACATCTTATCCTTCTTGGTAGAGTGCCCTGTGAGACAAAATGGAGTCTTTTCCTAAGATGGAGTTAGTTATGCCAAGGGCTCTCTGCACAGGTCTGCCCTCCCCTGCTTCCGAGCCCCCGCAGCCTCCGCTCCACAGACGCTGCTCTGCCAGCTCTCACCTGGGCGCCTGCCACTCTTGTTCAACCTTGACCCCACCTTGACCCTGTGTGACCTCTGCGCTAGGGATCTCCTGGCTTCCCCCACCCCCAGCAGGTCTTCCCCCACCCCCCAGCAGGTCTTCCCCCACCCCCCAGCAGGTCTTCCCCCACCCCCCAGCAGGTCTTCCTCCACCCCCCAGCAGGTCTTCCCCCACCCCCCAGCAGGTCTTCCCCCTCCCCCCAGCAGGTCTTCCCCCACCCCCCAGCAGGTCTTCCTCCACCCCCCAGCAGGTCTTCCCCCACCCCCCAGCAGGTCTTCCCCCTCCCCCCAGCAGGTCTTCCCCCACTCCCCAGCAGGTCTTCCCCCACCCTCAGCAGGTCTTCCCCCACCCCCCAGCAGGTCTTCTCCCACCCCCCAGCAGGTCTTGCCCCCACCCCCCCAGCAGTCTTCCCCCACCCCCCAGCAGGTCTTCTCCCACCCCCCAGCAGGTCTTCCCCCACCCCCAAGCAGGTCTTCCCCCCACCCCCCAGCAGTCTTCCCCCACCCCACAGCAGTCTTCCCCACTCCACAGCAGTCTTCCCCACTCCATAGCATCTTCCCCCACCCCACAGCAGTCTTCCCCCACCCCACAGCAGTCTTCCCCCACCCCACAGCAGGTCTTCCCCCACCCCACAGCAGGTCTTCCCCCACCCCATAGCAGGTCTTCCCCCCACCCCCCAGCAGTCTTCTCCCACCCCACAGCAGTCTTCCCCCACCCCCCAGCAGGTCTTCCCCCACCCCCCGGCAGGTCTTCCTCCACCCCCCGGCAGGTCTTCCCCCACCCCCCGGCAGGTCTTCCCCCACCCCCCGGCAGGTCTTCCCCCTCCCCCCGGCAGGTCTTCCCCCTCCCCCCGGCAGGTCTTCCCCCTTCCCCCGGCAGGTCTTCCCCCTCCCCCCGGCAGGTCTTCCCCCTTCCCCCGGCAGGTCTTCCCCCACCCCCCGGCAGGTCTTCCCCCACCCCCCGGCAGGTCTTCCCCCACCCCCCGGCAGGTCTTCCCCCACCCCCCGGCAGGTCTTCCCCCACCCCCCGGCAGGTCTTCCCCCACCCCACGGCAGGTCTTCCCCCACCCCACGGCCGGTCTTCCCACACCCCACGGCAGGTCTTCCCACACCCCACGGCAGGTCTTCCCACACCCCCCGGCAGGTCTTCCCCCCACCCCCCAGCAGTCTTCCCCCACCCCACAGCAGGTCTTCCCCCACACCCCAGCAGGTCTTCCCCCACCCCCCAGCAGGTCTTCCCCCTCCCCCCAGCAGGTCTTCCCCCTCCCCCCAGCAGGTCTTCCCCCTTCCCCCAGCAGGTCTTCCCCCTTCCCCCAGCAGGTCTTCCCCCACCCCCCAGCAGGTCTTCCCCCCACCCCACAGCAGGTCTTCCCCCACCCCCCAGCAGGTCTTCCCACACCCCACAGCAGGTCTTGCCCCACCCTCCAGCAGGTCTTCTGGGGCTCTGCCCCCAGGGGTGACTGCAGCGCCCAGTGCTGCCTCAGGGAGTCCCGGCCCTTGCCTGGGGCAGCCACAGCGTCCCACACCTGGGGCAGCTCCAGGGCCCTGGGAGCGGGGGCAGGCATCAGTGCTGCCTTATTCCTGGAAGCCTAAAGCCACTTGGGGAGGGAGATCCAGCCCTGACCCCATGTGTGGTGGCCTTGCTGGGCCTCTGCGGCCGCCCTCGTCCTGCACGTGTGCTGGGCCGTGACCTCTGGAAGAGCAGCCAGGGTTTCGTCTAGGTCCCTCCGGAGCAGTGGGAAGGGGGTTTGGGGCACTTCGTCCCTTTGGGTGAGGGAGGGGTGGGGGAGGAGTGGTGGTGGAGGTGCAGGGCCTGTAAGTGAGGGAGGGGGTGAGGCGGGGTGAGGGGCCTGTAAGTGAGGGAGGGGGTGAGGCGGGGTGAGGGGCCTGTAAGTGAGGGAGGGGGTGAGGCGGGGTGAGGGGCCTGTAGGGGCAGAGGCAGCGAGCTCCTGTGGTGGCGGGCGGGTTCCAGGGGTGCAGGCAGCGCAGGGTTGTGTGCTGGGTGTGGGCGCTGGTGATGGCACTGATGGTGCGGGACGGGGCCTGCTCTGAGCGCTGTGTGTCAGATGTGGGCCCAATTATGTGCTCCAATTGCTGCCACCACCCAGTGGGCTGGTCCTGGTTTGGGGGCTCAGAGCCTGAGCCTGGGGTGATGGGGGCCCCGGGTTTGTGCCCGGATGGCCTGGCCCTGTCCTTCTGCCTCTGTGGCCAAAAGTCTGAGAAGTCTCCCTGTAGGCCTCAGACACTGGGGCTTCCCTCTTCCCTCCTCTCCCAGGAGCTCAGACGCTGGGGCTTTTTCCCTCTTCTCCCGGGGTGTGGAGCTCGGCCTTTGGTGAGTCCCTCCTCTCTCTGAGGTGCTCCCCAGGGGCTCTCCCACAAGACAGTGAAGCTGTGAGCGGAGTGGGGTCCTCTTCCCACCAGGCACCACAGCCAATGCTGACCTCTGCTCCCCAAACCCTCCAGACCCTCCAGGCACTGCGGCCAACGCTGACCTGTGCTCACTAAATAGCTCCGCACACCGAGGACTTGTTTTTTCCTTTTTGATCCGTGGCAGCTTGTGTCACAGCCACGTGGCTTGTCTGCCCAGGGAGGAGCTGTGGGTCAGAGTAGCATGTGGCCACAGCATGGTGGAGTCAGGCGTGGGCTCGCAGCAGGGACACACCGATGTCAGCTGCTCATAGCGTGAAAGGTCATGGTCTTTTATTTGCAAGGGGCAGAAAACAAATCCAAAGGGTTGTAAGGAATGGGCTTACATAACCTGGAAGTCCAAGGGGCTTCAGGCACAGCTGGATCCAGGTGCTCACATTATGTGTCTTAAGGCCTCTTCTCCCATCCCTCTGTGCTGCCTTACTCGTTGTGACCTCATCTTCAGGCAGGTTTTCCTGTGCCCACCCGTCCTCCTGCCAGTGCCCCAGGCCTGCCTCCTCCTAGTTGACAACCTTTGTGGGAAGGGGGTGTCTTATTCCTGGTAGTTCCAGCAGAGATTCTGGGGCCACCACTCGCTGGCCGTGGTTGGCCAGCCTCCATCCCATGAGCATCCCTGCACCCCTAGACTGGAAAGGAAATTGCAAGGCTGAGACAGGAGGGGTGGGTCTAGACAGGTGCTGTGATGCTCCGAAGCTCCAATGATGAGGGGGCGTGACTAGTCCGGAGAGACTCCCCCCCAGGATGCCCATGCCTGTGGCCAGTGCCCCGGCCCAGCAGGTCAGGGGTGGGCATATCCGGGCTGGAGGGACTTCCCCCAGGATGCCCGTGCCTGTGCCCAGTCTCGGCCCTGCAGGTCGGGGCATCCAGGGAATATTTCCTCTGTGGGAGTGGGGAGAGGGGAGTGGGGACAGTGCCCGGAACCCAGGTTGGACTGCAGCACTGCTTCGGGGACAGAGGGAAGGAGATCCTGAGTGTGGGGAATCTCCCTCCCTTGACACCCACCCGGATGTGGGCGCCGGGGAAGGGCTCGGGTTTGAGACACAGGAGGGCCCCACAGGCTCCGTGGCGGTCGTGTGGTGCCGCCGGGTGTGCAAGGTGATGGCGAGTGTGAAGACAGTACAGGGGCGTGGACACGGGGAAGCGGCTGCTCTGTGGCTCCGTCCCCACCGGCTCCTGGTTCTGAGCACGGTTGGAACGAGAGGCAGCAACACGGTCAAGGTGAAGGCGTCTCTCACATTGCCTGGAATGAGGGCGTGTCCCATGCATGGCCTCCTTTATGGCTGTGACGAAGGACCTGGACGTTGGACACGTCCCCTTCACATCCCAGAACACCTGCGAAAAGTGTAAATGAGACAAAGCATTTGCTTCCTGCGAAGTGGGTTTCTCTCTGGTGTGCATTCAGTGACTTCAGCACGCGGGAGTTGGCTTTCCTGCCAAAGCGGCAGCTTGAGGCTCTGGGTTGCACAGCTTTGCTCCCAGGAAGAGCTGGGAGATCTTCTATGTCTGTTCTATGTGGGTGGCCTTGTTGCAGCCACAAGCCGGGTTCCCACGGCAGGGTCTTCGGGGGCTAGCGGGCTCCTCCTGTCTGCAGCTTTCTGGGGTGGGCAAGGGAGCAAGTGTAGCAGAGTCGCTTGTATCAGAGGAGGATGCAGGGCTGAGAAAAAGTCATGCATTTGGGCCAAGCATGGTGGCTCACAACTGTAATCCCAGCCCTTTGGGGTGCCGAGGCGGGAGCATCACTTGAGCCCAGGTGTTCGAGACCAGCCTGGCCAATATGATGAAACCCCATCTCCACTAAAAAAATACAAAAATTAGCCTGGTGTGGTGGCACATGCCTGTAATCCCAGCAACTCTGGAGGCTGAGGCAGGAGAATTGCTTGAACCTGGGAGGCGGAGGTTGCAGCGAGCCAAGATCACGCCATTGCACTCCAGCCTGCGCGACAAGTGAAACTCTATCTCAAAACAAAACAAAACAAAACAAACAAAAACAAAAAAACCCACATGCATTTGGGGGAATTTTGGTGGGGCGTGAACTTGAGCATCTGAGGGGAAATTGAAGAAGGATCAGTGAGTGAAGTAATCGCCTGGGACGTGAATGGGAAGAGCAATCATGGTGGAAGTCACTGGCAGGAGGAGGTGCCTGCAACCCGGGAGGAAGGAGAAACGGAGCCTCCTGGCAGCCAGGACGAGGCTGGAAAGAAGGTGATCCGAGGAGCTCTTGTTGCTTGGCTCCAGGTTTAACTGGCAGAGAGAAGCCCTCTGCGTTGGGGTCTGCAGGAGGTGGCCGAGAGTGAGGAGAGGGGAAGGCTGATCGGTGCCTTCTGCCCCAGGGGTTTTGCTTGTTCCTGTGTTTGTAGCAGTTGATGGGCAGGCCTTGCTGTTCCCATTTGACTCTGAGAGTTTTGGAGACGTTGCCAAAGGATGAGGCTGCCAGGCTGAAACCAGACAGAGGGGGCAGGGGCCAGAGTGGAGAGGGGGGCGCGTCCTGGAGGGGGCAGCTGCGCACAGTGCCACTGTGGAGTTCAGGGTCCCGGGAGGTGGCTGTGGGGGTGCCCTCTGGCCCGAGCGGGCTCTGGTGGGGTGGGTGGGGAGTGGGGTCCTGAGTTCTGGAGATGCGGCCATGCTGCTGCCCTGCTGCGGCCTGGTGGGGAGTGGGGTGCTGAGTTCTGGAGACACAGCCATGCTGCTGCCCTGCTGCGGCCTGGTGGGGAGTGGGGTCCTGAGTTCTGGAGACACAGCCATGCTGCTGCCCTGCTGCGGCCTGGTGGGGAGTGGGGTCCTGAGTTCTGGAGACACAGCCATGCTGCTGCCCTGTTGCGGCCTGGTGGGGAGTGGGGTCCTGAGTTCTGGAGACGCGGCCATGCTGCTGCCCTGCTGCGGCCTGTCTGAGCGCGCGTTCCCTGCCCCCAGGTTCCTCCTGGTTTTCTCCTGCCTCGTGCTGTCTGTGTTTTCCACCATCAAGGAGTATGAGAAGAGCTCGGAGGGGGCCCTCTACATCCTGGTGAGCCCCGCGGGAGGGCGGGGGCTGGAAGGGCCCAGGAAGGAGCTGGAGCTGCCTGGGCGTCTGTCCTCCGTTCCTGTTACTGCAGGGCCTCTGACGTCCCCAGCCCCAGCTCTGGCCATGTCTTTGTGCCCTGTCAGTTCCCACCTGCCCCCAGCCCCATAGCCCGGGCTATGCCCCAGCCCCACCCTGGCTGTAACTCAGCCCTCACCTCACCCCTCCTGGTGACCTCACAGTGGCTGACAGCCCTGCCTCCATCGCCCCCACCCTGGGTGGGCCACCCTCCCTTTCCCATCCCCACTTTATCTCTGGAGCCGGAGCTGTGGGGCGTCCCCAGCAGACGGCAGACGTGGGCGTCGGGGTGGGGGCTGTGACGCTTGCAGCAACCCTGTGCCAGGGCAGGGTGGGCACCATGGCAACGGGAGTGCAGTTCCTGTGTTGCTGTTGGTAACAGGGTGGGGGGCCCTCAAGGAGACTGGTCCCCATCCAAATGCATCTCCCTCTACTGCCCGCCCTGCTCCTCTGTTCTGGGGCTTCCCAAGGTCTGGGTGGAGACTGTGGCCCCCTTTGCAGTTAGTTACCTGGGGCCTTCCCTCAGCTCAGCCCCGCTGTGCACCCCCCAACTCAAGGCAGGTCCCCCACTGGCTCAGACAGGGTCCCCCAGCTCAGACAGGGGCCCCCAACTCAGATAGAGTCCCCCAGCTCGGACAGGGCAGCTCCCCAACCAACTCAGACAGGCTCCCCACAGCTCGGACAGGGCAGCTCCCCAACCAACTCAGACAGGCTCCCCACAGCTCAGACAGGGCCTCCCAGCTCAGACAGGGTCCCCCAGCTCAGACAGGGCCTCCCAGCTCAGACAGGGTCCCCCAGCTCAGACAGGGCCTCCCAGCTCAGACAGGGTCCCCCAGCTCAGACAGGGTCCCCCAGCTCAGACAGGGCCTCCCAGCTCAGACAGGGTCCCCCAGCTCAGACAGGGCCTCCCAGCTCAGACAGGGTCCCCCAGCTCAGACAGGGCCTCCCAGCTCAGACAGGGTCCCCCAGCTCAGACAGGGCCTCCCAGCTCAGACAGGGTCCCCCAGCTCAGACAGGGTCCCCCAGCTCAGACAGGGCCTCCCAGCTCAGACAGGGCCTCCCAGCTCAGACAGGGTCCCCCAGCTCAGACAGTGTTCCCCAGCTCAGACAGGGCCTCCCAGCTCAGACAGGGCCTCCCAGCTCAGACAGGGTCTCCCAGCTCAGACAGGGTTCCCTAGCCCAGATAGAGCCCCCTAGCTCAGACAGGGCAGCCCTCCCAGCTCAGACATGGTCCCCTAGCCCAGATAGATCCCCCAGCTTAGACAGGGCCACCCCCCACAGCTCAGACAGGGTCCCCTAGCCTGGATAGAGTCCCCAGCTCAGACAGGGAGGTGGGGAGGGTGGCCCCATGGTGCTCATGCCCAGCTGTGTTCCCGGATGCAGGGTCTCCAGAGGGCCCAACCCTTCCTGCCTAGAGGCTGGAGAGGGGTGGGGGCCCTTTGGGGGTCAGCTTGCAGTTTCCTTTGGGGGCCTCCTGCCCTGTGGCTTGGTCCCTGGGCCAGAACTGCTCCTGTGGGTGTCCAGGCTGGGCCCCCAGGCCCTCCCCCAGGCCTCGAGGTGGCCTCAGCTTTCCTCCCCTGCAGGAAATCGTGACTATTGTGGTGTTTGGCGTGGAGTACTTCGTGCGGATCTGGGCCGCAGGCTGCTGCTGCCGGTACCGTGGCTGGAGGGGGCGGCTCAAGTTTGCCCGGAAGCCATTCTGTGTGATTGGTGAGGCCTGGTGGGGGTGGTATTGCTAGAATCAGGGCCAGGCACCCAGGGACGGACTCAGCCCTGGGGGGAGCTGGGGCGTCTGCGTGGGCCAGAGAGGCTGGGCAGGACTGGCTCCTTCTGGAAGTTTCTTTTCACCTGCTGACTTGGAGTCAGAGGCTGTGGTTAACTCTGCCTAAATGTCAGGAAGAGGGATGTGGCGCTGGGCTGCCCATCCTGGGCCCCACAGGCAGGGTGGACGATAGTAATGTCCTTCCTGGGGCCTGACAGAGCCCACACCAGGCGCTGGGCATACACCTTCCCGCCCCTCTGCACATCCTCCTGGAACCCGGGGTGGGGAGTTTTCTCCAAGGGGGCGCAAGGGGCGGCCCAGCAGCTCACCAGCTCCACGCCCGCTTTGTAGACATCATGGTGCTCATCGCCTCCATTGCGGTGCTGGCCGCCGGCTCCCAGGGCAACGTCTTTGCCACATCTGCGCTCCGGAGCCTGCGCTTCCTGCAGATTCTGCGGATGATCCGCATGGACCGGCGGGGAGGCACCTGGAAGCTGCTGGGCTCTGTGGTCTATGCCCACAGCAAGGTGAGTCACGGCCCCAAGGCTGGCGGTGGGCGCCCCCAGCCAGCGAGAGTCCTGGCCCAGACCGGGCCGCACCACTGCCTGGGGTTTGCTTCAAGAGCCCTGGGTGGAGGGATGGAGTCAGTGGTGGCTCTGGCTGGAGCCCATCAGGTGTGAACGAGCCTCCCTCCCCTTTCTTCTCGGTGCTTCTTCCCGTGACTTGGGCCATCTTTGTCGTCTGTCTCCAGAAAGCTGCTTTTTCGAAAGGCCAGGCCAGGCCATTTTGGCCCCTGCCACCCCCACCTTCTTGCCACGAACCCTCGGCTCTGTGGTTGGGTGTCTTCTTTCCTGGGTTTTTAGTGCCTGGATCAATACATCGTGCTAGTCACCTGCCTGGTGGTTGTTTAAGCTGCGGCTTGCGGCGGCCGCTGTCCGGGGGACCCAGTGGGTGGCTGTGGCCACACATGCTGAGTTCCAGGGGCCCCAGGCCCCCCAGTGACCGAGACCCCATCCTGCCAGACTGTGCTGTCCCTCCACCTTGCTCAGGGGTGGGCTCATTTGCTTAAACGGCCCCCTCCCCATTTTCTTCCCTCTTGAGCCCTGGCAGGGTGGTGGCTTTGTCTGCAGAACGGGCAGGGGTCAGCCCCCGGTGGCCCCTCTCCCTCCCTGGACGCTGTAGGGGTTGAGTGCTGACTGCAGTGGGCACCCTTTTCACATCTGTGCCCGGAGGCTCAGGGAGGTTGGGGGAGGGTCTCAACAGTCCCAAGATTCTCCAGCCCTGCTGGCCGCCAGAATAGACACTACTGACCCTGGAGGGCACGGTGGGCTGGCCATGCGAGCCACTGTTGCCCAGGCCAGGAGGCTCAGGGGAATGGGCTGCCGTAGCTAAGATGGTGAAGCCAGCGGCGCCTCCTGGTTCCCCTGTGCCAGCCCTGCCACCGACCCTGGTGTGGAGCCTCTGCTGGCCTCAGGAGAGGGATCCATCCAGCCCCTATATCCCTGGAGACAGAGCCCAAAGTGGGCTGACTGGCGAGGCTGCAGTGCTCCTGGAGGCAGGTGGCGGGTGGTGGTGGTGGTGAGGGTGATGGTGGTGATGGTGGTAGTGATGGTGGTGGTGATGGTGATGATGGTGATGGTGGTGGTGGTGGTGGTGGTGATGGTGATGGTGGTGATCGTGGTGGTGGTGGTGATGGTGATGGTGGTGATCGTGGTGGTGGTGGTGATGGTGATGGTGGTGATGGTGATGGTGGTCGTGGTGATGATGGTGATGGTGGTGGTGGTGGTAATGGTGATGGTGATGGTGGTGATGATGGTGATGGTGGTGGTGATGGTGATGGTGGTGATAATGGTGGTGATGGTGGTGATGGTGATGGTGATGGTGGTGGTGATGATGGTGATGATGATGGTGGTGGTGGTGGTGATGGTGATGGTGGTGATGGTGGTGATGGTGGTGATCGTGATGGTGATCGTGATGGTGGTGATAATGGTGATGGTGATGATGGTGATGGTGGTGATGATGGTGATGGTGGTGATGATGGTGATGGTGGTGGTGATGTGATGGTGGTGATGGTGATGGTGGTGGTGATGATGGTGGTAATGGTGGTGATGGTGGTGATGGTGATGGTGGTGGTGATGTGGTGGTGATGGTGGTGATGGTGATGGTGGTGGTGGTGATGTGATCGTGGTGGTGGTGATGGTGGTGGTGGTGGTGATAATGGTGATGGTGGTGGTGGTGGTGGTGATGGTGATGGTGATGGTGGTGATGGTGGTGATGATGGTGATGGTGGTGATGGTGATGTGATGGTGGTGATGGTGGTGATGATGGTGATGGTGGTGATGGTGATGTGATGGTGGTGGTGATGGTGGTGGTGGTGATGGTGATGGTGGTGGTGATGGTGATGGTGGTGGTGGTGATGGTGGTGATCGTGATGGTGATAATGGTGATGGTGATGGTGGTGATGGTGGTGGTGGTGATGGTGGTGGTGATGGTGATGGTGGTGGTGGTGGTGGTGATGGTGATGGTGGTGATGGTGGTGGTGATGGTGGTGATCGTGATGGTGATAATGGTGATGGTGATGGTGATGATGGTGATGGTGGTGGTGATGTGATGGTGGTGACGATGATGGTGGTAATGGTGGTGGTGGTGGTGATGGTGGTGATGGTGATGATGGTGATGGTGGTGGTGATGGTGATGGTGGTGATGGTGGTGATGGTGATGGTGGTGGTGGTGATGATGGTGATGGTGGTGGTGGTGATGGTGATGGTGATGGTGGTGATGGTGGTGCTGGTGATGGTGGTGGTGGTGGTGATGGTTTTGGTGGTTGTGATGGTGGTGATGGTGATGGTCATGGTGTTGATGGTGATGATGTGATGGTGGTGGTGGTGGTGGTGGTGGTGATGGTGATGCTTATGGTGATGGTGGTCATGATGGTGGTGCCGTCTGCCTCTCAGGAGCTGGTCACTGCCTGGTACATCGGCTTCCTTTGTCTCATCCTGGCCTCGTTCCTGGTGTACTTGGCAGAGAAGGGGGAGAACGACCACTTTGACACCTACGCGGATGCACTCTGGTGGGGCCTGGTGAGTTGTGGTCATTGTGGTTTTCCCTTTCCCTGCTGATACACCCCTGTCCCTGTGCTGGGACCAGGCTCTCACTGGCTGAGCCTGCTCCATACATCTCTTTGGGGCCACCTGCTGGCTGCCCGTGGTCATGATGGCTTGTGGTTGAGGCGGGGTGGTGGTTGCCAAGCTGGCGGGGGAGTGGGTGGGGAGGGCTGGGCCCCAGGGAGCCTAAGCTTCGCTGTGGTGGGCATCTTCCTTCCTCCTGAGTGACCCTCCACCTGCTCCATGTCCCGATTATTGGGGGAAAGGGGAGAAGAGGCATCCCTAGGAGATCTATCCTGGGCAGCCGTGAGTTTTTGGAGACTAGGTGGCTCTGCAGGCCCCACTCTGATCAGGTCTGAACAGATCTGGCCCCTGGGCTCGTCCTCACCTGGGGCCACAGACACCCTCAGGCTGCTGGTGCGCAGGCGCAGGGTCTGTGGTCTCCTGGGAGGCTGAGACCAGACCCCGGGCCTAGCCCCGCACATGCCGGCTGAGTGGGCTCAGCCCTGCGGGGAAGGCATGGGCAGCTCCACCTGGTGCCTAAGCCGGATGCAGCTGATCCGAAGTTATTTTATTAATTTCATGAGACCTGGACACTGTCTTCCCAGTCGGGGCTTGGGTGGGGGTTGAGAGCTGAGCATGCCCCGGGGCCCAGGCTGTGGACCAGGCAGATAACCTGGACTCACTGAGCCATCTTGTGTGGTTCAGGCCCCGCCATAGGGTCAGTGTGGGGCCCGGGGCATCCTGAGCTGTGACTGCTGGGCCCTAGGACTTTGGATGGGGACAAGGCCATCCCCCAGGTCTTTTGTGGGCAACAGCCTCCTTATCTTTACAATTGGGTGTTTTTTCAGAGTAATGCTTGTGTATATTTTTAAATGTCAGACAGTTCCTAAGCCTTATGGTGAGAATAGAGCCCCACTCTGCGGCCGCGGTGCCCTCCCCTCTGGGTCCCTCTGCAGCGGATGCGGCTGCTTCTGTGTTTTTCTTTGGGGTTTACCTGATTAGTCTTAAATAGTAAATAGGGATGCTGGTATTTCCTGATTCAAACACGCTGACTGTGTACCTCCTACTGGGATGAGATCTACCCCCAGTTTCCCTTTCTTGCAGCCTTTGGGGGTTCTCAGCAGTGTGGGGGGAGCCCCGCCCTCACCTCCCCCGCAGGCCAGGCCCCATCTGCCAGGCCTCCGGCTTCCTTTTCCTTGAGTTGGCCTCCACTTTGAAGGAGCAGGTTGGATGGCTAGCTGAGAACATTTCAGGGGCAGAAATTTTTGGAGAGCTGTGTGTGAAAGTGTCCCATCCATCTGACCCCCCTGGGGAGGGGTGCAGGGCCTGGCCCCCTTCCACAGACTTGGCCCTCAGTGGGACCCGGGCTCAGAAGCTGCTCCGGGATTCTCTGGCTTCTTTCGACTCCCCTGTCCCTTACAACATTCTGGCCAGGGTCCATGTCTCACTGCCCCACCCGTCTCTCTGCCATCTCTGTCTCTCTCTCTTTTTTTTTTTTGAGGCAGGATCTTGCTCTATCATCCAGGCTGGAGTGCGATGGTGCAGTCAAAGCTCACTGCAGACTCAACCTCCCGGGCTCAAGTGATTCTCCTGCCCCAGCCTCCTGAGTAGCTGGGATTACAGGCATGCACCACCACACCTGGCTAATTTTTGTATTTTTAGTAGAGACAGGGTTTCACCATGTTGGCCAGGCTGGTCTTGAACTCCTGGGCTCAAGCGATCCACCAGCCTTGGCCTCCCAAAGTGCTGGGATTACAGGCATGAGCCACTGTGCCAGGTCCATATCTCTCTGTCTGTATCTCTCTGTCTCTCTCTCTGTCTCTGTGTATCTCTCTGTCTCTATCTCTGTTTGTTTCTCTATCTCTTTGCATATCTGTCTCTGTCTCTTTCTCTGTCTCTATCTCTGTCTCTGTCTCTCTCTGTCTCTGTGTATCTCTCTGTCTCTGTCTCTTTCTGTCCCTGTGTATCTCTCTGTCTCTCTCTGTCTATCTCTGTGTCTGTCTCTCTCAGTATCTATCTTTCTGTCTCTATCTCTGTCTCTATTTCTCTCTATCGCTCTGTTTTTGTCTCTCAGTCTCTGTCTTTATTTCTATCTCTGTCTCCATCTCTCTGTCTCTCTCTGTCTCTATCTGTCTCTGTCTGTTTTTCTATCTCTCTGTCTCTTTATCTCTCTGTCTCTATCTCTGCCTTTGTCTCTATCTCCATCTCTCTGTCTCTGTCTCTCTATCTCTCTGTCTCTGTCTCTCTATCTCTCTGTCTCTCTGTCTCAGTCCCCATCCTCTCCCTCCTGGTTTTCCGCCTTCCCCCTCAACCCTTGCTGTCTGTGGTTGAGTTGAGAATGGCAATAGTCTTCAATGGCTGGGCACAGTGGCTCACACCTATAATCCCAGCACTTTGGGAGGCCGAGGCAGGCGGATCACGAGGTCAGGAGATCGAGACCATCCTGGCTAACACGGTGAAACCTGTTTCTACTAAAAATACAAAAAATCAGCCGGGTGTGGTGGCGGGCACCTGTAGTCCCAGCTACTCGGGAGGCTGAGGCAGGAGAATGGCGTGAACCTGGGAGGCGGAGCTTGCAGTGAGCCGAGATCACGACACTGCACTCCAGCCTGGGGGACAGAGCGAGACTCTGTCTCAAAAAAAAAAAAAAAACAAAACACGCCTCCTTTGGTAACGAGATTGTGTAGAGGGCTGAGGCCCTGGCTTAGTCTCCCCAGGAGAGGTTTCTTGGTCAGGCCTCGCCCAGCCTCCCGCCCACACCTGTGGCAGCCTCCTTCCCAGAGTCTCCTGTGCGCTCCGCCTGGTGGTGGCAGCCAAGGCCCCCAGGTGCTGGCGCTGCTTTGCACCAGGCCACAGCTTCCTGTCGGTGTGGAGCAGGCGTGGCCCAGCCGGCCCACCCTGTCCTCAGACCACACAGCAGCGTCCTCAGAACCCAGGGTAAATTCCCCAAGGTGGGGCTGCAGGTCCTGGTGAGAGGTCTCCCCTTCCCGGCCTTGCTGTCTGCGCTCAGGCCTCGACCCCTCCGTCTGTTTATCTAAGACTCTGTCCTCACAGGGCCTGTCCCGGGCCCACCTTCTGGTCCCAGCCAGAGTGGCCTCCATGCGGCTGTCCTGAGCCCCTGGCTTGTGGTGCGTGGGGTTCTGGCAGGCGGGGGTGGGCTGCGGCCCCAACATGTCCAGCACTGAGTGCAGGGTGCCTGCCCCTGCCTTCCTCGGCCCCGGCACAGGTGTCTCTTGTCAGAGCTGCTTGGAGACGTGTCCGTCCTTCGCTTCCCCTCACCCAGGCCCCGAGTCGGGTGCTCCTGGGCTCACCGGGACCCTTGGGGAGGTCCAACCTGGCCCGACCTCCCCCTTGCCCACCACCCCTAGAGAAACTAAACACAACCCCTGGGGTCCCTGCTCCAGGAGCAGCCCACCCCGCCATGGCTCGGTGGAGACCACTTCCCCGCCTCTTGCGGTGGCCTCCTCCCGCCCACCCCTCTCCTCTGGCCTCAGCTCAGCTCAGGCTCAGCGAGCCCCCTGCACGCCCTGCCCGTTCCTCTGGGTCCCTCTGGGCACTCCCTTCTCCCCAGCTGCGCTCTTCACCTGGCGGGGATGCAGTGGGGGCTGCTGTCCTAGCCGAGCCTCCTGGGAGTCACGCCGCTGGGCCTCTGGTTCTCGATGTGAGATGGGGACACAGCCTTTGGCTGGACCCCGCTTCTGGCCCGTAGGGGAAGAGGAGAGAGGGCTCAGGGGATGAGGGGCGGCCGACACCGACCCTGGCCTCACTGGGCCCCCATGTGGGTGGTGACACGGGGGTGGCCCCGCATCTGTCCCATCCCAAGCCCCGAGTCACCAGCGGGCGTCCAGCCTGCCCTCAGGGGTGTGAGCAGGCCCTTCGTGTGACTAGAGCCTGCGGTCCCACAGATCACGCTGACCACCATTGGCTACGGGGACAAGTACCCCCAGACCTGGAACGGCAGGCTCCTTGCGGCGACCTTCACCCTCATCGGTGTCTCCTTCTTTGCGCTGCCTGCAGTAAGTCCGGCTGCCCCTGCCTGCCTTGGAGGGGATGAGGTCTTGCAGGCTCCCGAGGTGACCACAGGCTCCTGGGCACAGTTCCCTAGGTGGGACCTGGGGCAGGAGCGGCTCTCAGCAGGTCCACAGCCCCCAGGAGCTGGAGGTGGCAGCTCAGGGTCAGAGGCCTTGTTCCCCAAGGACTGGAGTGGGGGTTCCCCAGCCCCGGCAGGAGCATGCCCAAGGCTGCGGCTGTCACTTCGGGGGTCTCTGTGAGTCACTGGTGGCCCCTCAGTCTGAGTGGGGCTGAGCAGGAGGTCCTTGTGACCAGGAGCAGGGCGGCTGGTGACACAGGTCCCTCGTGGGTGTCCAGGCAGTGAGGCCCACCCAGCTCAGAGGGAGGTGGAGGGGCCCTGTCAACCCTTGTTGTCCCAGGGCAGGGCAGGGCAGGGCAGGGCAGCTGGTGCACGGTGAGAGGCTGGTCCCGGTGTCCCCTTCACTGTGTGCCCTTCAAGATGGGCCTGCAGACTCTTCCGTGTGGAAGGGAAAGAGAGGCCACTCTGAGTTCAGTGTGGGTCCTGCCATGTCTCCTGCAAGCCAGAGGGTTCCTTCCTCTTGATGCTGACAAATTGTGGGGACGTGGGTTCCTGGATGTAGTCTGACCTTGATGAAGGTGGGGGAGGCATGGATCGGTGGAGACGGGTCTGACCCTGATGAACTGGGGGGGGTGTGAGTCCTGGGGCGTGGTCTGACCCTGATGAATTGGGGGGTGTGTGAGTCTCTGGAGTGTGGTCTGACCCTGATGAATTGGGGGGTGTGTGGGGCCCCAGAGCGTGGTCTGACCCTGATGAATTGGGGTGTGGGGGGGGTCCCTGGGGTGTGACCTGACCCTGATGAATTGCAGGGCATCTTGGGGTCTGGCTTTGCCCTGAAGGTTCAGGAGCAGCACAGGCAGAAGCACTTTGAGAAGAGGCGGAACCCGGCAGCAGGCCTGATCCAGGTGAGTCCAGGTGTCCCCCGGGGACCAGCACAGCCCTTGTCCTGGTCCCACCTTGTTGAGGACTGGAGGCCGCCGGGGCCTTGGCATTGCCCTGTGTGTGGATGGGGCCACAGCCCTCACCCTCTGCAGGAATCTGTGGAAGGATCGAGGATGTGAAGTGTGTGTGTTGAGAAATGGCTCCGACCCCTGAGGCTGCACGGGGGTGGCTCGTGTGAGGACGCTGGGGTGGCCCTTGCCTTGTGTGGGTGCTGGGGCCCGGCCATCAGGTCCTCTCCACCGCACCCTGGGAGGTGAGCACACCCGTTCTGCAGCTGCAGGGCCAAGGCTCCTAGAGCCCACACACTGCAGCGAGTCAGTGCCTGACCTCGTCTGACCCCTGATGCTGGCTGTGGGCCCCCACGATGCCCGCCCGGACCCCACCCAGTGCCGTCCCACCATTTGGGGGTGGGTAGCGTGCAGTGACCACTGTGGCATCCACAAGTAATTCCTGAGCCACCTTGAAAATACGGACAGACAATGGCCGGGCACAGTGGCTCACACCTGCAATCCCAGCACTTTGGGAGGCCGAGGTGGGAGGATCATGAGGTCAGGAAATCAAGACCAGCCTGGCCAACATGGTGAAACCCTGTCTCTCCTAAAAATACAAAAAAATTAGCTGGGCGTGGTGGCGTGCGTCTGTAATCCCAGCTACTTGGGAGGCTGAAGCAGGAGAATCCCTTGAACCAGGGAGGCGGAGGTTGCAGTGAGCCGAGATCACGCCACAGCACTCCAGCCTGGGTGACAGAGCGAGACTCCATCTCAAAAAAAAAAGAGAAAATATGGACAGACAGCAGGACCCCCCTTGAGACCAGCCATTCTTGCAGCTCCTCCCCAAAGTCTTCCATCCACTGGACCCGCAGAGCTGACCAGGATCCCTGCCAGCGGAATGTGGCTATAGGCTCTCTCCTGTCTTAGACAGCAAATCTTGAGATGGAGATCATCCTGGGTTACCCCAGGTGGGCCCTAAATGCAATCCCATGCATCCTTATAAGAAGGAGATTTGACACAGAGGAGGGGAAAGCAGTGTGACCACAAAGGCAGAGACTGGAGACGTGGCCACAAGCTGCGGAGTGTCAGTGGCCACTGCAGGGGATGTGCCTCTTGTGGTCTTGGCTCTGGGTCCAGCCTACCTTAAGGTGTGTATTTATCTTCCACTATAAAAACTACAAACAGCTATTTATTTCCATGCAAGAGTATAAAGAAGAACAAAAATGCCCCCAAATCTCACTCCACTATTGACGGTTTAAAAAGTGACCACGTATGTGTGGTGAAAAGGTTAAAATAGTGCCAGAAAAAGCAGCATCTGAGCACCCAGGGTCCCATGCGCCCTGCTTCCCTCGAAGGTCACTCTTAGCAGCTGGTGCACATTTCCAGAGCACAGCTGGGCCTCTCCACGGGCGCACCTCAGAGGACCTGCAGCCGTGGTTCCAGACCACTACAGTAGAGATACGGCAATAAAGCGAGTCACACAAATTTCGTGGTTTCCCAGTGCATATGGAAGTTATGTTTACAGGCTGGGCACCGTGGCTCCCACCTGTAATCCCAGCACTTTAGGAGGCTGAGGCAGGCAGATCTCTTGAGGTCAGGAGTTCGAGACCAGCTTAGCCAACATGGTGAAACCCCATCTCTACTAAAAATACGAAAACATTAGCTGGGCGTGGTGGCACACGCCTGTAATCCCAGCTACTCAGGTGGCTGAGGCAGGAGAATCACTTGAACCCGGGAGACGGAGGTTGCAGTGAGCCGAGATTGCGCCACTGCATTCCAGCCTGGGCCAACAGCCTGAGACTCCGTCTCAAAAATGTTTATACCATGCCATAGCTTACTAAGTGTGCAGTAGCATTATGTCTAAAAAAACAGTAAAACACTGCACGTACTTTCACTTACAAATACTTAATTGCTAAAAAAATACTAACAATCACCTGAGCCTTCTGCGAGTTGCAATCTTTGTGCTGGGAGGGGGTCTCACCTCGATGCTGGTGGCCACTGCTGATGAGGTGGGGCTGCTGAAGGCTGGGGCTGTGGCGATTTTTTTTTTTTTTTGAGACGGAGTCTCGCTCTGTTGCCCAGGCTGGAGTGCAGTGGTGCGATCTCAGCTCACTGCAAGCTCCACCTCCCTGGTTCCTGCCATTCTCCTGCCTCAGCCTCCCGGGTAGCTGGGACTACAGGCACCCACCACCACGCCTGGCTAATTTTTTGTATTTTTAGTAGAGACGGGGTTTCACCATGTTAGCCAGGATGGTCTTGATCTCCTGACTTCATGATCCTCCCGCCCTGGCCTCCCAAAGTGCTGGGATTACAGGCGTGAGCCACCGTGCCCGGCTGTGGTGATTTCTTAAAATAAGGCAAGAATGAGGTTTGCCGCATCGATTCACTCTTCCTTTCACGAAAGATTTCTCTGCAGCATGCGATTCTGTTGGATAGCGTTTTACCCACAGTGGACCTCCTTTCAGCATCGCAGTCAGTCCTCTCAAATGCTGCCACTGCTGTATCAACTAAGTTTATATAATGTTCTCAATCCTTGTCATTTCAACACAGTTCACAACATCTTTGCCTGGAGTAGATTCTGTCGACCAAAAAAAAAAAAAAAAAAAAAAAAAAAAAAAACCACACACATGTCGAATGTATTTGGGAATTAGAAGAAAGGATTATAACCAGAGATGAACCACTGTGGCCAGAGGGTGGGGGACTCTCATCGAGAGATGAGCCAGTGTGGCGAGCCACCCGTGTGCCGGAGAGGGAGGGGCAGGGAAGCTCTCCCTGGCTGAGAAGTTCACATAAGCTGCTTGGAAACAAGAGTTCACTGGCTCTGAGGCTGAAAACCAGAGTTGGCAGCCGTTCACTGGTTGAGATGCCGCTGCTGGGCCAGTGTTCTTCCTAGAGCATCTTGTCTGAATTGCTGCATTCCTGACAAGGAATTCCTTGTGGGGTTATTTTAGAATGTCTTTGACACTGTCCTCATCTCAGCCGTGCAGGCGTGAGCCCTCCCGCCGTGTACTCTCTGGCCTCGGTTGGTTTGGACCTGACAGAAGTGACCTTACCCTGCTGTCTGCAGTGTTCACCGTCCATCCCAAGAAACCACTTACTTTGCTGATCCATAAATGCTGCTCCTCACCTGTTAGAGTTTTATCCTGAGATGGCAGCAGTTCAGTCCCGTCTTCAGGCTCCACGTTAGGATGGCCAACTTTTTTTTTTTTTTTTTTTTTTTTGAGATAGGGACTTGCTCTCTTGCCCAGGCTGGAGTGCAGTTGTGTGATCTTGGCTCACTGCAGCCTCGACCTCCCAGGTTCAAGCAATCCTCCCACCTTAGCCTCCTGAGTAACTGGGACTACAGGTGTGCACCACCATATCTGGCTAATTTTTTGTTTTAAGTAAAGGCAGGGTTTTGCCATGTTTCCCAGGCTGGGCTTGAACTCCTGGGCTAACATGTTAGCAAATGGAAAATCAGCGTAGTGAGGATGTGTGGACATCGCGCCCCCTGCTGGTAGGAATGTAGCGATGCAGTCACCCTGGAAAGCAGCTCGGTTGTTTCTCAGAAAGTTCGTAAACGTGGAGTTTATCACGTGACCCAGCCATTCTACCTCTAGGTATAGACAGACACAAAAGAATTGAAAACAGACCTTCAACCAAAAACGTGCACACAAATTTCACAGCAGCACCACTCATAGGAACCAAAAAGTGGAAACAGCTGAAATGTCTATTAATGGATGAACGGAATGTGATTTATCCATACGATCCTCCTATCAGGAGGAGCGGGCGCTGCCCCTTGCTACGACGCGGATGGGCCGCGGGGACGTCACGCTCAGTGGAGGGAGCCAGACGGGGAAGGCCGTGCAGCTTGTGATGCCCTTGGCAGGAAATGCCCGGGGCGGGGAAGTCCGTGGAGCCCCGTACTCCCTGGCGGTGGCCAGGGCCTGGGGGACCAGGAACCAGGAGTGCCTGCTGAACGTCGGGGGTAGGAGGGGGTTTATTTGGGGGCGACGAAGAGGTGTGGAGTTAGATAGGGGCAGTGGTCGCACAGCACTGTGTGTGCAGGCGCTACTGAAGTGCACGCTTTAACATGGCTAACATGGTGAACTTCAGGATATGTCTATTTCAGCACCGCAAAACAAAACAAAGGCATAGAGAACGGAAATCCAGCCAGGCGAGGTTCAGTCTGACACACAGGCTCATGCCCCGAGCCGGGCTGAGTCCCCGCCCTGGGAGGATGGAGGCTGGGGTCCCTGGCCCTACCCATACTCCCAGCGCCTCAGGTTGCCCAGGGCCCAACCAGGAGGGCAGGAAGGTAACCCCCAGGACAGGTGATACCCGCCAGGGGCCAGGTAACAGTCATGAAAAGGAAAGAACACAGCCTCCCTGCGAGCTCGCTCAGGGCCCCGAGTCAAGCCCCAACCGCTCCCCTCCTTCAGGCCCCACCGTCTGACAAGCGGGCTTGGCTGTCTGTCCTACAGAGGGTAAACTGAGGCTGTGGGGCTGATGCAGCACTGGGGCCTGGCCTGCTGGCCCAGAGTCCTGAGTGCCTGGCCCACAGCATGGGGGTCCCCTCTGCCCCGTTCTCTCCACGCCCGGCCCTCCTGGGCGCGCCCCTCGCCGCCTGCCCCTCGCCAACTGCCTTGTCTTTCCCTCCGCAGTCGGCCTGGAGATTCTACGCCACCAACCTCTCGCGCACAGACCTGCACTCCACGTGGCAGTACTACGAGCGAACGGTCACCGTGCCCATGTACAGGTACCGCCGCTGGGCACCTGCCACCAAGCATCTGTTTCATTTTTTATTTCCCATTTGTTCTTAAACCCCACTTTTTGTTGTTCATTATTTTGATTGATTTTTTTTCTTTAAAATGTATTTTTCACAAAGGAGTTCTGTGTGTGGTTTATTTCGAGGCGTTGATTCTGCCCTTTGTGTTAGAGCTGCGGCTTTCTCTTCACTTTCATTTCCTCACCCCTTTGCTTTATCGTCCTGGCCGTGGGTCGTGCTGTGTTTTGTGCGTTGCAAGGATGCTCCCCAGGGAGCTCAAGGTAAATGCCCCCCGCCCCGGGCTGCTCTGGACCGACAGCTGCTCCCCAGGCTGCTCTGGACCGGCAGCTCGAGGTGCCCAAGCTTCAAGAGTGGAACCAGTACCATGACCCCGTCCCCCATCAAGGACCTAGGGCTCCGGCGTGGGGGGCAGGAAAGTAACCCCGGATCACAGTGAGACTTTCGGACCAGGAGACTCAAATTATCCTGGGGGTCCCAGGTGTCCCCCAACAGGACAGAGCACACAGACAACCTTGGAGCCCCTCGGGCAGCAGAGAAGGGGGCCTAGAAAGTGCCTGTCGAGGCAGTGCCAGCAGGTCCTGTGAGCCTGTGTGGTCGGAGGGCGGCTTTCCCGTGTTTTTGTTTGTTTTACAAAAGGGCAGGTGGCAGCCAGCTGGGATTTTCGTTGCCTGGCTCTTGCTTAAATTAAGGTCTGAGATGAGGGGTTCTGAGGGCCTTTCTCCTGGTCCACGCGGGCCTGACCCCTCGAGTCTGTCTGTGTGGGCACCACCTTGCCCGCCCGCCCTCTGCTCTGAGGTGGGGAACTGAGCCCCGGGACTTCGCAGCTCCCGCGTCCCCCCGTCACCTGCACCTAGGGGGTTTCTGTCCCCTGGAGCCTTCCCTGAGGGTGGGGCCTTCCCTGTGGGTGGGGCTTTCCCTGTGGGTGGAGCCTTCCCTGAGGGTGGATCCTTCCCTGAGGGTGGGGCCTTCCCAGAGGGTGGGGCCTTCCCTGTGGGTGGAGCCTTCCCTGAGGGTGGGGCCTTCCCGGAGGGTGGAGCCTTCCCGGAGGGTGGGGCCTTCCCTGAGGGTGGGGCCTTCCCTATGGGTGGAGCCTTCCCTGAGGGTGGATCCTTCCCTGAGGGTGGGGCCTTCCCAGAGGGTGGAGCCTTCCCTGTGGGTGGAGCCTTCCCTGAGGGTGGGGCCTTCCCGGAGGGTGGGGCCTTCCCTGAGGGTGGGGCCTTCCCTGTGGGTGGATCCTTCCCTGTGGGTGGAGCCTTCCCTGAGGGTGGATCCTTCCCTGGGGGTGGGGCCTTCCCAGAGGGTGGAGCCTTCCCTGTGGGTGGAGCCTTCCCTGAGGGTGGGGCCTTCCCGGTGGGTGGGGCCTTCCCTGAGGGTGGGGCCTTCCCGGAGGGTGGATCCTTCCCTGAGGGTGGGGCCTTCCCAGAGGGTGGAGCCTTCCCTGTGGGTGGAGCCTTCCCTGAGGGTGGGGCCTTCCCAGAGGGTGGGGCCTTCCCAGAGGGTGGAGCCTTCCCTGTGGGTGGAGCCTTCCCTGAGGGTGGAGCCTTCCCTGAGGGTGGAGCCTTCCCAGAGGGTGGAGCCTTCCCTGTGGGTGGGGCCTTCCCTGAGGGTGGGGCCTTCCCAGAGGCTGGAGCCTTCCCTGTGGGTGGATCCTTCCCTGAGGGTGGAGGCTTCCCTGTGGGTGGAGCCTTCCCAGAGGGTGGGGCCTTCCCTGTGGGTGGGGCCTTCCCTGAGGGTGGGGCCTTCCCTGAGGGTGGATCCTTCCCTGTGGGTGGGGCCTTCCCTGTGGGTGGGGCCTTCCCTGTGGGTGGAGCCTTCCCCGTGGGTGGATCCTTCCCTGAGGGTGGGGCCTTCCCTGTGGGTGGAGTCTTCTCTGTGGGTGGATCCTTCCCTGAGGGTGGGGCCTTCCCTGAGGGTGGGGCCTTCCCTGTGGGCGGGGCCTTCCCTGAGGGTGGGGCAGGTGCACAGTGTGGCTGGGAATTCTAGGCTGGGGTGGGGCCCAGGATTCTTCTTGAGGATCCTGAGTTGGCCAGGGTGGACAGACCTGCGGCAGTCCTCAGTTGCTACCTGCCTTTTCAGGGTGTCACTTGGGAGGAGGATGCCAGAGCCCTTGGCGGTCCTCAATGTTTGCAGTCGCCCTCTGGGGTCTGCCCCAACCCCTCCCTCAGCACCATCCCCCCTGCACCTCCTGGAAGCCCGACCTTAGGAGCCTGGCCCTGCTTGTCTTTCCTGGGAATGTCGGCCATGCCCTTGTTTCTGCAAAGTGACCTCTCTCAGCCCTGGGCGGGGACAGAACCGGCCCTTGTGCTAATTTTCTTTGTTCTGTTGTTTCCCCTACTTTCCTCAACTATTTGTTTCATTTTCTTTTTCTTATCCCGTTCTTTTTGAAATTTTCCGTTCTTTTCCCTTTGTGTGTGTGGAAACACTTGAAAGTTCGCAAACTCAAACCTACGGGGCCTCCAGGTAGGAAATGCATGGACAGAAGCCCTGTGTGTGTGTGTGGTTCTAGTTCTGTGTCTGGAACTGTGACCGGGCAAGCCCCTGGAGCCCCGTGGCCCACCCGGTCTGCAGAGTGACCACTGTCCCTGCCCACCGAGCATCCCTACGCCCCCTGCCCTGCGTGGCCCCATGCTGGGCGGCCCGATCACCCTGGGCCCTCCCCTGCCTGGAGCCCACCTGCCAACCCTGCCCTCCCAGGGCCCATCCACCCTTCTCGTCCCGCCTCCCCCCAGCCGCTGCTTCCTGTTGCCAGCCCGTCTGTGTCCCCCGTGGTCTCGTTCTGTCCTGCTTCTGGCCTGGCTCCCCTCGTGCCTCCATCCCCACCCCACAGGCCCCATCTGTGAGCAGAGCAGGAATGATGGATGGGGGGCTTCCCCTGCCCTGGCGCTGGGCACCCATCTGGGGCCAAGGGTGCTCCCAGGCCAGGACCCCCAGACCAGCCACAGTCCTTGTCCCACCGTGGCTCACAGGGCAGCCTCTGCGGGACAGCTAGCCTCAGGGGTCTGCCTCAGGGTCTCCTGTCCTGGACTCAAGTTTCTCCTGAGTCTTGCCCTGGCATCACAGGCGAACCCCAAGGCTCCAGGCCGTCCCACCCCTGTCCCCACTGCTGAGAGCAGGAAACAAGGCTGTTTGTTCAGACTGGAGGGCGCTGAGCTGCTATGGGAAGACTCACCCCCATACAGCACAAAGGGCCTTTCCCTGTCGGGTGGGCAGGCTTGTGTTCTGTGATGACACTGCCCTGCAGAGCCTGGGGCCAGCCACTCCCCACATAGACCAGAAGGGCTTCCTGCACAGAAGCCCTTGATGACTCCTCCAGGGGCCAGTCACCCGCCCTGGAGGAGAGACCTGGCTGCCCTTCCTGGGAACTGTTAGAATGTTGACTCTCCATTCCCAGAAAGGAAGTGGGTGCAGTGCTGGGCAGTGGTGGGTCCAGGGCTCCTCTGCCCCCGACATGCTCAGCCATAAGACATCTCCAATGTCTGCAGAGGCCCTGCCGCCCCTGGGGCCAGGTGGCTGGCGCTGAAGCCGGCTGCCTCCTCCCCAGCCTCTGCTCTCTCCCAGGGCCGCCCCCTCCCCTTGTTGCACCCTCGTCCCACAGCCCCGTCCTGCCCTGGCCCTGCCGCCCGCCTGTCTGCCCTGGCGCTGCTGCTCTGTGTGTTCGAGGCATGGCCTCCTATGTGGCTCTGAGGGCTGACGTGTGTGTCTCTCACCTGGGCCTGCGTGCGTGTGGGTCCCATCAAGGAGGGGTGGGGAGCCACCTGTGGCCCCCAGACAGACTCCAGCCAGGCTGGGCTCTGCTGCGCCCACAGCACCAGCTCACCAGCTGCCTGGGTTCCTGCTCCGTCCCGACTTGGACAGCGGACTGTCCTCTGCAGGGAGGGGGCTCACAGGAGCCCCACTCCTGCCAGCATTTTGGGGGCACCTCTGGGGCTGCAGAGGGAACAAAGAGGGGCCAGGCACGGCTTTACCAGCTCACACCTGCCTAGCCTGTGGGGGGGGCACCAGAGGCTGGTGGGGTGCAGGGAGGGGCTTCTGCACAGCTCTGGAGGGAGGAGTGTGGCTGGACGAAGTGGGAGTCGGCAGGAGGGTGATCACCAGGCCCTGAGGGACAATGGAGTCAGCCATCCTTTTGTTTTGGAGGCAGTGGGGAGCCATTGAGTGTTTGGTCAGGAGAGTGGCAAGGATGCCCATCTGGAGGACCAAGTAAGCCTGGGTGGGCAGAGGCAGGGCAGGTGAAGAGTCTGGGGGATGTGGGCCACGGCCCAGCCTGGGGCAGAGGGAGGACACGGGCAGGGGCATCTCCAGGGGGCGGCCGTGGCCATAGCCGCGTAGGGAGTCAGCTGGGTGAGGGCTGGGCTGGGAGGTGGCCGTCCTGCCTCCAACGCAGAGGAGAGACCAGGACGCGGCCCCAGTGGGGAGTGCTCCACAGGTGGGTGTGGGGAGGGGTGGAGGCCGTGGATGGGATGGCAGGGCCTGGGAGCAGAGGCTGAGGAGGCGGAGTGGAGGGGGTTCAAGTGGGTCAGGGAGCCGGGTGGGGGGAGGCCCCGGAGGAGGGTACCTCTTCCTGAAGCTGGAATGCTGTGAGGGCATGGGTGGTGAGGAGGAGTGGGCGCAGTGAGGTGGGTGGGAGTGGGGAGGGGTGAAGAGGGGGACGTCCCACCCAGACGTGAGGAGGTGCCTGCACACCCGCCTGGGGGGCTTCGGCGGGCCCGGACTTGGTCCTGCTGGTGGCTGTGGGCGGCAGGGCAGGAAGACGGGGGTGGGTATGACCAGGACTGGGAAGGGGGCTCGGAGCAGAGCTGGGCCACCTGCGGAGGGTTCCCAAGGCATCTGGGCCTGATGAGGCTGGGCTCATCCTATAGACTCCAGAATGAGCTGCTCTTTGCCAAGCAGAATCCTTTTCTGTATCCCCACCTCCCAACTCCTCCAGCTTTGGCAGAGAAAGTGGCTGTGTAGAGAGGGGCCGGGGCCCTAAATATATTCACGTGCTGTCCCTCTGGGATGTTCAGGGATTAGAAGGGGGAGTAGCGCCTCCCCCTACCTGCGCGCCCTCCTCCACCTGCTCCAGGCTGCAGGGTCGGGGCTGCATGGGTGGCCAGGCGCCCTCCTCCCTGCTGTCCCTGCTGGTTGACAAGGCCCCAGACACAGCCAGAGAACGAAGATGGCTCCCAGGCCTGCCCAAGAGAGGTGGGCCTGAGCCCAGGGCCCAGTGGGCAGCTGCCTGAAAGCCTGGCCACGTCACACGCCGCCGGGTGTCTGACACTGCAGGCGCCTGCCCATGGAGCTGCGCAAGCAGAGGGAGGTGTCCCAGGACTCGGGAGGGTGAGACGCTCACTCCCCTCTCCTTCTCTTGCCCCAGACTTATCCCCCCGCTGAACCAGCTGGAGCTGCTGAGGAACCTCAAGAGTAAATCTGGACTCGCTTTCAGGTCAGCTGGGGAGCTCCAGGTGGGGCGGGTGGGCGTCTCAGTCCTCCTGGGGGCCCCAGCTGCCCACAGAAGACACGCCAGGACAGTGCCCCAGGGACTCCAGGGAGCTGGGACGCACGGGGACGCTGGACTTGGTGATGATGGTGCTTTCTCTTTTCGCGTCTGCTGACCTGGTCTGGGCTCCCACCCCCAGAGGGGCAGCTGGTTCGGGGGACGGGCAGAGAGGGAGGGGCGAAGGTTGATATGGGGCCGGGGGCTCTGCATGGCTCCTAATGGGACCCAGGCGCGTGGGTCGTACGACAAAGTGTCCCAGCCCGTCGTCCTCTCGAGTGCCTGGTGGTAACTCAGGTGCTGATGGCACCTGCTGCCTCTCCTTCAGGCCCAAAGCCCACGGCTGTCAGAGTGCCGGCTGTCGAGGTAGGTTGCAGAAGGGCCTGCTGAGCAGGAGAGGTGGACGGCGAGTGCACCAGCCAGGCCTGCCCAGGCCCAGGGCCGTCCCCAAGCAGTTCCATGTCTGAAAGCCCTTGGTGGGGCAGGGGCTTCCAGTGGGTTGGATGCTGGTTTCTGCCTCCTAGAGACACTCTTCTGCTCTGGAACCTATCAGGACGATCTCAGATCATCCTGGATTTTCCGGGCAGGCCCTGAGTCCAACAATGAGTGTCCTTACAAGGAGAGGGAGATTTGGAAGCACACAGAGGAGAGAGCCAGCTAGGATGGAGAGAGAGACTGAAGCGATGCGGCCACAAGCCAAGGGCTGCCTGGAGCCACAGAAGCTGGAAGAGGCAGAAAGGACCCTTCCCTGGAGCTTTCGGAGGGAGCAGGCCCCGCCCGCACCTTGATTTTGGACTCTGGCCTCTAGGACTGTGAAAGAACAAATATCTGTTGTTATACACTCCAGCGGCACTTAGTTACAGGAGCCGTTGCACATGAATCCAGACTTTAATACCGGGAGCCGCGTGTGGCTGTGCCAAATGCCTACAAGCGTGGGCGTGACATCAGAACCGGGTGAGCCAGGGGCTGGTTTCCTAGAATCACAGGTCCGTGCGTGGAGGACTCCAGCCCCAGGCTGATGCACACCCGCAATCACACACACCTGATTTAAATGATTCTGATGACTTTATTATTTTATTTATTATTATTATTTTGAGATGGAGTCTTGCTCTTTCGCCCAGGCTGGAATGCAGTGGTGCGATCTTGGCTCACTGCGACCTCCGCTTCCCGGGTACAAGTGATTCTCCTGCCTCAGCCTCCTGAGTAACTGGGATTACAGACACCTGCTACTACGCCTGGCTAAGTTTTGTTATTTTTGGTAGAGATGGGGTTTCACCATGTTGGCCAGGCTGGTCTCAAGCTCCTGACCTCAAGGGCTCTGCCCGTCTCGGCCTCCCAAAGTGCTGGGATTACAGGCGTGAGCCACTGTGCCTGGCCTCTGATGACTTTAGATGATGAAATTTGGGACTTTTTGAACTGATGGGATTTGGACGAGATTTTGGATGTGAGTATTTTGAGGTGCAGGCTGGAAGAAACTGAGGTGTCCTGAAGAGATGGTGGGTGGGGACACGGATGTTGAAGGTGCTTCTGGTGCAGGCTCAGGAGGAAGTGAGGATGCAGGTGTTGGAAGCTGGAGGGAAGGCTGTCCTTGTGTTGTTGGTGGCAGAGACTCCGCTGGGCTGTGCGCTACTGTTGGGCAGAGGCAGAATTTTTAAGTGATGAACTGGGATATTTAGCCAAGAAGATTTCCAAGCAAAGTGTGGAAGGTGCAGCCTAATTTATTTCTGCTGCTCATAGTAAAGTATGAGAGGAAACAGGGAGATTCAGAACAGTACCTGGCCGATCCGCCAAAAGACTATTAAAAAAAAAAAAGGCATTCAGGGCAGAACTGCTGTAAGAAACCAGAACTTGAAGGTTTGGGAGGTGCTCAGCCTGTCCAGCTTGCAAAGGGTCTTAAATTGGGAGATTCACTGTTGGCAAAGCCTGCTTTGGAGAGAAGCCCACAGGTGTGGCCAGACAGCCTCATGCTGAAGGCACCAGGTGTGCGGCTGCAGCCTCCACCGTCTCCACAGAGGCCTGAAGATGGAGCTATCGGGAAGGATGTGCAGAGGGGCCTCTTGTCTAACGGCGTTGCGGCCTGTGGCATATTCAGGAGACCCTAGAGGTTTTGGGCAGTTTCATACCAGCAGAAACTAGATTGGCAGAGACAGCGTTGGACGAAGGTAAGTGGGCATCGAACTTCGGGAGTCTGCAGGCAGGAAACAGGCCGGTGGCGCTCCTCAGCTGTGAACACAAGCTGCCCTTTAGCAAACGGGGAACGATCCCGAGGCTCCCGCAGAGGCCGGCGGGGCTGAGGAGAGCCCCCGAGGAGCGTCCCCAGAGCTGTGCCACGTGGAGTTTGCCCCGCCGGATTGGAAACGTGCTGGCCGGCAGCCCCTCTGTCATTCTCCCTTTTTGAGTGGGAAGAGCTGTCCTGCTGTTGATATTTTAAGCAGATGGCTTGTTTTCTAGTTCACAAGCCCATGCATGGAGACTTTAGCCCCAGGTTGGCGCACACCCACGGTCTCACACATACCTGATTTAAGTGATTGTCATGACTTCAGAGGATGGGATTTGGGACGTTTTGAATGGATGGGATTTCTTTTTTTTTTTCTCTGAGACGGAGTCCCCCTGCGTCACTCAGGCTGGAGTGCAGTGGCGCAATCACAGCTTACTGCAACCTCTGCCTCCTGGGTTCAAGTGATTCTCCTCCCTCAACCTCCCGAGTACCTGGGATTACAGGCACCTGCCACCACACCCAGCTGATTTTTGTATTTTTAGTAGAGACGGGGTTTCACCATGTTGGTCAGGCTGGTCTCGAACTCCTGACCTCAGGTGATCCACCCGCCTCGGCCTCCCAAAGTGCTGGGATTACAGGTGTGAGCCACTGCGCCTGGCCAACGGATGGGATTTCGATGAGGATTTGGACACACAGTCCATGCTGCAGAGGGTGGAGATTTTGGGGAATCTTGGCAGGGGTGAGTGTATTCTCGATGTAAGACGGACATGAATTTTGGGGGGTCGGGGGAATGCAGTGGTTGAATGCTGGTCTCCAAAATGTCCCAGAATTTGCAAATATGACCTGATTTGGAGAAAGGGTCCTTGCAGCTGTAACTGAGCTTGGGATCTTGAGATGAGGTCATCCTGGAACATCCCGATGAGCCTGGTGACAGCTTGAGCCCTAGCCCGGTGACAGCTGTCCTTACAGAGGTAGAGGAGGAGAAGACACAGAGACACAGAGAATGTTGTGGAGAGACGGAGGCAGAGACGGGGCGGTGCAGCCACAAGCCAAGGACACCTGGGCCACCGGGAGCTGCAGGAGGTGATGAGGGACCCTCCCCGAGAGCGTGGACCATGTTCCACGGCAACACGGTCCCTGTCACATGAAGTATTTGGAAGTGCACCAAAGAGCCTGCTTGTAACACGGCGTACCAGCCGGGGCACCAGCCCAGGTGTTCGAATGAGATCGCTGGGGCCTCCCCATGGATGAGCCAAATCACGATCCGCCGATCTCTCGCTCAATCCATAACGCCTTTACCCGCAGAAACAGCCCCAGATGAGACGCCGGAAGGCCCAGACAGCTTTGCCTGCAGGACGAGGCCGGGACAGTTGGTCAGCGGTGCAAACCCTGGGCTCACTGACTGTGGCGCAGTGGAGCCACCCCTGGAAAGTCACACGGAAGAGAATCATTCCATTAGGATGAGCGTGGAAAAAAGAGTTGGAGCAGCTCAGTCTGTCTTGAAAATTGATTGTAAATTAAACTCCCCTCCAGAGCTTTCTTCAGCAAACACGTGCTTTTTGGAACTTTATTAATATTGGTGTGGTTCTGATTAAAATGAGTGTCTATAAATGTGGAGGGGTAGAGACCCCCAGGTCAGAAGAGCAGAGGCCCCCGCCCCATGGAGTCCCTCTTCCCTCTCGGAGCTGCCTCCGTGGGCCCTGGGGTGCCCGTTCCTGGGGCCGTGGGCTCTCTGGGGTGGGTGGGCCAGCTCCACCCCTGCCCAGCCTTTTCTGAGACCCCCCTCCCCTGCAGCCCCTGGCCCATGGGACTGTGGGGGGGCTGGACTGGTTGGGGGACCCTCATGGGTGCTGAGTGGGCAGCCATTAACTCTCTGTTGCTTCTGTTTGAAGGAAGGACCCCCCACCGGAGCCGTCTCCAAGGTCAGTGCCCCCTGCTGCTACCCTGGTGTCTGCCGTGTGCACGGCTGTCTGGTCTCTCTCCCACACGTGTGCGCAACCTGTCATGGAGATGTGAGGGCCTTGTGTGTGCTTCCGTGTGTGACTGTGTGACTGCGGGTCCAGACCCCTGCCTGGCGGTGATGTGGGCCCTTAAATCACTCTTCCTGCTCACCCCCTCCCCAGTGATTCGGTTTTACTTTGCAGCACTGTGGATCCGGGCAGCTGGGCGGCTTCTCGGGGGTGGGGGATCCCCCACCCCGCCCACAAGTCTGGCCCCAGGGGTCTCGGAGGCAGGGGGTCTCTGTTAGTGCACTCCCTCCAGCTGCAGGCACATAGCCCGAGCTCACAGCTGGCCTGAGTCGACGCCGGCTGGGGTGAAAGCTCCAAGTGGGCCTCTGGCCTTCCCGCTGCTCTGGGTCCAGAGTGTCTGGAGCATGTGGCACAGACCAGGGCCCCTCGTCCTCCGAGGAGGGTGGGACATCCTCTCTGTCTCACGCCCCTGGGTGGAGATTCTGGCCGGCCTCCTCTCCCTGTTTGCCAAGGTCAAAGTGGGCCAAGGGTGCAGGTGCTTAGCCTGGTTCCCTCTCCCGGGCCCCGAGGCTCTGTGGGTCGGGCAGATTGGAGACAGGACTCGTGTAAGGGCTCTGCTGGGGTGAAGGATGGAGACAGAGAAAATCAAGATCCTTTCACAAGTTAATTCTATGTCTGCTGAGCCCCAGCCCCCGACGCATCACTCTGAGGAGGTGCTAGGCTTCTCTGAGCCCCCTGTGCCCCATCCACATGTTGCAGAGTAAATCTGGCCCCTTGGACCTGGGGTCCGAGATGGACGCCTGGCTGCCCCTCCTGGACTGCGGGTGACAGCTGGCGAGACACTGCGGGGCTTGGGTGCGGGGAGACGGAGTGGGGCTGAGCTGCGTTTTTCCAGCCACCCCACATCCCACAGAAGGGGAGTCATGGTCAGTGCCTTGAGCTGGAAAGACGGGCAATGCTTCTGGGCCACACCAACCAAGAAAACCACCAGGGGCTCATTCATCCTCTCAAAGAGGCTAAGAAAACGGACGAGGGCCCAGAAAGAGTTGGGTCGGCAGCATAGCCTCTGCTGGTGCCAGCCCCCAGTGCTGCCACTGCCTCCCCCGCCCCTGCTGCTGGCCCTGAGGCTGGGAGTGGCTGTGGGGATGAGCACTGTGCCCCCCGCAATGGGTACCCTTGGCTGTGATTTGGGCGGAACCTTGGTGCTGTCCCAGGTGGACGCGAGGCTTCCCGACGGCTTCCGCGTGGCAGGGCCCCACGCCCTTGCTGGGAGCGACGCCGGAACCCGCCCCGTGCCTCACGGCCCCTCGTGCTTGCTGCCCCAGCCCGGCCCGCTCCACGTTCTCGTCTCAGCCTCTCTCTTTCTCTCTCTCCCTCCCACCCTCCACCCCACCCATCTGGACACCCGCTGCCCCCAAGTGCTTTAATCCCTGTCACTGCCCTTCTCGGGCCCCTCTCTCGTCTGCCCTCTCTTTGGGGATGAGGTGCTGGCCCTGAAGGCGAACTCCAGGTGAGGACACGCGGGAGCCTCCGGGCTCTCCGGTAAGCTCTGTGGCTCCCCACCCCTCCCCCGTCTCTTCCCCATGTGTCCGGGGGGTCCTTGCCTGTGCCTCCCACGCCCTCCCCCACGGGCGAGCACCCACCCACCCCGGCCCTCCTCCTGGGACGCCTGTGGTGGGGGACGTGGGGCTGCTGGGTCTGGGGCTTCTGGACGGTGCCTGGGGTGCGGTGGGAGTGAGGAGCAGTCTCTGCCCTTGAAGACCCTCCCCGCCCATCCTGGGGTGCTCACCTGGCAGGTCACGGGGTGGCATCTCTGTTCCCTGGCCTGGGGCAGCCGCAGCCTGTCCGGTGTAGGGTCGTGCTTAGGAAGTTGTTCCGCAATCATTGCCTGCCACGTCCCTGGGCTGCTGGGTGAGGGGCCTGCTCTGCGAAGCTTGATGGGGAGCTCGGCTCCTGGCGCCCCTCTGCTGCCTGACCTGGGCTCTGTGAGTCTGGTGGGACCCGTGCCTCTGCCTGCCCTTTGGAGGTGGAGCCTGCACCCCGCATGGCAGGACCCCGCTGGTGTCAGCTGGTCTTGGCAGGTGGATGGTGTGGACACAGGGACCCTCACTCACTGCTGAGACCCCCACCCCCATCCTGGCTCAGAACACAGGCACGTGGTGGCAGGCGACCCGGCTGGCGGGGGCTCGGTTCCCGTAGGGACCACTGGGGCTGTGCTGCAGTCAGAGGAAGCGTCTACGTTGGGGTCGGGTGGGGAGCCAGGCAGGCTGCGGGGCCTGGGGCTGTGCTGCCCCGGAGGATCTCTGTGGCTGGGTGGGGAGCCAGGCAGGCTGCGGGGCTCGGGCTGTGCTGCCCCAGGGGGGTCCCGGGGGGTCTCTGTGGCCACGGCGGTTCTGACTTGTGCTGTCTTGTCCCACACCCCATCTCACTGCCTCCTGCCCCCGTGCTGGAGGAGCCCCCAACACCGGCTGCCCCCTCATGTCTGTGTGGGCTCCCCCGTGCCTGTGCGGGCTCCCCCTCCTCTTCTCAAGCACACGTGTCCGCGTGTTTTTGGTGCATGTGTGTCCTGTCGGGTCTTGGTCAGTGTCTGTGGGTCTCGAGCTCGCTGTGGGCCTCCCCGCCTGTCCGACCTGGGGTCACAGGGCCTTCTCACGCGGTGTGGAGCTCCCTGTGGCTGATGGGGCAGGAAGGAAGCCCAGTGCCAGCTGCGGACCCCAGGGGGAGGTGCAGCTGCACGGGTCCCCCACAAAGCTTTGGGAGTCTTGGGGGGCTGTGGCTGCAGCGCCTCCCTGCCAGCTCTCCCCGGCTCTCCGACCACGTTGCCCCATACAGGAGCTGCCAGCCACGTGTGGCTGTTAAAATAACATGCATTATAATGGGCACGGTTAGAGATTCACTCTCGAGTCTCAGGTGCCTGGTGGCGACAGCCGGAGCTTCAGTGTGGCTACAGGACGATCCCATTGCAGAATCGGGTGGCAGGGCCGGCCCGGGAGGGGCCTCTTGGTCAAGGCGATCATGCTGGGGTCAAAACAGGAGACCTTGGGAGGTTTGGGGAAGCGGGACCCTGCCTCCTTCATGCTCTTTCCCTGGGGTGGGGAAGGTCTCCTGGGGCCCTCCAGGCAAGGCCTCTGTGCTTGGGCCTGGGTGGTGCTGGTGGGAGTCTGAGGTCTTTGCCTGCCAGGAAGGCCTGGGTGTCATCGTGGCCGGGGTGGTCACAGCGGGAGAGACTCTGAGCAGCCAGAACCTCAAGCCAGGCGCAGGGAGCCGGCTCCCTCCCGCCCCGTCCCGCCATCGCGTCCGTGGTTAACCAGCAAACAGAGTCCAGCCTTTGCGCTACATCCCTTCGTGCCTGGGGACCCCAAAGTCGCTTGTGTACTAAAAAGCCGGACCGGCACGGGGGCTGGGGTGGAAGCCGGCCACCCGCCCTTGGAGTCTTGCAGGCTGGTGGGGCTTGGGGAAGGGTCCAGAGCCCTCAGCCTACCCGGGCGGCTGAGTGCTGCCGTGACTGGAGCTAGCCGTGTCTGTGACGCCGCTCGGAGAGCTGCCTGCGGGTGCATGCAGGGACGTTGGTGTCTAAACACACGTGTGTGCAGGAAGACGGGAGGCTGGGTGCTTTCTTCCTAGAGCCTGTGGGTTCTGAGTGGATGCCGTCGCCACGCTGGGGTTCCTGGGGCGCTGAGTTTGAGAAGTGCTGTCTCAGGAAGCAGTGGCAAAGCGGTTGGGGGTGGCTGGGGTGGGGAAAAGGAAGGGTTCTTGAGTTCTTGGTGATTGGTTTCATTTTTTGCTTAATCATTTGCACATTGTGATGCAGAGCTAAATCGCCAGGGTTTTTGGGGAGATTCTTGGGAAAACGTTCCGCGTTTTCTGAGCCTTTTCTAAGGAACGCCCCGGCGGGGAGCTGCGCTTGTGAAGGGCTTCAAATGAGGGGATCCACTGAGCCCCAACGTGACTGTCCTCAGGGGAGCCCTTGAACCCCCAGATAGCCATGCCTGCAGTGGCAGCCACGCCTCCTGGGTAAACCGAGACCCACCTCCAACTGGGGGACTGGCTGGCGTGGCCAAACGTCGCCGACTGGTTTGCAAAGCGGGACAACTGCACGTTTTCCTCTCTAAAATGTGCGTGCTTCACTCCCCCGCCCTTTCCCGGGGTCACGTCCTTCCCAAGCAGGGCTTCTGCGGCGTCTGAGGCCACATGTATTATTGTTTTGTCGGCATGAATACTGCAAAAAATAATACATCTTTTAAGACATGAACCCAAACTGTGGCTTTGGAAGGAAAAGGTATTTTTGGAGGAAAAAAAAAACAGGGATTTTTTTCCTTCAGAAATAGGGAAGTGTTTTCTTCTCCGGACGGTGGAGACGATGGTGCACCTTCCTCGCTGGCCTTGCTTGGGCGCAAGCTCTGCCGCTGGGGACTGCACACAACACCCTGGGTGGTTGCAGTGCCTCAGTTTCCCTGCTCCCGGCCGTGTGCTGTTGCCGGCACCCAGGACTAACTGTGCTCTCCTCATTTCCAGTAAAGGCAGCCCGTGCAGAGGGCCCCTGTGTGGATGCTGCCCCGGACGCTCTAGGTACCGCGGAACACGCCGCACGGACTGACGGCTGCTGCACGGCTCCTCTGCCCCTCCCTGCTTACTAGAGGTTCTGGAGGAGCCAGGGGGAGGCTGGCGCCCCAACCCCAATTCTGACCCACCGCCCTGGCGGTGCGGGCTCAGCTCCCTCTATTCTAGCCGACAGCTGCGTGCAGGGCGGAGCTGGGGGAAGGTGCTGCTTCTTGCTCCCCACGCCAGGCGATGTCCTGCGCACAGCCAGAGGGGCCAGCCAGGGGCTCTGAACCCAGCAAGGCGTCCGCGCCTCCTGGGGTCCCCGACTGCTCTTCAGGGAGCGTTTCCCCTGGGGCTGTCACTCTAGCACCTCTGCTGCGTACCTGAGGATGACTGAGCCTTCCTGGCTGCCTCGCCCGCGGGAGGCAGCTCCGTCTGTGTGTGCCGGGCTCCTCAGGGTCCTCATGCATCAGAAGCCCCAGAAAGCCAGAGGCCCGCGGCTCCCTCTCCCAACAACAGGCCTGGTTTAGGGCAGGTGGAAATAGGACGGGGGAGGAGCCGCCCCCTTTGCACCGTGGGCTCCTGGCCTGCACCGTGACCCGCACTTCCCCTGTCCCCGCGTCCCCTGTCTGCTGTTGGGTGTGTGCAGGCCTGCGCTGGGGGCCCCTCCGTCCTGGCCAGCACAGCCCAGCAAGGTGGAGGCGGCTGTGTTGTGCTCCCGTGGGGCTCTCCTTGGCACGTGCATGCCGCCGGTGGTGCTGGCCTTGGAGGGCTGGTGGGGCTGCATGCTGCCTATCTGCATCCGTGCATGCTTCGGCCCCTGCTCCATGGGGGGCCCGCGACTCCATGCCACCCTCTCCCTGTGACTTTGCTGCTTGTGTGCTTCTGGGGGGATGGGTGCTTGCGGGGAGACTGTTGGCAGCTCCAGAGAGGGAGACGGGCGTGTGGGCTGCCCGGGGCACGGCCTGCTGAGGCGCTAGCAGGCTGTCCTGCGTGTCCGGAGCATCTATTCAGGGTGCTTCTGGCCGCAGGCTGGTCCCTCAGGGCAGGGGCTGAGGTCAGGCTGCTTGGGGACCAGAGGGGGTTGAAAGTGGGGGTGGGAGCCCAGGCCAGAGAACAACCCAGGGCAGGCCCCACGGGAGGCCCCTTCATCCTCACGCTTCCTGGGCGTCGTTGGTCCAGACACCAGCTGGGCAGGGGTCTGGATGCTCCTCAGCCTCCTGTTTCCTGCGGGCACCGCACATCTGAATTTCACCATTGGGAGGGAGGGTGGCAGGCCGGGTGGGGGTGGCGCTCTCTCAGGTGCTTCTTGAGCCTGCCCCGGCCCCGTAAGCGCCAAGCGTAGGTGCCACGGTCGCCCCTTGCACACAGAGGGCAGCTCTGGCCGAGGGCTCCTCCCAGGTGGGTGGCGGCAGCTTCTCGCGTGCGCTTGTTCTTGGCTTGTGGCCGAGGGAGGGCCTGCGAGACCACGCGTGCTCCTGGCCGCTGAGGCAGGCTGGCGGGGTCGGGTGTCTGCAGCATGGAGCCTCACCAGCTGTGCTTGGAGGGTGCAGAGTTTGGGTCATGGTGGAGGTCCAGGGGAGGGAAGGACATGTCCAGGCCGCACCACCCTCCTCTTCCTGGCAGAGCCTCCCTCGCAGATCTGAGGTGGGAGCGGAGCCCGAGACCCGGGACAGCAGGGCCGAGCCGAGGCCAGGGCAGGCTTCTTCCCGCCGGCTCTGTCTGGGGCAGTGCACATGGGCTGCGTCCCGGCGGCCCCTGGGGCTGTGCTGGGCATCGGGTCCAGCAGGGTGTGTCTGCCGCTGGCGGGGCTGTGGCTCCTTGTCGTGGTCGGCAGGGGGTCCTCCCTGAAAAATAGGAAGCAGACGTCGGGGCTGGGTCTTCTCTCCTGGGGCCTGTGGAATCCACGCCACTCCCTTCCTGCAACTCCCTGCGGACTGTGGGGCCTGACCCTTCCTGGCCCGCACGTCTGTGTGGCCGCCTGGGTATTTGACCCGTTCCCCTCCGGGGCCGCAGGTGGGAATCTGATGCCCATTCCTCAAGCTGTGCCTTTCCCACTGCAAGCCCTCAGCACCGGGCTCTGCCCAGAGACCAGCCAAGGGCAGCCCCGAAGCTGCAGTTGGGCCGACCGGCTCTGTCCTCCACCCGGTGCTTTGCCAGCTGCTGTGAGAAAGGAGGTGGCTGCTTCTCTCTCTGGTGACTGGACCTGCCTCGGGTGGAAACGCAGAGAGAGGAATTGAGTCTTCCAGTGACTCCCACTTGCCCTGAGGCCTGCCTGAGCGGGGCCAGGAGGGGCCTATTCTTGCCTTTGAAATGGCTCGTGCAGTGGAGAAAGAGAGAACATTCCAGGAGTCCCGCTGAGCCTGTGCCCATGTGCTCCCCTGGCCCCCGTCCGGTTCTCCCCGACCACCTGTGCTTTTGTTGTTGGGATGGGGACCAGAGGCCGTTGGGACAGAGGCACCCACAGCACCAGGACTCTGAGCACCCCTGGCCCCCACGGCACCAGGACTCTGAGCACCCCTGGCCCCCATGGGCACGGTGTGTTGGCCTCAGGCAGTGCAGGGGTGTGGACTCAGGGCTGGGGTCCTGAGCGAGCCTGTACCATCGGCTCCTGACGTCCCCAAGCACGCGACGCCTCGGGACTCGGGGGATCTCGGCCACTCCGTCTCTGCTTCCCCGAGCGGGCACCACACCCAGGGGCTTCTTTCTTTCTCTCAGAGACGCCTGAGTGGGTACAGATGGTCTGCTGAGTGGGCACAGATGGTCTGGGCGGTTACCTGCTGCCTGGGGGATGGGGTGGGGAGGGGCAGCCAAGCGATCCACGTGTCCAGGCCGGGCAGACGGGCGCGGTGGGCTCTCATGTCTGTGGCTGGTTATCTCTGTGCCGTCTGGTGGGCGTGTCTCTGGCTGTGGGTCTGGAGTGGGGGCTGATGGTGGCTGCTGACCGGGGCCTCAGTCCCTCGCTGTTGGCTGGGGAGCCACCGTGGGATCAGGGAGCCCGTGAGGCACTGGGCTTCCTCTCTGAAGGGCGTCAGGGATCTGCGGGGCCTCCCCACCCGAAGGCTTGTCTCAGGCTCCAGGAACGGTGCTCTGGGCCCTGCCCAGAGCCACCCTGAGAAGTTCCGTGGCTGCTAAGCATGGCTGGGCATGAGCGGGTCCCCAGTTCACGAGAGCCCCACTGTCCTCAAGGGAGCCAGGGGGTTCTGATGCTTTCCAGACCTCAGGAGGCCACATCTGCCTGGTGTCTCCCAACCACCAACCACAGTGAACCCTCCCCTCCCCCACTGTTGCCCAGCGGACGCTGGAGTTGAAGAACTCGGGTGCAAACCCGTCTCCACGGTCACCAAAAAACTCGGGGGCAAGGCAGGCCCAAGGACCCCCTGAGAGTATGGAGCTGGAGACCCAGCCAGACACAGCTGCAAATCCTGCTTCACGCCTCGCAGGCCGAGGGGGCCGGGCCACAGCGCTGTGGCTTTGGAGGCTGCCTCCCCCTGCCCTGGGGCAGGACTTGGATAGTGAGGCCCAGCTGGCAGAGGAGCCCCGTTACCCATTCCTTCCTTCCAGAAGCCGGAAGGAGCAGTTCTCTGACACGGACCTGGTGGGAGGGGAGCCCGACAGGGGAGGCCTGAGCCCTCCTGAAGCCCATCCCACCAGGCAGCCCCCCGGGGTGGGTGGAAAGGCCGGAGTGTGGCTGAACAAGGGTCCGCCGCAGACTTGGCCCCCAATGTCCTTGTTGTCCCCTGGCCCCTCGACTCTGGGGCAGAAGGAGAGGGACAGGCCATGGGAGGGGAGGAGGGAGGCTGCTTCCTGGGAGCAGTTACAGGTGTGAAAAGGCCACAGGGGAAACCACGGGCGGGGCCAGGGCAGACAGAGGTGCCCGAGGAAGAGCCGCAGCCCTGGTGTTTGGGATGCCCGTTGCCCTGAGTGTCACTGGGTGAGGGACTGGCAGGACAGTGTGAGGAAGGCTCCGGCACCTCGTAGTGGTAGCGGAAAGTGATTTAAGAGTCCACAGACATCAACCCCCCCACATGGCCAACCTCTGGCCACGCCTGAGCCAGCCGGGGGAGCTTGCCGCCCACCCGGCCTCCCCTCCCTCCCTCCCGCCGGGTGCTCAGTGTCTGTGGCCTCCCCTCCCTCCCTCCCACAGGGTGCTTGGTCCCCGTGGCCTCCCCTCCCTCCCTCCCACCGGGTGCTCGGTCCCCGTGACCTCCCCTCCCTCCCTCCCGCCAGGTGCTCAGTGTCTGTGGCCTCCCCTCCCTCCCTCCCACTGGGTGCTTGGTCCCCGTGACCACCCCTCCCTCCTTCTCGCTGGGTGCTTGGTCCCCGTGGCCTCCCCTCCCTCCCTCCCGCCGGGTGCTCGGTCCCCGTGGCCTCCCCTCCCTCCCTCCCGCCGGGTGCTTGGTCCCCGTGGCCTCCCCTCCCTCCCTCCCGCCGGGTGCTCAGTGTCTGTGGCCTCCCCTCCCTCCCTCCCACAGGGTGCTTGGTCCCCGTGGCCTCCCCTCCCTCCCTCCCACTGGGTGCTCGGTCCCCGTGACCTCCCCTCCCTCCCTCCTGCCAGGTGCTCAGTGTCTGTGGCCTCCCCTCCCTCCCTCCCACTGGGTGCTTGGTCCCCGTGACCTCCCCTCCCTCCTTCTCGCTGGGTGCTTGGTCCCCGTGGCCTCCCCTCCCTCCCTCCCTCCCTCCCACCGGGTGCTTGGTCCCCATGGCCTCCCCTCCCTCCCTCTTGCTGGGTGCTTGGTCCCCGTGGCCTCCCTTCCCTCCCTCTCGCTGGGTTCTTGGTCTCCGTGACCTCCCCTCCCTCCCTCCCACCGGGTGCTTGGTCCCCCTGGCCTCCCCTCCCTCCCTCCCTCCCTCCCACCGGGTGCTTGGTCCCCGTGACCTCCCCTCCCTCCCTCCCACCAGGTGCTTGGTCCCCGTGGCCTCCCCTCCCTCCCTCCCTCCCGCCGGGTGCTTGGTCCCCGTGGCCTCCCCTCCCTCCCACCGGGTGCTTGGTCCCCGTGGCCTCCCCTCCATCCCTCCGGCCAGGTGCTCAGTCCCATGGCCTCCCCTCCCTCCCTCCCGCCGGGTGCTCGGTGTCTGTGGCCTCCCCTCCCTCCCTCCCGTTGGGTGCTCGGTCCCCGTGACCTCCCCTCCCTCCCTCCCGCCAGGTGCTCGGTCCCCGTGGCCTCCCCTCCCTCCCTCCCGCCAGGTGCTCGGTCCCCGTGGCCTCCCCTCCCTCCCTCCCGCTGGGTGCTCGGTCCCCGTGGCCTCCCCTCCCTCCCTCCCGCCGGGTGCTCGGTGTCTGTGGCCTCCCCTCCCTCCCTCCCGTTGGGTGCTCAGTCCCCGTGACCTCCCCTCCCTCCCTCCCGCCTGGTGCTCGGTCCCCGTGGCCTCCCCTCCCTCCCTCCCGCCGGGTGCTCGGTCCCCGTGGCCTCCCCTCCCTCCCTCCCGCCGGGTGCTCGGTCCCCGTGGCCTCCCCTCCCTCCCTCCCGTTGGGTGCTCGGTCCCCGTGACCTCCCCTCCCTCCCTCCCGCCAGGTGCTCGGTCCCCGTGGCCTCCCCTCCCTCCCTCCCGCCAGGTGCTCGGTCCCCGTGGCCTCCCCTCCCTCCCTCCCGCTGGGTGCTCGGTCCCCGTGGCCTCCCCTCCCTCCCTCCCGCCGGGTGCTCGGTGTCTGTGGCCTCCCCTCCCTCCCTCCCGTTGGGTGCTCAGTCCCCGTGACCTCCCCTCCCTCCCTCCCGCCTGGTGCTCGGTCCCCGTGGCCTCCCCTCCCTCCCTCCCGCCGGGTGCTCGGTCCCCGTGGCCTCCCCTCCCTCCCTCCCGCCGGGTGCTCGGTCCCCGTGGCCTCCCCTCCCTCCCTCCCGCCGGGTGCTCAGTCCCCATGGCACCTGCTCTGAGCCACCCGTGTGGCTGGCTGTTCTTCAGACCTGTGTCTCCCTCCGGCGCATGGGCGGCGTCGGCCATGAGCAGACACGGCCTGTGTTCTTTGCAGAGTGACTTCTCGCTGTTTTTCTGTCTGTCTGTCTGTCTGTCGGTTCCCGTGGGAGCAGCCAGAAGGTCAGTTTGAAAGATCGTGTCTTCTCCAGCCCCCGAGGCGTGGCTGCCAAGGGGAAGGGGTCCCCGCAGGCCCAGACTGTGCGGCGGTCACCCAGCGCCGACCAGAGCCTCGAGGACAGCCCCAGCAAGGTGCCCAAGAGCTGGAGCTTCGGGGACCGCAGCCGGGCACGCCAGGCTTTCCGCATCAAGGGCGCCGCGTCACGGCAGAACTCAGAAGGTGGGTGTGGCCACATCCTGTCCTGGTCCATCCTCTCCGGGGATGGACGTGGTGGCCGAGCTACTGGGGCCACCCTGTGGCATCGCAGCTGCTTTTGCTTGCTCTTGGAGTGGGAACCCCTTATCCTTTCTAAAATTGAGGTGAGACTCATGCAACCTAAAATTAACTATTTAAAAGTGTAGGAATTCAGTGGCATGTAGCACACTCACGGTGGAGTTGTCACCACCACCTCAGCCTAGTTCCAGAACATTCTCATCACCACAGAAGGAAACCATGACCCCATCAGTAGTCACCCCATTCCCCGCCTCAGCCCCAGCACCTGCTGCTCTCAGGCTGTGCGTGTCTGCGGCTCCCACGTGGGGCCGTTGGGTCTGGCTTCCTTCACTGAGCCTCAGGTGTCAGGCCTGCACCTTCCGCCGTTAACATCTGTGCGTGGATGCGCCATGTTCTGTTCATCCATTGGCCGGAATGTCCTTTGACGCCCCACATTGGCCACTCCCTGTGGCCACAGCCTGCCGGGGAAGGTCCTGACTCGAGAGCAGCTGGATGCAGATGGGTGGGTTTCCAGAAAAGCAGGTGAACCCGAGGGGCTCCCTGGCGCTCTGTCTAGCCGGTGTGCCCTGCAGGACCCTGGGAATAGGTCTCCCAGCCCCCTCGGCCCCTCATGGCCTGTCTCCTTCCCCCCAGAAGCAAGCCTCCCCGGAGAGGACATTGTGGATGACAAGAGCTGCCCCTGCGAGTTTGTGACCGAGGACCTGACCCCGGGCCTCAAAGTCAGCATCAGAGCCGTGTGGTGAGGCCCCTGCCCAGCTGGGAGCCTGGGGGAGCGAGGAGGGGCCTCCCGCTCGGTGGTCCTGCCTGCTGCAGGTGCTCATGGTGCTGGACAGAGCCGCCCAGAGACAGAGTCTACTGGGAAAAGAAAGGGCTAAGACACGGGTGGACCTGGCTGAATGTCCTGGAGTCCACTCCTCTGGGACTCAGGCGGGTTTCGGGTGGGATGCCGGTTCAGCAAGAGGCCTGAGGCCGGGCTCCACCTGGCTTAGGAAGCAACGCAGCCACCTTGTGCCTGCTGTGGCATGGAGTCCAAGGGGGCATGGCCAGGCCTGCAAGCCCCACCTGTCCTGGGCAGAGCAGGGCCACGTACAGGCCCTTCTGTGTGTGGAGCTGGTGGGCGGCAGACAAGAGGGGCAAGTCCAGCCATCTCCAGGCACCGAGGTCTCAGAGGTGCTAGGAAGGTCCTGGTGCATGTGGCCGGGGGTCTCTGGCCCAGGGCTCACAGCCCCACCCACCCCCCTGCAGTGTCATGCGGTTCCTGGTGTCCAAGCGGAAGTTCAAGGAGAGCCTGCGGCCCTACGACGTGATGGACGTCATCGAGCAGTACTCAGCCGGCCACCTGGACATGCTGTCCCGAATTAAGAGCCTGCAGTCCAGGCAAGAGCCCTGCCTGCCTGTCCAGCAGGGGACAAGAACGGGGTGGGCTTCTGGGACAAAGCCCACTGTGGCCCATGGTGGGAGTGCAGGGGGTGTGTGGGCGGGGCCTCCTCCCCACCCACGTCGGCCTCTGTCAGCTTCTGTTGTGTCTTCACAAAGTCTGTTTTAATATTTCTGCTGTCTCTCCCATCTCTCCCCCATCCACGCTGCGGTGGGCAAGTGCGTGCACCTGTGTGTGTGGGTCCCTGAAAACGTGTGTGTGCATGTGTGTGTGTATAAGTCACGCATGCACACGTGTGCTTCTGCACAGGTGTGTGTGGTTGTATGCATGTGTGGCTCTGCTCTGCCATGTATGCATGTGTGTGTGGGGTGCATACATGTGTGTACACATGTGTGCATGTGTGTTGGGGATGGAGTAATTCTGTTGAGACATGAAGCTGCAGGGTTCCTGTGGGCCCCACCAGGCATCGGTTATGCTATTTGGCACCTTTTTTTCTTCTACCTGCCCTCCTTGGCATAGGTGTCCCTTAAGTCCACACACGTGCCCACACATGTGCAGCCTCAGGCACATACAAACAAGGATATACACACGAGTGGGTGTTTATGTTGCCTGTAATGGGGACACACGGCTGTTGAGAGTCTCTCCTGCAGTAGGGGACATGCTCCTGCCTATCAGGGTCCCCTCCCTCTCCCAGGCCCCCCAACCAAGGCTGTACCAGTTTCTCAGCCCTGGAAGCGAGGCTGGGCCCCCGTTACAGGGAGAAGGCTGGGATGGTCAGGGACAGCCTGGGGGTCACAGCCCAACCCAGGCCCTCCAGTGGGAGTGAAGCTCTCATCTGAGGAAGTCGAGAGCCCCACCCTGGGGCTCCTGCCCAGTCCTGCTTCAGGGGGCCAGGGAAGGGGCGCCTCCAGGCCTTAGCCCACTCCTGCTGTGCAGGGGCCGCTGAGCCATCCCCTTCACCCTGCTGGGCTCCAGCTGTGAGGCCTCTTTCCCAGCGTCCTCTCTGGAGCAGCGGCCAACCCTGGCTGTGTGTGTGTGTGCGTGTGTGTGCGGAACGCCCTCCTGTCTTGACTTCTGTGCTTTGTCTCCACATCTCTCTCACTTCAGCTGTTTTTGTTCACCAGGATCTCTTGTCCTAAATTTTCCCTTTCCTTCCCTTTCTCTCTGGAAAAACAAACAAAACAAAGCAAACACCCCAAGGACCCCAGGAGTCCTCGGCCGGCTCCTGACAATGCGTTTCCCGTTGCCCCGCAGCAGCCTGTCTGGTACCGGCTCCTGCTGCGGGCACCTCCCCTGCACTCCACGCTCTGGGACGTGGCACCCGGGTCTCCGCAGTGGGGCCGCCCGCCACCCGCTCCTGAGTCAAAAGCTTTGCTTGAAACACGGGAAGGACTTGGCAAATCCAAGGTCCAGCGAGGCGGCGTCCACACCCTCTGTGGGAGAGCACCTGTTTCGACGGAGCCTCCCTGTTGCTTCTGTTTCCGCCAGTTCCTGGCCAGCTCCTCCTTTCCTGTGGCTTTACGATGCATTTTGCCGGTGTCTCTTTTCTCGTTTACTCTGCCAGGATAGATATGATTGTGGGTCCCCCGCCCCCTTCAACTCCCCGGCACAAGAAGTACCCCACCAAAGGACCCACGGCCCCTCCGAGAGAGTCACCCCAGTACTCACCTAGGTTAGGATGCCAGCGCCTCTCCGACGTGTCTGTGGAATGGCCGGCCCCTTCGCTCCAGGCCACATGACGGCAGCACCTTGTACCACCCTTTCCCCGGGACAGAGGGGACACTCGGGTTTTCTCTGTTCCTGAAAAAGCCACAAGAGGGAGAAGGCCCTTCCTCCACCAGGGCCCCAGGCAGGCTGTGCCCCTATCAGGACTGCCAGGGGCCCCACTGCTCCTCTCGACAAGTGCCCTGGGGAAGCCGGGGGCTCTGTGGATGCCCTGTGAGACTTCCCTCTGGGGTTGGGAGGCCCTCGGGCAGCACCTCCAGGATCAGATGCCATCAGACCTGCACAGATGTCCCTCTGGCCCTGCCCCTGCCCCCTGGACAGGCCCCTCCTGGCTGAGGGCTCTCCAGCCTCCCCAGGCACTGACCTGCCCCTCAGCACCTGCCCACTGCGGGGGTGGGCCTGGCCACGTGCATGGCCCAGATCTGGGCCCTGGGTGGCTCCGAGCAGGTGGAGCCGCATCTCTGTGGCTCTTCCCTCTCGTGGAAGATACAGACGGTCAGAGCATCTACCCCTTAAGCCACCGGGAAGAAGCGTGAGAAGAGGCCTGCCAGGTGCCCGGCACAGGCGTGCGCTCCAGCAGCTCCGGTGCTGGCTTTCAAGCTGCCAGCGTCCTAATTAGCGTTTTTTTTTTTTTTTTTTTTTCTGAGACGGAGTCTTGCTCTGTCGCCCAGGCTGGAGTGCAGTGGCGCAATCTCGGCTCACTGCAAGCTCTGCCTCCCGGGTTCACGCCATTCTCCTGCCTCAGCCTCCCGAGTAGCTGGGACTACAGGCGCCCGCCACCACGCCCGGCTATTTTTTTGTATTTTTAGTAGAGACGGGGTTTCACCGTTTTAGCCAGGATGGTCTCGATCTGCTGACCTCGTGATCCGCCCGCCTCGGCCTCCCAAAGTGTTGGGATTACAGGCGTGAGCCACCGTGCCCGGCCCCTAATTAGCGTTTTTGATAAGGGAGCTGGCGAGAGCCCCGGCTGATGGGCAGAACAGAGGTGCGGCCCAGCTCCACGTGAGCTGGCAGAAGCCAATTCTTTAGTGATTAACTCAGACTTTCCAAGGCCTTCTTGCCTCCCAGGGACTATTCAGATGACGGTGGTTCCCTGTCTTCTGGCAAGTCTGATTGGCTGAGGGAGGGTAGAGCCCCTGGGGCGGAGGCCTGGAGGCTGAGCATAGACCCCTGGCCTTCCCTGACAGCTCAGGGCAGACAGTTTCTGGGCACAGCCAATGCCAGTGTCTGGGCAAATGAAGCCCAGGCCTGAGCTGGTGGGGACAGTGTCTGGGGTGAGTCTGACCCCTCCTCCCTCTGTGGTGGGGTTTCTGCCTGTGAGGCCGAGGGTCTATGCACTGGATATGTCAGCCCCGTGCTCCTCCCGTGAGAACGGAGTTTCTGGGAGCAGGCAGGGCCGTGTCTGTTACTGCCCAACCCAGGGTAGCCCCGGACGGAGTTTGCCGGGTTCCCTGCTCTGTGGTGTCCCCCAGGCCCAAGGGTGCTGTGCCCTGGGGCTGGTCCTCCGTCCTCCTGTGCCTTGCCGCAAGGGACAGCAGCTGGGCATCCATAGCTGTGAGCTCGGACGGTCTTGTGGCTAGGAGACGTGCAGGTTCACACAGGGGGCCAGGGAGACAGTTGGAGCGCTTGCCCCACCTCACGGGGCACTGAGCACTCAGGGATCAAGTCTCCTCCAGCCAGGGGCCCAGGGCAGGAGGGGCACAGGGTCCTCGGAGGAGCCCCCAGCAGCAGCTCCAGGCTGAGCCCGTGGCCAGGGCTCCTATTGGGACTGAGCAGCCGGGCGGCCCGTCATGTGGCAGGGGCGAAGGTGCTGAGCATCTGCCTGGACTGTGTGGATGCCCCGAACACCAGGGACTCCCATCTCCTTCATCGCCACTGGCGTCTGCTCGGAGCCAGAGGGTCCCCTCCCGCCATCCCCTCCCGCCCTCCTGGCCCTATTGCATGAGTCCAGCATGAAGCCCCGCGGAGCATGAGGAGCTGCACTGTGGCCGACGCGAGCCTGAAACCCCCTCTGTTTCTCGCAACAGAAAGAAGATAACACCCCTGGCCCGCCCTCCCCCACTTCCATCAGAGGCAGGTAGGGCAGCCCAGTGGCAGGAAGTCCCGCCCCCATCAGAGGCAGGTAGGGCAGCCCAGTGGCAGGAAGTCCCCCCTAATCAGAGGCAGGTAGGGCAGCCCAGTGGCAGGAAGTCCCGCCCCCATCAGAGGTGGGTAGGGCAGCCCAGTGGCAGGAAGTCCCCCCCCCAATCAGAGGCAGGTAGGGCAGCCCAGTGGCAGGAAGTCCCGCCCCCATCAGAGGCAGGTAGGGCAGCCCAGTGGCAGGAAGTCCCTCCCCCGCCATCAGAGGCAGGTAGGGCAGCCCGGTGGCAGGAAGTGAGGACTTGGCCCCGTCGGCTGGCATGGGGCACTCTTCATGTACCAGGCCCCAGTCCAGGGGAGACTTGGGAGCTTGTGGCCTCTCCTGGGTGGGTCCTGCTCAGCCACACCCCGTCTTGAGCTGCCCTTGTCCAGCTGGGCTTTTGTAGACTTACTGCAGGGTCTTTGTTTCCAAGTGAGTTCCCACGTAGCCGCAGGCCTCAGCGCACACCCACCGTGGTGGCCCCTGCCAGCCCAGCAGCGGCCGTGACTCTGTGGATACCAGACTGGTCAGAAGCCCCTGTCCCTGAGGGCAAAGAAGCCTCCCTCCCTTCTTATTGTCATGAGTGACCTGTGGCCTCATTGGAGATCAGCTCAGCTGAATTCTGCATCCTACACACACACATGCACACATGCAAACGTGCACACTCTTGCACACATGAACACATGCACACGCGTGCACACAGAAACTTGTGCAATGCACATGAGGGCACACACATGCACATCTGAGTGCACACACAGACCCTCGCAGCTTTGTCTCCCCTCTTCTGGTTTGTGCGTTGGTTCCTGTGCTGCTCTGTGCCTTCTCTCCTTGTCCTGGTGCATGGAGCCGCAGCTCTCACGCCTTTTCTGCTTCTGTTGTCCCCGCCGCAGACATTTAACTCTGTCCCCATCAGACCCGGTGGGGCCGATGGCTTCAGTGGCACATTACGTAGGAGTAAAGCTCCGGGGTGGGCACGGGTAGGGGGAGGGGCATCCTCTGGAGTGGGCTCCAGGCCCTGCAGTGGGAGACCCTCCGTGGGCTGTGGGTGAGCAGGTGGGGCTGGCTGGAGGGGGCGGTGTGGAGCCGGGAGCCCACGGAGAGGAGCCGGGCGACTCGGCCCTGGTGGGAGCTTCCTTACTTTACTCCTCGCTAATGTGCCAGGCCCCTCGGGGACAGAGCGGGCAGGAGCAGAACCTCGCGGTGCCAGAAGACGGGCTGAGAACGGGGCGCACCCCGTCCATCTGTCCCGGCATCCGCTGCCCCCTGGTCGGCTCTGGGCTGAGCCTGCAGCCTAGACCCGGGGCACTGTGGCCTGGCCCAGGAGGAGAGGGCAGGGGCCCTGCTGCACCCACCCGAACTCATGCTTTGGGGTCTCTGTTCCCGGTAGAGTGGACCAGATCGTGGGGCGGGGCCCAGCGATCACGGACAAGGACCGCACCAAGGGCCCGGCCGAGGCGGAGCTGCCCGAGGACCCCAGCATGATGGGACGGCTCGGGAAGGTGGAGAAGCAGGTGCGAGAGGCTGGGCGGGAGGGGTGCGGGGCTGGAGGGCTGTGGTGCCTGCTGTCAACCTGTGGCAGTGTGGGCTTCAGGGGCTGGGTGCCACGGAGGGCTCCTCAAGTCTAGGGTTAACATGGCCCTGTCACCACTGACAGCTGCTCTGTGCAGACCCCTCACACTCCACCGTGAGCCTCCCACCCCCGGCCTGGGTGCCTTCCCTCCTGACAGTACCCAAGGGCCAAAGTCCCCAGGAGTCCTGGGTGGGGGCTGCTGAGAGGTGGGTCCCTCAGGGGTTCCCTGTGGAATGTGCCGGAAGTTGTACCTGCCTGGCCTTCCTCCTCTCTGTCCTCCTTGCCCGACACCCCGGCCGCTCTCTTCTGGGGGTGCATTCTCAGGAACCACCGCAGAGGACCCTTGTTTTGGGGTCTGCTTCTGAGAGCCGGGCCTGAGCAGTGAGTGAGGAACTGCCAGGTCCTGCCCTGTGGGGCTTTCCTGAAGGGGGTTCCACGGTGGGCAGCAGGAGTGCCTGGCTCTGAACACACGCCCCAACCGTGGAGCTGGAGGCTGAGCCCCTAGGGGTCTGGGAAGGAGGAAGAGCTGCTCCTGGGCCTCCTCTTCCCGCTCCTCCAGCTTCCAGGGAGCAGGGGTCCCCCTCCCTGTACCTCTGCAGGGAGCAACCCAGGTCCCCCCATCTCCTGGGACCAGCCCGGGTCCCCACATCTCCTGGGACTAGCCTGGGTCTTCTGTTTCCTGGGACTAGCCTGGGTCTCTCCTGTTTCCTGGAACCAGCCTGGGTCCCCCCATCTCCTGGGACCAGCCTGGGTCCCCCCCATTTCCTGGGACTAGCCTGGGTCCCCCATTTCCTGGGACTAGCCTGGGTCTCTCCTGTTTCCTGGAACCAGCCTGGGTCCCCCCATTTCCTGGGAGCAGCCCGGGTCCCCACATCTCCTGGGACTAGCCTGGGTCTTCTGTTTCCTGGAACCAGCCTGGGTCCCCCCATCTCCTGGGACCAGCCTGGGTCCCCCCCATTTCCTGGGACTAGCCTGGGTCTCTCCTGTTTCCTGGAACCAGCCTGGGTCCCCCCATTTCCTGGGAGCAGCCCGGGTCCCCACATCTCCTGGGACTAGCCTGGGTCCCCCGTTTCCTGGGACTAGCCTGGGTCTCTCCTGTTTCCTGGAACCAGCCTGGGCCCCCCCATTTCCTGGGAGCAGCCCGGGTCCCCACATCTCCTGGGACGGGCCCTCACACCCCAGCTCAGCAGCCCCTTTTGCAGGTCTTGTCCATGGAGAAGAAGCTGGACTTCCTGGTGAATATCTACATGCAGCGGATGGGCATCCCCCCGACAGAGACCGAGGCCTACTTTGGGGCCAAAGAGCCGGAGCCGGCGCCGCCGTACCACAGCCCGGAAGACAGCCGGGAGCATGTCGACAGGCACGGCTGCATTGTCAAGATCGTGCGCTCCAGCAGCTCCACGGGCCAGAAGAACTTCTCGGCGCCCCCGGCCGCACCCCCTGTCCAGTGTCCGCCCTCCACCTCCTGGCAGCCACAGAGCCACCCGCGCCAGGGCCACGGCACCTCCCCCGTGGGGGACCACGGCTCCCTGGTGCGCATCCCGCCGCCGCCTGCCCACGAGCGGTCACTGTCCGCCTACGGCGGAGGCAACCGCGCCAGCATGGAGTTCCTGCGGCAGGAGGACACCCCGGGCTGCAGGCCCCCCGAGGGGACCCTGCGGGACAGCGACACGTCCATCTCCATCCCGTCCGTGGACCACGAGGAGCTGGAGCGTTCCTTCAGCGGCTTCAGCATCTCCCAGTCCAAGGAGAACCTGGATGCTCTCAACAGCTGCTACGCGGCTGTGGCGCCCTGTGCCAAAGTCAGGCCCTACATCGCGGAGGGAGAGTCAGACACCGACTCCGACCTCTGTACCCCGTGCGGGCCCCCGCCACGCTCGGCCACCGGCGAGGGTCCCTTTGGTGACGTGGGCTGGGCCGGGCCCAGGAAGTGAGGCGGCGCTGGGCCAGTGGACCCGCCCGCGGCCCTCCTCAGCACGGTGCCTCCGAGGTTTTGAGGCGGGAACCCTCTGGGGCCCTTTTCTTACAGTAACTGAGTGTGGCGGGAAGGGTGGGCCCTGGAGGGGCCCATGTGGGCTGAAGGATGGGGGCTCCTGGCAGTGACCTTTTACAAAAGTTATTTTCCAACAGGGGCTGGAGGGCCGGGCAGGGCCCTGTGGCTCCAGGAGCAGCGTGCAGGAGCAAGGCTGCCCTGTCCACTCTGCTCAGGGCCGCGGCTGACATCAGCCCGGTGTGAGGAGGGGCGGGAGTGATGACGGGGTGTTGCCGGCGTGGCGACGGGCGGGGGTTGTCTCAGCCGAGCCCAGGGGAGGCACAAAGGGCAGGCCTGTTCCATGAGGACCTGCGCAAAGGGCGGGCCTGTTGGGTGAGGACCTGCGGCCTTGGGTCCTGGTGGGGTTTCCGGGCAGCTGCAGGCGGGTGTGGCCGGCCGCTGTGCGTGGCCTCTGCCCTCACACCTGACCTGTCCGGCGGGCTTTCCTGTTCCCCACCTCAGGGGCGCCCAAATACAGAGCTATTGGTTGGCGTTTTCTCCCTGTACTTTCTGGGATCTGAGGGCTCTTTCCATGGAAGCCAGCCCCGAGGTGGAGACCTTCGCCTGCAGCCGAGGTGCGGGTGGGGCCTGGGAACCAAACTGGAGCCCAGAGTGGACGTCCAGCCCTCTGGTCTTGGCCTCTAGGGGGAGGTGCTGGCTCACGGTGGGGCCAGGGAGCCGGCTCCAAAGGGTCTTCAAAAAGGGGGTCCTTGGGGGCTCCAGCTGCCTCGCCCTGGCCTTTCCGTGGGTGTGTGAGAGCCAGCAGCACCCCAGCCTTGGAGACCGGGGGGGCGGGACCCCAAGTCCTCCCCTCTCTCCTGACTGCCCTGGCCGGGTGCCGGCACTGCGAGACCCACCTGGTGAGCAGGCCTCACAGTTCTTAGCCAGGGCCCCACCTCGCCTGTGTCCCACCAGTGCCCCGACAGACCTGGAGCAGGGCTGGGCCATGATGCAGTGGGCCAGGATAGCCTCCACCGTCAGCACAGGGCCGCCCTCCCCACCTTTCCGGAGGAAACCACTCCCACCTCAGCCCAGCTGTGCGCCCTCCCTAGCTCTCCTGCCCCCTGGAGCTGATGGCCCCTTCTCCACTGACCGATTCCTTAGCGAGGCCTCTTGGGGTCTCGGGCCTCAGGGGTGCACCGTCCCATGCCCATCCTGTTGTGGGCACCGTGGCCCTTGGGGCAGGCGGCTTTGATGGGGGAGCGAGTCCCTAGCTCCAGACTTAAGAACCAGACCCCGGGAGCATCTGGCATTTGGCGTGACGGCGTCGCAGGCGGGCCTGGGCTCCCTGGAGAGTGGCCTCCCTGGGAGTGAGCAGGGCTGGGGTCGTGGGCGCAAATACTCCTGCAGAGCAAGTGCAGGGGAGTCCTGGGCCCGTTTCTCCTCCACCTGCGTTTTCAGCGCACTTGGCTTGGCTGGGAAGTCCTGAGGCCCTGAGGCCAGCAGGGGAACCAGTCCTGAGGGAGAGGACTTTGAAAGCAGCATTTGAGGGTCGTACGCCCCTGGCTGGTGGGGGTCCTGGCGCTCAGGGTGTTTGGGGAGCCATGTCTGGCGTTCATTGTGGGGAGCTGCTGCCCTGGCCTCTCTGCCTACCCCCAGCCCGGCCAGGGCACTCCCAGGCCCTGTCGCCATTGAGGTGCCTCCGCTGGGCTGTCTCCTCACCCCTCCCTGTGCTGGAGCCTGTCCCAAAAAGGTGCCAACTGGGAGGCCTCAGAAGCCACTGTCCAGGCTCCCACTGCCTGTCTGCTCTGTTCCCAAAGGCAGCGTGTGTGGCCTCCGGCCCTGCGGTGGCGTGAAGCATCCCTTCTGGTGTGGGTGTGGCTACGTGTTTTGGGGGCAGCGTTTCACGGCGGTGCCCTTGCTGTCTCCCTTGGGCTGGCTCGAGCCCGGGGTCCATGTCCCTTCGCCTTCCCGTCATGGGACAGGGAATCCATAGCAGGGCCCACAGGCAGGGGTATGAGTGCGTCCCACCCAACGCAGCACCAGCCCCGGCCACCCCTCCCCGTGTCCCCAGTTCCGTCTCAGCTACCTGGACTCCAGGACCCTGGAGAAGGGAGACCTGGCAGTGGAGGGAGGCTGTGCTGTGTGTCCCTGCCGAGGTGTGACCCTGCCTGCTCTTTCCTCCCCGGCCAGGTGTGGCCCCGCCTGCTCTTTCCTCCCCCCCCCCAAGGTGTGGCCCCACCTGTTCTTTCCTCCCCCCCCTGAGGTGTGGCCCCACCTGCTGTTTCCTCCCCACCCCCAGTATGGCCCCACCTGCTCTTTCCTCCCCCGAGGTGAGGCCCCGCCTGCTCTTTCCTCCCATGGGGCCGCTGAGGCATGAGCACCTGGGCACAGGTTGGGGCTCTGCAGGATGAGGAAGACAGGCCAATCCCTTCCCTCCCAGAAGCTGGCCGCCCAGCAGGAGGGACTGAGGCCAGACTCATGTCCAGCAAGGAACGTGTGGTGTGTCCCCTGGGAAGTCTCTGGGCCCTGGGAAGAGGGAAGGTGCACATCCTGGGATGGTTGGGGGGGCCCTGTTTTGGGAGACAAAGGGGTAGAGGGTCTGTCTTGGGCCCCCCCAGACTAGCCTGAGCAGTGCAGCCACCTACTGCCCCACCTCAGAGAAGTGCAGCGGGAAGGAGGCTGGAGGTGGTGCGGCGCTGCCTCGGGTGTCTGCGTGAATGAGCGTGGCCAAGGACCAGTGCCACCTCATGGCAAAGAGCTCCCGCAATGTTTGTTAGAGTGCACATCCCTACGTGCCCACTGGCACACACACGTGCTCACATACATGTCCGCATACAGGCGTACACATGCACGCTTGCACACATGCACACAGACCACATAGCACACACGTGCACTGATCACACCTGTATAGACCATGCACAGTACACATACGTGCATACACATGCCTGCATACAGGTATACACATGCACGCTTACATGCGCACATGCACAGATCACACACGTGCACACACGTGTAGCTCACACACAGTATACACACACACAAGTGCACAGACCACACACAGCACTAACACATGCACACACAAAGTGCATAGGCCACAGCACACACAAGTGCACAGACCACACTGCACACATGCACACACACACGCATGCGTGCACACTCCTCGCACTTCCAGCCTTGGAGCCCTTCTGTCTCTGGTCTTTCTCTTTGACCCTGCTGGGTGTAAGCTGCCTGGGGAGGGGCTACAGGGAGTAATTGTGGCTTTAGGGGTCGTGGTGATGCTGGAATGTCAAGCGCCGTCGTGGGGTATCCGACTGTCCGGGCTTCTGGTCTGCAGTGGCAGAGCGCCAGGCAGAGCCCAATCAGGGTCTCGTGCTGCCCTTCCCCTCCACAGCCTGGCAGCCATCCAGAGGAGGGGCTCTACCAGATGCCAAGGTACCCCGGTGTCTGTATGGGTGTCCGGTTGGGTTCTGTGTTTGGTCTGCCCTGGAGGTGCTGGGCCCTGCTGGGATGGGTGGCTCAGCCTCGAATCCCAGCCCCCAGCCCAGGCAGGTGCTGCTGCCTGTTGTGGTTTCCTGGCCCAGCTTCTCCTTCTCCCTCTGCGTAAAATCACAGTCCGTGAGTCTTCCAGCTGCCACCACGGCTGGGACACGCTGGGGGAGGGCTCCTCCCATGCCTCCTGCACACAGCCGTCTGAGCAGGGCAGGTGCCCAACACCCCCCACTGGAGGACACGCTGCCCCTCAGCGATGCCCCTACCTTTTGGGGGGCCTTGTCTCAAGCCCCCACTTGGAGGCTGAAATCACCCCAGGCACTGTGAGGGCTTCTCCAGGGGGCACCCTTTGAGCTGTGGGTCTGATCACCCCAAGTCCCGCCCGGAGGAGAGGCACAGCCAGGGTGTGTGGTTTAATGTTTGCCCCCTTCGGGGCTGGAGGTCTCAGTGTTTCTAGATTCCAGACCCTGCTGCCGGAGAGACCTGCTGCCGGAGAGAAGGGGAGGAGGACTCCAGCTGGGCTCGGTCCCCCACAGTCAGGGACCCCCATAAAGGACACCCCCTTCTCTCTAGAAAGAGCTGGGCTCTGAGCTATTTCTAGTTGCTTCCCAGAAGCCGAGGAGCAGAAGGAGCTGTGAGAGCTTTGCAGAAACGCCCTTGTCCCCGCCGCCCTGAGCTATGAATGCCGTACAGAGCAGAGGCCGGGGCATTGGCAAGATCACAGGTTGATGCTGCACAGCCCCATTGACACAAACCCTCAAAGCAGACGTGAGAGGGACGGTTCACAAAGCTTGGACCTGCCGTGGAGGGTGCCCAGCAGACGTGGTGTGAGAGGGACGGTTCACAAGACTTGGACCTGCCATGGAGGGTGTCCGGCAGACGTGGTGTGAGAGGGACAGCTCACGAGGCTTGGACCTGGTGGAGGGTGCCCGGCAGACGTGGTGTGAGAGGGACAGCTCACGAGGCTTGGACCTGGTGGAGGGTGCCCGGCAGACGTGGTGTGAGAGGGACGGCTCACGAGGCTTGGACCTGCCATGGAGGGTGCCCAGCAGACATGGTGTGAGAGGGATGGTTCACAGGGCTTGGACCTGCCGTGGAGGGTGCCCGGCAGATGTGGTGGGAGAGAGATGGCTCATGAGGCTTGGACCTGCCGTGGAGGGTGCCCAGCAGACGTGGTGTGAGAGGGATGGCTCACGAGGCTTGGACCTGGTGGAGGGTGCCCGGCAGACGTGGTGTGAGAGGGACGGTTCACAAGGCTTGGACCTGCCATGGAGGGTGTCCGGCAGACGTGGTGTGAGAGGGACAGCTCACGAGACTTGGACCTGGTGGAGGGGGCCCAGCAGACGTGGTGTGAGAGGGACGGCTCACAGGGCTTGGACCTGCCGTGGAGGGTGCCCAGCAGGGGGCTGAGCTCTGAGGGGTGGGTGCTCAGTGCACGGGTGCCCCCAGTGTCCTCTGGCCCTGTCCGGTGCCTCCCCCAACCCCCACACCCATGCAAAACTCCCAGGTCACATGTATATATGTCCAGGGCATGGGGGTGGGGTGAAGAGGCCTGGTCAGGGCCTTTAGGGGCTGCAGGATGGCATGGCCACCTGGGGAGCCTGTGTGGCTGTGCCGGGCCAGCCATCCTGCATTCCCACCCAGTGGGCAGTCTCCACCTTGGCCCCAGCAAAGCGCTATGCAGCCGGAGAGACAGCCAGGGCGGCTTCCTGAAGGATGTGGGATGGTGGACTCCGGGGTCGAGGGAATACCCAGGTTCCTGTCCCTCCGGGAGACCTAGAGAAGCTGCACACCCAGGAGCTTTCCATGACCCGGGAGCATGAGTGAATGGGGGTTCCAGTTTGCTGAACTTTGCTGTCTTGTAAGGGTGGGGGCTGATGGCCGACCCTGGGAGGAGGTGACATCGCAGGGGGAGGTTGTGGGCCACGGTGGAGGAGGAGAGACGGGAGGGGACCATTTGGGATGGAGGGGCCTCTTCAGAGTTTTAAAAGGCATTTAAAAGGCATTGTGGGGTGGAGTTGAGTGTGCTCTGGGCTTGGACACTTGCCGTGGTACTCCTGGCTGGCCGAGGAGACTGGCTCTGGCCAGGGGCCCCGTCCTGAGAGGTCCTCAGCGTCTGACTCTCGGCCAGGCGCCAGCAAGGAGGGGCCGGTCCCCGGGGCTACCAGGCAGGCACGTGCACATCGCCATCGCCACACGCCAACTCCGCCTGGGTTTTACAAAGTCGTTGCCTTAACGCATGTGGACAGGAACTCCCTGAGGTCGCCCCATGCCCCCTGGCTGTGCCAGGTACGGACACCCTGGACCCTGCGAACAGGTGGGGCGGGTGAGGGGCCCAAGGGACGGGCTCCAGAGACACGCGCAGGGCAGGAGGGGTCTCACGGAGGGGTCTCGCACTGAGGCGCCCAGAGCTGGCGGTCCCGCTGGACGCCATCCCTCTGCCCGGGATCCACACGGCCCACGTGTGCCCGCCATGCCCGCGCCCCACGCCATTGCAGTCTGCCATCCTCTGGCCGTGACGGTGGCCCATGCGCACCCGCCATGCCCGCGCCCCACGCCATTGCAGTCTGCCATCCTCTGGCCGTGACGGTGGCTGCAGCTTCCCCATTTGCGCCGTTGCCTCTGGCTGTCTGCACTTTTGTTCATGCTCCAAAGAATATTTCATAATGCCTTCAGTACCGACGTACACTTCTGACCATTTTGTATGTGTCCTTGTGCCATAGTGACCAGGCCTTTTTTTTGGTGGATGTGTTACCCCGCACACTTCAATCTCAACTTTGTGCACCGTCCGTTTTCTAGGGATAGACGCCCAGGGAATGAACTCTAGTTTTCTAACAGATTAGCTGAGATATTAACTTACTCACACGGACAGGTTGATGCCAGAGCCGTAAAAATGCGCCAGTGCGGGTTTGCGGGGGACTTCGGGTGTGGGGTCCTGCTGCCGGGATGGCCGTGGAAGGTTCTGGGGATCCCTGCTGCCACGGGGACGAGTTTGGACGCCAGGTGGACCTGTGCACTCAGTAAAACGCAGTGATTCAACCTGGACGGTGTGTGGCCTCCTCACTCCCACTGTCTCTGGGCGGCCGGTCTGAGGGCCGGGGACTTCTGGCCGATGCTGGGGCTGAGTCGGGTGCGGTGCTGTGGACCGGGTGTGGGGACGGATGGTCCCTCTCTACAGGGCACGAACGAGCTGGGGTGTTGTGGAACAGTGGGGCTGGGGGCCACAGTGGGTGAGGAGCAGGGGCGGCTGGGTCCTAGGGCTCTGGCCAGAGGAGGGGCCGCTGTGGGGCCGCTGTGGTCCCTGGGCTCTCTCTGGGGGCGCCGAGCTCTCCCTCCCCTCTGAGGCCTGCAGCCACCCAGAAAGATGCTGGGGCCTGGGCCTGCCGCTGGGGCACCTGTGGTCCATCAGCTTGCCCGGGCAGGATCGCCGGTCACCGTGTGTCCACTTGGGTACCTCCTGTTGTTGGCCTGGCCCCCCGTCTGCTTGTCTGTCTCCCTGCCCCCACTCCCTGCCCAAATCTTCCGCTGCTCATCTCTGGCCTCTGGACAAGCCCTCCTGTCCCCCGTGCTCGCTGAGGCCCTCAGCTGGGGGGCTCCGTGGCGATCTCGACATCCTACCTGGCTGGCCAGGTGACGAGCGCCCTGTAGGGTGATTTATACCCCCACACGGGGTGCAGGTGTCCATCCACGTTGCCCCCTTCCTGCCGTGATCCCGAGTTCCATGGGGGCCGCTGGGCGCTTCCCCACACCTGCGGGTTCACTCACAAAGGGAGCATTTGCAGGAGCCCCCGAATGCTCCAGTCTGAAGGGGACACAGGGACAGAGGCATGTGTGAGGGTCTGAGAAGGGCTAGAGGGGGCCATGGTCAACGTGGTGATGGGAAGCATGGTGGGGGGCCCATCTGCCCAAAGGGTCTCCAGGGGAACTCAAGAGTCCTCTGTCCAGGGCCAGCCAGAGAGTGAGTGCGGAGCCCCACCATGAGCTGGGCCTGCAGGGGTCTCACTGGGGATGGACCCCACGCTCCCCTCTCGGGACGGACCCCACAGCCCCCTCCAGAGACAGACCCCATGGCCCCCTCCAAGGATGGACCCCACACCCCTCCAGGGATGGACCCCACGGCTCCCTCCAGGGACAGACCCCACACCCCCCAGCTGGTGGCCAAGCCTAGGAAGCCTGCCTGGTTGCAGGGCTCACCCAGAGGAGAACCCCATGGGCACCTGCTCCTCCCCGTGGGCACCCGCTCCTCCCCGTGGGCACCCACTCCTCCCCGTGGGCACCCGCTCCTCCCCGTTGGCACCCGCTCCACCCCGTGGGCACCCGCTCCTCCCCGTGGGCACCCGCTCCACCCCGTGGGCACCCACTCCCCGTGGGCACCCGCTCCACCCCGTTGGCACCCACTCCTCCCCGTGGGCACCCGCTCCTCCCCGTGGGCACCCGCTCCTCCCCGTGGGCACCCACTCCACCTGGCAGCCGAGGCCCTGAAAGGCCCACCCAACCTGCACCCTGGGTGGGAACTGCTCGGCTAAACCCACAGCTGAGTTGAGACAACCTGGCTTTGCCCCACAGGGAGGCCACGGCCACAGCTCTGGGCACACCACGGAGGCGCATGTGTTAGTCCCCGTCCCTCTGTGTGTGCCCTTCCGTCAGCAAGGCGGGTGAAGCTGGACAGGCACACAGATCCCAGGCTCCCTAGGCCTGGCTCCTGGCTCCTGGGTGGGGGCTCCTGTGGGGCCGAACCGGGAGGGGCCGTTCCATGGCTTCAATCGGCTGTAGCCTGGACTCTGTCCTGGCCTGGTGGCCTCGGGCTGTCCAGTCCCCCTGGCCCGCTCCTTGCCTGCCCTCTGCTGAGGCCACAGCAGCCACCTGGACACCAGCGCCCCTGGTATGCAGGGGTTGGCCAGCACCTGGAGGCCCAAGGACACGTGGGATTAGAATTGTGACCTAAATTCTCAGAATTGGCTCTGCCCCCGATTATGACAGGCCTGAAAACAGGCCCAGAGGCATTGCAGCAGGTGGCTGCATGAATTCACTCATTCACTCATTCATTCACTCACTCATTCATCATTCACCAAACAGGCGCTCGCCCCAAGACCTCCCACAGACTGAGTCCAACAGGAGCCTGGGCTCACGGAGCCTGAAGCCCAGACCCAGCGCAGGAATTACAGAATTCAACAGGTCACTGCCTGCTGCTCCGGAGAGGGACAGGCGAACAGAAACGCCTGCTCAAGACTCGGGGCACTTGTGCTGGGAGGAGGGTGCTAGGGACGTGCGGGGCTCCCCAGGACAGCTGCCCCGGGCCATTGCTGGGCTGTGCACGGACGGTGACTGGGGGAGGGCACAGTGGGGCAGAGCTTCACGCCGCTGTCCCTAGGGGCATCCATCGCCAACGAGGACAGGGTCAGGGCGGGTCATCTCTCCATCAGCCCGAGGTGGCAGGTGGGTGCCCAGCTGGCTCCCTCCAGCCAGTGTCCCTCCAGCCTGGCACTGCTCAGCAGGGCGCTCTGGAAGACCTCTCTTGACCATCCTGGCTAGCTTCGGGGCCCACTCCTGACGGAGGAGCAGAGGGCAGCTGGTGTGGGCCCCTCAGAACTGGAGCTGTGGGAGGACCCGGAGCTCGCCATGCACACCCAGCATCCCATGGTGACCCAGTTTTGGCTCTGGGTCTGAATGGGCTTCCCGGGGCATGTTAACTTGGACTGGGAGGGCAAACTGGCTTCCGGGAGGTTCCGATGCCTGGGAGGAGACTGTGGCTGGAGCTGGGGGCCCGCCGCCAGACGGGGTGGGGGGCAGGATGAGCACTTGAGGGAGGGTGCTCTGGGTGCAGGGCTGAGTCCTACTTAACAAACACACCTGGCCATGGGACAGCTGTGGCAAGAAAGGCAGGAACAAGCGTGGTGAGCACGTGCAGACGCGGGAGCCCAGCGCTGCTGATGGGGAGGTGACATGGCGCAGCCGCTGCAGAGAACACACAGGCAGCGGCTCCTCCAAACATTCCGCATAAAATTACCAGACGACCCAGCAACCCCACGTCGGGGCACAGGCCCCCGACACATGAACGCGGGGTCTGGCCGAGACGTGCACACCCAGGTAGGCAGCAGCATCATTCATGAGAGGCAGAGGCAGCCCAGGAGGATGAGCCAGCGTGGTCCATCTGTGCCATGGAATTTACTCAGCCTCAGGAGGAGAGAAATCCTGACACAGGCCACAACACTGACAACCTTGAGGACATTTTACAAAGTGAAATAAGCCGGTCGCAAAAGGGCAAACACTGTACAATTCTACCTGTAGGATGTATTAGAGTAGCCGGATTCAGATTCACAGAGACGGATGGTAGGACGATTCTACCTCTAGGAGGTGTTAGAGTAGCCGGGTTCAGAGATGGATGGTAGGAGGTGGGTGCCGGGGCTGGGCAGGAGAAATGGGGGTGAGTGTTTAATGGGGGCAGAGTCTCAGTTTGGGAAGATGAAAGTCCTGGAGATGGACGGTGGCAAAGTTCACACAACAGTGGGAATGTGCTGTACTTAAACCACTGAACTGCATGCTTTAAATGGTGATGATGGTACATTTTATGCTGTGTATTTTACAATTTAAACAAACGACAAGGGCAGAGCCCTCTTCCTCCTGGGCTGGGTCTTGGCCAGCAGAGGGGACCTCGACAAGCCCATGGTCATCTCCTTGGGGCCCAAAACTGGGCTTAGCAGCTACAAGAACTTTGTCAGTTTTGAGCAGACTGAGGTCTGGGCGCTGGGCCGGGGATTCCAGGGCTCCCTCATCCTTCATGGCCTGGAGGTCTTGGAATCACCTTCTGGCACTTCCCAGATGGCCTCATCCTGTGTCCAGTGTGGACATGCCAGCACAGCCCCGCTCCAGCCCCTGTCCCTGTCAGCTCCTGCTCCTCACTCTCTGCCCCCTCCATCACCTTCCACACCCGGGAGCTGACCCCACACAGCCCTGCGCCTGGTCCACACCCTCCTCGCCTCCTTCCCCTGGCTCTGGGGCGGTAACCACTGTGCTGTAGGAAGGGCCCACAGCATCAACCTGCTGGTTTGAAGAATTGGAAACTGAGGCCCAAAAAGTAGAACAAGGGGGCCCAGGGAAATAGCCAGTCTGTGGGCAGAACCCGGAGTCTGGCCGCCCGCGGTCCCCACTCCTGGCAGGACTGAGAACCACCAGGTCACCAGGGGTCCCTGAGGGGCAGACAACAGGCACCTCTCACCTTCCAGCACCCACCTGCCCCAACCGCCAACCTCAGATGTCCACGCCACTGAGAGACCCAGGAGCTCTCAAAGGCGGAACAGGAGTTCACTGAGGAGGAGCCCCTAAGACACACACCAGTTGTAAGCACATGGATCTTCTCAGACCAACCCACAAGCTGCCGGTTTAAGGATTCTAACCGGAAGCTTCTTCCGTGTGTACAGAGCCGGGCTTCCGCACTTGCTCCCGTGAGCTTGTCTGTCCGGGACCTCCTGCAGCCCCTCCACCCGGCCAGGCCCGCACCTCCTCCTGCAGCCCCTCCCCTCCACTGGGCCTGCACCTCCTCCTGCAGCCCCTCCACCCGGCCGGGCCCGCACCTCCTGCTGCAGCCCCTCCACCTCCACTGGGCCCGCACCTCCTCCTGCAGCCCCTCCCCTCCACTGGGCCTGCACCTCCTCCTGCAGCCCCTCCCCTCCACTGGGCCTGCACCTCCTCCTGCAGCCCCTCCCCTCCACTGGGCCTGCACCTCCTGCTGCAGCCCCTCCCCTCCACTGGGCCCACACCTCCTCCTGCAGCCCCTCCACCCAGCTGGGCCCGCACCTCCTCCTGCAGCCCCTCCCCTCCACTGGGCCCGCACCTCCTGCTGCAGCCCCTCCCCTCCACTGGACCCGCACCGCCTCCTGCAGCCCCTCCCCTCCACTGGGCCTGCACCTCCTCCTGCAGCCCCTCCCCTCCACTGGGCCTGCACCTCCTCCTGCAGCCCCTCCCCTCCACTGGGCCTGCACCTCCTGCTGCAGCCCCTCCACCTCCACTGGGCCTGCACCTCCTCCTGCAGCCCCTCCACCCGGCCGGGCCCGCACCGCCTCCTGCAGCCCCTCCCCTCCACTGGGCCTGCACCTCCTCCTGCAGCCCCTCCCCTCCACTGGGCCTGCACCTCCTCCTGCAGCCCCTCCCCTCCACTGGGCCTGCACCTCCTGCTGCAGCCCGTCCACCTCCACTGGGCCTGCACCTCCTCCTGCAGCCCCTCCACCCGGCCGGGCCCTCACCTCCTGCTGCAGCCCCTCCCCTCCACTGGACCCGCACCGCCTCCTGCAGCCCCTCCCCTCCACTGGGCCTGCACCTCCTGCTGCAGCCCCTCCCCTCCACTGGGCCCGCACCTCCTCCTGCAGCCCCGGCCGCCTCCTCCCTCATGGCTGCTGCCCGCGGACCCCCCAACTGTGGTGCTTCTTGCCCTGAAGTCTGCATGGCCCACGGGGAAAATCCCAGCAGCACTGGGACCCTCCGAGGGCGGCTCTCTATGCCATCCCCATACCTGCCTTCTTCCCTCTCTACTCTCTTCTAGAACCTTCCTGAACTTCCTGGCCCCTCCCAGTCCACCTCCAGCCCTGCCTCCTCCTTGGAGCCCCCCAGCTACCCTGAACCAGTGCCCCCTACACCATCCCCCCATCCCCTGCCTGGAGCTGCGTCCTGCGGGTGTTGGTTCTGTTTCCATCCGCGCCCCCCCCCCTTCCCTCCAGCCGGGGCCATGTCCCCAGGCTTGGGGATTCTCTGACAGTGACCACTGGAAAGTCCCAGCACCCGAGCTTGGCTGAGTCCTTGGGAGCCCTACCCGGCTGCAGCCATGTCTGCTTTAATAAAATGCAAAACATTTCATTTCTTTTTCAATTTAAAAGGAAAATGGTTCATCTCAAGAGTTCATCTCAGGAGACAAGGACTATGCTGAGTGTCGCCTCCTGCCTGGAGTGACCCTGGGCGGGGACCCCTGGGTCTGCCGTCAGCCAGCAGAGAGAGGGAGCTGCACCAGCCTCTCACATGAGCAGGAGCACCTATGGAGCACCTGCTGCATGCAGTGGGGGCAGGGAAAGAGGTGAGGCCGCACCTGCTGGAGGGGGACTGAAGGGCGAGCAGGGTCTGGGGGTGGCTCTGAGGGTGGAGAGCACACGGCGCCCGGTCTCTCCGCAATGCCGTCCTTCGTGGCCCTGGATGTGCTCCCTGCCTCGGATGTCTCCTTGTGCCTCTCTGCGTGCCGGGTTGGTCCCTGCAGCCTCACGAGGGGTGGTCGCTTGGCCTCGGTTTGGCCTGCACTGTCCTCCGGCCTCACGTGGCCTTGTCTTCACACCCAGCGTGGTCATGTCTTGGGAGCCCGTCACCCACGCATGCCTCAGGGTGGAGCCCCCGCCTGGACTCAGGACCCCGGGCACCACACCGAGGCGGTGGCCCCAGACCCTCCCCTGTCCAAACAGGAGATCTCTCGTAATGCAGCCAGGTGGTGTCCGGGGGACTGAGGCCCACCAGCGCCTCTGCCTTTTCCCGGCCTGATGGCGAATTCCGGTGCTGCTTCCTCAGCCTTGGCTCAGATGCCATCCTGCCGCTGCAGGATTTGCCTTCTGCTCTGCATCCTGGCTCTGTCATCAGCAGCCCTGGTCTCAAGGGGAGGCCCCCTGGGCCCACCGGCTCCCGCGTGTCTCAGAGGCTATGCAGACAAGAGTCCCTGGACTGGGCTGTGTTTGCTGGGGCTCCTTCCCTCCAGCGACGAGTCCCCAGATCGTCTCCCTGGTGTGCCTCAGTTCTCAAAGGTCCTGGCAGCCCCTCTGTGCCAGGCAGTGGCCCCACGCCAGCAGCCTCCTCCCACAGCCCAGGAGCTGGAGGAAACAGCTCAGCCAAGCCGCGCCGCCAGCTAGAGCCGGGACTCCCTCCTTGACATTCAGAGCTGCTAAGTTTTCCTGCGCATGGTTGGTTTGACATTTGCATTGGAATGGATTTATGTTAACTTCCTCCCTGCTGCTGGCTGGAGACCAAATCCTCCTGGTTGCTCAGGCAGTGATCCCCGGATGGGCCACCTGCCTCATTGCCTGCCCTGCCAGAGGGAGGCTCTGGGACCTGAGACCACCCAGGCGCAGACTTGGTGCTGTGTAGCTCATGGAGCGGCCCCGCCTCTGCTCCCACCGAGCCCTCCAGCCCCCTTGTCTTGGAAGGACGCAGCTCCCCTTCCTGGCCCTCCCCCAACCCCAAGTCCTCGCCCAAGCGCTGCTTCCTCTATTAAGCTTCCCTGAGCGGCCCTCTTGGAGGGTCACTGTTCCCTGGCAAATTCTGACCACACCTGGCTCCTCCATCATTTCATGGACGCAGCCCTGGTCAGCTCCACTTGGGTCGGGGCTGACGTGGCTCATTCCCTTGCACCCCAGCACAGCGCAGGACAGGCTATTCAGCTGGTGTCCAGTCCGCCTGTGCCGTATGCTCCCTGCAGCCGGGAGCAGCCACCCTTCCGTCCTCCCTGAGGGCTGGCACTGCCTCCCGGATCCTGCCGCGTACACAGCAGGTGCAGAATGGGTGCTCGCTAACTCCATGGGACGACGGGGTGTCAAACCTGCAGCCACCAGCTTCTGACGGGAGATTTGCTGAGAGCCTGCAAGTCCCACGGGCCTACTGGGGGGCTGTGCACAGAGAGCCTAGGGGGCCATGGCCCAGCCCTGGCACTCCCCGCCCACAGCAATTATTGCCCCAGGAGCCAGGCCCAGCCTGCACCCCCACACCAGCCCTGCTCCTTCCTCCTCTGGGCCCAGGCCCCAGGAGCCGGGCCCAGGCCCCAGGAGCCAGGCCCAGCCTGCGCCCCCACAATGGCCCTGCTCCTTCCTCCTCTAGGCCCAGGCGCCCGCCTGACACATGTCCACCATGTTCACCTTGCCTGTGTCACACATGAGAAGACTGAGACTCAGTGAGGGCCCAGCAGAGCGGGTGGAGCTGGTCAGCCCGGCTGTGCCCTGACATGTGGGGGTGGGGGGTGTGGAATCCTAATGAGGGAAAAGGAGTCGGGCTGGCAGGACTGAGGGAAGGCAAAAAGAAGAAGCAAAGAAGCTTTAAGTCTGCCCTTCTTCACCGTCCAGGACACACAGCCCTCCTGAAGAAGTAACTCACAGTCTTCCTGCGCCCGGCTATCACCAGACCCTTGGCTGATAGGAGAATGGATGTTAGCTGACTGCAACCTTGGCGTTATCAGCATTGCCTGTGGCCCTTTCCTGCACACAGCACAGGCACCGTCCTATAACATCCCCAGCAAGCCCTCATTTCTTTGCAGTGGCTCCTCCCTTGCTGACCTGCCCCTTGCTTCGGCTCCTCCCTTGCTGACCTGCCCCTTGCTTCGGCTCCTCCCTTGCTGACCTGCCCCTTGCTTCGGCTCCTCCCTTGCTGACCTGCCCCTTGCTTCGGCTCCTCCCTTGCTGACCTGCCCCTTGCTTCGGCTCCTCCCTTGCTGACCTGCCCCTTGCTTCGGCTCCTCCCTTGCTGACCTGCCCCTTGCTTCGGCTCCTCCCTTGCTGACCTGCCCCTTGCTTCGGCTCCTCCCTTGCTGACCTGCCCCTTGCTTCGGCTCCTCCCTTGCTGACCTGCCCCTTGCTTCGGCTCCTCCCTTGCTGACCTGCCCCTTGCTTCGGCTCCTCCCTTTCTGACCGGCCCGTTGCTTCTGTGCTATGCACGTTTCCTACTTTCTCTAATAAATCTGCCTTTCTTTACCTACAACTGTTTTGGTAAATTCTTTTTATGGCCCACACAACACCAGCCCCAGATGGTCACTACCCAAGATGAGGTCACTTCCTGCCATAGGTGAATGGGTGAGGTCCCGGGATCCAGCACAGGCCAGCGTGGCTGGAGAGTGTGTATGTGGAGGCAGGTGCTTCTGCAACCCTGTGCCTTCTCAGGGGCGGTGGGCTTTGCCTGGGCTGCCCTGAGGGGCGCTGAATCTGAGGAGGGCAGAGTGAGGGGAGCATGGAGGAGCCCCTGTGGGGGTTTGGGAGGAGCCACAGGCCCCAGTGCCCCCCAGCCCCTGCTCAGCCCTCAAGATGTAGCCAGGAGGTGGAGGTCTGTGGGCCACACCTGTGTTCTTCCTTCTGTGCTTGTGAGACCCCCGCCCTCCATAGTGCAGACTAGGCCAGAGGGAACCTGAGGGGCCTCTTTAAGTGGCAGGCCGGGTGCTGTGGCCTCCGTGGGGATGTGGGCGCTGCTCAGAGGGCTGCCTGTCTGCCCGGGGACCAACCTGGACCTTCCCCTCAGACGGGCCCTGCCAGGACTCTGAGGCCAGGAAACCTGGTCTGCATATACTGTGGGGGCCCCTGGTGTAGTGAAAATGGACAAACAGCACCCAGGAGTTAGAAGGTGAGATGCAGGCAAATGTTCACGTAGAAGAAACGGGTGTGGCAAACTAACGTCTCCAGCGGCAGCCGCATGGGTGTATCCCATGTGCTACCCCCACAGTGGGACCTTGCCTTCCCTCCACTGGGAGGTGGGGTCTCCATTTCCTCCCCTTGGGCCCGGGGGCCCAGGTTAGAAGGCACAGGAGTGACACTGCCTGACGCCAAGGCCAGGCCAGGATCCACAGGCTGCTTCTGCATGGTTGTTTCTCAGGATGCCAACTCCTGGAATCCAGACACCATGCTGTGAGGAAGCCCAGAGGCCACATGGCCACGTGTGTGTCCTGGTCAACAGTTCCAGCTCAGGCCTCTGTCACAACCTGTACTAGCCCCCGACACGTGAGTGAACGTGCGCCTTCGAGGCTTATGGCAGACGCCCTGCACATTGGGAGTGGAGATCGGCTGCGTGCTGTCCGACTCCTGAGCTGCAGAAACTGAGACGATAAATGGTTATCATTATTTTTAAGCCACTATGTTTTAGCATAATTTGTTACTCAGCAACAGATACACAACGACTCATCTTTCCTGAACTTGATTGTGTAACACTGGCATTACCCCTTCCTTATATGTCTGTTCAAACTTACCAGTGGGTTACTCTTTCCTTACACGTTTGTTAGAATTTACCAGTGGAACCATAGGAGCCTAAAATTTTCTTTTTTGAAAGGCTTTTAACTACAAATTCAATTTATTTAATAGGCATAGGACTACCTTGGAAGAGTTTTGGTAGTTTGTGTCTTTCAAGGAATTAGTCCACTTAAGTTGTTGAACCTGGGTGTAGAGTTGTCCCTAGTATTTTTTTATTGTTCCTTTAATAACTAGTATTGAGAGTGAGGTCCCCCTCTTTTGTTCCTGATATAATTTGCATTTCTTTTTGCAACCGTCTCACTCTGTTGCCCAGGCTGGAGTGCAATGGTGTGATCTCAGCTCACTGCAACCTCTGCCTCCCGGGTCCAAGCGATTCTCCTGCCTCAGCCTCCCGAGTAGCTGCGGTCACAGGTGCCTGCCACCACGTCCGGCTAATTTTTGTATTTTTAGTAGAGACGAGGTTACACCGTGTTGGTCAGGCTGGTCTTGAACTCCTGGCCTCAAGTGATCCCCCTGTCTTGGCCTCCCTCAGTGCTGGGATTACAGGCGTGAGCCACCGTGTCCAGCCTTCTTCTTTCTTTTTTTTTATTGCTCAGTCTGTCTAAGGTTTATCAATTTTATTTTTTCAAAGAACCAGATTTTGGTTTGGTTGACTTTGTTTTCAATTTCATTGATTTTTGCTGTAATCTTTATTACTTCCTTCCTTCTGCTTTCTTTACGTTTAATTTTCTCTTCATCTTTAGTTTCTTTAGGTGGAAGTTTGGGTTACTTATTTGAAATATTTCTTCTTTTTCTAATAATTTAATACTATAAATTTTCCTCTAAGCACTGCTTTACCTACCTACCACAAATTTTGATGTTATTCTTTACATTTTCATTTCAGTTCAAAATATTTTCAAATTTTTCTTGAGACTTCCTCTTTCATGGATTATTTTAGAGCGTGCTATTCAATTTCCAAATATTTGTGAGACTTCACTCATATCATTATTTAATTCTAGTTTAATTTCTTTATGTTCTAAGACCATACTTTGTATGATTTCTATTCTTTTAAATTTTAAAGTTTGTTTTATGGTCAGAATATAAGCTATCTTGGTGAATCTCCATGTGCACCTGAGAGGAAGGTGCTGCTGGGTCTCTGTGTGTTATTTTGTTTTATACATGTCAGTTAGTTCCAATTAGTTGAGGTTGTTAAGGTCATGTGTATTGTGACTGATATTCTTTTCTTCTTCTTCTTCTTCTTTTTTTTTTTGAGTCTCGCTCTGTCTTCCAGGCTGGAGTGCAGTGGCACCATCTCAGCTCACTGCAACCTCCGCCTCCTGGGTTCAAGCGATTCCCCTGCCTCAGCCTCCCGAGTAGCTGGGATCACAGGCGCCCACCACCACACCTGGCTAATTTTTTGTATTTAATAGAGACGGGGTTTCACCATGTTGGCCAAGATGTTACTGATTTTCTACCTAAGTGTTCCATCAGTGACTGCTGGGGGAGTGCTGACGTTTCCAGCTATAACTGTGGATTTCCCAGGTTCTCCTTTTAATTCTCTCAGTGTTTACTTCATGTATTTTGAGACTCTTTTATGAGCTGACTACACATTTAGGATGGTTATGTCTTCTTGCAGAACTGACCTTTTTATCATGAGGTAAGTGTTCCTCTTTATCCCTGATAATATCCTTTGTTCTGAAGCTACTTATTCTGATGTTAACAGAGTTACTCCAGGTTTCTTTGGCTTAGTGTTTATATAGTGTATCTTTTTCCATCTTTCAGCTTTTTACCTATCTTTGTCTTTATACTGAAGGTGACTTTTTTTCACACACCATAGTTAGATATTGTTTCCTAAAATCCAATCCGACAATCTCTTTATTTTTAACTGGTGCTTTTAGTTCACTCACATTTATAGTGATTATTGATATGGTTGGATGAAAATCCACCATCTTGCTAGCTATTTTGTATTTGTTCCATTTGGCTCGGTTTCTTTTTGCCTCTTTTTTTTTTTTTTTAATCTTCTCTTGGAGTAATTGAACAGTCTCAGGTCCTCCTTCACATCCTTTGCAATATTGGGAATTATTGCATATTTTACATTTATAGGTGCTATAAACACAAAATACTTTGCTCCTGTTTTTTGCTTTAGACAGTTAATTATATTTTAGAGCAAGTAAAAGTAAGAAAAAGTAAACTTTATTTTGAATTATTTTATTCAATTTCCGACACTCTTCATTGCTTTGTGTAGACCCAAGCTGCTGCCTCTGCCCGAAGAATTCCTTCAGCATTTCTTGTCGAGTAGATCTGAGGGCCATGCGTTCCCTCGGGTTTTGTTTGCCAGAGAAAGACTGAATCCTTCAGATTTGGTGGATAGTTTTACTGGCGATTGAATTCTGGGTTGACAGTTTTGTTTTGTTTCTCAGTAATTTAAAGGTGTTACTCCATTGTCTGCTTCCTTGAGTGATTTATGACAAGAAGTCAGCTGTGATTCTTAGATCCTGTTCCTCTATAGATATTGTGTCCCCACCACACCCGCACTCCCAGGCCAATGGATGCCTCCAGGAGTTCTACTTTGCCCTTGGCTTTCTTTTTTCTTTTTTTCTTTTTTTGAGATGGAGTCTGGCTCTGTCACCCAGGCTGGAGTGCAGTGGTGAAATCTCAGCTCACTGCAGCCTCTGCCTCCTGGGTTCAAGCAATTCTCGTGCCTCAGCCTCCTGAGTAGCTGGGATTACAGGCGTGCACCACCACATCAGGCTAAATTTTGTATTTTTAGTAGATGGGGTTTTGCCATGTTGGGCAGGCTGGTCTCGAACTCCTGACCTCAAGTGATCCACCCTCCTCGGCCTCCCAAAGTGCTGGGATTACAGGTGTGAGCCACTGCGCCAGGGCTGCCTTTGCCTTTAGTTTTCAAAAGTTTGAATTTGATATGCCTAGGGGCAGTTATTTTTGGTATTTGCCCTACTTAGTGTTAAGTTTTTTAGATGTGTGGCTTAGTGCTTGTCATTAATTTTGAAAAAGATACAGCCATTATTCTCCAAATGGCTCTTCCCTATTTTCTCTTTTCCTTCTGTTCTTGGATGCTCTGCCTTCCCCTCCCTGCTGTGTGTACATGTGCATGTGTGTGTGTGTGGGCATGCACGTGTGTGCACGTGTGTGTGTGCATGCGCCTGTGTATGTGTGTGGGCACGTATGTGCTTGTGCATGTGTGTGATTAGCGTGTTTGCATGTGTGGGCATGCACATGCATGTGCATATGTGTGGGGGGGCGTGTGTGTGCACATGTGTGCGTGTGTGAGTGTATACCTGTGTGTGCATGTGTGTGTGGGCATGCACGTGTTTGTGCTTGTATGTGCATACATGTGTGGGTGGCTGTGTGCACGTGCATGTGCGTGTGTGTGCCTGTGTTTGTGCACGTGTGCATGTATGCGCATCGGGTCTTGCACGTGCACCTGTGTGACTGTGCATATGCATGCATATGTATGTTTGTGGACGTTTGTACATGTGCGTGCATGTGTGTGCGTATGTATGTGTGTGCACGTGTGGGCGTGCACGTGCATGGTGTGTGCTTGTGTGTGCATGCACATATGTATTTGTGTGTGGGCATGCACATATATGTGCGTGTGTGGATATGTGTGCATGTGCATGTGTGGGCATGCACATGCATGTGCATATATGTGTGTGGGCGTGCATGTGTGTATGCATGTGTGTGGGCATGAACATGCATGTACATATATGTGCGTGTGTGGGTGTGCATGTGTGTGCATGTGTGTGAATGTGTCTGGGTGTGCATGTGTGTGTGCCTGTGTGTGCATATGTGTGTGCGTGTGTGGGCATGCACATGCATGTGCGGGTGTGCATGTGCGTGTGCATGTGTGTGCACAAGTTTGTGCGTGTGTGCATGTGTGGTGTGCATGTGAGTGCATGTTTGTGCATGTGTGGGCGTGCGTGTGTGGGCGTGCACGTGCGTGCATGTGTGTGTGTTGGTTATTAGGTATTGATCTATCCTCATGTTCACTGACCCTTTCCTCCACTGTGTTGCGTCTACTGCCCCATTGAAAGCATTTTTCATCTCTGTAGCCTGGTTTGACGTCTTTCCATCTGGTTCTTTCTTATCGTTTCCATCTCCCTGAGGAAATTACTCATCTCATCTTGTACATCGTCTACGTTTTCCGTTAGAGCCCTTAACATACTACTCAAGGTTATTTAAGTTCCCTGCCTGATAGTCCCAACATCAGTGTCATGCCCAATTCTGGTTTAGATGATTATTTTGCCTCTTGGGAGTGTGTTTGTTCCTGCTTTTCACATGTCTTATAATTTTTTACTGGAAGGCAGGCATTTTGTGGAGGAAAGTAGATATTGTCATGAGCGGCTTTATGCTTGGTGATGACCTGCCCTTCCTTCTCTAGGTCTTTGGTGTGGAGGTTTTATTAATGAAGTCAGGACTTGGACTTGGTTTGAGGTTGTTTCTATGGTTATCTTCTGTGTTTAGGGGATAGGCCATGTGCCAGGTGTTTTCTCAATGGCTTTTCCTTGGCTTTGTGTCTTTTCTTGGTTTCACACCCAGGGAGAATGCTTCTCTTTCAGCTCTTCCAGTTTTATTTTCATGGAGCCCTTGTTAGTCTTGTGTGAAAGGGTGGAGAATGTTTCTGGCTCCATCTCAGGCAGGCACTGTGTCCTCGGGTCTCGGGGTGTGGCCTCCGCAAGCGCGCCGGTTCCTTCGCAGCCACGGAGCTGAGCCAAGCGTTTTCCATCCTGTTCCCCAGGGCCAGGGCTTCTCCATTCTCGCTTCCTCTCGTTCAACCGCATCGTCCTGGGGTGACGGTTTCTGCGCTCTTCCCTCTGCAAGTGAGTCTTGTGCTTCACAGGAGGGTGAGGAGATGGTGCTGTCTGGCGGTGGCTTCCATTCCCCTCACCCGCTAGTGCCAGAGGGAAGATTTCTCATAATTTTCCACGACCTTTCCTGTGAGCCCCTGGTGGACCCTGCAAAAGGCGGACCCTCCACGCTCATGTCTTCATGGAGGTTCCCAGGGACAGACTGGCCTCATGTAGACTTTAGAATGTGCCAACATTTAGCCAGATCTTCTTCCTGGCTTATTCAGCATCCAGCAGTGTGTGCCAGGCAACCAAAGGCTGTGTCCTGTGGTTGCATCCACAGGGTCCTGTGTCTTGCATCCAGAGCCTGGTCACTGTATCTCCACAGATTTGGAATGAGTGGTTGGCTGAGAGCTGAGCTTTCTGATAAGTTCCAGAAGGTGCTCATTTCCAGGCTTTCCCGTGTTTCCTTCATTGTAAGCATGGGCGTGATGGTCTTTTCAACTCTCTTCATTGAGCCCAGGCTGGAAGGCTTGTCTTTGTTTGTGAAGGATAGTTTTGCTGGGTATAGAATTCTAGGTTGACTTTTAAGGCTGTTGCTCCAAAACCTTTCTGCTCATGTTGTTTCTGAGGATGAACCTGCTGTTGTCCTTTATTCTCCTCTGTCTAAAGTGTCTATTTTTTTTTCCTGGCTGCTTTATTGATTACCTTTCCTGACTTTGCCAGATTTCCCTTTTCCACTGATTTTGAACAATTTAATGATGATGCATCTCTGCGTGGTTTTCATCATCTGTGTCTTGTACTTGGGGTGATTGAACTTGGCTTTGTGGGCTTGTTGTTTTCATAAAATTTGGAATATTTGGGGACATGTTTTTTCAAATATTTTTTCTGTCTCTCCTCCTTTGGGCACAGCAATTACATATATATTTGCCCACTTTATGTTGTCTCACTGATCATTGATGGTCTTTTAATTTCTTAAAAATTCTTTTGTCCCCGTGTTTCACTGTGGACCTTTTCTATTGCTGGAACTTCCCTCCTCTTTTCTTCTGCAGCATCCGTCTGCCATCGATCCGGCACAGTGTGTTCATGTCTCAGGTACCTTGGTTTTCGTCTCTGGAGGTTATACTTTATATTTGGATCTTTTCTATATTTTCCATGTCTCTACTTAACTTTTTGCATAAATTAAACACAGTTCTGATAACTTTTTTTTGTTGTTTTGAGACAGAGTCTCACTTTGTTGCCCAGGCTGGAGTGCAGTGGTGTGATGTTGGCTCACTCCAACCTTTGCCTCCCGGGTTCAAGCGATTCTCCTGCCTCAGCCTCCTGAGTAGCTGGGATCACAGGTGCCTGCCACCACACCTGGCTAATTTTTTGTATTTTTAGTAGAGACGGGGTTTTGCGATGTTGGGCACGCTAGTCTCTAACTTGTGACCTCAAGTGATCCACCCACCTTGGCCTCCCAAAGTGCTGGGATTACAGGGATGAGCCACCACACCCAAACTCTGATAACATTTTAAATATCCTTGTCTATTACCTCTACATCTACATCAGTTTGGGGTCAGTTTCAATCAATTGATTTGGGGGCCACGTTTTTCTATTTCTGTGCATGCCTGGTAATCTTTGATTTAATGCCATAAGTTGTGAATTTTAATTCACAATAATTTGGTTAGTCCTGGTTTTTGACATTTGTTATGGGGTGATGTGTTACTCACAATAATTTGATTTTAGGAGTTTTTGTGTTTCAGGTTTGTTCATCCTAATTATTCCCCAGCTGAGACTGCCCAGCGTCTCCCTTCTGAGTTCTCCCCACACAATCCCATGGATTTCGAGGTTTTCCAGGCTGGCTGGGAAAAAGGCCCTCTCCCGGCCCTGTGGGAACACGGGGTTGCTCCTTCGGACTCCTCTAGATGGGCCTTTTCCTGGCCTGGGCCGCGTCCGCCCAGGGTGTGCAGAGGACATCCCAGAGGCTCCGTGTCAGAGCAGCTCCCTTCTCTCCCTCTCTACCAGGCACCTTGGCTTCCTCAGACTCCCAGGTCGGTCCCATCAACCCAGGACTGCACCAGGAAGAAGCTGCAGCAGCTGGAGGGCTCGTCCTCTTGGGGGCTGTGGAGCTCTGCTGCCGACGTCCCAGGCCTCCTAACACTGTGGCTGCAGATATTCTGTCTGTTGTTGTCCAGGCGGGAGGTGACCCTGGCCCTGTTACTGCATGTCGGCCCCAAAGCCTTTCTGAATCACGGTGACATCCTTGTCCCGCACATGGCCACCTCTATCTCCCTGCCCCGGGCCTTCGCTCATCCAAGTTCAGCCCCAGAATGCCCACCCCACCCACCTCTCAGAATTCCACCTGTTACGGGGTATCCCAGAGACCCAGTGGGTTTGTTCTTGATGTGGTTGCCACTGAGAGCCACCGAGAGTGTAGGGATGGGTGGTGGGGGGTGGAGGTGACGAGAGGAGTGGGGGTGAGGTTGGGGTTGGGGTTGGGGGGGTGGTGGTAGAGGGTTCCCTGGAAACAGGCCTCCTTTCCATGGTGGTGCCTACGATGTAGCCTCTGTGAGTTTTGGGGGGTTTGGCCACTGGGGGAGGACGGTGCGTGGAGTGGGGTCAGCGTTGCAGCCTGGGCGGCACTGGCTTGCTCTTCTCTGCACCTCTCGGCTGTGGGCCCTGCCTGTAGTGGTCCGTGAGGATGAAGGCCCAGTGAGCTTTCCTGGGCTATTGTCTTCCTGCTCCCAAAAAGTCCTGACCATCCTGGGGAGCCAGGCTCCCCAGCTCCCAGCCGCCAGGAGGCCAACTCAGGCCCAGCGCTGCAAGGACGCTGAGGCTCGGACGGGTGCCCGGGTGGTTGGTGGGGCCCGGTGACTCCTAGGCCCTATCCCCGAGCTCTCTCCGCATCCCAGTCCCCTGAGTGATCCTGGCTGCCGGAGTCAGTGGGAGCACCTTTCCCACCTCCAACCCCAGCAGGTGGTGCGAGGGGAGGTGTGAGACAGAGACTTTCTCATTCTAATTCTGTGCATAACTCTTCATTTGACATGGTTACAAGCATCATGCATTCGTTTTGTAATTAAAAAAACCCAGACAAGTAAGTCAATGATTTTACTGCTAAGGAAACAAAACACAATAAAAAGAAGCGAGGCAGAGCTGGCTGGTGATAAACTGGCCCATGTGGTGGAACCGAAGCCCCCGGGCCAGGCAGCAGCCTTGAAAATAAAGTTCCCGCGGTTTGTGATCGGACACCCCCGCCTCCGCCCTCCAGCCACGCATCCTGGGAAACTGCTGGGGGCAGGGCTGGCCATGACCTCAGCAGGTGGATCTGAAGGGGCCACTTGGCTGCTGAGGATGTGAAAGTGAATTTTATTTTCTTCAGGTTCCGGAGGCAAGAAATGGCCTGGTAAATATTTTTTGTGCCCTTAAAAAAAATATTCAGGCTGGGCGTGGTGGCTCACACCTGTCATCCCAGCACTTTGGGAGACCGAGGCGGGCGGATCACTTGAGGTCAGGAGTTTCAGACCAGCCTGGCCAACATGGTGAAACCCTGTTTTGACTAAACATGCAAAAAATTAGCCAGGCGCGGTGGCGGGCGCCTGCAGTCCCAGCTACTTGGGAGGCTGAGGCAGGAGAATCACTTGAACCTGGGAGATGGAGGCTGCAGTGAGCTGAGATTGCACCATTGCACTCCATCCTGGGCTACAGAGTGAACTTGATCTCAAAAAAAAAAAAAAAAAAATCAGCCGAGAGAAGGCTTTCCAAGTCAGATGCCCTGTGTGGACGGACAGGTAGTGCTGTGGAAACCCGCTGGCCAGTCAGGTGGGGAGAGCCCCGGGCTGAGTCCTGCCTCTCGCCTGCTTGCTGCCAGCGCCAGGAGGAAGGGTTCCCAGCGCTATTCTGGGCAGCTGAGGACCAGGGCTGCCATTGGCCAGGAGAAACCCAATGGGGTACAGCCCCAGCCCTAAGGGAAGGAGGGAGACTGGGCCAGGGAGGGTGAGATCTGCTTGTGGGAGGGGTGGGGCTGGTGACAGTCCACACAGGGATGGTGGGGCGGGGGCTGGGGTCCAGCTGGCACCAGGTGCAGAAGGGTTTACCCACACGTGGGTCTAGGGGGCCTCGGAACCCCTCATGGACACGGGTTGGGGAGATTACCAAGCCCATCAGCGGGTTGGCCAAGACCTCCCTGGGGGTAAAATGGGTGGGGAGATTCCTGGTCCTGCCCAGGCCCTCTGCCCTGATGCCACCCGAAGGAGTTCACCCTACTCCAGAGGCTGTAGGGCCAGGACCACTGGGGACTTGAGCCAGCCATGAAAGAGTCTAGGTCCCCAGATGGACCACCCCCATCTTGATAAGGACAGAAAGTCCCCCCTTTGCTGGTTTATCATCCTCTCTTTCCACCTCCCCACCCCCAGCTCTCTCCATCGACACCATCCCCAGCATGGACCTAGATGGGGTCCTTACACCTGGGGGTGCTGGTGACCCCATTTTACAGATGACGAGACTATGGTCAGGACCAAATGGCAGAGTCAGGGTTCATAACCTGATGCGTGACCCCGGGGTCCTCACCGCCCAGCTGCAGCCCCCCCAGCCCCCGCTGGTGCTGGGACACTTCCAGCACCGCCCAGCAGGTGGTGCTGCAGGGACAGCTTCTGGGGCCCGGCTCTCCGGCTCTGCACTGGGGGCTTGGAGCTGGGGTCAGGGTCTCCCTCCAGCCTGCGGTTAACGGCGACTGCAGCTGCGGTATCGGAGCGTCTTGGCAGAGGGAAGGCCGAGCATCCAGAGGCCAGTGGAAAAACCATCTTGCCACGGAGTCTGTTTCCTCCTGAACTGGAAACGGATTTCAGGTAAAGTGTTGAGTCCAGGCCCAGCAGAGCAGTCACTGCACCTCCTGGGTCTCGGGTTCCCAGTTCCCTCCCCCGGAGCCGCCGTCTTCCCTGGTCCCTCTGGACAGGTCAAGCGCCCTGTAGGGAAAGCGGTCAGCCCCACACTCCTGAAGCCCCCTCCACGCTCCCCTCTGCCTGGGAAGGCTCCGTCTCCGCCCTGACTCAAGAGGAGGCAGGAGTGGCCTTGGAGACAAACAGCCCCTTCGCCAACTCCCCAGCCAAAAATATACAGAGGCGGTTACCAGCACAGCCTGAGAGCAGGAGGAAGGGCCTGCAGGCCACAAGGGCCCCCGAGCCACACAGGAGGTGAGGGACGGTGCCTGTCATACCCTTCTGTTTCTCCGAGCCAAAGCGGCCCTCTGCGTGAGGGCAGTGGCAGACCTTGGACCCTGAGTTCACAGCTGTGCCTCCCTCCTTTTCTTTCTCCTCTGATGGAAGTCGGGACGCCAGGGGAATGAGGGGGACCCCCAGACTCACATGATGTTGCCCCGAGCTCTGGGGAACCCGTGAGAATGGCATTTCACACCCAAGCGGCCACCAGGCTTCGGTTCCCATGAGCTCCTATTTTAACCTCCTTCTCCCAGAAGGCAGAGGTCTTCAGCATAGGCAGAGCTACCTCTGGTGCAGGGCTGGGCACACCGCAGAGGCAGGTGCCTGTGAGGCTGGGGAGCCGGCCCTGGAGTTGGAATGAGCAGGTTCTGGAGGCTGAGGGGGCTGGTGTAGGAGGCTGAGGGGGCTAGGGGAGGCTGAGAAAGCTCATCTTGGCAGTTGAATGATCTCATTTTGGGAGAAGGCAACATCATAGGGGCTTTTAGGGTGCCACAGGGGGCAGCACCCAGGCCTCGGCCTTTGGGTGGGAGGGTGGGATCCCTCCGCCTTTGGGCGCCTCCCTCCTGCCTCTGCTGGAAGGCTTCTCCCTTTGTCACGGGACCCTTGGGCTGTTGCTTTTCCTGCTGGAAGCCTCTGTGGCTGGTGGCACCTTCGCCAAGGTTTGCTGGGGCCCTCTGGGCTCATTCCGCCCACTCGGCCCAGGAGGTTGGGCTTGGCTCATGCTACCCGCGTGGACCCCACACCTGCCGAGGGCGAGCCAGGCGCAGAGCGGTGTGTGAGCGAGTCAACGTGGGCTCCAGGCACTATGCACAGCCAGGCGCCAGCTGCAGCAGGGAGGACAGCTCCACACGCCGGCTCCCTGTGAGGCTGGGGCTGGACCAGGCAGACCACAAGTGGCTTCCACAGCTGGCACCGGGGAACGCGGTGGTGCCTGGAAGCTTGGAGGTACCAGGAACTGCAGAGCCCCAAAGATGGCATCACAGACCTGGCTCGAGGAGCTCCTTGGTCTGGGCTCCCCGAAGGGCCACAGCTCTTCTCTCCTCCTCTCTTCTCTCCCTCTCATCACCCACAGCGTGGTGAGCAAGGGGCGTGTCTCAACCCTGTCTGTCACGGCTCTTTCAGCCCTGCCATTTGGGCCCCACGTTCTTGTTCCACACCAGGAAGAATGAGGTACATGGACACGTGGGGGGTGACTGGGTGAAGGGGAGCTTCACTGAACAGCTCAGAGGCGACCCACAGTGAGTCACTCCTCTCAGCAAGCGGGTGACCCATTGTCATCTGGAGTCTGGCTGAGTCTGGGTTTTTATGGGCTTCAGAGGGGAGGAAGTGCATGCTGATTGGTCCATGGGTGGTCATGCATGCTGATTGGTCCATGGGTGGTCATGCATGCTGATTGGTCTGTGGGTGGTCATGCATGCTGATTGGTCCGTGGGTGGTCATGGGTGGGCCCAGAAAAAGTACCACAAGTTCTCACTGTGGTCCACAGAACTGGAAGCCCTGGCCTGAAGATGAGGCTTCACTGGGACCCCCCGCTTTCCACCCAGGAGCCCATCTGCCCCCTGCCACCATTAACCTGCTCTCCACGGTGCCCACGGTGCCCACGGTGCCCAGACTGTTTGTGCTGAAGGCTGCCTGCAGGCCCACACTGACCTGCCCTTAGTGTCCCTCAGCCTCCCTCCCATGCTTGTCAGCGCCCAAAGTCTGAAGGGGGCCAAGGCAGCGGGGGCTGGTGTATCAGTGCTGCCCCAAGGGTGAGTACACGCAGGCGGGCTGTGACTGTGCCTGGGCTCAGCCTCAACTTTGCCCTGAAATCAGAGCAGGCACTGGGAGCAGGGAGAGGCCAGGCAGCGGGGGCAGGGGCTTCCTGGACCCCCGAGAGTGCAGAGATGCCTGGGTCTGCAGCCACAGCTGGGCCCCCACCCTGTCAACTCAGAAGTGGGTGGAACTTCCACCTGTTCCCAGCTCCCACCAGCTCCACAGAGTGCACAGCCCCGGCTACACCTCCCCGACGGCAGCCAGCATCATGGCAGCCCACTCCAGACAGGCCGCCGCTGCTATCACCTTCACCCACCGCTGGGCGATCCAGTCTGGTTACATGCTGGCCTCTCCCTCCCCCTGCCTTCGACACAATCAAGGGAACAGATCATGGAAAAAATGCAGAAGGAGCCTGAGGGGACACTGGATGTGTGGGTTTGAGTCTAATTTTTGAGCAGATGAAGAAAGGCCCCTCCTTTTCCTTGAAAATTGAAGCTGGAATAACACAGAGTATCCACCAGCAGATCCGTGTGGAGGGCCAGCTGTGAGCAAATTGCAGTGTGGACACAGCACAGTGCAGGCACAGCCCTAAAGGAGGGTACCACGCAGCGGGGGTGAATGGGGGGCCCCGGAGCACAAGGCGGAGGGTGGTTTTGGGAGGCTGGAGTTGCTGTTTTGTGTGCACGCACCCCCTTCCCCCACGCCCTGTGTCTTCCACCTCAGACTGTCCCGCACTCCCTTCCCTGGGTGACCCTCGGAGCTGCTCATCCCTCGGAGCTGCAGGTGAAGTCAGCACCTTGGATAGCTCTGTCACACAGGGGAGGCCAGGCCTTGAGCAAGGCCCCCTGGCTTCAGCTCCTAACAGCTTCCACTCCTACAAGCGTGCAGCTTCGGGTCAGAGCCCCGCGACCCCACAGCCCACCCAGAAGACGTCCTCGTGGCACGGCTGTCCCATTGCACTTTGCCAAGTGTTGGCTGGAAGGTGGTGGGAGAGGAGTGACAGTTTGATGAAGAATGAATGAATTAATTAATTAAGGCACAGGGTAATAGAGGCTGGCCAGGCCCGGTCCCCGTTCCTTATTTCCTAATGCAGATAAATTCCAGTAATTTCTGTGGGGTGAGAAATGGGCATCAGAAATAATGGTTTTACTATCAAAAATTGAAACATAGTGCCTGTGTGTATCTGAAACAATACTCGTTGTTCAGATGTCTCTGGGGCAAGAACAGCTCGATGCCGAGGGAGGAGCCTTTTTCGATTCCTGCACTGCGAGGTACTCAGCAGCAATGGAAGCCCCCGGGGCTGGGCCACAGCTGTGCCATCACACCCCCGGCCCCGGGGCTGACCCTTTGCTGATGTCAGCTCACCAGTGCCAGCTCAGCTTCCCTGCAATGCCCTTGATATTTACAAGGTAGACGCTAGAAGCCCGGGATGCTTTGCTGTTGGGAGGGAAACGCCTGCCAGACGGAGTAAACCAGCTGCTCCGGAATTCTCACCAGCACTGGGAGGGTTGGTGTTGCTGCTCAGCACGGGGGCTCAGAAGCCCTCCCCACGCCCCCATTATCCTCAGCTTCCCCAGGCTCCATCCAGCAGGAGGGAGCAGACGGTGGGCCCTGCCTCCTGGCCTTGAGACCAGAAGACGGCCCAGGGTTTGAAGCAGGTGAAAGTCTGAGCTGCTTCTGCAAGTGCAGCCTTTGTTCCAAGGAAGCAGGGCTGCCCTGCACCCCGGTGTGCAGGGGGGCAGCTGGCTTTTCCCGTCTGCAGAGCTCCGTCTCCCCAGGAGGGGCGTCCTGTCTCGGGCCAGCATGACCGCCGTCTCCCTGCTGCTGAAGGGGAGGGCCCCCTTTCTCTGGGCCTTGGCCTCTGTCTGTCAAATGACGGTAAGACGCAATTGGGGTGCATGAGCTATGGTCCAGAGAATGGCATGGGAGGGAGCTGGCTCACCTGCCCCCCAGGCTGGCTTAGGGTCATGGTTCACCCGTCCACTCTGCACCCTGTGAATGATTCAAGTCAAGGCCGTGCCTTCAAAGAGCTCACGGCCTCATGAAATGTGACCGACAGAGGCACATGCAGGTTGCTATGGAAACACGCACAGGCTATTCGGGGTGGGGGATGGGCCCGGAGGGTCTCGCCAGGGATGAAGTGTTGAAAGATGAATGCGTTTTCCTCTCAGAGCCGGGGAGGTGGCGGTGCGGTGGGAGGCGTGTGCTCCGGAAGCTCCAGATGCATCAACCTGCCGCCCCGCAAAGCTCGTTTATTTAGAAACGTCTCGGCAAAGCCAACCGTGGGATGGAAGCCTTTCCCTCTTTTCCCCGATCTGGATGTGCAGAGGCAAAGCCACTACCGTGACTGGCTGCTGATGCTCCCTCCGGACGCACCCCTCCCTGGTGCAGCTCCGAGCTGGAGGGGCCTGGGTGCCCCCGGCTGTCACCCCAGAACAAGAGCCAAAGAACTGAGCTCCCCAGATGAGCCAAATGGGGGCTCCCTCTGTCCCCATCCCCCAAGGAGGGATGGCGGGGGAACCCAGGTCCTCGGCCCCGGTGGTCGCCCGGGGGCTCTGCGGTGGGTCCACCAGCTCCCCTGCTGTGTCTACACCCAGAGCCTTTATTTCTCCCAGGCAAAGCCACTCGCCAGCCCACCCAGGTCGGGGAGGTCCACGGCGAGGGGCTTTCCCCTGGTGCAGCTCCTCAGCGGCCCTTCGACCAGAGTGGCTGGGGGCAGAGCTGTGCCCCTGGCAGCCCCGGGTTGAGGTGTCCTCAGAGCAGGCGCCTGACAGCCCGTAGACTGTGACCCTGGGGGCTGCACGGAGAGGGGTCTCCCAGAGGCCTTGGCACCGAGCCCAGGCAGGAGCCCGCAGACCGTGACCCTGGGGGCTGCACGGAGAGGGGTCTCCCAGAGGCCTTGGCACCGAGCCCAGGCAGGGGCCCGCAGACCGTGACCCTGGGGGCTGCACAAAGAGGGGTCTCCCAGAGGCCTTGGCACCGAGCCCAGGCAGGGGCCCGCAGACCGTGACCCTGGGGGCTGCACAAAGAGGGGTCTCCCAGAGGCCTTGGCACCGAGCCCAGGCAGGGGCCCGCAGACCGTGACCCTGGGGGCTGCACGGAGAGGGGTCTCCCAGAGGCCTTGGCACCGAGCCCAGGCAGGGGCCCGCAGACCGTGACCCTGGGGGCTGCACGGAGAGGGGTCTCCCAGAGGCCTTGGCACCGAGCCCAGGCAGGGGCCCGCAGACCGTGACCCTGGGGGCTGCACGGAGAGGGGTCTCCCAGAGGCCTTGGCACCGAGCCCAGGCAGGGGCCCGCAGACCGTGACCCTGGGGGCTGCACGGAGAGGGGTCTCCCAGAGGCCTTGGCACCGAGCCCAGGCAGGGGCCCGCAGACCGTGACCCTGGGGGCTGCACGGAGAGGGGTCTCCCAGAGGCCTTGGCACCGAGCCCAGGCAGGGGCCCGCAGACCGTGACCCTGGGGGCTGCACGGAGAGGGGTCTCCCAGAGGCCTTGGCACTGACCCCAGGCAGGGGCCCGCAGACCGTGACCCTGGGGGCTGCACGGAGAGGGGTCTCCCAGAGGCCTTGGCACTGACCCCAGGCAGGGGCCCGCAGACCGTGACCCTGGGGGCTGCACGGAGAGGGGTCTCCCAGAGGCCTTGGCACTGACCCCAGGCAGGGGCCCGCAGACCGTGACCCTGGGGGCTGCACGGAGAGGGGTCTCCCAGAGGCCTTGGCACTGACCCCAGGCAGGGGCCCGCAGACCGTGACCCTGGGGGCTGCACGGAGAGGGGTCTCCCAGAGGCCTTGGCACTGACCCCAGGCAGGGGCCCGCAGACCGTGACCCTGGGGGCTGCACAAAGAGGGGTCTCCCAGAGGCCTTGGCACTGACCCCAGGCAGGGGCCCGCAGACCGTGACCCTGGGGGCTGCACGGAGAGGGGTCTCCCAGAGGCCTTGGCACTGACCCCAGGCAGGGGCCCGCAGACCGTGACCCTGGGGGCTGCACAAAGAGGGGTCTCCCAGAGGCCTTGGCACTGACCCCAGGCAGGGGCCCGCAGACCGTGACCCTGGGGGCTGCACGGAGAGGGGTCTCCCAGAGGCCTTGGCACCGAGCCCAGGCAGGAGCCCGCAGACCGTGACCCTGGGGGCTGCACGGAGAGGGGTCTCCCAGAGGCCTTGGCACTGACCCCAGGCAGGGGCCTGCAGACCGTGACCCTGGGGGCTGCACGGAGAGGGGTCTCCCAGAGGCCTTGGCACTGACCCCAGGCAGGGGCCCGCAGACCGTGACCCTGGGGGCTGCACGGAGAGGGGTCTCCCAGAGGCCTTGGCACCGAGCCCAGGCAGGAGCCCGCAGACCGTGACCCTGGGGGCTGCACGGAGAGGGGTCTCCCAGAGGCCTTGGCACTGACCCCAGGCAGGGGCCCGCAGACCGTGACCCTGGGGGCTGCACAAAGAGGGGTCTCCCAGAGGCCTTGGCACCGAGCCCAGGCAGGGGCACCCTGGATGTGAGCTGCTGATCCACCTGCCACAGACACTTTGTTTGCTTGGCCTCTGAACTGTGAGTCAAGGGTGAAAACAGGAACCTCTCTTCCAGGGAAACTGTCCTGAGGGGTCCAGGCTGTGTGGCCTCTGCCCAGACTGCTGACCCAAGCTGGTGCCGACGAGTCTGCAAAGGCCAGCAGCTCCCATGCAGGCCCTTGTGTACTCTCAGGGTGGGGAACCGCACCTCATACCTCCGCTCCTGGGCTCCCCCCAACCTCAACACCCCCACTCTGGTGTGGGAAAGCAGTGAGGAGGGAGGGGCATCCCCGGGCACCCCCGGCTTCCTCTGCAGCAGGAACTGGGCAGCCGTCATGGGAAGTTCCCTTTGTCTGGCTGCTTTGTACTCTTTTCCAAGGAAAACCTATTCGTGTTTTACCCACGGAATTAAAAAATCATTAAAAGAAAAGTGTACGAAGAGAAAAATCAGTGAACCTGGGAGTATCTTCTCCCCAAAAATGGTTGAGTTATCACTTGTTGCTGAGAAAATTAACAAAAGATCTGAGTTACGGACATGAGCAGAGTGGGCAGTTTCTGAACGGTGCTTCCTGGAATCTGGGGTTCCTGGGAAATGCCTCGGAGTCTGCGCAGGGGGCTGGGGCTGGAGTGCAGGGCTGGTGGGGGGTGCGGGACTGGTGGGGGTACAGGGCTGGTGGGGGTGTGGGGGTGGTGGGGTGGGATACAGGGCTGACTGGAGGATACAGGGGTGATGGGGTTGCAGTGTTGGTGGGGGTGCAAGGGTGGTAGGGGCATAGGGCGGGTTGGGGGTGCAGAGGTGGTAGGCGGTGGGGTACAGTGCTGGTGGGATACGGGGCTGCTGGGGTGCAGGGATGGCGGGGTTCAGGGATGGTGGGGTGCAGAGCTGGTGGGGTGTGGGGTGCAGAGCTGGTGGGAGGTGGGGTACAGGGCTCATGGGGGGTGGGGTGCAGGGCTGCTGGGGTATAGGGCTGATGGGGTACAAGGCTGATGGGGTGCAGGGCTGATGGGGTACAGGGCTGGTGGGGTGCAGGGTTGATGGGGTGCACGACTGATGGGGTGCAGGGCTGCTGGGATGCAGGGAGGGTAGGGGTGGGGTGCAGAGCTGGTGGGGGTGGGGTGCAGTGCTGGTGGGAAGTGGGGTGCAGGGCTGATGGGGTACAGGGCTGATGGGGTGCAGGGCTGGTGGGGTGCAGGGCTGATGGGGTACAGGGCTGCTGGGGTGCAGGGCTGGTGGAGTTCAGGCCAGTGGATCTGACTCAGAGCCACCAAAACCTCAACCGAGGCCTCTCTGCTTTCTTTTCTTCTAAACGGTTCTGTCATGTAAACTTTTTTTGAAGACGAGTTCTGTGGATAGAACAAGGTTAGAAACGCCACCTGACAGAGCGGCCTGCGATGCCCCTCACTGTCCTGGAGCCAGACAGGTGGAGGAGAGACCTCGGGGCTGGGCCGCGTCAGCTGACTCCAGAGTGGACACCAGGTGAGTCCCAAACCTTAGGTGAGGGTGAGCCCTGTCCAACCCTGGGACGCATCCTGGGGGCTAGGGAAGCCGTGACCTTATGCCCTTGTCATGTGCTGCTGAGATGGCACCTCTGGTGAGACGCTGGGCACTGTCTCTAGGGGTGCAGGGAGTGGGGGAGCCTGGGAGCTGTCTCCAGGGGCGCAGGGAGGTGGCGGGGCCCTGACTGCCCCCCACCTGCCCACCTCCTCCCTAGAGGTTGCATCCAGCCAGTATGGCTTGCACAGAGAGCCTATTAAAATCGTGCATCTCTTTGAGGGGAAATATCTCTGCCCCATCAGCCTGGTGGGAGGTGGAATGCCGCCCATGCCTCCAGAGTCCGCAGGAGATACAGGACCCGCCCATGGTGACTGCCTGGGCTCAGCCTCCCAGGCGTCTCTGTGGGAGACAGAAAAGAGCTGCTGTGGGCACTGAGGGTGTTGCAGCTAACAAGGCCGGAAGCCAAAGTGCAGCCACCTTAATTAGCAGTTTCCCCAGTGTGGAGGTTGTTCATTAACCGGAAGTTTGATGCGTAAGGGGTGAGGGCGCTGGAGGCAGGGATGAGTGAGCTGTCTGCCTGAGCCTGCTGCTCTGAGACCCTCCTCCCTCCATCCCGAGCCAGTGTCCTGCCAAGGTGTTGCCCCGACTGCTCCCTTCCCCTCAGGTGTGTGGCCTGACAATCCATCGGCCCCTCATTTCCAGGCAATGCCCAGGGAGGGGACTCCTGGAAGAAACTGGCCTCTTGACTTAGGGTTAAACGTCCTCTGGTTTGAAGACACAAGAGTCTGCATTTGCCCAATACTTGGGGTTCTCAGCTTTTCTCCAACCTGGTCATCACAGAGTGACCAGCATTGGCCTGGCAATGGTGCCTTCACATGGGAGCGAAAAGGACCAGCCTGAGGTGAGGAGGATGGGTCCTGTGTCCCCACTCTCCCCTGAGCCCGGGGCCTTGCAGTGGCCTTGACCTTCAGCCCTGGGCTTCTTCCTACCCGAGCCCCCGGCAGTGTCCCTCAGCCCAGCCCAGCCCGTTCAGCCTTTGCCTGGGGCCAGTCACTGAGGGTGGCTTCCCCGGGACGTCCCGGGCTCCCTTGAAGGAGCCGCTCTCGGCGCGATTCTGCGGACGGATGGGGGCGTCTGTGCTGAGCCCTCCACTGTCTTGGGCTCTTCTAATATCACACTGAGCACTGGGCGTTGTTCGTCCCACTCTACGGATGAGAAAGTCGGGGCTCATGTAGGTGGAGGAAACTGCCTGAGCACCAGAACCTGGGGAGGCGCCGAGGCTGGACCGAGCCTGCTGTGCCTGTGCCTGTGCCGAGCCCGCCGTGGCTGTGCCTGTGCTGAGCCTGCCGTGCTGAGCCTGCTGTGGCTGTGGCCATGCCGAGCCCGCCATGGCTGTGCCTGTGCCGAGCCCGCCGTGGCTGTGGCCGTGCCGAGCCCGCCGTGGCTGTGGCCGTGCCGAGCCCGCCGTGGCTGTGCCTGTGCCGAGCCCGCCGTGGCTGTGGCCGTGCCGAGCCCGCCGTGGCTGTGCCTGTGCCGAGCCTGCCGTGCTGAGCCTGCCGTGGCTGTGGCTGTGCCGAGCCTGCCGTGGCTGTGCCTGTGCTGAGCCTGCCGTGCTGAGCCTGCCGTGGCTGTGCCTGTGCTGAGCCTGCCGTGCTGAGCCTGCCGTGGCTGTGGCCGTGCCGAGCCCGCCGTGGCTGTGGCCGTGCCGAGCCCGCCGTGGCTGTGCCTGTGCCGAGCCCGCCGTGCCTGTGGCCGTGCCGAGCCCGCCGTGGCTGTGGCCGTGCCGAGCCTGCCGTGGCTGAGGCTGGGCCGAGCCTGCCGTGGCTGAGGCTGGACCGAGCCTGCTGTGCTGAGCCTGCCGTGGCTGTGGCCATGCCGAGCCCGCCGTGGCTGTGCCTGTGCCGAGCCGAGCCTGCTGTGGCTGTGGCTGTGCTGAGCCTGCTGTGGCCGTGTTGCTGCACATTTACCAGGCAGGGACTCAGTTTCCCCTGGGGTGCAACTGAGGGCTGGGCTGGGGGATCACAAAGAGGGAGGCAGCACGAGGTGCTTGTGGGGGCTCTGGGCTGCACGTTCCAGCAGGAGCAGGGGCGACGGCCCGCGTCTCTGAACAGGCTCTTTTAGTGGTGCTGGGCGGGACCCGGGTGTGCCCCTCCCGTGGGCCAGAGCGACTCTAGGGCCCAGGCCTGGACTCTTGGGCTGCAGGTGAGAGCCAGGCGGCGGGGCAGGGAGTCAGAGGCAGAGGCAGGGGCGAGGCAGCTCCTCCTGGCTGCACCCCGAGACACTGGAGGAAGCTGTCTCTGAGCTCTTCCTCCTGCTGTCCAGACCAGGCGCTGAAATCAAAGACAGAACTGATACTGACCACAAAGCCTCTCAGAGCCACTTCATTGGAGAAGATTAGGGTCAGGCAGCGGCGGGCAGCTCACGGCCGCACGGGGCTTCCCTCTGGGGGGCCGGGATTTGATCTCCCTGAGCAGGATTTTCCACAGGAAGAGTCAGTCCCGTGCGCCTCCTTTAAGCCTTAACCAAAGCGGGGTTCCTCCATCAGGCCTGCGGGGGCCCACGGCCCCCAGCTGTTGCCCGTGTGCACACCTGGAACCACGTCTAAGTCCTTGCCGGCCAGAGGCCTTTTCTCACCACCCATGCTCATCCTCAGCCCTTCCTGCCTTCAGCCATGCCCGAGGCTCTGCCCTGGGTAATAGGTCCGCCCTGGGTGGAGGCTCTGCCCTAGGTGGTGGGTCTGCACTGGGTGGCGGGTCTGGGGTGGCCAAGGCAGGTGCAGCCCTCCTGGGCCCTTCAGTCGGCTGGGGTGAGAGTTAATCAACAGTCTCCATGGCGGGGAACAGGAGGGACCTGTCCCGTGAGAGGGGAGTCAGGAAGGACTCTTGGGAAGATGGCCTTTCATTCAAAGCCTGAATGAGAATCAGCCAGATGTGCTGGGGCCAGGCAGGTGGGGACGAGTGCGCAGGGAGGGGCTCAGCATCTTCTAGCACCAACCACACACCTGCAAGAGAGAAGACAGGGTAGACCCCTGTGGCCCCCTGGGGCTGAGACGGCTTTAGGATGGTACTCCAGTTGCCCCCATCCTTTCCCGAGACCCTCCTGGACCTGAGCTCCGGGATGCAGGAGCGGTGAGTCTGCCCTGCTTTGGTCTTCTGTGGGACTGGCAGCACGTCCAGAAGACGTTTGCTGCGTTTAATGATACTGGGGACAGGACAGTGGCCCTGGGCGTTTAATGGGGCTGGGGACAGGCCAGTGGCCCTGGGCATTTAATGGGGCTGGGGACAGGCCAGTGGCCCTGGGCGTTTAATGGGGCTGGGGACAGGACAGTGGCCCTGGGCGTTTAATGAGACTGGGGACAGGACAGTGGCCCTGGGCGTTTAATGGGGCTGGGGACAGGACAGTGGCCCTGGACGTTTAATGGGGCTGGGGACAGGACAGTGGCCCTGGGCGTTTAATGGGGCTGCGGACAGGACAGTGGCCCTGGGCGTTTAATGGGGCTGGGGACAGGACAGTGGCCCTGGGCGTTTAATGGGGCTGGGGACAGGACAGTGGCCCTGGGCGTTTAATGGGGCTGGGGACAAGACAGTGGCCCTGGGCTCTGAGGTCCCTGCAGACCTGCTGCGTGGCCAGGTCTCGACTTTGGTCCCTGCACCTCAAAACAAGGGTGTTGACACAGGGTCTCTGTGACCTGTGGCAGCCCCAGTGTTCCGTCCTTGTCCTCACGGGACTCAGAGCCTCCCTCCACGAGCTGCTGCTGGGCTCACCTGTCCTGGTGGTTTTCCTGAGCCAGGAATAGAGTCTTCACCTGACCTAACCTGAGGCCACGCCCAGGCCACTCTGAAGTGAGATCCGGCGGCCTGGGGAGGTTCAGGGGCTCATAGATGGCTGCGCCCAACCCTGCCACACTTCTCCTGGACCTATCAGAGGTGCGTGCTGTGGTCAGTGCCTGGAGACAGAGCAGCTCCAGGCCACCCACCCTTCCGGTCTGAAGCGTCTCACCCCACACAAGGCCCCAGCACTACAAGCCCATTCTTCCCGTTCCTTGGAGCAGACCCTGGTGGCAGCATCTGCAGGGGGGTCCCAGGCAGCCTCACCGCAGGCATCACGGAAGCACGGAAGAGCTGCCTTGCGCCAGCACGGGGCACGCAGGGACGTCTGGGTGCCCCGGCTGGCAGCCACTCTCCCCGCAGGCAGGGTCTAGTGTATCCGTGTGCGATGTCTGTGATTGGGCTTTGTGCTGGGAGCGTAATGAGGAGCCTCCCCGGCCTCCCCAGACCCTGTCGCTGATGGGGGAAGGACACGTGGCCATCATAACACATACATCACCAAACGTGGGCTTCCAGCGCGGAGGAAGCAAATTAAACGCTGCAAACGAGCGTCAGGGTAATTATCCCCACCAGGGCTGGGACAGGGTCCAGGCCTCCCTGAGAACGGGGCAGACGCATATCGAGCGCTTAAGAGACGGGGAACTGGGGCAAAGGTGCTGGTGCCACAACAGCCCAGACACAGAGGAGGGTCGAGGCCGCCCCACGTCCCCATCTGCTGCGAGGAAGAGAATGATTTGGAGAGGAGCTGAAAGTCAAGTGAGTGCAGCCCATGAGGGGAAGCTCATTGGTTTAATTCCGGATGGTTAGGAGGCTCGGAGACGCCATCGGAGCCATGAATATTCATGAGCCGGCAGCCTTGCCCAGGTAGCCGAGGCCGGGCTGGCGGCTGCGTTGGCTCCGCTCATTTTTGAAACGACACAGCACTTCTGGATTGGAGACGTGATGAGCTATTTGTAGACATGTCCTTGTTGATAAGGAAACAGCGCTGGTTGACAGAACTCTCCACCCTCTGGCACGGCTGGGCTCTTCTCCCGGGGGTGGGGCGGGGGCATTGGGGGCCCGGGTTTGGGGAATGGGGCGTCAAGAAGCTGTGAGGGTGGAGAAGGGCCCTGGGCTGGGTCAGGCTGAAATGGGTCCCTCTCCCCAGCCCTTGGCTCTGTCATCATGGGAGTAACAGAATAATAATGTCACCCCATACGCTCGTGACAATCCATCTGGTATGACAAATGTTCGAACACGCTGGAAGCTGACAAGGGCTTCGTGCTGCAAACGACCCCTGCCCCCCAAAGCTATGCTCAGAAACCCAAGGCAGGTGGGGCCTGAGCTGTCCCTCCTGCTCAGGGGGCAAAGTCCCGCGAGGGCAAGCTGGCACTCACCCACCCACCAAGGACCCAGGCCGGCTCACAGGGACCTGTCCAGCTGGGTCCCAATCGTTACACTCCTCCACCTCCTCCCAAAGGCACCTTCACCCAGGCCTGGCTCTGGGCTCCCTGTAGGGGGCTAAGTGTCCAGCGTCCCCTTCCTGTAAGGAAGGAGACCAGGCTGCCGGGAGGCTCGCTGTGGGCCCCCAGCTGGGGCCAGGGCATGAGGGGACTCTGGCGTGGGGCACACTTGTGGCGGTGCTGGCCCCACACAAGTCCAGGAGGGTGGGTGGGGCTGGGAATGAGAAGGTGTGGTCTTGGTCTTGACTTGAGTGCTGGGGAGGGCAGGGCTGAGGAGGGACAGGTGGGAGGAGGCACTGCGTGGAGGAAGAACTGAGCTCCTGGAGAACTGGGTGCACCGCTCAGCAGGTGGGCGGGGTCCCAGACTCGGCATTGACACTGCCCCGGGAGGGCAGGCCTGGCAGCAGGCGTTCAGATGTCCTGCACTCGGCCACGTGTGACTGAGCGGTGCCCCGGTTTCCCGACATTACAAGAGGTGCCCAAGTTGCAGGCTGCAAGTTCCCCAACTGGCCTCAGAAGCCTGGGGTACCCAGTGCTGGGAGGCAGAGCCTGAGGATGCCCAAGGACCCCTAGCGGCTGTGGGGATGAAGCCCACCCTCTGCCCCCACTTTCAGAGGAACGTGCTGATGTGAAAATCCAATTGCCTGGCAAAGGAAACCTCTCCCTCTGAAATTAGCCCCTGGACCTGGGGACCTGAGTCCCCATAACCACAGGCTGAAAAAGGCAGTGCTGTGGGGGTCCCACCCCCAGATCCAGGGAAAACAACACGGAGAGGCTGAGGCTGCGGACGCGTGGGCCACCCCCCTCTGCACGGGACCCTCCCAGGCAGAAAAGCTGGGCAGGGGATGTTGGGGTAAATGAGCAGAGGCCCTGAGTCTGGGTGGGCAGGGTGAGCAGAGGGTGAGGCCGCCTGTCAGCAGGTGACTGTCACACTCATGCTTGTGAAAACATGCTCCTGTGCACACACATGCCCCATGCACACACGTGCACACACCCTGTTTGTGCCTATACAAGCCCTGTGTACACACGCCCCATGCACACACACTGCACACACACATCCTGTGCGCACATACACACGGCACATCTCATGAAGCATGTACCACGTGCACACACACCCTGTATACACATACATCTCATGAAACAGTCCATGCACACACACACGTGTGTGCACACGTACCCTGTGCATGCATCTACAAGCCTGGTGCACCCACACCCTGCACACATACATCTCACGCACACACACATCCCACGTACACATATCCCACGTACACGTATCCCACACACACACATCCCACGTACACACATCCCGTGTACACACAGGAAAATGATCCCTGCTTTGTGCCTCCGGGCCTGCAGCCATTCTGCTTTGGTGGAGAGGCCAGGACTGTCCAGGGCTTCCTCACCTGCTGCAAGACCTCAGCCAGTTCAGGCCCCAGCAAGACCCTCTCCACTTGCAGGAGCCAGGCGGCCATCCTGGTCCCTTGGCTCATTCTCAGCAGCTGGGAGACACCTGCTGACACAGTTCACTTTGGCTGAGGGGGAGGGAGACCCCACGTTGCTGCCTTTTCCAGCTGGTGTTTGTGGGACATGGGTCCCCAGGAATTGTTCCGGAAAGTCTGGCAGGGAGTGTCCAGCATGGCCCGTGTGGCTCCCCAGGGAACCTTTGATCTTAACAAGGCTTGGGTGGTCTCAGCAGGGTGGGGAGAAGGAAGCCCACTCAGGGTGCTGGTCCAGGGGTCGCTTCTCTGACAGTTCCCCCCGCTGTTCCCTGGGACGGGGGCCTTCTGGAGTTTGCAGCACCCTCCCTCGGTTAGAGACAGCCCTGCTCTCAAAGCCTCAGAGCCGGGACAAGCAACCCAAATTTTATGGGTGGGGAGGCTGGGCTAAGATGGGTGGGGGGACTTGCCCAGGGTCCTGAACCTGGAGGGGGCAGAATCAGGCCTAGGCCTGGATCTCCTGACTCGAGGTCCCGTGGCTCACACATACCCCAGAAAGTGGGGCCCTGATATGCCCGGGGAGGCTGAGGTGGGCTCGGGGTACATGCCCTAGGGAGGAGGGGCAGCCAGAGGGCAGGGTGTGAGGGCCACAGTGTGGTGTGATGAAACCTACATGGGAGCCCAGGGCTGCCCCCCAGAGCTGGCCCGGGGCTCAGGCCCTCGCCGTGCATCAGAATCTCATGGGAGCTTCTACAGGCCCAGAGGGGCCAGGCTCCAGGGGTCTCGTGGACACTGGGGAAAGCCACATCCACAACTGCAGGGGTCTCCTCTCTACTGGGGGTCTGGCTGGGGAACACGGGAGAGGGCAAGGTGACTTGGAGGTGCAGGAGGAGGAAGAGAATTCCCAGGACTCGGCACTCTCCTTGGGGGGGTCACTGGATCCGCAGCAGGTCTTGACGGTCACCTGAGGTCCGTCCGCAGCTCTGGGGCAACGTGCAGAAGCGTCCGGAGCCTTCACCCACCCTCCCCACCCCTGACCCCAGGGAAGCTGTGGCCCTTGTTCCTCCCCAGCTGGAGCCGCCTCCGTCCTTTCTGGATGCAGAGGTGGCCCTGGAAGGTGCAGGCTGGATGTCATTAGCAGGCGGCCAGCTGGCTGGGACAAAGGGCTTTTCTGTGTCAGTGACCTGTCGGGACGTTATTCCTCACAAAGAGCCGAGATGCGCTCCCTCTCCCGATGCCTGCCCAGAGCTCACTGCTCAGGGCTGGGAGTGTCCTCTGGATTGGGAGGGGGGTGCTGGGGGGAGCCTAGGGCTAAACCCTGAGTGGGATTCCTGGCCCCTGATGTGCTGTGAACCGATGGCCCACGGCCCCCAGGGCTTGCCCCCTCCCCTGGCTGCACCACATCTGGCCTTGCCTCCGGGCCTGTCTGGACCCTGAAGCCACTGAACCGTGACCCTCAGATGTCAGCACAAGGGCTCCCCTGAGAGTGCAGAAGAACTCCTGGGTGGCTTCAGCGAGGACCCAGGAGCCTGCACGACCCCCTCTCCATCCTCACAACGGCCCAGTGACTCGGGGCCAGCACTGACCCCACAGCTGAGGAAACCAAGGCCCAGAGAAAAAGATGATTTGCCTGAGGTCCCCTGGCAGCAGGGGCACAGCCAGAGTTCAAACCCTCAGCTCGCTGCCAACCTTCCCACTGCACGGTCTCTGGGCCATCCGCGAGACTTGGAGGCAGACCTGGGTGCCCGATCATTCTCATTCATCGCTGCAGTTTCACTGAGAGGCTGGAGGCTTCCTCTGGGAGTGCTTATAGTGAATTAACTACTCAGCAGAGAGGCAGGGAGTGTGGAGGGAGGGCCAGAAGCACTTAGAGCCACAAAACCGGAGCCAATGGGAGATCAGTAACTGTCTACAAAGAGCCTGGCAGGCGTCGCAGGGCAGGACCCAGCCCCCAGAAAGCCCAGGTATGGCGGAGCCCCTGAGAGCTTGAGGAGCCCCACTCAGAGGGCTCAGGGGAGAGGGGAGTTGCAGACAGCCCCGGCCCTGAGCCAGAGACACCCTGTGAGTCAGGACACCTGTGGCAGCTGCTGGAGCCGGTGGCAGACCCTCAGGCCTGAGCTGTGGACGTCAAGGACATCCCCACAGGAGGAAATCCACTGTGGCCCCAGGCTCTGACCTTGACCGTGACCCCAGGCCCCGACCTTGACCGTGACCCCAGACCCCGACCTTGACCGCGACCCCAGGCCCCGACCTTGACTGTGGCCCCAGGTCCTGACCTTGGCTCGGCTTGGCCTCTGCTTCGTGTCTTTGGTCCAGAAGGTGGGGATGAGCTGCTGGCTTCTTGGTGGTGAGGGGCCTTGGCTTCCGGTGCTGCCATTCACTCCTCCCCAACAAGGAAAACCTTTGGTGATTTTCAGGTTGTGATGCGTGGAAGGAATCAGGCCTCTCAGCCAACCTTTCCGTCTCCCACTATCACCCCAGCGGCTGTGCCCTACATCTTTTCAGCAAAGGCAGCTTCAGCAGGGCCCGGGATGGAAGCAGCTGCAGGTGGGGAAAGAGGGGGTGTGAGGAGAACATGTTGCCCCTTTGGCAATCCGGGCCCAATTCCCATGTTTCTCTTACACTTAACGATCTTCAAAACCTGTGCTGAACAAAACGGACAAAGACAGGGGCTCAAAGATCTCTTCTCTCAGCCCGAGGAAAAGCACTCTCTGTTCCCTGCAAGGCAGAGCACCAGGAGAGGGCAGGGAGCACCAGGAGAGGGCAGGGAGCACCAGGAGAGGGCAGGGAGCACCAGGAGAGGGCAGGGAGCACCAGGAGAGGGCAGGGAGCACCAGGAGAGGGCAGGGAGCTGGGAGCGCAGCCGAGGGCAGGGAGTTGAGAGCACAGCCGGGGGCAGGGAGCCAGGCCTGGGGGTGCAGTGGGGAGCACCTGGGCTCTGGTGAGGCTCCAGGAGGCCACTCTCATCCATGGGGTGCTCATGTCTGTGAAGGGGCAGGTGACACTGCTCACTCGTGTGGCCTCTTCGTTTTCCCGCCTCAGAGGAACAGGGTCGGAGGGACGCAGGCCAGACTCCGGTGAGCAGCAAAGCATGGGGCTCAGGCCCCACAGATGAGGTGCGAGTGACTTGGCCCCACAGAGGGGCTGAGCCCAGGCCCGACTCTCCTGATAGCCCCAGAGGGAACAGCAGCCGGGACTCCCGCAGGGCCGGGTGCACTCTGTCTCCAGGGGGGGCCCCATGGCAGGGCTGGCAGGGAGGGGTGCTTGGGGGCCACCAGGCGGTGAGCATGACCCCCGGGTCCACGGGAGGGCGAGGAGGCCTTCCCAGACTCACGGAGGCTACAGGACAGAGTTACTCTCCGCCCATCCTGGTGGATGACAGGGAAGTCAATGTGGTGAGAACTGACAGCATTGAGTCTCCGGGGCCCCAGCGTCTCTGCTCCCACCTGTCCTGAACCCTCCTCAGTCCTCTCCTGGGCCCCGTGACTCCTTGCAGACATGGGTCCTCACTCCGGGGAGGGGTGAGGTGGCCGCTGGTGACAGGCCTGCTCTGGGCCAACCCTCCCTTAGCCCTTGGACAGGCATCCGTCCATCTGTCCACGTGGTCACTGTGGCCCAAGAGCCAGGCTCTGCCTGCCAAGCCCAGACCTGCCCTCAAGGACTGGCACTGTTGGCAGGTGGGGGACAGGGGAGGCCAGCAGAGAGCAGACGCATGACATTTGGTGTGAAGAGTGCCAGGAAGACAGTCGGGCAGAGCAGGTGGGGGAGTGCTGCCCTTCCCCGGGCTTCCCCTTTCTCTCAGGGGTGCTGGGTGGGACAGAGTTTCCACAGAGCACGGTAGGGATGGGCAAGGCCCAGCTGCAGGAGGGGGAGGCCCTTGGGGGGGATGGGAGCACAGGCAGGGCCCCCTGTCCATGGGCTGAGCCCACAGCACGTCCCAGCACAGGGACCTGGGGCTGGATGCCTCCTGCCTCCCACAGCCATCTCCTTGGGTGCGGCTCAGGCTCAGCTGGTGCCCCTCAGTGCTCTCACCTTTACTACAAACCCTCGGTTACCATGGGCAGGTAGACAGCAGTGAGGGAGAGAGAAAAATCACCCCCAGAGCCGTGCTTCCAGGGGAGCTGCTTTGCACCGTAGCCAGTGGCAGCCTGGAGTTGGTGGTGACATGGGGAGGGTGGGGGGCGGGGGCTGGTGTCTGCAAGGGCCTGATTGTGTCCCCCAGGGTGGGGGGCGGGGGCTGGTGTCTGCGAGGGCCTGGTTGTGTCCCCCAGGGTGGGGGGCGGGGCTGGTGTCTGCGAGGGCCTGGTTGTGTCCCCCAGGGTGGGGGGCGGGGCTGGTGTCTGCGAGGGCCTGGTTGTGTCCCCCAGGGTGGGGAGGCGGGGCTGGTGTCTGCAAGGGCCTGGTAGTGTCCCCCAACCTACCCGCAAGCCCCCTAGGGCGGCTCAGGCCACAGAAGAGCTGTGCCCCCAAATCTGGTCTCACTGGACTTTGAATCCAGAGTTTTTGTTTCCTTTGAAGCAGCAATTTCAGGAGCAGCAGAGGCAAGGGCCAGGATGTGCAGTAGGAATCTAATTCAGCCTCGGTGATTACTGGGTTCCCACAACCAGCGCTCTCCAGCGGGCGCAGGTGGGAGGGAGGGGCTGTGCAAATTAATGAGTTAGACCTGATTAATCTTGCTGCATTAGCAAATCCAAAGGGAAAGCCAGTGAGGTTGGACAGATGTGTGTGAGCGTGTGCACTCAGCCGCAGGGCTGTGTCACCAGAGCCCCGGGCATCCAGCTGACCCGGCCTGGCCCCTGGCTCCGGGAGAGACAGGCCTGCTGGCCCTGGCTGAGCTCTCAGAGTGAACTCACCTGCAGGAATCCACCAGGGAGAGCCGCCGGCTTGAGACCGCTTGACCCTGTGGAAGCCTGGGCCTGTTTTGTTAGAAAAGTGAGGAGGAGACAGAAAAGGCAAAGCTGGCTTAGTCTCAGAGCCTCTGCCAGGCTCCTGCCGAGGCCCACGGCCTCTTCCCCTGCACCAACGGGGGGCAAATTCCAGCCCCTGCCCCAGGCCAGGACACCAGGTTCGGGCTGAGCCCTGGCTGCGGTGGGGAACCCTGACCCTCCACATCAGCCCTGGGCCAAGTGGCTCTAAGCTGACATTTCTCCGGGCACTCTGAGGCCGCCTGCATCAGAGCTGCCAGCAATGGCTGGTGGAAGCCACAGATTTGGAGGCCTCACCCCAGACTGAACAGTCTCTGAGGGCGGAGCCCCAGAATCTGGAGTTAAACAAACTCACCCACGCACGGCTGAGTGGACACCCGTGGCCCTCAGGCTGCCCTTCAGGGATTCACCCAGCTCACCACACGCCCCTCGCTCTGCTGTGACCCCAGATAATCTCCACAGGAGGCCTCGATTTTAACAAGTCCAGGGGGAAACCATGAGCCCAAGCACAGGAGCAGGGGTGTCCTCTTCCCAAAGAGGTCTTTGGTTTGCCACGGGAGGGTGAGGCACCCACGAGGGTGTGGAACCCACGAGGCGGACATCACTTTATCAGCAGAAGAGCCCCGTTTCGGCCAGCTGCCAAGTCAGAGAAACGATAACCCCGTGTCACAGGGGCTCCAGCAGGGACCGCAGCACGGCTGGCCTCTCCACTCACACAAGAATGTGGATTTGGCTCTGCCAATGGCAGTTGCTCTGCGACACCACAGGCAGGGGCTTCTCACCAAGGTGGGGCCTGAACCAAAGGGCAGAGGCCACTCTATACCATGCGGGAGCTGCTGGCCTTGCCACCTCTCTGTCCCCTTCCTAAGCAGGGAGCCTCATGGGCAGGGAGCGGGGGTTCTGTGAGTGGGTCAGAGGTCAGAGGTCAGCAGGCTGCCCTCACGGGGCCTCGGGGGACTTTGCTCTTCTCCCCTCCCTGTGTTTACCAGCTGCTTGCTCAGCCCAAATATCCATCCAGCTTGGAACCTTCTAGTTCCTGGCACAGAACTGGCCCATGGAGGGGCTTCATGTAGGCCAGAAGGAACAGGGTCTTGCACTGCCCAGGGGCTTGGGAAGAGCAAGGAGGGGAGGAGGAGGAGAGGGAATCCTTCCTTGGGGGACTTCAGTCTGCCTAGGGAAACAGGTCCTTGAAACCATCGAGGGTTGGATCTGCAGGGTGGTCTGAGGGAGAGCCGTCAGCAGGGTGGGTGGTGGACACCCATGGCTCCAGGAAAGAGTTCAGGAAAGTAGACCTGGGATCTCCCAGGAGGCTGTCCCAGTGAGGGCACCTTAGCCCAAAACTACATCTGAGGCCAGCAGGAGGCCGAGGTGCAGACCCTAAAGCAGGAGGCCGGGGTGCAGACCCTAAAGCAGGAGGCCGGGGTGCAGACCCTAAAGCAGGGGGCCGGGGTGCAGACCCTAAAGCCAGATGGCCTGGGTTGGAATCCCAGTACTGACTGTGAGCTTCGGCAAGTCGCTCGGCCTCTCTGCACCTGTGTTATCTCTTTGGTAACGTAAGGACAATTGAAGAGGCCACCGCAAGGGGGCCGTGGAAGTGCAGGGGGTCCCTGCATCCAGCTTGCTTGGACCAGCATGTGGGAAGGCCACAGAAGCAGGGCAGGTGTTGTCGCTGGACCAGGCAATTCAGGAGAGCAGTGTCCTCGTTGGACCAGCCACTGTGCAGCGGCTGTGTGTTCTGAAAGCTCTAATTGTAGGCACTGCCCACAGAGCGGACAGACAGCTCTGGCCAGTGAGGAAGAGCTCCTGCCCGTCCCAAAGCAGGTGTATGAGGAGCCATGAGCTCAACCTGGAACCAGAGGTGGGCAGGGAGGGGAGAGAGAGGTGGGCAGGAGCAGTGGCTGCTCAGGGAAGCTGGGGGGAGGAGGAGAAGGAAGGTGGGGGGTGGGGACAGGGGAGATGGGAGAGGCGATGGGAGGGGCGGGAGCTGTAGGGCTCCAGAGGCCTGTGCTGGAGATGGGGTTGCTGCAGGGAACTCCTGACGGAGCCCCCTCGCCCGACCAGCAGCCTTGCAGCCTTGGAGGGAGGGGTGTGAATGCGGAGAGTCACCGGACCTCTCCAGCCCCTTCTGCTCTGCCTTCCATTACCGACGACAGAAATCTCCGTTTTCGGGGGCTGTGTCCCAGCTGCAGAGCCTGAGGCTGGGCCAGGGGCGCGGCTGCAGGGATGGCCGGGTCTGATGTTTCTGCAGCGCCTTGCCCTCTCCTCCTGCACACGAGATTCAGCCGCACAAGGCGCCCCTCCTCCAACGCACCTGCTGCTCTGTGGGCGGCCACCTCGGCACCCACCTGAGGGCGGGGCCCCTCCCTGGGGACCGTGCGCCTGGGCCCCCCTCTGGACGCCTCTTGGCTCTCGGCGGAGGTACCGGGGAAGGCGGGGGCTGCAGGCGGACAGAGAGTCCTGAACGGCTCGCTGGAGAACAAGACCAGAGACGCGATTTTCAGGCTGCAGACACCGGCTGGCGCGATGGAGTAACCCAGATGTGCTAGGGGTGCCCCTCCTTGCGCCGGATCCCCTAGATGCGCCCCCCACCCCTGCAGGCAGGGAGCGGGCGCCCAGGCTGGAGATGTGGGCAGGGAGGTCAGACTGACTCCGGGACCCCCCAGTCGCACTCAGTGACCCCGGGGTCCCCGTCCCCGGCTCAGGCACGTCTCGAACCCCAGGAGAACAAGGAAACTTTACCTCCGCCCGGGGCCCAGCGCAGCCTCCCCGTCCCCCTGGGCGCGCGGTCCATCCCTGCTCATTCTCCCCGGCCCTTGCTCCCTCCTCCCTTTTCTCTCTCCGTCCCCTCCCCCTCCTCCTCCCCCCTCCTCTTCTCCCCCCTCCCCAGCTTCCCCTCCTCCCCCCTCCCCTGCTTCCCCTCCCAGCCGGCTGAGGCGGGCAGGGCCGGGCGGGGCCGCGCCACGGAGCCCACAGCCCGGCGCTCCCTGCCGCGCCGCCGCCGCACCGCGCCCCACAGGAGAAGACGAACCGGGTCCGGCGGCCGAAGCGGCCGGCGAGGCGCGGGAGGCATGAAGTTGGGCGCGCACTGGCCTCGAAGCGGCGGGGAGCCGGGAGCCGCCCGCATCTAGAGCCCGCGAGGTGCGTGCGCCATGGAGCTAGGGGGCTCCGGAGCGCCGCGGCTGCTGCCGCCGCTGCTGCTGCTTCTGGGGACCGGCCTCCTGCGCGGTAAGTTACGGGGCGCGGGATGGGCCCCCTTTCGCCCGCGTTCGGATGGCCTGGGACCCCCAGAGCCAGAGGGAGGCAGGCTCCTTACTGCGGTCCCCAGCCGCGGGTGCGCGCGACTGGGCGACCGTGAGGCTCCCCATCCCCAGCCGCACAGGCTGCGCTTGCACCCGGGCTGAGCCAGGCGAGGAGGGAGTTAACCGCCGGCGAATGCGGAGGGCTGGGAAAGGGGGTTTCTGCGGGGTGTGGGGGGTTCCGCTGCTATTTCAGGGCTGGCCCCAAAAGCTCGAACTTGAGCAGAGGTGGGGCCACCTTCGCCCCTCCCCCATCCATCCAGCTAAATTTCCCTGAAGACCCCCATGCCTGCTTCCTCCGGTTTAGGGGATCAGAGGGGTGGCCTCTGCCCTTGGCGGCCGCCACCCACCTTTTCTGCAGGAAGAACAAGGTCGCTGGTGGGCACTCTGGGCTGGGAGTCAAGGCTCCCAGGGGTGTAGAACTGACCCCTCCCCCTCCCCGAGTCCTGTCTGCGCTCTCAGGCCAGCGGGACCCACCAGGGAGGTGGAGGTCTCCCCCTCCGCCCAGACCCGCCCCTGATGGCAACGCCCAGGACAGGCAGGGAACGCCTCAGATCCTGGGGCCCCGGACCTGGAGCACAGATGGACCTAGGGCTGTGCTCCTCCAGAGCGACTCATCAAGGGCGTTCTGGGTCTGACCAACAGCACGGGCAGGCTGGGGTGCGGAGGGGGCTGGCACCTCGTTGGGGTCTGCATCTGAAACACTCCTCGGGCATCAGGGGATTGATGAACCATGGGAGGTTCCGTAGGAAGCGGGCGCTTGTGGGGGCCCGATCCTCCTTCCCCTTCCTCCCTCTTCCTGCCTGGGCTGGCCCCGCTGCCCTGTACTCCCTCCTTTGCTGCTGTTACCCCCGAGTGTCCTCTGACTCGCCAGCTGCTAGAGACACAGCCCTTCCCTGGAAGTCAGTGTGACAGGAGACCCAAAGCAGTCCTCGGCCCATCCGCCGCCTGGTTTTGTGGTGCGGTCAAGGTGCTGGGAAGGCCTCCGTGGGCTGAGGGGCCTGGGAAGCTTCCCCGAGGAAATCACAATTACACCCAGGGGTGGGAGAGAGCCGGAGGCCAAGAGAGGGCAGCGCACGCCACGCCCGGCACACACACACACACACACACACACACACAGCGCACGCCCGGCACACACACACACACACACACAGCGCACGCCCGGCACACACACAGGTCCTGGGGTGGGAAGTGCTCATGTGAGGAGCTGAAAGGAAGTGGACGTGCTGGGCAGGGGGCTGGGGCAGCCTGGAGAGCTCCTGGACAGCTCCCGGCTCCTGTCCCGCCTGCACCTGAGCCACTGGCCTGCCTCTCCCCGCAGCCAGCAGCCATGTGGAGACCCGGGCCCACGCCGAGGAGCGGCTCCTGAAGAAACTCTTCTCCGGTTACAACAAGTGGTCCCGACCTGTGGCCAACATCTCGGACGTGGTCCTCGTCCGCTTCGGCCTGTCCATCGCTCAGCTCATTGACGTGGTAGGTGAGGGCGTGGCCATCGTGCGCTGTGACTGAGGTCGCCCTGCAAGGAGCACAGGGGTCTGGGTGGGCAGAGGGGACACAGCCATCAACACTCCCCGTGGCTGTGAGTGTCCGGCCCGGGCTGGTACGTCAGAACGGCAGCCACCAGCTCTGCCCCGCCTGAGCCCCAGCCAAGGATTGATTCAGAGCGTCCCAGCCAGGCCCTGCCCTTTCCTCCCCCTTGACGTGGGAACACTCCAAGTGGCCAGGTTCTCAGTACAGAGCCCAGGCACCTTCGGAAGCAAAGAACAGCAAAGGCCTTGCTTGGGGGTGGCGGGGCACGCTGTGACCTTGGAGCAACAGGGACAACCGGCCGGGGCAGGGGCCGGGGCAGGAGCAGGCACTGTGGTGTCCCGGCAGCACCCCAACCTTAGCTGGCCCCAGAGGCCCCTCACCCACAGATCTGGAATGTGGGGTTTGGGGGAGTCTTGGGCGAGTTCTGTTTGTCTGAAGTATGTTTCCTTTCTGGTGGGGGGCCCAGGAGGCTGCTGGGAGGAAGCCTTACTGGTCCAGCCAGGCCCCTGCAGCGTGGGCCAGTGCACATGGAGCCCCAAGGCAGGGATAGGAACCAGGAGGCTTCGAGGCTGAGAGAACTGAGCTGCGGGAGGCTCGGCCTTGTGCTCGGTTGAGATGCTTGGTTACCTACCCAGGCCTGAGCCAGACTGTCTGGGGGTCTCGGCGGCCCTGGAGGGGCCGGGTAAGGGGCAGCAGAGACATTTCCACGTTTCCCAGCCAGGCTCAGCCACTCCAAATGGGGTGAGACCATCCCTCAGGGTACCTGGCTGGGTGGGGGTGCATAGCCTGGGGGCTGCCACCATGGAGGAGGGCAGCTTGGGCAGGCTGTGGCCTCTGGGAGCTGGCCCACTTGCGAGTGGGCAGCCAATGGCCAGCTGAGCTGCAGGGGCTCGTCTTCCACACTGAAGTCCGCCAGCTCCAGCCCTGCTGCCAAATCCCAGCTCGCTGGTCCAGGGAGGGCACCCCCACATGGGGAGGCATTTGTATGCTGTAGAGGCCCAGCCCACACCTTGCCAGGATGCCAAGCCTGGGTCTGCCGCTGAGGGAGGAGCCGCCGGGTTGCGGGAGAATTTCCTCTCTTTGGGAGGCTGGTGCCGTGCGTGTTGGGTAACCCTGGGCCTGGGGCCTGTGAAACGGGGTGAGAGCTGCTTCACTATCCCAGGCTGAGTGGGCCACACCCCAGGGGCTTTGGGAGGTGTGGGGAGCTGCAGCCACATTCCCGCGGACAGGCTGCTCAGTGGTGGCAGTTGCCCATGCAGGGCGGCGCATGGAGACTCCAGTCAGCCAGCCCCGTCCAGGGTCGGCCACCCAGACCTCCAGCCTCAGTGTCCTGGAACTGCCCCTGAGTGGCTCCTGTGGAGTGTCCCTGGCGGAGGCCCAGCCAGAAGACAATGCGGGTTGCACAGGCTTGGCAAGCCTGCTGAGGTTTGCAAACACGGCTGCAAAGTGGTGGCTGGCAGAGGCGGCCGCTGGCAGCTGCCCAAGGCTCTGGGTCTGCCACCCCCCACCTGGCTGCCTACCTGAGCTTCTCAGGGCTCAATCCATGGCTCCCTACGCCACCACAGAGTCCCCAGTTTGCCCAGGAGACATTGAGGCCTGGAGCACACCCAGCACCAAGACTCCCAGAGCTGCCCACCCCTCTCTCCACCCTGCAGCCGACTAAGGACTTACACGAACATGCACACGTGGGTGCTGACGCTCCTGGGTGCCCAAGGCCGAGGGCCACGTGTGCGCGGAAGGGGCTGCCTGATGCTCCTGGGTGCTGGCCTAAGGCTGAGGGCCACGTGTATGTGGAAGGGGCGGCCTTGTGTCTGGCCCACTCTGCCCGTCCCACCAGGGGCTGGGGATTCACCCGTGCCCCCTTTGCGGGCTCGGATACTTGTTATAGATGCCATCACCAGGGTCTGTCCTGGAGGGGAGGGCTTGTGAGCTGCACGTGTGAGCTCAGGCCCCAGGACTGGCTGCAGAGGAGGGTCTGGAAGACCCAGTGCTTTTCCAACCAGCCCAGGCCAGTGCCGAGTGGTGGTAAAATGTGCAGTGTTGACCTGCCCTCCAGCTTCAAGGGCGCCTGAGAATGACGGCTGCAAGGGGGTAGGGCAGGACACTGGGCAGGGGGGCCAGGCCTGGCCACATGAAGCTGGTTCTGAGGACCCTGGAGCTTCCTCAGACACATGGGATGAGGTCCTGAGGGGATGTGGTCCTGAGGGGATGTGGTCCTGAGGGGAGATATGGCCCTGCACGGAGACATGATCTGTGGGGACGTGGTCTGTGGGACGTGGTCCTGTGGGGACATGGTCGGTGGAGACGTGGTCCTGTGGGGACGTGGTCCGTGGAGATGTGGTCCTGTGGGGATGTGGTCCATGGAGATGTGGTTCTATGGCGATGTGGTCGGTGGGGACGTGGTTCTGTGGGGATGTGGAAGGAGGTGGGTGGGGTGGGTCGGAAGGGGCTGGGGTGAGTGGCCTAGCTGCACACAGTGACCTTGAGTGACAGGTCCCACCTGCTCAGGTCATGAGGCACAGTCCTGGAGGGGCCACCCTGGCCAGCAGTGGAACCCACTTATGTGCCAGGGGCAGCTTTGCTGTCTGTGTGTGCCCACGTGGGGGCCTTGTCTGCAGAGGGGCTGCCCCCAAGGGCCGGGAGGGAGCAAGGCAGGTGGGCAGAAGGAGGCTCCCCATGCCCGCCACACCTGTCCTTAGCTGGGGGAGCCTGTGAGGCCGCCGACCTCCTCTCCAGTTTCCTGCTGGAGATGTTTGTGGCCTTGTCCCCACATCCCTAGGTCCCCTCAGAGTCCCCATCCTGGGCTCGGCTGCCTCCAGGGACGGGGCACTCACCACCTCCAGAGGTCGCCCGTCCACCATATCTTGCCCTGGCCGTGTCCTTGTGCCAGTGGCTGTGGATGAGGAAACCTAGGGCCAGAGAAAGACACCAAGGGGTCACTGGCCCCCTTCCTCTCTCGGTGCCCTAGGATGAGAAGAACCAGATGATGACCACGAACGTATGGGTGAAGCAGGTGAGTGGGAGGGCACTGCCCTGCCCCGCCCCTGCCCTCCCCCACACCCCTCACCCTGCTGCCCTGCCCTGGCCCTGCCCCACCCTGGCCCTGCCCCACCCCTGTCATCCCCCACACCCCTCACCCTGCTGCCCTGCCCTGGCCCTGCCCCACCCTGGCCCTGCCCCACCCCTGTCCTCCCCCACACCCCTCACCCTGCTGCCCTATCCTGGCCCTGCCCCACCCTGGCCCTGCCCCGCCCCTGCCCTCCCCCACCCCCCTCACCCTGCAGCCTCCCCCCGCCCCACCCCATCCAGGAATGGCACGACTACAAGCTGCGCTGGGACCCAGCTGACTATGAGAATGTCACCTCCATCCGCATCCCCTCTGAGCTCATCTGGCGGCCGGACATTGTCCTCTACAACAAGTGAGTCCCCTACAGGGTCTTGGTGGGCAGGAGTGGCCAGGGCCTGCCCCTGCCCAGACAGGGAGCTCCACCAAGGCCCAGCCTGGCCCAGCGGGGCCTATGCCAGCCCCATGCATGCCAGCCCAGGCCCAGGAAGGAAGAAGCAGGAGCAATGGAGAAATTGGTGTGGGTTGAGGAGGGAAGGGTCCCCCCAGGCCAGCAAAGAGGCTGAGGGCATCCCTGGGTCTCAGCACTGGGGCGTCAGAGCCGGAGGGGCCTGAGAGTGGCTGTGGCACCTGGACACAGTGTCCCTGCCTGGACCAGTCCTGAGGCCTGGGGGCTGGCTCCTGACCCGGGACGTCTTTGCCCCCACCCTTGACGGCTGCAGGAGAGCCCTTTTGGGCAGGAGTGCTTTTCGCCATCAGACCCCATCCTGGCCTTTCTGGGAGAATAGTGTGGACTGCAGGGTGCCCTGGAGAGGGGTGAGGAAGCCCCAGACGGTTCTCATGCCACTAGGGCCTCTGCTTTCTCTGCACGCTCACGCCCTGCCCAGGACATGTCACGCCAGGTCCCCAGCAAACAAAGCCTCGGGCTGGGCCAAGCCCATGTCAGGCTCCTAGGAGGCCAAGATGAAGTCTGGTCATGGAAACGGGTTTTCTGTGCCTGGAAGCCAGGGCAGCGTTGCCACGGATTGGCCGTGGCAGACGGTGGCCTCCGGAGGCTGCTGTCCTCTAACTTGTCCTTCCTGCAGATCTGTGCCCAGGGCCCTGCGCCCGGCAGCCAGCGCTGTCTGAGCTGAGTCCTCCAGGGACGATCTCCGGCCACAGGCTCAGGGCCTGGGTGTGGCAGGGTCGCAGCTCCCACAAACAAAGCAAATGGAAGCTCTTCCTCCTCTCCCGTCCCAGCCATCTGCCCACAGCCCTTTCCAGGCCCCAGGGCACCCGCCTGACCTACAAACCCTGCTGTATGATTAAGAACGAATGGGCTCCTCTTCCAACTCAATTGATTCCAGTAATGGCAGCGGGAAGGGCCTCCGGCAGTGGGAGGGCCGGACACTTTTCCAGGGTGCATTGGGGAGGTGGTCAGTGGTGAGTGGGCGGCGGGTGGTCTTCCCTTAGGACAGACTCCCTGCCCCCTGCAAGCCACCCAGCCACCCAGCTCCCCGCCACCAGGACCATGCACCGAATCCGCCTGTGTGACTCGCATGGACACATTTCAGGGAGAAGTGGAAACGCCCAGGATGGGCCGGGCAGAGAAGCCGCTCTGGGCGCCTGTGCACAGCCCTCCAGGAATGCAGCCCCCAGGAACGAAGCATCTGAGGACCACAGCCCCCACTGTGACCTCAAACCCCCAGGACCACAGCCCCCCGAGTACTGCAGCCCCCCCACTTCCACAGCCTCACCAGGACCACAGCCCTCCAAAGACTGCAGCCCCCACCAGGTTCACAGCTCCCCCAGGACCACAGTTCCTCTAGGACCACAGCCCCTTAGGACCACAGGTCCCCAGGATCACATTCCCTGCCAGGACCACAGTCCTCCCAGGACTTCATCCCACCCTAGGGCTACAGTGCCTCCTGCAGAACTGCAGCCCCCACAAGGATCACAGTTCTTGCCTGACCACAGCCCCCTAGGACTACAACACCCCTAGGACCACAGCCCCCCCCCAGGACCACAGCCCTCTAGGACCGCAGCCCCCCCAGGACCGCAGCCCCCCCAGGACCACAGCCCCCTAGGACCACAGCCCCCCAGGACCACAGCTCCCCCTAGGACCACAGCCCCCCAGGACCACAGCCCCCTAGGACCACAGCCCCCCCAGGACCACAGCCCCACCTAGGACCACAGCCCCCCCAGGACCACAGCCCCACCTAGGACCACAGCCCCCTAGGACCACAGCCCCCCAAGGACCGCAGCCCCCCCGAGGGTCACAGCCCCCTAGGACCACAGCCCCCCCAGGACCACAGCCCCACCTAGGACCACAGCCCCCCTAGGACCACAGCACCCCCAGGACCACAGCCCCATCTAGGACCACAGCCCCCCCAGGACCACAGCCCCACCTAGGACCACAGCCCCCTAGGACCACAGCCCCCCCAGGACCGCAGCCCCCCCGAGGGTCACAGCCCCCTAGGACCACAGCCCCCCCAGGACCACAGCCCCACCTAGGACCACAGCCCCCCCAGGACTGCAGCCCCCCCTAGGAACACAGCCCCTCCAGAACCACAGCCCCCTCTAGGACCGCAGCCCCCTAGGACCACAGCCCCCACAGGACTGCAGCCCCCCCTAGGACCACAGCCTCTCCAGAACCACAGCCCCCTCTAGGACCACAGCCCCCTAGGACCACAGCCCCCCCAGGACCACAGCCCCCCCAGGACCACAGCCCCACCTAGGACCACAGCCCCCTAGGACCACAGCCCCCCCCAGGACCACAGCCCCATCTAGGACCACAGCCCCCTAGGACCGCAGCCCCCCCAGGACCACAGCCCCCTAGGACCGCAGCCCCCCCAGGACCACAGCCCCCTAGGACCGCAGCCCCCCAGGACCACAGACCCCCCAGGACCACAGCCCCCTAGGACCGCAGCCCCCCCAGGACCACAGCCCCCCTAGGACCGCAGCCCCCCTAGGACTGCAGCCCCTCCAGAACCACAGCCCCCTCAGGACCGCAGCCCCCCCAGGACCGCAGCCCCCCCAGGACCACAGCCCCCCCAGGACCACAGCCCCCCTAGGACCACAGCCCCCCCAGGACCACAGCCCCCCCAGGACCATAGCCCCCTAGGACCGCAGCCCCCCCAGGACCGCAGCCCCCCCAGGACCGCAGCCCCCCCAGGACTGCAGCCCCCCCTAGGACCACAGCCCCTCCAGAACCACAGCCCCCTCTAGGACCACAGCCCCCTAGGACCACAGTGCCCCCAGGACCACAGCCCCTCCAGAACCACAGCCCCTCTAGGACCACAGCCCCCTAGGACCACAGTGCCCCCAGGACCGCAGCCCCCCCAAGACCGCAGCCCCCCCAGGACCGCAGCCCCCCCAGGACCGCAGCCCCCCTAGGACCGCAGTCCCCCTAGGACCACAGCTCCCTAGGACCACAGCTCGGGAGAGCAGGGATTGCTGCCACCCCATGTTCTCCTGTGTCTCCTCCTCACCATGGCCTGTGGGATGTAGTGGGGTGACCCCAGTTTTCTCTTTGGGGCTGGGATTGTCACCGAGGCTCTCTCCGGACAGGACCCAGGGTTCCTGGAGTGGCCGCTGGTGCTGGGTCTGCTCCCGCTGAAGAGGCCTGTTTCTGGGGCAGCAGGTGGCTGTGACTGGTGGCCGGCCAGGCTGCAGGGTGGGAGGCCTCGGCCCTTCTCTGGGATTTGGCCACCCCCAGTTGGGGGCCCTGCTGTCCACTTTTTGGGGCAGGTGCCCAGAAATCCCTGACCTGCACTGGGGTCGGGGTGGAGGGGACAGAGGGTCTCACGCCAGCCTGTGGGCCCTGGAGCAGGAACCTGGACCTGCTGGACTGGGCGGCTCCTCAGACCCTGTCTGCTCCCAGGGTGCAGCTTTATGGTGCGAGTCCAGAGCCGGCTCACGGCCAGGTGGTTCAGCCCAAACGGGGTTCTCCTCAAAGGCTCCCCAGAGGGCGGCTGGAGCCAGGGGTGGGTGGGGCAGGGAGCAGCAGTGACGCGGCCCAGGGGTGCTGTGGGACCTGGGGGCTGTGGGACCTGGGGGCTGGGGGACCTGGCCCTGACCTTGTCCCGTTTCCTGTGGCGCGGGCAGAGGACCCTGGGGGAGGGGGGCCCTGCCCAGAGTGGCGCAGACCTGCACTGTTCCCTGAGCATGGCCCTGGCGTTCCCTGTAGAGTGTGTGCTGAACAGAGTAGTCACCCGCTTGCCGTATGAGAATCTTTTAATTTGTGCCTCAGAAGGTGGAGGGCGTTGGTTTTTGGAGAGATGGGCTGGGGAGAGGGAGCAAACTTGAGCCTGATTCCACCCAGACTGACATAGGTGGTAAAGCCCCGCCCCCTGCTGGAGGGACGCTCGGGAGCCAGGCTGTGCTGGGCCGGAGCCGCATTGAGATGCAGCTGGTGGCTCTTGCTGGGTCTCCCTCCCTCTGCAGCTGAGCGGCAGCCTAGCCGGCGGTGTTGGCTCAGGACCAGTTCAGGGGGGCAGAGGCTCAGCACCGACTGAGACCTTGGGGGGCCAGGTCTCCATGACCTGGAGGGCAGAGCTCCAGCAGCGGCGGCTCCACAAAGGGAGGGTCCCTGAGGGTTGGGAGGGAGGTTGAGGTACAGGTCCGGCCCTGGGACTCGGGGGCAGGCACAGAGGAAGCTCGGGGAACAGTGGCCAGCTCTGCCCCAGTACCTGGAGAGGCCCTGGCCTTTGAGCAGGCTCTCAGGGAATGAGACAGAGGAGGCATGGGCAGGGGTCCAGGCAGCTTGGCAGAGGTGGAGCAGGAGGTGTGTGGCTGGGCAGCCGCTCCCCCGGACGCGTCGTGCCCCAGTGCCCTCCACAGAGCTGAGCCTGGCCCCATGCCTGCCAACGCTGGGGATTTAATGGGGTCTCAGGCTTCCCATTGGTGGGGACTTCTGTGGGTGGGGGTGGGGGGGTCGGCTGCTGCCCCCGCGAGCCTGGCTGCCTCAGCCCTGAGTGTGCTCCTGCAGTGCGTCCCACCCAGCCAGCCGCTGTCTATGGAACCAGGGGTTGGGGCTGGGAGCTCTGCCTACCGGGAGGAGTTCAAGGGACATCAGCCCCTCGCTCCATTGCTCTGTTGCCCACCTGGGCCTGTGGACAGAACACCCACGTCCCCCAAGGCAAAAGAGAGTCCAGAGCCAGTGGCTCAGACGTGGCCCTGGAACTGGGCAGTGCATATGCAGCCCCACTGCATTGGCCCTGAGTGGCCAGGACACCTGTCCTTGCCTCTGTGGCCCCTGGTGTCCTCATGCTCACACACTGGGAGGTGGCCTCCAGGTCCTTGGGGTTAACGGCAGAAGCTGGGTGAGGAATTCCCATGGTGTCCCAGGGTGCTGCTTGGAGGGGCAGGGACATGGGGATGCCGTGTGTCCCAGGAGGTGACGCCGGGAGACTAGCCCCATCCATGCGCCACTCATGGATAAGGATAATCACCAGCAGCAGTGATTATGTGTGTCAGGCACTCGTAGGTCCCTTCCCGTTCTCTGAACCACGTGCTACGCCCAGCTCAGGGATGATAAACTGAGGTGCACGAGTAAGTGAGAAGACGAACAGTGTACCTGGGCAAGGCCGACAGCCCTTTTGTGCTCCTGTGACGTGAGAATGCCTCTGCGTGTGGCGTGGACGTGGACGTGGGTATGGACGTGGGCGTGGGGCGTGGACGTGGGGCGTGGACGCGGGACGTGGACGTGGGACGTGGACGTGGATGTGGGCATGGATGTGGATGTGGGCATAGGTGTGGGCATGGATGTGGGTGTGGACGTGGGCATGGGTGTGGATGTGGGCGTGGACGTGGATGTGGGTATGGATGTGGGCGTGGGACGTGGATGTGGGCGTGGGCGTGGATGTGGGTGTGGGTGTGGACGTGGGCATGGGTGTGGATGTGGGCGTGGATGTGGACGTGGGCATGGATGTGGGGGTCTCACACCCTTCGCTCTCTTCCTGCCCAGTGCTGACGGGGACTTCGCGGTCACCCACCTGACCAAGGCCCACCTGTTCCATGACGGGCGGGTGCAGTGGACTCCCCCGGCCATTTACAAGAGCTCCTGCAGCATCGACGTCACCTTCTTCCCCTTCGACCAGCAGAACTGCACCATGAAATTCGGCTCCTGGACCTACGACAAGGCCAAGATCGACCTGGTGAACATGCACAGCCGCGTGGACCAGCTGGACTTCTGGGAGAGTGGCGAGTGGGTCATCGTGGACGCCGTGGGCACCTACAACACCAGGAAGTACGAGTGCTGCGCCGAGATCTACCCGGACATCACCTATGCCTTCGTCATCCGGCGGCTGCCGCTCTTCTACACCATCAACCTCATCATCCCCTGCCTGCTCATCTCCTGCCTCACCGTGCTGGTCTTCTACCTGCCCTCCGAGTGTGGCGAGAAGATCACGCTGTGCATCTCCGTGCTGCTGTCGCTCACCGTCTTCTTGCTGCTCATCACCGAGATCATCCCGTCCACCTCACTGGTCATCCCGCTCATCGGCGAGTACTTGCTGTTCACCATGATCTTCGTCACCCTGTCCATCGTCATCACGGTCTTCGTGCTCAATGTGCACCACCGCTCGCCACGCACGCACACCATGCCCACCTGGGTACGCAGGGTCTTCCTGGACATCGTGCCGCGCCTGCTCCTCATGAAGCGGCCGTCCGTGGTCAAGGACAATTGCCGGCGGCTCATCGAGTCCATGCACAAGATGGCCAGTGCCCCGCGCTTCTGGCCCGAGCCAGAAGGGGAGCCCCCTGCCACGAGCGGCACCCAGAGCCTGCACCCGCCCTCACCGTCCTTCTGCATCCCCCTGGATGTGCCGGCTGAGCCTGGGCCTTCCTGCAAGTCACCGTCCGACCAGCTCCCTGCTCAGCAGCCCCTGGAAGCTGAGAAAGCCAGCCCCCACGCCTCGCCTGGACCCTGCCGCCCGCCCCACGGCACCCAGGCACCAGGGCTGGCCAAAGCCAGGTCCCTCAGCGTCCAGCACATGTCCAGCCCTGGCGAAGCAGTGGAAGGCGGCATCCGGTGCCGGTCTCGGAGCATCCAGTACTGTGTTCCCCGAGACGATGCCACCTCCGAGGCAGGTGGCCAGGCTGCTGGCGCCCTGGCCTCTCGCAACACCCACTCGGCTGAGCTCCCACCCCCAGACCGGCCCTCTCCGTGCAAATGCACGTGCAAGAAGGAGCCCTCTTCGGTGTCCCCGAGCGCCACGGTCAAGGCCCGCAGCACCAAAGCGCCGCCCCGGCACCTGCCCCTGTCCCCGGCCCTGACCCGGGCGGTGGAGGGTGTCCAGTACATTGCAGACCACCTGAAGGCCGAAGACACAGACTTCTCGGTAAGTCCCGCCCATGGCTGTGTTGGGCGCCTCCGACCCAGATGGAACCGGCGGACGCCCTTTCTTCCTGGTGTGTAATCCAGGAGCCGGGCCCAGGCCTCAGGCTGCTTCGCTTTGGGGTGCAGGGCGTGGCCCCTGCTGCAGCAGCCTCTTCCCAAGCCTGCTATGTGGCCGCAGGTCCCAGTCGGAGCGGGGCAGGGGGCCCCGAGTGGCTGGCACAGGGTGGATCCCGGTGCCGTCTCCGGCTTTGGGACACAGTGGGCCTCGGCGGACGGCACGGTGAGGGGCCACAGGCAGTGTCCTTCCAGCACAGAACGGGGGCGCTCTGGGAACTCCTGCCCAGCAATGGCCAAGTCCCCAGAACGCAACGAGGCACTGCCAAGGCCCTTTCCCCAGAGTGCGCCTGTGCCTGCCCCGTGGGCCTCCCCGGGGCCCCTCTGTATCTGGGGCCTGGATGTAGGGGGCTCAGAGAAGATGGGATGGGATGGGCTGGTGGCAGGAGGAAGGAGCTGGGACAGGGACACAGCTCCAAGACCATCAGCCCCACACGGCCAAGCTGGGGACAGGTGGGAGAGCCAGGGGCTGGGGGCAGAACGCTGGTCCCACGGCTAAGGCCCCCCGGGGCCCGGGGCCAGCCCACCTACCCTCACCCTCCAGCGCCAGGCACTGGCCGCACAGAGGCCCCAGGAGCCACAGTTTCTGCTAAGTGGCAGCCATGTCCGTGTTACCTGTGGCTGTGCAGTCTCCTACCCATTCCATGCAGGAGAGGCTGGGGCTGAGCCAGCTTTGCCTGACCCCAGCACCAGGTAGCTTCCCTGTTTCCTTCTGCAGACATTTACTGCCTGTCACACGGGGGGAGGCACAGGGCCCAGGGTCCACAGACAGGATAATGGGGCGGGACGGGTGGGGCACACAGGTGGCCAGGGGTCTCGGCCTCGGCCGTGCAGCCCATGACGTCCACAGCGGCAACTCGGCATCTGTCCTGTCCATCCACCTGCTGTCGCCGGCACCTCCCGGCTCTTGTCCCGGTGCCAGGGCCTGGCGCCCTCAGTGGGCCACCTCCGTCTGAAGGGGCCACCTCTGCCAGGACCCCAGAGCGCCATCCTTGATAGTTTATTCGGACGCATCTGGTGCCTGCCCCCACTAGCTGAGCGAGCCCCAAAGCGAGGGGCCCGTGCTCCATACCCCTGAGAAGTGAGGGAGTTGCTCGCCCCACACAGCCACCCCACTGAATCCCAAGAAGCTGCAAAGCCTCCTGCAGGTTCCAGAACATTCTGGGGTCGCGAGAGCAGCCTGGAGAAGCATCGGGATCCTGCTTTGCTGCCAGCTCTTGAAGCGAGAGGCAGCTGTGCCCGGGCTGTGCCACCGTGGGGTCAGATGCATTTAGATGTTTGATCAAAGCGGTCCTGAAGCTGGCAGTGGGTCTGAGCTCGGCGGTCGCGCGGCCTGGGCCCCTCCAGCAGCCTTCTCGGGCCAATTGCTGCCGCTGCCTGACCTGGTTCTGGGCTTGTGGGGAGCAGAGCTGACTTCACAGCAGCCACCTCGGGGACAAAGGGAAGGCTTTGGTCTGCGGCTGCGTTTCATCTTCAGGGTGGATGGAACGCGGCACACAGAACCCAGGGAACTAAAGGCACATAGGAAAGGGCGAGAGGGCGGCCGCGTCCCTGCCCCCAGAGCTGAGGCCTGGGCAGGACTTTATTTATAAGTGACCCCGTTTGCCTTCAGGCTTCCTGTAGATAAACGCGGCCGTTTTGGTTCAGTTTAACACCATCAGGAGACCCGGGATTGCTATAAACAATCAGAGCAGGAGGAGGCACTATCCCCACAGTGTGCTCAGGCCCCCTCGGCACATCCCTCCCATCCCTCAGCATCCACAGGCCTGGGACCCAGGACACCCTCACGGCCGGGCCCAGAGGCAGCTCATCAGCTTGGGGGTTGTCTCAGGTCCTACACGGCAGAGCCAGAGACGCGGGATGGGGGAGCCGGGGATGTGGGAAGGGAGAGTCAGGGACGCGGGACGGGGGAGCCGGAGACACACAGGACAGGGGAGCCGGGGATGCGGGACGGGGGAGCCGGGGCGAGGGCAGTGGCCAGCGGCATGAGTGCCTTGGGCTGCACACAGCGGCTGTCTCGAGAGTGGCTTCCCAACTCCAGGCCTGACCAGGCCACTGCCTCTGCCCTCCCTAGGCCTCTGCTCCTGGGGGTCACCCAGGGTGGGGTCCGCCCTGCATCAGCCCCAGGAGTGTGGGGTTAGAAGCCGGACCTGGAGCCGGAACCCGCTGTCCCCGTTCAGATATGTAACCGCAGCCGCCCCTGAAGGCCTCAGTGTGAAAACGAGACAGGCCAGGGGAGGCTCGAGTGAGAGACTGCAGATGGCGGCAGCTCTGCGGGCTCTGTGTGTGCTGCTTTCGTCCGCCCTCTGTGCCCCCACCGGGCCACATTTGCCCATCTGCAAAACGGGGAGGGGGATGGGCCCCTCCCAGCGCTGGTGAGCTGAAAGCAGACTGCTCACGGGGTGCCTGAGCCCCCCTCCCCCGTGCCCCCTTCCTGGAGCACAGGCCGCCTGCTGAGAGGTGGGGGCACACAGGGCATAGTGCAGAGCTTGTCTCCACAAGGAGGTCTGCCCAGCCGGAATTCCCAGGGTTCCAAGGTCCTCCTGCCCCATACCATGGTGACGATGCCCCCCGCAGAGCACTGGCCGTCCCGTGCACCCCAATTCCTCCCCTCGGTGCAGCTGTGTGCCACGTGCACCAGCAGCAATGGCTGCCTCGGGTGGAAGGTGGGAGGTGGAGAAGCTGCCGCCGGCGGCGGCGGCGCCAGGGTCCTGAGGGCTCTCCCCGCCGGCAGCGGCTGGGCCGTGCTGGAGTGACAGCGTCTGTGCTTGCAGGTGAAGGAGGACTGGAAGTACGTGGCCATGGTCATCGACCGCATCTTCCTCTGGATGTTCATCATCGTCTGCCTGCTGGGGACGGTGGGCCTCTTCCTGCCGCCCTGGCTGGCTGGCATGATCTAGGAAGGGACCAGGAGCCTGCGTGGCCTGGGGCTGCCATGCACGGGGCCAGCATCCATGCGGCTGGCCTGGGGCCGGGCTGGCTTCTCCCTGGACTCTGTGGGGCCACACGTTTGCCAAATTATCCTTCCTGTTCTGTGTCTGCTGTAAGACGGCCTCTGGGGAGACCGAGTGTGGAGCTGCTTCCAGTTGGTCTGTGGCCCCAGGAGGTAGTGGCTTGGAGCAGAGGTGGGGGTCGGCGCCTTCTACCTGCAGGACTCGGGCTAAGTCCAGTTCAAGAGTCTCCTGAGCTCCCCTGCAGATGGAACTCACTCCTCCCAGTCTCTCAGCAGATCTGGTGATGGTCCCGACCGCCCCAAGGGGCCCTTGAAGGGAGTTCACGCCCCTTCAGCCCCAAGCGCCCCGTCTTCTGGAGGCCCGGCCGCCTCTCCCACCCACCGTGTCCTGCGCCTGTGTGGGCTTCGGCTTCTCCCCCAGGGTCCTCGAGCCTCTCGGACCCCATGAGGGTGAGCCAGCAGCGCTCCAATCTGCTTCGCTAGGAGAGGGTCCAGGCAGGGATTGTGTTTGGTTGTGTTTTGGGTAAGTTAGTGAGAACTCAAGTCTTGTGCCCAAGGAGGCTTGGAGAACAGAGCTTTGTGGAGCTGGTTCCGCGTGGGGAGAATCGGGAGGCCCATGCGGGACCAGCTCTCCCCTGCGCAGGCCCTCCGCGGGGGACGGGAACACCCAGCCCCAGCGAGTCCGGAGACCAGGACTCTGCCTTCCAGGCGTAGGGCCAGGGCTCCGGCAGGTGGCCAGGGCTCCACGGGGCCCAGTGGCTTCCGCCCCTGGGGTACTTCTGTGCTGTGATTCCCCGGAGCTGGGAAGGTCCCGAATGGAGTCCAGACCTGGGCCCTGGTTCCCCCAGGACCCTGAGGGTTTCCACCTCGGCGCACAGCCCGGGAGATCCGCCCCGGGCTCTGGGTTCGGGAAGAAGGACTTCCTGCTACAGTAGCTGTGGGGAGCTGGCGGGGGCATCCTTGAGGACCTCCACCTGGGAGATGCTGGGACCCTCGGGGCAGGAAGCCCCTGAGAAGCCTCATGGGAGTCAGGGAGCCCTGGGGTTTCCACACAGGCCCATGCCCTCCGTCCTGGCAGGGCAGGCAGAGCTCAGCAGGGCCTCACCCCTGTAGGCGGTACCCAGAGGTGGGGGAGGCCTGAAATGTTTCCAGGCATGACCCTGGAGCCCGGCAGTGCACACCCTGAAGATGGCGCACCCGGCAGCCCCCCAGTGTCCCCAGGGGCACACTTCCCCTTGGGATGGGTACAGGCTGCCCCACCCCTCCATGATTCCAAGGGCCCAGAGGGGCGGGGCCAGGACGGCGTGTCCCCTGCCTGTGAGTGACATCGGTTCGGGAGGAGACAGTCAGGAAGCCTCCTGCTGAGTGGTCCACATTCTGCTGCCCCCAGACCCCATCCAGCCAGGGGCGGGGATGGGGTTGGGCTCTGTGTCCCACTGAGTCTCATTCCTCTGTCCCCGAGCCGAGCTCTCCTGGGCCAGCGTCTTGTCAGGAGGTGCCTGAGAGCAGAATGAATAATTGAGGTTAGGAACCCGGCATGCCGAGTGCCCCAGAAATGCCGCTGTGTCCCCGCGGGCAGTGACATGAGTGGGGAGGAGACTCAGGCCCACATTGCCCACACCTGCCTCTGAACTGCTGCTGGTCACCCCCACCCCCGGGTGCCTGTGACCGGGGTCCTGAGGCTGGGGCTTTTGTGCCAGGAGTGGGTGGGATGCAGAGACCCCCGTGCCAAATCCTGGGCATCCCCAGCCCCCTGGCCCCTCCCACATCCCCTGTGTATTCAGGACCCCATCTGCTGAGCTCTGACCTGCCCCCGCTCCGCCATCAGCCCCTGCTGCTCCTCGGCCAGAGCTCCCAGGACGCAGGGAGACCCTGGGAGAGTGAGGTCATCCCGGGGCCATGGAAGCTGGCAGGAGACACTGGTCTCAGAGGAGGGAGAGAGACGCAGATTTCAGATGTAAGAAGCCCGATCCACATTGCATAAGCGGATCCAGCTGCCAGATGTGTGGGCAGCTGCAGGGAGTGGCCCGGGGTGCTGGGCCCAGCTGTGGTTGTTCTTTTCTGGGTCAGGAGTGACTGCGGAGTGGCTGGGACGCTCCTGCCGGGGGACCCTCCTGCCAGGGGTGGCCGCTTGCCTGGGGGAAGACCCCTTTCCCTTTCTTCTTTTTTTTTTGAGGCTCAAAAAAAAAAAAATCCAAATAAAGCACCATATTCCCACCACGCCAAATTAACCTTGACAACAATGTTGACGTATTTGCGTCCAGTGCTGTTTTTATTAATTAAGGTAAAATTTACATATGGCGAGATGCATGCTCTTCGGTGGAGACCCAGCCCCTAGAAGGTCCCTCCAGCCCTTCCTGTCGGCGTCCCTCCCCATCTGTGGCTCTGACTTAAGCACGGTGGATTGAACTCTCCGGCTCACGACCTTCGAGGAGTCAGAATCCTGCAGTTGGAGCCTTTGATGTCTGGCTTCTTCATCCTATGACTTAGAGCTTCATCCGTGCTGTTGTGTGTGTCCGTAGCTCCTTGCTGTCTGTTCCTTCGTTTTTAATTGTGAGCAGTGTTCTTCTGTCTGAATAAACTAAGACGCAGTTTGTCCATCACCTGTTAGTGGACTTTGCTTGCAGCTGTCGGTGATTAGGAACGGAGGTGCCGGTGTGTGCATGGCACTCTATCCGTTATGCATGTTTATTTTCTGTATCTGTGAATGTTTTAACATCTTTCAGACCCAGGACTGCTCCTCCTAGGGCCAGTTAGTTCCCGGGGGTGGACAGCTTGCCTAGAACCCACCTTGCCAGGGCTGTGACCCCCGACCCCCTATCAAAGTCTCACACTAAACCAATGTTTCCCCGCCCTGTGCCAGGCACCAGGCAGCGGGAGACACTGCTGCAGCTCAAAGCCTGCGGGGCGCCGGCCCCTCTGCGGCTGCTCGCGCCACCCTGCCCCCTCCTTCCCAGGGGAGGCCCCAGTGAAGGCCCTGGCCAGGGCTTCCCAGCCCCTTCTGCCTCTGGACCGGCCTGGGTGCTTCCCGTGTGGCCCGGCCTGGGGCGACGTGGCCCTCCTCTCAGGAAGCGTGGTAATCTCTCAATGGTATTGGCCTCCGGAGTTGTCACTCAGGCTCCCTTGTAAGTTAAGGCCGGGCCCAGGACACTCTAGGGCACGCAGCTGCTGTGGGACTGCTGGGTTAGCAGGTGCCCCCTGGAGCAGAGGCGGCTTCGGATTTCTAAAGTGGCTGAGTCCTTTCACCTTGCACCGGAAATGCTGGATCAGGCGCAGCACACACAGCACCTGGGGACGCAAGCCCGGCCAGCCCCACGGACCAAGTCCCGCCGACCATGTGGCCCGCCGAGCCCAGGTGCGGCTGCCCGGCTTCTGCAGGCAATGTCTGCCAAGCCCTGGAATGTGCTCCCAGTGTGTGCACAGACTTCAATGAATAAAACGCACCGTCACCACGTGTGCCGTGCTTTGCATTTTCTATTCAAGTGTCTTCTATTTCAATCTGTAGGAAAGGCTGGGTGCGACCCACAAAACTGATTTCTTGACCCACGGTTGGAAGCTCGCTGCTTAGGACGGAACACCTGGTAGTGGGATTGTCAGGGGCTTGCACTGGGTTTTAGGAGATAATGCCAACGTGTCTTCCACGTGACTGTGCCATTTACACTCCCTGTCTGCAGACAGGCGCTCCCGCTGCGCTAATCCGAGCTGGCATTTCTTGGCATTTGCCTGCCTCGCGGGGTAACGTACACAGCGTGCGTATGAATCCTCAGCGGCATGACAAGGCATTTTCTTTCACAGACTGAATATTCGCATAGAGCCGGCACCCAGGAATCCCCTGCCCAGCCCGGCCGGCCACGACCTGCCCGAGGTCACCCAACACCTCTGCCCGGCGTTGCCTGGCCCTGGGTTCTGTGCGTGGCCGCGCCAGGCGTGCCCTTCTGTCGGCTCCCGATCCCAGGTCATTGCTCGCTGCGCGGCCACTGTGCTGTGGGCTCTGCCGCGTGGCTCCACCATCTTATTCACCCGTCACCAGCTCGGGGCTGCTGTGAACAGACTTTGGCAGGGAGGCTGACCCAGGAGCTCCCGCTCAGCCGTGGGAAGGAAGGGTGCGTGGTCGGCTCAATGAGCTGCTGACGGAGGGTTTGCCAACGTGGTTGCACCGACGTTACCTCCTCTCAGGGCTCCGATTCTCCCCCCTGTACCAAGGGTTCTTAATTTTTGCCAGTCTGGTGGGAATACAGTTCTCTCTGTGTTTTAAATTGCATTTCTCTAGTTGAGTTGGCGCATCTTCTCACACGTTTATCGGCTGTTCACGTTTCTTCTATGACGTGCCTATTTTGTCAGGTTTTTGAATCTCTGTTTTGTATTTCTAATTGAATTCCTCTGGAGTCAGCGAAGTATTCCATTTAATTTCAGTGCTTTCAAATCCTTCACGCTTGTTATCGGGTCCAGCATATGGTCTGTCCTCATCAGGGTTCCACGCAGCCTTGAAAATAACACATCTTTCGGCTCTGTTTCAGGGAACATTCTAGAAATGCCCGCCAGGTCCCACCTACTGAGGTGTCCTTCAGGCCTTCTACACCCGGGCCAGTGTTCTGTCTACACGGTGTAGGAGGTTTCAGAGGGGAGCTGAGGTCACCAAGGAGAACCGTGGCTTTGCCCCTTCTCGCAGGCGTGCCGGCATTTTCTTCGTGTATTTAGAAGCTCTGTTAGGTTGCGTTCAGGGTTGCTGTGTTCTCGCGAGGGGGCACCTGCTCACTATGTAACGGCCTCTCTATCCCTCGTACTGTGCCACTCTCTCAAGTCTCCTTTCTCATCCTCACGTAAACGCTCCGGCCGTCTTTTGAGAGTTGTTGGTAGATCCCTTTCCAGTCTCTCCTTTTCACCTTGCTGCTCCATTTGATTACATATAAGGAGGGTTTCCTGCAGACAACACGTAAGCACCATCCTAGTCAGACACAGAACGTTTCCCTCACCCAGAGAGCTCCTTCGTGTCCTGTGTAGCTAAAACCCTCTGCGCTCCAGGAAACCGCTGATGTGATTCCCAGCTCTGTGGATCATTTCTGTTATGTTCTAGAACGTCATGTAGGTGGAACAGGTGCGTTTGTGGATAGCCTCTGTCATGCAGCATGGCGTTTGGAGTTATTGATGAACAGTCAAACTCTGTAAAATATTTGAAGAGATTTATTCTGAGCCAAATCTGAGTGACCATGGCCCATGACATAGCCCTCAGGAGGTCCTGAGGACACGTGCCCGAGGTGGTGGGGCGCAGCTTGGTTTTATGGATTTTAGGGAGGCGTGAGACATCAATCAATACGTTTAAGAAATACATCGGTTTGGTTCAGAAAGGTGGGACAGTTCAAAGTGAATTCAAACATTTTCTGGTTGACAGTTGGTTGAGTTTGTCTGAAGACCTGGCATCCATGGAAAGGAATGTTCAGGTTGAGATAAAGGATTGTGGAGACCAAGTTTGATTGGTGCAGAGGAAGCTCTCAGATAGCAGACTTCAGAGACAGCAGGTTGTGAAATGTTTCTTACTGGACCTAAAAGGGTGCCTGGCTCTTAGTTGATGATCTCCTGGATCTGGAAAGGAAGGAAAACAAAGGGGAAGGGGATTCTCTATAGAATGTGGGTTTTCCCACGAGAAACTTTGCAGGGCAATTTCAAGGTATGGCAAGGAAATATATTTTGGCGTAAAACATTTTTTTTTTCCTTGTCTCATAATGTTACACCAGAGTGAGACTGGGAAGTAAGTCACGATATATAGGGTCAAATAAAACACATCTGGTGAAGAATGGATAGTTTGTAGGGCATGACTCCCCAGACACTTTTGATAGGAATTTGGGCAAGATAGGAAATCAGAACTTAGTCCTTGTGGTATTCACCCAAGCTGTTGAATGTACGTAATTCACTCCTCTTTATGGATATGATGTAGTTCGTTCATCTGTGTGGATATGATGTAATTCACTCCTCTTTATGGATATGATGTAGTTCGTTCATCTGTGTGGATATGATGTAATTCACTCATCTTTATGGATATGACATACTTCACTCATCTTTGTGGATATGACGTAATTCATTCATCTGTGTGGATATGACCTAATTCACCCGTCTTTGTGGGTATGATGTAATTCATTCATCTGTGTGGATATGATGTAATTCATTCATCTGTGTGGATATGATGTAATTCACTCATCTTTGTGGATATGACGTAATTTACTTTTCTTTGTGGATATGATGTAATTCACTCATCTTTGTGGATATGATGTAATTCATTCATCTGTGTGGATATGATGTAATTCACTCATCTGTGTGGATATGATGTAATTCATTCATCTGTGTGGATATGATGTAATTCACTCGTCTTTGTGGATATGACCTAATTCACTCGTCTTTGTGGATATGATGTAATTCATTCATCTGTGTGGATATGATGTAATTCACCCATCTTTATGGATATGACATAATTCACTCATCTTTGTGGATATGACGTAATTCATTCATCTGTGTGGATATGATGTAATTCACTCGTCTTTGTGGATATGATGCAATTCATTCATCTGTGTGGATATGACGTAATTCACTCATCTTGTGGATATGACGTAATTCACTCATCTTTGTGGATATGATGTAATTCACTCATCTTTGTGGATATGATGTAATTCATTCATCTGTGTGGATATGATGTAATTCACTCGTCTTTGTGGATATGACCTAATTCACTCGTCTTTGTGGATATGACCTAATTCACTCGTCTTTGTGGATATGATGTAATTCATTCATCTGTGTGGATATGATGTAATTCATTCATCTGTGTGGATATGATGTAATTCGCTCGTCTTTGTGGATATGATGCAATTCATTCCTCTGTGTGGATGTGATGTAATTCACTCATCTTTGTGGATATGACATAATTTACTTGTCTTTGTGGATATGATGTAATTCACTCATCTTTGTGGATATGATGTAATTGATTCATCTGTTTGGATATGACGTAATTCACTCGTCTTTGTGGATATGATGTAATTCACTCATCTTTGTGGATATGATGTAATTCATTCATCTGTTTGGATATGATGTAATTCACTCGTCTTTGTGGATATGATGTAATTCACTCCTCTTTATGGATATGATGTAGTTCGTTCATCTGTGTGGATATGATGTAATTCACTCATCTTTATGGATATGACATACTTCACTCATCTTTGTGGATATGACGTAATTCATTCATCTGTGTGGATATGACCTAATTCACCCGTCTTTGTGGGTATGATGTAATTCATTCATCTGTGTGGATATGATGTAATTCATTCATCTGTGTGGATATGATGTAATTCACTCATCTTGTGGATACGACATAATTTACTTGTCTTTGTGGATATGATGTCATTCACTCGTCTTTGTGGATATGATGTAATTCATTCATCTGTGTGGATATGGTGTAATTCACTCATCTTTGTGGATATGATGTAATTCATTCATCTGTGTGGATATGATGTAATTCACTCGTCTTTGTGGATATGACCTAATTCACTCGTCTTTGTGGATATGACGTAATTCATTCGTCTGTGTGGATATGATGTAATTCATTCACCTGTGTGGATATGACATAATTCACTTATCTTGTGGATATGACATAATTCATTCATCTGTGTGGATATGATGTAATTCATTCACCTGTGTGGATATGACATAATTCACTCATCTTTATGGATTTGCTGCAATTTGTTGAGTAATCAATGCACATGTGGATTGTTTCCAGTTTGGACCTGCTCTGATTAAAGTGACTGTGAACACTCATGTGCAGGCTTCGTGCAGACACCTGCTTTCATTGCTTTGGGGCAAATACCTGGTAGAATTGCTGGGGGCATAGGATAGTTGTACTTTTCTGTTTTTGTTTGTTTTTAGACGGAGTCTCGCTCTGATGCCAGGCTGGAGGGCAATGGTGCGATCTTGGCTCATTGCAACCTCCGCCTCCGGAGTTCAAGTGCTTCTCCTGCCTCAGCCTCCTGAGTAGCTGGGACTACAGGCACACACCACCACGCCCAGCTAATTTTTGTATTTTTAGTAGAGATGAAGTCTCACCATGTTGGCCAGGCTGGTCTCGATCTCTTGACCTCATGTGATCCACCCGCCTCGGCTTCCCAAGGTACTGGGATTACAGGCGTGATCCACCGTGCCCAGCCTGTACTTTTCTCTTTGTAAGGAGCCCCGACGTTGTTTTCCAGGGTGGCTGGAGCATCCACATGCCCCGACATCCTCACCAGCACCCAGTGTCTTAGCCGTTGCAGTGACTGTGATTTTCATATGTGCCTCCCTGATGATGGTGATGTTGACCATTTTAGGTGCTTACGAGCCACTTGTATGTCTTCTTTTTGTGAAGGATCTGTTGAAATATTTTGCCCATTGTTTTATCAGATTGTCTGCTTTTAGTGAGTTGTAGGAATTTTGTGTACATTCTGGATGTAAAACCTCCATCCAGGACTTGTGGTCAGAGTAGGTCCTCTCTGCCTCTGACAGCCCTCATTCTCTTAATGGTGTCTTTTGAAGAAAAGCTTTGAATTTTGACAAAGTGTCATTTTTTCCTTCTGTTGGTTTTAATGGTTAGTGCTTCGTGTGTCCTGTTTGAGAAGCCTTTGCCTACTCCGAGGCTGTAAATGTGATCTTCCGTTTTTTCCTTTTGGAAAGTGTAGTTCTGGTTTTGGTGTTTAGGTGAGAGTCTTTGAATTAACTGTTGTGTCTGGTGTGAGATAAGGGTGGAGGCTCATTGTTTGAGCACCATTCCCGTGGACGTGGCTGGAGACAGTGTCGCGAGCGTGTTACCCAGCTCTGTGGCTGTTACTGGCCCAGGACTGCTCCATCACGGCTGGAAGCAGAAAGCTGCATGTCATCTTTAAATGCCATTTGGAGAATTCATCCTTCGATCAGTGAAAGGTATTGCAGTTTCTACTACAGCGGGATATATTTAGGCCAACTCTGTGGTTTTTTGTTGTTGTTGTGGAAATATGTTCCATCCCTTCTGTGGGAGAAAACTGGTATAGCCAGCTGCTCTGGAAGCTACACATTCCCTGGTGACTGCTCCTAACTCAAAACAAGCATTTATGTTTTTCAAGAGCTTAGTATATTGACCTGAAAAATGCCTCCCACCTCCAAAGAAAACAAGTACCCCAGCGTGCCTTCAGGAATTCTGGCCTCCCACGCACCAGCCACACTGGAATAACCTAGAATTTCAGCTCTGGATTGCCACAGACATGATTTGTCTGGGGTGAAGGGTTTGATTATTTGGTCCATAGGGAACTTCACTAAGTTTTACACTTACTGTGGGGTTTTCCCAGGTATCTGGTGTAATTTCTGATCATTTTCCTTTTTCTGCAGAATACCTCCTGCAGTGGTATTTTCAGAGAAGATCTTGCGTGTGACTCCTTCTGACGCTCTCGGGGATTCAGAGTGTATTTTTGTCTCATTCATTTAAGTGATAGTTCTGTAGATATGAAACGCGAGCGTGTTTTCTTGAACCCTGTGGAGCCGCCGTCCCAGCGTCTCCTCTGCTGGCCCCTGGTTCTTCTGCAGTCTGGGCTGCAGGTTTTCCCCGGAAAGATTTCTATTTTTTTTCTTTTAACTGTGTGTCATCCCAGCACATGGGGCTATGCTAATCTTCACTGTATCGTTCCAATTTTAGGACATGTACTGAAGATTTTTAAAAGACTGTTTTTCACCGTCATCATTATGTACTGCATTATATATGGCATTGAGGAACCTAAGGGTACATTTAAAAATTTATTCCATTTGACGTTCTAGGCCCTTTTAATCTGAGATCTTAAATCTTTCTCTAATGCACAAATCTTCAGAAACCCCAGTTGTTTCAACCTTTCCCCCTCCTCTTGCTGTTTCTTTCCTCGTAGAGCCCCCGTGGCGTGGGTGCTGACACCTACATTTTCTGTTTCCTTTTTATCTTTTCCCAAAGCCTCCTGGGAGACGTCTCAGACCTGATCTTACAGCTCCGCTTTTAACATTTCTCTTTTTATGTTTTATACACATCATATTCCTAGTTGGTTTTCCTTTATACCTATAATTCTGGCGTCATGTTACCGATATCCCTCCTTGCCTCTTTAAGAGATTACAATTTTAAAAAATTAATAGATCAAAGAGAACAAACATGAATTCTTCTCTGCCTGGTACAGATTCTCCGGTTTGTCTCTCCCAATGCTTTTGATCTCGGATACCCCACCTTCCCTTGTGAATACGTCCCCTCAACATGGATAACAGCGCTGTGCATGCACGAATGTGTGAGTACGTGTGTGTATGGGTGTGTGTTTGCAAATGCATGCCTCGTGTGTGTGTGTACGGATTTGGGGAGGAGACAGTCCATTGTCATGTAACGGTTTCTTGTGGGCTACTGTCACACACGCGTGCATGCACACGCACACACGTGCACACGTGCACGCAGACACACGCACACAAACGTGCATGCACACGCACGCACACGCGTGCATGCAGACACGCACACACGCAGATACGTGCACGCACACACACGCACACACATGCATGCAGACACACGCACACACATGCACGCAGACACACGCACACACGTGCACACACAGGGTGGCCTGAGTCGTCCCCAGGGTTTCTCCGTTTCTGTGTTCAGATCCTGGATTTGTCGGGCTCCCTCCCCAGTCCTGGCGTCTCACCAGGCAGGAGCCTCTGTTAGTGGCCATCTTGTTTCCAGGAGTCTGTGGGGACTCTTCTGGAAATGCGGATGTCTGAACGCCCATTTCACCTGGGCCTGCAGATCTGTTGGCGTAAAATGGGTCAGAGGGCTCTGGTTTTCAGCCTTGTCTTCATCCATGGTTTTGTCCTCTCTGCCCCAGCACTGTGGTGGCCCTCTCGTTTCTCTGGCCAGGTGCACTTCACTGAGCCCTCCGGGATGTGGGGGCCGCCTTCCCCACCCCGTGGCTGGCCCACGGCTGGCCCCACTCTCCCTTTCCCCTCTTGCCTCAGGGAGGAGCCAGAAAAGGTTCTACTCTTGCAGCTCAGCTTGGCCGTGAGACCGACGTCTGGCCACAGGGATGTAGCTGACAGTGGCAAGGACACCTTTGGAATGTGCCCTTCAAGGTTCCGAGCCTGCCCTTCTCCCTCCTCTTCTTCCTGTTGTTGGAATGTGACCCGATTCCGGGCCAGCCTTTCTCCTCCCTCCTCTTCTTCCTGTTGTTGGAATATGACCCAACAGTGGAAACAAGGGCAGTGTCCTGTGTGGAGGATGCAGAGCCAGGTGAGGGAAAGAGGCCTCCCCGTGCCTCTGAGAAGGTCACTTCCACACCGCGAGAGCCACTCTTATCCTGTTATTATTGTTACTTGAAGCCACATCGAGCCCTACACAGCGCGTTTAATCACTCTGTGGGAGGTGGTAACGTGTTCAGCTAAAACGTCTGTTTTCTGGACAAGGAGAGTTGCAGTCTTTGTCATTAGGGACAAGCAGAAGTCTCCAAGTGGGACTCCTGTTAACACTGTTGCTCTTCACCCAGAGGACTCCCGCCCCTTCCCCCAAGTGAGGTGTAGCTCCTGGAGCAGCAGCAGTCATCTTCTGATGAAGGGCAGCTACATGCCAAGGACGGCCAAACAGGCTGGGATCCGCCATCTTGTGATGAAGGGCTGGGATCCGCCATCTTGTGATGAAGGGCTGGGATCTGCCATCTTGTGATGAAGGGCGGGGATCCGCTATCTTGTGATGAAGGGCTGGGATCTGCCACCTTCTGATGAAGGGCAGCTACATGCCAAGGATGGCCAAACAGCCTGGGGTCTGCCATCTTGTGATAAAGGGCTGAGATCCGCCATCCTGTGATGAAGGGCAGCTACATGCCAAGGACAGCCAAACAGGCTGGGATCCGCCATCTTGTGATGAAGGGCTGGGATCCACCATCTTGTGATGAAGGGCAGGGATCCGCTATCTTGTGATAAAGGGCTGGGATCTGCCATCTTCTGATGAAGGGCGGCTACATGCCAAGGACGGCCAAACAGCCTGGAATCCGCCATCTTGTGATGAAAGGCTGGGATCCGCCATCTTGTGATGAAGGGCAGGGATCTGCTATCTTGTGATGAAGGGCTGGGATCTGCTATCTTGTGATGAAGGGCTGGGATCTGCCACCTTCTGATGAAGGGCAGCTACATGTCAAGGACGGCCAAACAGCCTGGGGTCTGCCATCTTGTGATAAAGGGCTGAGATCTGCCATCCTGTGATGAAGGGCAGCTCCACATGCCAAGGACAGCCAAACAGGCTGGGATCCACCATCTTGTGATGAAGGGCAGCTACATGCCAAGGACAGCCAAACAGGCTGGGATCCGCCATCTTGTGATGAAGGGCAGGGATCCGCTATCTTGTGATGAAAGGCTGGGATCTGCCATCTTCTGATGAAGGGCGGCTACATGCCAAGGACAGCCAAACAGGCTGGGATCCGCCATCTTGTGATGAAGGGCAGGGATCCGCCATCTTGTGATGAAGGGCAGGGATCCGCCATCTTGTGATGAAGGGCAGCTACATGCCAAGGATGGCCAAACAGCCCGGGATTCCCTCATTGTCCATTCCTGCCCACAGGACTTTACGTGTGATGGCAAAAACTGATTTAGGGAAGCCAATGGCAATCAGGTTTTAATTAAATACAGCCAAACACAGTACTAATGAATGCACGCTGCTTCAGGGTTTATTTTCTACTATTTAAAATTGTTTGAGTTGGAATCTTCCCTAAAAACTGTGTTTAAGGGCCGGTGAGGTGACTCACACCTGTAATCCCAGCACTTTGGGAGGCCAAGGAGGGTGGATCGTTTGAGCTCGGAAGTTCAAGACCAGCCTGGGTAACACGGCAACACCCTGTCTCAATTTAAAAAAATACAAAAAACATTAGCCAAGCGTGGTGGCGCACGCCTGGGGTTCCTGCTACTCAGAAGACCGGAGTGGGAGGACCACGAGCCCAGGGTGGCACAGAGGTTGCAGTGAGCCGAGATCATGCCACTGTACTCCAGCCTGGGTGACAGAGCAAGACTTTGTCTCAAAAAACAAGAAAACAAAACAAAGCACTGTATTTACAGCTATAAATTGCCCTCTAGGTACCACTGCAGCTGCAGCACAGAGATTCTGACATGGTGCTGCATCCATCATTATTTGGTTACAAGTATCTTCACGTTTTCTTTTTTCTCTTTAACCCATGAATTATTGTGGAGTCATGGGTGTGTCTTTTAGCTTCTAGAGGCATTCTTTAGCTTGTTATCATTGGTTGTTTTTCCAGTTTCATCAGTGAGTGAGTTCTGAACAGCAGGATCCTTTGGAATGTAAGGTTTCTTACGGCCCAGTTCATGGTTAGTGTGTGGATATTCCACACATGAGAGGAGAGTGTTTCTCCACTGGGCAAGGAGTTCTGTACTTACCATCAGATCACGACGGGGGGCTGTATTATGACATCGTCTCTGTGCTCTGGCTCAAGTCCAAATGTTCCACGCCCTTCCCCAAGAAATGCACTGAATCTACAGACACTGGCTTCCCCCACCATCTGCCCTGGTGTGGGTCCACGTGTCCCAGCTCTCCCGTCCCCACTGCCCTGGTCCTTGGTAGATGAAGAGGCTGGCAGCCATACGTCGCCCCCCAGGTGCAGATGGCATCGGGGCAGGCTCCTCTACAGCCGGGGTTGGGTTTCCTCAGCTCCCATTTCTGACACTGCCTGGGCCAGAGCCATCCTCTGTGGGTGGACACGCCTCACCTTCTGGTCCTGCGGGCACAGCACCCCCTGCCTCCTGCTACACATTCCTCCCAGGCCTGCACGCACCTGCCTTCCTGGGGGCTGTGCCCACCCCTCCCTCCGAGCTCATCACTGAGCCGTTCTTCCCAGCTCCCCACCTTGCAGGTGGCTCTCAGAGGGGCTGTGAAGGCCTGGAGCTTCCAGGGTCGCTCCTGGGGCCTCAGGCAGAGCCACTCGGCACTGCCTGCAGACCTAGGGAGGGCAGGTCAGATACGCACGGCTGCACGCCCCTTACAGTCCGCACAGCCACACCACCCTGTGACCCCAGCGTGAGCCCCGTAATTCCATGACCTTCCCACAACCCCCATGACCCCAGCGGCCTGAGCTGAGCGTCAGATCAGCCTTGCATCACACCACCTTGGTGGCTGGCCCGAGCTGAACATTCCAGGCTGCATGGGCACGGGGGTGACCCGGGGCAGCACCTAAGGCCATGAGCTCTGGGCCAAGACCAAGCACCTCCCTGCATTTCCTCCCGGAGCCCCCACACTGCATAGGGCTGAAGCTGTGCTGCCTCTGGGGGTGGAGAGGGGACCGAGGCCCACTACAGAGGGGCCTCTGGAGGGGAGAACTGTGGCCGTAAAGGCAGCAGGGGAGGCATTGCCAGAAACCCAGCGCTCTGGCCAGGAGCGTGAGCCCCAGCTCAGTCCCTGGGGGCTCCTAAAAGAACCCAGAGGGATGCGATGGAGTCGGGGCTGATGGGAGACGTGCAGGTCGGCTGGGTCTCGGGGAGGCTGCCTTCCTGCAAACAGGAGCCAGGCCGGTTTGGTGCATCCGGAGGCCGCTCTCAGCTCCCTTGCCATCCTCACCTTTGATTCGTACTCAGCTCCACTGCACAGGCTGGGGCGGGTGGGGCCTCAGGGACCAGTCCCTAAGCTGCCTGGGCACCAGCTGGCTGCTGCCTTTGCTGTGCCATTTTAACTGGCCTCCAGCATAAAGTCAGTTTCCTGAAGACAGCCGGACTCCCCTTTTGAGGCTGAGCATCACTGGTGTCACACCAGGGTGGCGGGGGGTAGGGCAGCTGAGGGGGTGGTGGGGATTAGAGCCACCGTGGTTCCCCCCGGCCAGGCTGCCTCCTCTTGGCTGCCAATGTGGTCTCAGCCACCCAGTGCCCAGTCCCTTCATCAAATTGGAGAGCCCCAGGAAAGGGGCTCCTTTGGAAGGCTCTGGATGCCCTGTGGGCTCTGGGCTTGATTCTAGCCCCACTCCTGCCTCATGACAAAGCCTGCTCACTCCACTGCTCAAAGAGCCTTCTCAGTTCAGCTGGGGACATGTAATTCCCTGCCCCGGAGAAACCAAGTGAGAGCAACCAAGCTGTGTTGCTGGTCACACAATCTGAAGCAACTCAACTCCCCAACAGAAGCCAAGTGACCTAGGTGTCCTCCCTGCAGGACGGAGGGGCTGGCTTGGGCTGCTGCTCTCAACAACTGTGTCTGATACCTGCACTGAAGGCTATAACTCTGCCCCAGATGCTGCTTTACCTGCACCTACTTTGGCCACATGCTCTCCTTGTCCCTCAGTGCAAAATCTGTCTCGATGCCACCTGACTTCTTCGACGTCTGATTTGTCCACAGACTTTGGGAATTTTCAGTGGTCTGTTTCTGTTCTCATGCTGCAGTGGGAGCTGGCATTTGGGGCTGCTTCCTGGCCTCAGTCAGGGCTGTGGCTCCTGTGGGTGCAGGCACTCTCTCCCATCCTGCTGACCCTGCCTATGACTCTCTATTTGGTCTCCAGGTCTGGTCAGTTCCTGGAACAGTTGAATCATAGATGAAGTGTTTGCCCCGAAGCTGTTTTGCGCTCACCTCTTTGGGGTATGCTTTGGTGCACGCAATGCTGCACTAGTGATCTTGGTGGGTTTTCCTTCTGTCAATATCAAGGGTCTCTCTTTGTTCCTTTTTAATACTTTTCATTCTCTCCTCAATGATATGGCTTCCCTCTTCATTTCTGGCACCTTTCTTGCTTAGCTGCCTAAGTGGTAACAGTGGACTAGTTACTGAATATTTGTTTGGAAAGGAAGTAGAAGTTCCCACATCACCCCCACGGGCCACAAGGCCCAGAAGCCCAGGTGTGTGTTCTGAGCTTGCCCCCATGCTGTTTGGGCCACAGTGGGGATAAGGCAGGAAGTCCAGGCTCACACAGCGTCTGTGATGGTTGGGAGAGACCTGGGCAGAGGTGCTGAGGAGCACGCAGGCCAGAAGCCTGCTGAGGGATGACCTTGCTCTGAGACCCTAAGGACCAGGGGCTGATGGTGCCAAGTCTCAAAGCAATGTCCCTGCACAAGGAACTCAGCACAGGGCTGGGTGGGTGAGGGGTGGCCATTCACACACAGGATCTGAACTCCTTCTTGGGCTGGGGACAGAGGGGATGATGAGGCAGGCAGGGACCTGCCTGTGCCCAGATGTGAAGGTGCTGGGGCCGGGGTGGGAGTGCTGTTCTGAGGGAGGAGCCATCGTGCAGGTGACTGGTGGGCCAGCAGTGGAACCATCTGTTGCCTGCGTGAGGCGCAGAGAGAGGCGGGCCCGCAGGGCCCTGGCCAGGCTTAGATGAGGCCCAGAGAAAGGGGCGGGGCCTGTTGTTGAGCCTGTTTTAGAGCTACTGAGATGGCCACAGGGCACGGCTGCCCTCCTGAACCCAATTCGCCATCAACCCAGCCCCTCCCCTTCCCCACTGCGGCTGAAGCTGCAGGGCCTCAAGGTGGGGTGTACGGAGCCAGGGTGGGGGACACTCTCCCAGGAAATGACTCCCGCCTCGCTTGGCTGGGTGAGCACTCAGGGGTTTATCTGAACTTGGAAATGCTACAGAGCCAAGAGCATGGGGTGGGCCTTGGCCGAGGCCGCTGCTTCTCTCTCCTTCCACCTGCAGGCTCTTCCTGAGCTTTTCTCCTGGCTTCTCCAGGATGTGGTCGCTCTCGGTGTCCAGAGAAACCCAGGGAGGAAGGCTCAGCGTTCCTCGGGGCAGTGCAGAAAATGTCCTGGCAGGAGAGAAGGGAGGACAGATGTGAGAGACCGAAGACAGCTGGACACCGGCTCAGGGCCAGCGCCTGGCACTGTGGCCACCCTGAGAGCCCGCATCCTGGGTCTCTGCACACTGCGTCCAGCAGGGCCGTGAGTGGGCGGAGCCATGGGCAGGGCCGTGAGTGGGCAGGATTGCGGGCAGGGCCGTGGGTGGGGTTATTCTCTGACGGGTCTGTGGAGGAGAAGCAAGGCTGCTTGTTCTTAGCCCTGGGCTCTGACTTGATTCTTGGGCATCTCAGGCAGCTGCCCTCTTGCCCCAGCCTTACCAGGAGCCCCTGGGTCTCCTGCCTGTGCTCCTCAGCCCTCCTAGCCCCTGCCGAGTCCCCTAGCTCAAAGATGCCGGCCCCTCATGGGCCCCAGGTCACACACCCTGCGCCACGCTCTGGCCCCTGAAGCTACTTGAGGCCGGAGTTGTGCTGTACCCACCACCTGCTCCTGGGACCCTGTCCCCACACCTGCTGCTGGGACCAGCCCCTCAGCTAAGTTTGCACACAGGGTCCGCCTGCCCAGCGCTTCCTGAGGAAGGCAGAGGTTACCTGGTGCTACTATGGCCCCCACCCTGCCTCTCTCATCGACATACCCAGGGCCTCACACGCCCCTCCTGAGACTCCTGTGAGCTTTCCCACACCTGGACCAGGTGCCCACTGAGCAAACACCTGAGCTCCACTCTCCCTGCTGCGCTAACCCTGGTCAGGGCCTCCTCCGCCCCAGCATGCAACTCTGCATCCCACGAGGTGGAGCAGACTCCCAGCACGCCAATCCATCTCCGGAACCCCACGTCCTGTGACCCCATGCCCTGTGACCCCACACCCTGTGACCCCACATTCCTGTTGCCCCTACGGGGTCCATAGTTGACCCTACTTTCCCCAGGGCCACCTCGCCTGCCTCTGCTGGGCCTTGTGCTCCCAGCACCCCACCCTGGACAGCACGAGGCCCCACCCGTTGGCCCCTCAGGAGCTCCTCCTTCCTGGATGCCCTCAGCCCTGGCAGGTGCAGGCAGCATGGGCTCACCTGTCACTCCCAGAGGCCCTGGGTGCTAGCCCCCTGCTGCCCAGGGCTGCCCGTCTGACCAACAGCTCCAGGCTCCCCTGCGAGGAAAGGGAGGGCATGTGAGGACGGAGCAATGCAGTGGCTTGGGGCCCTGTTCTGACGGGGACAGAGGGTGTCAGGGCCCCTCCCTGGGCACAGGCAGCAGGTCTGGTCCTCAGATGGAGTCTGAGATCTAGGGGCAGCAGCATGCCAGGTCCCCGTGCTCCACACAGGCGCCTCCTGGGCTCCATGACAGTTCTGGGGGGGCATGGCCAGGTGGGAAGGTGTCAGGTGGGGGCCCTGTGACGGTGCCTGTCACCCTCGTCTAGACAGGTGGGTGCAGAGGGGGCCGTTTATTCTGAGTAGTGATGTACCCCTCATCTGCCAGGCTGCAACCAGGCCACCGTGGGCAGCTTCCAAGCCGGGGGCAGGGGTTCCCACAGCCCACGGGGCTCCCCCCAGGTTGCCCCCAGTTTCCTGAGACGTCTGTGGGATGAGGGGTGGGATTCAGCCGATGCCCGAACAGAGCAGAGATGCCCCCGCTGCTGCCCCAGCCAGTGCAGAACTCAGTCCTCGTCTGGCTGGGTCATCCCCCGTCTGTTCTCCCCGTGGACGCCCCTCTCCAGCTCCAGCTCCCCGAATCAGCCTCTCCTCCATCTCAGAGTCCAAGTCATGACCCACCGCTGCTGCCTCAGAGGAGGAGGAGCGCCAACAAGGTCACGGGAGCCTGCGGCTGCGCGCTGGGTGGGGAGAGGCGGAGGAAGCAGCAGCCAGGAGGATAAGAGGGCGGGAGTGGGGAGGACAAGGAGGACAGGAGGGCGGGAGGGAGGGAGGAAGGATGGGAGGTAGGCTGGGCTCTCCTGTGTGGCCCTAAGCAGGCAGCTCATGTTTCCTGAAGACTGGGGAAGAGGTCACCTTGAGGGCCCTGGAAGGCCAGGCCGAGGCTGACCTCTTTGCCATGACTGGCTTTGTGTGGGCTCAGGGAAGCCTTGTGTCCTCACCCCAGCACCCCAGAGGCTGGACAGTGGCATCTCCAGCAGGAGCTGCTGTGCTGACACAGATTGAAGCCCCAGCCCCAGGACCAGGGGACAACCGGCGCCCCCACCGGCCACAACTCCCTCCCCAAGAGCCAGGAGCCCAGTACCTCTGCCCTCAAGGTGGCGGCCACCACGCCCCCATTCTCCAGGAACCAGGGCCTTGCTGCGGGTGCCAGGGGACCCCAGGGGCTCAGTGCCCGGCTCCAGCTTCTGCTCCAAGATGGGCATGGGGGGCCTGGTGTTCTTGTGGAAGGAGTCGAACTTTGACACGTGAGCTGTGGGGAGGAGGGGTGTCAGCAGGACACAGTGGGGACCCGCGGATGCGAGGCCTGTGCAGGCCACGCCAGGACACCTGGCCCAGGTGTGCTAACAATGGGTGAAGGCGGCCTCCCTCGGCCTGACCATTGTGAGGACAGACAGGTGTGGTGGGCACAGGTGCAGGGCTGCTGGCCTCACTCACTCTGAATGGCAGACTCACAGGCCTGGCTCACAAGCTGGTAGAGGGTGGCAAGGGACTGCGGCTCGCCCTGGAAGGGAAGGTGGTGCAGCTTTGGGACCCATGTGGCAGGTGCCTTCCCAGGAGATCCCGAGTGAGCCAAAGATCTCAGCCTCACTTACCTTCTCTCCTCGTTCCCCTTTGGGCCCTGGCAGTCCCTGATGAGGAGGGGAAGAGAAAAGAAGTCAGCAGAGATGGCCTGAGACCACACGTGACAAGTGTGAGATGGCCCTGGGGTGGATCCTCACTCAGGCAGCCTGATAGCCACAGTGGCGGTGTGAAAGCCCCATCCCAAATTCCCAGATCCTAGGAGCCTGTGGTCCTCGCCTGCACCCGAGAGCAGGCATGTGAGAGGCTCAGTTCTGCAGCAGAGTCCTGAGTGGGGCTGGAACTTGTACCACAAAGGACTTGCCTCTGGCTGTAGATTTTGTGCTAGGGGAGATGGCGGGTGTGGGACACTGCCCAGAGAACAGACCCCTCCCGGGCCCCGGGCCCGGGTCAGGCCTGTGCTGGCACTTCCCTGCCGTCTTCTGTCTTCTTCTACCTCCCCAGCTCCTTGGTGAACCTGGAGCCCACCTAAGGGGGGGCCCATGGAGCTGCTGAAGGCCAAGGCATCCCCCAGGGGACACTACACCCCCATCTCCCACGTCTGTCCCCCTACCCTCCATGGAGCCTGCCACCCCACCACCTCCCCTCCACCACGTCTGTCCTGGGTGGGGTTGGGAGAGGTGCAGAACCAGCCCTTAGCTACACTCTCTTGTACTAGCACCAACACCAAGCTCCCAGCTCAGAACAGGCCTCCAACAACAAATGGGAAGTCCCTGGGTGGTCAATAGGAAGTCCCTGAGTGGCCAACAGGAAGTCTCTGAGCGGTCAACAGGAAGTCCCCGGGCCGTCAACACGAAGTCCCTGAGTGGTAAACAAAAGTCCCTGGGCAGTCAACAGAAAGTCCCTGAGTGGTAAACAGGAAGTCCCTGGCAGTCAACAGGAAGTCCCTGGGAGAGCAACAGGAAGTCCTTGGGTGGTCAACAGGAAGTCCATGGGCTGTCACCAGGAAGTCCCTAGGGGGGTCAACAGGAAGTTCCAGGCCAGTAAACAGGAAGCTGTCAACAGGAAGTCTGTGGGCTGTCAACAGGAAGTCCCTAGGTGGTCAGTAGGAAGTCCCTGAGCTGTCAGTAGGAAGTCCCTGAGTGGTTGCATGTGGGGCTTGCACCCTTCGCTCCCCCACCTTTGGTTGGCTGGTGGGTGTTGGAAATGCACTTACTGTGGGCCCCACGGTCCCTGGAGGTCCTCGCTCTCCACTAGTGCCCCTGGCCCCTGCCATGCCCTGGAACCCCTGCATAGACACAGAAGTCAGGGTTTGGCTTGGGCCCCCAGCAAATCTGCTCCCACTTCAGCCCTGGTTCCCAGATGTCCCAGGGGCCCCCTGACCTGACAAGGGCGGTGGATGCCTGGCTGGCCCCAGCCTCCTTCAGGCCATTCCTCCGGCAGGTGGTGCCTCCCCTGCCTCCAGGCCCTGGCTCCCCATGCCCTGCACCCCTCCTCCAGCACTGTCAGCACCCACGCTGCTCTAAACGTCCCCAGCTGTGCCAGCTGCTCCAGTGTGACGGCAAGTTGGGCTTCCCCTGAAGTGGCGCTTGCAGGGAGGCAACCTGGCCTGCCCAGCACTCAGCCCGAGGCCGACGCCAGGAGACCCCCCTCCAAGGTCTCCCAGGAACTGAGTCCTCAGCACAGAGCCCTCACTTGGGAGCATGCAGTGCTCCTGAGCAGACGCTCACCCACCCACAGGGCCCTGCAGAAAGTTCCAGCAGAAGTGAGGCCCTCCCAGGCACTTCCTGGGGTAACCTAGGGGTGGCAGCTGGTGTTCAGACTGGCCTCTGCCTGACCCCTGGAACACAGGAACCCTGGGTGGGGGTCGGGGTCATGGGAGGTCGGTACCTACCCTGGGGCCAGGGGGTCCAGGCAGGCCAGCAGTTCCCTCCAGGCCTCTCATTCCCTGATGGCAAAGGAAGGCGCAAGCTGGGTGGGGTTTGTACCTGTACCCAGCCCTCCCATGGTGACAGCCCCCCAGCAGCACCCAACACACCCTGTAACCCAAGCAGCAAAGGTGAGGCAGCTGAGGCTGCCAGGCTCCTACCCAGCCACTCCCCCACCCACCCTGCCTCAGTGACAGCTCCTGCCTGGGGTGGGCTGGAGCTCTCCAGCCTTCTGGCCAGGCCACAGGCTGAAGGGGGTGGTGCAGCAGGTGAAGCAGGAGCCCAGGAGAAAGCACCTCCCCCTCCCTACCCCACAGCCTCCATCTCCAAGGCCCCCCGTCCCCAGGCCAGTCTCTACCACCCTGACAGAACCCTCCAAGCCCAGAGCCAGCACCTTTGGTCCCTGGAGGCCAACTCTCCCGGGGATGCCCTGGTGGCCGGGGTGGCCCTGGGAGAGAACAGAGGGGCCGGCCAGGCAGGGGCCAGGGTCACATCCAGAGGTGGCCCTGCCTGTGAGGCCTCACCCTCAACCCCTGTGCCCCCCATGCATTCCCCATCTCCATCCCTGTCCTTCCCCCACCCCCACCAACCCCTGTGGCCCCCTGGCCCCAGCCACACTACCTGCAAGCCTGGGAGCCCATGGTCTCCTTTCTCTCCTTTGACCCCTGGTGGACCCTGGAGGGGGGAGATGGGCTGGACAGCGAAGCGGAGGGGGCACAGGGCAGGAGGGCAGGGAAGGAGTGACACCTACCACAGGCCCCTGGACTGCGCGGCCCTGGGTCCCCGGCGAGCCCTGCTGGCCTCCAGGACCTTCTGGTCCCATCTGTCCGGGTGGCCCGGGCTCTCCCTGGAGACACAGGCAGTGGGTAGGGCCTGACAAGGTCACGCTTGCCACCCCTCCTGTGGCCCCTCTGGGTCACAGCCAGCCCTCCCAGCCCTCTGGGCATTCAGACCCAGACCCACATGGAGACACCTCCATTAAAGGAGCAGGGGCAGCCCCAGCACCCTCACTGCTCACCCTGGGAGGGTCTGGGAGAACCCACAGCAGGGGTCTGCAGAGCTAGAGAACGGCAGAGCCAAGCCTGTGAAGCCAGTTCCAACCAACCTCACCCCCAGCCCTCCCCTGCCCAACTCTGGGTTCTAACGGGGTGTGGGGTCGCTGCAGAAATCACCGAGGAAAAGCCAGAGACCCCCACAGGCCAACTGTATGGAAGAGACAGAAAACTTTCTTAAGCCCTGGACCCCAAAACACTAGACTCAGGTTTTACGGGAAATCCAACCCTGTGGGGCAGAGGACACTGCTGCTATTTAAACTCAAATTATCTTTTGAACAAAGCAAACTGAGGTTCCAAACACTATAAAGAAAACTGTGACAGTCTTATTTAGAAGCATCAGTGCAAAATCCAAAACAAAATGTCAGCAAGCTGAACTCTGCAGCACATGGCATGGATAACGAGAATTCAGCGACCACGTCAGATTTTCGACGGATGCAGGAATCATCCAGTATTTAGGGATATCCTACAATTAATAGCTCCAAGACGCACAGTCATTTCATTATGTCCATAACAGCACTAGAGCTTGTTTAATGTGCATTCTTGGTGTTTTAAATCTAATAAAAGAAGAGTGGATGGACTTCACTACCACATGACAAAATGCACCTGTCTCCGCTTCCAGGACAGCACTTTAACGGTCAAATGCTAGAAGCACTTCTGTTAGGCCAAGAAGAAAATGAGAGTATCTGCTACGGCCACTGTTCTCTGACAAAATTCTGGAGTATTCACCAACACCATTAGACAAGAAAAAGAAATTTGAGTGATCAAGACTGAAAAGCCGAAGGTGAAGTGTGTATTTGCAGGTGATGTCACTGTAAACCTGGAAAATCCAAGAAAATCACAAAGAAGATAATTGAGAAAGAAAACTGGGTACAAAAGTCACACACAGCGGTCACGGCCAGTGTGAAAATAATGAGGTAGAAGCTGTAATGAGAGAAAACACCTCACTTATAATAGCAACACAAAAGAGGACATATGTAGGGATGGAGGAGAACCGAGCGGGTCTGTAGGAAGAGGCCATCCCCACACTGCACTGAGGGCCGCAACAGGCCCTGTGAACAAAAGGCAGGATGGCTGTGTTTTTGGATGAGAAGATTCAACATCATGAAGACATCATCTGTTCCCGAGTATATCTATAAAGCGAATGCAGTTCCAGTAAAAACACCAACTGGATTGTTTAGGTTAAACGGATAAGTCGATTCTACAGTTCACTGAACAATGAAATAAGCAGAGAGAGCCAGGAAAATTCTGGGGGAATAATACAAAGGAGGACCAGCCCGTCTGGCATCGACATCTTAAAGAAATCTGTAATAATTTAAGCAGCACAGCCCTCGCCTGTGAACAACAGACACATCAACGGGACGGACTGGAGCATCTGAAAAACCCCAAAATACACAGGGGCCTTAGGACAGCACGAGAGCCAGGGCGTTCAACTTCTGCAAGGGGCTGGCTGTGTAATGAAAGACTCAGGCGACCAGGGGTGGTCTGTGAAGAGGTGAAGCTGGAGTCCTCCCCGTCCTCTGTCCTCCCCAGCGTTGTAACAAAATCAGCTCTAGACGAATCCACCTGGGAGTGTCGAAAAGGGCCTGGAAGCACCAGGAGGAACCAGGAGGAGGCGCGCTTTCTACTCTCGGAATAAGGAAGATCTTTTAAAACAGGCTACAAAATTCAGAAGCCATAGAACAGAGCAGTAACATGGACTACGTAAAAGTTATTTTAAAATCTGTATGGAAACGCACGTCGCAAACAAGGTCAAAAGACAAGAAAATGCCAAACGCAGTCAAAACTCACATCACAGACACAGGGCTGGTTCCAGCAAGTAAAAAGCGTGCCCACAAATTATTAAGAAAAAAGAACAGTGGAGAAGAAGTCAGAGGACATCTCCAGCAAGAAAATATTGGCAACTTTCAAAGGGCATTCACGCTGCTTGGAAGAGAAATGCATTTTCATCTATCAGACGCGGCTCCCAAAGCAGCCAGGAATGCAAGATGGGGGTGGGAGGTCACCGCTGGCTCGTCGCGGGGGAGCGCCTCGCACGGCTCTGCCGGGCCAGTGTGGGGACATCCACCCCAAAGCACAGGGGCGTGTGCCCTTCCACCCAGCGACTGTCCTAGGGACTCTGTGCCTGAGATGTGCTCTGAGGCTCCAGCACAACCGCAGACAAAGGGAATATGGCAGCGCAGGTGCAAAAGGACAGCCCCGCCAGAGCCAGGCGCACGTCTTTGCTCACGGGGATGTGGAACTCGCTGGAAGGCTGCCGGGGGAGAGGTGGGTGTCGGGGTCGGGAGGACGGCGGCCTTGCTGCACGCCGACCACGCCTTCGGCATCTGTGTCACGCTTGTGCAGTACCGTGGTTTAGGTAAATGTTTAGAATCGAGCCTGGAGGGCGGCCCTTTGGCGCCTGGGGTGGGGGGCTGCTGCCATCGCTGGGCGCGCTGTCTTCAACATCCCTCTCTGCAGAACCAGAACGTCCGCCCCCGAAACAACTCCCTGCACGCCGCGCATGCGCTGAGCCTAGAGACATCTGAAAATACTCTGTGGGCCTAAGCTCCGGGGCCCAGCCCAGCACACAGAAGGCATCTGGCTCATGCCTGCCCCATGGAAATCAAGGGCGGCCTTCAGGGCCAACAGGACAGGTGGCCTCACCTCCCCAAGCCTCAGATTCCCCCCCTGGGCCATGGGGTTCATCCTCCCTATCTGGGTGAAAAGGGGACTTGCACCATAACCAGGCCTGGGCCAGGCACCCTGCAGGCACACGGGGGAGGCCAGCCTAAACCCCCTGGACTCCTGGGGTGCTGGGGTCCCTGCCTGTCTGCAGCTTGGGGAGACCCCACCCTGCCTAGGGAGGCTGCGTGCAGCTCCCTGCACTCTCAGGAACGCACTGGGAGGGGTGTTCTCGTCTGGTAGGTACGATCCAGGCCCCTCACCTCCCAGGGCTCCCCAAAACTTACCCTGGGCCCTGGGAAGCCCTGCTCTCCTGGGGTGCCATTCCTCCCAGGGAGGCCCTGCAGAGGCACAAACAGGGCTAAGCCCCCAGAACCACCCAACCGAGGTAGAGGGGCACAGACCAGCCCCTGAGCCCCATGCCTGGCCCACCCTGAGCCCCTAGCCCTACCCAGCCCCAGACTGTCCACTGCTGTCAAAGGGAAGAGAAGGGGTTTCCAGGGCAAGGACGCACTAGCCCATCCTTCCGTCTCATAGTCAGGCAGTTCTGGGTTCAAATCCTGGCCCCCTGAGTAGACAGGGCTGTGGACACTGAGCTCAGAGTGAGTGTCAGCTGTGACCTGTGGGGTGCTGGAACCTTGGGGTGAGCAGAGGCAGCTGCAGCCATGGCAGGTCCAAGGACCTCTCAGGACCCACCCCATGGCAGGGGTCCAGGCCTGGAGGGCCGCCTCCCTGAGGCCTGGGTAGAGGGCCCCTATAGCTCCTGCTGCAGGTGAGCTGGGCTGCCAGCACCCAGGACAGTGGCCGTCCAAGTGGCTGTGACTCACAGCCGGCCCACGTCACACCCTGTGGCCACAGCACAGTTCTGGATCCCAGTTGCGCCTGGATCCGTCCCAAGCCTCACACTTCAGAAACACTGGATTCCACGCCAGAGGAGGGTTCGTGGGGGAGGCCCAGCCTGGGGGAAGGAAGGAGCTGCGCCTGGCCCCACTTCCCAACCCTGACAGTGAGAATCACTGGATTCCGCACTAGAGAAGGGTTCGCAGTGGAGGCCCAGCCTGGGGGAAGGAAGGGGCTGGGCCAGGCCTCTGTCTCCTGGCCCAGGGCGGGCACAGCAGGGAAGAGGCTCATGAAATACATCCCAAATCTGCAGCAGGACGGGGGGATGGACCGGGGCAGGAGGGCCTGGGTTACACATCCACCAGTGGCAGCAATACATTGGCCAGGGTTCCCTGGTCACCCCAGGGAGACGCCACTGGACTCACTGGGGGTCCTTGAGGTCCTGGGGGCCCAGGGGTCTCTGAGGAACAGGAACAGGCAGACACGAAGGCCGGGCAGGTCTCTCCATCCCTCTGGAAGAAGAGAGACCCTGCTCATTAGAGAGACCCTCTCCCTGGCTCTTGCCTGACCCTAGAGCTGAGATTAGCCAAGGACACCTGGGCTCCAGGGAGACTTCCAGACCCGCACCTGGGAGGCAGGGGTGAAGGTCAGGGGCACAAGTGCATAGTGGGCAGGTCCAGGACTCAGGCCACTAAGCCCCTGTATGTCCAGCCGGCCCTGGGTTCCCACCCTGCCACGCTGTCCGCATGAGCCCCAGGACAGAATGGTGCCTTCTCCCTCCCTCTCTCCCCTGTCTGGGCCCCCAGTATGGCCAAGCCCAGCACAGGGTATACAGAGGAGTCACTGAGGATGAGAGGGGCTCTCTGGTCTGGCCATGTGCCCCTTCTTGACTCATCTGCACCTGGCTGGGCCCACAGAGGTGGGCATGGCCCTGAGTGCAGCCAGGGGTTCCCAGCCTGCCCCAGGGCCTCCAGGACTCTCTGTCCAGCCCCTCTGGGCTCATCCACTGGCCCTGAGGCTGCCTCCTCTGAAAGCCTTCCCTGATCTCTCCCAGCACGGTGACAATCTGGACAGGCCAACTGACCCCAGGCACTGTGACCCTCAGTGGGCACTTGCCCTAACTTGCTTCGTGGAACAGGGGCAAGGGACGGGGCACACCGAGGCAGGGAGCTCACAGCACCGGTCCTCATCGGCCCAGGTGTCACTGCACACGATCTGCAGCATCTGGAGCTGAAACTGCAACACAGGGGAGCTGGCTCAGCCCCAGGGCTCAAAGAGGCTACCAGCCCCCACCAGCGTGGCCCAGCAGGTGGGCAGGGCCCAACTCACCACGGCCGAACTGCTCCGGGGGCCCCTGGCCTTGGCCAGCCTCCCCAGCGTGACGAAGCCGGCAGCGGGTGGGCTGCTCATCTCCCCAAGGGGCCGCTCAGCCACCTTCCGGCAGTCCACATAGAGCCTGACCTTGGAGCGGCCCACAGCCACGTGCACCTGTGAGACAGCACGGGAGGTTCTCCATAGCCCAGGCGGGGCCGGTGCCCACCTGAGCCCCCAAGGCCAGGCCAGAGCTGGGGAGTAACACCCATCCCTGGGGCCTGGGGTCAGGAACCTGACCTCACCTCAGGTTTCGGGGGACCCTGGGAGAACCCCCCCTTGCTGGGCCTCGGCTTCCCCTCTGTAAAATGGAACAAATGGCACCTGCTGCAGGAGCCTCCCGGGGTCTGTGGGTCCCAAAGAGACGGGCTGGGAGGCTCTTCAACTCCAATTAAGATGGAAGAGCTGGGGTAGAGGAACAGAGCCCCAGGTCAATGTTCCCTCCCAAGGAAGGTCCTGCTCTCCTAGGGAGAGGAGTTGGCATCCGGCAGGTCCCTGTGGGGCTGGGCTGCCCCAGAGCTGGGGGAACGGGGGAGAGGGGCGCGAGCTGCACCAGGACCTTGTGGAAGCTCCCGAAGAAAATCTTCCTCACTTCCTGCGGGTCGAAGGTGGCCTCCTGCAAGGCAGCCCTGGGGTCGCGGTGGAAGTAGGTCAGGGACTTCCTCCCGGCTGCCAGGGAAGGGGTGGAGCAGGTGAGAACGGGCTGCGACCAGCCTGGCCTATACCTTGAGCAGGGCGGCCCCCACGACAGGCCAGGAGCAGCCCTGAGGGTGCCAAGCTGGAGGTGACCCTCAATGTGGCCCACAGCCCCCTGCCCGGGACACCTGCCTCCCACCCAGGGGGTGCTGAGGGCCTGGCCTGGAGGCTGGACTTCCTCTGAAGGCCTCCCAGGGCTCTGGGGCCTCCCTGCCCCTACTCCTCCTGACTGCTGGGGGCGACGCAGGGCCCACGTCACCATCCAGCAGAACCCCAAGGAGGGGCTGGAAGTCCTCGGCCGTCATCTGCCACAGCGCGAAGGCCTCGCGGGGTGTCTCGGGAAGTAGGCGCAGAAGGAAGACGATGGTGTGCTCTGGAGGCAGGGGGGCTGGGAGGACGTCACTGTGGGGGTTGGGGGAGGGGGAGCCACATGAGCAGACCCGAGGGCGGCCAAACCTGGCAGGACGATCCGCTCGCCCAGCCCCAGCCCCAGTCCCAGTCCCTGAAGCTGCTCTGAGGGTCATGGTGGACCCCTGCACCCGCACACCCTTCCCAGCTGTAGACTGAGCGTGGAGGCCGCTGGCTTCCTAGGAGCCCAGACTGGTGGTTCCACAGAGCTGAGGGTCTATGAAGCCACACTGGGGCCTCCCTGCCTTGGTTTCCCCATGAGTAACACGGGGTACATAAAGGACAGAATCCCTCCCTGTTGAATGAGGAGGATTCAACAGAAGTACTTGGAGGCGCCAGGCCCAGGGCCATCCCAGGTCACATCCCAGATGACCCCAGCAAGGGCTCACCAAGACCCATGCTCCCGGGGCCCGTGAGGGTGAGGGGTGCCGGCCCAGGACACCCCACAGGGGAGTCTCAGGATCACTACTGAAAGGCAGCTCTGCTCTCGGGAGCAGCTCCCCCGACTCACACTCATTGGCACCGCCCAGCGGGTCCTGGCCAGTGCCCAGCCAGACACCCTGAGGGGTGGGACCAGGGTCTTGGTCCCCTAATGTTCCAGGAAGCAGGGTCTCAGGCCTCTGATAGAATCGGGGTCCAGGGAGCAGGGTCTCGGGCCCCTGATAGAATTTGGGTCCCAATGGCCGTAGCCTCCTATCTGTCTTCCATTCACTCTTAGGATGCCGAGCCACCTTCCTGCCATCCCGAGAGCAGACTGGTCTGGGGCCTGGGCACCTGTGATGCCACCTCAGGAGCCTCCCGACCCCACACAGCAGGAGCCCTCCTCTTTCGGTGTGGCAACCCTCACGGGGGTCCACCCTGGGTGGCCGCACCTGGAGAACCATCTGCCCCCACTTCTCGGGCTGTGAGCTCTGGAAGGGCAAACAGGCATGGGAAGTGCCTGCTCATGCCACGAGGCTGGGAGGAGCCCTCATTTGAGAACAGGGACTCATGGAAACAGCCACCCTGTGGAGGCTGCCTGGTCCCAGCAGGGTTTGCTTGAGAGCAGAGAGCTTGGGAGGCACCCAGGAGGCCTTGAAGCTGCCTCGGGCTGCAGGCGATCAGAGCTCCCACCTCACCCACCCGTAAGAACACCCAGCTCAGCACGTGCACCTGAGGCCACCGAGGAAGAGGAGAGGGGGGCGGGGGGCGTCTACACCACCTGACGCCATCGAGGAAGAGGGCTCTGCAGCCTGCTGCCCAGAGAGGAGGGCAGAGGGCAACTATACCACCCTGAAGAGAAACTGCCATGGGGGCGGAGCACAGGGGGCATGTGCAGCAAGACTGGGGGGAGGGAGAGGATGGTGAGGGAAGCCGGGGAACAGTCATCGAGTTCAGCCACGAAGATACCGTGGTGACCAGGGGGCCAGGGCCGAGCATAGCACATGGGCCGGCGGCTGTGTGGGGAGAAAACAGGCTGGGAGAGACATTCCTAAGCCCCAACAGTGCTAGGTGAGTTTTTAAATATATATATTTCTATAATTTTAAAATCTCTGTTACAGAATATAACTCATCTTTGTAACTTCTTTTTTTTTTTTTTTTTTTTTTTAAGGGACGGAGTATTGCTCTGGTGCCCAGGCTGGACTACAGTGGCACAATCCTGGCTCACTGCAGCCTCCGTCTCCTGAGACAGACATGCTCCCACCTCAGCCTCCTGAGTAGCTGGGAATACAGGTGCCTGCCACCGCACCCAGCTAAGTTTGTTTGTTTATTTGTAGAGATGGGGTCTTGCTGCATTGCCCAGGCTGGTTTCAACCTCCTGGACTTAGCCTCCCCAGTAGCTGGGACTGCAGGTGTGCACCACCACACCTGGCTTCCACCTTTATCATCAACCATTTTAACTTAAACTGTCATGCAGCTTATATCACAGTTCAGGGTCACGATGAACAACATCTCTGTAAATAAGGGAGGGTGGTCATGAGATATCAGGAATTGTCCCAAATCTCATGCAAAGCTATTTGAGTGATCGCTTCCTCTAAATCCGGCTACTGGCAGATTTGGCCCATCGCCTCAGGTCAGTCTGGGGCTCCTGCATGTTTGATCAGCCCTCAGCTCACATGGGAAATAGATCCATACTTGGTTGCAAAAATATGCCAAGGGGCTGGCCTCACTCTGCCCATGGAGATTTTATTAATTTGTAAAATGTGAATTTCTGAAGTGTGAGTACTGGGGTGAGTCAGCCGTTTGCTGACATAGCAGCGCTGCCCTGTCCCACAGCCTCCAGGAGGTCTCCGGCCCATGCCCGCCCCCCCACCATGTCCTCCTAATCTTCAGCGGCCCCAGCCTGGGCTTCCAGCTCCACCCCAGCCCTTGCCCTCACACCTGACCCGTCTTGTCAGCTGGGCGTCCTTGAAGAGCGTGAAGGTCGGGGTCCCACCGAAGGCAGAGGGCTCCATGGCCACGCCCCGGATGGACGCATAAGCCTTTTCCACCAGGCTGAAGGCCACCATCAGGTCAAACCCTGGGGAAGATGGTGGGGGAAGGGGCACCGAGGGACCCTCAGAGATGGCAGGGGAGGGAGGAAGGGGCAGGAGCGGGGACTCAAGAGGGACCCAGGGGCTGCAGTGTGGTGGGAGGGAGGGGTGACGGAGCGGGGTGGGTGGGAAGTCAGCACAGGGGCTGGGGGGTGGGTGGGGGTCTGCTTCAGGCCCTGGGCTGGGCATCGCCCCCCACCCCTCCCCAGGGGAATCCAACACACTGGGAGGGGCCACTCCCCAGGCCACCATGGTAAATCACTGGGCCAAATGCCCAGCTTCGGAGACCCAGAGATGGACAAGGTGGACGCCCAGGCCCCGATCATGAGCCCCAACTCCCACCTCTCGCCCCTGCCCCCCAGCAAGCCCACTGCACCGCGTCCCCCGCCCGCCCAGGGTCGTTTTCCCTCTGAGGAAGACTCTGTCAGTGAGTTCCCCTTTGCTGGCACACAGCGTGGCCAGCTCGCTCCATCCACCCTGCCTGGGGGCCTGCGATGACCCCATTCCCTGGCGAGCCCCACCGCGCAGAGCCGCAGGTGCCAGCCACCACCCTCGAAGCCCCAGCTCCTTTCCGGCACTAATTGGTACAAAGTGAAGGGCGAAATCCCATTCACACTGCAGCTTATCAGCGCTGCCAGCAGGCACCGGGCAGGAGGCGGCAGAGGCCGCAGCCCCTTCCAAGGCCTGTTTCAAGTAGGCAGTCCCTGCCTTCCCACCATCCCCGCCTGTCCCACAGTCCTGTCTTGTCCCTGCTGCAGGCTCAGAGCAGTCACAGCCCCACAAACATTCACTCACTGAAGCCTTAGGTGAGACTCACAGTCCTCACCACCCGCAGCCCTCCCTGCACCCTCGGGGCACTGTCCCCTGCCCTCGAGCTGTCCACCTCTCAGCCCCTCTCTGGGGAGGGTCTCACTCTCAGGCAACTCGAATGAGAACCCCGGGCTCAGCACCTCAAACCCCCAGTTCCGGTCAGCAGAGACCCTGGAATGGGGCTGGAAAGGACCCAGGGCCCCCAGCGCTGCCTGGACTCTGCCGGGTCCTGGCACTGACCTTACATAACCTTCGGCTCCCTCAGTGAGAAGCAGGAATAACCACCGCCCAGCCAGCCACAGGGACGTCTGTGGAGGCACAAACCCGCCCAAACATCCTCCAACTGCACCACCACTGGGTCCCAGGTCACGACACCCTTGGCCCCCACGCCCAGGAAGAGCCCGAGAGACTGTGGGCGGGCAGGCAGGGGAGGGCATGCAGGACCCACCTGGGAGGGAGCCGTCGGGGCGGAGGGCTGGGCAGGCTGCTGAGAGGAGACAGGGTCAGTGTGAGTGGGAGCGGCCCAGCCCCCAACGCCTGACAGACCACTGGGGAGGGGCCACTTCATGGACGATGCCCCAGCCTGTGCTCCATCTGTATAGGTGGGACTGTGCTATGTCCCATCTGCCACCCACAAGGCCTGTGGTCCTCACGCCTCCCAGAAAAGGAAGGGAACAGGGATGGTCCCTGCCCCTCTGGATCTCACTGAGTGAAGCAGCTGCCCCCAAGACAGCCCGGTGGGCCCCGGGTCGTACCAGGCATCTCACTGGGTGTGATACCCTTCGAGGGTACTGGTCACCCAGGAGTGCCCTGAACTGGCAGGGCCAGGGAGATGCCTGGTGTGCGGGCAGGCTGGAGGCACACGTGTCCTGGGGGCCAGGGAGATGCCTGGTGTGCAGGCAGGCTGGGGACACGCGTGTCCTGGGGCCAGGGAGATGCCTGGTGTGCGGGCAGGCTGGGGACACGCGTGTCCTGGGGCCAGGGAGATGCCTGGTGTGCGGGCAGGCTGGGGACACGCGTGTCCTGGGGCCAGGGAGATGCCTGGTGTGCGGGCAGGCTGGGGACACGCGTGTCCTGGGGCCAGGGAGATGCCTGGTGTGCGGGCAGGCTGGGGACACGCGTGTCCTGGGGCCAGGGAGATGCCTGGTGTGCGGGCAGGCTGGGGACACGCGTGTCCTGGGGCCAGGGAGATGCCTGGTGTGCGGGCAGGCTGGGGACACGCGTGTCCTGGGGCCAGGGAGATGCCTGGTGTGCGGGCAGGCTGGGGGCACGCGTGTCCTGGGGGCCAGGGAGATGCCTGGTGTGCGGGCAGGCTGGGGGCACGCGTGTCCTGGGGCCAGGGAGATGCCTGGTGTGCGGGCAGGCTGGGGGCACGTGTGTCCTGGGGCCAGGGAGATGCCTGGTGTGCGGGCAGGCTGGGGGCACGTGTGTCCTGGGGCCAGGGAGATGCCTGGTGTGAGGAGAGGCTGGGGACACGCATGTCCTGGGGGCCAGAGAGATGCCTGGTGTGTGGGCAGGCTGGGGACACGCGTGTCCTGGGGCCAGGGAGATGCCTGGTGTGCGGGCAGGCTGGGGACACGTGTGTCCTGGGGCCAGGGAGATGCCTGGTGTGCGGGCAGGCTGGGGGCACGCGTGTCCTGGGGCCAGGGAGATGCCTGGTGTGAGGAGAGGCTGGGGACACGCATGTCCTGGGGGCCAGAGAGATGCCTGGTGTGTGGGCAGGCTGGGGACACACGTGTCCTGGGGCCAGGGAGATGCCTGGTGTGAGGAGAGGCTGGGGACACGCATGTCCTGGGGGCCAGGGAGATGCCTGGTGTGCAGGCAGGCTGGGGACACGCGTGTCCTGGGGGCCAGGGAGATGCCTGGTGTGCGGGCAGGCTGGGGGCATGCGTGTCCTGGGGGCCCAGGGACTTGGGTTTGCTCTATGGCAGGTGCTCGGAACCCTTCATGGGCAGAGAAGGCAGGAAGGAGCACTCCTGATGGGAGGAGCCGCTCTCCCCTCCCATGGGAAGGCTGCCTTGCCGGGGAAGCTGTCCAGGCAGTGAGGACCCCGTCCCCAAGGGCGTGCAAGCCAAGACTGGAAGACCCCACAATGGGGAGCCCAGAGGGAAGCTGGAAGGTTGGGATGGATGCCTCTCAGAGCCCTTGCCCTGGACCTGTGGTTCTCCAGGAAAACCAGCAAGAGACAAAAAACCAGCAACAGCAGCTCCCACCGTGGAAGACCCCAGGCAAGTGTGACCACGTCCTCATCCCTGGAGAATCCAGGTGGGGCCAGCCCGGAACCAGTCATCTCCAGCCACCCGGGACCCCTGCCTGCCTGTGACCCCTGGGATCAACTAGGTCTGGGGTTGGCTGGGTCTGGGGTTGGATGAGTCTGGAGCTGGCAGGGTCTGGGGTCTAGGGCCCGGCTGGGGCTGGGAGCTAGGGCCTGCCAGGGTCTGGGTCTACCTGGGTCTGGGGTCTTGGTGCCCACTCACCTGTCTGGCCCATGGCAGACACAGCCTCACTCCTGCCTGCTGCATAGATAGCTGAGAGCAGGACCCTGTACTTCGTGGCTGCCTGCAGGTCGGGCAGTGTCACGTGGCTCCTGGGTGCTGGCACAGAGACCTAGGAGAAGGGAGGGTGCCTGGTCCCCACTTCCTGGGCAACTTTACTCGTCCATGCGGCTCAGCTGCCTCCCTCTGCGTCCTGCCATGGCAGAGCTGCCACCCTTCGCAGACAGTGTGGCCATGCCCCTTCCAGGAGGCCCCACGAGGTGGGGCAGCCTCAGGCTCTACCAAGACTCACGGATTTCTCAGGTCCCAAGCCAGAGGCGGGGGCGTAGGTGAGCCAGTAATGGAGCACGTGGCCAAGCGGGGGTGTCCAGCTGACCTGCAGGCTGTCGGGGGTCTCCGAGGCCAGGGCCAGGTTGGAGGGTGGGCTCCTGCTCACCGTGGCTGGCCGAGAGCATGGGCTGTGTGGGGCTCAGGCCCCTCCAGAAAGGAGGCACCCGGTGGCCAGAGGACCAGCTGCCCAGCCCCTACCCTGCTCTGTGTAATGCCTCCACCACATCATGCCACACCCCTACCACAGCCCACACCACACCCCTGGCACAACCACACTGCACCCCTGCCACGGCCCACACCGTGCCTCGCCACACCACACCCCTGCCACAGCCCACACCGCACCCCACCATGCCACACCACACCCCTGGCACACCCACACCATGCCCCCGCCACGCCACACCACACCCCTGCCACTGCCCACACCGCACCCCGCCACGCCACACCACACCACACCCCTGGCGCACCCACACCATGCCCCTGCCACAGCCCACACCGCACCCCACCATGCCACACCACACCCCTGCCACTGCCCACACCACACCCCGCCACGCCACACCACACCCCTGCCACACCCACACCACGCCCCTGCCACGGCCCACACCGTGCCCCACCACGCCCCACCACACCCCTGGCACACCCACACTACGCCCCTGCCACAGCCCACACTGGGCCCCTGCCATACCCACACCACGCCACCTGCCAGGGCCCTCACCATACCCCCAACCAGGGCTGCTGCCTGGGCTGCCCTGCGGGACACTAGGTGGTTTGTGCACTCGGCCACTGGGGGAACACCTATCCCCGTGTGGGCTCAAGGAAGTGCTGCAGACTCCAGCGACCAGGCCCAGTGATCAGGGCTCTGGAGCCAGCAGTTCTGGGAGTCTAGGGTCCTGGGCCTGTGCAGCGGGTGAGTCAGGGATCCCCTGGGCCATCCCTGCCCCACACCCAGCAGAGGGGAAGTGGAGGGGCACCTACAGGGGGTATAGCGGAGGGACACAGGGTCACTGCGGGCCCCGTCCCTGTAGTAGGCCAAGATGGTGACGTTGTACTCTGTGTGCCTCCCTAGGCCAGGCAGGACGGCCGTGCCGAGGTTCCCTGGGACAGAGATCTGGGGAGAGGAGAGCCCCAGGGGTCACCAGGTGCAGTGGGGTCCTCAGGTTGGGGGGCCGGGCAGTGAGGCATCCCTGGGAGACAGGGTGGGCGCACATATGGCTCTGAGCCCTAGACTTTGGCCTCAGGACTGGGGGCCCACGGGGGGCCCCTCGGAAGGACAAACCCACCCCTGCCCACCTCGTGAGCCTTCCCCTCTCCCAGGGGCGTCCATGTGATCTGGTAGACAAGCACGCCAGACGGGGCTGCGGCCACCCACGCCAGCTGGACTGCGTCGCCTGGCAGCTCCGTCACGGACAGCTGGCTTGGGCTGGGAGCTTTCTCTGAAGGAAGTGGAGACACAGGCTGGGGGTGTAGCCCCTGAGCCTGGGCACCTCAGAGGAGGGGCAGCCACACCCAGGAGCACCCTATACCCCCATCACACCCGTCCAGGTGCCCGCCCCCACCTGGCTCAGCACTGACCCAGGGCAGGCTCCCAAAACACTTGATGTGAACTGTCTAGTGGGGCAGAAGGACACAGAAACCCTGCTGGACCCCCAGCCCCAGCCTCTCCCCACTCACTGGTGGTCACCCGGCCAGTCAGCGTAGAGGAGCCACCCCCAGGGTAGAGGCAGGTGACACGGACAGTGTAGGTGGTGGAGGAAGAGAGAGGCCCCAGCGTGGCCGAGGTGGCGTTCCCAGGAGCCTCTGTCTGCAGCAGGTGGGAGGGCGACATGGCAGGCCCAGCCGGTGCCTGGAGCACTTGCTGGGGTGGAGAATCAGGCCCAGCACCTGCAGCCAGGACTACCCCATGACCCCCCGAAAACGGGGAAAATGGGCTTGTCCTGAGGGATGGGAGGGCAACAGAACTGCAGGACGGCTGGGGTGGGCCTCCCCAGCCTGGTTCCCCCCAGACCCCACACCCACATCTGCCCCCACACCAGGTGCCCCCGCTGCGCCTCGTGGCCGCTGTGGTTTTGAGTGTGTTATTTGATGGTTGGCTCCACCCCATGCCTGCCAGACAGGGCCCCGTGGTCCCTCAAGACACTCGGGCCCCCGGCGGGCTCTGCTCTCACCTGCCCCGAGTGTCCACCCTCGCTGGAGACATAGGTGACCCTGACCAGGCGCACAGGCCTTGGGGCACCCTCCCAGAACACTCGTGCCGCGTCGTGGCTCACGTCTGAGAAGCCCAGGTGTCTCGGGGGGGCCAGGGCGGCTGCAAAGCACAGCAGAGCCTCAAGGCCAGCACGCGGCCTCCATGGCAGGGGCAAGGGTGGGCAGTGGCTGGGACCGAGGGGGCCTGAGGTCTCCCATGCCATGGAAGGCTGAGGAACAAGATGGGGCACCCGCCCGTGGGCAGGCAGCCGGGGTTGGAGCACTCACGGGTCCTGGCATGGATGCCCCGGGCCTCGCTGCCCTCAGGGCCTCGCAGGCTCTGCACCGAGACCTCATAGTCCCTGCCAGGTTCCAGGCCATCCAGCAGCACCTCGGGCCGCCCGACCTGCACCTGCAGAGACATGACGTCCCAGGCCAGCCCCCACTCTCTCTGCCCCACTCCTCTGCCTCCCCCGCCACCCCCCGGCCCAGCTCACCTCTCGCTCCTCCTCCTCACCCTTGGGGGAAGCAGGAGAACATCGCACCAGGTAGTGGGTGGCCCCGGCCGAGGGCTGCCAGGTGAGGTGGATGGTTCTGGGCGTCACTGCGGCCAGGGTCAGCGCCCGGGGCGGAGGCAGAGGTGCTGGGGGGCCATGCAGGGGCGCTTTAGGAAGGAGCCCACACAGAGATCACACCCACGCACGGGGCACCCTCACACCAGAGCGGGTGGGCGCTTTAGGAAGGAGCCCACACAGAGATCACACCCACGCACGGGGCACCCTCACACCACAGCGGGTGGGCGCGGCCACCGCCTGGCAGGTGCACAGGATTCGAAGTGGCACTTCCCAGGCTTCACCTTGGGCCAAGGTTTGTGGCTCCAGCTCTGGGGACACAAGGCCACCCCACAGTTTTGTCTAAGGCCATCTGCCTTGAGGTCATGGGAGGAATGTGGCCTCCGGGGGATGAAAAGGGCTTCGGGAAACAGCCAGACACAAAAGTCTGCACGGTGTGATTCCACCTGCAGGAAACGTCTGGGACAGGCACATCCAGAGACAGAAGGTGGCTCGGGGTGGCCGGGGGGGCTGGTGCTTAGGGGTGCAGGGTTCCTCTGGGGGGATGAAAATGATCTAACATGAACTGTGGCCATGGGTGACAGCTCTGAATATACCAAAGCCACTGGAGTTGTACACTTTAAATGGGCAGGTTGTATGGTGTGTAAATTACATCTCAACAAGGCTATTACAGACGGGCTCATGGCAGTCCCTGGGGGTCCAAGAACCCAGCGAGCTAAGCCACGTGCTGGAGGCCAAGCAGGGGGGAGCTCCATGAACACCGTGGACAAGCAGCATAATGGGCTGTGATTACAGTTGAGGTGATGACACCAACGGTATAGCTGGTGTTCAGAAGAGAACACCCAGGGTCAGAGGGGCCCAGTGACTCGGCCTTGGTCACACAGCAAGCTGGGGATGGTGCCAACTGTGGGTGGTTAAGATCCAGAGCTGCTCGCTATGCTGCCCTGGGGTGCCAGGCTCCAAAGGACAGCCGTGAGTGGGGCCTCCCACCCAGAACCTGGCCGCTGCCTCTGCCCCACCTACCTGTGGTCACCAGGCCCCGCAGGCCTTCGCCAACCCCGCCCTCATAGATGGGGAACACGGAGACCAGGTACTCTGTGCGGGAGGCCAGGTTGTGCAGCTCCGTGGAGGCGGCGGGCCCCTCCACCACCACCTGGAACAGAGTGGGCAAGGACGGAGCCAGGAAGGGGGGTGCCGGGGGATGGGGAGCAGGACAGGAACTCCGTCAGCTGGAGTGTGAGCTCAGCTGGGGCCCGCAGGGTGCCCCACTTCCCACAGGCCTGGGCTCCCTGTACCTACGACAGAGCAGTGCCAGGCATGGCATGGGCAGGCCCACCACAATTATCAATCGATCGATCAATCAAAGGGAGAAGGAGCTCTGAGTCTGACCCTAACCCCAGCACCCTCGGAACGCCCCCTGCTCTGCCCTCCTTGGCCACTAAAATGCACTCATCCCAGGCTGCCTCCCAGACGCAGCTCCCCAGTGAGTCCCTGGGCTGTCAGCCCTTCGACACCCCCTTCTCAGCCTGGACCCAGTTATTTGTGGGCCTTTATTCCTGCCCTCCCTTTGGCTCATCAGATCCCACTACGGCTGAGGACCGGCTCGGGGAGCCCTGTATACCGGCCCCCTCACCTCCCTGGGGGTGCCACCTCTAGAGGCTCGCCAAACGATCAGATACTTGAGGGGGTGCCGGGGGGCTGGAGTCCAGGACAGGCGGATGCTGGAGGAGGTCACCTGGCTCAGGACCAGGCTGGTGGGGGCAGGGAGGGTGTCCAGGGCTGGAGCCGCTGCTGCTGGAGTAGCGGGAGTGGGGGGCAGGTGGTCACTGCACGGGCAGCTGTGTCCACGCTCCCCCTGGTGGCCACTCACAGGAGGGACAGGAAAGCTGCTCCCCAGCCCTTCTGTGGACAGATGTAAGGGGGTGCTGCAGACCCCCTCAGAGCCACAGGAGCCGGCCTCAGGTACCACACGGGAGCCACAGCGTCCCCCTAACCCTTTGCCCAAAGCAGCCGGGGGGGCTGCAGCCTGTGTGGGTGACCCCGCCCCTCACCTGGGCCCTGCCGCGGGCTCCCACCCTGGAGCCTCTGGCAGATGAGACGGCTGAGCAGGCCAGCCAGTGTGCCAAGCTGCAGGAAGTCCAGCACGCTGTGGACGGTGATGTCCCTCGGCGGGGACGCCAGGAGCCTCAGCTCAGCCTCATCGGCGTTCTTCACACCTGCTCGTGAGGAGGGAAGTGGGGTTGGCCTGCACCGGGGTCACCCGACGGGGCCACCTGCAGTGGGGGTCTCCATGGAGACTGGGTCAGGAGCAAAGAGGCCTATGGGCTGTACTTGGCCCACCTGCCACCCACATTCTGGGCCAGGCGCTCCCGAGGGGTTGGGGGCATCAAGGAAGGGTCTGTGCTCCCGGGACTCCTGCCTCGAAATCTGGGGTTTCCTCCCCACAGGACAGAGTTGATTCGCCTGTGAGTCCCAGGCCCTGGAGGATGCCAGGAAGCTCCTTGCCAGGGCACAGCAGGCGGGAGTCACCAGGCACAGGGATGGTGGCCAGAGGGGGCAGCTGGAGCTGCTCAGTGAATATCTCACCAGGGAAGTTCACGCCACAGGGGGAGGGTTGGGGGGGTTCCACGGAAGGCACCCAACACCAGGCGATTGGAAAGGAGCAGCCCGCCTGTGCCATCGCCTCTGAGTGCCAGGCGGTGCCTGGCTCTGCGTGCAGCTCCGTGCCGCAGATGTGGAAGCTGGGGCTCAGGGACCAGGTGCCCAATGCAAGCTCCCTGCTGCGACCCTAAACCCACCCGGCGGTGAGACTCCAGGGCCAGGGGAGCCGCATGGTGCTCACCCACAGCGAAGACGTTCACGCCCAGGTCCTTGAGGACACGGGCAGCAGTGTGCACATCGTCCTGGGACTTGCCGTCCGTCACCAGAATCACCACCTTGGCTGCCTCTGGACGGAGGCCAGCCACCGGCTGCAGGTTCTGCCCCAGCACGTGGGTCAGGGCAAGGCCTTGGGAGCAGCAGGAATAAAGTGACAGGCAGCTGCCAGCATCCCCTCCTGGTGCTCGGCTGGCAGCAACCGGACAGCAGAGATGCTCCTCTCCTTCCCTTGTGGGGTATCAGGAGGCCCCGCAGCAGCCCAAGGGAGCAGGGAGGGTCTGCCTGTTGAAGGGCCCCAAGTTCCCCAGCCAGACCCTACCTGCAAGGTGAGCACCCCGACTGGGCCGGGTGTGGACCCAGCCAGAGCTGCTAATGTGGAACAGAGGAGCCACGCGCTGGACACAGGCCCTCGTTTTCATCAAAGGTAAACAAGGGGGTGACTCTGCCCTCTATAAAGGTGTGAACAGGGCTCAGGTCCACACCACTGGGAGCTCGATTTACACACAAGCTTTCGGGATCTGGGAGGGCGGCAGAAGGAGGTCCGCCCTCAGGACGGAGGGAGGGGCAGGCCTGGGCCGTACCTGTGAACGTGTTCCCCCCCTTGTAGCGGAGGCGGCGCACAGCTGCCAGCACCTGTTCCTTGGTGCTGAGGGAGTTCAGGTCCCACTCAGTCTGAGCATCCCCGCTGTACTGAGTCAGGCCTGGGGAGCAGGGGCATGGCCACGGGCTGAGTTTCCAATGCTGAGATGCCCAGGGAGCTTGACACAAGGCCACACCTGAGAGCTGCACGTGCCTCTGTGGGGTCACCTGGCCACAGTAGCCAGTACCCAGGGAGAGGACGCTTGCAGAGCCAGGGCCTCCACATGGAGGGGTCCCCAGAACACCCCATGTGGAGCAGGCGTCCCACCCCACAAGGTGAGAGCCCTGGCTGGTACGGGGACCCCCACAGGTCACAGCCTCCTCTGGCAGAGCTGTGGGGACCACACCCGGGTGGGGCAGGAGGCAGGCCGGGCCAGCACCCACCTACTTGGACCTTATCCGGCCCGATTTCAAAGGGTGCGATGACGCTGGCCAGGAAGTCCTTGACCTGCTGGAAGTGACTGTGGCCAATACTCCAGGACCCGTCCACCAGGAAGACCATGTCAGCAGGCACGGGGGGCAGGCAGCGGAACTGGGGGCCGGCTGGGGGGGTGGGAGCGGGTCAGGTGCTAGGTGAGGCCCATCCCTGGTCCAAGACCCCCAAACTGCTCCGGGCCTGGCCTCAGCCCCCATATCACCTACCCCGGGGCTCCAGCCACAAGAGTGAGGCAGGCTGGGCCAGGTTTCAGGGGAAAGGACTCCAAGGCCCTCAGACCTCACCGGACTAGACAGCCCCACACCGGCACGGCTGCACAGTCCAGCCACCGCTAATGTGAGGCAGCCTGGTGCTCGGGCACCTCTGCCCTCCACGGCTGCATGCAGCTGCCCGCCCAGACATCAGGCCCAGAAGCCCACCGGGTGCAAACCGGGCAAGGAGGGGAGGGTGGGCACCACAGAGAGCCCCAGCAGAGCCGCCGTGAGCACCGCAGGGCGGCACTGTGGAGGCAAAGCCCCCATCCCCGGTCTGGCGCTCCCTGGGGTTTTGCAGGGGCAGTGCCTGGTGAGGCGGGCCCCAGAGCCAGGGCCAGACCCCCGGGGAGATGCCTGAACGAGGCCAGCAGCCATCACGGTGGAGCCCCTCGTGGGGCGACCGAAGAGGCCCAGCTGCCCTGAGGCCTGCATGGGTGGGGACACTCCCCTAGGGGAGCCCAAGTCCAGGGGACCCAGCAGAGCCCAGCACCCTGAGGGGAGGACAGCAGCGGACCCGAGGACCCTCTGGAGGGGATATGCCCAAGTCTGAGGAGAACATTTCCCTCAGTTCCAAGTCTGACGGGGGAGGTAGAATCCTGCTTCTGAGGACCCCAATCTGATGGAGGAGACAAAGCCAGGCCCTCCCAGTTCTATGGGGAAGCCCAGCCCCGCCTACGGGGGCCTTATGGGCAGACACAGTGCACTGCCCCCGTCTGTGCCCACCCCTTACCTGGCTTCTCTTCTTTCCTGGTGTGGCTCTACCTCTCCACGCCTGGGGCCGGCTGGGCAGGGCCCTCCCTCCGGGGCCCCCGGACCAGCTCTGCTCCTGATCCCACTCCTGGGGGAGCATGACCCACCCCTCTCACCACCCCCTAGACCCAGGCTGGAGGTTCCCAAAGGGGTCAGAGGTAGTGGGACAACCTGCTCCCAGTGGCCTGGCTTGAGTGAACCTGGGAACATGGCAACCTTAAGTTAAAGCCAGAGACAGTGTGGTCAGACACGAGGAAGAACTTCCCGGCCTCGTGGTCAGAGACCGTGTGGTCAGACACGAGGAAGAACTTCCCGGCCTCGTGGTCAGAGACCGTGTGGTCAGACACGAGGAAGAACTTCCCGGCCTCGTGGTCAGAGACCGTGTGGTCAGACACGAGGAAGAACTTCCCGGCCTCGTGGTCAGAGACTGTGTGGTCAGACACAAGGAAGAACTTCCTGGCCTCATGGTGGGAAATGTGGGAAACCAAAGGTCACTCCCTCCCTGGAGACTTACTCTCTCTCCACTCTGACCCACCAGGAGTGGGCGGATCCTGGCTTGGTGTGAAGGCAACTTGGGGCTCAGAAGCCTGCTCAGGGTCTGGGCTCCCCATGTGGGAGGGGGTGGGCTCCGGGGCTCCAGAGCCGAGGGGCCTCTGGCTGCTTCTGTCCAGGGAGCTACTCTTCAGATCCTCAACTGCAGGGAGACACAAAGAGCCATCAGGGTGGGAGTGGAGGGCCTGGTCCACTGGGGCAGCTGCACATACACCCCTTCAAGGGCGCATCTGTGGGTGCTGAGGGCGCAGGAGCCTGGGAGGCATGCAAAGATGTCAGGGGCAAGGCAGCCTTGCTGGTGAGTCAGGACTTGAATCTGCCCCTAGCACAGCCCAGAACTGCTTCACACACACCAACCCCTGGGGCTGGAACGCAGCCTGGAGGAGGGTGGGACCCCGGCCCGGAGGAGGGTGGGATTCAGCTGGAGGACAGTGGGACCCCAGCCCAGAGGAGGGTGGGACCCGGCCTGGAGGAGGGGGTACCCAGCTGGCAGACGGTGGACTTACTCACAAACTCCCTCCGAGCTAGCAGGAAGCGCCCAGAGCCAGTGAGCTCGAAGATCTGCAAGGTGTAGCCCTTGGAGGGGCTCAGGCCCCCCACTGTGGCCTTAGGGGTCTTGGTGGTCAGTATCACCTCCTGTTCCGAGTCCCCTGGGTAGGGGTGGGGAGAGCTTTAGAGGCCAAGGTGGGCACACGTGTGTGTATCTGTCACGGCGGGGAGTGAAACCCTCTTGGCTCCTCCTCCCCACCCCAGCTGCTCCCCTTGAAGCCAGGGAGACAGAAAGGGAGAGGGTCTGATGGAAGGGACGTGGGCTCCTGGGTAATAATGTGACAGAGAATGGGAGTCTTGGGGCAGTGAAAAGAAGATGTCACTTACTAAACCCCCCTAGAGGAATCCGTCGCATGGTGAGGTGAGAACCCATCCACCCTCAGAGATACTGTCAAGGTATGAAGACAGGGCTGCCCAGGGAGGGGATGACGACCCGAGGGGCCAGGTACAAGAAGGAAGAGTCCGGGCCAGGGCCCTGCCCACTCCCACAGGCTCCTACCCTATGGGCTGCACGGACCGACCAGCCGCAAGTATTTTCTGCTGTGTGACTCCATGATTCTAAAGTTAGGTCTGGATTTCAAGTGTGAAAAGCAAACAAATGATTCCAAAGGGGACACTGCCATATTCTCAGAGGAAAGAGTAAGAAGAAATGGCCTTGAAAGAGCACTCAGGAGGCAGCAGTCAGACCTGGAGAGGCACTGTGGGCACTGGGTGATTCTCTGGGTCTCAAGTGCTAAGACAAGGGAGAAAAGGGCAAGAAATCCACACGTGCACACCTGGAGGGAGGAAGGGAGGGAGGAACCCACACCTGCACACCTGGAGGAAGGAAGGGAGGGAGGAACCCACACCTGCGCACCTGCAGGGAGAAGAGGAGGGAGGAACCCACACCTGCACACCTGGAGGGAGGAAGGGAGGGAGGAACCCACACCTGCGCACCTGGAGGGAGGAAGGGAGGGAGGAACCCACACTGGCACACCTGGAGGGAGGAAGGGAGGGAGGAACCCACACCTGCACACCTGGAGGGAGAAGAGGAGGGAGGAACCCACACCTGCACACCTGGAGGGAGGAAGGGAGGGAGGAACCCACACCTGCACACCTGCAGGGAGAAGAGGAGGGAGGAACCCACACCTGCACACCTGGAGGGAGGAAGGGAGGGAGGAACCCACATCTGCGCACCTGGAGGAAGGGAGGGAGGGAGGAACCCACATCTGCGCACCTGGAGGGAGGAAGGGAGGGAGGAACCCACACGTGCACACCTGGAGGGAGGAAGGGAGGGAGGAACCCACACGTGCACACCTGGAGGGAGGAAGGGAGGGAGGAACCCACACCTGCACACCTGGAGGGAGGAAGGGAGGGAGGAACCCACACCTGCACACCTGGAGGGAGAAGAGGAGGGAGGAACCCACACCTGCACACCTGGAGGGAGAAGAGGAGGGAGGAGCCCACACCTGCACACCTGGAGGGAGAAGAGGAGGGAGGAACCCACACCTGCACACCTGGAGGGAGAAGAGGAGGGAGGAACCCACACCTGCACACCTGGAGGGAGAAGAGGAGGGAGGAGCCCACACCTGCACACCTGGAGGGAGGAAGAGAGGGAGGAACCCACACTGGCACACCTGGAGGGAGGAAGGGAGGGAGGAACCCACACCTGTGCACCGCAGGGAGAAGAGGAGGGAGGAACCCACACCTGCGCACCTGCAGGGAGAAGAGGAGGGAGGAACCCACACCTGCACACCTGGAGGGAGGAAGGGAGGGAGGAGCCAGCACCTGCACACCTGGAGGGAGGGAGGGAGGAAGGGAGGGAGGAACCCACACCTGCACGCCTGGAAAGAAAAGGGACACCATCCTCCCTGTGCAGTGAGTGGCTCCCCACAGCCCTACCCAGCCCCGCGCCAGGGAGTGACCAGCCAGGGAGGACCCTCTGTTCTCGGCTGAGCAAATGGGAGGCAGGGGTGTTGTCATTACCATCAACAGCTAACTGTTATTGAGTTTTCACTGTGTGCCTGGCAGTATCCTAAGCATTTCACAGGTATCAAGCCTCATAATCTTCACAACTCCATTACACCCATTTTAGAGATAGGAAAACTGAGGCACAAAGGACCAATCACACAGCTACTCCGCAGTAGAAGTGGGATAGAAGCCCAGGTCTGTCATATTCCCAAGGCTTCCTGCACAAACACGTGATTAACAAGCAATGACAATAATGAAAAAGTTTTATGACATTTAATATAAATATAGAATTTTAAAAGCCGGGCATGCCTCTAATCCCATCTACTTGGGAGGCTGAGGTGGGAGAATCACTTGAGCCCAGGAGTTTGAGTCCAGCCTGGGCAGTATAGTGAGACCCCATTTCAAAAATCAATAAATAAACACAAGTACTTGAAAATGGGATAAATATTATTGTGATGTTCTAAGGTCCTAGCGTTGCCTGGGGACAGCTGAGACAACCATTATGTATATCATATGCTGATAAATCAAGGCTGCATGTTGCGGTCACTAGTGTGGTTACTTGAAGGGTAAAAGAATATACAATCACCAAGTTGATGGCATCAGGGAATAATCACCCCATACCTACTGAACAATCTTAACTTCACAAGACACACCAGACATTATGTACCGCCAGCTGTGGTAACGCAGGAGTCACACAGCACCACTGATAAAGAATTCTTGTTAACAAATATAATCAAATTTGAGTCTGACCAAACTTCCAGGATGTAACTGCCAGTCTATGGGAGACAGGGTGGAGAGACGAAGGAGCGAGCTAAACGGCTCCCCAAAGATGCCACTGGCAAGAGAAGAAAGTGGGAAGTTCGACAGAACAATCTTGTTTCTTCTTCTACAAATAAATATCAAGGAAAAGGGAGAGGGGGAAACTGCTTTAGATTAAAAATTGCTTAAGACACAGGAACCAAACACAGTGTGTAGACTCTGTTCACACCCCAATTCAGACAAATCAATTGTAAAAGACATGCATCAAGACCAGGCGCGGTGACTCATGCCTGGAATCCCAGCACTTTGGGAGGCGGAGGCAGGTGGATCACCTGAGGTCAGGAGTTCGAGACCAGCCTGGCCAACACGGTGAAACCCCGTCTCTACTAAAAGTACAAAAATTAGCTGGGCATGGTGGCACGTGCCTGTAATCCCAGCTACTCGGGAGGCTGAGGCAGGAGAACTGCTTGAACCTGAAAGCAGGAGGCTTCAGTGAGCCAAGATCATGCCACTGCACTCCAGCCTGAGTGACAGAGTGAGACTCCATCTCAATAATTAATTAATTAATAAAAGACATGCATCAAGTTAGAAAACTCTACACAACTAAATATTCCATGATAGTACTGAAACATTTTAAATTTGGGAGCTGCTCATGGTATTGGGGTTATGATTGAGTCTTTTAGAGAAACATATTGAAATATTTATAGACAGGATTATATAATGCCTGGGATTTGCTTTAAGATACTATAGAATGTAAAGGGGGGTTGAGGAGAGGGACATAAAACAATATTGGCCACACGCTGATAATTGCTGAAAGCTACATCATGAAAACATGAGGTTTCATTATACTATGGTCTCTTCTTTTGCCTGTGTTTAAATTTTTCCATTGAAAAATCAGTTCAAACAAAGACAAGAAAGCAGAGAATAAAAACTTATAACAAGTGTAATAAAAAGGGAAGATTATAGATATAAACTCAAATGTATCATTAATTTCATTAAATATAAATGGAAAAAATCTTTTAATAAAAAGACAAAGACTGTCACACTGGATGAAAACAATACCCAATTATATGCTGCTTAGAAGACACATCTAAAATGAAAGGCTGGAGAAAGATTAACAGTAAAAGAAGGGGAAAGGAGATTTAATGCAAACACTACCTGGTGAAGCAATAGTACCATCACAACAAGTAAGATGTAAGGAAAAAAACAGCACTAGAGAGATAATGAAGAGCATTTCAAAATGAAAAAGGGTCAACCTACCAGGAAGATACAATCATTCTAAGTTTGTACGTACCCAATAACAGAGCCTCATGCATAAAGCAAAGAACAGTAAGACAACCACAAGAAAGACACATCTACAATTAGAATGGAGATTTGAAATACTTTTTTCAGTAACAGCATACGTAGACCCCAAACATAGTAACTATATAAAAAATCTGAAAAATAAGGTAAATGACTTAATTAGAACATTAGAAAACTCTACCCAACAACTGCAAATTGCATATATTTTCAAAGTCACATGGAACATTGACCAAAATTGATCATATGCTGGACCATAAAGCGAGGTACTTTTTTTTTGAGACGGAGTCTTGCTCTGTCACTCAGACTGGAGTGCAGTGGTGCCATCTCGGCTCACTGCAACCTCCACCTCCCAGGTTCAAGCGATTCTCCTGCCTCAGCCTCCTGAGTAGCTGGGATTACAGGTGTGTGCCACCACGCCCAGCTAATTTTTGTATGTGTAGTAGAGACGGGGTTTTGCCATGTTGGACAGGGTGGTCTCAAACTCCTGTCCTCAAGTGATCTGCCCACCTTGGCCTCCCAAAGAGCTGGGATTATAGGTGTGAGCCACCGCGCCCGGCCAGCAAGGTACTTTCCAAAGGACTGAAAGCATATTGTACATTTCTGGCCACAATGCAATGAAGGAAGAAATCCAAAACAAAAAATAAGTAGAAAATCCCCCATGTTTTAAAACTGAGAAACACACTTCTAAGTAGCCTATGGGTCAAATAAAAATATCGTAACAAAAATTAGATATTTTTACCTGAATGATAATGAAAATTCTACATATCAAAATGCAGCTATAGCTACTGCTTAGAAGAAAATTCAATAGTTTTAATTTCAAATCTTGTAAAAGGGCAGAAAATGAATGAACTTAAGCATCCATCTTAAGTTAGAGCAGAAAATTAAACACAGAGTAAAAGAAATAGAAACAACAATAAAAAATAAACAAAATCAACGACAGACCAACCAAGCCAAAATGTGTTTTATTAAAAGACTAATAAAGTAAATAAACTTCCAGACTGCCTTTTGAAAGCAGAGAGAAGATTCAATCAATAACGGGAATGAAAAGGGTGCTATAACTATAGAGTCTATGGGGTAATATGAAAAACATTATGCCAACTAATCAGGAAATTGATATAAAATACAAATTCCTATTTAAAAAACTAACTTACCAAAACTGACCAAAAAAATTAGAAAATCTGAGTAGTCCTATGTCTGTTAAGGAAATTGAATCAATTATATGAAGTATTTACACACACACACACACACACCCCACAAGCCCAGAAGTCAGTACCAGTGAATTCTAGCAAACATTTAAGGAAAAAAATACCACCAACATTACACAAACTCTTCCAGAAAACACAATAAGAGGAATCCTTCCCCACCTCATCTTATGAGGTATAAAGCTGATACCAAACTTTAAAAGGACTTTATAAGAAAGGGTAGTTATTGGCCAATATTCCCTCATGAATATAAGTATAAAAATCTTAGATGAAATATTTGCAAATTGATTTAATAATATATAAAAGGGGACAGGCCAGGTACAGTGGCTCACCCCTGTAATCCCAGCGCTTTGGGAGGTCAAGGTGAGAAGACTGCTTGAGGCCAGGAGATGGAGGCTGCAGTGAGCTATGACTGTGCCACTGCACTGTGCACTCCAGCCTGGGTGACAGAGAGAGACCCTGTCTCTTAAGGTATACATATATATATACACACACACACACACACGTATATATATATACACACACACGTATATATATACACACACACACGTATATATGTATACACACGTATATATACGTATATATGTATATATTATGTTTATATTTTAAAAATCAATCACTGTAGTTTACTACATTAATCAAATAAAGGAGAAAATAACCACCTCACTGAAGAAAAAGTTTGGAAAAAATAATGCATTCTCTTGACAAAAACTCAGCCTAAGTAGGAACAGCACAGGACTGAACCTGATAAGGTCCATCTATCTGGAAAAGGCAAAACAGAAAACAGCTCAGTGGTCACGGGCACTGGGCTAAGGGCTGACCTTGGGGTAACAGAACTGTTCTCTACATCAATTGTGATAGTGGCTACAGGATTGAATTCATGTGATAAATACAAATCACAGACCTCTTCTCAAAAGGGTGAATATTTCTGCACGTAAATTACAGCTCAACAAAGAAACACAGGATACCACTGAACACCCACCAGAGTAGCTCCAGTCAGGCTGCCAAGCGTTGGTTGCCAAGGGTGTCATGCAACGGAAGCAATCATACAGTGTCGACGGGAGTATACACTGGCACGACCCCTTTGGAAAATAGTTCAACATTTTCTACTAACGTTGAAACTGTGCACACACTGTGGCACTTCCACTCCTGGGTTTACACCCAGAACAGGCGCACGGACACCAGAAACACACGCGGGATCCCTCACACGGCGTCTACACAACAGCCAACCTGGACACAAGCCACACGTCCATCAATAGCAGAAGAGATCACACAGGGGAATACTATACAGCAAAGAAAATGGACGGCTGTTACACACCACAGGGCAAACCTCACAAAATGCCCACCAAAGACACAGACATGAGGGAGTCGCCACAGTGTGATTCCACTTAGAGAATGTTCTGAAACAGGCAAACTAGTCCATGCTGTTGGAGGTGGCCGTCCAGGGAGCAGGGGAGGGTGGACGTTGGCAAGGGCACCGGGGCACCCGGGACGGTCGTTTTCCACCCCAGGAGGGGTTTGAGTTGGCCACCCCACAGTGCTGATTCATACAGTTAGCATTTATGCCCGTGTGCTTTTCCATCTGAGTTTTGAAAAGCTTTAAAATTAGCACCCATTGTCAGGTTAGGACTGTTCCTGCTCTAGGAACAGGGTTCCCTGAAAAGGTGTCCTCAAGGCCCTGCTCCTGTAAACAAGGATTAACGCGTGGGGAGCAGGTGCTTCTGGGGTTCGCTGTGCAGAGTCCAGGCTGTTCTGAATGCCCCTGACGCATTGAGACTTGTTCTGAGGAGGGAGTCGTTTCTTTAAAAAATATGGACCGGGCATGGTGGTTCACGCCTGTAATCCCAGCACTGTGAGAGGCTGAGGGGGGCGGATCTCCTGAGCCCAGTTCAAGACCAGCCTGGGCAACATGGTGAAACCTCTTCTCCACAAAAAATACAAAACTTAGCCAGGAGTGGTGGCACACACCTGTACTTCCAGCTACGCAGGAGGCTGAGGTGGGAGGATCTCCTGAGCTCGGGAGATTGAGGCTGCAGGGAGCTGTGATTGCACCACTGCACTCCAGTCTGGGCAACACAGCAAGACCCTGCCTTTAAAAAAAATTAAAAATTGAAATTAAAAATCAAAAAATTAAAAGTATGTACTGAATGCCTTCTGCAGGGGCTGCGTGCCAGGGACAGAGGAGCCCCATTCCCTCTTCCATGTCATATGTGACAGGGGAAAGGAATGTGGGGACAGCAGAGACCAAGGCCAGAGAGGTGCTGACACTAAGGGGCTGGTGGGAGGGATGCTGTGGGCCTGAGTGGTGGCTGCGGCCACCACACTGACTGTCCTCAGCACGTGCTGATGGGGAAGGGGGCCTGGGAGGGCGCAGGTCCTCACCTGCCATGGGCTTCACCTGCACCAGGTAGCCGAGGCCGCTCCCCTCCGACTCTCTCCACTTCATCTGCAGCCGGTCCTCAGGCAGCACAGACAGCCTCAGGAGGCCACTTGCTACAGAAACAGGACATAGTGGTCAGGACTCACCTGGCCTCCCCATCCACCTCATCAGCTGTGGGGGGTACAGGCATCCTGCCCTCAGCATTTGGGAGGAACACAGTCCTATCCCGGGGAACCCCGAAGAGACAGAAGCCCACCCAGGGTGTCTGAGGCGGACTCAGCCCCACTTGGGGATACGAGGCCTCGCCTGGGCGCTGAGGAGAACCCGGCCCTCCCCGGGGTCCACAGTCACAGGGCCACTCCGGTAGCTTTGGTGAGAGGGAGTCCAGTCCCACCCAGGGAGGCCCCAGCCTGGCTCTCCGGGGGTCCTCCCACCAGGAAGAGGCTCAGGCCCATGTCTGGGAGGACAGCAACCACTCCACTGATGATCGGAGGCCCCGAGCCAACACAGCAGCTGGCAACCTGCCCAGGGCCCTGAGCTGAGTCCCCTGAGCTGGGTCCCCTGAGCTGGGGCCCCTGGGCTGAGTCCCCGGGCTGGGTCCCCTGAGCTAAGTCCCCTGGGCTGGGGCCCCTGGGCTGAGTCCCCTGGGCTGGGTCCCCTGAGCTGAGTCCCCTGAGCTGGGTCCCCTGGGCTGGGTCCCCTGAGCTGAGTCCCCTGAGCTGGGGCCCCTGGGCTGAGTCCCCTGGGCTGGGTCCCCAGGACAAGTGGCCATGCAGCTGCAGACCCCTAGCTGCCAAGGTCACTGCCAGGTGCACGTGCCGCCTCAGTGGGGAGTGTGGGTGCAGAATCCCACACTGGAAGTGTGTGCACATTGGCACGTGTGTGCATGTTGGTACATGTGTGCGTCCGTGCCCCCAAGACGAGGCTGCCTCCCGCAATGGGGGATGGGTGTCCAGGCCATCTGAGAGCAGGAGGGGGCGGCAGGGGCCTGGCCAACCTCCCAGGGCTCTGGAGAGGGTTGGTGCCCCCTGAAAGCTTCCGGGGCTCTGCAGTAGGGGCAGCTATTTTTGGAAAATGGGGACAGAGATGGGCTTCTTTGGGCTGCCCCCCGGAAAGCTGGGGCTTGGGGGGAAGAGCAGGGGCTGGGGGGCACTGGGGCAGACACAATGACCCATTCAGAGCAGGCGGCAGCTGGGCCGGGTCTCCGGATGGGGCTGAAAGGCAGGAATGTGTGGGGGATGAGGAGGGGGCTCTGAAGGCCAGCTGTGAGCAGGGCCCCTCCCGCAGCCCCTGCTTGTGAAGAGCCTTCTGTTGCTCCACTCTGCCTGAGAACGTCAGGGACCCCTTCCCCAGCTCCCTGCTGGAGGACAGCACTGTTGGGGCCTGAGCAGGGCACTGGGCAGACAGCGGCTGGTGGGAAGGGCCCCACCCAGGACCATGCTCCCCTCCCTGGACTGTGGCCGCACCCAGCCTGGGCCATCCTGGGAAGGGCTGCCCCAGCGTGTGGGCTCCCACCCGTCCTGAGCTGGACTCAGTGCCCCCAGCCCACCTGGCTGTCCTCAGGGGCTCAATGGCCCCCGAAAGGCCCTTGTGAGGGGTGGCCCCATCATGCTGAATCCTGAACTAGATAGAACTAGATTTGCCTTCACCTAAACTCAAGTTGTTTCTGTAGAATCAACTTACTGATTTGGCTCAAATTGACAGTGCAAGCTTCTTTCAAACTGAAATCTCAGCCCCCACTGGCCCCAGGGCAGGGTTACCCTGTCTGAGCTGAGGGGACCAAGGCACCTGCTCATGCAATGGTCTGTTGCCTGTGTGAAGGGCAAACCTGGCACCTCAGCATGGCAAGACAAGCCGTGAAATCCGGAAGGGTCTCAACAGGCGGCTCCACGCTACACCGGGGCTCCCGCATCTCACCCGCCCTTCTGCAATGGCAGCGGCACGTGGAGGCTCCCTCGCCCCGGCCTGTCAGGCCCTGGTGGGGGTCCTTTAGACGCACAGTAGAAGGGGGAGCTGCCGTCTCCTGCCTTTCACCCCAGCGGAACAAAACCATCGCTCAGTGGGAGCCCGGAACCTCCCAGGAGCTTGCAGGTGCCGGGAGGCGCCGCGTTGGCCCAGCCCAGGAACAAGTTTACAGCGTGGCCGAGGCCCCGGAGCCTTCTCCACAGACACGGAAATTCACCTTCCTAGAATCAATCTAAACCCACATTTCTCAACAGGAGGAAGAAGCTGCTCAGACAGGTGAGCCCACAGCATCCTCTGCCATTTCCCTTTGCTGCCATGGGCGGTGCCCTACGTTACCCAAACGCCCCAACCAGTAGCAGCCAGACTGGAGGGGCCTTCTGAGGACGTGGTGCTGTCGCCCAGGGATGCGCACGGAGTGGGTGGTGCTGCGTGGAAATGCGAGTGCCGCACCGAGAGAAGCCAGAGGGCTATGTGCCCAAAACACCAGTGGGAGGCGGCGGTGGGAAGCAGGCAGGAGGGAAGGGAAGGCGGCTCCATCTTTACCCCAGCCTCCTGCTTCCTGGAGACTGCTCCGAAAGGTGTTCGTGGAACAACTCTCGGCCAAGCATTAATATAACAGACAACTAAACCACAGAGACGCGCTCCCAAGGCGAGGCTGAGGGTTTGGCGGGAGCACACGCTCCCTCCCGTCTTGCCTTTGTTGTGGGAGCTGCTGTGAATTCAGCAGGCATTCAACTTAGGAGGAAGGCCGGGCTCAGGGGCGGAGGGCTCGTCCCGCGTAGGCACTGGTGGGGCAGGCGTGGCCTCGGGGCAAGCAGGGGCCCACTGCCAGTGTCCTTACCTTGAACTTGCTCTCTTCCCAGGGTGGCGCCCAGCCACAGCCAGAGGCAGAGGCCGAGGTGTGCAGGGGCTCCGGAGCTCATGGTGCTCGGGCTGTGGCGGGAAAGAGGCCATGCCCTTCAGCCGTCCCCCGGTCTGTCCCCTCCCCGACCACAACGCCAGAGCTTCTCCACATCCTCGAGGGCCAGGCAGCCTGTCCCCACACCGGGCTCCACCCCTCACATGTGTGAGGACCAGAGGCCTGCAACCTGTTGTCTAGGGGATACCTCCCAGCTGCCTAAAACTCAAGGACCCAAGGCTAGAGCTGGGGCTGCCTCCCACGCCCACCCCACTCTTGGCATTGACACCACTGGGGGCTGCTCTGAGTGACATCAGGACCCCCAGCCCCCAGTTGTCCCCACGCCCAGTGCAGGGGTGGCTGGGACGGGCATGGGGCCTCCTGCTTGTGGGGCTCCAGAGGGCCGTGGAGGGCTGAGGCAAGGGGCGAGCTCTCCAGGCAATGTCTGATTGCTGGACATGTGGAGTCCCTGCGGCCCCAGCCTCGCCCTGGAGGCGGAAGGGTCATCAGAGACCTGTGGAGGAGAGTGAGAGCTGCCTAGTAGGAGTGGGGAGCGGGTGGGTCTGGGGGACGCCAGCCGGGGGTGCAGGGTGTGTGTGCCATGGGCACACGGCTCTGAGGCCGAGACAGGGAGGCGGCCAGGGCCACTGGAGAGCTGAGTGGGCTACAAGGAGGACCAGAAAAAACCAGGCCTGGCCCACTCAAAGGGGCTGGGAGTGGAGGTTGGATTTGGGGTGCTCTGAGGAGCAGCTGAGGGGGACTCAGAGGCCAGGGTGACCCAGTGACCAGTGCCCAGAGGTGCCACTCGGAGAGGTGGGGAGCATGTCAGCTGCCAGGCCCGAGTCCTCCACCTGCCACCACGCCCAGGGCTGAAGGAGAAATGCCGGGGGTTCACTTGCACTCCGTTCCCCTGCACCCCCAGTCCCCTGCACGCCCCACTCCCCCACACTCCCGCTCCTCCACAGCCCCACTCCCCCCGCACTCCCCCTACCCCCACACTCCTCCCCCCGCACTCCCCTCCCCCCGCACTCCCCTCCCCCCCACACTCCCCTCCCCCGCACCCCCCCTCCCCCTCCCCCTGCACTCCCCTCCCCTGCACTCCCCTCCCCTGCACTCCCCCTCCCCCAGCACTCCCCCTCCCCCGCACTCCGCTCCCCTGCACTCCCGCTCCCCTGCACTCCCGCTCCCCGAGACTGCTCATGCCAGCCCCTCACCCCACGCACCAACTCGGGCCTTTAGAAGGCAGACAGAGCACTCCCGGCAGGCCGGGCCCCTACCCCTCTGTGCTGAGCTGAGGGCATGGCTTGAGTGCAGGCCCTGGTTCTGTGAGCCCCAGCCTCCCACACAGTAGGGTTCTAGGGTCCTGAGTGACCCAGGCCCTCCCACCCCCTGCAGCCAAACAGAGACCCCCCCAATACACGCTCCCTCCCAGTGTGTGACCCCAGTATCCCCACCAGGGAATCTGCTCCTCTGCAAGGGAAAGGCCTCACCCGGTGGGAAAGCCACCGGCTTAAATCAGGGATTTCACGCCCGCCCGGCCAGCCAAGGGCAGTCAGGTAAGACCCAGGCATTGGAACAGGAGGCACCTGAGGGCTGGGCTCCCAAACTGATCACAGAGGCACCAGTGGGCAGCCCGAGTGCCCCCAAGTCCCTGGATCCTCCCACCCCAGAAACCTGGCTTGACTCAGTGGGACCCCTGCCAGGGCCACAGGCATCCAGCCTGAAGTGCAAGCCGCTCTCTGCTCGATGTGCACCCTCCTCGTTCCCCCACAGCCCTGGATGTTGTATGAGACCCCCAGAAGGGAGCCCTTGGTGAGAGCTCAGGCAGCCCCGGGCTCCCACTGCCCCGGCCCCTCCTGGCCACACCCCGTGTGTGCTGGGCACCCCAGTCCTATGGCTCACAGGGGCACTTGGCCTCTATCTAGACTTTTCTGAAAGTCAGTCACCCTCAGATCACAGGCTGAGTGGATCCCCTGGCAGCCCCTTATCCACCCAGCCTCAGGACCACAGGGAAGTCACCCACCTCCTCCTACTCCTGGGACCCCAGTCCTCTCTCCTGGGGTGTGCTGGTCCACTCTCGTCCTGCTGTGGCCACAGAAAGGCTGGAGCTTATGAAAGGCTTCTCCTCCACGGAAGTCACTGCCCCAGCCCACCCCCCGACCCACCCCTCGGCCTGCCTCTCTCTCCTCCCCTCCCTTTGCCCTCCACCCTTCCTGTCTGCCGCCCCGGGCATCTCTCCAAGAACGGGGACCACAAAGATCCCAGCATGAAGGACCCCACTGCACAGCAGGGCAGGGTCCCACCAGTGAGGAGGCAGGGGCTGCACGGCCCAACACTTTTACTCCTCACTCCCAGAGGGTCCATCCTACAAGGAGGGGCTCACAGGGAAAGCCACTCAGATGCCAAGGCCGCCACGTGTGGGTGCTGGACACTAGGGGTTCTGGCTGCCCACTGTGGGGAGCAGGCTGCAGCGGCACCTGGTCCCCCACCCATGAGGTCACCCTTCCCCTCCCCCAGTATGCCCTCCCAGCCTATCCTAAAGGCTGCCACCACCCAACCCACTTTGCAGACTGGTGCCGGTAACCAGAGCTTCAGCAGGTGCCCAGGCCTGGAAAACAGGCCCCTGACCCGACGGGACCCTGGGCTGCTCCCAACTGGAGCAGCCCAACACTGGCCCTGCCCCTGCCCTGGCCCTGCCCCTGTCCCACCCCTGCTGTGACATAAGGCCCCACCTAGGCAGCGCGGAGTCCCGTAGCACCTGCCGGCTATAAAGGGCCCGCCGCTCACAGCTGTCCCTGCCCCGGGACTGCCTGGGAGATTACAGATGCACCCCAGCGGCCCTTGCCCAATGACTGGGTGGTGACGCAAGTGTAGGCATCCCGGCCTCACTGCACAGCCTCCTGAGAAACTCACTGTCCACAGCTCAAGGTGGATCTGGCCGAGGCATCTGCCGCCCTGATACACCCGAGTGCACCCAAATACCTGTCCCGACCTCTGTCTTTAAGGACCCCAGCCTAATACCACGCGTCGCATGGGTGCTTCAGGGCCACTGGAGGCAGCTGTCGGCCTTGTGAGCCCAGTCCCCAAGTCCATGCCTCCTCTGCACTCAGGACAGTGTGAAAGGGCCAGCCCCCTTGAGGCCTCCCGACCCTGGGTTGCCTGAGGCCTGAGGGAGGATGAGCCTCTCCCGACCCCGCCTGCTGCTCTGGTAGCTGAAGAGAAACCACTTGGCCTGGCCCCAGGCTCAGCCTCCAGAGGCAAAAGATGAGCTGGAGGTGCTCGGTGAGAGGCCAGCGCTGGCACAGCAGCCACAGAGGAAGAGGTGACACCTGCTGGAGGCAAAGGCCCAGGCTGGATGCTGCGGAGGAGAGGGGCCAACCTCTCCATCACCTCCCTGGATCCCTGGGCCACACCGATTCGGATTCAGGATACACCTCTTCATGAGCACCTCCTTTTTCTCGAAACGGAGTCTCGCTGTTGTCACCTGGGCTAGAGAACAATGCCGCAATCTCGGCTCATGGCAACCTCAGCCTCCCGGGTTCCAGCGATTCTCCTGCCTCAGCCTCCTGAGTAGCTGAGATTACAGGCACCCACCACCACAACCAGCTAATTTTTGTATTTTTAGTAGAGATGGGGTTTCACCATGTTGGCCAGGCTGGTCTCGAACTCCCGACCTCAGGTGATCCACCCGCCTCGGCCTCCGACAGTGCTGGGATTACAGGTGTGAGCCACCGCACCCGGCCCATGGCCACCTCTTGCACAGCCCATCCACCAACTGGCTGTCCCGGGGAAGCAGCCTGGGAGATGGTGTCAGGTCGTCGCAGTGGCAGGCTCCCAGGGGGCCGCTGGTGCCTGCAGTCCCGGCCATGGCCAGAGGAGGGCGCCCAGCCTGGCAGACGGGCACCAGGCACCAGGCACCAGGCGCAGGGGTGCAGCCCCGGCTCACAGGCTCCTGGGAACAGGCGTGTGCACCCACATCCCACACATGCAAGCCAGCGTCAGGGTCATCACAGACCAGGCAGTCAGGAACCCAGCATTCCTGGCTCATGAAATGTGAGCTCCCCAAGGGCGGACCCGTCTGCCTGTTCACCCCGCCCCTGCTCCTGGACTCCTGACACCTCTGCAGCACCCCTCAGACCACGTGGCAGTGATCTGGCTCAGGCAGGGCCGGCGAGCTGCCGGGGTCACAAACGACAAAGGGACAGGACAGAACCTGGGTCGGCCACTGTCCTCTCCTCACCAGGGTACTGTGGCCTGAGGCCCCAACCCCACAGGAACCCCCCGCATGCTTGTGGCCAGTCACACATCACCCGGTTCCAGGTGGGATCCCAGGCCCAGAGGTCCCAGAATTGGGGACATGGCCCCAGTGGCTTCCTGTGCAGCCTCCAGCCCCCGAGAAGCCTCAGTGCTCTGGGGACTGACCCCCAACCCCCGCCTGACTGTGTTGGCTGGGTCAGAACAGAGCAGGGCCAGGCCCCACAGCCGTCAGCCTCACCCAGCCTCCTCTGTCGGCCAGCAATGAAGGCTCACAGGGTAGGGCTTGTCCCTGGAAGGCTCAACAGGGGGCCAGCGGGCGTGATGAGTGGGTGGCCAGGGGAAACCGAGTGCACTTAGAAAAGTTTCGGGAAGGGCAGAAGCTGGCCTTGAGCATCCACTGGGTCACGCCAGTATCTGGGGACAGACAGCAGAGGCTGGCTCAAGGGAAGGGACGGGTGGCAGAAGGTGCCCAGCGTGGTCAGCCTGGACTCCTGGAGCCACGGTAGGGGTGGAACTGCATGCTGGAGGCTGGGAGCTGTGCAGCGTTACTGCCCATGCCCCACCAAGCTGGCCAGAGACCGAGACCAGGCTTCAACCAAGAACGGACTCCAGGCCCACAAAGCCTGGCCGGGACCCGCCACTTTCGTCTTCCCCATCCGGCAGTTCTGACCTCAGCCCACCTGCCCTAAAGCGCTGCCACAGAGCAGGCCGACCTTTGGGAGCCGCCCAGTTGAGACACAGAGACTCCAGGACCTCTGTGGGCCTCTCCTGGCTACAGCCACCCTCCTTGCCCTCCAACCCCAGCATCAGGTGGCACCTGGAGTTTCCTGGATACGGGCTGGGATCGTCCCCAGCATGAGCGGTGTTGAATCTCTGGGAGGGGCAGGAGCTCTCCTAGACACAGGCCCTGGTGCCATCCTCTACTACAGGAGCCACTGCCCACCTCCCCGGGCCAAAGGTCACTGGACCCCACCACAGTGTCTCGCTGGCCAGCCGGAGGCACATGCCAGGACCCCGTAAACTCTTCCCTGGCTGGGTCACCCAGCTGCCTGCTCCCCTACTCCCCAGAAGCTCTGGCTTAGATGGGGTGATGCCAGGGCCTCCCCAGGAGGGCTAGGTGGAGGGGGCCAGGAGCAGTGAGGGAGCCCGCCCACGATTCCTAGTGTCCCACCCCTGCCTTCCCGGGGGTCCCATGACCCTACTCGCACAGCACTGGAAGTGGCCCCTTGGGATGCACCCAGACGTTCTGCATGTTCCCGTATGCTTTATTGGAATGCTGTCAGGTCTGCGCCTTCCACACGGGCCCTCACACACAGCCAGGAGAGGCCCCAGCACCGGTCCCAGGCCCACCTGCCCGCACCTGCGGAAGGGAAAGGCCGTCACCCTCCGTGGACGGGGTCTCGGCCACCACATCCACCTTCTGAAGGTGGCCCAGACACCTCCACGCTGCTGACTGCACTTCCCATCAAAAGGGACTCCCTGGGGCAGAGTGGGCCGTCCCCCTACCTCCGAGGAAGGCACCCTCCTGGGTGGGGACAGACCTTGGCTCCCTGCTGCCAAGTCAAGGTGCTGGCGTGGAAACAGGCACATGGAACAACACATCCCACTGTCCAGGGTGGAGTCCACCCCTCCTCGGAGCACTCAGCCCACCAGGGTCCAAGCAGCCCTCGGGAGATACCACGCGGCCGCCCACGTCTCAGCTTGGAGAAAGACACGCAAAGACCCCCACGCTCAGCTCTCGGGGGCTGGCTTCCTGGGCCCTTTGTGCTGGCCGCTTTCCCGGTGGCTTCTCAGCACCTTGAGCCTCTGATCCCCCACCTCTGACCTCAGGTCCAACTACAGCAGGTGGCTGCTTCGGTGATCAAATCCCTCCGTGGCAGCCAAGGACACCGGCCCTCCACACCAGCTACCAAGAGGGCTGGTGCCCACAGGGAGGACCGGGCGCCAGGAGGGCTCGCTGAAATCTCGGTCCCATCCTGTTCTGCAAGTGGCTGAGTCCCCAGGGTGGGACGAGCACAGGGGCTGAAGGGCCCAGGCTGCTCCAGGAGCGCTGCAGACGGCGACCAGGAAGTGGGGTGACCAGGGAGCGTGGCCAAAGCCACAGTGATGAGCACGGTGGCAGGGAAGAGAGCACCTCACGTACAAACTGCACGAGCTTCGGGCGCATGCATGGCTGGCAAGACTGAGGGTCACACAGGGCGGACAAGGGAGACGAGTCACACGTGGCAGCACATCATCCAGTCCTCGGGGAGGTGAGGGTTGGCATGTGGTGGGCACCGGTGTGCAGGGCAGCCCCATCCCGGGGCTGGAGCTTCCCTAGACCCAGGCACCACGCACAGGCATCCCCTGCTCAGCTCCTGAACCCGGCCCCTCCTGCCTGGCCACGTCCGCTATCGCACCCTCCTGCATCAGGGCCGAAGGCCCACCCTGCGCTCCTTTTTCTTCCAGGGTGTTCCAGGATGGTCAAGTTTCAGCACTGAGAACAGCTCAGGTGTGGGTGTGGCTATTGTGGAGGCCGTCTCTGGTGAACCTGGTGAACTTGGTGGTGGGATGGTGCTGATGCAGGGGAGCCACAGAGGGTTACGACCGACGCGGGTTTGACAGCACAGGCCCAGGCAGGCGTGGACTCGGGAGCCGAGGGTGGTCGGATGGCAGCGTGAGCGCCAGTATCGTTTCCAGCATTTCCATCTTTACCACTCCAGTCACTCTCTTCAAAAAGAAAGAACTAGAGCAAAGCCAAAGTTAAATATCTCAACGAGAAGGGACACCTCACGTCGCTGACAGCTCGGCACGTGGCTGGTCCCAGGCCCCAGAGACACTGCGTAGTGAACCGGCCGCTGGAACGCGGTCACAGGCCTCTGTGCTGCAGCCCACCTCCCAGCAAGCCACGCAGAGCCCCGGCCTTGAGTCCAAGAAGGCCCAGGGGAGTGTGGGACAGGACGGCCCCCACACAGGCTGGACAGCAAGCCGCCCCCACGCACCGAGACTCCCCACGCGCAGGCGGCGCGCACCCGGGTCTCCCTAGGGTCCTGCCTCCCGAGACGCTGTCCTCACACTGCAGTTGCTGATTCTTGGGTCAAATGGAAGGAGGAGGAACGATGAGGGCAGAGTGCAAACACGAAGTCGCCCGGGGGCGCTGGGGATGGGGGCGCGGTGGGCCCTACCAGTTCTGGTTGTCCCAACCATCATCAGTGGGCACGGCCGGCGGCACTGCCTTCTTGGTGCCCTCCCCGCCCTCCCCGCCGTCGCTGTTGCTGTTCCTGTTGGTGGAGGCCGAGCCCCACACCTCCCAGCTGTCCGAGCTCCTCCTCTCGGTGGAGGTGTCCGCGCACGTCCAGCTGTCGCTGCTCGGGGACTTGCGGGTCTTGGTGGGCTCAGCACTTCCAAAGGTCTCCCAGAAGCTCTGGTCTATGTTGCTGTTTTGGAAGTGGTCCGGACAGCTGTTCTGATAACTGTGGCCCTCCGAGGGGCTTTTAAAGAGACAGAAGGGGGACTCTAAATGACTGTTACTCAGTCCACCACTGGGAATTCTGTGCCGCCGAGAGCTCTGCACCTGGACAGTGACCGCCTTCCCAGGCCAGCACTCGGGGTCCACAGCAGCCCCACCAGGTGGGATCTGTTTCTCCCGCTTCAGAGCAGAGGAAACTGCTGGGGAGCTGGAGAACCAGGGCCCACTCTTTATCAACCACCCAAACTGGAGGACAGTTTTACAGAAAACTTCCTTTTCTACCAGCTCCAAACTGCTGCAATAAAACAGTGGTTTAGTCAAGTGGGGAGGGGCAGGGGCACTTGGCCTCAAGCCCGGACACAGGCCCTCCCAAGCGACGCCCTCAGCTACTCTGGCCCCAGATCTGGCCCTGCCCTCTGTCCTCAGCTGCAATCACACCACTGAAAAACCACATACACAGAGGGAGAGAAGGGACGTGGTGTCTGCAGGGAAAATTTGGACCCACCTAGTGGGCAGCGCATCTGTGCCCACCAGGGCTGGCCTCTCAGTAGACAGCACAAGGCCAGGCCCGATGAGATCCCCGGTGGTTCCCCTGTTGGGGTCAGAGGCCGAGAACAGCAGCCAGCTTCCAGCACAAGCACCTGGGGTGCCCAGCACTAAGGGCGCCCAGCACTAAGGGCAGAGCTGGACATGGGGTCCAGGACAGGTCTCTGGGGCCCCAGCCTTCCTGTCCCCTGGCCCCCGACCTGCTCCATCCACCCAGAGTCTGAGAGACAGAGGAACAGCAGAGCAGCGCCAGCTCCTCCTACGTGGGGGCGTGTGGGTGAGACCCTCCCTCCCACCCTAGCCTGGGGAGCCCAGCTCCTGCAGGGTTCCAAAGAGCACACAGCAGGACAGAGACAGGCAGGACAGGCCTCTGCAGCTGCAGAGCACTCGGAAAGCCTCCACAGTGCCCCCTCCCCAGCAAAGATGCCAGCCACCTCCCGGAGAGGCTCCACAGTGCCCCTTCCCTCCCCAGCAAGGATGCCAGCCACCTCCTGGAGACCCTGTGGGAGGAGTGGCCAAGGCAGGGGAGTGGGATGCAAGGCCCAGGAGGGGACACAGCGTACCTGTCCAAGGGGCCCTCTGCTTTCCCCGAAAAAAAGGTGGTGACGTCCCGCCATCCCTTACTACCGACTCCCTGGACCTGGAAGGAGACAGGAAGAGAGGTTAGGCAGGCCCTGTCGCGGCACAAGCAGCTTCAGGAGGCCCCCACACGCAAGCCGGCGCGCGCCGTCCCGCTGAGAAGACCCAGGCAAAATCCAGAAACAAGAGGTGCCTCGCACACACGTACAGACACAGACGCGCCCGGCCACTCTGCAGCGGCGCCAGGTAGTGTGGGACATGGCAGCGAGGACAGCCTCGTGCACAGACCTCAAGAGCTCCCACCACATGCTTGGGGGAGAGGAGCGAGGCCTGCTCTTCCCTCCCCGTCTGTCCGCAGAGCGCCTCATGCCAGGAAACAGGACAAAATGCACGCTCCAAATGGCCCGCAGAGCAGTGGGACTGATGGCAGCAAAGACGGTGCTGGCACTTACCGAGGAAAAGGCCAGCAGCAGCAAGATAAGAGCAGAGGGAGAAGTGACAGTTAGTGGCTGACCGGGCCGCAGTGGGCCAAGCTGTTTCCATATCCCTCGGGCTGTCAGGCTGGGCAGCTCTCCTCCCGTCTCAGAGGACAGCGGCCACTGCCAAGCTGGGCTGAGGGCTGCACGGGGCACACCCTGCTCTCACGCCCAGGGCCGTGGAATATGGAGACTGGCTTCGACTGTGCCCGCGTATCTGGCAGGCTCCCTACCTTGGACGCCAACTGAGAGACCCCACTGGACACATCATCAAAAATCTTTCCCTCCTTCACCTGCACGGATGAAGACAGCGGCATTAATGGGGGCGGGAGAGATGAAAGCTTAAAGCTTCAGGAGTGCAGAAATTCCCTGGTGAGGGCATCCGAAATATCAGAGGCATGTGGATACCCATCAGGCTGAGCCCCAGAAAGTTCTACAGTGGCCCCAAAGGGATTCCAGCATCAAGAAACCATGTCACTGTGAGGCCTGGTGTCTGCAAACGTGGCCCCTGCCAGCCACTGCTGACAAATAGCAACGTGACCTGAGGACACCCCACGCTGCCCCAGGTGGGTCTTCCCCACTTGTCCCAGTCAGGCCCCGAAGGAGGCAGGGAGCTGGTGGGGCTCTTGACCCCCTAGGATGGCAGGCATCATTCCCATACCAGAGCCTCCTCTGGGCACAGCTCCGCGGCCAGCTGTGGGGGTGAGGCAGAGAACGGAGGTGGGCTGGGGGTGCTGGGCTGGGGGGCCAGCTGTGGGGGTGAGGCAGAGGAACGGAGGTGGGCTGGGGGTGCTGGGCTCTGGGGCCAGCTGTAGGGGTGAGGCAGAGAAACGGAGGTGGGCTGGGGGTGCTGGGCTGGGGGACCAGCTGTAGGGGTGAGGCAGAGGAACGGAGGTGGGCTGGGGGTGCTGGGCTGGGGGACCAGCTGTAGGGGTGAGGCAGAGGAACGGAGGTGGGCTGGGGGTGCTGGGCTGGGGGCACTGCAAGGGAGGCCCTAGGCCAGGGGAAGGGACCAGCTGGGGGGTCCAAGAGGCGCCCAGGCCCCAAGGAGGACGCCTGTGCTGGAGAGGTGGGGTGTGAGGCTGGGCCTCGCTGAGTCCCAGCTGCTGGACAAACAATCCCCCTAACGCCCCTGACACACCCACGTCCCCTGGAGTGAAGGGCTCCAGGCACAACCACCCAGAGCTGCCCGTTACCTTCTCCTGCGCAGGCTTGAGGACGTTCTCGTTCAGGCTGTGGCCCAGCTCGGACGCCTGTAGGAAGGGAAGTCACGTGAGCCCCACGACAGCTCCACCACGGGACATGGGTCGGCAGTGGCAGCACAGGCCAGCAAAGGGCAGCACGAGCTTCACCAGCAGGAGGGAAGGCAGCAGGATACAAGCGCAGGGAGCAGGAAACGGGGCTTTGCACACAACACCTGAAGGGCAGTAGGCCGCCACCTCTAGAAGGCGGAGACCGCGGCCCCCACCAATTCTTGCAGGAAGGTCCCCCTCCAGGGTCCTCCCTCACGCGCCACCATGCGGCCGGCAGGGCCGGGCTGGTGGGAACATGCCCTGTGGAGCCTGTGCCTGAGGCCAACGCCAGCTGTAGCCACCCCATGCTGACCTGCGACGCCTCTCCTTCCTCCCCAGGCAGTCACCGAGTCCCCCCTGGAGGGAAGAGGGCACGGAGGCTGGGGCCATAGGAAGAAGCTGCTGAGAAAGGAGCTCAGCCTCTCCTGATCCTGGGTCAGTGGAGTTGGGGCCACGTGGCCACCTGGGGATGTGGTGTGAGGCCTCCTCTTCCCTCAAAGGCAGGGAGCAGCACGGATCAAAGGCCGGAAAGGGAAGAACTCGTCATAGAGCAAAGATCTTCCCCTTTCCACTGCGTTCAAGGGAGCGCAGGTGGCCAGGAAACCCTGCTCAGCAGCTCTGCGCCCAGTGCCCCCGCCCTCCCTCCAGCACCTCCCCGGCAGCAGGCCTGGGTTGGGGGTCTGTGTGTTGCAGATGGGGGTCTCATTTTTTTGCCTGGGGGGAGCGCAGTGGTACTGCGCAGGGGTGACAGGCACACACAGCCAAGCCTGATGCAGATCCTGGATCTTAAAGGAGAGCCATGGACCGAGGCCAGGGAGAGGGTCTGAGCGTGCGCACATGTGAGGTGACACAAGACAGTGGCAGCACGCAGGAGGGACAGAGGAAGCCAAGCACATTCTCGGCGGAGATGCGGGCGGCATGCACGAGCAGACACGGGCTTTACCGGCTCCGGCTGCTGCTTGTGACCCCAAAACTTTACCCGACAGCAAGAAGACAGGTGAGGAGAGAGCAAGGTGAGGGGCGGCATTAGTAACCAGCAGTGCCTTCGAACCCGCCATGGGGTGCCGCAACACTAAGGCAGCACCGGGCAGGCTCTCAGCAACACAACCCTGGAGCAGCCGCTCCCTGCCCTGGAACTGACCACCACCTTCAGAAACTGCGCGAGCGACTGCACCTCAGGACCCTGGGAGGCCCGCGAAAAAGCCAGATGGGCGTCCCTGCAGCTGGGGGTGGGCACGTGGGGAGACTCCCTCAGAGAGGAAGGGGTGATATGGGCCACGGGGGTGACGGATGGGCACCTCGTGAGAAAGGACTCCCTCGCCCAGGGGGCAAAGGCGCGTCCTAGAGCCATGCACAGCTCCACGCCTGCAGTCCTGAGCTTTCATGGTGAGCCTCACATGGGTACTGCCTCCTGGGTGTGATTCTGAACCCGAGGACAGCCAGATCACAGCCCTGACCACCAAGTGGGGACTGCGGGGCCCCTACCCACATCCTAAAGAATAAAAAACATGCAAAGGCCTGAGGCCACACTGCCCCAACTGGGGGAAGCCCTGGCCAGAGCAAAGGGACGCCCCGTTGCCTCGAAGCGCAGACGCGTCCGGTGTGCCGCAGGCACAGCACCAACCACAGCGGCCCTTCTGGCTGAGCGGCCACCGCCAGCGCGGGCCATCTGCCAAGCCGGGCAGTCCTGCTCCCAACAAGGTGGCCGGCCACAGTGGCCGCACACCGGTACCAGCTACCAGTGAACAGGAAACGAGTTTGGCCCTGCAGGCCCTGAGCGGGTCCATGAGGCAGCCACCCAGGCATGAGGAGGGGAACAACATGGCAGGAACACCCCCTTCTACGCTGGGACCCCTCAGCTCTGAGCATGTGGCCTGAGAAGAGGGAACCAGGCAGCTTCAGGTGCTGCATGTGACGTCAGACTCAGGATAGTTTCAGATGCACCAGGGTGCAGAAGCTTCTCCTCTGTTACCTTCTGACTCGCTTGGGATCCAAACTTTGTAGCCTAAAATGAAAAACAAAGACAAGGCTTGACAGACTTAACACGGGCTGCCAGGCATCCTTCCTCAGGGCCCACAGACTCAGGTCCAGGACTGTCTCTCAATGGCCCCCGGGCTGCCAGCGGCTCTGGGCGGGCCCTATTAACTCTCAGATGCCCAGAAGAGCTGCAGCGGGCACTGAATTAGCACAAATGCTGGCCTCTCCCTAGAGGGAGGCCAGCTCGGTGTGCTATTGGGGTGAGGGCACAATGAGCAGCGTGCAAGGCCAGGGAACATCAGGGCCAACCCCATCCTCCAGACTTCAGGACAGGGCCGGGGCCTGCTGGAGCAGAAGACAGGCTGGGGAAGCCACACCAGCGCTATCTTCAATGGACAATGCCACCGCCCCAGCCCCATCTACCCCGCTGTGGGGACGGCTCCATGCCCAGCACAGTCCAGGCACCTTGGTCACTTTAAAGCTCTGGGGGAGGAGAAAAGGCCCGGTCGTGACACTCTGGCTGGAAGGTACCTGGGCCTCCCCAGGCCGCAGCCCTCCCGTGGAGACGAGAAAACGGAGGCCCTGGCGGGAACCAGAAGCTGACGCTCGGCAAAGTCACGGGGCCGTGGGAGCTGGAGCATGGACACCTGGCCTGCTGCCCCTTCCAGGGCCCTCCCAGGCCTTCCTCTCCCAGGGAAGACACGGGGCCAGAGTGACCACAGGGGCATGTGACAGGTGAGCGCTGTGACGGGGGAAGACACGGGGCCAGGGTGACCACGGGGACATCTGACAGGTGCGCACCGTGACTTCCGCTCACAAGAGCCCCACCCTAGGTGCCTTGGCTGCTTGTGCGGGCAGCTGCAGGCACCCAGCTGCCCCGCGCTGCCCTGCTCTGGGCTTCCCCTTCTCCTGTAACACCACAGCCCAGCCCCTGGGGGCCCACGCCCCATCCTGGTGTCAGGCCTGCTCTTGGGTCTCTGCCTCATGCTTCACTGTCTGCCCTGATGAAAGCCCCAAATCCTCCCCTCATTTCAGGCTGAGGAGCAGGCGAAAGAGAGAAATCGCTATCAAAACACGACTTGAGCCCCAGAAGAAGCTCCAGGGCACAGGGTGCCGGAGACCTGCCCTGCTTGGATAGGGTGGAGTCTAGGAATCAATGGGGCTCACATCTCCCTCACTTTCATCAGGGCGGGACCCCTTTGCCAGCAGCTGGTCTGACACAGGAGCGGCTCCTGACAGCCTGGGCTGCTGTGTTCCTGCAGAACCCCCAAGGCCTTGGGACCACCCTGGCTGGTACTGCGTTGGCACAGCCTATGGTTACAGCACCCAGAAACCCTGTGTCCCACATCCCTTCTGCAGCTCCCAGAACCCCAGGCCAGCAGCGGCCAGTGTCCCGAGGGCCTGGTGGGGACAGTGGCATGGCGGGGACAGTGACTTACGCCCTCCTTGGCTGCCGAGGCAAACCGGCTGGCTCCAGTGGTGAAGCTGCTCCAGCCCTGAGGGAGGCGACAAAGAGCAGCCACATCAGGACTGGGGCCCAGGAACCCGGCGCTGAGCAGAGTATCTCAGCAAGGAAGAGGACCAAGGCAGAGGCTGCCCCAGGTCCCCGTCCCAACCTGACCCCACCGCGCCTGCTTCTCCAGGCTGCTGGAGGAGTGCAACTGGACCCAGGGCACAACAGACATGCACCCTCTACCCCCACCTCGCCAACTGCAGTGCTCCCAACACAGCGCAAACCAGCCTCCCGTGGCTCCCACCACCCTCAAGAAGCAAGCCCACCCTGCAGGGCAGGACCCCTCCCCACGGCCGGCGCTCCCTCCTGCCTCCCTAGAGGAACAGGCAGAGGTGAGGCGTGTAGGGTCACGACCACCGTAACCTGCTCTGCTGCATCTACGCTCAGGGTTTCCTTCTGAGCCTCCCAAGATAATTAAAGCTATTTAAAAAAATAAACGTCTCATTTCAATCACAACTCACCCTCTTCCTCCTAAAGGAAGCGCAAAGGCACCCTCACTTGAGAGATCACCAAGCTGAGCTGCCTTCCCCAGAGAGCAGCTTCCCAGCAAAAGGCAGCAGAAGGAAGGGCCACAAAAATGAAGCCCACGCACAGGCTGGAAAAATGCGCTTTTCTTCCCTAAAGATGTAGCAATGACTGCAAGGGCAAGCAACCATGGCCGTCAGCGGCCAGAGGTGCAACCAGGCCACCCCGAGCAACTGGAAGCTCCACACACTTGGGGGCTCTTGCAGATGAAGACACCCGTTCTAAACCTGCTTATTTCCAGTTAACATACTTAGAAGATCTTGTCATGTTAGTTATTAAAAAGCCCTTTCTGGCCAGGCGTGGTGGCTCATGCCTGTAATACCAGAACTCTGGGAGGCTAAGCAACTTGAGAGGCCCAGGTGGGAGGATGGTTGAGCCCAGGGTTCCAGGCCACAGTGAGCTATGATTATGCCACTGTACTCCAGCCCTGGCAACAGAGCAAGACCCGTCTCCAAAAGAAACAAAAACAAAAAAACAAAAAACAAAATAAGCCCTTCCTTGGCTCTCAGCGCAAGCTCCCGTTTAAGCGGCCCCCGTGGCCAAAGGCTCAGGTTGCTGGTGTCACGGACAACAATGCTGCAATGAATAAAAATCTTTTTTTTTTTTTTCTGAGATGGGGTCGGACTCTGTCGCCCAGGTTGGAGTGCAATGGTGCTGTTTCGGCTCTCTGCAACCTCCGCCTCCCGGGTTCAAGCAATTCTCCTGCCTCAGCTTCCTCAGTAGCTGGGGCTACAAGGCACATGCCACCCCGCCTGGCTAATTTTTATATTTTTTTAGTAGAGACGGGGTTTCGCCACATTGGCCAGGCTGGTCTCGAACTCCTGACCTCAGGTGATCCACCCGCCTTGGCCTCCCAAAGTGCTGGGATTACAGGCGTGAGCCATCACACCTACAAAAATCATTTTTTAAAGATGGTAAAAATTTCCTTGGAAAAAGAAAGTGGAACAAAATATATTCCTGTTAATAGCAAAATGGCAACAAGCCCAGGGTGTCATACTCTGAACATCTGACCTGGAGCTTCCAGGCATCCCCAGACCAGAAATGGCCCTGAGTGACCTCAGGCAGCGCCCGAGCAACTTCCCAGCGCTGCCAGAGACCCAAGCACAGAGCCAGCTTCCCAATGCATGTAGCACTCCCCTCTGCAGAGAACCTGGCCAAGTGGCTGCCATCAGAGTCCTTGGGTTCCTTGGAAGAATGGCTGTTGTTAGATTTGAAATACACACATTTTGTGTTAGAAGTAAGTGACGGCCGGGCACGGTGGCTCACTCCTGTAATCCCAGCACTTTGGGAGGCCGAGGCGGACAGATCACCTGAAGTCAGGAGTTCGAAACCAACCTGGCCAACCTGGTGAAAACCCATCTCTACTAAAAATACAAAAATTAGCCTGACGTGATAGTAGGTGCCTATAATCCCAGCTACTCAGGAGGCTGAGGCAGGAGAATCACTTGAACCTGGGAGGCAGAGGTTGCAGTGAGCTGAGGTCGCACCACTGCCCTCCAGTCTGCAGCCTGGGCGACAAAGCAAGACTCCGTCTTAAAAAAAAAAAAAAAAAAAAGGAAGTGATTGAATACATTTGGGATCTGAAAAATTTAAGCCACATTTTTGAAAGAAAACGTCGCTGAAGGTAAGAGAGGGGTCCTTAGATCAGAACAAGGCAAAGAGCACATGTTCCAGGACTGCCACACTGCCCACTATGGCCCGTCGTGCCCTCAGGCCGGGGTCTGCCCATGGGAGATGCTCTGCAGGGCCAAGTCCTCACCGAGTACAGGGAGGACATGGCGTTGTTGAGGAAGTCATCTTCTTTCTTCTGAGGCGGTGGCGTGTTCCCAAACCCCACGTAGCGATTCCCCTGGGCCCTGAAAACAAAGCGGACAAGCGGCCGAAGATGCGGGCATGAACCCTGCTCCTCCTGAAGGCGTGGGGCCCTGAACAGAGGCAAGGCTGGGGCTCTGGGGGATGTGCCAACGTCCCCACGCACAGGACATGCACGCTGCCTCCTATGGCAGCAGGAGCCTCGGCAGCTCCCCGGCAGCAGAGAGATGTGCTTTCTGCTCATTTAAAAAGACCCTCCTGCCACATCACCACAGGGTCCCCAGCAAGTCCCCAAACCCAGCCACAGAAGTACTAGAAGAAGGATCAAAACAACTTAATATGACAGCTTTGGGGATAAAAATTCATTTATAGGTCCAGCAGATTCCAGGCAGAAAATGTGTTATGCTTTTCTTCTAAGTGTTAGCACTTCTCTACACCCAAGACGCCCAATTCACACCTGGGCAGCTGGGGGTCACTGCAATACACCCAAGACCCCCAATTCACACCTGGGCAGCTGGGGCTCACTGCAATACACCCAAGACCCCCAATTCACACCTGGGCAGCTGGGGGTCACTGCAATACATCTAAGACCCCCCAGTTCACACCTGGGCTGGCTGGGACTCACTGCAATACACCCAAGACACCCAGTTCACACCTGGGCTGGCTGGGGCTCACTGCAATACACCCAAGACCCCCAATTCATACCTGGGCTGGCTGGGGCTCACTGCAATACACCCAAGACCCCCCAATTCACACCTGGGCTGGCTGGGGCTCACTGCAATACACCCAAGACCCCCAATTCACACCTGGGCAGCTGGGGGTCACTGCAATACATCTAAGACCCCCCAATTCACACCTGGACAGCTGGGGCTCACTGCAATACACCCAAGACCCCCAATTCACACCTGGGCGGCTGGGGGTCACTGCAATACACCCAAGACCCCCAATTCACACCCGGACAGCTGGGGCTCACTGCAATACACCCAAGACCCCCAATTCACACCTGGGCAGCTGGGGGTCACTGCAATACATCTAAGACCCCCCAATTCACACCTGGACAGCTGGGGCTCACTGCAATACACCCAAGACCCCCAATTCACACCTGGGCAGCAGGGGGTCACTGCAATACACCCAAGACCCCCAATTCACACCTGGACAGCTGGGGCTCACTGCAATACACCCAAGACCCCCAATTCACACCTGGGCAGCTGGGGGTCACTGCAATACATCTAAGACCCCCCAATTCACACCTGGGCTGGCTGGGGATCACCGCAATACACCCAAGACCCCCAGTTCACACCAGGCTGGCTGGGACTCACTGCAATACACCTAAGATCCCCAATTCACACCTGGGCTGGCTGGGACTCACTGCAATACACCCAAGACCCCCAATTCACACTGGGCTGGCTGGGGCTTACTGCAATCAGACCCTGCACCGCGCATACCTGGGTCCCACACCCACTGCACATGGGAGGCCCCAAGGGAAGCAGCCCTACCCACCAGACTGAACCCTGTGGGCCTGGCCCACCCGAGGTGTCCCCAGCTCTCAAGTCCTTACCCTTGATAGGAGCCGAGGTCATCATTCAGCCAGTCTTCAAAAGCCTTGTCCGAGGAGGCAGTCACACTCTGCGGCTGGCCAGAGGCTCTGAAACCGAGAATCGAAGGCTGGTAAGGCCAAAACTGGGTGAAGTCTGAGGTAACCCCAGAAGCACCCCCAGAACCATGTGGCCTACATGGGCAGTGCCTTCACGTCACCCCTGAGAGCACCTGAGGCCAGGGTGGCCTTCAGCTCTGAGTGGCTGCTCGGGCTCAGGTGCTGAAACCCCAGCAATGCCAGCCTCATGGGCAACACGAGAGGCCTCCACAGTGGGCTCTGCGCTCTCCCCGTTGGCAGGAGGCAGCGGGGAGAGGTGAGGCAAGAGGGCCGAGGGCCTGGAATCAAGCCGGAGTTGCCCACAGTGCAAAGCCTTCTGTCAGAAGCACGTGGACGTGGCAGGACTACAGGGCTCCAGATGAGGTGGGGAGGCCTCGTGCTACCCAGTCACCCCACCCGGGACGCTCCTGCAGTAGGACGTGGGATGCATCCATGACGGGGTCAGTTCAAGGGTGCCAGGGCCAGTGCCACAGGCAGATGGGCAACTCTGGGGAAGGGCAGACAACACCCCCGTGAGCAGATGAAGATGTGAACTCCCACAGCGCCAGGGCAGACACGGCTGTGTGCACACCTGGAAGGTGTGTGGAGCTCACCTGGGGTGCTATCTGAGACAGCTCTATGGGTGTCTAAATTTACTAAAAGCTTGTATTGTTTTGGCAATTTTAAAAAGCTGTTTTTCCCACTGACTTCTGGGAAAAGAGCTGTCACAACAGCAAAGAAGGGGAGAATTCTGTGGAGAAACCCAATCTACTAAGTTCAGGACCCAGTGGAAACTGTACTAAGGCCCATGAGGAGCAGCTACCGGTGCACCGTGGACGGCAGCGTCCTGGGCTGAGGTGGGGTCCAGTTCTGGGCAGGTGATGACTCCAGAGACCACTCTCTGCCTTTGGCCAGAGTGGCCACCTGACAAGGAGACACAGGACATTAGAGAGCATAAAGGCGCCTGGCGATGCCCTCGGGCACCGTTGACTCTAGCGCACCCCCCACGGCCCGCCTGGAGCACCCACCACCCGCAGCCTCCTCCTGGCCCCCCTCAATGGCCCCTGCTCAGGTGCACAGACCAGGTGTGGATGCGAGGCCAGGACTCACTTTACAATGAACAACAGTGCTGGGGAGCTCCTAGTTGGTGCAGCTCCAACTTCCAACACAGGGGGACCCACCTATTTGGCCTCCAAACTTCTTAGAAACACTGTGCCCAACAGGTCACAGAGGCAATAAACGGTCACAGCTGCTTTCTCCCCTGGAGGCGGGGAAGGTCTGTCTCCCCCCGCAAGCCATTTGCCTCCCCTCTGGGCAGGAAGCCTCTGCTCCAGGGTGGCAAGTTGTGTGTGGCCCAGTGGGTGTGTTAGAACCAGCAAAAGAACCGACTCCAGAACCACTAAAGGCCACAGTCCAGCTGCCACAAACGGCAGAGCAGCCCCACACCATGGGCAAGAGTGAATCGGGCCCATCTCTACCTTATCCCTAAAGAGGGCCGCGGCTCTGCTGTTGTACTTCTCCTGCAAGGACCAGCAAGGATCGTAATCCTCCTGAGACTCCAGGAACTCTCGGAACTTAGCATTCCCACCAGCTTTCATCTTCTCAAGCTCAATGTCCTTCCACTTGTCCATAGTAACAGAGCGCACAAAGCTGGAAAGCAGAGGATCGAGCAGATCAACCAGCACCGGGGACACCCAGGGACACCCTCGACCCAGCATCGTCCTGAGAATTAGACACAGCAAGCAGCAGCCACAGGGAGGCCGAGTGGCCAGCAGCTGGAACTCTGTGCCATGGCGTCACTGGAGTGGACACTGGCAATGCAATGGGAGGTGGCCCCCAAGCTTCCCTGGTGTCAGCACCTCCGGTGTCAGGAACAGATGCTGGGGTGGCCGCAGGCTCTCCGCAGAGCCGGAGTGGCAGGACACTGACCTGAGGTGCACCCCAAGCCCGCGGTGTCTCCCCGAGCACTCCAGGCAGATCCAGATGCCGTAGGTCACACTGACCCACTGAGGATTGAATGCGCCACACTCAAAACAAACCTGCAAAGGGGCCACAAGTGACTCACCAGGTGGCTCAGGGCAGAGCCCAGGGACCCCAAAGACCCGACAGGTGGCCTCAAGGAGCGAATGCAGAGGGCTGCCCAGGGTGGCCGGGGGTGTGGGTCAGGGCAAGGCGTGAGGGGAAAGAGCCTCCGTGTAATAAAATGTTGACACGGGAAGACGAGGCGGACCTGTCCTTAGAGCGAGTGACCTGAGAAATGTGGAGGAGCCCCCACCCCTGACAGCCAGCAGTGATGAGCGCCAGAAATGGCACCACTCTAAGAGCCGGCCACCCAAGCCACCAGCCAGCACAAGCCATGCACGTCCAGAGCCACGCCAACCACCATCCACTGCAGGAGGGTCCCAGAACTACAGGCTCAGAGTACAATTTCCCGGAACTCACTGACCCTGACCAAGCCTTAGGGTGGGGGGTGGGGGGACAGAGGCTTACGTTGTTCTCATCCTGCACCCTGACTTCTTTAAGAACCTTCCTGGTTCTTGGGCTGGCCATGATGCTGCAAAGGAGAAAAACAAACACTTTAAACTTACAAACAGGCTACTCTACAAAAAAGAAAATAACATCTGTCCAAAAACACCACACAACAGAAAACCTGAGGGGCAATCTGTTGAGCTGCTTGGAAGCCCCGGTCACAGGGCCACTCACAGCAGGGGTCCGCGGGGACCACTTACTGAAGAATCTGTTCCCCATACCCCCAGGAGGCTCCCAGGCTGCGGCCAGGGCGATGATCAGGAAGACCATATAATTACTGCTGCCTCTTTGCTTAAGCTTATTCGTCACCAAGACTGCACCATTTATAAAAAGTCCTGTCTTCTAATGGTGAAATCCACAGCAAGGGGTAGTCTTTAAAAACACACACAGATTGGCTGCAAAATTTGATTTTCCACCTAAAAGGCGACACACCACACTTGGGCTGATCACTGCCAACGACAGGAAGCCCAGGGACTCTGCGCTCCAGCCTCCCCACCACCTTCCCAACGCAGTGCAGGGAGGCTCCCGCCTGTGCCCTGCTGCCTGGAGTGTGTGGAAAGTCCAGCCTACTGGGGGACCTGCAGTAGGTCCTTCTGGGGCCGTTCTGAGGCATGGGGGCGACAGTGTGGCTGCTGCAGGACAAGGAGAGTGGCTTCAGACCATCAGCCCCCACCACGGTGACTCACGGGGACCCTAGTGGGACAGCAGCAACAAGGTTTAGGGTGAAGAGAAAACCTATGGATGTCTCTGCAGCTCTCCTAGCTTTAGCAAAGTACAACTTCAACTGGTGGCCCATCTAATTCAGGACCAAGAAAATTGATATAGTTAAGATTCAAAGCCAGAGGAAGGGGTGGTACCAACCCCAGCGTCAAAGGAGAATGACCCAGTGGCCCTGCACACCACGCCACCGAGCAAACTGTAGAAGACAGTCCAGCCTGGAGGCAGCAGACCTGGATGCCTGCCAGCCCATGCCTCAGTGCATTGTCTCTCTGAGGCTCATCCCCCTCTCAATATGAACGGAGCCGTGTGCTGTTCCCTCTACCTCTCACTACACAGAGAACACGGTGAACTCTGTAAGCCATGGGAAGCTACACACGTGTGTACTGCTGACCTTCCCAGTGCCAGCCCTTCCCTCCTTCACTGTGTTTAAGAGGACTGTGTAGACCAGCTTTCCTATTCACAGTGTAGGCAGAGCTTTTAAAAAACAAAAAAGAAAAACCTCTGTCTTATATTTCATTTCTAATCTTAAGTATCCAGAAATAAGATATTCACTGGGGGGGGGGGGGGGGTCCCAACTCCACATGGCCAAAGTTTCTAAATTCTGAAGCCCATGACTCCTAGTATTGACCAGTGCCCACCTTAAACCTATTCAAAGTTAGGAAATAAACACCTGTTTTCTGCAGTTCATCAAAACAAAACCAAAAGTTCACCCTGGGCTCCCTTCTGCTCCATAATTCTGTGCCTTCTGTAAGAGTGTCCAGGAAGCACAGATCATGAGGCAGACATCTGAATGCTCACTCCTGACCGCAGGACCTGGACCCCAGCATGACTCATTCAGGTGGATACCGTCATCAAACTGAGCATCCACCCATACAGCCGACTGAGGATGGAATAAGGAAAACCTGTGTGGAGAGGTGCCCTGGCGGAGCGGGGAGCGGGACTGAGCTTACAAGGGCCTCGGGACACATTCTTGTCACAGCAGCCACTGAGGGCCCTGTGCAGAACCACGGCACATGCAGAAGCCACGGCCCACGGAGAGGAGGTGAGCCGCCAAAGCAGGACGACACCAATCCTGGTCGCCATACTCGGTGCTGTACTCTTTCCATAGCACCACGCCTGCCCTCGGGGCTTATGTATTGGTCAACAGACACAGGCAAACAAAAGTCAGAACCATGAGGAGACGGCTTGAATTTCTAACGGTAAAACATACAGGATACTCACAGAACTACCGGAGGGAGAGAGTGTGTAAAGGAAAGGACTTGGCTTGGATTTAAGAGGAACTCCTCTACGTGACTATTTTGGATATTCAAGAGCCCTAGTTCCCTGAAATGTTAAAGTTAGTAACACGAAAGCAAATACCTCCTAACCTTCAAAAGTACAAATATGGTTTATCTTGAAAAATAACGCAAAAACTCTGAACGCTTGAAACCAAGATGTAAAAATATATCTCCTTCTTAGGACCCTCACTTCTTAGGGGGTTGAAGCTCCACCGGGCTTCAGAGGCCACCTGACTGGGATGTGTCCAGGCCGAGTCCTGGGTCCGAAGGAGCTCGGGAAAAGGGTGTTGAAGGGGACGGGGCAGGGTCCTGCTCGCGCCCCGGGAGGCGACGTGCGTGGGCAGGGACCCTCTGGACTCCCGTAACCGGTGGGAGATTCCAGATTCGGGGTGCGGGTGGAGGGCAGCTTCGTACGGAAGGGGGCACGAGGGGCGGGGGGCGGCACGGCGGAGGGGCGGCTGCAGCGGGGCGTCCGCGCGAGAAGGGCCCCGCCGCCCAGCGCCGAGGGAACTGGGGTAGGTCAGGGTGGGCGCCCCCAAGCTCTGGGGCAGCAGCCTCAGGGTGGAACGGGGTCCGGGTGGAGGAGGCTGCGGCAGGGAGGTCCGCCCGCGAAGGCCGGGGACGACGCCGCGGCAGCCGGGACCTCAGGCCGAGCCCGCGCCGCCGAGCCGCGCGCTTACCTGGAGGGAGGGGCGGGCAGGGCCGCCGGGGTCAGGCCAGGGCCGGGGTAGGGCCGCCGCACTGCAATGAGGATGCGCCCGGTCGCCCACCAGCCGCCACCAGCTTCCGGCTACGTTGCGCTTTGCAAGGTCTCACGGGAGCCGGCAAGGGCGGGACTTCCGCCTCAGGCCCCAGCCCCTGAGGCGCGCACCCGCCCGGTCGCCATGGGGACGCGCAGCCACGCAGTCCAACTCCCACCCCGGGCCCCGGACCGCAGCTGGTCGTAGTGGCCGCGGAGGACGGCAGCCTTTGGGGGCCGGGCGGGAGAAGCGTCCGTTCATCCGCGGAACCAAGCTGAGGTGCTTCTGGGACGGCGCGTTCACCGGGGGCCGACAACGGGGGCGGGGCGGGTGGGGGCCTGGGGCGGGAGCTGCGGGGCTGGGACAGCCGGGCAGGGGGACGCAGGTAGGAGGACCGGGGGCCATGGAGGACCGGCGGCCATGGAGGACCGGCAGGGGAGCGAGGTCTACGGGGCGGGGGCAGAGGGGCCAGGACAGCCGGGGACCGGCAGGGGGACTCGGGTAGGAGGACTGGGGCAGCGGGCGACAGGCAGGGAGGCGAGGGTCACAGGCAGTGGGCAGCAGGGGACCGGGGGACCGGCGCGGGGGTGGAGGGTTGCGTCCTGGGGCCCATACTCCCGCCCTGGGGTCTGACTCTGTCTCCCACCACCCGAGCCTTTGGGCCCTGGTAGGAGGCGGCGGGGTTGAGAGCGTCTGCGGGCCCCCACCCCTGCCATGGTGGGACCTGAGTCTGCACTAGGAAGGTACAAAGCTGAAAAAGCGATCACCTGTGGGAGGTTAATTGCAGGTCACTTTTTGTTTTTTTTTACTTTGTGCTTTTCTGTGCATTCCACGTATTCCTCCTTGATCTGGGTGACTTTCGAAATGATGGAGAATAAACATTTTTGAGATATAAGCTACACACCGCAAAGCGTCCAGTTCAATGAGTTTTGACAAATGCATACCCCCAGGTAACGTCTACCATAGTCAATTATAGAACATTTCCATCAGAGGCAGCCACTCTTCTGATTCCAGTATCCCCATATCTTAGTTTTGTCTGTTCTGGAATATCACACAAATAGAGTCGTGCAAAATACACTTTCGTGATGGCTTCTTTCCCTTTACGTGATATCTCTGAGATTCAGCCACGTTGTGCGTATCCGTAACTGCCGAGTAGTGTGCCATGGAAAACACGCCACATTCCTTCATTTATTCACACTTTGCACACTGGGGTGGTGTCTAAGTTTTGGCTAGTATGAATAAAGCTGTCTTGAAAGGTCTTTTTGTAGGCATATTTTTTCTTCCTCTTAGGTAATTACCTAGAAGTGAAATTTCTGGGTCCTGGGTAAGTGTGTATGGAACGTTATTAAAACATGCTAAGTGGTCGGGCGCAGTGGCTCATGCCTGTAATCCCAACACTTAGGAAGGCTGAGGCAGGTGGATCACCCGAGGTCAGGAGTTCAAGACCAGCCGGGCCAACATGGCGAAACCCCGTCTCTACTAAAAATACAAAAATTAGCTGGGCTTGGGGGTGCATGCCTGTAATCCCAGCTACTCGGGAGACTGAAGCAGGAGAATTGCTTGAACCCTGGAGGCAAAGGTTACAGTGAGCTGAGATCACTCCACTGCACTCCAGCCTGGGTGACAAAGCGAGACTGCATCTCTAAACAACAACAAAAAGATGGTAAGCATTTCACGCTTCCGCCAGTGATGTGTGAGGTCCAGCTGCTCTGCATCTCTGTCAACACTTGGTATTGTCAGTCTTTTGACGGCAGCAGGCCTTGTGGGTACAAAATGGTGTCTCAGTGCCATTTATTTGCCCTCAGGAGGGAGTCGCCAGTTCTTGCAGTAAGAAACCACTGGCGTGCACAAAAAGGAAAGGGCCAAGGTGACGTGCACAGGCACCAGCAGCATCTACACAAGTGGAAGTTGGAACAGTGTAGATTTCAGCACCGATCTCGTGGTCAGGACTGTGTGGGTACCATGAGTTCAGAGAGTGGGAGCCATGTGCTGGATTAGTCACAGTGGGCTGCCTGGAAGAGGCAGACTGTGAAGGTTGAGAAGCTGAAAAGGAGGAGAGGAAAAGGGAAGGCAGTCTTGGAAGGGGCACAGTTGGGGCCAACATCTGGCATTGGGTAACCAAACAGTCAGTGGATGCTGAACTTGCAGTTTTCTGATTGTAAAGCAAGTAAGTCAGAGTGCTGTCTCATCAACCAGGCCCACCCGGACTCTGGGAGGTCTGGGGCTATCTCCATCCCCAGAGCAAGGCCGCCCCAGTTCCTAAAGCTCAGATTAGAGGCGTGGCCCTTCCAAAGACAGGGTAGCCTGCTGCCCCACAGCATCCACAGCAGCCTCGCCTCTCTCTGCAATCTCAAGGCTTGCAGAGGCCAACTCACAGAGGGGCCAAAGCTCGCTCACAGTGGTGAGATCTGGCAATGGAGTGGGGAATAGGGCGGAACCTGCAGCTGCAAATTGAAAACGTTCTATTTTCCCATCTAAAATATTTAGGTAATTTGTTTTTCTTCTAGAAGTGCCAGCAGTCCATTAATTTTCAGTTATAGTAATGTGATCGTCTCTGTACTTTCCTCCCCGAGGTCTTGAAGGTCTTGATGTGAATAAAATCAAACAGAATAATACAAAAACAGTGAAATGAGAACTTCCTAGTAAATGGCTGTGCAGAGCTGCCTGGGGCACAGGCAGGTGAGCAGGAACAAAGCTGCTGTGAGCCAGGCAGGAGTCCAGGTCACCTGTGAAGTTGTGGGACCTGCAGCAAAGCACTGCCTTTCCCCAGACTCAGGTCACCCATCTGTGGAACAAGGTCCCTAGACCCAGGTCACCCATCTGCGGAACAAGGTCTCCAATTTCCCTTTCAAGCCAGAGGCCTACACTGGCTGAGCACTTGCCAGAATTTCAGCCCTGGGCTCGATGAGGAAGAGCGTATTTAAACCGCGCAACCGTGCACTCCGATGTGAACCCATTGTTCAGACGAGGAAACCGAGGCACAGTACAATTCAATAATTTGCCCAAAGTGAAAAAGATGGTAAGTGGTGGGGCGAAGGTTTGCACCCAGAGTCTGTAATGCCGTCTTCGCAATAGAAGGGGAGGGTGTGTGGAGCCAGCTGTCCGCTGGGCCAGGACCAGGTGGGCCCTGGGATGGGGAGATACAGCGTCAGTTGCAGGGGTGAGAACCACAGAGGTTTCATTCTAAACACAAGGAACAGAGAAAGTGGGCAGGGCCTTGAGCACAGGTCCTCTGTGACCCTGTATGGGCCTCACAGCCAGTCAGCCTGGTCTACAGGGTCCAGCCAGCTCCCAGCAGGGGTGGCAGAGCCTGAGGAACAGCTAGAGCTACCCAATGCTGGGGTGTGTACACACATGTATGTGCAATGTGTGTATATGTGCATGTGTGTGTAGCGTGCATTTGTACTGCATGTATGGGTACATGCCTTCAGGCTCATCAGCTTAGGGTCACCATATTGGGTCAGTTATGGGGCATCCCCAAGGGCAGCCACCCTCCTAGGGCTTCCTTGCAAGGCAGGTCCCACTGCATCCACACTTGCACAACTGTCAGGGCAGGGACTCAGGCTATGGAGAGACATGCCCAAAGTCCCACAGTGGGTGGCAGCAGCACACAGATGGGGCTCCAGGCCACTCCCACCCCAGAGGCTCCGGGCCAGCCTTGCTGGAATGCCTCCAGCATAGCCAGAGGGTTGGGGCCCCTGCGCGGTCAAAGCACCCTCCCACTCCAGCAATTTGTGCAGCTCTTGGGAAGCCCTGCTGTCTCATCTAAGGAGTGGCCTGGACCCTCCTGCATGGCAAAACCAATGGGCATCTTGAAATGACTTTTAGTCTCGTCAACTGTCCAGGGCTCCAGGCCCCCATGAGAGGCGCATCTGGCCGTAGCGTCACCAGAGCCCTTAGTCTCCCCTGGACTCGGACTCGGAGCTCACCTTGAAAACTGAGGCTTAGCCCATTCATTCCTGTGGCTCAGCCCAGCACACATGGCCATGCATGTGGCTGAGAGCCCCTCCCAGCTCAGCTCCTCCCATCCTGCATTCCACCCACCTTTCTCCAGGGAGCACGCCTGAATGTTGGCGTTCCTGTAAATTCCCACGTTGAAATCCTAACCGCCAGTGTGCTGGTTTCAGGAGGTGAGGCCTTTGGGAGGTGATGAGGGGTCAAAGGCAGAGCCCTCATGAATGGGATGAGTGCCCTCATAAAAGGGGCCCCAGAGAGACCCGACGCCTTTTCCCATGTAAGGACACGAGAGGAGGTGCCGGCTCTTGGGCAGCAGGCCCTCACCCAGCCCAGAATATCCCCATGCCTTGATCTTGGACTTCCAGCCTCCAGAACTGTGAGAAATGAATTTCTGTTGCTTACAAGCCGCACAGTCTGGTGGATTTTCTTACAGCAGCCCGAGCAGATTAAGACAAGCACCTCCCAAAGAATCACTGGCACAGCAATCCCTGTCTTCAGCCTCCAGGGAACCTGACCTACGACAGCAGCCCTCCCAGCTGGCATTCCGGCTGCCATGTGCTGTGATGGGTGCCAGCACCTCTTAGTTGGGGTGAAGGGGAGAGGCCAGCAGCATAGCAAAGGGGAAATCCTTCTGGATCGTCGCCTCTCTCTCTCCAACCCTCTCCATCACCAGCATCAACCTGCAAGTCAGGTCACCTTGAGCCAAAGCCAGAAAGAGCCCCACACTTGCTGGGCTGCTCCATGCTCAGGCTGTTCCCTGCTCAGCGCTCCACACTTCCTGGTAGAGTCCCCTGAAGTTCTCCTGCCCAGAAGTTCCTTCTTTCTGCCCAGACCTCGCTCAGCACCATCATCCTAGGAATAAAATCCCAGGAATAAACTCATCATTCCAGGCCTCCTAGGAACTTAGGTTCTGGTCTTGTCTCTGCCCCGCCCTCTCGTGCAGCTGCTGGGGGCCTCCAGCCCCTGCTCACTCACCCATGCCCTCTGCACCCAACACTTGAGAGAATTCTGGTCATTCCCCTGGCCCTGCCCTGCCCCGTTGTCTGGGAGTTGCTGGAGGGTTGGCTTGTCCCCTCGCCCTCTCCCTGTCTCTTGGTGTGTCTGGCCAGGGCTCACACAGAGGCAGCTCCAGGGAAATTCCTGTAGCTCAACTGCTGGGTCCTGCATTGCCACCACAGTCACAGCCGGCTTGAGCGGTGACAGGGGGAAGAAGTGAGGCAGGGGAGCTGACTCGCAGGAGGGGCTTTCAGGAAGGAGGCATTCTACAACCCCAGGGCACCATGGGGGTGCCCCTTGGAGGCTTGAAAGCCCCTTTGGTCCTGGGCAGGACCTCCAGAGGGAGCACGGCCAGCAGTTTGGGGTGGACCTGCCCAGATCTTGTCTTCTGCATAAACAGGCACACGGCCTGGGCTTCCCTGCTACTCACACCTTGATTGGTGGCTTTCTTGCGTCCCCTCTATAGCAGAGGCTTGTTCATCTTAACCACTGAGGTCTCTTACATTCTCTAACTGGCCTCTGATTGGAAGACAGGACTCTCCTGTCACAATCATCATTACTTTGTTTTACCTTCGATGTTGCACTGGACATCTTTGTGCGGTGACCTCTCTCTGTTTGTGCGAGTATTTCCACAACATAGATCTCTAGAGGTGGAAGTGCCAGGTAAGTTCTGGGAGATTCCACCAAATTGTCCTCCAAACCCCTGTGCCAGATGCGCTGATGGGAGTGTGCCTGTTCCTTGCATCCCCTCCCTGGCTGCCATTACCAAGGGGGCTGTCTCCGCCGGGCTCTAAGCACACGCGTCGCCATCGATGTTTAATTTTCTCATCTTAATGGTGGTGAGGCCAAGCAAACACGCCCTGGCCATGGTGTGTCCTGTGGATGCCTGTGTTTTTCTCTGCCCATTTTTGTCTCCTGTTGATCATCTTCCACCACCAGGTCCTTCTGAAACAGCTTTGTCCTGTATCTGGAGAGAAGCACGTGAGGTTGGCCCGGGGCTGCCCACGACGGTGCCGCCTGGGTCCTGGAGAGAAGCACGTGGGGTTGGCGTGGGGCTGCCCATGACGGTGCCGCCTGGGTCCTGGAGAGAAGCGCGTGGGGTTGGCCCGGGGCTGCCCACGACGGTGCTGCCTTGGTCCTGGCTTCTGGCCTGCTGCATGGTGGGACTCCACCTGGCTGGTTCCAGCCCCGTCTGCCCCCACTTCTGCTGCCTGTGCGTGGCGTCCAGAAGAACTGGGGCCCAGGACAGAAGGAAATGGGAAGAATGTCAGGGTGTTGTACGTCACCCAGAAGTACAAATGTTCCTCGAAAATGCTGAGCCGCTCTGTCCTGAGCTCCAAGAAACTTGCAGCTGTGCTGAATTACGCGTGGCCACGGCGGCTAAGGAGTCACAGCTAAGAATGTGCTGAGACAAGGCCAGCTTCTCAGATTGCAGAACTGGTAGCTCAGATCCTGGGGCTGTGACAGCTGGACCCGCAGGGTCCTCCTGCTTTGGACCCTCCCGTGCGTATCTTAGCCAGGAATCTTTCCAGATTCTAGTTGCTAGAGGCAAAAATCTCAACCCCAAATGGCTTAGCAAAGGGAATGTATTGATTTGTGTGATGAGAATTCTAGAACAAAGTTCAATTTCAGGTGTGGCTTGATCCAGCAGCTCAGCACTATTGCTGAGAACCAGGATTCTCTGTGTATGTTTGCAGTTCCGTCTTCATCCTGAGACCCCAGGATGCTTCTGGCAGCTTCTAAGGCTGCAAGCTTCATGATTCGCCTCCAGCAAGAGAAAGTAGCCTTGCGCCAGCATCCCAGCTGAAAGTTCACGCTCCACCCTGATGGGCCTAGCTGGGGTCATGTGTCCACTTCCAAACAATCACCGGCCAGGAGGATAGAATGTGCTGACTGGGTGCCCTGGGCTCCAAGCTCCAGCCCTGAGGCCCATGTGGACTCAGTTTCCCCAGACTGTGAGGACCCCTAGCAGAAGACCAAGGTGTTGGGCACGGAGGGTGAGGTATTGAGAGCCTTGCCTCAAACCGGCGCTGTGTGGCTGCGCTTCCATGGTCCCGAGGGACCGGGAGACTCTTCCTGTGTGATCAGAGTTGTTCCCATGTGTCCCCAGGCCCAGCCAGTTGCCGACAGCCAGAGTGGTACCAACACTGGTGACCGAGTGGTGGGCATTACCAGCTTCCCAAACTGGGATGCCTCTCTCCTGCAGGACGGGGCAGTGTGAGGGTCGGGGCAGGGAGGGTGGGGGGAGAGAAAGGACTGGGCTACGGGGGCACTGAGACATCTCCCCACCCCACCCCTGCCCAGGAAAGGGGGGCAGGGCTTGTGCAGAGGCATATAAACTGTTTGCCTGATCAGCAGTTTAAAATGTTGTTTCAGGCTGAGTGCCGTGGCTCACACCTGCAATCCCAGCACTTTGGGAGGCCGAGGCAGGGAGATCACCTGAGGTCAGGAGTTCGAGACCAGCTTGGCCAACATGATAAGACACTGTCTCTACCAAAAAAACAAAAATTAGCTAGGCATGGTGGTGGGTACCCATAATCCCAGCTACTCAGGAGGCTGAGGCAGGAGAGTTGCTTGAACCGGGGAGGTGGAGGTTGCAGTGAGCCAAGATCGAGATTGCACCAATGTACTCCAGCCTGGGCGACAGAGTGAGACTTCATCTAGAAAAATAAACTAAAAATAACATTGTTTCAATATTAAAACAACCTTAAGTACATTACAAAGTGAAATTCAAGTGCATTTTAAGGATAAACAGGAGCTCTTGAAATCCCAAGTTCATATCAGGCAGCTCTGGCTGGGCCAGGTCTCAGAAATGAGATCTGTTTCTTTAGAGACTTTGAGGAATGCTCACTGGGTCCCCAACTCACATCTCTGTTTTGAGATGACTTTGCTAATTAGTCATCCAACACGGCCAGTGTCGATTCATTCAACATTGACATTTTTGAGCGTCTGCTGGTTCCAGGTTCTGCGCTGGGAGTATGTAGGGGGGCAGGCACAACTCGGGGTGTCCTCCTTCAAGGGATGATCAGACGGACGGCAGTGAGCGCCACAAAGAGCAGGCTTGTGGGCCCCAGTGCATGTGTTGGCCCTGCCCTGGGCGCTGCGGGGTAGTGAGGAAGCAAGGGAAGCAAAGACCCGGCAGCAGGAAGACTCGGTGTGTTTTTGAGCCTGGAGAAGCCACATGCCTCCTCTCGTGTGCTGGAGACACAGGGACAGCTAGGCATGTGCCTGGCCCTGGAGTTCCCGAGCAGCACAGTCTAGAAGGCTCACAGCCGCCGTCCCCACTACAGCCAGCAGCCGAAGCAACCAGAAAATGCACAGGGGCATGGCAAGTGGACGGCCACGTGTCCACGTCTTTAAGGACTGCACAGCCACGCAAACAAGCAGACCACTGCCACCAGGACACAGATGAGTCTCACGCCACACTGGACATGGTCTGGGCTGCGCCATCCACTTACATGGATCCCCCAGAACAGGCGAGACCCACCAGTGCTGGGCAGGGGCCGATGCCTGCTCTTGTCAAAGAAAACTGAATGCAGAGGTCATTGGTTTGGACTGATCTCCTGTAGGAGGCCCAACAGACAAAACCAAAATGGAGTCACCCATGCTGTGGTTCCTAAGATCTAATATCTGACCGCCCCCATCCTTCCCAGAAATCAGGAAGAGATAGCAGCCGAATCCCCAAACAGGCCACCAGAAGCCAGCAAGAAGCCAACATGATAAGGAAGTCCCCTCTGCTTTAACCTTTGCTTTTTTTGAGACAGTCTCGCTCTGTCCCCAGGCTGGAGTGCAGTGGCGTGATCTTGGCTCACTGCAACCTCCGCCTCCTGGATTCAAGCGATTCTCCTGCCTCAGCCTCCTGAGTAACTGGGACTACAGGTGTGCACCACCACGCCCAGCTAATTTTTGTATTTTTAGTAGAGACAGGGTTTCACCACGTTGGCCAGGATGGTCTCAATCTCCTGACCTCATGATCTGCCCATCTCGGCCTCCCAAAGTGCTGGGATTACAGGTATGAGCCACCGCGCCCACCTTTTTTATTTTTTTTCTTTTGAGATAGAGTCTCACTCTGTCACCCAGGCTAGAGCACAGTGGTTCGATCTCAGCTCACTACAACCTCCGCCACCCGGGTTCAGGCAATTCTCCTGCTGTCTCCCGAGTAACTGGGATTACAGGTGCCCACCACCACACCCGGCTAATTTTTGTATTTTTGGTAGAAACCGGGTTTCACCATGTTGGCCAGGCTGGTCTTGAACCACTGACCTCAGGTGATCTGCCCGCCTTGGCGTCCCAAAGTGCTGGGATTACAGGAGTGGGCTTTAATCCTCTGCTTTAACCTTTACAGGAAAAGTAACTCTGAAGTGACCAGCACGCCTTTGGTTTCTGTCTACTTTCCTCGGGCCTCTTCTGTCTGTGAAACCGACCTCTGACCTCCCCTCGGCTCATGAGAGCATTCGTTCTGTTTTATGGAAAGAGGTGTTGCCCGATTCTAGAGTAGCAAATAAAACACAACTAAGATCTTGAAACTAAATGTGTTGTTTTGTCTCTGACACTCCTTCTGGGGGAGAAGCACTGACTGGGGGCCAGCAGGAGGGGGTTTCAGGGGAGCAGGAGGGTCTGTGTGTGGCCCCGTGGGTGACTAGTGACGAGGTGCAGCTTACTGCCTGCACACAGGTGTCTCCTACTGAGGGCCCCCACCTGTCTGCAGGTGCGCCCTCTCTGTACTGCAGTCCAGGTGTCCTCTCTGCACCTGCAATTCAGGCGTCCTATGCTGTTCGCTCCCACACCGGGGTGAGGAGGCGCTGCCAGAGCCCCAACCCTGGGGACTGGGGGTCCCAGGACCTGGAGTGAAACTCAGCCCTTCCACTTCTGAGCTGTGGGGTCACTCAGCACGTCCCCACCCCCGTCTCCTGAGGGTCACTCAGCGCGTCCCCACCCCCGTCTCCTGAGGGTCACTCAGCGCGTCCCCACCCCCGTCTCCTGAGGGTCACTCAGCGTGTCCCCACCCCTGTCTCCTGTAAGTCACTCAGCGCGTCACCACCCCCGTCTCTTGTAAGTCACTCAGCGCATCACCACCCCCGTCTCCTCATCTGCAGAATAGGAGAATGGATGGTCGCTTCCTCCAAGGGTTCTTGAAAAGTAAACGAGGTGATGGGAGGACGGTGGAGATGGAAGGACGTCCCTCGAGGTGACGGGAGGACGGTGGGGACGGAAGGAAGTCCCTCGAGGTGACGGGAGGACGGTGGGGACGGAAGGAAGTCCCTCGAGGTGACGGGAGGACGGAGGGGACGGAAGGACGTCCCTGGAGGTGACGGGAGGACGGAGGGGACGGAAGGACGTCCCTCGAGGTGACGGGAGGACGGTGGGGACGGAAGGAGGTCCCTCGAGGTGACGGGAGGACGGTGGGGAAGGAAGGACGTCCCTCGAGGTGACGGGAGGACGGAGGGGACGGAAGGAGGTCCCTCGAGGTGACGGGAGGACGGTGGGGACGGAAGGAGGTCCCTCGAGGTGACGGGAGGACGGTGGGGACGGAAGGAGGTCCCTCGAGGTGACGGGAGGACGGTGGGGACGGAAGGACGTCCCTCGAGGTGACGGGAGGACGGTGGGGACGGAAGGAAGTCCCTGGAGGTGACGGGAGGACGGTGGGGACGGAAGGAAGTCCCTGGAGGTGACGGGAGGACGGTGGGGACGGAAGGACGTCCCTCGAGGTGACGGGAGGACGGTGGGGACGGAAGGACGTCCCTGGAGGTGACGGGAGGACGGTGGGGACGGAAGGACGTCCCTCGAGGTGACGGGAGGACGGTGGGGACGGAAGGACGTCCCTCGAGGTGACGGGAGGACGGTGGGGACGGAAGGACGTCCCTGGAGGTGACGGGAGGACGGTGGGGACGGAAGGACGTCCCTCGAGGTGACGGGAGGACGGTGGGGACGGAAGGACGTCCCTCGAGGTGACGGGAGGACGGTGGGGACGGAAGGACGTCCCTCGAGGTGACGGGAGGACGGTGGGGACGGAAGGACGTCCCTCGAGGTGACGGGAGGACGGTGGGGACGGAAGGACGTCCCTCGAGGTGACGGGAGGACGGTGGGGACGGAAGGACGTCCCTCGAGGTGACGGGAGGACGGTGGGGACGGAAGGAAGTCCCTGGAGGTGACGGGAGGACGGAGGGGACGGAAGGACGTCCCTCGAGGTGACGGGAGGACGGTGGGGACGGAAGGACGTCCCTGGAGGTGACGGGAGGACGGTGGGGACGGAAGGACGTCCCTGGAGGTGACGGGAGGACGGAGGGGACGGAAGGACGTCCCTCGAGGTGACGGGAGGACGGTGGGGACGGAAGGACGTCCCTGGAGGTGACGGGAGGACGGTGGGGACGGAAGGACGTCCCTGGAGGTGACGGGAGGACGGAGGGGACGGAAGGACGTCCCTCGAGGTGACGGGAGGACGGTGGGGACGGAAGGAAGTCCCTGGAGGTGACGGGAGGACGGAGGGGACGGAAGGACGTCCCTGGAGGTGACGGGAGGACGGTGGGGACGGAAGGACGTCCCTCGAGGTGACGGGAGGACGGTGGGGACGGAAGGACGTCCCTGGAGGTGACGGGAGGACGGTGGGGACGGAAGGACGTCCCTCGAGGTGACGGGAGGACGGTGGGGACGGAAGGAAGTCCCTGGAGGTGACGGGAGGACGGTGGGGACGGAAGGAGGTCCCTGAAGGTGACGGGAGGACGGTGGGGAAGGACGTCCCTGCTACGGCTGCTGTGGGGGCTTCTTAGTGCAGGGTGGGGCCTCCTGGGCTCCGGCAGGAAGAGGGAGGGGCAGAGACTGGGGAGGGGGCACTGGTGTGTCCTCCTCAAGCAAAACCAAACTAACGAGGGCAAGGAGAATGCGAGGCTGCCTGGCGCTTCCTGTGCTTCCAAAACCAGGACGTGGCCGGAGGGCACTCCTGAGTCCTTCCTCACACTTCCTGCTCTGGTTTGAGTGACATCTCCTCCAAAATTTGTGTTGAAAGAGAGCATTCAGACATGTGGCCTCTGGGAGAACGGGACGGGACGAGCACCTTGTGAATGGGATCCAGGGGAAGGGAGCACCCTCTCGCCCTCCCACCTTGCACCATGTGAGGCCACGGCCTTCGTCCCCTCTGGAGGAGGCAGCAATCAGGCGCCTTCTGGAAGCAGAGAGCAGCCCTCACCAAGCAGTGACCCTGCTCCTGCCTCAGTGCTGGACTTCCAGCCTCCAGAAAAACCCAGTTCTTAAACACAACCCAGTCCAAGGCATTTGTTACAGCAACACAAACGGAGTGAGACACTCCCCAAACACTGGATTCATGTGACATTTGGGAATCCTAACCCCATGTGGGGCCTCCATCAGGAGAGCCACAGAGAGGAGAGGGAGAGAGAGGGAGGGAAGGGCGTGCAGCGCTGGCCTCCGGGGAGGGCAGACAGATCCACAGGCAGCAGCCTGGCTTTCCTTCTCTGATTTTTTTCGTTTGTTCAATGATCCGAATGCTTGAGCAAGAAACCCCGGCCTCGCCTGCCTCGGCCTTTTCTCTTTGATCCCTGAGTTGCTGAGATTAAAGATGAGGTCCCAAATGAGAGCTACCAAGATGTGGTCGAGCGGCTCCAGCCCCTGGGCTCCCACAGAGAGGGTCTGGGGAGATCCAGGGGAGGGGCTGGCTTGGGGCCTGGACTCAGGATCCAGGGGAGGGCCAGTGCGGGGCCTGGACTCAGTGAGGCCTCCGTCTCGTACTGTGTCGGGCTCAGGGCAGTGAGCCCTTCTCCTGCTGGGGGCTTCATGCAGAGAGTTGTGCCGGGGGGACCCAGGGGGCTCTTTGAGGGCTGGCAGCCAGTCCTGGGGCAGCCTCATCTGCAGCTGACCCTGCTGCCCCCTCGAGAGGCACTGGCAGCACCTGCCACCCAGCTGGGTCTAGGCTGCGCTGGTCTGGTGTCCACGTTTACTCCTGGTGTCAGCCAGCAGCCACAGCCACGGCCCTAACCTGTACGCGGTGCACCCCGAAGCTGGTGCAGCCCATGCTCTGTGCTGGAAGAGCCCACACCTGCTCCAGGAAGCCCTGCAGAGGCCGTGGCTGCTGCTAGGCACTAAATGTCGGCTTGACACAGCCTGGCGCAGAGCTGGGTTCTTTCTGCCCCCACTCCTCGGCTGTGTGGCCTTCCCGAGACTCAGCTTTCCCCTCTGAAGACAGGGGTCAGGCCACCTGCCTCAGGGGCCAGGGAGAGCACACTGGACAAGCACAGGGCAGTGTGCTCGGTCCCGGCCGAGGCCGAGGGGTGCAGTCTGCATTGGCTGGGCTGTTCTTGCTGGTGGCATAGGGCCTGGGGAAGGATGGAGCCTAATGTAGGCTCGGGAGGAGGGATGGCAGGCCGGGATCCGGAGGTGTCTGCGGGGCGGCGATGGCTGTGGGGTGGGCCAGATGAGCCACACCAACCCTTGCCGTCAAAGCTTCCTCTGCACCGAGGTGATCCGAGCTCCCAACCAGTGCAGTGGAGTGGCTGTGGCTGCAATCCCCTAGCCCCAGCGCCCTGCTCCAAAAGCAGAGAGGCCAAGGCCCTCCCACAGATGGACGGAATGGCCAAGGCAGGAGCCCTGGGCCCACCGCGTGTCTCAGGAAGCACCCTCTCCCCTTACACTTATTTGCTCTCCTCTCGGCTGAGGCTCCCTCTTCATGAAGGGTGAGTGTTGCAGGGCAGACAGGCTCGGGGCCCAGCCAGGGGGCGGCTGCAGCCAGGGCCAGGGGCATTGCAAAGCACCAAGAACCGAGGACACACGGGCTCGGGGTCTCAGCTTCCTGCCGTCCGTCAGTAGAGCTGGGAGGGACACAGGCTGGGTCTCACCTGGCCAGAGGTGTGGAGGATGCAGAGACCTCTGACCGGACCGGCCACATTCACCGTCACATTTGCCGTCACACCCTGACGCCTGTGGCCACCCGTGCAGCTGGAAGCTGAGGAGGCAGGTGCTGAGCCAGGTGGGTGTCAGATCGGGGACTCAGAATCCTGTGAGGCCTTCATTCAGTTCCCACCTGCTCCGCGTGGGAGACTTGGCTGAGGCGGAGGAGAAAGTCAGCAGACCCGCAGGAGGGCGTGTGCAAGGTGCACAGGGGGCTGCTCTCTGGGGCATGAGACACCACCCGGGACTTCCCAGGCTCACAGCAGCCCCTGGGGAGAGAGGCCCCACATGTGCACACAAGAGCCACGGGGATCTTCTCCTTAAACAAGCTACGTGACTCTCCTGGGACAGGCCCACCTGCCCAGAGCTCCCACTGGGAAAGGACCCCTGACAGGAAGGACAGGAAAGCCCTGAGGCTGGTTCTGTGGTCGCCAGCAACAGGAGCCTGGAGGGAAGTCAGGAAAGGCGCGGCCTGGGGAGCAGGCTCGGGAAGACGGCCCGGAGGATGGGGGCTCCCCTCCGGGAGCTGCAGCCATGATCCTAGCTGCCCCTCTGCCCCCTCAGCCAAGGGCTTATAGTACCAGGGAGAGTCTGATGGCCACACTCAGGCCGAGGCCATGTCTCTACGGCCAGCCCGAGGACGTGGTTGATGCGTCCCCTGAGGTTGTGCACACACAGCCCGCGTGGCTGCACAGAAGCATCCGAGTGAGGGAGAGGCGGCACTGCCAATGGAAACCAGGGTGATTCAGTGACAGACGGCCCAGGAAGCTGAAGTGCCTCTGCCTCCGAGAATAAGAAGACAGGGTGGGAAACGGTATTTCTGGCAAAGAACAATTCCAAAATGGTGGTGGGGGGCAGGGTGTGAGCTGTCAGGGCTGGAAGTGGGGGGCTGCACTGCTCTGCGGGGAGCTGGCATCTGGGTGGGTCCTGAGTGTGGGAACGGAGTTCAAGGGGGTGGGGGATTGCGGGGAACAGGACCACGCGTACCGTGAGGGGCCAGGGAACAAGAATCTCACCCAGGAAGCCTGGGCTGAAGCCAGCTGGGAAGAAGCTTCGGCAACTCCCAGGCAGCTCCCAAGAAACCGCTGGGAAAACGCCCCACCCGAGGCAAGCATCCTGGGCTGCCCCTGAAGTCCAGCTCAGCCTGATTCCCACACTGGGAGTGCACACACGTGTTGCATTGTTGGGCAGGAGGTTCCTTTCGGGAGGGAGAAGCTGGGACTGGAGAGATCCGGGCCAGGCTCTGAGCCAGAGAGGGGCCTCTCTGTGTGTCTGCAGTAAACTGGAAACCAACCAGCACCCTTTTCTTTCAAAGGAAGAACAGAGCCGACAACATTGCCTGTGGGCCTGGATGAAGGGGTCTGGCTGTGCTCTCTGTGGAGCCATGGGGATTGGCCTCTCCTTTTCCAGGAGTGTTTGTTGCAGTTGAAAGTTCTCCCGGTTTCATCTGAAACGGGGACAGGGGTGGTGTGACAACAGAGGGGCCTTTGCAGCCCCGCACAGGCTCTGCGGACAGCTCTGCAGGGAACCCAGGCCTGGGTTCCTCTTCCTTTCCTCTTCCTGTTGTTTCTGCCACAAGGAAGGTCTGCCCTGCGGGCGGGCTGGGGCTGCTGCAGGGGTGGGAGAGCAGCGACTGAATGGTGGCCCCCAAATCTAGGCCTGGCACAGTGGCTCACACCTGCAAACCCAGCACGTTGGGAGGCCAAGGCAGGAGAATTGCTTGAAGCCAGGAGTTTGGGGCAAGGTTCTTTGCAGATGTGATTAAGGATCTTGACATGAGAGCATGCTGGATTACACAGGTGGGCCCTAAATGGCATCACAAGCATCATAGCAAGTGACACACAGGAGAGGAGGAGGTCATGCAAAGGTGGAGGCAAAGACCAGAGCAATAACGGCCACAGGCTAAGGACGCTGGGAGCCACGGGAGCTGGGAGGGGCAGGAAGGACCCTCCCCAGAGCTTCGAAGGCAGGGCAACCCTGCCCATACCTGGATGTTAGATGTCTAGCCTCCAGAACTGGGACATAACAAACTTCCATGGCTTCAAGACGCTAGTTTATGGGAATTTGTTATGGCAGCCACTAGAAATGAATACACTGGGTTTACTAAGAAAGAAAAAAGGAGAAGATGCACAAGGTCCTGGCCTGAACAAGCTGTCACTCTCCTGAGTTTCCCTGCCCTGGAGGCCTTTCCCAGCTTGCCAGTCCTCCCAGAAATGCATGGGCCCCACTCGGCCTGTGTTTGTGCTGACTGGGGTGCCTGTCCTTCCATTGCTGTCCTTCTCTGTCCTTCACCATCCTCCGCTGTCCATCACCGTCCTCCGCTGTCCATCACCGTCCTCCTCTGTCCATCACCGTCCTCCACTGTCCATCACCGTCCTCCGCTGTCCATCGCCGTCCTCCGCTCTCCATCGCCGTCCTCCGCTCTCCATCGCCGTCCTCCGCTCTCCATCGCCGTCCTCCGCTCTCCATCGCCGTCCTCCGCTGTCCATCGCCGTCCTCCGCTGTCCATCACTGTCCTCCGCAGTCCATCACTGTCCTCTGCTGTCCATCACTGTCCTCCGCTGTCCATCACTGTCCTCTGCTGTCCCTCACTGTCCTCTGCTATCCTCCAATGTCCTCCACTGTCCATCACTGCCCTCCACTGTCTGTTGCTGTTCATCACTGTCCTCCACTCTCTGTTGCTGTCTATCACTGCCCGTCACTGTCCATCACTGCCCTCCTCTGTCCATCACTGTCCTCCTCTGTCCATCACTGTCCTCCTCTGTCCATCACCTTCCATCACTGTCCGTCACTGTCCTTCACACCTCAGTAGGACCATCAGCTTTTACTCTCTGGAAACTGGGGGATATTTTCCTGCCTGGCTGCTCCAGCTCTGCCCAGAGTCCCCCAGGTGGGCAGGCCGTGGCATTCCAGCCCCCATTCCCCAGCCCCTTAAGCGACAGACCTGTTGGGAGCCTGAAGACAGCCCACCTGTCCTCAGGTGTGACTCACACTCACTGCAGTTTGCTGCTGCCCCAAAGTCCAGCTCCGGGCAAGGGTGGGGGCCTCCGACTAGGGTCTTCCCACGTGGGATTCTGTGTAATGACGGAGACGTGCTGCCATTTCGCTTTTAAAGCTGTCATTCTTAGGCAGAAGGAATTCGAACAAGAACGAGAACAGATGAAGCGTCCGAGAAAACCTCACCACCCACAGCTGGCCAGGCCCCAACAACTGACCTGGGCCAAGTCACAACCGCGTCACCCGCGAACCAGGTGTGCAGACCGAACCCGCCTCTGGAGGCTGCTCTAACGTTCACGCGGCAACACTGCGCCTGGGGTCCCCGCGGCTGGCTGCTGCCGCCAGTGTGCACCAGGGCAGGTGGAGTGTGGGCTGTGCGTGGCGTGGGTCCGGTGCAGACCTGCTCTGCTGAACTCTCAAAGGGGCTGTCCTGACCCCTTCACCAGAACTCGTAACTTTGGAGCAGGGGATGCCCACGACAGCTCCTGGCTCTGACACTGGCTCCTGCAAGGGACACTAGGGCATCGTTGCATCCTCAGCAAGTGAAGGCTTTTGCTTTCAAGAGGAAGAGCAGGCAGCCTGGCAGGACAGAACTGCAAGGCGCATGCATGTCCAGGCAGCTTCCCCTGAGAGAGAAGGATCCACACACACAGGCAAGGCTGAGCAGGTGCCCCTCCCTCTCCCTCAGGACCTCAGCAGCCGGCTCCGGGCCTTCCTCTGCTTACGTGGCACTGGGCCTCTGCTTACCTGGCTCCTCTGCTTACGTGGCACCTTTGCGAATCACCTTCTAGGAGTCCACGTCCTTCCACAAATGGCTCCAAGTGCCTGGAGGAACCAGGGTTATGGGGGACGGGGATGGTACCGCTGTATTTAAAAATCAATGTCTTATATATCGTATAAATAAACATTAATTTTTTCACATCTTTTAAAAATTGGGATATAATCCTCACACCATAATAGTCACCCCTTTACAGTGTAGTGCTCAGTGGGCTGCAGTATATTCACAGAGCTGTGCAACCATCACCACCATCTGATTCCTGAATATTCTTATCTCCCCAGCACTGCAAACAACCTGAGGCTCCCCCTCCCTCCACAACTGGCCACACCTTTGCTCTCCGACCTTTGGGGCTTGGAAGCTACCCCCTCACCCGCGCATGAGCCTGGACTACAGATCTGGGGTGGCTCCCCGCAGTGCAGAAAACCTGACCCTTGGTCTTCTGTTAACCCCTCCTGATCCCCGGGACTGTGGGACACACAACCAAAATTAGGAAGGCAAGAATCCTCAGTAATTCATAAAATCTCGAGTGGGGCAGGAATTCAGGTTGCCATGGGAAACCCATCTCAGGCTCCTCAGGCGGTAGGTGGCAGTCAGGGAGCCTGCCCTGCCACTGAGTAAAGACCAAGTGGCAGCCCTGGCCCGGCCACCTGCCCTGATCTCCCGCTGTTCTGCCCCCATGGGCTTTCCGACCGGCTGACACTCTGGCTCGCTGTGTCCACGTCCTGCTCCTCTCGGGCCTGGCTGGGACCCTTCCCTGCCTCCAGCACAAGCTTCTTCCGGAAGCGCAGGCTTTACGGGGTTCAGCCCCATCCAGACCCCAGGACCTGCCCTGGACAGCTGGGTCCTGCCTCCACCGTGCACAAGGCCTCAGGCTGTCCCAACCCGAGGCTCCCTAGGCCCCTCCCGCGCAGGCAGGAGGCCGGTCCAGGCAGTTGGAGCAGACCTGGCCTTCAGGTCTCAGCCTTCCAGCAGAGAAGCTCCCTGTGGGAGATGGGCGAGCCCGGCTCACTCCCTCCTCCTGAGTCCTCGGCCCGCCCGCCCGTGGAGGGGACCCGGGTCCAGGACTTCTCCAAGCCAAGGAATCTCTGAGACTCTCAGAGAAAACGCCTCGCGGATGCGGGTCGCTCAGACCCCCCACGGGGAAGGTTGATGGGGATCTCACGCCGGAGGGCGCACGGCGGGAGCCGGTGCTGGGCAGGTCATTCTGCAGGAGGGGGCGGACGCCGGTCATCCCTACCGCGTCCGGGGCGGGCTCCCCTCAGCTGCGGGTCTGTCCTGGGGCCGCGGCGCCGCCCCTCGCTACCCGAGAAGCCGCGCCATCGCCCCTTTAAGAAGGGTCCCCCTCTCCGGCCGGCGCGAAGCCCCCAGGGGCCGCAGGCGGGGGTGGGAGGGGAGACGCAGCGCAGCTGTTACCCGGGGGTGGGGCTGGGCCGGGGGTTGCGGGGAGGGGGGAACGGGATGCAGAGGGGGCGGGGTCGAGGCTGCGGCGCGTGGGGAGCGGGCTGAGAGGGGGCGGGAGCCGAGCGCGGGGCACCCGGGGGCCTCCTGTATAGGCGGGCACCATGGGCTCCTGCTCCGGCCGCTGCGCGCTCGTCGTCCTCTGCGCTTTTCAGCTGGTGAGTGGCGACCCCTCCGCGAGCCTCCTGGAGACCCCGGTGCCCGACCCACGGCGGCTGCGGGGTCCCGAAGCGTCCCTCCGCCCCGGGGCCCGTTCGCTGGGTCCCGCGCCAGCTCCGAGGGGGGATGCCTCGGACCCCGGGCTGCTACGGCCGAAGGTGGCGTCGCCTGCGGGGCGTGGGGAGTCGCGGCGCCGGGTCCCGTCCCCGGTGTGCGTGCGCGGGGGGCGGCCGCGGGTCCGGAGCGGCGGGGACAGGTGCGGGGCAGCGGCTGGATGGGCTGGCGGGACGGAAGCCTTCGGGCGGGGCCGCCTGGACCCCATCGCCTGGGGAGTCGTGTGTGGCCCCGGGTGCGCCCCCGGGTGCGCGCCTGTCTCTGTGCGAGCGTTTCCCGCAGCCGGCCCCGGGCGCCGAGTGAGCGGCCAAGTTCCGATTCTGAGATCCGGGTGGGGCGATGACGGAGGCGAGAAGGGGCTGGAGCCGATGCCCGGGGCGCAGCGCGGGCGTCTTCGGTGTCGGGATTGGTCGGGGCTCCCTCGGCCAAGTTTCCATTCTGCCCCGGAGTCCGAAGCTCCCTGGGACGGCTGGGAGGCGGATTCTTTCCCGGAGCCCGGTGCCCTCGGGGGAGGGGGCTAAACAAAGGCCTCGCCAGTCCAGGCTGGGGAAGCTGCTTTGCTTCGATGCTAATTGGCCCTGGGTCTCCCGTCTTAAAAAGGAAACGATGCTTTGTGGGCTGCGGAGCGCAGCTGGACCGCGCGCCTCCCTCCTCCTCTTGAAGCTAGAAGGGCCAGAAGGGGCTGTTTCAGAGTTTTGAGCAGCAAAACCCTCGGAGTCCGTGGCTGTGCAGCTTCGGTGTCCTGAGCTCGGCTTAAGGGCACGGGCTTGCGGGCGGACCTAGGGACGGCGGAGGCATCGTGTCCTTCCTCCAGGAAGGAAGGAGCTTCCGGAGCTTTCCGGGGAGGCCCGCTGGGGCCGCGGAGATAACCTGAGGTGCTGCAACAGGCTGGGGGGCCCAAGGACCATCCCAGGCCTTGGAACAGTTGGTATCTTTCAGTGAGTGGCTCCTCAACGGCAGGAGTCCCTTAGGAGACTGGTGGGGAGGGGCTGGAAGCAGGAATGGGGAGAGCAAGGGTGTGCACTCGAAGACTCCAATGCCCGTCGGATGACCTCATGAAGGACAGGCACCAGCCTGGACGGTACCCCAGTTTGGAGCATGGCCAGTGGCAGCTGGTGATGCGTGGGCGTCAGGAAGCGAGGCTGCTTTGGGGGACACTAGTGACATTGGTTTCCATCTGTTCAAGGTGGTGTGAGGATGTGCTGGGGTTGATGGTGCTGGGGTTTGGGCGGGAGAAGTGGGTGCTTCAGTCTCAGGTGCAGGGTGAGGCACGACTGTGCTGGTCGGATGTGACCTCAGGGTGCAGAGGGGTGGGTGGGGTCGTGTTCCCGTTTCACGTCTGCGGTGGACAGTAGACAGATGGGCGCACATGCAGGCCCTTGGAAATTTGGTTGCAGCCAAGAGGGAAAGAGTCATTCTGGCTTGAGGGCTGCAGGGCTTCACTAGCAGACCTGGGGACTCTCCAGGGACTGGGCAGAGCCGTGTCCTCTCAGGGCCAGCCTCTAGGGTCACTGCTGAACCGCAGCAGGGAGCTGTCAAAGGCCTTTTGTCCTGGCCGGGTTGGCAATCTGGCAGCCCACTGTGCCTCCTCTGCCTTGGGGAAGAAGAGTCCTTGACCACAGCTCTAGTCACTGCATGGGGGTGGGGGGCCCGGGAGGAAGGGCGGGGGTGTTGGATAGCCCTTTTTTTTTTTTTTTTGACAAGTGTGAGAATTTTGTGTTACCAAGCTACAGGACAAAGGGCCCAGGCATCTCTTCTGAGCGCCTTTCTCCCCAAAGAACAGTGTGAACTTTGCTGGCTCTGAGCCGGGCTGTGCTGCGTCCAATTCCCAGGCTCTGCCCTGCTGCATTGAGGAGACCCTGGGAGCCAAAGGCCCAGGAAGGGGTTTGGGGCTGGGTCCTGGCAGGGCCACCAGGGTCACCTGCTTCCATGGTGGCATGAGCCTCCCTGCTCATGCATGTCGCCACATGTCATGGAGCCCTGAGCCTCTGGGAGCCTTGGCTTCGAGATGAAAAAGACGCCCCCAGCCCCTCTGTGCTGCAGGGTCTCCATTCTGGAGTCAGACCTGAGGCTGCTCCTCAGGCCGAGACCCCTTAGCCGAGATGTGCAGCTTGCCCCAGCCGCCAGCCCAGACCTCACAGAACTGTGCCCGGCGTAGGCAAAGTGGGCCAGGGCAAGAACTGCTCCCCTTGGGGGGCTCGCTTACCTTCCCCCTGGGGCTCCGGCAGGGCAGACATCCCTCCTCGTAGGTTAGTGTCCTCCGGGCAGGATAGGGAGGCCTGAGACTAAGAGTTTCCTGGGCGGCTAGCCACCCAGGTGCCCAGGCAAGAGACCAAGGGCACGAGATGTTCCAGTATAATAAAATATATAATACAACAATAGTTATACTAGATATAGGTCATAGACATGATTATATATGAATATCATTCATCATTAGTTTGTAGCAATTACTCTTTGTTCCCATATTATAATAATCCTTGCTCTACAATCATAATCTAGGAAAAACCAGGCCATACAGAGATAGGAGCTGAGGGGACATAGTGAGAAGTGACCAGAAGACAAGTGTGAGCCTTCTGTCACGCCCAGACAGGGCCACCAGAGGGCTCCTTGGTCTAGCGGTGACGCCAGCGTCTGGGAAGATGCCCGTTGCCAAGTGGACCGTGGTCTAGCGGTAGCGTCAGTGTCAAGGAAAAACACCCGCTACTTAGCAGACGGGGAAAGGGAGTCTCCCTTTCCCCCGGGGGAGTTTAGAGAAGACTCTACTCCTCCACCTCTTGTGGAGGACCTGACATCAGTCAGGCCCGCCCGCAGTTATATGGAGGCCTAACCGTCTCCCTGTGATGCTGTGCTTCAGTGGTCACGCTTCTAGTCCGCCTTCATGTTCCATCCTGTACACCTGGCTCTGCCTTCTAGATAACAGCAGCAAATTAGTGAAAGTACTGAAAGTCTCTGATAAGCAGAAATAATGGTGTAAGCTGTCTCTCTCTCTCTCTCCTCTCTCTCCTCTCTCTCTGCCTCGGCTGCCAGGCAGGCAAGGGCCCCCTGGCCAGTGGACACGTGACCCACATGACCTTACCTGTCATTGGAGATGGCTCACACTCCTTACCCTGCCCTTTTGTCTTGTATCCAATAAATATCAGCACAGCCTGGCATTCAGGGCCACTACTTGTCTCCGCGTCTTGGTGGTAGTGGTCCCCCGGGCCCAGGTGTCTTTTGGCTGGGATGGGGGATGGGGGATGGAGTGGCTGGGGTGGGGGATAGGGCGGCTGGGGTGGGGGATGGGGTGGGTTCCACAGCATCTTCTCTTCTCTGGGTTGTGCTTCACCAGCACGTGGGAAGGAGCTGGTGACGGGTGGGGCCGAGTGCGCCAGTCCCTGCAGTTAGCGGCCTGGTCATGGCTTTGCTCAGGTTTTCTTGGTCTCCTAAATATAAAATACCAACTTTATACTCCTCAGGCACCTTTCCCTCCCCCCTCATTGGTTCTCTCTCAGCCCTGTGTAGAGGGCCAGTTCAACAGAGTCCTGTAATATCCTGAAGTGGAGGGGAGACTGCCTGCCTGCCAGAGAGCAGCCTCACCAGCCCTGTCCCCAAGGCCGAGATGCAGGCAGCAGGCTGGGGCCTCGGCGTCCAGTACTCTTGTGAACCCGCATCCGTCCCTCCCGGCCATCCGACCCCCCCGAGTGGCGTTTTCTGGGCTGTGTGTCTGTCACCTGGCCCTACAGTTTGTGATTTAGAGCAGCCCCTGGTGTTCCCATTCTCCAGATGAGGAAACTGGGGACAGAGGGGATGGGGCCTACTCAAGGGAGGAACGCTCGCGCGGGGACAGACGGCGACACACGGGGACACAAGGGGGCCTGTCAGGCTGTTTTGGGGATTCTTCTTGGAAGAGCCAAGCACACAGTAGATGCTCAGTGCCTGCACGGTGGTGGTCATGGGGCAGGAGTTAGAGCCCTGGCGTCCTTCGTCAAACAAAGGTGTGGTGGGCGGGTGTGGGGAGGAAGTCCCTGCTGAGATCCTGTCACCTTGGCCCAGTACCTGGCTGGCGGGCCTGGGGCCTCCCTCGGGTCCACCCTTCATGGCGCCTGCCCTGCTCCTAGGTCGCCGCCCTGGAGAGGCAGGTGTTTGACTTCCTGGGCTACCAGTGGGCGCCCATCCTGGCCAACTTTGTCCACATCATCGTCGTCATCCTGGGACTCTTCGGCACCATCCAGTACCGGCTGCGCTACGTCATGGTGGTGAGTCCTGGGCCTGGCCCCCTTTATGGGCAGGTGGGTTGAGGTGACCAGGATGGCGGCTCCCATGGCACCATCCTGGCATATTTTCCTGGACACCACTGAACACCCCACAAATGCCAACCCAGACCCCTGGGTTCAGACCTCTTTGCCGCCTGGACATCTAGAATTCTGGTTCGGACGGAGGGGCTTTTCCGAGGCTGCTTGAAGGAGCAGCTGCATATATTGGGGGGCCCCAGGCACTGAATGCCTTCACGAATTCATCCCCTCAGTAGCCAGAGATCTGGGTGCTGCCATGATCCCTGCTTTACAGATGGGAAATCAGGCACAGAATCACTGTCGCAAGCCCAGGGTGGGACCTGGACCCCAGCAGACCCCTGGCCGTACTGTCCTTGCTGCATCCTCTGGAGAAGCTGAAAAAATGTTCAGAAAAATGTCTCTCTGCTCAGTCAGCATTTTCATTCAGTGCAGAACCAAATCATCGGTCCAGACCAGTAGTTTGCAGCTGACTTTTCCTGTAAAGGGCAGATGGTAAATACCTTAGGTGCTGTGGCCCGTGCAGTCCCAGCGCAAAAGCAGCTGGGCTGTGTGTGCACAAATGGGTGTGGCTGTGTCCGCAAAACTTTATTTACAAAAGCAGCTGGCAGCTCTTTGGGGTGCTCTCTTGGGGGTGGCTTTTGGGGTGCTCTGCAGTGGAGGCCTGTGCTGTCCACGTGTAATGTCGGCCCGGTGAGGCGAGGACAGGTCATGGCAGCTCAGCCAGGGATGCTGTGTCCGTACGCTGACCTGCGCTGGGGCTCCCTTGAGCTGCCTGTCCCACCGCCTCATTCCTGGGGCACCCACGTGGGAAAGCTCTGAGACGTGTCCCAGGGTGGGCTTGGGGGACCCCTTTCTCCATGCTGTGCATCTGGGGGCCGCCAGACTCAGGAGCAGAGGCCGCCTCTCCTATGCGATCATGGGACCCCTTCCCCCGGGGGCTGGATGCAAGCAGGTGTGCCCGGGAGCTGCATTCAGCCGCCGCCCCATCCTCTCCTCTCCCTAGTACACGGTGTGGGCAGCCGTCTGGGTCACCTGGAACGTCTTCATCATCTGCTTCTACCTGGAAGTCGGTGGCCTCTTACAGGTGAGTGCAGACTGGGAGGCAGCGCGAGGTCCTTCCCTGGGGTCTGGGCCGGGCCCCTGGTAACACCCCCTGTGTTTGCTGTTCATCTGTCGTCTGAGGCAGGGGCTCAGTCTGTGCATGGCTCTGTCCCCAGCACCCAGAACAGCCCTGGTCTGTAGTTGGTAACTCAGTAAAGGTTTGGGGAAAGACCAGTGATTTGATTGGTGAAAGAAAGGCGTCTGTGGGTATTGGCAGGCGAGGGGGCTCCAGCTGGGGAAGAGGGGCCTCAGAGCAGGGGCAAACCCTGGCAGAGATGTGCAGGTGAATGGACACCACCCTCCTGGGGCCACGTGGGGTCCTTTGTCCCAGCCCGACCAACCCTCCAGGCTGGTAAATCCTCATGCCTCCTGCAATGCAGGGAACCAGGGGAAACGGAGGAGGGGGCGGTGGGAAGGGCCATCACTGAGCCGACCCTGACCGAGGCTGTTCAGGGGAAACAGGGTGGGGTGGGGTGGGGGGCCATTGCTGAGCCCACCCTGACCGAGGCTGTTCAGGGGAAACAGGGCGGGGGCCATTGCTGAGCCGACCCTGACCGAGGCTGTTTCAGGCACTTTGCTTGCAGCTCAGAGGTTGGTCCTAAAGCCAGGGTGGGTGGATTTTGGTCTCCCCCAGGGGCTCTCTGCTCTGGCCGGTGTAGCACAGGTGGGCACTGGGGCAGGTGCCCAGCCAGGCAGACGGGCCCCCGCTTCCTGGAACCACACCTGGGGCTGCAGCCGGGGAGACTGTCCCGAGGCAGACACACGTCACATGGCAGCTTTGGCCAGCGACACGAGGAAGGGGCCCGGTGCCCCTGAGAGCGAGTTCTGGGGTCTGGGCAGGGAGGCCTTCCTGGAGGAGGAGGTGTGTGGGTCGAGGGCAGGCGCAGGAGCGGCTGGGAGGGCCTTGGTACTCCTTTCCCCACCATGGCTGGAGCCCCGGGGGCGGGGTGCAGTGGGAGGACAGGGGAGGTGGGAGGACAGGACCTCCCCTTGCCTCGGTGTGGTGGCGTCCCCGCAGGCTGCAGTGGGTGAGGCCGCCCACCTCCTGGTACTAACCGGCCCTGCTCCTGCACCTCTCCCCTAGGACAGCGAGCTACTGACCTTCAGCCTCTCCCGGCATCGCTCCTGGTGGCGTGAGCGCTGGCCAGGCTGTCTGCATGAGGAGGTGCCGGCAGTGGGCCTCGGGGCCCCCCATGGCCAGGCCCTGGTGTCAGGTGCTGGCTGTGCCCTGGAGCCCAGCTATGTGGAGGCCCTACACAGCGGCCTGCAGATCCTGATCGCGGTGAGCGTGGGGAAGGGGGCTCCCGGGTGGGGATGGGTTGATGGGGGAGGGGACACGGAGCTGGGGGCTCATCTCCCTGGGGCGGGGCCAGCTGATCTGGCCTCAGGCCTGTCTCTGCCTTCCTCATCCCCCACCCTTGCTGGAGAGGTTAAGGTATCACGGGTGGGTCCCATGTGGCTGGCACCTCGGTGCCTCCTCTGCAAACCACCTCCCCCAGGCGGGGCCAACCCAGGCGCTTTCTCAATTGAGCGTGGTGTTTGCTGTGGGGAGTGGGAAGGACTCGGATCAGCCGAGACACCCCGCCTCTGGCTTTGACGGCCCCAAGGAGGAGGGGCATGCATCTTCCTGACAAACCCATCCATGCGTGTCCCGCCTGTTCCCTTGGCTGCCCCGAGCCCATGCCAGTCACAGGAAGTGGACAGAGCCTGAGGCTGGGCTGGCAAGAAGCCCCTCAGCCTTGTCGGGAACCCTGGAGTATGCACCTGGCAAGGCTGGCGCCACGTGACCCAGGTCTGACCGGACAGGGATTCTGTGGCCCCGGGTGGCGCTGAGGAGCAGCTGTTGCTTGTGCGGGAACAGGACTCTGCCGTCCTCTCCGGCCCTGCATGGGTTGGTAGAGAACAGGGGCTACGATGTGCTCCCGGTATGGCCACACGGCCACTTCCCCGCTGTGCCGCCTCTGTGAGCCTAACAACCTCTGTGTGCCTCAGCTCCCGCCTCTGTAAAATGCAAATGGTGCCAGTGCCTTCCTTGAAGTGCTCAGAAAGAGGCAAAAGCTGAGGCGGGTGTGTGGAGGGTGCTCGGTCAGTGTTTCACCTCAAGAGCTCCGGGGGCAGGGCCAATGTGACTGCAGCACGGCTGGTGCCGTCGCTGGAGGAACTTCTGACCGATCTCGAGGCTCCCTGGCTTTCCCTGGTGCGCACGGTGGTGTCGACGCAACACACCAGGTGGACCTGGGGCTTCCAGGAGGAGGCTCCATGGCCGGCAGCTGGCAGTGGGAGCTGAATTCCAAATCTAAGGAGCCTGTGGCCTGAGCACACGTGACGGTGCGGGTGGCCTCGTGAGCTCCCGGGGCTCCTTCCTGGGCTCTGCTCTGGTCCTGCAGGAAATCAGGCCAGGAAGGTGCTGCCCCATAGCAAGGGGCCACAGACGCACCCTACCAGCTCCAGTCAGGGCCTGTTTCTCCCACCAAAGCCAGTCAGCAAGGCACAGAGGGGGCCCCAATTGCCCCCAAAATGTGTGGAACCCAGGTACCTGCCACTGGAGGAGAAAGAGCCAATTTCCCAAGTGTGCACATCAAAGCTCCTGAGATTAGGCTTTGTGAGGAGGCAACAGAAAGGAAGCTAGGCCGGGCGCGGTGGCTCACACCTGTAATCCCAGCACTTTGGGAGGCCGAGGCAGGCGGATCACGAGGTCAGGAGACTAAGACCATCCTGGCTAACACGGTGAAACCCCGTCTCTACTAAAAATACAAAACAATTAGCCGGGCGTGGTGGCGGGCGCCTGTAGTCCCAGCTCCTCGGGAGGCTGAAGCAGGAGAATGGCATGAACCCGGGAGGCAGAGCTTGCAGTGAGCAGAGATCACGCCACTGCACTCCAGCCTGGGTGACAGAGCAAGACTCTGTCTCAAAAAAAATAAAGGAAGCTTGAGGGGAATGAATGAAGAGTCTCTCGGAGGGGGCTGGCGTGCTATGGGAGCCGAGGCTGGAGGAGTGGGCGCTCTGCATGGTTGGGGAGATGGGGCCTCCTGTTGGCTTTTATCCTGACTCCCAAGGATGGGAATTTCTTTGATAGGATGTAGTTTCTAAATTCCAGCCAGCTAGTCCTCGCTGGGAGCTCGCCCCTGCTGTTTGCTTTGGAGGGTCTGGGAGAGGCTGGCGGCTTGGTTGGCCTCTGCCCAGCTGTGCTGGGGACGGAAATGGTGGTGGCAAGAGAGTCGTCTGACAAGGCCAGGCTCTGGGGGGTGGGGTGCGGGGCCTGCAGATCCCAGGCCTCCATGCAGCAGGGAGAGGGGAGAGCTTTGGGGTGGACCTGGGGCTGGAGCCAGGAGGATGGGCAGGAGGCGGTGGTGTGCAGGGCGGGGAGCACGGGGGTGTGGGACAGAGGTGGCCTGCAGGTCCCCAGGCAGGAGGGCACTGGCTGGAAGGGGCATCTTCCAATGGCTCCCCAAGCTTGGCTGCCTGTTCAGCGCCACGGCCAGCTCCGGGATGGGGGCGTCTTGGGCTCCTTTGGGGTGAGGAGGGGGACGAGCCATGGAGGTTGCCCACCCTCACCCCTGCTCCCACCCTGGCCATGGCATGGAACCAGAAATGGCCATTTGGGACAGCTTCTTGAGTTTGTCTCAATATCAAGGAGATAGGTCTGCCTACTTGGTGGTAAGAGAGGTCTCCTGGCCCCTGACTGACCCCTACTAGAAAGGAGCTGGATTTCCAGGAAAGCAACTGCCAACTTGCCTGTACCAGATGGGGTGGGGGGTCGGGGGGACGGAGCCCAAGCATGTCCAGCCCTGGGGCCTGGCCTGCATGTCCTGTCTCCTCTCCTGGGCACGGTGGCCTTCACGGGGGGCTGTTGGGCCAAGTCTATGGAGGAAGAAACCAAGACCAGAAGATGAAGTGAATTTTTGAGGTCACCCGGCTGCTGAGCGGTTGGCCTGAGGTGCAGCCAGGAAGGTTTCCTGCCTCGTTCCGGGGTCCCTCCAGTCACAGACCCACTGCTGCCTCCCTCGGTGTCTGTGGCCTGGAGTGCCCCTGGCCAGGCCCTCTCGCTCATGCTGTTGGTGTTTCTGGCTGCGGCAGCACTGCCCCCCCTTTGCCAGAGCCCTTTTTCCCTCAGTGGCCCTGGATGCAGGTGTCTGCGAGGTGTGTGGGGCTTTGCAGTGGCCTGCCCTCTGCCCTGGACTCCCAGTCCCTCCCCTCTCCCTGCCTGACCCCTGCCCCACAGGCAGCAGCCAGCCCCCAACTCTGCCCGGAGTTGCCCGCTGGACCCCGAGTCCTCAGCCTGTCTCTCCTGCACTTTGCCGGGCTCAAAACCAGAATCCCAGATGGCTTGCTCCACAGAGGAGGAGGAACCCCTGGTGGCTGCTGGCTGGAGTGGGCTGGGGCCAAAGGCAAGAGGCCCGAGGGGACGCAGGGCTGGGACTGTGCTGGCCTGGGGTTCATCCAGCCTGGGCTTCTGTGTCCTCACCCCGCTCCCTGCAGCCACTCAGGCTGACCTGCTCATCTTCCCCACCCAATATCCATTATCCTCACCCACCTGCCCCCTACCCAGTTGAGTGGGGTGGGGTGGAAGGCAGGGGCGCGTCCGGAGCTTGAGAGCTGAGGATGCCCACGGTTCAGCTCTCCCACTCCAAGTCACAGAGGAGGGACCTGAGGTCCAGGAGAGGCAGGGCCTTGGTGGTCAGGGGCGCTCCGGTGCCTCCGCCCACATTGCTGCAATGACACCCCGCAGGCTCACCTGGCCGCACTCACGCCCCTGACTGTGGTGTCTTTCAGCTTCTGGGCTTTGTCTGTGGCTGCCATGTGGTCAGCGTATTTACGGAGGAAGAGGACAGCTGTGAGTATGGGGCCTCCGCAGGCAGCGGGGCGGGAGACGGCTACAGAGGTGGCAGCTCTGAGTCTGTCCCATCTGGGGCAAGGCGAGAGACCTCCCCACTTGGAAGGGACCTCACGCCCAGCAGGGCCTTGCTCACGGCCGTAGGCCTGAGTGAGGACTCGCCACACACCAGGGAAGAGATTAGCAGAGGTCCTAGCCTGGGGGCTCCAGGGGTCAGCTGCCCCCCGGTCCAAGGACTCCTGTGCTTCGGGCTGGGCCTGCCCTCATGATCCCCGCAGTGGCCACGGGAGGAAGGTCTGAGCTCAGACTGCCCAGGTCCAGGCCGCTGCAGCCTCCAGGCAGATCAGAACCGGGCCCCATGGCCAGGACACTCACATCAAGCCCTCGGTGGCAGCCTGGACCCATCTAGGCAGCTCAGAACCGGGCCCCGCTGGCCGGGACGCTCACATCAGGCCCTCGGTGGCAGCCTGGACCCATCTAGGCAGCTCAGAACCGGGCCCCGCTGGCCGGGACGCTCACATCAGGCCCTCGGTGGCAGCCTGGACCCATCTAGGCAGGGTTTCATTTTCCCTTTGCTCGCCAGCCCCTGTCAGCTTTCCTGTGATTTGCAACACGAGTGGTCCACACTCAGGCGCCCTCGCTGGGCCCCCTCGTCCTGGTGTGGTCTCACAGGAAGACCCTGTGGAGAAGGATAGAGCCGGGTGGGGAAAGGCAGACGCCAAGCAGGGTCTGGGTGTGGCCAGGGGTCCCGGTTCCTATGGACAGAACTATCCCTGGGGTCAGAATCCAGTTCAGAACCATCTGTCCCCAGGACTCCAGGGGCCATGGGGTCAGCAGTCCACGTGTCAAAGGGCACCCTACCCTCAGACCAGGCCTGATTCCAGAGGCGAGGAATGCCCTCAGAGCCTCGGCCCCCAGTGCCCAGCATCCCTCAGCCACTCTGCTGCTGATCCTAAACCATCACTCAGAGCTCAGCCAGCTTCCTGGGAGGAGGCAAATGACTGGTTCCATTCAAACATTTTAAGATGGGAACCCCGTTTGAACCTGGGGTTCAAAATGCCTCGACTTTGCCCAGCAAGCCCCTGCCGCCTGCTGGCTGTGCAGACACAGTGTCAAGGAAGCCATCGGTCTGAACGTGACGGAGGGCGGCGGGAGAGTGGGTGGAACACGGTGCAGCCCCTGCACAGGCTGGAGGACCCGGGCTGTCCTAATCCCGCTGTCCCCCGAGGCCATCCCCGCACAGGCCGAGGACCCGGGCTGTCCTACGCCCGCCGTCCCCCGATGCCGTCCCCACACAGGCCGAGGACCCGGGCTGTCCCACCCCCCTGTCCCCCCAGGCCATGTCCCCTCTGCTGTCATGTCAGGGCTTTGGGCACTGTCTGTGCCCCCAGGGACCCCTTGGGCTTCTTTCTCTGGTTGGGCTTGTTTTCCACTCTGACATCCTTTCCATTGTGTGGGTTTTGTTTTATTTGGGTCTTGATTTCTTTCAGTTGATTTCATTGGTGGATTTGATCCATTTCCTCTCTACCATGTCAATGAAAAGCCACCCAGTCTCTTGTCCAAGCAGGCGTACTTGTAAGTATGGCTGGCAGAACCTGCTCTGCGGCCAGCCTGGCCAATCTGGCCCTCACAGCGAGAGGCTGCCTTCCTTGGGGGCCTCACCAGGCACCTGCCTGTCTGTTCTGCCATCCATCCGTCCATCCATCCACCCTCACTTTTCTAACATCTGCTTCATGCCAGGCTCTGGGGTGGTACTGGGGCTGCAGAGACCTAGGACCCAGTCCCAGAAGCTCAGAGCCCAGCAGAGATGGGGCCTGTGGAAGGGGGTTGGGTCCAGGAGTCGGCTCTGAGTCAGGGGCCGCATGGGTGTCCTGAAGAGCCACTTCCCAGCAGGCGGCATGGGGGTGCTGTAGGGGTCTCTCTGTGGCAGGAGCTGGGGCCCTGGTTTCCTATCTGGCAGAACCAGACTTGTTTCTTGAAAGGCAGTGTCCACAGCTCTGCAAACCCCAGACTTTGGCATGGGGTGCCGGGGCTCCCAGCTGGCCTCCTCTGAAATAGCTTTTGCCACACAGCCCGCCCCGTACACAATCCTAGTTTGGGGCTCAGAATAGGTGACTGCACCGCCCCTGGGCTGCCCAGGCCCCCAGAGACACCTGATGGCACGCCCCTGGGTGGCCCCTGGCCCTTCTCTCCTAAAAATGAGGGCTGTCCCGGCAGGGGCCGTTCAAGGTAGCAGGAGCCCAGCTCCCGTATCAGAGAACAGGGGAATAAAGACCTGGGAAGGGGTGGGGTCACACGCAGACCCTGAGCCAGGGACCCAGGCACACCCCTGGGTGAGCCCCCTCTCCACTCCCAGCCCCACAGGCCAGACCCCACTGAGATGTCAGCAAACAGGCACAAGACGCTGACCTGCCGGCACAGGGAGAGGCAGTGGGGGCTTTCCAGAGCCTCAGCCCCACCCATCTCCTTTCTGCCAAAGGCCTGAAGCCGTCCCCTGCTTGGACTTTGTTCCATTTCAGGTTCTCCAAGGGGAGGGGGTGGCAGCCCCCAGTGGCCGCCCCAGCCCTGTTCCCCCAGGTGCTCTCTGACCTTGTCCCCACAGGCCTGCGTAAGTGAGGAAACAGCTGATCCTGCTCCTGTGGCCTCCAGCCTCAGCGACCGACCAGTGACAATGACAGGAGCTCCCAGGCCTTGGGACGCGCCCCCACCCAGCACCCCCCGGGCGGCCAGCAGCACCTGCCCTGGGTTCTAAGTGCTGGACACCAGCCAGGGCGGCAGGGCAGTGCCACGGCTGGCTGCAGCGTCAAGAGAGTTTGTAATTTCCTTTCTCTTAAAAAAAAAAAAGAAAAGAAAACATACAAAAGAAAAGGCAAAACCCCACATGCCCACCTCCTCTGGCAACGTGGGGGTCACAGCTCTGCCCCCAGGCCGTCGTCTCGTCGAGGAGCCCCTCCCTCAGGTGCCCACCTGGGGCTGCTGGACCCTCGGGCTGCAAGCACTGCTGCTGGGATGCAGCCTCCCCAGGAAGTCAATGTGAGGCCCGAGACCCCTCAAGCGGTGAGGGCCCCTGTTGAACATGGAGGGTTCCTAACCCCAAACTCGTGCCAGAAGAACCCCCACCCCACCCAGGAGCTGAGGCTGATGGAGCCCTGGGGTGGGGGCTGGGCTTGACCAGGAACAGCAGAGCCAGGCCCCAAGGCATAGGGCAGGGCACAAGGTGGTGACGAGCAGGCGGTACTCTTGTAAAGGGGGGTCTTGGGCAAACAGTCCCAAAGGCTCCCCCAGGTATCATCAACTTGGTAAATAAACAGGAACATGGCCCTCGCCCACTCTCTGGAAGATGCCGAGCTTGGGGGACAGTCAGGGGTACAATCTCAGGTGGGGCCTGTGGCCTGCCCGTTCCAACAGTCCTTAAAATACTGGAGGATAAGCGCGAGGGGAAGGAGGTGAGGGGCCTGGAAGGGGGTGTCTGTGGGAGTGGGGGAAGTTTGGGGAGCAGCCTGGAGCCAGCTGGACCTGGGCAGGTGCTGCCCTGCCAGCCTGGAGAGGTGGTGACCTGTGTCGGGTTGGGCGGGTGGGGAGGCAGCTCGTGGTCTGGAACAGGCTGCTGGGTACATCCAGGGAAAACCCACTTTATTTCTATTCAGAAGCATCCAAACAGGTACAGTTAAGCCATCCCCCACGCCAAGCAAGGGCCTCCTTCTCCACCCTGGGCGGTGGTCGGGGAATCAGGGCTGGTCGGTGCTGGATGGACACCAGCTCTGCCATCCTCAGCAGGCCCAGAACACAGTCCAGAACAGGCAGAGAGGGGCAGGGAGCCCACTCCGCAGCCCACCTGGCCGGCCATGGCACCTAGAGGGAGAGGAGGGGTGGGTGAGTCAATGGCAACCGACGGGGCCCACCTAGCCAGGGGCCTCAGATCCCAGAGTTCCCTGCCCGACCACTCTGTCCCCCACCAGAAGATCTTCAGACACATCCCGGGGGTAACTACAGAGGCCCTGGGGAGCCCCGAGGCGGTCACAGCACCTGTCCCTCGGCCAGCATGGGGTATCCCACCCACTTCTCTAAGAACAGGTTCACACATCCCCTTCCCGTGCAGGTGTTCCCACCATGCCTTGGCCCCGGGTTGAAGCCAGGCCAGTGTCTCGCTTGTGTAAGCCCAACCTGGCCCACCCCGTTTCCCCAAACGCCTCCAAAGCCGGCTTTCCTTGACCACTGAGGAAAATCAAGGCCGAGAGGAGCCAGCAGGCGTCAGTTAATGCAGGCAGGCAGAGCTGTGGTGGCCGCCAGGGCACGGTGCTGAGAAGGACCAGGCCCCAACCTAAGCGTCAAGGGAGGTAGTAAGATTGATGGGCGCTATCAGCGGGACCTGGGAGCGGGGTAAAAACAAGCCGACGCTGCCACCCGGGAAGGGCCTGCATGGGTTCAGGAGGGCCGGGCACGGCCGGCTCAGGGCCCCCTCCGCAGGAGGGCTGGCTGCGCTTGGTGCTGGGGCGCTCACCTGGCCTAGGACAGGAAGGTGCGCACGTGGCTGCGGACGGGGGCTCTGCAGATGGGGCACAGCTGCAGGCCGGGGGCACACTCAGCACAGACCAGGTGGCCGCACGGCACAAAGACGATGGACACGGCGTGGTCCAGGCACACCTTGCATGTCCTCTCCTCCTGCAGCCGCCGCAGCTGCGCCTCCACATCCCCGGCTCCCGGGGGCTCAAGAACCCACCACGCCCTCTGGGCCTGGGCTGGACTGACCCCTCCTAGGAGGACAGGCCTGCGAAATGTCCCCACACCCTGGCCCCCACCCTCTATGGGCCATGGAAGGTCGGGGTCTCCCAGCCCTCCCCTGCCCCAGCCCTCACCCCAGGGGGTCCCGAGCCTGCACCTGGCTCCTGGGCGCTTTCAGACTGGACCTCTCTCCTGGGTGTGGGCAGCTCAGGGTACCCAGAGGCAGGGACTGTGGACAGTTAGGATAGACTTGAGGCCTAACTCCCAGGGAGAAAGCCGGGCCGGCCCAGATACAGGTCTGCAGCCTGTGGGGTCCAGTTCTGGCCGGGAGTGGAGGGGCTGCAGAGTATCCCCGCTCCCGACACTTCTTCCCACCCCTCCCACAGCATAACAGGATCCAGAGGCTTCCTGGAGGCGCCACCAGAGAGCCTGTCCCTTGTCCAAGGCCCTCTGCACATCCTGCCCATCTGGCAGTAGCTGCAGATGCTGTGTGCTGGGCACTGTTGGGGGTGGAATGGCGACGGGCAATGGGCTGTGCCCAAGGGGTAAGCTGGGAGAGAAGCAGAATGGGGCCTGGCACTGGGGGAGGCCCCTGCCGCCCGGCCCCCATCCTCACATGGCACAGCCCCCTGAAGCCAACCCAGGCAGCAACGTCACACCCTGTCACGTGCCCGTCACTCTCCCTGCTGTCTGGGAGGGTGGGGACACCCAGTGGCCTTGGCCAAGCACAGGCTGCAGGCGCACAAGGAGTCAGCAGGGGTGGTGTCAGCTCTCACCAGAGGGGGCCACAGGGGCTGCGTCTTCCGGTTCTTCCCACGGGTCCTGGAAGGAGCCAGAGACCATCAGGCCTTGGGGAAATAGGAGGGGCAGGACCCCACTGCCACCCGGAGCCCCGAGGAGAGGTGGCACTCACCCAGGAGCCCAGCAGCTGGGAGTGAGTCTCCTGCACACTGTGGACAAAGTCTCTTCCTTTTGACCGGAGCAGGAACTGACAGCTGCAGATGCCCCAGAGATGTAGGTTGGGGTTCAGGGCCCCCACTGTCTGCTTCAAGCCCTTGGATCCCCAGGGGTCAGGGTTGGGCCCCCTCCTCCCGCCACCCTGCAGTGCCCGTGGGCATGGGCGAGGAGGGCTGCTTTGGAGACGCCTCCAATGGGGCCTCAGGGTAGTCCCATGGGAGAGGCATTTCGGCCCCCAGCAGCCCTTCTGAAAAGGGGCCCTCACAGGAAAAGTGGGTACCTGCCGGCCAGAAGCACCTCCCACAGAAGGGCCTCCCCAGTGCCCTGTGGGGCCAGGGAGGCAAAGCAGGCCTGGTGTTGGGTCGACAGAGCCGTTGGGGGCCCACCCCCGACCCATGATCAGACCCGGGGCCCCGCAGGGGCAGCCGGTACCTGGGGAACCACTTGGCATGCTCCGTCCAGGGGTCGTCCCCGCGCTTCCAGCTCTGCAGGCCCCCATGGCAGAAGAAGCACCTCACCTTGTCCTGATGGCCTGGGGTGCGGAGAGATGCTGGCCCCAGCCAGGTCCCACCCAGTCCCCGGGCCCCCGGTGTGTCCTTCCAAGGCTATGAGAGCTTCAGCTGGAGGGGAGCTCCCAGGTGGCAAGAAGGAGGAGGGGGTGGGCAGGGGGCTTGGTGGGGGATGTCACTTGTACCTCATTAGCATCAAAGGTGAAAAGGGGACAAGCGTGACTGGGGTGCCGGCCAGGATGGGCGAGAATGTTCAGGAAAGGACTGAGCTGGCATTTGCATTCTTGCCAGAGTGAGCAGTGGGGGCCCCCCAGGGCTTGGTACATCTATAGCCCTGGGGCTTCAGGAGCCAGAAGGGCCCCTCCCCAGGTCTCTGCTTCCCCAAGATGGATTCCCAGTGAGAAGAAGGGAGGCTGCCCTAGAAGGCCAGTCTGGGGCCAGGCTTGGTTTTAGGAACTCATGCCTCCCTTTGGGGGTGGGGGACCCGTCATCTCTCTACCTCCTGGCGACCCTGTCCCCTCATCGGCATCCATGCGATACGTCACCTGCCACTGACATCACAGGTTTGGGCCGCATCGGGCACTGGCCCTCTACCAGCCCCAAAGACCCCGGCTCTGCACCTGCCATGCCTCTTGCCTGGCCTTTGCCTGCTGAGCCTTGGACCTCCAGGGAGGTGGGTGAGCTGGGCCTGCCCCTTCACGCCACGGCTTCTGACTGTCCCAGCCACTGTCCCCCTGACCAGCTGTCTTAAGTTGGTCCAGCCTTACCAGGATGGTGCCCCCCCAGAGCCCACTGCTGACAATGACCATGGCTGTGCCAGTATTTGTAAAGCCCTCGGTGGGCCCTGCTGCCCTGTCCTTCAGCCAGGAAGTGGCAGAGCTGGGACCTGAACTCAGGTCTGACCACATGGTCTGCAGCTGTAGGGCGGAGGAACAGGCCCAGGCCAAGACTAGGATAGGTACTCCGGGGACTTGATTCAGTTGGGGAAGACCAGACAGTAGCTGCAGGTTGGGGCCTGGAGACATTCCCCACAGGCTGAGCATCCAGGACCTTCTGGCTGACCACTGCCTGCCTTGGTCACCCTGATCCTGTTCTTTAAACATCTCCTCTCCCTGTGCAGAACAGCAGCGGGGAAGGTGAGGGCCCCAGGCAATGTCAGCCCCACCCACTTCTATCACAAAGGGGTACTTGTGCACCAAGCTGGCGGCCTCCACAGCTGAGACCCTCAGACTGAGGCCAGAGGCAGCCCCTCCTCACATCCCACGGTCTGAAAACTCAACCAGCAGAGACTCCGGGGGAGGGTGTCAGGCACGAGCCCATGGGCACTGGAGGGGCTTGCAGGACCACTGCTCCGTCATCAGGCCAGACCCTTCCTGTTGGGGGATGGATGCTACGGAGGAGGCAGAGCCCTGGGCTGGAAGGGTCCAGAATCGTGCCCAGGCCCACGGCAGGAAGGCCCCCCCGCCCGGGACTGACCTGTGTGGAAGAAGCCGGCAGCAGCCAGCAGCTCGGGTGGCACCTCAGCAGTCAGCGGCCAGTCATAGAAGGAGGCCAGACGCAACTCCTCAGAGCCCATGCCGGGGAAGGCAGGCCCCCTGGACAAGGTGGCCCCAGCACCCTCCTCCTCTTCCTCCTCTGTCAGGGGCCGCAGCTGGCCCAGGATCTGCCCATCCACGTGGTCCCAGGCTCTGCAGGTGTCCAGGCCTAGGACAGGGCTGCCCAGAGAGCCGGGTCCACAGCGCTCCTGCATGGGACCATCACCGGCTGCCCAGTGGCTCGGCTGTGGTCCACGGTGCAGGCACTTGGCACTGTCTTTAGGCCCCATGGAGGGAACACTGGCTCTGACCAGGTTTGCAGCAGAAATGGGGGCTGATGGCCAATCTCAGAACATGCTCAGCTGGCCCTTCTGGAGCTCCTGACCCCTGGGGCCCACCCTGGGGACAGCAGGGATAGGCACAGGCCTGCCACCAGACACCCTGGGAGGGGAGTATCCCAGGGCCCACAGCTTTCTGGAAGTGGCCAGGGTGGCCTCTGGGGTCACATGCTCTGTGCAGCGGGGGCGTGTCATGGGGCCCCTGGCAGGGTGGCGGATGCTGCTGACTGCACGTGGGCAGGCCATGTCTCTCTGAACAAGACAGGAAGGAACTGAGCATGGAGACCCCTCCCCAGGCTGGTGCCTGCCCCAGGGCTGTAGGGGAGGGGTTGGGGAGCTGGAGATGATGGCTCCAGGGTCAGGTGCCCAGGGCAGCCTCCGGAAGCAGAGAAGGCTCAAGGAAGGACATGTGAGCTGTGCTGCCTGTGCAGGCAGGGGCCGTGACCTCCCACCTTGCAGGGGTGACTCTAGCCTCACAGGGGCCTAGGGCTGCGTCACGCAGAGCAGGGAGGCAGGTCACCCGGCTGTTCTCTGAAACATCCCTCTGCCCCAAGGGGCCTCCACAGGTCTGGGAGCAGCTCTTGTCCTCAGGCCAGGAAAATCAGAGCAAAAAGAAGGGCCCGAGCTGCCCTCACCTCCCGCTCCCCCTTCCCCCCTTCCTCCTCCTCCTTCCCCTTCCTCCTCCTGCTCCCCCTTCCCCCTCCTCCTCCTTCCCCTTCCTCCTCCTGCTCCCCCTTCCCCCTTCCTCCTCCACCTTCCCCTTCCTCCTCCCGCTCCCCCTTCCCCCTTCCTCCTCCTCCTTCCCCTTCCTCCTCCCGCTCCCCCTCCCCCCTTCCTCCTCCTCCTTCCCCTTCCTCCTCCTGCTCCCCCTTCCCCCTCCTCCTCCTCCTTCCCCTTCCTCCTCCCGCTCCCCCTTCCCCCTTCCTCCTCCACCTTCCCCTTCCTCCTCCCGCTCCCCCTTCCCCCTTCCTCCTCCACCTTCCCCTTCCTCCTCCCGCTCCCCCTTCCCCCCTTCCTCCTCCTCCTTCCCCTTCCTCCTCCTGCTCCCCCTTCCCCCTTCCTCCTCCACCTTCCCCTTCCTCCTCCCGCTCCCCCTTCCCCCTTCCTCCTCCTCCTTCCCCTTCCTCCTCCTGCTCCCCCTTCCCCCTTCCTCCTCCACCTTCCCCTTCCTCCTCCCGCTCCCCCTTCCCCCTTCCTCCCCCTCCCCCCTTCCTCCTCCTTCTTCCCCTTCCTCCTCCTGCTCCCCCTCCCCCCTTCCTCCTCCTCCTTCCCCTTCCTCCTCCTGCTCCCCCTTCCCCCCTTCCTCCTCCTCCTTCCCCTTCCTCCTCCCGCTCCCCCTTCCCCCTTCCTCCCCCTCCCCCTTCCTCCTCCTTCTTCCCCTTCCTCCTCCTGCTCCCCCTCCCCCCTTCCTCCTCCTCCTTCCCCTTCCTCCTCCTGCTCCCCCTTCCCCCCTTCCTCCTCCTCCTTCCCCTTCCTCCTCCCGCTCCCCCTCCCCCCTTCCTCCTCCTTCTTCCCCTTCCTCCTCCTGCTCCCCCTCCCCCCTTCCTCCTCCTCCTTCCCCTTCCTCCTCCTGCTCCCCCTTCCCCCCTTCCTCCTCCTCCTTCCCCTTCCTCCTCCTGCTCCCCCTCCCCCCTTCCTCCTCCTCCTTCCCCTTCCTCCTCCTGCTCCCCCTTCCCCCTTCCTCCTCCACCTTCCCCTTCCTCCTCCCGCTCCCCCTTCCCCCTTCCTCCCCCTCCCCCCTTCCTCCTCCTTCTTCCCCTTCCTCCTCCTGCTCCCCCTCCCCCCTTCCTCCTCCTCCTTCCCCTTCCTCCTCCTGCTCCCCCTTCCCCCTTCCTCCTCCACCTTCCCCTTCCTCCTCCCGCTCCCCCTTCCCCCTTCCTCCCCCTCCCCCCTTCCTCCTCCTTCTTCCCCTTCCTCCTCCTGCTCCCCCTCCCCCCTTCCTCCTCCTCCTTCCCCTTCCTCCTCCTGCTCCCCCTTCCCCCCTTCCTCCTCCTCCTTCCCCTTCCTCCTCCCGCTCCCCCTTCCCCCTTCCTCCTCCTCCTTCCCCTTCCTCCTCCCGCTCCCCCTCCCCCCTTCCTCCTCCTCCTTCCCCTTCCTCCTCCTGCTCCCCCTCCCCCCTTCCTCCTCCTCCTTCCCCTTCCTCCTCCTGCTCCCCCTTCCCCCCTTCCTCCTCCTCCTTCCCCTTCCTCCTCCTGCTCCCCCTCCCCCCTTCCTCCTCCTCCTTCCCCTTCCTCCTCCTGCTCCCCCTTCCCCCTTCCTCCTCCACCTTCCCCTTCCTCCTCCCGCTCCCCCTTCCCCCTTCCTCCTCCTCCTTCCCCTTCCTCCTCCTGCTCCCCCTTCCCCCCTTCCTCCTCCTCCTTCCCCTTCCTCCTCCCGCTCCCCCTCCCCCCTTCCTCCTCCTTCTTCCCCTTCCTCCTCCCGCTCCCCCTCCCCCCTTCCTCCTCCTCCTTCCCCTTCCTCCTCCCGCTCCCCCTTCCCCCCTTCCTCCTCCTCCTTCCCCTTCCTCCTCCCGCTCCCCCTCCCCCCTTCCTCCTCCTTCTTCCCCTTCCTCCTCCCGCTCCCCCTTCCCCCTCCTCCTCCTCCTTCCCCTTCCTCCTCCTGCTCCCCCTTCCCCCCTCCCCCTCCTTCTTCCCCTTCCTCCTCCTGCTCCCCCTCCCCCCTCCTCCTCCTCCTTCCCCTTCCTCCTCCCGCTCCCCCTCCCCCCTCCTCCTTCTTCCCCTTCCTCCTCCCGCTCCCCCTCCCCCTTCCTCCTCCTCCTTCCCCTTCCTCCTCCCGCTCCCCCTCCCCCTTCCTCCTCCTCCTTCCCCTTCCTCCTCCCGCTCCCCCTCCCCCTTCCTCCTCCTCCTTCCCCTTCCTCCTCCCGCTCCCCCTCCCCCTCCTCCTCCTTCTTCCCCTTCCTCCTCCCACTCCCCCTCCCCCCTCCTCCTCTTTCTTCCTCTTCCTCCTCCCACTCCCCCTCCCCCTCCTCCTCCTTCCTCCCCTTCCTCCTCCCCCTCCCCCTTCCTCCTCCTCCTTCCCCTTCCTCCTCCCCCTCCCCCTCCTCCTCCTTCTTCCCCTTCCTCCTCCCGCTCCCCCTTCCCCCCTTCCTCCTCCTCCTTCTTCCCCTTCCTCCTCCCGCTCCCCCTTCCCCCTTCTCCTCCTCCTTCCTCCCCTTCCTCCTCCCCTTCCCCCTCCCCCCTTCCTCCTCCTCCTTCCTCCCCTTCCTCCTCCCGCTCCCCCTTCCCCGTTCTCCTCCTCCTTCCTCCCCTTCCTCCTCCCGCTCCCCCTTCCCCCTTCCTCCTCCTCCTTCCCCTTCCTCCTCCCGCTCCCCCTCCCCCTCCTCCTCCTCCTTCCCCTTCCTCCTCCCCCTCCCCCTTCCTCCTCCTCCTTCCCCTTCCTCCTCCCCCTCCCCCTCCTCCTCCTTCCTCCCCTTCCTCCTCCCGCTCCCCCTTCCCCGTTCTCCTCCTCCTTCCTCCCCTTCCTCCTCCCGCTCCCCCTTCCCCCTTCCTCCTCCTCCTTCCCCTTCCTCCTCCCGCTCCCCCTCCCCCTCCTCCTCTTTCTTCCCCTTCCTCCTCCCGCTCCCCCTCCCCCCTCCTCCTCCTTCTTCCCCTTCCTCCTCCCGCTCCCCCTCCCCCTCCTCCTCTTTCTTCCCCTTCCTCCTCCCGCTCCCCCTCCCCCCTCCTCCTCCTTCTTCCCCTTCCTCCTCCCGCTCCCCCTCCCCCTCCTCCTCTTTCTTCCCCTTCCTCCTCCCGCTCCCCCTCCCCCCTCCTCCTCCTTCTTCCCCTTCCTCCTCCCGCTCCCCCTCCCCCTTCCTCATCCTTCTTCCTCTTCCTCCTCCCACTCCCCCTCCCCCTCCTCCTCCTCCTTCCCCTTCCTCCTCCCCCTCCCCCTCCTCCTCCTTCTTCCCCTTCCTCCTCCCGCTCCCCCTTCCCCCCTTCCTCCTCCTCCTTCCTCCCCTTCCTCCTCCCCTTCCACCTTCCTCCTCCCCCTTCCCCACTTCCTCCTCCTCCTTCTTCCCCTTCCTCCTCCCCTTCCCCCTTCCCCCTTCCTCCTCCTCCTTCTTCTCCTTCCTCCTCCCCCTTCCCCCTTCCTCCTCCTCCTTCCTCCCCTTCCTCCTCCTCCTTCTTCCCCTTCCTCCTCCCCTTCCCCCTCCCCCCTCTTTCCCTCCTTCCCCCACCTCCCCTCACTTTCCCCCATCTCCCTCCACCTCCCTCCGTACCAGCCTCCCCAGGTAGCCAAGGGAGAGGCTCTGATGCCCCCAAAAGAGGATTACTCAGTGTTGGCACTGGAATCGGAGTTCCTGAGGTCTGCTGTGACCCTGGCTGCCAGTCCAAGCTCCACACTGTGCCACGCCGCCAAACCCCACAGTGAGGGAACAGGGAGGAGGACTGAACCCCAGAGAAGCCAGGGGCAGAACAGGAACGCCAGGGACACCTGGGCGGGACAAAAAGGACAGCTGGATGGGGCCCAGACTTCGACACCCCCCAACCCCCGACTGAGCCCTCAACCCCAGCAGACCCAGCTCATCCACCCACCTGGCCCTAAAACTCCCTGTCATCCTTCAGCCACTCTCCCCTGCTGTTCCGTCCTGGATGGGAGCGTGCAGGCTCACAGAGTTTGGAAGAATAAAGAGGAGTCGCACGCTGCAGGGCCGCTGGTTGCCACGGGGAGCGCAGGCGGGCAGGAGAGGGTTAGCTGCAGTGAAAACCGTCCCTGAGCTCGCCTGGAAGCCTGGCCCGCTCTCTTCCCACTGCTGAGCCGCATAGACCCAGCTGCTGCCCACCACACTTTCACACCTGCCCCCCCACCCCCACTCACGGCGGGGGCTGCACCCGCCCTCCCAGGAGGCCTCTGGTGACTGTTCTGGTCGTACTCAGGCCAGTGTTGCCAGGCCCCAGCGAGACCCCCAACCCTTTCCTATGCGAGGCCCAGAGCCACCTGGTTTCCTGCAGAAATCAAAGTGAAGGGTGTGGCTGGAAACCCCTCCCAGGCTCTTAAGGCCTCTGGGGTGTCTGCAGGCCCTGCTGAGGATAGAGCCCAGAAGCCAGGGCTGCAGGGGGCAGAGGGAGAGGCAGCAGGAAGCTCAGGGGCATAGGAGGGGAGGGCTGTCGGGAAAGGGCCTGGGGGCCGGCAAAGGAGTTAGGCTAGACACGAGGTAGAACTTCCCAGCGTGTTTTCTGGGATGATCTCAGGGTACCACGCCTTCGCCCCCTCCCTCTCCTCCAGCGCCCACCTCGCCTTCGCCCCCCCGTCCTCCAGCGCCCACCTCGCCTTCGCCCCCTCCCTGTCCTCCAGCGCCCACCTCGCCTTCGCCCCCCCGTCCTCCAGCGCCCACCTCGCCTTCGCCCCCTCCCTGTCCTCCAGCGCCCACCACGCCTTCGCCCCCTCGCTGTCCTCCAGCGCCCACCTCGCCTTCGCCCCCCGTCCTCCAGCGCCCACCTCGCCTTCGCCCCCTCCCTGTCCTCCAGCGCCCACCTCGCCTTCACCCCCTCCCTGTCCTCCAGCGCCCACCTCGCCTTCGCCCCCTCCCTGTCCTCCAGCGCCCACCTCGCCTTCGCCACCTCCCTGTCCTCCAGCGCCCACCTCGCCTTCGCCCCCTCTCTGTCCTCCAGCGCCCCCTCAGCACAGCGGTTACCTTTGGTCACTTCAGCAAAACCCCGGGTGTGGGCCTGGGGCCCTTTCAGGAGGATGTGGGCCTCAAGCTGGGTGGATTTGCTGCCTGGTTCCCAGTCCGCCCGCAGTGCACTGGGGAGGTGGGACGAGGGGCCACTGTCTCCAGCCTGCTTCTTCCAGGGGAGAGACACATGCAGCACCCAGGTTTGCTCTGAACTCTGAAGCTGGGGACCCTCTGAGGTGGGCAGGCAGCAGAGGCCACTGCCATGGCCTGTTATGGGACCCTCTCTTCCCACTGCTTGGGGCTCGGAGAGAAGACAAGGTTGGGGTCACTCCTGGAAGTGGAAGGAAAGGCCCTGGGGCCCACTGGGGAGTTGGGGTTAGCTGGGCCATAAGCCGAGCCCCGCTCCTCCGGTGGGATCGCCCCGAGGTCCTGTGCACCTCCAAACCCAGCACGTGTTTCTCCACACGCATCGCAGTGCCATCCCAGTGCGTAACTGTGCGGGGAGCTGCTGAGGGGCGCTCAGCCACTTTGCCGTGCGCGGCCGGCCCAAAATTCTCAAAACAAGGACTATCCATATGTTGCTTATTTAATTAAATAAAAAGAAATAAGGAGCTAAAAATAAGGGTCATGTGCCTATTCCAGAAGTGTCGGGAATACTGGAAGTATAAAGAAAGCGAAGTTCGCTGTCTGAGCCATCCCTGTGGGCACCGGGGCGTGTGTGTCTGGATTTGGCAGTTGCCCTGCAGCTTTGCAGGATGATACCGTGGGGTGGGGCAGGGTGCATGGACACCTCTAGGCTTCTTTGCAATTCTGCATCTACAATGATTTCCAAATAAAAGCTGGGAAAACCCATATGCCTTCTCCCCGCTGAGCGGTAAGCACTGCTGTTACTATTTTGCTGTTTTCTTCCAAACATACCCTAAACATCTTTATTTGCTATTTGCCCATTTTTCAAAATGAATAAACATCTGTCAGTACCTAGGAGGGCCCCCTGTGATGCCCCCTGGGTCCCTGTGAGTCTTTACAATTAAGTCTCCCAGCTGAGAAGATGTCAGATGGGGAGCCGTGGGGAGAGGCCTCCAGGTCAGTGAGAAAAAAGCCCTGGGCCCAGCAGGGACTCCTAGAAGCCCCAAGACCCCACAGCGACTGGGATTTGCAGCTCCCTGCAAGATTCAGAACCAGCAGGAGTTGGAGGAGAATATCCCCAAATTGCCCCCACAGTGATGGGGACTAGCCTATTAGGGCAGGAAAAGAGGACCGTCGTCAGGGCCGGGCTCAGCATTCTCCACCAACAGCTCCCACCTCCCCCGAAGCCACCCAGCCATCTGGGAAAGTCCATGCCCTGAAACTGCGTGTGGGTGCCACACGAATGAGCCCTGCTCTACTCCATGAAGCCTGGGGTTGGGGCCACGTGGGCAGATAGGTGGACCCGCTGGGCACAGGGTTCGTCTTCCTGTGCAGAGATGGGGGGTCTCAGGAGGGGCCTCCAGAGAAGAAAACATCTCCCCCAGGGCTCATGCCTGACCTTTCACCGCCAGAGCCTCACAGTCTCCTCCTGTTAACTTTTCCTCTGGGAATGCTTTGTGAGTCATTAACACTTTAGTATAAACAAGACTCTCAACTTTCTCAGAAGGAAGTTAGTGGGATTTTTAGACGGGGATGGGATCAGCCTGGGATGAGAGGGCTGAGTCAGAGCCTGTGGAGGTCCAAATGCTCTGAGCAGAAGGTGAAACCGTCAGAGGCATGTGAACCAGAGCAGCTCCGTGTTGAACAGGAGCTGGGTAAAATGGTAAAATGGTAAAATGAGGCTGAGACCCACCGGGCTGCATTCCCAGACGGTGAAGGCATTTTAAGTCGCAGGATGAGACAGGAGGTCAGCACAAAATACGGGTCACAAAGACCTTGCTGATAAAACAGGTTGTGGCAAAGAAGCCGACAAAACCCACCAAAACCAGGATGGTCACGAGAGTGACCTCTGGACGTCCTCACTCTCCACCAGCGCCAGGACAGTTTACAAATGCCGTAGCAACATCAGGAAGTTACCCTAGATGGTCTAAAAAGGGGAGGCATGAATAATCCACCCCTTGTTTAGCGTATCATCAAGAGATAACCAAAAAAGTGGGCAACCAGCAGCCCTCAGGGCTGCTCTGACTATGGAGTAGCCATTCTTGATTCCTTTACTTTCCTAAGAAACTTGCTTTCACTTTACAGACTCACCCTGAATTCTTTCTTGCAGGAGATTCAAGAACCCTCTCTTGGGGTCTGGATCCGGACCCCTTTCCTGTAACAAAACTGTCTCCACAGGGCTGACAAGAATTGCATGTCGGGTTCTGGACAGAAATATTATTATAATTAAGCATTAATCAGACTGCACGGTGGCCCGCTTTCTCGCTCCTAAACATCACCACGTTGCCCTCGGTCGTGACCACTGTGTTCCCACAAACAGGATCCCTGATATTAGAGTCATGAGGCTTTTGTTGATTCCTTAAGATGTTTTTCAGACCCCAAATTCCAGCAACCAGTTTGAAGACCCTCATGGAGGGACGGGATCCACATGAGAACAGCTTCTTCACTCTGTCCTGTGGCTTCACCCTGCAACCTTCTACTAATCAACCATCTGCACATTTGGCCCACTCCAAAACTCTGGAAAACCCCAGCCTCAAGGCAGGAGGACTGCTTGAACCCAGGAGTGCAAGACCAGCCTGGACAACATAGCGAGGCTCCATCTCCACAAAAAAATTTTAAAAACATAGCTGGGCACGGTGGTGCACAACTGTGGTCCCAGCTACTTAGGAGGCTGAGGCGGCAGGATTATGCGAGCCCAGGAGTTGAAGGCTGCAGTGAACTACTGATAGGAGTGGTGGGCAGGGAAGTGCTGGCTAGAGGAGGGCACAGTCCCTGGCTAGGGCTCCACGCACAGGCCTGTGCCCACGGACCTAGGTGAGGATAAACACACCCTGCCTTCATGTCCAAATGTTGCATTTCCCAAGACCACCCTGCCCTGCCACGCCCCCACCTGGTGCGTATAGAAACCCCGAGACCTAGCGGGCAGGCACCCAAGCCCTGGACACGGAGAGGAACCCATTGGCAGAACACACAAGCGGCTGGACGTCGAGAGGCCATCAGGGGGAGCACGCCGGCAGAAGAGCACACTGAGACTCCGGCAGGCGATCAGCTAGTGGAACGATGCAGAGTTTGGTTGGGATGATCGGAGAAGAGCCCCGGCTGCTGAGCGGCCTGATTCCAGGGGAAAGCCATCTCCCTTCTGGCTCCCCCATCTGCCGAGAGCTACTTCCACTCAATCAAACTTTGCACTCATTCTCCAAGCCCGTGTGTGATCCGATTCTTCCGGCACAGCAAGAACCCTGGGATACAGAAAGCCCTCTGTCCTTGCGGTAAGGCAGAGGCCTAATTGAGCTGGTTAACACAAGTCATCTATGGATGGCTAAACTAAGAGAGTGCCCTGTAGCACATGCCCACTGGAGGTTCAGCTGTAAACATTCACCCCTAGAAGCTGCCGTGGGGCTCCCTGCCCGTCTATATGCTCCCCTAGGGGTTTGAGCAGCGGGGCCCCAAAGAAGCGAGCCAGTCCCCCATCGCAGGCCCTGCAAGGGGACAAGGAAATCTTTGCCATTTCACTATGATTGTGCCCTTGAATTCCAGCGTGGGACCGTCTCAAAAAACAAACAAACAAACAAACAAACACCAAACAGACACCAAACAACAACAACAACAAACCCCAGCCCCAGATTCCTCTGGGAGATGGATTTGAGGTTCCCTCCCAGCAACTTCTTTAGTGACCCTATGATTAACCCCTTCTTTGCTGCAACCCAGCATCTCAGCATACAGACTTGTCGTGTCCATCAGCAGCAAACTATCATAGTTACAAAGAGACAACTGGGGCTAGGAAGGAAGAGAGTTTCCCTCCAGCTGTAGCAGGAGGAGTCATAGACAAAATTCCTCAGACACTGGATTGTGGAAGGAAAGAGCTTTATTCAGCTGGGAGCGTCGGCAGACTCACGTCCTAGAAACCGAGCTCTCCGAATAAGTGATTCCTGTCCCTTTTAAGGGCTCACAACTCTAAAGGGTCTGTTGGGGGGGGTCGTGATCTATTGAGCAAGCAAGGGGTACATGACTGGGGGCTGCATGCACCAATAATCAGAACGAAACAGAACGGAACAGGGAGTTTCACAATGCTTTTTTACACAATGTCTGAATCCATAGAAAGCACAAGCACTGAGGTCAGAGGTTGAATTTTAACACCAGGCCTGAAATGTGGTCCCCAGTTGTCTATGATTTTTCACTTCTGCCGATTCTAACTTCTACTTTTTCAGCAAACAAGGAATTAAGTATAAGACAATATAAGGAATGGTCTCCTCTCTGACAGCTAGATGTCAGCTTGCTTTGGGATTCCCTGGGAGGGTCCCAACCAGGACAGTGTGCCAAGCCCTGTGCTAAGGCCATCACCCACATTCCCTCACTGATCTCCTCAGTTACCCTTCGAGATGGGCACAGAGCTTATTTCAGAGGTGAGGAAACCGAGGCTCAGAGAGGGGCACAATGAGTTGGCTGAGAGCGGAGATGGAGGGCCAGGAAGCCTGTCCAGGGAGGCAGCGGCAGCCGCTACCGGGGGAGACATGTTCCCCACGCGTGGGGTGGGGCCGCAGGAGGGGGATGGCCTGAGAACCTGCCGGGAGGCCAGTGCTCCTGTACCCTTCTTCATCAGGGAGGGGAGACGGGGAGTGTGGATGGTTCTTTTGATGGGGCATGAGTGATCATCGGGGAGAAGGGAGGGACTCCAGAGACAGGAACTAACTTGTAAGTGATTCCCTTTGGAATTCGAATGACCTCCAGAGGAGACATTATCTGGGGGACAGGTCCGTCCAGGTAAGGCTGCATTGGCTGCTGCCCTCTTTTCTGAGGTTTCAGGGAAGGGGTGGAAGGTGACTGCGCTTCTCCATGGTGGGGCCCGGCCTAAGGCAGAAAAGGGGTTTCAGGGAAGGGGTGGAAGGTGACTGCGCTTCCCCATGGTGGGGCCGGCCCTAAGGCAGAAAAGGGAAAATCACAGCAGAGCCTCTTCCGGCATCTGCCGCCCTTCAGTGGTCTCTGACTTAGAGCAGTGAGTACGCCAGGGCACCATATGTGAGCCAAAAAAAATTTCCAAGCCCCTAGTTGACTGAATGGACCCCCCTCTTGGCCAACGGTACTCAAGGAAACCTGAAAACCAAGTTCAGGCCATGACAGGAAGGTGGGGGCCAGACAGGCCTCATGAGACCCTCCTCGTTTTGGAGTTCAGAAACGACTGACCAGTATTAACATTAAAACCCAGCTCTTAAGCCTGACAAAACAGGCCAGGCGCAGTGGCTCACGCCTGTTATCCCAGCACTTTCGGAGGCTGAGGCCAGAGGCTCTCCTGAGCTCAGGAGTTCAAGACCAGCCTGGGGGACATAATGAGACCTCATCTCTCAAAACGAACAAAAAAACAAATTAGCCAGGTGTGGTGGTGTGCACCTGTCCTCCCAGCTACTCAGGAGGTAGAGGCAGGAGGATCGCTTGAGCCAGAAAGGTCCAAGCTGCACTGAGCTGGGCCACTGAACTCCAGCCAGGATGACAGAGGGAGATCCTATCTCCAAAAAAAAAAAACCAAACTGACTAAACAGACTATAAGATCCCGAATGCCAGCCTGACTCTGGCATAATATCACATGACAAACAAGGAAAGAAAAATATTTTATCCCCAAATACATTTCTTTGCCATAGTTTGAAAAGGCCCTATTGGCCGGGCGTGGTGGCTCACGCCTGTAATCCTAGTACTCTGGGAGGCTGAGGCGGGTGGATTGCCTGAGCTCGGGAGTTCAAGACCAGCCTGGGCAACACGGTGAAACCCCGTCTCTACTAAAATACAGAAACGTAGCCGGGCGTGGCAGCGTGTGCCTGTAGTCCCAGCTACTCGGGAGGCTGAGGCAGGAGAATTGCTAGAACCTGGGAGGCTGAGGTTTCAGTGAGCGGAGATGGCACCACTGCACTCCAGCCTGGGCGACAGAGTGAGACTCCGTCAAAAAAAAAAAAAAAAGAATCAAGACCGGGCACGGTGGCTCACACCTATAATCCCAGCACTTTGGGAGGCCAAGGGAGGCAGATCACCTGAAGTCGGGAGTTCGAGACCAGCCTGACCAACGTGGAGAAACCCTGTCCTTACCAAAGATACAAAATTAGCCAGGTGTGGTGGTGCATGGCTGTAATCCCAGCCACTTCGGAGGCTGAGGCAGGAGAATCGCTTGAACCCAGGAGGCAGAGGTGGCGGTGAGCCCAGATCATGTCATTGCACTCCAGCCTGGGCAACAAGAGCGAAACTCCATCTCAAAAAAAAAAAAAAAAAAAAGAAAGAAAGAAAAGAAAGAAAGAAAAGGCCCTGCAAAGCCATCTTGCGTGGGGGAAAATGTGTGTCTGTAAGGAATCTCTATTAACATAACTAGCTCTTTCCCCTTCCAGGCCCTCCCAATCCTGAAGAGGTTACCTGAGGGTCCAGCACCTTCTAAAGGTCTGCATAGGAAACATTTGCCATCTACCCTCTTTAAGGACAGACACCTATGGGACTTCATCTTCATAGTAAGAACCTCAGTCTCCACAACCCCTTATCTTAACCCAGATGCTCCTTCCTATTGGTCTTTAGATAATAACTTAACTCTTTCAACCAACTGCCAATCAGAAGATCTTTGAATCCACAATCCACCCAGGACCCGTAAGCCCCCACCTAGGACCCGTAAGCCCCCACCCAGGACACATAAGCCCCCACCTAGGACCCGTAAGCCCCCACCCAGGACACGTAAGCCCCCACCTAGGACCCGTAAGCCCCCACCTAGGACCTGAAAGGCTCCACCCAGGACACGTAAGCCCCCACCCAGGACACGTAAGCCCCCGCCCAGGACACATAAAGCCCCACCTAGGACCCATAAGCCCCCACCCAGGACCCGTAAGGCCCCACCCAGGACCCATGAGGCCCCACCCCCTGCTTTGAGTCGTTCTGCCTTCCTGAACCTGAGCAATGTACACCTCACATGTACTAATTGATGCCGATGTCTCCCTAAAAGGTATAAAACCAAGCTGTCACCCAACCACCGGGACACATGTGCTCAAGACATAATAAGACTGTGCCTCAGGCCATGGCCACTGGTGTTAGGCTCGGAATAAACCCCTTTAAATATTGTACAGAGTTTGGCTCTTTTTGACACACGTATTTTGGGGTGAAATTCGCCGGGCTGCTTCACCATCCTGGCCTGCTGTGGCATGGTCATGCCCCACACCCAGATCTGCCTACAAGGGCCTGGGACAGAGGGGCCTTGGGGGCCTGGTGTGGTACTGCAGGGATCTCGGGTTCCCTTCCCCACCCTTCCCTGCCCACGTCCTGCTTAGAGATCTATTTGTGGCGGGAAAACCTTGGGGCGGGGTCCAGCCTGCCTCCACCTGTGGGCCCCACAACCACTGTGTCTGGGCCGTCCAGTCCTGGCAGTCCTGGGATTCTGGGTCAGTGGCTGCAATGAAAGGCTGGGCTTGTGGTTTCAGTCACATGAGGCCAGGTCCTGCTCACCTCTGGGCCATGCCGGCTGGAATAAGGCTGGACCTGGAGCCCACATAAGCTGAGGAGAAGGAGGAAAGGGGTGGGAGGGAGGAGGAGGAAAGGGGTGGGAGGGAGGAGGAGGAAAGGGGTGGGAGGGAGGAGGAGGAAAGGGGTGGGAGGGAGGAGGAGGAAAGGGGTGGGAGGGAGGAGGAGGAAAGGGGTGGGAGGGAGGAGGAGGAAAGAGGTGGGAGGGAGGAGGAGAAGCTCCAATTCCTGTCCAGGCCTCAGGCCTGGGTTCCCAGGAAGCTCAGCAGGTGTATGCTGGGCAAGGTGGGCCGGTAACCCCTGTGACAGGCAACCCTCCCGCACCCAGCCCCACTCCTGCTGAAACAACCCTAAGTGCCCTCACCAAAAGTGGCTGAGCCGGTCCCCTCCTCCTCAGCTTGGGGGGCCAGAGCCTGCCAGCACTGGAGTAACCCTCCCTGTGGCCACAGAGCAAGGACTCCAGGTGACCGCAGGGCTCCAGACAAGTGCATCAGAGGCCGACAGGAGGGGCTTCCAGCTTCTGAGGCTGGCAACGGCATTAAGAAGCTCGAAGTGAGACAGACAGGCTGGCTAGTTTCCTGTTTTCAGATGGTCTGGAGGGACTGGGCGTGGTGACTCACACCTGTAATCCCAGCACTTTGGAAGGCTGAAGCAGGTGGGGATCACTTGAAGCCAGGAGTTCGAGACCAGCCTGGCCAACATGGCAAAACCCCGTCTCTACTAAAAAAAATTAGCTGGGTGGGGTGGCGCGCACCTGTAATCCCAGCTACTCGGGAGTCTGAGCTGGGAGAATCGCTTGAACCCAGGAGGCGGAGGTTGTAGTGAGCTGAGACTGCACCACGGCACTCCAGCCTGGGCAACAAGAGCAAGACTCCATCGCAAAACAAGGCCAGTGCAGTGGCTCACGCCTGTAATCCCAGCATTTTGGGAGGCCAAGGCGGGCGGATCACCTGAGGTTGGGAGTTTGAGACCAGCCTGGCCAACATGAAGAAACCCCATCTCTACTAAAAATACAAAATTAGCCAGGCGTGGTGGCGCATGCCTGTAATCCCAGCCACTTGGGAGGCTGAGGCAGGAGAATCGCTTGAACCCTGGAGGCGGAGGCTGTGGTGAGCTGAGATCACGCCATTGCACTCCAGCCTGGGCAACAAGAGCGAAACTCTGTTTCAAAACAAAAACAAAAACAAACTCAGGACCCCAATTCACTCTGCCACAAGAAAAAAATTAAACTAAAAGCTAAGTCATGTGAGAAGCTTCCTTTCTTTTTGTTCCTAAGCAGGTAGTTACAGATAACAGGTGAAGCATCTCTACAGGAGACGTTCACCTTATTTCATGCACGTGCAGGTTTCCGAGCATGAGAGGAACACACAGCTGACGATTCCCCTGCCTGCTCCTCTTCTCTTGCAGCATGTGATTACCAAGGCCTCCCTCTTGCCCCTCCAGCCTGCTTTCCCCCCCTTTAAATGGTGGAGCCCTCAAAAGCATCTTTGGAGAAAGGCACAGACCACAGACTAAAAGGACATGTGACTCCATGTGCTTTTCTTCTAGGCATGTCCTTAACCTTGGCAAAATCAACGTCTCGATCAACTGAGCCCTGCCTCTCATGCTTTTTTGGTTTACGGCTTCCTCCCCGAGTCTTAGGTGGAGCTCTCCAGAGCAGACCCCAAAACAAAAATGAGCAGTAGGTATGTTCCCGAGGGGTCACTGCCCTGGGCACCCCGCTGAGGGCCTCCCAGAGCCCAGGGACTCCCCAGGTATCCTGCCAAGGGGCCAGCATCCTGGCGCAAGTCCATCCCTCTGGGCTTTGGCTGCGGTGAGTGCTGGCTCCCAGCCAGCGCCTAGAGAGCCACAGGCAGAGTTGCAAGAGGCCAGCAGGGAGCGTGCTGAGAAGACCAGCGTGGGCCCAGAGCAGGCCCCACCACGGGCTTCTCCCCACCTGCTGGACTGGGCTGGGCTGGATGCTGACCCGACCATGGGTCTCCGTCTGGATGGTCAGCATTCCTCAGTGCCACGGCAGCTGTCTGGACCACACCTCCCGTGGCTGTGGCCCCACCTGGGTCCGTTAGTCTGATTTATTTTCCTGGCATGCCTGGCCCAGGCCTGTGGGGGTCAGGGGTGGGGAGAAGCTTATTCAGTACAGCTGTGCCTGGCTCCTTCCTGCAGCTTCCCAAGCCCCTGTGGCTTGCGAAGCTGAGCTGAGAGGCCACCTAGGGCCAGGGATGGACAGAAGGCCTGTATTAATGGGGAGGGCGGGAGGATGAGAGCAGCAGGCCTCTGTTCCCGCAATCCTGCAGAGCCCAGACATCCACCGAACAGCCCTGCTATCTGTGAGCTTCTGGGCATCATTTGAAAACATGAGATGCGCCATCTCTGGCCCCAGATTCCAGCCTGGGAATCCAGGAGGTGGTTGAGTCAGCTTTAGGAAAGGCTAGATCAGGGAGCTCTGGGACCACAGGGAGGACTCTGGAGAGGGAAGGGGAAGCAAGAGGCTGCAAGAGGCAAACTGGACACTGCACTCCCCAGCTCCACACGCAGAGTGAGCAGGGCCAGTGAGCACTCCCCAGCTCCACACGCAGAGTGAGAGGGGCCAGTGAGCACTCCCCAGCTCCACACGCAGAGTGAGAGGGGCCAGTGAGCACTCCCCAGCTCCACACGCAGAGTGAGAGGGGCCAGTGAGCACTCCCCAGCTCCACACGCAGAGTGAGAGGGGCCATTGAACACTCCCCAGCTCCACACGCAGAGTGAGAGGGGCCAGTGAGCACTCCCCAGCTCCACACGCAGAGTGAGAGGGGCCATTGAACACTCCCCAGCTCCACGCAGCAGAGGGAACAGGGTGGGTGAGCAGGTCTTAGGAGCTTGCCAACCTCGCGGAGTGCTAGGCACATGTGCAGCCGTCAGGCTCACCTGGAGGTTTCAGGCTCAACCAGAGGCCTCCTGAACATGTAGGTCACCAACTCCACCCCAGACTACTTTGATTTCTCTGCTGGGGGTGGGTGGGGGGCAGAGGGGTGGACATGTGTGTTAATTAAAGCTTTCTGGGAGTGTAAAGGATCAGTGTTGAGTATCAGTGCCTAGAGTCTGAGCTTGGCCGTCAAAGACATTAGCCACTAGCTGCGTGTGTCTGCTGGAATTTAATTAAATAAAATTGAAAGGGCAGTTTCTCAATTTCAAGGGTTCAATAGCAGCACCTGCTGTAAATAAAATTGAAAGGGCAGTTTCTCAATTTCAAGGGTTCAATAGCAGCACCTGCTGGACACAGCAGGCCACAAGTTACAGAATGCCCACCAGGTGGGGTGAGCCCCTCTGGCACTCCCTTCCACATGCTGCCTCCCAGCTGGGGAAACTGAGGCAGGTCCCTGGGGAGCTGGAAGGTGAACGCCAAGGACCTAACTCCTGATTCAGAGCTCCCTCTGCTGGACATAAAGCAGGTGACAGCACAGAGGTGACACCAGGGGCCTTGGAGCTGTCCCTGCAGACAAGTGATGACCCGGTGGTCCCAGGTGTCCCCAGGGTGAGCATGAGATCACGAGGAGCCACACGAGGCTTCGGAGAGGAGGTGAAGCAGGTGGCTTCAGGCAGAGGGAACAGCGTGGCCCTGGGGGATGTGCATGTGGCTGGCATCCTGGGGACTGTAGGCAGACAGGGGTGCAGAGGTGTGTGGGGCTAGCGCACGGGTACCTGGAGCCCCTGGTCCAAGAGGTGCTGGGAACAAGGGAGGGATCTGAGCAGGGCTGGACTGTCCAGACACACTCCTCCTCTGTGGAACTGTGGGCCAGGCCCGAGGTTCGTATGTTATGCTTGTCCCTATGGTCAGGACACTCAGCTGCAGGTGACAGAAACTCAAAGCTAAAAATGAAATGTATTGCTTCACCCAACCAAAAGCACAGAAGTGGACCATTTCAGACTCAGCTGGATCCTGGTGTTCAAGCATCTTCATTCACTTGCTTCTCCCTCTCTCTGGACTGGCATCAGTTCCAGGCAGGGGCGGCCGCGGACAAGTGCTGTGCTCACAGCTCAGCACTTCCAGGGAGAAAGCATCCCATCCAGAATTCCAGCCTCTGTCCTGGACGGGTGCTCACAGCCTCTAATCAGGCCCAGGTGAGGCATCCATCCCCAACCACAGGGGCTGAGGAGGGGACACCCTGAAAGAATATCAGGAATGTGGTCACTCAACTGAAGGGAGCTACATGCCGGGCAGGCCAGTAGAGTCACCCAAGACAGCTAGCAAGCCACGTGGAAGGGTGGGGGAGTCCAGGTGGCCTTCCTCATTCTGGGACAGGTGCTCCCCTGCGGAGAGGCTGCTGTTTGCAAGGGCAGATGAAATCAGCAGCGTCTTTTGCTAGCACAGAACTCAGCACCCGGCACGCCTCCCTGTAGCACCGCCCAACCCCAGGTCCTGTTCTCCAGAGCTAGCCCTGCCCATTCTCATTCCTGTCCCACCTGTGGCCCTCCCTAGGCACCTGGCCCAGGTAGATCCAGCCATTGTGGGGCCTCCCTTTCTGGGCCACCTGCAGCTCTAGCTGTGAAGCCTGAGCCTGCAGGTGCCTATCTGTGTCATCTGATCATGTTGGTTACTCTCTGGTCCTCCTCCTGGCATGGTTTCCTCCCCACTTTCTAGCCTGAGTCGTCCCCATGGTCCCCCTCTTTGAAGACCTCTGGTAGAGCCCCAGAGTCCTGGTGGCGTCCAGGGACTCCTCTGGTGTCTTTCAGACCCAGGGCTGGCCTCATAGGATGTGACCCAAGCGGCCCCACACCCAGAGGGTGCTGTCGTCACCATCTTGATATTAACACTTTTGTCTGAATCTGTGTTTTGTGAGTGCCGTCTGATGAGATGGTGGCATGCGCCTGCACTTGGGGTCTGGGAGCCTGGCTTGGCACAACCCTCCTCCCCCCACCCCCAGGAATGGTGTTTAGCCACCCAGTGACCCCTGCCAACCCTCAGCCCAGCAGGGACCTGGGTGTGTGCACAGAGGGATCAGGGGCATGGCCCATGCATGGAGCCACAGGGACAGGTTCAGGTGCCTGTGAGAGTTTCCCCTCCCCTTGCCCAAGAGCACATGACGTTAAATAACAAAAACACCATCACAGGTGCAGGGAGGGGCGCTGGAAGGAAGGAAAGAGCCTTCTCTTGCTGTTTGAACGAGGGCCCCGAATTTTCATCTTGCCCTGCTGGGACTCCATCTGGCTGCCAGGCGAGGCCTCTCCTTACCAGAGCAGAGCCCAGTAAGCACCTCTTGTGGCAGAGCCTGCATTGTCTCACTGCTGAAGGTGGCCACGGAGGCAGGTGGTGCTGCAAGAGCAATGCAGGCCTGCAATCCCTGCAATCCCTGCAGTCCCTGCAGTCCCTGCAATCCCTGCAATCCCTGCAGTCTGAAGCTACTGCGATGAGCAAGGCACGCTCACATCTGCTCCCTGAGCCTCCACCTTGGGGCCAACGGAGACATCGGCCCCAGAGCACCTGGCACTGCTACTTACAGGCAGATGACAGTTCTCTGCAGTGGGAGAAGAGGCTCTTGGCAAAGTGGAGTTGAGACAGGCCCCGTTTCAACTCCTGGAAAAGCAGGGAGGGAGCTGAGGCCTGGAGACCAGCAGGACCGGGGCTAGTGGCTTTACTGTTCAGGCTGGGCTGCTGGCCCCTGGGGGATGTCATGCCGATGGAGCAGGGCCAAGGACAGGGCAGGTGCCAGGGCTCAGGACCAGGTGAAAGCTCAGGGAGCTGCCAGAGTAACTATGCGGCCTGGGCACTTTCATTAACTTCTCAGAGGCTTAGCTGCTCCAGCAATCCAGAGTTGCTCTAACTCCCTCGGCTCTCTGGATGCAATGCAGAGCTTCCTTCCACGTGCTGAGCCGTCTTCCCCACACCTGCACTCGGCAGTGGACACGAGGGGCCCTGCTCAGGGACCTGACCTTCCAGTGGGCAGGCAGGTGTTGCTGTGTCCTGCCTCCTGCTGTCCATCCACCTGGGGCACCCTGCCCACCTGCCTGCATCCTCAGTTGGTGAGTGCCTGCCTATCCTGAGTCTCTGGGCTCCTCTCTGTCCTGCCTCCATCACAGCTCAGATCTACAGTGACCCGTCTACCTCTGCCTCCCATCTGGGTTGCAGGAGCAGCACCTGGCCTGTTCTGTCCCCGTGTGTGGAGAACAGCAGGTGCTCAGTGAAGCTAGATGAACCTTTGTAGGGCTATGGAAGGTCCCAGCACCAGGAGCTCTGCTGGGCAGGGGCCACCTCGTGCCCCCACGTCCCACACACGTAATAAGTATGTGCTCAGTTCACACTTGTGGGGTGAATGGTCCAATGAGAAGCTTAGAGAGAGAAGGTTTGAAAACTGTAAAGTGCCGTGCATCATGGGAGGCACGTCAGCGCACTCCACATCAGCGCACTCCACACACTCCACGTCAGCCCACTCCCCACACTCCACATCAGCGCACTCCACACACTCCTCCATGTCAGCCCACTCCACACACTCCACGCCAGCCCACTCCACACACTCCACGCCAGCCCACTCCACGTCAGCGCACTCCCCACACTCGTCAGCGCACTCCACGTCAGCCCACTCCACACTCTCCACGCCAGCCCACTCCATGTCAGCGCACTCCACACTCCACGCCAGCCCACTCCACACTCCACGTCAGCCCACTCCACACACTCGTCAGCTCACTCCACACACTCCATGTCAGTGCACTCCACACACTCGTCAGCCCACTCCACGTCAGCGCACTCCACACACTCCACGTCAGCGCACTCCACACACTCCACGTCAGCGCGCTCCACACACTCCACGTCAGTGCACTCGTCAGCACACTTCACGCACTCCACGTTAGCGCACTCCATGTCAGTGCACTCCCAAGGCACAGGGAGGCAGGAGGAACCAAGAGAGCAGGAGCCGCTTTCACCAAGGACAAAGCAGCCCTGCCAGGGAGTACAGTGGGGAGTGCTTTTGGAAGGAGGCCTGCCGACTGGGGATGAGCCCGGGGTTGAGGTGAGGGAGGAGATGAGGACCTGAGACAGCATTCGTGGAGAGGGCAGCTGCGTGAGTGGCTGGTGTCCATCGAGACAGATGGGTATCTTCACTGAGAGCCCCCAGAGGCCAGCTGCAGGGTGAGCTGTGTCCAGCACTCAGGAGGGGTTTGGTTCAGCCAGGGATCATCTGAATTCAGGGCCCACAGCGTTTGGACCCTGCACCCAGCTCAGAAACCTCCTCTTGGCTGGGGGTTTTGGTACAGCCTCCTTGGGGGCCATCTGGCAACATCAGCACAATGGCCAGTGTAAGCGCCTTTGGCCCAGTGATTCCATGGGCAGGAGCCTCCTGCCAGGTGTCTTCGCACATGTGTGCATGTGTGTTGCGGCCAGGACACTCACTGGATGAGGCTAGAGCCCATCCCCTCCCTGGAGAGGGACGAGGTGGGTGGACGGCGGGTGTTGATACTCAGCAGCACTGTGGATCCCCAAAGTGCGGTTTCCCAACATGTGAGATGCAAGGGCAGATAGTGGAGACAGAGACTCATGCTTGCACGCACAGGCAGGCATCTGGAGAGCTCCCTCTCTGAGGGGTTTGGGGGTGGTGGTTTTTGCTTCCCACCTTATATCCTTTGAGTGCAAAGATAGCTTTTTAACCATGCGCCTGTGTGACTTTCAAATAAATAAAAACCCAAACCTTCCTAATGCTAGTCATGTTTAGACAATCCCATACCACTTGAGGGTGCTGCCAGGAGGGGGTACTGCCGGGAGGGGGTGCTGCTAGGAAGGGCTCTTGGATGAGCAACAGGTTCCCCGAGCAAGAAGGTTCCCGTCTGAAGGCAGACGGCCCACAGGGGATGGGCTCTTGTCTGTCATTGACGGCACAGGCTTAGAAATGGCAGACTTTGTCTCAAGACCGCTGGGCCACCCAGAGGAGTGGCCAAGGCCCTCTGATCCGTTTCCATCCATGACATGAGGAGCTGCCTGCTCCCTGTGAGGGAGAGACAGTTGTCCCCTGACATTCGGTGCTGGGTGACCTCCCTTTTCCTGGCCGAGAGCTGGGCTGGGGTGTGAACCTGGGCAGGCTGGGCAGTGGACGTGGCCCTCCAAGGTTACAGGCAGCTCAACTCCTGGTTTTCTGTGACACCCTCCCAGGTCCTCAGGCCTGGCCAAGGTAAAGGCTTTCCCCCCAGAGCTGGCCTGGGGACCTCAGCACCCCCTGCTGGTGCCACAGCCCCTGCATTCAATTCACTTTAGGGCCCCCTGTTCCCGCCAACCAGACCTGTCCTGCCCCTGGGCAGCCCCCAGTCTCCTTCCATGTCAGGGTCAGCATGGAGCCTTCTGGAGTTCAGAGCAAAAGCCTGGGTGGGTCCGGGCAGTGGCTGTGGGATCCTGCCAGCCTCTTCCCTGGCCAGTGGGGCTAGGCTGGCATGGTGGTGCCTCCTCAGGCCTCACTGTGGGGGCCTCTCCTTCCATCTACATTTGTGAGTAGAACCTACTCAGCCCCAGGAGTCACCCTCCAAAATCTCTCCATAGGCATCACTGTGAGGCCTCCCCAGTGATCTCTGTAGTGAGCTGAAGAGTGTACCCCCAAAACTCACGTCCACCTGGCACCTGTGTGACTTTATGTAGAAATAGGTTCTTTGCAGATATAATCACAAGACGGTGAGGTGATCCTGGATTAAGGTGGGCTCTAAATCCAGATGAGTGTCCTTGTAAGAAGAGACACAGGCACAGAGGAAAAGGCCATGAGGTGACGGAGGCGAGGAGGAAAGACCAGGAAGGGCTGCAGCCTCCACCGGAGGCTGGAGGAGGCTAGGATCCTCCCCGAGGGCCCTGGAAGGAGCTTCTGTCTCCACTTCAGCCCAGCAGTACTGATCTGAGACTTCTGGCCTCCAGAACTGGGAGAGAATAAATTGCCGTTATTTTAAGCCCCCCAGTTCCTGGTACTTTGTTAAGATAGCTCCAGGAAACTGAAACACCTCCAGGGTCCTGCATTGCCGGCACTCAGCCATCTAAGAAGGCCCCTAAGCTCGGAGTGGCCACTTCCCGCAGGGCCAGTGCTGCCTCCTGTGACTGGCTGGGCATTTGTGGGTGAAGGCAGCAGGTAACAGCCAGTGTTGACAGAGCCCCGGCCTGACGCCAAGGGCTGCATACCCAGTTTCTTCCACACACTCATCCTGTGAAAGGGGAGTAATTACCCCACCACAGAGGAGGAAAGTAGGCCTGAGGCGGAAGGCCCTGTAACTGGCTGTGAGGCTCTGAACTCCAGTGGTGACCACTGCACCGTCCTGGCCCAGGGATGGGAGCTGGGTGAGAAGACAGACAGGGGCTCCAAGAGTCCGAGTGTCTACTCTGACCACCCAGACACCCCCTTGCTGCAGTCATGGCCGCCAAACAGTTCAGTGTCCTGGGAAGCAGGCACTCAGGGCCTGCCCAGGATGCGCAGGCCTTATCACACAGAAGCAGGTGGCAGGGTGCCCCCAGGGACCCCACTGTCCCTACAATCCCCACACATCTTCTCCATGTGGGCCACCATCCTGGAAACGTGCTGTTCATTTTCGGATGTACCCCAAATGCACAGATTTCATCCTGGCCTGAGATGTCTGCCCATGGCCCAAACACATCAAAGTCCCAGGGGATCCAGGTTCATCCTCAGGGCACCAGACATCCCCCAGCTCTGTTCCAGGGAAACAAGCCCAGCCTGCTTTCCCCAGCTTTAGGCGAGGCATGGCTCCAGGGAGACCTGGTGATGAGCAACTTGGAGCAGCAGTCCTCTCTGTGGCTGACCGGCCTGCTGGGGGCAGTTTCCACCTCCTGCAGCAGTGTGAGAGGCTGTCTGCTGCCCCACTGATGCGGATGTCCAGGCTTGGAGCCGTCTTGGGACTCCATTGCCGTCCCTGCTGTCACTGTTCACCCTGCTTAGCGCATCTGCCCGGGCCCACTTTGTGGAAAACACTCATTTGACGTCAACCTGCCTGACACCCCATTCCAGGTCTTTCTCCTTTAGCAGGACCCAGATCCAGGCCACGTGAAGATGTCACAGCTGCCAGAGCTGGAAAGAAAAATATCAACCTGGAAGCCTCTGTAGGAAGTTAGCCACAAGGGTGGCAGGATTGGATACTGGCTGCAGGGAGCGAAATTCAACACCTTGACCAGAAGGGCGTCCAGGCTGGGGATGCTGAGGGGTTAGGAACTGAGAACTGGGCTCTCTTTGCACAGTTGCTGCTAAGAAGGGGCTGTCCATCCTCGAACAAAGATGATAAGTCCCCTGGCCCGGCCTAGGCTGGGGCACAGAGCACTGCTGTAAGTCTCTTTTCCTCCTGGTGATGAAATCGGGGTCAAGAATCTAACATGAGAACTTGGTTATAAGCCGGCGAGCCTCTCGCAGGTCCAGGGGTGCATCCACAGAACAGCTGACCTCCGGGACCGGGCCCAGGGCTCCGCTGCGGCTGAAGGCCAGGGCCGCAAAGCGCACAAAGCCCGCAGGTCCCGCGGCAAGGGCCGAGGCGCGCGACCTGGAACACGCGGGGGCTCGGAGCTCTCGGCGGGCAGGTGTTTGTTTGCGCGCGGGGGAAGGGCAGACCGACCCCGGACAGACCCGTAGCCCAGCTGTCGGACCAGAACAGCGTTTAGTCTTCGGACCGTGGGGAAAACTACAGAGGCCTCCGTGCCGGTAGCGCGTCGGGGGTGCGGCTGTGGCCGGGGTGTGTGTGGGGGGCTGTACACCTGGCCGCAGCCCGCCAGCCCCTTCCCGCCAGGCCCCGCGGCGCCTCCGGACACGCCCCACGTGACTTCCCCGGCTCAGGGCTTCCCCGCCCAGCCGGCTGCGGTCCCCGCCCCGCCGCACGAGACTGGGACCTGAGAGCGAAATCCATCCCGTAAGACGGCAGCGCGCAGGCGCGAAGCGTGGCGGCCCGGCGCGGCGCTCCCGGCTTGCCCCGCGTGCACGCTGACGCCGCGCAGTCTAGTCCCCTGCCGCCGCCGTCGCCGCTGCTGTCGCCGCCGCCGCCGCCATTGGAGTCGACGCCTCCTCAGTGCGTCCGCGTCCCGGGCTCACCGCCGCTGCCGCCTCGCCAGGGGCCCGCGCGCCCAGCAGCCGCCGCCGCCGCCCGGCCGGCGCCCGGGGAATTGGCGGCGGGGCCCGGGGCCGCGCGAGCTAGGGTGACAGGCCCGGCCTCTAGGGGAGGCCCGAGCCGGCGGGCGCCCCGGCCCCGCGTCTAGTTGTTCATGAAGCATGTCGGCCACCAGCGTGGACACCCAGGTAGCGGGGCCGGGTTACAGGGGCCGCGGCCGGGGCCGAGGCGCGGGGTCTGGGTTGGGGTCCTGGGGCTGGAACGCAGAGCCCGGGGTCGCGGGGGCCGGGCCCAGGCGGGACCGGGGTTCTCGGGGCCGGGGTTGCACGTGACCGCGCCTCGGGGCCGGCGGAGCTCGCGGCCCGTTGGAGACCACTTCTCTGGTGAATAACTTTGTGTTTCCCTCTTCCCCCGGGTTGTGTGTACCCCACGTCCCGGCCTGCGGCGGTGCAGAGAACAAAAGGACAAGATAATAAAGGTGAGCGGAGTCCCGGGACGGCCGGCGCGGGCTGGAGTGGAGGAGGACGGGGAAGGAACGGTCCAGGAAGCTGCGTCTGGAACCGGAAACTTTCTCTCTTCCGCCAGCTTCAGGGAGATAAAACTTGAGGTTGTGCGACGATTCTGGGAGATTTGACAGGTCGAAGACAGGGGCTTCTCAAGAAGTGAATAAATGATTGCTCAGAGTAATTTGGGCCCGTCTCTCCCCACCGCATGATCATGGATTTGCTTTGGGGAAGGGGAGGCAGGAGAGCCGGGTGGACATGGCCGCAGGGGTTGAGCGACTTGCCTTTTTCCGCCCAGCAGGGGCTGCTCTAGGAGAGGGGCAGTCCAAGGTTCTGCAGGCTAAGCTCCACATCCCCGGTAGTTTCAGCCCGTTTTCCAAGTCTGTTAGCATCTCCTGTGACATTATGGCTTGGGATAAACCCTCAGAGCGCACTCATGTGAAAACTGTTAAGTGACACTTCACGTTTACTTGGAACACTTTTTTAGCCAGTTTGTGTGTCAGCTCAGGTGTAACCAAATACGGTTCATCGTGTTTTAAGATTGGAAAAGGCCCAGCACTTTATTTACCTTTGCTTGCTTTTTCTGGCTGAGCATAATAACAGTGGGAAGGTAAGTGGTGTAAAAGGAAAACCAGTCTTGGGGCACCCAAATCACTGAGCCAAAGGGAGAAAGCTACGCTGAGAACTGCTGAGGGCAAACCTGCCTCCCATTCTATTCCTGAAAAAGATAGCTTCTAAGACAAAAAAAGTTACATACCTCCCCCACAGTTTGCCCACAAGGAAATTCCTGGTGGACAAAGGACAGAACTCAGAGTCATTCCTGCTCACTGAGATAAATGCTTATCTGATTGCTTCCTTTGGAAAGGCTAATCAGAAACTCGAAAGAATGCAGCCGTTTGTCTCTTATCTACCTATGACCTGGAAGCCCCCTCCCTGCTTCAAGTTGTCCCGCCTCTCCGGACCAAACCAATGTACATCTTACATTGATGGTTCTCATGTCTCCCTAAAATGTATAAAACTAAGCTGTCCCCCGACCACCTTGGGCACATGTTGTCAAGACCTCCTGAGGTTGTATCATGGGTGTGTCCTTAACCTTGGCAAAATAAATTTTCTAAATTAACTGAGACCTGTCTCAGATATTTGGGGTTCACTGTGGAGAGTCAGATAATAGCTCCCAACAGTCCTTCAGTTGCAGCCCCTTCCCTCCTAAGTTTTCTTCCCTCCGTTCTCCATACGTTTGGGCATACATTCTGCATTTGGGCTTTTGGAGGCTCCACTTCTTTTTGCCACACATAAGTCTTCTTAGACCATGTCAGTTTTCACCCTGGTTATGTGTTCCTTGCATTATGTGTTAACACTTGATTTGGTTAATCTCACCAAATTACGATTAAGCCTTTATTTAAAATTTATCCTAAATTATTGAAAGTTTCCCCTCCCCCTTCTAATTAGTTGTATAAACATCAGTTCTATACTGGTTGTACTCCTTTTAAAATTAAAGCATAATTTCTGCTAGAAATAGATGGAAATAGACTTTGCTAACTTTGACTTCCAAGCTTAAAAGTAATCTTTTAAAATTTGAGGGTAATATTTTGCAACTTTTTGTTCTAGTACAAAATGGTTCTTTACATCAGAAGGATACAGTTCATGACAATGACTTTGAGCCCTACCTTACTGGACAGTCAAATCAGGTGAGTTTATTTTGTTAGCATATATTTGTTTTTAAGTTGGTTTTAATTGTTTTGTGCCTTTACTGTCATTTCTGATTTTTAAATTATCCTAAACAACAAAGCAGCAGACTGTAAAGTATTAGGAATGATAGAATGCTCATGAAGATGTGACTCCTGTTAACCTTGGGCATCAGTGGGGTGAAAATGATTTTCCCTGTGGAGGAGGCGGCATCCCACTGGGGCTGGGATGCAAACAGGTCTAGTTGGCTCCAGTGTTTGTGGGTCAGTGGTGTGTCTTGCCTTTGACGCAGTGGAGGTGTGTGTGTGTTTCTGAAGCTTCCTGGTTATTCTTAGCTCTGGATGATTGGAATTGTGGTCTGGGGAGGCAGCTAAGAGCTGGGCTGTGGAGCGACTGTGGAGCCAGAGGCTGCCTGGGTTTCGGTCCTTTTTTTGAGACAGCGTCTCACTCTTGCCACCCAGGCTGGAGCGCAATGGCGTGATCTCAGCCTGCTGCAGCCTCTGCCTCCCGGGTTCAAGCAATCCTCCTGCCTCAGCCTCGGGAGTAGCTGGAATTGCAGGCACCCACTACCACGTCTAGCTAATTTTTGTATTTTTAGTAGAGATGGGGTTTCACCATGTTGGCCAGGCTGGTCTCAAACTCCTGACCTCAGGTGATCCACCCGCCTCGGCCTCCCAGAGTGCTGGGATTATAGGCGTGAGGCACCGCGCCTGGCCTGGTTTCAATTTTAACTCCACCACTGACTGGCCTGTGTCCATGGCTTGCCTTCTCTTGCCTCAATTTCCTTTTCTGTAGAAGAGAGAGAGTAGTAACTGTTTGTAGAATTGTTGGGAGGATGACATCGGATGGTGCACATAAAGCGCTGAGACAGTACCTGATACAGCAGGGCCCAGTGAGTCATAGCTGCCCTGTTTTCTTAGGTAATTCAGGCTTTCTCTGCCTTGGCACTGTGGACATTTTGCACGGGAGCATTCTGTTTTGGGGGCTGTCCTGTGCATTGTTGGATGTTTAGCAGCCTCCCTGGCTTCCCACCCACTAGATGCCATTAGCAACTCCTTCTCCCCATCCCCAGTTGTAGCAAGCAAAACTGTCTTGGTGGATGTTTTTTGGGGGATACAATTGCCCTGGTTAAAATCTACTGGGAGCTGCTCTCTCTCCTCTGTGCTGCTGTTGCAGCAAAACTCCCAAGAGAAGCGGTGTCTGTTTATGTCTGTTTAAGAGTCCCACTCGGGAATCAGACTTCCCCTGCCTCACTTTCCTACCTCCAGGCCGTTGGCTTGGATGAGGGGCTGCACCTCTGTGAGCTCCTCACTTTGGTGAGCAGGCCTCGTGGGGCAGCACAAAGCGGATGCTCTGAGTGCTCCATTTCGTGTGCTGTGATTCACATTCCTTCCTCCGCCACTCCAAGTAGCCCTCAGCTACTGGGCATGTTTACTTTAAAGTAAAACCAGGCTTCACCTCTTCTCTGTGAAGGAATAAAACTAGTCTGCCCTTTTCTGAGGTGTCTTAGAACTTCTTAGAATGTTCCTTCATCCCCCTCCCTCCTACTGCACTTGGCGAATCAAGCAGCTTAGAGACCAAGAAACCTTGTACAGGTGGAGCCTCGGCAGCGCTGCCCCGCACTCCGACCCTGCTTCTGTTTCTTGTCTCTTGGTTGCCTTCTGAGAATCTGCCCCTCCTCTGGGCAGAACTGACTTGACTTTAGTGATGGGCCTTTGGATAGAGGTAATGGCAGGAAGTTAACTAATTTTTTGAATTTCTTGTTTTCTAGTGTGTTCTTATTATTTTAGTACTTTAATGGTATTATGTACTGAATTTTAGCCAATAAAGGGGGAGGGAGGTTGCATCAGTACACTTAAAAGTGTGTGTGTGTGTGTGTGTGTGTGTGTGTGTATTTTGGAGACAGGGTCCTGCTGTTACCCAAGCTAGAGTTCAGGGGCATGATTATAGCTCACTGGAGCCTCAAATTCCTGGGCTTAAGCAATCCTCCTGCCTCAGCCTCCTGAATAGCTGGGACTACAGGCATGCACCACTACACCTGGTGATTGATTGATTGGTTGGTTGTAGACACAGGGTCTCTCTGTGTTGCCCAGGCTAGTCTTGAACTTCTGGGCTCAAGTGATCTTCCTGCTTTGGCCTCCCAAAGTGCTAGGATTACAGGTATGAGCCACTGTGCCCAGCCAAAAATATTTTTATAAAGTCGGAGCTTTTGTGTTGTTTGGGAGGATTTCTTTACAAATCGATTATTTTTATGTCAGTGGGTGTCTTAGCTCCATATGTAGAGTATACAGTATGGTTTTATAACTTTTGATTTACACAGACATAAATTTGGAGCCATGGCCACAGTTAAGATAGTGGACATATCAATAGCTCTGGGTCCTTTTTTGTTGGAGACAGGGTCTCACTCCATTGCCCAGGCTGGAGTGCATGTTGTGATCATGGCTTACTGCAGCCTCGATTTCCCAGGCTCAGGTGATTCTCCCACCTCAACCTCCCAAGTAGCTAGGACTACAGGCATGTGCCACCACGCCCAGCTAATTTTTTAATTTTTAGTAGACATGAAATATTGCTGTGTTGCCCAGGCTGGTCTTGAACTCATGGGCTCAAGCAATCCACACGCATCAGCCTCCCAAAGTGCTAGGATTATAGGCATGAGCCACTAGTGCCCAACCTAACCCTGGGTACTTAAAAGAGAAAAATCTAGATATGGTTTGTAGTAGCCAGTTGGAGGCTACCGTGGTTCCTGTGCTTTGTGTGAAACTGTCATACTTAGAATGGTTTAGAAAGTCTTAGGAGAATGCCTGCCTGTTAGGTTGGTTTAACTTGTAATGGGCTGTGAGGGGTTGTTGCCGTGTGGTGGGGGTCCTTCCCTCAGAGAGGCCTCACCCGCCTTGCTGTGCTTCTGGTGCTAGAGTTTCAGTCCTAGTTGCCCCTGAGGCGCTTGCGACTGTAGCCGCTCAGTATCTGTCTTCTAGTCTGTGACTTGAATGGGAGTTGGGGGAGCAGAGGAACTGGGAGTGAAGGGCTCTGGGTTGGGCTTGATTGTTGTGATTTTCTCTCTTTTTTTGTTTTTTGAGACAGAGTTTCGCTCTTGTTGCCCAGGATGGAGTGCAGTGGCGCGATCTCAGCTCACTGCAGCCTCCACCTCCCTGGCTCAAGTGATTCTCCTGCCTCAGCCTCCCGAGTAGCTGGGATTACAGGCACGCGCCACCACGCCTGGCTAATTTTTTTTTGTATTTTTAGTAGGGACGGGGTTTCTCCATGTTGGTCAGGCTGGTCTCGAACTCCCGACCTCTGGTGATCCCCCTGCCTCAGCCTCCCACAGTGCTGGGATTACAAGCATGAGCCACAGTGCCCGGCCGATTTTCTCTTTTGAGGCTTTTCCTGCTCGGGGACTTCTGGTTTCCCAGTTCTCTGTTGTTTTCTGAAAGGAAAGACTGTGAAATGACCCAGAACAGTTCCTACTCAGAGTTTAGAAGACACTGTCTTGGCATGATGCCTGAGTTGGGAATAGATGCCGCTGGCCCCCCAGGCTTCCTGCACACTCCCTGACCAACAGACTGAGTGTGTTTGCTGTGATCCCACTGACAGAAATTACCAAGGCCATCTGGGCATGCCTGTACCTGTGCTGCCGGATGCAGTTTGGTCAGCAACAGACCACAATATGATAGTGGTCCCATAAGATTATGATGGTGCTGAAAAATTCCTGGCACCTGGTGACGTTGGAGCTACCATGTTGAGGGCAGTGTATTACTCGTGTCTGTGGTGCTGCAGTAGGTGTGACCAAACCTACTGCCCCAGTCATACCAGAGTATACACCTACAGTTACGTACAGTACCGTACAGTACGTAATAATTGATGATAAACGACTGTTACTACTTTGTGTATTTACTATACTTTTAAGAGCATATTCTGCCTACTTACTAGAAACAAAGTCAACTGTAAAGCAGCCTCAGGCAGGTTCTTCAGGAGGAATCCAGAAGAAGGCAATTGGTGTCACAGGAGATGACAGCTCCATGTGTGTTGTTGCCCCTGAATACCTTCCAGTGGGGCAAGATGTGGAGGTGGAAGATCCAGACCCTGTGTAGGCCTAGGCTAATATGTGTGTTTTTTGTGTCTTTTTGGGTTTTTGGTTTTTTTGTTTTGTTTTGTTTTGAGGCAGGGTCTCTCCCTCACCTGGGCGGAAGTGCAGTGGTGACTCATTGCAGCCTTGACCTCCTGGGCCCAAGTGATCTTCCTGCCTTATTTTTGATTTTTTGTAGAGATGAGGTCTCACTGTGTTGCCTGGGCTGTTCTCGAAATCCTGGGCTGAAGCAGTCCTCCTGCCTCGGCCTCCCAAAGGGCTGGGATTATAGGCATGAGCCACTGTGCCTGGCCGTGTCTTCATTTATAACAAAAAAGTTCAAAAAGTTTAAAAAAATTTAATAGAAAAAAGCTTATGGAATAAGGATATAACAAAAAAAATTTTTGTACAGCTATATGATATATTTGTGTTTACAAAAGAGTCAAAAACCTTAAAGCTTTTAAAAAAGTAGTTTGTAAAGTAAAAAAGCTATAGTAGGCTAGGGTTTATTATTGAAGAAAGGAAGATTTAAAAATTGAGTGTAGTGTTAAGTGGACGGTGTTTCTAAAGGTGACAGTGGTGTCCAGTGAGGGCCCAGGCCTTCACATTCTCTCCCTGACTCACCCAGTGCAACTCAGGCCTACCTGCTCCATTCACCGTAAGTGCTCTGTACAGGTGTCCCGTTCTTGATTTCTTATACCGTATTTTTACTGTACCTTTTCTGTGTTTAGATAATGTTTAGACACACAGATACTTATCATTGATGTACAGTTACTTCCATTATTCAGTACAGTTACACACCGTACAGGTTACGGCCTCAGTGTGTGGTAAGGATACTGCCTCCATGCTCACACATCTCTGTTTGTGTGAGGACACTGATCACACAGTGACGAAATTGCTCATCAGGTTTTGGGTGGTTTTTTTTCACTGAACACAATGCCTCATCAGAGCATCTAGGACTTCTTTGAGAACAGCCTGGAGATGCTTGGCACAGGGCTTCCTGCTGTGCCTGGGCAGCTCTGGTGGGCCCGGGGTGACCTGAGGGCCAGCAGGGGAGTGTCAGTTTCTTGTGGCTGCATCTAAAAATATGGGCTTCCTTAAAATACCCAGTGGCAGCGCCTGCTAAGTAGGCATTTGCCATCACAACGGCTTCCCAGAGACGCAGCTGGAAGGACATAGTGGGATCTTAACGTGCTTCTTACTGGCAAGTTGCTGAAACAAATGGAGAAATTCTGTCAGAAACTGCTGTCTCTGCATATTGATGCCACCAGCTGAGGGGCTGAAATTGCAGCCTCAGAGGGACCAGTCCTGAAAACAGATCTGAAAAGTGAGCAGCCAAGTAAGTAAATTAGGGTTTTTCGGTTATTTTCCTCTAACATTTTCTCTGTGCTCCCTAAGGCTTTTCCTGAAGAACCACAGGTCATCCTGGTAGGCCTGTTCCCAGTCCTGGGTCAGAGCTGCTTCCCAGGAGCCATGTCACTCCCTCACTTTTCAGCAGTACCCTTAATACTTTTCCATTTTACATAATTAATTATTTTGTTTTGTTTGTTTGTTTTTATTAAGCAAATGCTTCTCTCTGTTCCTCTTGGGCTTCTGAAGGGATCCTTTCTGCTTCTCCCTCTAGTCTCTCCTTTTGGTCATTCCAACTCCATCTCAGAAAAATGGATATAGGAAGTAAACTTAACCATTGAACTTCAACTTAAATGGTTCTGGTCATTCGGATGGAAGTTTCTTTTTTTTAATGTGGTTAAATTTGAGTAAATATGTAAAACTGCTCTTAGTTCTTTTTTGTTTTTTTTTTTTTTTTTTTTTTTTGAGACGGAGTCTCACTCTGTCGCCCAGGCTGGAGTGCAGTGGTGTGATCTTGGCTCATGGCAGCCTTCACCTCCCAGGTTCAAGCGATTCTCCTGCCTCAGGCTCCGGAGTAGCTGCGACTACAGGTGCCTGCCACCATACCCGGTTTAGTAGAGACGGGGTTTAACCATATTGATCAGACTAGTCTCGAACTCCTGACCTTGTGATTCACCTGCCTCGGCCTCCCAAAGTGCTGGGATTACAGGCCAGAGCCACTGTGCCCGGCTAAAAATGTGTTAGCCTTTCTTCGATGAGGTCGTCAGTTCTCCGCAGGGGCTGCAGTGAGGCGCCTAGCATGTGGAAGTGTTCAGCAGTCTTCTGTGGAGGCGGCTGCAGAGTAGCAGGATCATGGTTTTGCTTGTATTGTCCTTAAAAGATCTGTTTATGCCACTCATTTATGAGGACCAAAATATGCTTGCTCAGAGGTAGTAATGTGTTAAGAACAAGCTTTGAATTTGTTCTTTTTTTGGAGGGGGGTGGGGGGAACAGAGTCTTGCTCTGTCACCCAGGCTGGAGTGCAGCGGCTCGATCTCGGCTCACTGCAAGCTCCGCCTCCCGGGTTCACGCCATTCTCCTGCCTCAGCCTCCTGAGTAGCTGGGACTACAGGCACCCACCACCACGCCCGGCTAATTTTTTGTGTTTTTAGTAGAGAGGGGGGTTTTACCGTGTTAGCCAGGATGGTCTCGATCTCCTGACCTCGTGATCCGTCCACCTCAGCCTCCCAAAGTGCTGGGATTACAGGCATGAGTCACCGTGCCCGGGGTTAATGCAGCTGTATCCCTGAGAAGTAAACTTTCACACTCATAACTCAGTGCCCATGGAGCCATGGCGCTAAGGAATGTTGAGGGAGCAGCACAGCTCGCCTCCAGCACTTGGCAGCGAGTGAGCGCTGAACCTGTGCCTGGCTGTGCGGGAGACAAAGGGAGATCAAAGGCCCTGAAAGGAGGCTGCATGTGTTTTCCAGGCAGCCCGAACTGTGCGTTTCCAGTTGTCTCCCACGCACTGTGACCAGGACTGAATGGGACAGCTTCCCTCACCAGGGAAGGAGTGTGGGGCAGCAGCCTGACATGTGGCTCATAAAGAAGGCAGAGGACAGCATCTCCAGGTTTTCTTATGTACAGAATGACTGACTTCACATAGCTTTACAAATTAACCTGCTTCTTTACCTTCAGAGTTTTGGAGGAAAGATGGCAGATGTAATAGGAAATGGGCTGTCAGTAAGATTGAGGTGAAAATGGAAATCCGGCCCACAGGACCCCAGGTCACTATATCCAGCCTGCCTGTGTGGCCATGGAACCCGGTGAGCACAGAAAGTATCAGGAGGGTTTAGGGCTGCCAGCAGAGCTGATTAGCGTCACCGTCTTCTGTGGCTCGGGGTGTGAATGGTGGTGATCTGGAGCTGAAGGATTTGCAGAGTACTGGCTGGAACTGCAGGCCCTGCACCTTGGGTAGAGGGAAGCTGGATGGGTCATTTGTGGGCTCTCTGTCTGTGCGGCGTGTGTGCTAGGTGTGTCCATTTAATACTTAAAACGGATTTTCAGGGATGTTACATGCCTCATGTAATGTGCATTTTTTCATGTGGTAAGTGATGTCCTGTCTTAGTTAAGGCTTTAGGTGTAAGTCAGAAGTGTCCCTGGGCATCTGTTTCTGTGGCCTGACTCCTCTGGTTGGTGTTGGGGCCAAGTGGATTAGAATACCACACAGCCATCGAGGTCTTTTTTTCCCATCTGCTCTTTTTGCGTGGAAGGAAGATGTGTTGTGATTGCAGCGCTGCTGAGGAGCACGTGTCCAGCTAATGGGAGGAGGAGGGCTGGCTTCCCTGTGGGGGGGACTGTCCCCTTGCCTGCCGTCCTTGAAGGCACCTGCGGCCAGTGACTCGAGGAGCAAGTCCTGTGCACAGACCGCCCCCCTGATTCACTCACCCCCCGAGTCTGGGCCTGTTGGCCAGGGCAGCACCCGAGGGAAAGGCTGCAGCAAAGGAGCCAGCATCATGGAAACTGTTTTGAGGGAGAATAAGCTCAGATTAATCTCATGTTTGTGGAACACTGATAGCATCCCACTTGTCTTCTTATACCCCCAGAATCTCAAATTTATATTACGGGGAAACAGCAGTTAGTGCATTTTAAAAGATGATTCTGGGGCCAGGCGCTGTGGCTCATGCCTGTAATTCCAGCACTTTGGGAGGCCGAGGCGGGTGGATCACCTGAGGTTGGGAGTTCGAGACCAGCCTGGCAAAGATGATGAAATCCTGTCTCTACTAAAAATACAAAAATTAACCGGGTGTGGTGGTGTGCTTCTGTAATCCCAGCTACTTGGGAGGCTGAGGCATGAGAATCGCTTGAACCTGGGAGGCGGAGGTTGCAGTGAGCTGAGATCGTGCCACTGCACTGCAGCCTGGGCGACAAAGTGAGACTTCGTCCCAAAAAAAAAAAGGGGGGGTGGTTCTGGAATTGTCTGCTCACAAGTGGAGAAGTCAACAGGAAGAAAATTAGAAAATAAATTGGATTTCTGAAGCCCTCAGTATTCTAGGATGGGAGCAGGAGGCAGGAAGTGGTGGCCAGGTCATTGGTTCATTAGTCCACCAGTGTTGGCTGGTGTTGGGGCACTGCCCCCAGGGAGAGCTGCTTGTGGTCACCCCTCCAGTGAAGCAGGCCTGTTTCATTGTCTGGGATCCCACAGTCTCCCTCATTGCCTCAGCTACTTTCCCGCCTGGTGTCCCCGACTGGGTGCTGTTATCCTTCATAGTGTAGCCTTTGATGCCAACATGAAAGGTCAGTGTGGCAGGGATGAGGTTGTGAGATGAGGTCTGGAGCATATTCTCTTTATGTAGAACCTTCTGGTTACTTGGGGGACTGGGGGGAGGGGAGCGGGAAAACTAAAAATCCAAAAACGGGCGTCACAGACTGGAGAGCACCGTGTTTTACTTCCGGCTCTGTTTTCTGTAATAGCATCTTGGCACTCTCAGACGATGCATCTAGGTGGGAGCCTTCTTACCTCACACTGGACCCCGTCTCACCGGCCTGTGTGCAGGTGTGTGTGCGCACACACATACAGACACACCTCACACGAAAGCCATTTTAAGGCAGTGTTGGAGGGACCCAATCATGACCAGACCCTTGGTTGAGTCTCTCCAAGGAGATGCCGTCCCAGAACTGCTGACCCTCAGTCTAAATTTGTGCCCTGGGCAGCTCTTCAGAGACCCCTACGATGGGGCACTCAGGCACTCACCTTCTCTAGCAGACCTTTTTGCCTCATGGTTCCGTCACTTTAAAACCACTCTCTGAGGTTCCAGTCACTACACAGACATGTTTTCATAAGGAAGCCCAGGTGAGTTGGCATCCAGAGTGAGGGCTGCTCTGCACCCGGAGCGCAGAGTCCACACTTCGGATGCTTTCTCTTGGCTGAGGAGCTGGAGCCAGCCAGGGCCCTCTGTGCAGGGGCCTACTGCAAGAGCCCAACGCTGTGCCCAGGAAATCATGGAAATGTGAACCCCCTTGGACTTAGAGGCAGGGGCCATCTGCTAGGAAGGGTGTGTGGAAGGAGCCTCTGAAGCACCCTTGAAGGATTCTGGGAGAGCTTTGGTCCAGGTATGGGAGAGTGTCCCAGGAGGAATGTCAAGGCCCAGAGGTGGGCGCCCAGGGCCTGCTGAGTAATCAGCGAGCTTGGGGTCTGTTCTCTGGAGCAAACTGCCTCACGGCCCTGCACATCCTGGTTTGCCAATGGAAATATCTCTGCCTTACAAAGCTGTTTCAGTTCCCATGATGCCGTCCGTGTCTGTCATAAGCGTTGTCGTCAGCAGGCAGGGGTTTACTCCTCTACCTCTGGATTCCTTTGCAGGTAAGAGTAGAGGGGGCTGCTACCTCGCCAGTTCTAGAGAGGCATAGCTTCGTCATTTAGCCTGAATTCAGAGCCTTGCCAATGATGCTTCGTATTTTGAGACGGCACCCTGGTTTGTGTTGGTTATTAATTTCTCTGTCTTGATTTGGTTCTCACATTGGCGACTACAGCTTTCTTTCTGGAAGGAGTAGCCCCATGCTGTGCAGGTTTTGTTTTTGCTCCACCTGTGCTTAAGCAAGAGGCTGTTGGCATTCTCAGCATCTCGTGTTGTAGAAGTGGTGTAACTTGTCACGTTTGCTTTTGCAGAGTAACAGTTACCCCTCAATGAGCGACCCCTACCTGTCCAGCTATTACCCGCCGTCCATTGGATTTCCTTACTCCCTCAATGAGGCTCCGTGGTCTACTGCAGGGGACCCTCCGATTCCATACCTCACCACCTACGGACAGCTCAGTAACGGAGACCATCATTTTATGCACGATGCTGTTTTTGGGCAGCCTGGGGGCCTGGGGAACAACATCTATCAGCACAGGTTCAATTTTTTCCCTGAAAACCCTGCGTTCTCAGCATGGGGGACAAGTGGGTCTCAAGGTCAGCAGACCCAGAGCTCCGCGTATGGGAGCAGCTACACCTACCCCCCGAGCTCCCTGGGTGGCACGGTGGTTGATGGGCAGCCAGGCTTTCACAGCGACACCCTCAGCAAGGCCCCCGGGATGAACAGCCTGGAGCAGGGCATGGTTGGCCTGAAGATTGGGGACGTCAGCTCCTCCGCTGTCAAGACGGTGGGCTCCGTCGTCAGCAGCGTGGCACTGACTGGTGTCCTTTCTGGCAACGGTGGGACAAATGTGAACATGCCAGTTTCAAAGCCGACCTCGTGGGCTGCCATTGCCAGCAAGCCTGCAAAACCACAGCCTAAAATGAAAACAAAGAGCGGGCCTGTCATGGGGGGTGCGCTGCCCCCTCCACCCATAAAGCATAACATGGACATTGGCACCTGGGATAACAAGGGGCCTGTGCCGAAGGCCCCAGTCCCCCAGCAGGCACCCTCTCCACAGGCTGCCCCACAGCCCCAGCAGGTGGCTCAGCCTCTCCCAGCACAGCCCCCAGCTTTGGCTCAACCGCAGTATCAGAGCCCTCAGCAGCCACCCCAGACCCGCTGGGTTGCCCCACGCAACAGAAACGCGGCGTTTGGGCAGAGCGGAGGGGCTGGCAGCGATAGCAACTCTCCTGGAAACGTCCAGCCTAATTCTGCCCCCAGCGTCGAATCCCACCCCGTCCTTGAAAAACTGAAGGCTGCTCACAGCTACAACCCGAAAGAGTTTGAGTGGAATCTGAAAAGCGGGCGTGTGTTCATCATCAAGAGCTACTCTGAGGACGACATCCACCGCTCCATTAAGTACTCCATCTGGTGTAGCACAGAGCACGGCAACAAGCGCCTGGACAGCGCCTTCCGCTGCATGAGCAGCAAGGGGCCCGTCTACCTGCTCTTCAGCGTCAATGGGAGTGGGCATTTTTGTGGGGTGGCCGAGATGAAGTCCCCCGTGGACTACGGCACCAGTGCCGGGGTCTGGTCTCAGGACAAGTGGAAGGGGAAGTTTGACGTCCAGTGGATTTTTGTTAAGGATGTACCCAATAACCAGCTCCGGCACATCAGGCTGGAGAATAACGACAACAAACCGGTCACAAACTCCCGGGACACCCAGGAGGTGCCCTTAGAAAAAGCCAAGCAAGTGCTGAAAATTATCAGTTCCTACAAGCACACAACCTCCATCTTCGACGACTTTGCTCACTACGAGAAGCGCCAGGAGGAGGAGGAGGTGGTGCGCAAGGTGAGGCTGGGTGTTGCAGGCAACTGCCATGCAGATGTGTCCCTGGTGCCGTACTTAGACCAGGTGGCCGGTGGTGAGCAGATGCGGCAGGTCCGCCGAGCTGAGTCTCGTGACAGGCAGCTCCCAGTTGGCCGCAGGTGGGCGGGCCCAGGTCCTGGCAGCCTCGTGGGCTTTCCCTGCGGAGAGTACTGCTAGTAACCAGTGATGGTATTTGAGTAGATGTCACCGAACGACTTTGATCACTTTCCAATTATAATTGAATAATTGGGACCGCAGTGTACACATTCTGTTACAAAGAATTTGAGGGTAACTTTCTCCTCTCCTTTTTGAATTGTGATACTTTCTGGAACAGTGCTTCCCAGCCTCCGTCCATGAGGAACACTTAGGTGATATTCACGAAGCACTGCGGTGGGCACGTAGGGCATCGAGACCCCACCTGGCCAAGGGCCCTTGCTTCCCAGGGCACTGTCCCTCAGTAGTTGGGAATCTCTGGTCTTTGATCTGGAGGTCGTTGCTTTATTTTTCTTTTAAAAACCCAGTATCCTGCAGTTTTTGGAAACAAACTCACTCCATCTAGGTCGTAAAGAAAATGGTGGTGGTGGGGTAGGTTTGGAATCCAGACATTTTATAATGACAAATATGGATCCTATATCAAAAATTCATTGACTGGGCCTTTTTGAGACAGTCCTGATTTCCTGGGATACTTGTAGCCAAACTCCTGAGTCTGTGCTGTCATGTGATGTCTGACGGGATTGAGTGTGTTTGCTCTTCAGAAGGGCTCAGATGCCCGTAAACTGGCACCAGCAATGGGAAAATGATGATGCTGACATACTTTATAATGCTTCCTTTATTCGAGAGAGTTCATCCTGAGATTCTCTCCTGTTTTTTAAAAAATATCCCTTCCTGAAATGTCAGTTGATAATAGATGGGTTTTCAGTGTTTTTTTCAGTTCTCTATGTTAAAGGAATTATTCACCTGTGAGCACCAAGTGTCCTAATGTATTTTGGGCAGAAAGGCGTGTACATGGCATATATAGGGATGTATAGAGTAGAGCCGCCTGCCCTGTCTGCAGTCTTACATTATGCAAGTCCTGAACAACTTGGGGCTTGTAGAACTTTGGAAAAGTATCAGTCCCTCTCTTTTGTGAGAAAAGAAGTGGATGTCATTTATTTCCAGTTACTGAATTCTGAATTAGTTACTGAAATTCTGTGTTTTAGCTCTTTTTTTTTTTTTTTTTTGAGATGGAGTTTTGCTCTGTTGCCCAGGCTGGAGTGCAGTGGCGCAGTCTTGGCTCACTGCAACCTCCACCTCCTGGGTTTGAGTGATTGTCCTGCCTTAGCCTTCCAGGTAGCTGGGATTACAGACAATAGCTCGGATTACAGACTTTTAGGTATAAAATGAATACTGAATTGCTAAATTTGCAGGGATAATTGCTAATGAAGCTTTAGGTCCTTAGCTGGCTAAACTGGAAGCTGGCTGTGTGTGTGTGCGCACAGTTTTTCTTCTTAAATACCGTAATACTTGGGTTTTCATAAAGTGTGCGGACTCCTGACCTGGTTGGTGTTTTTAAAACTCTAGTGTCCTACAACTTGCATTATAAAAACTTGATCTAGATAACTGCTTTTGTGTGTCGGGTTATGGGTTAAGCATCTTGGTAAGCGGCCTGCAGGGTCTGTGGGCATCTGCCTGCAGGCAAGATCCAAGTGTTCCTCAAACCACTGGGTGCTCCAAGGCGAGTCCGACAGAGCCGCTGGTGGAGCATCATTGGAAGGAACTTGGTAACCCTCCCCTAAACTGTTAGCCAAGCTGGAGAACTCTGGGCCCATATGGGTCAGTGTTAACATTAATTCATTTTATTGAAAGTGACAAATGAGAACCTGGTTTGTTAATGTTTGGTGGAATTTCAAATAGCTTTTTTTTTTTTGAGCCAATCTCACCGTCAGCCAGGCTGGAGTGCAGTAGTGCAATTTTGGCTCACTGCAACCTCAACCTCCGAGGTTCAGGCCATTCTCCTGCCTCAGCCTCCCAAGTAGCTGGGATCATAGGCGCCCACCACTGCACCCAGCTAAATTTTGTATTTTTAGTAGAGATAGGGTTTCACCATGTTGGCCAGGCTGGTCTCGATCTCTTGACCTCAAGTGATCCGCCCACCTCAGCCTCCCAAAGTGCTGGGATTACAGGTGTGAGCCACCGTGCCCCGCCTCAAATAGCTTTTTGTTTTTGAGACAGGTCTTTCTCCGCCTGCCGGCCTGGAGTGCAGTGACTTAATCACAGCTTGTTGTAGCCTTGACCTCCTGGGCTCAAGTGGTCTTCCTGCCTCAGCCTCCTGAGTAGCTACAGGGGTGCACCACCATGCCTGGCTAATTTTTGTATTTTTTTGTAGAGTCGGTGTCTTGCTATGTTGCCCAGGCTGGTCTTGAACTCCTGGGCTCAAACAGTCTTCCCACCTTGGCTTCACAAAGTTCTGGGATTATAGGAATGAGCCACTGTGCCCGGCGTCAAATATCTTTTAAGCTTATTGGGCAGTGTAGAGAAATGGTCCTTGAGGAGGTCCCCAGACTGGACTTGGCTGCTGGCTCTCCCTGCCTGCGAAGGTGCTCTAGGCCTTGTGCTTAACGGGCTGGGCTAGTGGCTCATCCAGGATTGGAGTCTTAGGTGTCTTGAGGCTGAGACTCTGGGTGTCTAATGCTTTCTCCCTCTGGGTTTCCCATGAAGAGTCAGTGCAGTTTTGTTTTGTTTTGTTTTTTAAGACAGAATCTTGCACTGTTGCCCAGTCTGGAGTGCAGTGGTGTGATCTCGGCTCACTGCAAGCTCTGCCTCCTGGGTTCACACAATTCTCCTGCCTCAGCCTCCCGGGTAGCTGGGACTACAGGCCCTCGCCACCACGCCCAGCGAATTTTTTGTGCTTTTAGTAGAGATGGGGTTTCACCATGTTAGCCAGGATGGTCTCGATCTCCTGACCTTGTGATCCGCCCGCTTTGGCCTCCCAAAGTGCTGGGATTACAGGCGTGAGCCACCGCGCCCGGCCGAGTCAGTGCAGTTTTAAGAACAAAGTAGTGTGCCGAAGAGAGGGTTGTGCGCTTGTGCTGGTAGAGCCCCCGGGCGGTTTTCTCAAGGTTCTCTCAGGACTTCGAAGAACAGACCCACCTTTTCTTTATCATTTAGAGTTTGGCCCCATTGCTGTAAAGGTCATAAACAAGTTGAGTGTTGAGAAAGTGAAGTAGAGTTAGCATTTTGCAAGATTGCTGTCCAGCTATAAATTTAGAAACATACTGATTTCTTAGGATGGCAGCAGCTTTTATGGCAGCAGAGTCAGACCAAGTCCTGGGTTGATACATTTTTTGGTTTTAAAAAAACCTAGAAACGGCCACTTCTTAGCTTAAAACAGTGAAAGTGGTGAGCGTCCCACACTGTGAGCATTGCTTAGTTCCTCAGACTGACTGTCCTTGCCCTGGCGGCAGGTGCCCCTGACCTGACTCCACTTCGACCTCCAGGCCGGCTCAGCAGAGTGGCTCTTTGACTTTGGAAATTAATAAAGAGCATAGAGAATCTTAGGCCATAAGCATTTCCTGGATGCTTGTTGAGCATTCCTCGAAAGAATGAGCTGTGCTTCGTCATTTTTTTTTTGAGAAATTTTATGAGGAATAGTATTTTTTAAAGAGCACATAGTAAACTTTGTAGCTGTTTATAAGGGCTGAAGGGAGATGGGGATCTGGGGAGTTTACCTGTGAGTGGCTTTAACATCAGCTATTTGAACTCAAGAGATTGGTATTTGCTTTTTAGGAACAGCAGTACCTCTTTTGTTAAGAGATTGATTGATTGAGAGTTTCGCTGTCTCCCCCAGGCTGGAGTGAAGTGGCACAATCTCAGCTCACTGCAACCTCTGCGTCCTAGGTTCAAGTAATTCTTGTGCCTCAGCCTTCAGAGTGGCTGGGATTACAGGCACCGGTCACCATGCCCTGCCAAATTTTTTTTTTTTTTTTTGTATTTTTAGTAGAGGTGGGGTTTTACCATGTTGACCAAGCTGGTCTCAAATTCCTGAGCTCAGGCAATCCACCCGCCTTGGCCTCCCAAAGTGCTAGGATTACAGGCATGAGCCACCACACCCAGCCTGGGAAGAGATTTTTTTTAACGGAGAATTTTTAAGAGAATGTAAAATACAGAGTTCTTAATTTTTCCAGTTTTACATTTGAGGGTAGGGAGGAAATGTTAATTCTTAAGAGTAGGACCTGCCTATCCAGGTCCTTAATCCAAATACTCTGGAGCCTTCTCGGGACAGGGAACACCACATCTGCTTCTGAGAGCAGCCACAGTTGAGGAGGCTGGTGTTTATTCCAGTGCCCAGCAAAGTTTATTATTAACCGGAAGACACATTCAGTCCATTTTTAGCAAAAGAGGAGGTTTCAGGTTAAATGTTTGGGTGTCCTGCCCGCTGGTTTTCTTTATTAGTTTGCATCTTGATAGATGGCCAGATGAGGGTGGATGTGCCTGGGATGCATCTTTTTGTTTTGTTTTTATTTCGAGATAGGGTCTCTCTCTGTTGCCCAGGCTGGAGTGCAGGGCAGATAATAGCTCACTGCAGCCGAAAACTCATGGGCTCAAGCGATCCTCTCGCCTCAGCCTCCCGAATAGCTGGGATTACAGGGTGCGCCACCACACTCGGCCTGGGACACCTCTCTAGCAGAGTGGTGCAGCGTGTGCTCCTTAGATCGCACATTTTCATCTTTGGATGCTGCCTTGTAAGGAGACTGAAGGGGCTTCTAGACTCTGCTACTCAGGGAGGCCAGTGTGGGAAAAGATTCGGGTGTAAGTCTCAAGCTTGTGTGTCACATACACTCTGGAAAAGATGATTCTCTTATGGGAGTGGGCAGCAAACCTGGTCAGAGGAGCTTTGCCTTGAGCCAGTCTAGCCGTGGGGGAGCGGGGAGGGGCATGCTCTTCCCCTTGGCGTGGGAGTGAGCTGGGGAGTGGGAAGGGCCTGAACTGGACAGGCCCACACGGGTCCTCCTGCCCTTCATTAGCCACATGACACAGCACCTTGTTAGCCAGTTGGAAGGATTTTGGTGTCCTTTGCGCCACTGAGAAGTTTAAATGAGATAAAATACAGAAGAACAGCTTCCGTCTCCCTGGCCTCCTTGAGAGCCTGGTGTGTGCCAGCTCCTCTGAGTGCAGAGAATTTCACATTGCTAAGTGTCTTTCCATGTGGAATGATAGTGGCACATGAGGGAAAGACAGCTGTGGGAAGTGGGGCTTCCCAGCAGACAGGTGGCCCATGTGACCGTTGTGGTTGATGCTTTTCTCCTGGTAGAGGGGGTGGGTAGAATGCCATGCCCAGTGTGGCCAGTCCCCCACAGAGCAGGCCCCAGTGCAGCTCAGAGTTGTGTGCTGGTGTGGCTTGGGTACCATTCAGGGTCCCGCCTCCAGATTTGCAGGTGCTGCTAAGGGGCAGCCTCGGATCTCACTTTTGGGAGGGATTCATTGGTGTGGTTACTCTGCATTCAACTTTTGTTTTTTCTTTTTACAGGAACGGCAGAATCGAAACAAACAATAAGGGTGAACCAGTTTCTTACATGTTCTAACGTTTGACTTTGAAAACAGTTTAAAACACGTGTGCTTGGTCAGCTCCAGTGTGTCGTCCCGTGCGGGGGTTGAGTGTTGCATCTTTACCTTTCTTGTCGTTGATTTTTGCCCAGATGGATCTGCATTTATTTGTACTTTTTCTATGTATTATAATCCTGTAGAAGTCACTAATAAAGGAGTATTTTTTGTCAGCTTATCAATCAGACTGATCTAATGTGAAATATAAGTATCCTTAAAAACAAAGCATCTATTTTGGCAGAAATTGTGTTCTTAAATTCAGTCATTTGATATTCTGTGAGACTTCATATTTCTCATCCCTTTATTGCTTTTTAGCAAACATAAGAAACCATGAGTCATTTTGTCATTTAGAGTATTCTGATAAAATCTCTTGAAAATACTGAAATCAAAAGGTTAATGATTTTTTGTTCATTCTGATTTGTCATTTTATTATCTGTTATCGGTCTAAAGTGCTAATTTACCCATTTGATTTTTCTGCTAGACAGATAACTTTTAATTTTTCAAATTTGGCAGACACTTTTTTTTTTTTTTTTTTTTTTTTTTTTTTTTTGAAAATCTTTCCTTCCAGATCTGTTGCCCACTGAACAGCCACCCGTCCCTCACTGTCCTGGTGTCCGATTGGGCTGGATGGTGTTGGGGCATGATGTGTGGAGGAACTGGAAGGTGCTTTAGGTCTGGTTCAGGGTCGGGCATTCTTCGTTGTTTGCACATCTTTTTAAATTTTACACCTTTTCTTAAGAATTCTAATGCCGTCTTAAGTTTTTATACCAATAATGCTGAGCTTTAAGTGTAGGATCTGGTAGTACAGACAGTGTGATGGATGATGCTGCTGGTTGTAAATTTCACCGTGTGTGTCTAATTTTTTTTCCTGTTGAATGGGTAAAAACAAAACAAAACTTTTTTAGAAAATGAATTTGCTGTCATGTTTTGTGGAATGAGGGACCGTTGAGCTCACTACCACCTGGAGTTTGAGTTGAAGCATGAAAATGGTGCCCATGCCTGACGCTCCAGCGCCTGGATCTGCACGTGCCCTTGTAGAGGATCCTTACCGTCCTAGAGAGCAGACGCTTTCTGAAAACTACTTGCTCCAAAAGACCCTCTGAGTTAACGTTTCAGCTGTATCATTAGACTTGTATTTAGAGCGTGTCACTTCCTCTGAACTGTTACTGCCTGAATGGAGTCCTGGACGACATTGGGTTTTTCCTCTAGGAGAATACAAGCCTTAATAAACAATACTATTTAGCAAACTTGGTGTCACCTCATTCTTCACCCTACTTGATGAGTTTATGTGTTGGAGCTTTTTAAGCTGCAAAGCCATTGGGGGAGTCACCGTAGAAAGCCCCGTGTTTCTCAAGGTGTGGGATTCTCGTTCCCTCGCTTTGGAAGAGGGAGCTGTTAATTTCCTTAAGACTATAAACTACATGGCACCGTCACCCACCCCTCATCACACGAATGTGCAGACGCAGCGGTGCGTGCAGCACCTGGGCACCGCTGCCCCCTTTCCGGACTTGGCTCCTCACCGTCTCCCTCCATTCATCCTCCAATGCCTCTTATTATTTATGCGATAAGAGTTTAATACCTGTTTAGTTTGTTTTCCTTTTGAGGTAAAATTTACAAGCAGTGAAATGCACATTGTGTACATCTGCAGAAGTTGACAAGTATGTGATAAAGTTATGCAATATTAGCCTCAGCCCAGAAAATCCTGAGCTCAGGCAATCCACCCGCCTTGGCCTCCCAAAGTACTAGGATTACAGGCACGAGCCACCACACCCAGTCTGTGAAGAGATTTTTTTAACAGAATTTTTAAGAGAATGCAATGCAAAATACAGAGTTCTTAATTTTTCCAGTTTTACATTTGAGGGGTAGGGAGGAAATGTTAATTCTTAAGAGTAGGATCTGCATATCCAGGTCCTTAATCCAAATACTCTGGAGCCTTCTCGGGACAGGGAACACCACATCTGCTTTTGAGAGCAGCCACGGTTGAGGAGGCTGGTGGTTATTCCAGTGCCCAGCAAAGTTTATTATTAACCGGAAGACACATTCAGTCCATTTTTAGCAAAAGAGGAGGTTTCAGGTTAAGTGGGTGTCCCGCCTGCTGGTTTTATTAGTTTGCATCTTGATAGATAAGGGGGCCAGATGAGGATGGCATCTTTCCCAGGCAGTCACCACCTCTGCCAGAAGTTAGTAGTTGGTTTAAGGAAACACAAAATGAGAACGGGAAAACGTGTCTGTTCTGACAGGCCAGTTAGAGGTAGGCTGTGTGCTCCCACCTGCCGCTCCAAATGCTGCTGTTATTTTAGGGAAGTGTGTTTTCAACCTCGAGTGGCTAATTCCTTCATTTTATGCCATTTTCTTGCATGTATTCGAGTCCTGGCCTCCTTTAAAGATGAGTTCCCGGCTTTCAGAATGCTGAGCCGAGAGGTGCTGAAAGGTGGCAAGCATGACGACAGGTGCCATGCTTTATCTTTGTTGTTTCGTTGTTGTGGAAGAAGTGGATGCTGTTGTCCCCACAGAGTGGGAGGTGGTGGCAGGGACTCTGGCCAGTGGTAGTTGCTGACTGGCTTGTGAATGGATAGTGGATTGGGCGGTCTAGACAACACCTCCCCTGAGGCCTCCAAACCGGAGGAGGCAGTGGCTTCTCCTTCTGCCAACTTGGAAAGTTTTGTAGAACTGACACCGTGTCTGGGTGTTTGGGGCCTCCTGCCTGCATTCGTGGTGCATGGTGATGCCAGGCAAGGAGCCAGGCCTACCAGGGGAAGGGAGAACCGAAAGGCATAGGTTTGTGGAGTGAGAATTGGGGGGGCGGGGGAGGGATTTCATCTCATTTTGCTTTATAAAGAGCTGTAAGGTGTTAGTATTTCTCACACCTGCCTCCCTAAAAGCCAGCCACATGAGCCCTATTCCTTTTTCCCTCTTCCCCTCCCCAAAGCCCACCATGCTAGAATTCTCTTTTCTTTTTTTTTTTTTTGAGATGGAGTTTTGCTCTTGTCACCCATGATGGAGTGCTGGAGTGCAATCTCAGCTCAGTGTAACCTCCGCCTCCCGGGTTCAAGTGATTCTCCTGCCTTAGCCTCCCAGGTAGCTGGGATTACAGGCACGTGCCACCACACCCGGCTAATTTTTGTATTTTTAGTAGAGATGGGGTTTCACCATGTCGGCCAGGCTGATCTCGAACTCCTGACCTCAGGTAACCCACCCGTCTCGGCCTCCCAAAGTACTGGGATTACAGGCGTGAGCCCCTGCACCTGGCCTATGCTAGAATTCTTAAATGTCATAATAAATTGCAAGCTATTGGAAAAGCCTTCAGCTGGATTTACAGTTTGAGGTGCCTCTGGCTGTAGAAGTTTCCTTGGAGGGGCTGGGTGGTAGCTCAGGTGCAAGCCCAAGTGTGCTCTGGGCTTCTGGTGGGTTACAGGCTGGCTCTGCAGGTTGCTGTCTGCATTGGCTCTTAAATGGCCAGGCTAGGGGATGACATGGAGGAAACGTGTGGCCTGTGGTACTTTGGGCTGAATCCTGTCCCTCCAGGCCCCTCGCTGTCCAGAATTGTTGCAGTCTTTGGTAGGACAGAAATGCCCTCTCTGGCCGGAGACCAGCTGTAAGCCCAGGCCGGCTTCTGCTGTGATCTCACCATAGGAGGCCCGTGAGAAAGGAGTCCGCACCTTGGCTCCCAGCTTGGGGCAGCCCGGTTACTCTGTGACTTCAGTCACCAGACCACAACTCATGGCTCCCCTCAGTATCCGTCTCCGTCCCGTGGACTCCACACAGTGTGGGCGAGGCATTGGTGGCCCGCCCTCCTCCCCGCGCATCCCCACGGCTGGCGCTCACGTTTCCCTGCAGCCTGGAGTTGCTCCATCACGTAACTGTGGCTAACTTTCGGGTGCACACATCTGGAGTTAAAAGAAGCGCCTCGGCCGGGCGCGGTGGCTCACACTTGTAATCCCAGCACTTTGGGAGGCCAAGACAGGCGGATCACGAGGTCAGGAGATTGAGACCATCCTGGCTAACACGGTGAAACCCCCTCTCTACTAAAAATACAAAAATTTAGCCGGGCGTGGTGGTGGGCGCCTATAGTCCCAGCTACTCGGGAGGCTGAGGCAGGGGAATGGCGTGAACCCGGGAGGCGGAGCTTGCAGTGAGGGGAGATCGTGCCACTGCACTCCAGCCTGGGCGACAGAGCGAGACTCCATCTCAAAAATAAAAATAAAAAAGAAGCGCCTCAGCCGGGCGCGGTGGCTCACGCCTGTAATCCCAGCACTTTGAGAGGCCAAGGTGGGCAGATCACGAGGTCAGGAGATCGAGGCCATCCTGGCTAACACGGTGAAACCCCGTCTCTACTAAAAATACAAAAAATTAGCCGGACATGTTGGCAGGCACCTGTAGTCCCAGCTACTCAGGAGGCTGAGGCAGGAGAATGGCATCAACCCGGGAGGCGGGGGTTGCAGCAACCCGAGATCATGCCACTGCACTCCAACCTGGGTGACAGAGCAAGGCTCTGTCTCAAAAAAAAAAAAAAAAAAAGGCTCACTTATTCCTTCATAGTGCTTAATGATAAAAAGAGAAAGCCGTGTGCAGTGGCTCACGCCTGTAATCCCTGCACTTTGGGAGGCCGAGGCGGGCGAATCACCTGAGGTCAGAAGTTTGAGACCAGCCTGACCAACATGGAGAAACCCCGTCTCTACTAAAATACAAAAAAATTAGCCGAGCGTGGTAACGCATGCCTGTAATCCCAGCTACTTGGGAGGCTGAGGCAGGAGAATTGCTTGAACCAGGGAGGCGGAGGTTGCAGTGAGCTGAGATCGCGCCATGGCACTCCAGCCTGGGCAACAAGAGTGAAACTCCGTCTCAAAAAAGAAGAAACAGCAAAAAGAAGCCCGGTTCAGAGGCTCCTCGAGCCACCAGGCTCCTCCCTGGAAGGTCTCTTCTCAAGAGTTCCTCCTTATGACTGAGAAGGATTATCTGGGAGGCGACCCTGGTGGAGGTGTGAGAGAGTGGCCTGCTTGCTGGTAAGTCACGGGGTATTCAGATGGTGAACAGCAGTCTAGGTTCCCTCCTTTCCTGGCAGCCGGCCACAGGCCTAGGTGTCTCATACATTGTCACCAGCTGGACCAGGCGGAAGCGTCAGCGTTGGGCACAGGCGAGGCCTCGCCCTGCTGCGTCGCTCGGCTCGTGCAAGAGGGAGCTAGACTTGCCGAGCTAATCAGGCTTCAGGTGTCGGAATGAGCATCAGGCCCAGGCCTCAACTCCAGTGAGTTCCAGGGGTGCCCACCAGACCTGCTGGCTTCCTGCTGTGGCCCAGGGCTGAGGCTCCTATCTCAGGACAGGTCTGCCACAGGGCCCCTTTGCCTTTGGGGAGTCCACACGGCCTGTGGGGTTGTTTGGGGCCAGCACCCTCCCTCCCGCAAGTGTCCTGGCCACCCAGAGTCAAAGAAGGACCAGCAACTGCTAATGTCTGGGCAGAGCTTGGGCACAGGGGCCTCCAGTGTATCCTGGACAGAGGCGCCTCTTGGGCACTCCTCCGAGCTCTGTGGCCGTGGAGTGGGCGAGCCGCCCAAAGTCGGTCCTAAGCTTTGGGAAGCCACAGCCCAGCACTTGCCCGTCACGGGGCTCTGTGGATGGCAGCATGCTGACGCTCCTGGTGTCCCGTGGAGGGTGAGGCTGGGAGATTGCAGTGCTGCTTCCCGTGGGTGATGGCGGGGCTCCTATGGGCAGACGGGGGGCTCGGACACCGCAGCGCCACTGCTTGGTGCCGGGAGAAGCTGTGGGGTGGGAAGGGTCTCCTTCAGGGCTGAGGGCAGCCTTGACGTGCTGCCACGGACAGGGCTGGGCCCCTGCAGGCTGGACAGCCCCAGGGCAGCTTCTGAGGGGACGGGAGTGGAGTAGGTGGTGCACAGGTGATGAGGCCCTTGGGGGCTTTGGGCTTTGGCCACCACTTGTGAGACCAGGAAGAGTGTTGCCTCAGTCCTATGGAACTGTCAGGCTTGGAAGAGGAGACTTTCTGTGGGTGGGCAGCAGCTGTTTCTCTGGAACAGCGTCCCCCGCTTGGCCCTGTGGAGGGTCCAGGTTCTCTGGGACAGCGTCCCCCGCTTGGCCCTGTGGAGGGTCCAGGGCACAGGGGTGGGCAATGGTGTGCTTCGGGGTGAGAAGTGCCTGGGGTCGGTGTCCAGCGCAGACAGGAGGGGATGTCCAGAGCTGGTGTCATGGTTCCCCTGCCTCCCCCAAGTGCCGGCTTCTGCCGTGATCTTCTCATCACAGGAGGAGACCTCAAGGTGCAGTTTGCTGCTTGGGCTGGTCCAAGCTGGGCTAACGTAGCCCTAGCCGTCTCCAAAGATGGTGGCAGGTGGCAGGTGAGGTCATTCCTCAGTCTGGGTACAGGTGTGCAGGAGGGTGGCCTTGACGGGGCCTCAGAATACCAGGTCCCTAGGCCAACTTGCTCTGCCAGGCCTCAGGGATGGGATGGCCTCCCTTCCCCCTCCCCCTTATATTTTGGGAAGCTTGCTGCACCCTGGGGCTGGGCGTGAGCACCTGGAGGTGCAGGGACAAGCAGCAGCTTGGGGCTGGGGTGGGGGCACAGGTGTCTGTCTTCACTAGCTGGGGACACTGCATCCCTGCAGAGGAGCGGTGAGAGAGGGACTCTGGTCCCAACATCAAGAAGAGCTGCTTGAGGTGTATTCGAGGGGGTGGTATGGGGTGGTGGCTGGTGAGGTGAGGGCATTCCTTTTTAAAAAAACTTACTTTGGAAATAAAGTCAAATATACAGAAAAATTGCAAGAGTAAGCATAGTATAGAGAATACTCTTCACCCAGATTCACTTATTGTTAATATTTTGATCCCTTTCCTTGATCATTTGGTTGCTGTGTATGTGTCTGCATGTGTATTGCATGTTTGTGCATGTAGTGTGATGCTTATGTGCATGTGTGTATATGTGTAGATACATGTATGTATGCCCGTGTCTGTGTGAGAACGTGTGTGCAATTGTGTTTGTATGCCTGTGTGTGCCCGTGTGGTGTGTGCACGTGTGTGCCTGTGTGTGTGCCTGTGTGGTATGTCTGTGGTGTGTTGTGCACAGGTGTGTGCCTGTGTGGTGTGTGTGCATGTGTGTCTGTGTGCCTGTGTGGTTTGTGTGCTGGGGTGGCATTTGTTTTGGGAGCCCTGGGCAAGAACAGGAGGATGCAAAGCCACTGCTCTCCACCCCTCTCCCCTGCCTACTGCAGAGGGTGACTCCTCCCTCCTCCTCCGCAGGTGCAAGCCCCTCAGCCTGGTGGCGTCTGGGTTCAGTGGGAGCCTCAGAAGTTGTCTGGCTTCTTCCTGCTGGGTCCCCTGGGGCTGGGCCCTCAACCACCTCTTCTGAGCTCTGGGCCATCCATCCTCCTGTCACCAGCCCCACTGCCGAGGTCCTCATCTCCAGTTGTTCTAGTTTGACAACTTAAAAGCCTCAACATCCCAAGTTGCAGGATGGGGAGACAATGGGGGGGGTCACTGAGGTCGTGGCAAGGTCTGGAGGGGCCACACCAGTGGGGGACCCTTGTCATCACCAAGGAGAGCAGTCCCCAACTTGGGGGGGTTGTTCATGGAGAAGCCAGGCTGGTTGGTGGAAATGACGAGTCCAGCAGGTTTGGTTTTGCAGGTGGACCAGGCCGGGGGTGTGCTTGGGTGGAGGCTGGGCGGGGCCTCTGCCTGTGTACGAGGTTGGAGGGGTGTGGGCAGGGGGCAAGGGGTGCCAGGGCTGTGTGGAGCAGCCTGGCGGAGCAGGGAAGTGGGCCCCACTGTGGGAGCACGGTGCAGCAGACTGCAGGCCTGGGGACAGCCGGAGAGCTTTGGGACGTGGGTGTGGCCAGGAGCACGCTGGGATTTGCGCCCTGGAAGGGTAGCACCTGTGGAATGGTCCCACATGGGACAGTAGGTCCTAGAGGAGTCCCGGGAGGGGGTGTTTCCGTCCTGGGGGTGGTCGCTGTCCCAGGCACAAGCTCTCCTTTGTGGCTGGGGAAGCCCTGGGCAGTAGAGTCCGTGGAGTTGGAGGTGGGTTTCATCCCTGCAAGTGCACAGAGTAAAGGGAGTGCCTGCAGCTTGAGGCAGGAGTCCCAGGAACTGGGCCAGGACCACAGCCCCTTCTGCCTTCCTGAGAGACACTGAGGGGCCCTGCCCCCTGGGGTCTGTGTAAGCCTAGGGTGGTCTCCTTGTCGTTTGTGAGACTGACCATCCCGGGTGGGAAGTCCTGAGTGACAGCCATCCGTACCCCCTGCCCCACCCCCGGGAGACTGGCTTCTCCACACCCAGCACCTGCTGCAGATGGAGGTTCCACTTACGACAGGGCCCCTGTGCTTCGTGCCTGAGCCTGAGACGATCCCGCCGGAGGCCGATTTCCAGCCCCGCTCACCGGTGGATCGGTGAGTGGCTAGTGGCTGGGGCTCAGCCCCTTTTGGGGTCCTTCCACCTCCCCAGGGCTGATGTCTGGGTTTCTTTCCTCCCCCAGGAAAGGGCCCAGAGTGCAGGACCCTGGGCTGCATGAAGTACAGGCAGCACCATGGCCAGCATGGAGGCCCCCAGTCACTGAAAGTGCCTTTATGCAGCTCCAGCAGGGCCTCCCCAGTCTCCCCATCCCTAAATTCACTTGGAACCTGCAACTGAACCTTCTGGGGCTCTGGTCACTGGCTGCCTTCAAGGGAGTGGGGCCAGGAGATCAGGACTGACAGAACATGATCTGAGGCCAAGGACGGCTGGCCACGGCAGCTCAGAGGAGGAGGCTGGTGTGGACCATATGTGTCCTGGAGCCTTTCCCAAGGAGGTGGGGGTGTGTGAGGGCCAGGCTGGAGGCTGCTGAACCTGGGGTAGGGCCTGAAGTCTGCAGTCTCCCCAACAAGCACAGTTGCTTGTTGTCCAACAGGCGGGGAGGCAGGTGGCAGGGTGATGGCAGACACAGCACTGGAGAGACTGCAGAGGCTGGGATGTGAGCCTACATCAGGGCAGGAGGTGAGAGGACTTTGGGGTGCAGGAGGTGGGGGTGGGGCAGGCACAGCATGGGAGAGAGAGCAGAGGCTGGGACAGGAGGCCACATCAAGTCAGGGCAGGGCAGGAGGTGAGGGGACTTTGGGGTTCAGGAGGCGGGAACAGCATTGGCAGCTGGGCAACTGTGTCTGAGGGTCAGGAGCAGGCGAGGGCATGGGGTTGTGGTCTGAGGGGGACTTGGTTAAGTGTGGCATTGAGGAGGCCAGGGGCTGGGGTAAGAGTGTCCAGAGAGACCTGGAGGGCAGGCCCAATCCCTGCCATGCCCAAGCCCCTCGGGGCTGGTCCTTCTCTCTGCCACTGCCCTGCTCCAAGCAGACCCCCATTTGCCCCCCACCTCTCTGTGAGCCAGGGGCAGGCAGCTCAGTCTTCTAGGGGACTTCCTGACACTCAGGGGCCTGGCCACAGGGTTCTGTTGACACATGCTTGTGCTACACAGTGGGTGGAGGCCCAGGGGACACAGGGCACCGGGAGGCAGGAATGTGTGTTTCCCGGAAGGCAAATTGTCCCACCTGGCCTTCCTGGGATGGAAGACATCCCTGAGGGTGTCTTGGCCCCAGGGCCGTATGGGGAGCAGCTGATGTTGGGGGCTGACCACTCTGGGCCACACTCAGCCGGGGGTCCCTGCATGAGGCAGTGTAGAGCCTGCTCTGCTCTGCTCTTGCCCCCTCCACAGGTCCTCAGGCTGCTATCTGGGGAGTGATGCCACCAAGCAGATGTCAGAATGGGGTGGAGGAGGACCTGCCTGGCCTGGGAGGGTGGATCCTGGTTGGAGAAGGAGGTGGACTAGCCGCACCCGGTGACTCATCCCGGTCTGGCCTCTCCTTGCCAGTCACCACCCCTAGTGGCTGGTGAGGGACTTGAGAGTGGGGCGGCTTTGGGAAGTGGAGGCCAAGGGGAGCCCATGCCCCAGGAGTGCCAGAGCTTTGACGCACATGGTGGTCTCTGAGACAGACCAAGTTGGGACCTGAAGGATGAGTTGGGAAAGGGATGTGGGAGCATGAGAAGAGCCTTCCAGCCGGAACTTGCTCATGGGCAAAGACTGCCAGGCAGGAGGGCCTGAGCATTCTGGGAGTCCGGAGGGCCCAGGGTGGTTCTTTCCTACCTTGGAGCTGCTCTCTGTACCTCAGCACTCCCCCACACACAAATGCACAGGTGCACACAAAAGCACACATACATGCATGAGCATCTGGGTGCACACAGGCACATACATGCACACATGTACAGAGAACATACAACAAACACGTGCACACAACACACATGCCTGCCATGGGCACGCAGACACGTGTGATCATATGCCCTAACATGGGCATGCACTGACACACGTGATCATGTGCCCTAACATGGGGATGCACCGACATGTATGATCATGTGTCCTTCCATGGGCACACACCGACACACGTGATTATATGCCCTAACATGAGCAGGCATAGACACATGTGATCATATGCCCTAACATGGGCACGTACAGATATGCGTGATCACATGCCCTACTGTGGGCACGCACCGACACACGTGATCATGTGCCCTAACATGGGGATGCACCGACATGTATGAGCATGTGTCCTTCCATGGGGATACACAGACACGTGATCATATGCCCTACCATGGGCACATGCCAACACGCTTGATCATGTGCCTACCATGGGCACACACCGACACACGTGATCATATGCCCTAACATGAGCAGGCATAGACACGTGTGATCATATGCCCTAACATGGGGACGCACAGACATGCATGGTCATATGCCCTAAAATGGGCATGCGCCGAACATGTGTGATCATGTGCCCTACCATGGACACACACTGACACACGCGATCACATGCCCTACCATGGGGATGCACCAACATGTATGAGCATGTGTCCTTCCATGGGGATACACAGACACGTGATCATATGCCCTACCATGGGCACATGCCGACACGCTTGATCATGTGCCTACCATGGACACGCACCGACACACACGATCATGTGCCTTACCATAGGAATGCACAGACACACATGATCATATGCCCTACCATGGACACACACTGACACGCATGACCATATGCCCACAGGCATCCCCAGGCATGCACGCACACACACACACAAATGAATACACACATGCACATATGCATACAGCCACACACAGGTGCACACACATGGGCCGTGTAAAACTAATGTAAAGATGATAATGGTCCCAGATAAACAGGAGCCCCTTGGGAAGGATCCGCCTTCTGCTCTGTCTGGGTGCAAGCCACAGCACCTCCTCAGGTCTGTAATTCTTGGGGGGTCTGCACATGAGGAAAGGTGGGGTTTGGCTGGAAATGGGCTTTTCTGTGGGATGTTTGGTCCTCAGGCTCTTGGGACATCTCCAGCCTTTTGGCAGGTGGGCTCTGACAGGGGGTGCCACTCTGCCCAGGGTAGCCACTATGTCTTCTAAGCAGGACTACCTGCCCCCAGCAGATTCTGCACTTCTCTGGGTGTGAAGTCACGGAAATACCTTTTGGGGGCCAAGACAGGGGTATTCTCTAGACATTTGGGAAGACTTGTGGGGAAGGGACACTGGAGACTGTCCAAGGTTAGCTGGGTCAGGGGCTGCTTAGGCGGTGATGACCAGGGCCTCTGTGGCCAGAGGAGGGCTGTCCTTATGTGGAGTCGGGGACCTGAGCATCACCAGGCTGATATGGCACTGAGGCCCTGTAGCTTCCCCTCCTGTGTCCTCAGCATGCAGTCACCCTCCTAGAAGTATATGGGTCTATGGAGTGACCTTTGGGTGGCCACAGTTCAGTGGATCTGCATCTCTCCCACATCCCCACTGCTTCAAAGAACTGAAAACAGGACCAGCCAGAGGGAGTTTAAATGGCCCCACTCTGCAGGGTCCATGGTGATGGTGCTCCTGCCGCTGCTGCTACTGGTGATAACAATGATGATGGTGGCAATGGTTATGTTGATGGTGGTGATGTTACTGATGATAATGGTGGTGATGGTACTGATGGTGGCAGTAATTATGGTGATGATGACCGCTGACATTTGCTGAACGAACATGTCTAAACTTACCCTCCAGCTTCCAGAAGGGAAGCACAGAGCGGTGAAGTCTTGACTCCAGGAGTCTGAGACATGCCCTTGTGTCCTTGTACCAATGGCTGAGGGGGCCCCGCCTTCCCGCCCACTGTGACCAGGATGCTCCCGCTCTGTTCCAGACTCTGTTCCAGGTGGGTTCCAGGCAGAGCCCAGACTACCCTCTCTACCCATGGAGGTCCTGTCCCTGCAGGCCCACCTGGACCTTGGTGGTGCTTGTGGCTCCATTCCTAGGAAGGGCTCAGAAATATCTGTTGAATGAACGAATGAATGAACAAAGAGCATCCTGGTGTGCAAGGGCCCCTGTGTGTCCCTCCTCCCCTGGTCTAAGGTGTGTGGGGCAAAGGGCAGTCTCCCCGTGGGGAGGGGCCTGCCTCCACACATTGCTCATGCAGACGGCATTCGTGTCTGTGCAATGCTCCAGGTCCTTCTGGGGCCTGATTCTGCCAGGGGTCTCCCCATTCCTGTCCAGGTGCAGGATCCTGTGGCAGCTCCAGGGCGCCCTCACGTGGCAAGTACAGGCACCTGCAGGAGGGCCTGGCCACACATACCGAGGTAGCCAAGAGGTGTGTTGGGGAGTTCTGCCTGTGCCCCTAGGTGGATGGTTGTGTGCCACATGGTTGTACTTTGAGACTTTACCTCAGCTTGGTCTGTGTGCTGCGTGGACATCTCCATCCTGTCCCTGCAGAGACGTGCCCACTATGGAGCACTGACCCTATGTGCTGTGTGTGTGGACTGGGTGCAGCCTGGGCCTGGAAGCCTGGTCCCCAGCCTGGTCTTGGTCGTTTGTTCGTGTGGGGCTCAGATCCTGCTCACAGGGCTGGACATTCCTGGGGTTGGCCAAGGGTCTGTGTCTCAGCTGGGGCTCTCAGCAGGAGGGTCCAGAGTGGCTGTGCCCTAGCCCAGCCCACATGCCTCCCAAGTGTTCAGAGGTGGTGGCATAAACTTGTGTGGCAGAGCAGCCCCCGGACCAGGCTGGAATGCCCGGCCCACTGGATTCTGGGGCGCCTCTGGCCCATGTTCCCAGCTGGCGGTGACTCGGGGCTGGGGAGCCAGGGAATGAAGGAGCTGCAGAGGCCACAGCGTCTCAGGAGCAACCCGACCAGGTCTGCTGAGATATGCTGAGGATGCAGAGGGGCTGTGTGTTTCCATCTGGCTCAGTTTTACCACTCATGGCCCTGAGGAGGGGGCTCAGCTGCCCTCGGCTTTGAGCTGGCCCCCAACCCCATGGCTCCATCAGAGCATCTGTGGAAATGGCTTGTGGTGGGGGAGTCTCCCCTGAAACAGTCCTGTTCCCCAGCACTAGGGCCTATTTCCGCCCCTGTATCCCTGTATTCCTGCTGTGAGTCTTCTGGGTGGTGAGGGCTGCCTTCTGGGATCTGGCCTGGCCAGCTGGGGTGGGGGTTGCAAAGCTGAGAAGAGGAGGGGTGTGGCCATCTCTGTGGCGATCATGGCTTGGCTGATGCTGAGTTCCAGAAAAGGAGCCGGAATGACCTGCGTGTCTCAGCCCTGCAGGGATGAGGATGGCAAGGAGGGGCGGGGAGGGGGGCGGGTGCCTGGCCGTGCTCCCCCTGAAACACATCCCCAGCCCCGGGCTGGGCCCCACCCTGGCCTCAGCTTCCCCTGGAGAGCCTCTTCTTGATCTCATTCATGGTGTTGCCACCAGTTACCCTGAGGCAACCCTGGGAGACACTGGCTTTATTTTTCCCCTCTACCAAGGAGGAAATAGAGTGCGGAGGGAACTTGATGCTGGGGCAGGGCGCGGTGGCTGAAGACATGGAACCTGGGCCTCCATCTGGTGAATAAAACCAGCAGCCTCCGTCAGGCCAGGCCAGAGTCCAGGGTGGAGGAGTGTGGCTATGGCGATGCATTTGAGGGAGGGTCCTGCTTTCTGGCGGTGCATGTGAGGGAGGGTCCTGCTTTCTGGCGGGGTGCGTGTGAGGGAGGGTCCTGCTTTCTGGCGGTGCCCGTGAGGGAGGGTCCTGCTTTCTGGCGGTGCCCGTGAGGGAGGGTCCTGCTTTCTGGCGGTGCATGTGAGGGAGGGTCCTGCTTTCTGGCGGTGCCCGTGAGGGAGGGTCCTGCTTTCTGGCGGTGCCCGTGAGGGAGGGTCCTGCTTTCTGGCGGGGTGCGTGTGAGGGAGGGTCCTGCTTTCTGGCGGTGCATGTGAGGGAGGGTCCTGCTTTCTGGCGCTGCCCGTGAGGGAGGGTCCTGCTTTCTGGTGGTGCCCGTGAGGGAGGGTCCTGCTTTCTGGCGGTGCATGTGAGGGAGGGTCCTGCTTTCTGGCGGTGCCCGTGAGGGAGGGTCCTGCTGTCTGGCGGTGCCCGTGAGGGAGGGTCCTGCATTCTGGCGGTGCCTGTGAGGGAGGGTCCTGCTTTCTGGCGGTGCGTGTGAGGGAGGGTCCTGCTTTCTGGCTCTGTGGCAGCCCTGGGGGCCACAGGACATAAGGCTCCAGGGTGTCTGTGTGTGCACGTGCATGTCATGAGTGGTCCCAGGACCAATGCCAAGCCTGCTGGATTCCAGGGCTGCCTCTGGCCCATGTCCCTGGCTAGCGGTGACTTGAGAAGACCCTGCTACCTTCCTGGCACCTTGGGACAGGGTCACCAAGCAGAGGCAGACTTCTCTGCTCTGTGCTCTCACTGTCGGGCAAGCCCTCTCCATCCCTCTAATAAGCTGGAGGGAGTCACCCTGTATCATTTCATGTTTTAGTTTTTAATTCATTCCCAAACATTATCCCCTATGCCCCACCCCACCCAGCTGCCAACTGTTCCTGGCACCCACAGCCCCAAAATAGCAGCTGGTCTGGGCACCAGGGGTGAAGGCTGGGCTGTGAGGGTCTGAGCTCTGGGGTCATCACTGCCAGGAGCCCGGCTTATGGGCACGGCCAGGAGGCAGCCAGGGGCAGGGAGGCTGAGAGCCAGCTCCTAATCTCTGCCCTGGCCAGAGACCTGCCAGGGGGCTTGGACTTGAGGGGAAGGAGGGTGGGGGCTCCTGGCCAATGGCCACACAGGGAGCCCTACCTGGAGGTGAGATCAAGGTGGAGCCCAGGGGCTGCAGAATAGAGGGACTGGCTGCCCTGGCCCCTGCTGATTGTGGCCTGGCCCCTGCAGCTCCTCCCACCTCTGCTGCTCGTGGACCGGGGGATTTGGAGGAATTTCAGAGGGGACTGTGGGGCCTGTGGCTTCAGCCTCAGCAGCTTTATTAGGTTTTATTCAGAATAAAAATCTTTGGGCCAGGGAAGGGATGTCTTCCTCTGGTCCCACACTGGGGAGGGCCCTGCTGGATAGCCCTGAGCTGGCCTTGCTGGGTGTCATGGTCTGGTCAGAGGGTGTCCCAAGCCCTTGGCTCAAGTTTGCTGTCCACCAGGACCACTGCCTGGCAGCCGACCCAATGCAGGCTGGGTGCTGAGGATTCAGTTGGGGGTATGTACCCAGCTCTTCCTGAGTGGAGGCGGGCAGTGTCTGTGTGTGCGTGGGAGGTGAGACTGTGTGAGCATGTCTGTGACTGTGGCTGCGGGTGTGAGCAGGAGGAGGAGAGGCTGAGCTGGACATGCAGGGCAGTCCATGTTGGCTGCAAAGCATGGTGATGGTGGCCCCTGCCCCAAGGGCCTCTCACTGAGGCCAGCAGCTCAGCTGCTGCAGGTCCGAGTGGACCCTGTGGCACATGGGGCCCTCCCCGCACTGCGGCAGACGGTGCTACAGCTATGGTAAGGCCTGGCCCAAGAAGGTGCGCACTCAGCTCTGCAGCTCCTGCGCAGTGAGCTTCCCCCCGTGTGCTTCATACCTACTGGGCTGCCCACCTTCCCGTGTCCCCCCTGAGCTGGAGCCCAGAAACCACAAGTCTGCCCTGGGGGCTGGGGCCCAGGTGCACCACTGGGGGCAGGCATCAGGAGAGGTAGCTCCCTGACCGTGACAGAGTCCAGGAAGCTCTTCCTAGGAGACCGCACAGAGACTGACTGTCTAGGGACAGTGCCAAGGGCAGTTTGCCCATGCGCTCCCACCAGCTCTCAAGTGTCCCCCTCCCCAGGCTACTGACATGGAAGGTCCATTCTGGCCAGGAGACAAGTCCCCTCCCCAGGAAGGAAAGTGGTACAAGAACAAAGCCCCAGCCCCCATCTCTGGCCCCAGAGGAGGGAGCAGCCAGGGGCCACCTTCCCTCCGAGGGAAGGGCCAGGCTGGAGGTCAGAGCTCCAAGAGGAAGCTCCAGCTAGGCTAGGGCCACATCTTGTACCCTGAAGGAACACCCCACTCCCACCAGTCCCTTTGGTGTTGTCCTGGAACGATCCTGGGGCCCCTTCCCCTTCTCTAGGACCAGAAGCGCCCCTGGGGGATGCTGCCTGTCCCCTCACAGCGGGAGGAAGGAAGAAGGGGACGCCAAGCCCTGGGGTCGGTGTTGTGGTCAGGCCGGGGCTTGCTGGGGCTGCCTATGCCACTTCTGTGCCCTCCAGGGGGAACCTGCCCCTGAGGAGACTGGCGGACCGTGTTCTGACTCTGCCTGGCTGACTGGGGTGGGGGTGGGAAGATGGAGGCACCAGTGGCTCCTGCTTGTGTCTGCAGCAGGCGACTTGGGTGGAGGGGCTGGAGGTCTGTGCTGAGGACAGCCCCAGAGGCAGGTTCCCTTTGTGGCCCTGCAGCGGCGGTGGTGGGGGTGGAGATGCCACTGGCTGAAACTCAAATGGTTCCTTTTATCCTGATCTTCTGCTCCCTGCCTTGGGCCTGGAGCTGGGAGAACTTCAGGCGACTCAGACTCCTGCCTCGGATTGAAGCCGGGGAGGAGAGGCTCAGCCTCTACCTGGTTAAGAGGAAAGAGGCAAAGCTGCAAAGCCAGGTCTGGCACTCGTCCCAGGGGAAGGGGGCTTTTGGGGAGGGGGTCGTCCTCTGACTGTTACCGGGGCATCACAGCCCAGCCGGGGCCTGGGATGGGCGCGGGGGAGGCGGCGCAGAGGCGGTGCCGGGCGTCAGCAGGTGGCGCTGGCTTCCGGGGACAGAAAAAAAACCCCTGCAGCAAACCCGAGTGGGTGTCACTGCGGCTGCAGATGGCGGCGGGGGAGGGATTTGTCATTTTCTCCCTGGGCTGCGGAGTCTCACGTGCCTGGTCCTGCACAGCCCAGAGCGGGCTTTGGGGGCGGGATGCGGTCCGGCGTGTCCACCGCCCTCGTTTGGACCCTGGACGCGGACGCAGACCCCCGTCCCCATGCAAGCCTGGTCCTGGGCTGCGGGGGCTGCTCCGGGGCCACAGCGAGCGCCGCCCCCGCCCCGCCCCGCGGCGCAGCGGCCTGAGGAAGGGCAGACTTAGCGGTGACCTCAGACCCTGCCCCACCTCCTCCCACGTTGCCGTGGCAACTGTCCAGGGCGCCCGCTGTGGGGGCGAGGGCCGCACTTGGCCGCCCTCCCGTCCCGCGGGGGCCGCCCCGCCGCCAGCACCGCGGACAGCGCCGCACCCTAGCCCGCCGCCCCACGCACCCGCCCGCCGCTCCCCGTGGACCCTCCCTTTGTCTCCCGGCCCCCGCCGCCCTCTGCGGGCGCCTGGGCGCTCCGCGCTGCGGACACACGTGGCCGGGGGCCGGCTGGCCGCAGCCTGGCCCCGGCCGCAGGCTCCCCCCTCGGCCGCCCTCGGCCGCCCCCACCCGCCCCGCGACGCCAGAGGCGTGCGGGCCCCTTTGTGTCCCGCGGCCAGATCCCCGGCCCGGCAGCTGGGCCGCCCTCTGGGCGGGCGCATTGTTCGCCGGATTTGTCCGCGGCGCGAATGGCCGCCGGGGGCCGGGCTCGCCTTCCTCCCGCGGGAGGGGCGCTGGGCCGGACGGGCTCGCGGGCCATTTCCATGAGAAAGGAGCGGCGGAGGCGCCTCTCTTGGCATTCACCGCGTGCCTTAATTGTATAGACATTAAATCAAGGTCCGCTGTGAACACGCAGAGGGGCCCTCAGGGCTGTGGCGGGCGGCGAGCGTCGGGGCCAGGGTCGGGACCGGCTCGGGCTTGCGTGGGGTCCTCGCCCGAGAGGCGCGAACGCTCAGGCGTCTTCGCCGCGTGGCGGGCAGGGCGGGGGCGCTGCGCTCAGCCGACTGTGCTGTCCCAGTCCGCCCCCGACTCGGAGGAGCCCACACTTCTCCCCTTTCCGCGGCAGAGAGTGGGCCCCCAAGTGCGTCCCTCCGGGCGTTCCTGGAGCTGGGGCGCCCGGGAATCGCGAAGACGGATTCCGGGGGTGGGGGTGGTGAGCGCGTGCGCACCCGGCCGCCTCCCGCGGGGCTCCGAGGGGCGCAGAACCGCTCCGACTGGGCGGCGCGAGCTCCTCCGCAGCTGCCTTCCCCTGCCGTCCCCCTGCCCGTGCCGACCCAGGAGCGCGCACCGAATGCGGTTAAAAGAACGAATCTCGATGCTCAAAGATGAAAACTCGTCTCTTTTTACAACCCAGCGAGCTCGTCCTCTCCGCGCGCAGCGGGCCCGCGAGAAGGCGCTCGAGCTGTTCGTGGAGAGAAAGACGGGGAGACCCAGAGAGGCCGCTTGCCCGGCTCGCCCCGGCCCGGCCCCGAGCGTAATTACCAGTCCCGGCGGGAGCCGCTGCTGCCGCCTCCGCTCCCTGCGCCTCCCGCGCCGCCGCCAGTTCCCGCCTGCTCTTCGGCTCCCGGGGGCCCCGCGCGCTGCTGCCCTGGGCGGAGAAGGGCGCGGGAACCCCGAGAAGGGAGCCAGGCAAGTCCCCGAGCGCCGCAGGCCGGCTGCAAGCCGAGTGTCCACGGGGTCCACGCTGCAGGCGCCCAGCTCCTGCTAGCCCGGCCCGGCCCCGATGCAACTGTCCCCGCGCCCGCCGCCGCCGCCGCCGCTGCCTCCGCGCGTATCCGCGCTCCGCTCCGGCACCGGGCGATTATCACTGGGGCGCGCGGTGACGTCACCCGGACACCGGCCCCGCCGCTGCCTCCCCGAGGTGTCCTTGAGAACTGCGGGGCACGCGCGCCGCGCACACGCGCACACACGCACTGCGCGCCTCGTGCCTCCCGCGCATTCGCGCCGCGTCCCGCCCCGCGCGCTCCTCGGCTCACGCGGACGCAGTCTTCGAGCGCCCTCGACCGTGCCCTGCGCCCCGCGGCCACACGGAGACCCAAGGAAACGCCTGTCTCCCACACACTCCAGCCCCTCACATGGCCCTCCTGCACCCACGCGCGCAGCCCCTCCAGCTGCACATTGACACCTCCGGCCACACCCCGCCACGCGCACGCCTCGCCACGCGCACGCCTCGCCGGCACGCAGCCCAGCGGCACCCGCAGACACGCACCCGCACTCGGGCCCTGACCGCGGGTTCGCGTCTCCTGTCTCGCGCCTGCAGAACGCACTCTGCCGCGCAGCTCACACCGCGGTCCTCCAAGCCTCTCAGTCCTGAGAAAGGCAAGGGTCCCGCCGGCCTCCTGCGGATGGCCCTGCTGGGCTCCGTACAGTGGGGAGGGAATTAAAGGTCGTCCTTCCCCGCCCCCATCGGAGCTTGCGGTTCTCACCGTTTCAGACCGGGATGGGAGCTCTTGCCCGTAGGGAGCACGGAATCACAGGCGACACTCCACGGCCCGACTGCAGTCACTGCCAGCTCGATAGGGTCCTTGGGGCGCCCCCGATCTGGCCCTCTAGGGCCAGGGATCAGTGGCTTCCCCAAGCCTCACCGTCCGGAGCCTCCCCCGCTGGCCTTTGTTTAGACTGCAAGGAGCGCAGGCCGGCGCGGCCGGCAGGCCTCTGTCCCCATCTCCTTCCTCCTAGGGCCAACCCAGCCCCTGCGCCATCTGCCCTCGGAGCAGAGCCTGGGCCTCCCTGGGCGCAGGTCCTGCTTCCTTCCTTTTCCACCCTCTCCAGCACTGCCCAGCCCATGGACAGCCGGTTAGGAAGGGCGGCAGGAACTCGGGTTGGTTCTGCCCGCACCGCCTCCGCCGGTCCTCAACCATCAGGACGCCCCTCCCCCTTTGGTGCGGCTTCAACCTGACCCTTCCCAGCCGCAATTCCTCGCCCTTCGCAAGTGTCAGGGACAGTCTTTCTTTCTCACAGGTCACGCACAAGCCCTCTACTCCTCCACAGCCCAAGGGGAACCTTCTGTTCCAAGCGCAAAGCTCTGGAAGCTGCCCCAAGCCTGCGGGTGCCGGCAGCCTCAGCAGGTGCAAGCCGGACGCTGGAGGGGCTGGAGGGCTGGGGAGGCCAGGCTGCAGCAGCCCCGCTTCATTGGAGACAGTTGCCCTTGGCCTCCAGTGGTCGGAATCGGACCCTCACCCTAATGAAACGGGGGCAGTCCCCAGGGCGGTCCTAGGCTCCCAGGCTGAGGCATCCGCTGTCCATGGTGTTGAAACGGAACCCTGAAACCTCCGCCTCACTTTCGGACTTTATACCCCCAGCCCTCTTCTCACCAAGGGTTGGGGCCAGGGAGGCCGGCTCCCGGCCCCCTCCCCTCCCGTCCCCTACCCTTAGCTTCCTGGACGGGTCCAGGACGCCTCGGGATTCCAGCTCCTTGGAGCTTGTTCCCATTCTAAGGGGAAAGACTCCTTAGCACCCCCCATCGGTACCTTGGCTTCGGGGACCCCAAATCTTTCTTTGGGTCTCTTTTCCGTACAGGACCGGCTCCACCTGGGGCAGGGTGGATCGCCGCCCCTGGCAGACCTGTTCCCTCACCTGGCGGAGCACCTTCGTCCTTCCCACTTTACCTTTGGCGGAGGGCTCTCTGGCAGGCCGGGGTGGGTAAGGTGGAAGGCTGGGGGTCGCCCCCTTCCCTTGGGTCACCCTAGATTTTTGTACATCCCTAGAAGAACCCGGCCCCTCTTGGAGTCCTGAGTAGCGATCGGGGTCCCCGGCTCCCCACTTCCACCCCCGGTGTGCAGCGGCCCCCAGGCAGGCGGGCTGGGGGAAGGGCCGTCCAGGGCTTGGGGGCGGAGCCGGCCGGTAGGAGCCGCGCGGGAAGGGGAGCCCGCCTGCAGCCTCTGCCCCGCCCGCCCCGCAGCGTCCGCTCCGGTGGGGACCTTTTCGGTGGCCCCGCGAGCTTCGTAGGTTTCATAAAAGTCAACTTACTGCTGCCGGGCCCGGGCTGGGGTCTGTGCTTTCCCCGCTCCGCGGGGGCCTAGTCTCGCCTTGCCCGGCGCCTTCTCTCCGCCGCCGCCCACGCCGCCGCCTCTCCGGAGCACACGGATAATTTGTTTGTGGATTTGTTTATTTGCCAGCTCCGGGGACAGTGGGGGAGTGAAAAGGGGCGCGAAGGTGGGGGCGGCGGCGCTGCCGGGCCAGCTCGGGCTCCCGGTTCCCGGCGGCCGCCTCGGTGCGCACAAAGGCCGGCGCGCAGCGGGGCCGGCAACTTCGCTACGGGTCAGGTGGCTCCGGCGGGGGCGGGAGCGGGAGGAGGGGAGGAAACACGGGCCGAGACCCCCACCCCCTCCCCCTCCCTCTTGTCCGCCATCCGTGAAAGCCTCCGAATAGCGTGGGATTAAACAAATCAACAGAACCCGTGGAGAACCCCTCCCTTTCCGCTCCTTCTCCCTCGTCACCACCCGCTCCTCCTCTGCGGGAGGCCTGTCATTCCTCCAGAAAGAGGAAAGGCCGCGGCCCACATCTGGGAACAGCTGGCTCACCACCTCTTGACCCTTGACCCTGGCCTCCTTTGGAGTCTGCTGCAGACCACCCCCCACCCAGCCCCTGCAGCCTGCGGAGGTGGGGAGGATGCGGAAGGCCGGATGGAGGTGCCCACGGTACAGATGTGGGTGGCAGAGGGGGTGGGGACCCTTGCCTCCCAGTGGCCCACAGCTTCCCAGTTCCAGCTGGGGTGGTCAAAGGAGCTCAGAGGCCCCCACCCAGTGCCTCACCCAGGGACGGCGGAGACCTCTGTCTGGCTCTGCAGCAAGGCCTGGGTCCCCCTCCCACCCAGCATCTGTGACTGTGACCCCAAACATCTCCCCTGTGGGTAAGGGGGCCTCCCATTCCTCCCACGCCAGGCTTAACCTCCCAGAGGTGGGCAGATGCTTGGTGCCATGAGGAGCAGGGGCCCCCGAAGGCCCATCCCACCTAGCAGGGGCCCTCTTCCACCCCCAGGAGCTCCAGGGACACTGCCAGGCAGCTTGATCCCCAGGACTAGGGGGTGGGAGTGCAAACATGGCAACTGGCCCCACCCACAAACTCAGAGGCAAGGGGCAGGGAGCAGGGAGGCTCCATCTGCAGGTGCTCCCTCAACACCTGTCCCCTGGGCTTGGGTCTGGACGAGGCCAGTCGTGGGGCCCCGTGCCTGGTGGGGAGAGGGAGGGCCTCTCCTGGTCTTGCTCCTCCTCACCCTTTGTAGCGGGTGGCAGGGACCCCGCCTGCCTGAGCGCTGAGGGTGGGAGTGCAGCAACCGACCACAAAGACCTCGATTGTCAGCCCGCCCGGGCGCACAATAGGGTGGGGATAGCACAGGGCCTGGGGCCTCCGCATGGAAATGAGGCCACGGCCCCTTTCTCTCTGCTCCCGGCCTGGCCCCCTCCTCCCTGGCCCCAGTGAGAAGGAATACACAGACCTTGGACTGACCGTCCCAGAGGCGGAACTCCTTGTGGGTCCCGCCAGAGCTACTGGGCTGAGAGCTGGGCAGAATAGAGGCCAGGTAAGCGCTGCGCCTGGGCGGGCAGGGAGGCGGGAGCCAGTGTGGAGCGAGGGGAGCTGGGTGCCTGGCCCATGGCGGGAATAGGCCTTTTGTTCCCCAGGGGCCAATATTTCAGCCTGAGGTGCGAACCTGGCCAGTCCCAGCCTCCCTGGCCATGCACTGTTGCTGGGGAATTGGGGATATGGAGCCTGGGCCAGCAGCCCCCGGCCCCCGCCCCTTGCCCAGGGCTGGCCCCCTCTACAGGGCGCCTCTTGGCTTTGGGCAGCTGCCTCCTTCCCATTGCCTCCAAGCCTAGCCTAGGGTCCTAGAAGGTGTGTTGCGGGGAGGGTGGGGAGGCTGGCCCCTGCTGGCCCCACCTAGGGATCTTGGTGTCAGCAAATTACCCTGGAGGAGTGAGGGGTGAGCAGCTTGCCCCAGCACTGCTCTCTTCTCTAGAAAGATGGAGGAGTTTGAGAGCAGGAGCTTCGAGAAGGCTCTGGGGCCTTGTGGCCTCGACTCCTCCAGCGGGAACCCCTCCTGCTTGGCTTTGGGGCCACCCCAGGCATGCAGCAGGACACCCATTTAGGGCACTTTCCTTTTGAACCTGGGCCTCAGGACCACCCAGAACAGACCTACGCAGAGCTGGGGCAGGGTCTCTCCCAGCCCTGGGTCCCCCTCCATGGGACCCAGCAAAGTTGGATGCGGCCAGCGTGGCCACAGGGTGAGGGCTCTTTGTCCCTGAGTCCACATGGGGTGGGGACTCTGTGTGGCCTCCTCAGTTACAGCCTGACCTCTAAGTGGGAGCAGGCGGCATCTGACAGGGCGCCCTCTCCTTCCTCAGGCCCTCAGGTGTCCCCCATGGAGCCCCCTCCCGGTCACAAGGGCGGGACTTGGCTCGATGCCCCTCCCCCTACGTTCTCAGAGGCCCCAGCACTCAGGACCCCACCAGAGGGAGCTCCGCCACAGAGGTGCTTGTGGGGCCCAGCTGGCCCAGGCACCAATCCTCCAAAGGTGGAGCTCCCTCAGAAGTGGCTTGGCTCCGGGTGCAGAGAACAAGGCCATCCTTGGCTGGGCTGACAGCTGCTGGATGGCCTGCAGCTCATGGTCCCGGGGTAGGGCTGGAATGGCCCTTGCTCTGTCCCTCCCTCCAGGACACATCTGCCAGTCCTTTCTCAGGGTTCAGGTCCCCATCACTCTCTCAGCACCTGCCCCTGGGTCTCTGTCTCTTTCCTGTCTCTGAGTCTCTCCCCTGGTCTCTGTGTTTTTGCCAGTCTCTGTGTCTCTCCTGTGTCTCTGTGTCTCTCCCCCGGTCTCTGTGTCCCCCCCAGTCTCTGTGTCCCCCCAGTCTCTGTGTCCCCCCCGGTCTCTGTGTCCCCCCAGTCTCTGTGTCCCCCCTGGTTTCTGTGTCTCTCCCCTGGTCTCTGTGTCTCTCCCCTGGTCTCTGTCTCTCCCCTGGTCTCTGTCTCTCCCCGGTCTCTGTGTCTCCCCTGTCTCTGTGTCCCCCCCAGTCTCTGTGTCCCCCCAGTCTCTGTGTCCCCCCCAGTCTCTGTGTCCCCCCAGTCTCTGTGTCCCTCCTGGTTTCTGTGTCTCTCCCCTGGTCTCTGTGTCTCTCCCCTGGTCTCTGTCTCTCCCCTGGTCTCTGTCTCTCCCTGGTCTCTGTGTCTCCCCTGTCTCTGTGTCCCCCCTGGTTTCTGGGTCTCTCCCCTGGTCTCTTTCTCTCTCCTGTCTCTGAGTCTCTCCGTCTCTCCTGTGTCTCTGTGTCTCTCCCCCTGGTCTCTGTCCTCCCAGTCTCTGTGTCTCCCCCCGTCTCTGTCTCTTTCCTGGTCTCTGTGTCTCTCCCCTGGTCTCTGTGTCTCTCCCCTGGTCTCTGTCTCCCCCTGTCTCTGTGTCTTTCCCCAGGTCTCTGTCTCTCTCTTTGGTCTCTGTGTCTCTCCCTTGGTCTCTGTGTCTCTCCCCGGTCTCTGTCTCTCCCCTGGTCTCTGTCTCTCCCCTGGTCACTGTCTCTTCCCTGGTCTCTGTCTCTCCCCTGGTCGCTGTCTCTTCCCTGGTCTCTGTCTCTGTCTCTCCCCGGTCTCTGTGTCTCCCCTGTCTCTGCGTCTCTCCTTCTGGCCTCTATGATTCTCCTCATCTCTGAATGTCTCTCCCATAGGTCTATGTGTTGCCATCTCGCCTTTTCTTGGTTCTCTCTCATCGCTGCACCATCTTCCTCCCCAGCTTCCTCTTGCTCATCTCCATCTCCTTCCATTTACCTCTCAGGAGTGACTCCAGCAAGAAAGGAGGGCCATCAAAGGGACTTCTCAGGCTGCTGTCTGCTTTTAGGGACATGGGTATTCTCTTACCTCACTCTTGGGGGATGCCCCCTCCACCGCTAAGTCAAATGCCACAGGAGTGTGCCATGCTGGGAAGAAACTGGAGCGTCCACCCCAGGCCATTGCCCTAGGGCCGCCTACCTCCCTGTGTAACTGGGGCCAGGCATCTAGGGGCAAGGGAGGAGAGGACAAGCCCAAGGAAGGATGGGCTTAAGAAATGGGAGGGATTCCTGGGGCTGAGCAGAACAGTGGCCCACCAGGCAGAATGCACCCCTCCTGTCTGACCAGTGCAGACCCTCCAGGGAGGGGGCATGAGAGCCCTGGGATTTCCCCGGGTCGCAGAGAGGCATGGGTCTCTGTGCTGTCCTGGGTCTTGCTGCAGGGAAGGACACACAGCCTGCTCCTTGTGCCCAGCTGCCTGCCTGGGGCTGGCCCTCTGCCTGGGGCAGCTCTGGGAAAGCAGGCAGGGTGGACCTAACAGGGCGGTATCCTGGGGTGGGGGCTAAGGATGGCACACCTGTAGGGTGCAGAGAAAGGACCTGTTAGTGCTGGTTTGTCTTCGAGTCTCAGACACTCCAGAATGTCCTTGTTTTGACAATGAGGGCAGGCGCTGGGCTCAGAGCCTTCAGTGGCTGTGGGACGTGGGTAGGGGCAGGTGAGCCTGTTTAAGTGCAGTTGTGTTCATTTAGGGTATTGTTTATTTAGGGCAAGTGATAGTGATTTTCCACTAATAGCGGAAATAGAAAGCTCTCTTTAAAACACAGTTACTTAAACAAAAGAGTGGATAGAAGGGAGATCTTCTGTCAGGAAAGGGGCTCAGTCGCCACAGGGGCTTCCATGCTTCTGGAGGGCCTCACGGTTTCTGCACAGAAGGCATATGTCAAGCATTGGATTTCATGCTCTAATTTGTGACTTTTGAAAATCTGCTATTTTCCTCCCACGCTCGCCTGATGGGAGGTGTGCCTGGAGTTGGCATCAGATTGGGGTGGGCTGACCCTGGGGCTATCTGGGCCACTCTCCTTGTCACTGGGGGCTTCTCAGGCTGGACAAGGGAGTGTGGGCCTGCATTCTCAGGAGAGGCAGCTGAATGTGTCTGCTGGGGAGGAGCAGAGGCAAAGGATGGACTGGGCCCTTGGAGGTGCTCCATGGTCTCATCCCTTGGCCATCCCCAGGACCACTTTGTGCAGCTCTGTTTCCCACTGTCTTTCCAAGCCTTCTTTCTCCCTATATCTTCCCTTGGAAGTGGCTTAGACACAAATTCTCACTAATGTGTGAATGACTGACTGTGAAGATGTGCTGCATCCCAGCCAGTGCACAGAGATCCCCTCCTCCCCTTGGCTCTGGTGGCCACCTGTGCTGCACCATGGGCTCTGAGCCTCTGGCTTTGGCTGAGGGAGGGGAGGATGTGAGGGAAAGGAGGGGAGGGAGTGTCAGCCCCCAAGCCCCTTGCAGGACTACTCACCACATCCCTCTGGTCTGGAGGGGCGGCAGCCTCAACCTCTCCAGCCCCAGGATGCCGTTCTGTCCCTGGGTTTCCCCACAACTGCCCGTGCCACTTGTTAAACCCTCCTGCAATCCTCAGCTCAAGGGTACCATCTGTTTCTTTGCCAGTTGTCTTTACTGGGAGGGAATGCATCAGTGGCAGGAATTCCTGCCCCTCAGACTAGGGCAAGAAACTCTGGGAGCCCAGAGAGGCACCTTCACCCTGGCTCCCCCGCCAGCAACAGTCTCTGTGCAGGTTGATGGAAGGGAAGAGCCTTCTGGTGGGGGACCAGTGAGGCTGTTGAGGATGCCAGGCAGGGGTGGGGCGAGAGGCAGTGATGGGGAGAGCTTAGGCCCTTCCTGAGCTCCACCCAACGAGGGGTGAAACAGTGCTGGGAGATCCGGGGACTGGGAGGTGCCTGCATTCTGAAGGTGACTGTGCAGAAGCTCAGAGCTGCCCCAGGAGACTAGGGCAGAGTGGAGCAACCTGGCCCTGAGCAGAACAGGGAAGGTGGCAGTGGTAAGAGTGATGCAGTCGCCAAATTCACAGGGATCTTGAGGGCCAGACCCTGACCCCAGAGCTTTACAGGAACCCCCACCTAATGCTGAGGGAGGGTGCAGGGAGAGGAGGACAGGAGCCCTGAGGGTTGACGACGCAGGCTGCAGAGACCAAGTGAGGGGCTCACCCTTCAGGCCCTGCAGGCTTTGGGAAGAGGAAACCCCACCCAGGGATGGTGGGGGAGCATTTACAGAGAACAGACCAGAAGAGCAACCTATCTTTCCAGCCCTGCAGGAGGAGAAACTTCTAGAGAATGGACCAGGCTTGCCCAGCTCCCTAGGCCCCAATTCCTGATTTCCGGGGGCCTCCCTTAGCAGGGGGTAGGATGCCTGAAATCCTGCCCACCCTCTGCCCAGATGTCCCTGTACTCCCTGAGGCCTGGGAGGGAGCCACACTGCCCTCCCCATCCCGTGCCTGGGATCTGTGGGCTCTGCCAGCAGGGGCAGGAGGTGCCACATGGTGAGGGGTGCCTTTGCTCCTGGCTTTGCACTACCCGGCCTGGGAAACGCAGACCCTGCATCTCACCACTGCCTGCAGGGCCCCTACACCGAGCCTTGGGGACTCTCCTGTGTGCTGGCTGGCTGAGGGTCATCGGGGGGCTTGGGGTGCCACAGGATATCAGCCCCTGTAGGGGTAGATCAAGGCAGCCAGCAGTCCCGCCACGCAGGTGTGGGTGAGGATGGGGTCCCAGCAGTCTGCTTATCATTCCCAGCTCTGAAGAGGGACCTGGAACCATGCCTGCAGGGCGCCAAGCTCCAGGCTGGGTGGGGCAGCCACGGAGGCGCTCACTGCTGTGTCTGTGCCATGCTACTGCCCCAGGGCTGGCGTGTGGGGTCCCCGGGTCCCTGGCTGGGGCCTGCCGAGGCCTGGGTGGTGGCTGGTGCCATCCCAAGGCCCTTCCTATGGGGCTGTTTTGTTCATAATTTGGTTTAATTCAAAACAGAAGCACCTGGAACCTGCCTTGCATCCCTTCTCCTCCCCTCTGGGCAGCAGGTTTTGGAGGGGACATGCCATTCGCAAAGCTGCAGTGGTACCATCAGGGTGGTCGGGGTCTGGCTGTCCTGCCCCAGGAGCTCAGCAAACAGGCTCGCTGGAGGCTGTGGAGTCTCTCTGGAAGATTCTGGGGTCTCACAGGGCAGGAGCCACCGTGAAGAGGACAGAGGGACGTCATCCAGGGCGTGGGTCTCACGTCCCAGGAAATGAGGGTGCCAGCTGCACCTGAGGACCCGGGGCGGGAGCCTCACCATGGTCCATCTTGGGGAGCGCCTTCCCTGAATGCTTCCTGCTGTCCCCGCCGGACCTCAGGCGTCCTCTCGGGCTGTGTGTCTCACATGATAGGACCAGGAGGTGCTGCTGCCTGGGGGGCCCGGTGGGGGGCTCCTCCAGAGGCTTTGCCTCAGAAGGGGCAGATGAGGCTTCTGCGTGCCGCCGTATCTGCGGGCGGGCTGGCACCACTGTTCTATCTCCTTCCAAAGCAGAGAACACAAGGGCCGCCCTGCCAGCCCCTCCCATGCCCGCTGGCCCCTCAGAGCCAGGCCCAGACGCCTGCCAGGGGCGCCTCACACCTGGGCTTTGTTGTCACTGGCTGGAAAGGACAGAGGTAGGGCAGGAGGGAGGGGCTGAGCCAAGCTCCGGTCTCCACAGGGCGGAGTTTCCCTGGGCGTCCCCAGAAAGCATGGACAACTGCCACCTTTTCCTCCTAGGACCGACCCCAGGGACCCCCTAGTTCCCCCACACACCCCTCAGCGAGCCAGGTTCGAGGCTGCAGCTGCCAGAGTGGGCCACCCCCAAGGGCAGCAGCAAGAAAGCAGGTTCCAGGTGTCCTCCTTCTTTCAGCCCTGCTAGGAATGGGAACTGGTGGTTTCAACATTCGCTGCAGCCGTGCTCCGCTGACGGGGCCCCAGCAGCCTGTGGTGTGAGAGGAGGCTGGGGATACAAGGCGCCCAACAGGGTGCAAGTTCCCTCCCAGCAGCTCCCCATTTTTCCCTCGTCAGGGTGTGGCAGAGGTGGGAAGGGAAGGAGGCTGTGGGGTGCCAACTCCTGGGGGTAGCCCATTCCAGCAGCTGCTGAGGAGGGGCTGAGGAGGGTCTGAGGAGGGGGCTGAGGAGGGGCTGAGGTGGGGGCTGAGGAGGGTCTGAGGTGGGGGCTGAGGAGGGGCTGAGGTGGAGGCTGAGGAGGGTCTGAGGTGGGGGCTGAAGAGGGGCTGAGGAGGGGGCTGAGGAGGAGGCTGAGGAGGGGCTGAGGTGGGGGCTGAGGAGGGGCTGAGGAGGGGGCTGAGGAGGGGGCTGAGGAGGAGGCTGAGGAGGGGCTGAGGTGGGGGCTGAGGAGGGGATGAGGAGGGGCTGAGGAGGGGGCTGAGGAGGGGCTGAGGTGGGGGCTGAGGAGGGGCTGAGGAGGGGATGAGGAGGGGATGAGGAGGGGGCTGAGGAGGGGATGAGGTGGGGGCTGCGGTGGGGGCTGAGATGGGGCTGAGTGCTGGTGGGAACCATGAGTGACTCCAAATCTGGAATTAATTTGCTAAGTATTAGTCGAGGGGATGGATAGCAACTTGTTGCGGGAGGGATTTGGCATGTCCACTGGCCTCGGCGGGACGGGCTGGCCATTCCAGTGAGCTGGTGGCAGCCAGTCTGGATGTCTGGACGTCGGTGTCTGCTCTGTGGAAACAGAAGCAATGAGGATGTGACTTAGTCAAAGACTGAGCTGTGGCTATAAAGCGGGTTTCCTTGTCTTTGTTTCCCAGAGGATGAGACTGGGGCTGCAGGAGCAGCCGATTCCCAGTCTCCCCCTGCAGGAAAGACCGGGAGACTGTCCCCATGGTCTCACCGGCCCTGTGCATGGTGACCTGAGCCTCCGGGGGAGTGGCCGGGCGCCCTGTGGGGCGTCCTGTAGCGAATTTGTCTCTGGGAGAAGAGCAGAGATGAAGGTCTCCGTGCCACAGCCCAGGCCGTGCGCATTTGTGTTGACCTTGGCCACAGGCCGACGGCGCGTCTGCGAGGTCTCTGCATTGCAAGGCCCTTCTCCTCCTGAACTGAAGGCCTTCCTCCTCCTTTCCCCTCCTGATTCTCTCGCCCTCCTGGTGCATCCAGGTGCCCGTGATCCTGTTCCCGTCCTCGGCGTCCGGGGCTCCGTTCTTTCCACCTGGCGTGTCGTTCCCTGAGCTGGAAGCTCCTGCCTGGGTCCTGTCCTCCTGCTGTTCCTCATCCAAAGTTTCATGGACACCAAGACAGGCAGTGCCCTCCACCATAAGCTGGGGAGCCCTCGGGCCCTGGTGTCACCTCATCTTCTCAGAGACCTCCACCTTCCTGGCTTCTCCCTCTTGTTCCTTCCGACGTCTTTGTCCTGCAGACAGCCTGGGTCTTGCTCTGGGTGAGGCATCCTGGAGCTGAGACCTTGAGGCCTGACCTAGTGGTGCCCCTTGGCACGGCCCGTTCCTGACAACACAGTGGTGTCACAGGATTGATTCTAACGCCTCATGCTCCCTAACAGTGAAAGTGACAGTCAACTGGGCCTGTAGCGTGTTCAGAGGAGCTGGCGAGGAACCCCCTGGAGCCCCGGAAAGCTGGATCTAGTGCAGCCCCGCACAGCCCTGGTGGAGGCCAGCTCTGCCGTTTGCCGTGTGCCCTGGGGTGCATGCTGTCTGAGGGTGCACCCTGTGCGTGACATGGTGGCAGCCCCCACCCTCCCATGTGGAGGGAACAACAGCAGTGAAGACCCAGGAGCCGCCGGCTTCCAGGAGGAGGCCCTGGTCTTTCTTCAGAGCAACTTCGAGGTGCGACCCAGGATACACTTTGGGAAATGCTGGCCGATGGGCAGCCCCGGCCTCTGGTGGAAGTCCACGTCCCTCATCCCAATATAAGTGCGGGCCACCTCCTTGTGCGGATGCCCAGGTGTTCACTTCCCTGTCCATGGAGCGTACATGAAGCACCTACTGAGTGCAGGGGCACCACAGGTGTTGGGCAGAAGGGGCAGCTGGAGGGCTTTGGGGCCGGGGAGGGACAGGAGGTGCTCGCTCTCATCCTTCCTTGAGTGGGGCTCTCTCAAAAGCTGGGTTCAAGGGTGATGCCTCCCTTGTCCATTGTAGGCCTGATGGAGGATTCGGGGCAGCAGGACCCAGAGAAGTTGTCCCTGGCCATGAGCTTGGCCCTGAGCTCTGTGAGTGGCTCTGCCCTCCCTGCTTGTCCAGGTGCCTCCCGCATCCCAAGCTCAGGGCAGCCCGGGTCTTTCAGTTCAGTGCTGAAGAGAGTGCCTTCCAGGTGTGCCCGCCCTCTCTTCGGAAGGCCGCCTCTGCTCTGAGGGTGCAGTGTGGGCCCTTGCTCTTTAAAGGGTTGTGGCGATGGGTGGGTGAGCGTGTGTGGGGGCCACAAGCTGAGTGTGGGGTTCGAGAGTGACCCAGGTGGGTCCTACCACCTGGAGCTTGCAGACGGGAGCCCCAGGTGAGAGTGGGGTTCCTCCCAACTAGAGGGCAGTGGGAGGTGCTGGCCGAGTCTGTCTCCCATGAGGGCCAGGCCCAGGTGACTGTTGATGGTGAGGGGGTGTGGCCGCTCTCCCGAGAGCCCACAGTCAGTGGATCAGGGGCGAATGTCTCAGCCTTGAAGGTGCCTAAGGACCTTGCTCTGCTGTGGTTGAAAACCTTCTGCAGGCCAAGCAAATGGGAGCTGCAGCAGGGAGATTAGGCAGCCTGCGGGCCATGGGATCGGCTGCAACAGGGAACCTGGGGTCTGCTCCTGGGAACACCTTCCTGGGCTGCCCCCACCCGGCCGATTGGACCCAGGTGGCGGCTCTAACCCGTCCTGCCCACCGTGCGGGCCTGAGGTGCGTGAACAGGATCCAGGTCCATGGCCGCTGACTGTGTTCTTCCCGTGCATTCCTTGCCACCAACCCTCCCACCCCAGACCCCTCCACCTGAGTTCTCAGCCCTAAGGGCCCGTGTGTCTCTGCCCCCAGAGCCAGGCACGGGGCCAGCGCCCAGAGTTTGTGGCCCTCTTTGGCTACTGATTCATCTGTCTGGGACTGGGTTCTGGTCAAGGGGACTTCCTGAGAAGCCAGTGGCGCTTAGCTTCCAGCTTCGGGGTCCCTTCTTGCACGGACCTCTGCAACACCCTGCACCCAAGTTTTGTGAGGCCCACCATCCTCTGGGCCTGGGACTTGAGGCATCCCAGCCTCTTCCCACCACCATGTGGGGCGTTAATCATAGGGTTGACATTCTCCCCGCTGCACAGAACAGGACGTCCACTTCTGAAGCTGTCAAAAGAGCTGCGTATGATTCAGGGCAAAATGGAATTCTCAGAATCCCCAGAATTCACTGGGGAGAACAGTGAAATGAGGGAGAAATATAATCCAGCAAAGACCCTGCTAGCCCCCTGGGGGTTCTGGCAGAGCCGGGGTCCCTGCCCCAGCTTGCACCCCAGGAGTCACATGGAGGAAGCGAGCAGTGCCTCCTTCATGCTTTCTGACTGCTCTGGCCAGAACCCCACTGCAGTAGATGAGAAACTGCTGCAGAGCCCAAGAAGGAGATCCTGCCCTGGGCTGGCCCCCAGCTTTCTCCAACCGCCACCCACAAAACTGGTTGTGCCTAGAAGCTCCCAGGGGTTGTGAGGTCATTGCCCAGATGTGTGTTGGCCAGGCCTGTGGTCGCTAGTTGGTAACTGTCCAAGGGGGGTAACTGGACCATCTCCTGCAGGAGCTGCTGCACTGTGCCTGGTCCCAGGTAGGAATTCAGGCCTTGCCAGGGCACCAAGGGACCCACTGTGGGACCAGCGACCTGGCTGCCTGCATAGGTGGCAGAAGATTTCAGTAGAAACAGCACCAAGCAATGCCAGGACCCCTGGGCCAGGTCAGGATTAGGAAAGCAAATTGGACCTGTTAGAAAACTCTGGGGCCAGCAAGAAAGCGGGGAGCCTGCCCTGTGTCAGCCAAATGGTTAAAGGAGAAGAGTAGAATCCAGGGGAAATCAAGCCGTCAAGTCGTTAATTGACTTTGCCTCAATCAGCCTGATGCATATTCATGAGGCGCCAGCCCTCCCCAGGCCTGTGCAGCAGTGTGCTCCCCTCTGTCTGAGCTGCTGTGACATGGTGGCTCCCGCCTCCGCCTGCCTGCAGTCAGCCTTGATTGGCCCAGCCGCTCTCTTGAAAATGCCATAGCAACCCCTGGCTGGTTGCCTAGCAATTCCTCCCCTTTCCCTTTTCCTCCCCTAAAGCCCAAGCCAGTAATCCACAGGCTTCTGGTGGAACATGTCTCTGTGCCATGGCAAGTGCCTGTGTGTGTGTGTGTGTGCACGCATGTGCGTGAGAGGACAGATCCAGAAGGGAACACTTCCTGCCAGCAGCGTCTCAAAGACTTGGGAGTGCACCTGCTGCCTGTCTCGGTACCAGCTCACCTGCTCAGGGGTAGGGGACGTGGGGGCATAGACCCCTGGCCCTGGCAGGGCATCCTGGGCTGCTCACTTCATTATCACCAACCAGGATCCCCAAACCTGAGTCACTGGGGAGCCGTGGCCGCCATCAGCATGGTGGGATGGAGGGTTGGCTTTCAGCCCTCCCAGGTTCCTTGATTCTGAAGCAAAGATGACTTTGATGCTCAGGCCCCAGCCAGCGGAAGGACAACAGGCGTCTGCCATTCCATGGACCAATGTGGGTCCAAAGGGTCCACCATTCTGCATAGGGCCAACATCAGGGCAGCTGTCCAGGGCTGCAGATGCTCCCTCACAGGCCAGGTGGGGCTTTCAGCTGTGACAAAGTCTGGATGTCCACCCCTGGTGAAGCCACTAGGAGGCTGTGGGGGAGCCGAGGGTAGTGTCCAGGAGCCATTGAGTCCATCTCAAGGCTCTCTCTCCTCTTGGATAGTGTGTGCCCGTGTGCATGTGTGTGCCTGAGCATATATAGGGTGCCCTCAGAGAGTGCATTGGGTGATGATGACTGATGTGGGCAGTCTTTTCTTTGATCGATGGAAGCAAAATCATTTATGGCCCACGCTGAGCTTCCTTCTCTGGTTTCCTGTTAAACACAGCAAATGTGTGTCTCCAATGAAAAGCTACACAGCAACTTAATCTCTGATCGATTGCGAGGAAAGGAAAATAAAACCCTGCTCCCTGGGGATGGGCAGCCTCTAGGCAGTTGTTCCTGATATAGAATGTGGGCAATAAATGCATTAAATATAAATGGAGTGACGGAGAAGAGCGATAAACCCTGGTTCCTCCACGCTAATTGAAAACCACATCAAGGGGTGATGAATGTAGAGGTCCTCTAGGGCAGCGGGAGGCCCTGAATCTGTTCGTGCTGGGCGCTCACCCTTCCTGGCAGGCAGGGGCTATGCTCTCTGTCTGGGGTAGGGGGTGGGGTTGGGCAGGTGGGGAGGGCATTTGCAGCAGGTCCCAGGAGACACCCGGCACCTGCCCGCCCGAGCTTGCTCCACTTCCTGGGAGCTTCCCTGGACGGTCTATCCGACTGTTGACCTGTCAACTCCCTGAGCCCCAGAGCGTCCTGTAAAGCCGATGCATGATTCACAAGATCTCCTAGTGGGTGTTTCTGAAATGCGTGGCCATCAGGCTGCTTCCACAGGCCAGGGCTGCGGGGCTCAGAGATTGCCTCCCTGGGCACATGGGATCCCCCAATCTGATGAGCCCCCCTCACTGCTCCCCTCCCTCTGGTGGGAAATGGACAGCCTGGGCTGAACAGGAAGCACAGTGCTGTCCTGCCTTGTGAAAAGAGGGTGACCCAGTCTGTGCAGGGCCAGGCCCAGAGGTGAGGAGCGGAGCAGGCTGGAGCTGGCAGCATGGTGCAAGGTGGCCCCACAGACGCCCGGCCCAGGGCCTTGTCCTTGTTCCCCAGCTCCTGAGTTGAGCCTCACCCACAGGCCCCTGGGAGGAAGCAGGGCGATGGGCCTGACCATCTCGCTTTCTGTACTTTTCTTGGGTAACTAATAGCTTTACTGAGATACAACCCACATGCCCCACTTCACTCTTTCAAAGCGCACAATTCAATAATTCTTAGCACGGTCACTTTTTTTTAATGGTTTTTTTTTTGAGACAGAGTTTCTCTCTGTTGCCAGGCTGGAGTGCAGTAGTGTAATCTCGGCTCACTGCAACCTCCGCCTCCCAGGTTCAAGCAAATCTTCTGCCTCAGCCTCCCCAGTAGCTGGGATTACAGGCGTGTGCCACCACATCCAGCTAATTTTTGTATTTTTAATAGAGACAGGGTTTCACCGTGTTGGCCAGGCTGGTCTCGAACTCCTGACCTCGTGATCCGCCTGCCTCGGCCTCCCACAGTGCTGGGATTACAGGCGTGAGCCACCCCCCCACCCCCGGCCAGCAGAGTCACATTTTTAGCATATTCACAGGCCCGTGCAGCCATCACCCCAATCCGCTTTAGAACATTTTTATCCCCCAAAGGAAGGTCTGTGCTGCTTTACCTTGCCCGTCCCCACATCTGTCCCAGCGACCGCGCCTCTACTTTCTGTCTCTTTGGAAGGATTTGCCTATTCTGGATGTGTCATACACACAGAACCACACGATACACGCTGTCGTGTGTGTCTGTTTATTCACTGAGCACGACGTTTGCGAGGCTCCCTGACGTTGTAGCATGAATCTGCACATCAGTCCTTTTGTGACCCTATCACATTCCTTTGTCTGGGTGTGCCCCGTTTTCCTGATCTGTTCATCGGGATAGACATCTGGGTTGTCTCCACGTTTTGGCTCGTCATGAATGAAACTGCTGTGAACATGGGTGCACATGCTTTTGTATGGCTGCGTGTTCTCATTTTTCCTTGCGACATGCCTAGGAGCAGAATTGCTGGGTCACGGGGTAACTGTGTTTACCCCAACAGAATGCCCCCCAGGGCTGGGTGAGCACCACCTGAGTACATGGGGCCCCACGGCTGAGCCCTGGGAGGGACCTCACAGCCTACCCCAGAGGTTTTGAGGAACTGCCAGACTATTTCCCAAAGTACCTATGACATTTCACATTCCCACCAGTGGCGTACTAGAGTTCGTCTTGCTTTTCTTACTCTCTGGAGACTAAAGTCATCCATTCACCCACCTAATCCTCCATCCACCATCCACTCATCCACCATCAATCCACCACCAATCCACCATCTATCCACCCACCCATCCCCCACCCATCCACCCATCCACAGCCCACCCACCATCCATCCACCATCCATCCACCAACCACAACCCACCCACAATCCATCCACCATCCACAACCCACCCACCATCTATTCACCCATCCCCCATCCATCCACCATCCACCAACCATCCACCATCCACAGCCCACCCACCCTCTGTCCACCCACCTAGATACCATCCATGCACTATCTGCAACCCATCCCCCATCCATCCACCATCCACCAACCATCCACCATCTATCCACCCATCCCCCACCCGTCCACCCATCCACTCATCTAGCTACCATTCATGCACTATCCACAACCCACCTACCATCCATCCACCATCTAGTCACTCATCCCCCATCCACCATCTAGTCATCCACCCACTCATCATCCATCCACTATCCATCCCCATCCACAATCTACCCACCACCATTCATCCTCCAATCTACCACCCACCCACCCACCACCTATCCGTCATCCACCACCCGTCCACCACCAATTCACCATTTATTCACCCACCTACTCATCCACCCAGCCACCATCCATCCACACCCCACCCACCATCCATCCACCATTCACCATCCAGTCACCCATCCCCATCCATCCCCATCCACAACCCACCCACCCCCTATCCACCATCCATCCATCCATCCATCCATCCATCCATCCATCCATCCCCTGAATTATCCTCCTACCCATCCATCCTTCTATTCATTCATCCTTCCACCCACCCACCCAGTCATTCACCTATCCATCCACGTGTTCCCCAACTACCTGCTGAACACTAAGCCTGTGTGATCAGGACTCAGCGCTGACAACCCTCCTGTCCTCTAAGTGCTGTGAGGATCTTGAGCAGGGGAAACGCAGTTGTAAGCATGTGCACGCTCACTCAGGAGTGTGGGCACCTTCCCACCCTCACTCAGGAGCGTGGGCACCTTCCCACCCTCGTTCAGGAGCGTGGGCACCTTCCCACCCTCGTTCAGGAGCGTGGGCACCTTCCCACCCTCGTTCAGGAGCGTGAGCACCTTCCTGGGAGCTCTTTTGCTGTTTTTTTTTGAGACGGAGTCTCACCCTGTCACCCAGGCTGGAGTGCAATGGCATGATCTCGGCTCACTGCAAGCTCCGCCTCCTGGGTTCAAACGATTCTCCTGCCTCAGCCTCCAGAGTAGCTGGGATTACAAGCATGTGCCACCAGGCCTGGCAAATTTTTGTATTTTTAGTAGAAACGGGGTTTCACCATATTGGCCAGGCTGGTCTCGAACTCCTGACCTCGTGATCTGCCTGCCTCGGCCTCCCAAAGTGCTCGGATTACAGGTGTGAGCCACCGCGCCCGGCCTCTTTTGCTTTCTAAAGGAGGAGTGTGATGGGGCGATGGCTGCACCGGCGCTCTCTTGTGCGTGGGGGAGCTTCAGGCCCTGATGACCCTCTGGCTCAGGGACCACACACTGCTTCCCACGTGGCTCTGCCCATCCGCAAGGCCCCCACCTCTAGGACTGACCTCCCCCAGGAGCCTAACAGGGCAGCAGCACTTCTCAAACATAAATGTGTGTTTGAGTTGCCTGGAGGTCTTGTGAAAATGTGGACTTGGATGAAGAGGGTCTGAGGTGAGGCCTAGGATTCTGTTTCTGAGGAGCTCCCGGGAGAGGCTGACACTACACTGTTTTGGAGAAGCCCAGGGACCAGGCGCCTGCGCTGCACTCTTCCAGCCCTCGCTGCTGTAACGTGCATCTCACCCCGTCAGTTTCCCTCGCTGCTGTAACGTGCATCTCACCCCGTCAGTTTCCCTCCCTGCTGTAACGTGCATCTCACCCCGTCAGTTTCCCTCGCTGCTGTAACATGCATCTCACCCCGTCAGTTTCCCTCGCTGCTGTAACATGCATCTCACCTTGTCAGTTTCCCTCGCTGCTGTAACGTGCATCTCACCCCGTCAGTTTCCCTCCCTGCTGTAACATGCATCTCACCCCGTCAGTTTCCCTCGCTGCTGTAACGTGCATCTCACCCCGTCAGTTTCCCTCGCTGCTGTAACGTGCATCTCACCCTGTCAGTTTCCCTCGCTGCAGTAACGTGTATCTCACCCTGTCAGTTTCCCTCGCTGCTGTAACATGCATCTCACCTCGTCAGTTTCCCTCGCTGCTGTAACATGCATCTCACCCCGTCAGTTTCCCTGTTGTTGGCACAGGGAGGTGTTACTTCTCTAGACAGACAAACCTGCCCAAGGCAGGAGCCTGCCCTTGCACACCTTGAAACCTGGCATCATTGCAGGGCCCTCCGTCATAGGACGCCCAATGGGCTCTGCAGGAAGCGCTGGGGGGCTGATGGAGGACTCCTTAGCCTCCCCAGCTAGCGCCCCAAGTGAGTCATCTGTGGTCACCCTAGCCACAAAAGGGCCAGGAACTTTGAATCCCCGGGGGGAAACTGGACCCAGGAAAGAGGTGCAGCCACAGCCCACAGGCCTTTGCTGCCAGGAAGGATGGCTTTGGCGGTGGGGGGCATAATCCCACCTGAATCCAGAGCTCCGTGACCCAGTGCGCTCCATGTGGCCAGTGCACTGTGGGCTGCCACCAGCCTGGCACAGTGAGGCCCCTGCCAGCAGCTGGCAGCCAGCAGGGCTGGCAAGGGCTGGGCACACAGCAATAATCCCGGCCTGCTGTCCCCAGGGAATTAGTGCCCGCTAATACCTCCTGCTCCCCGGGCCAGCACTCTGCCTGACCTCGCCACCACAAATAGCAGCACACACGAGCCAGGAACTTCATCTTTAAAAATTAATCCAGCTCAGCACAGAATTAAGGAGGGCATCCCTTTAGACAAAGGTGCTCAAGGTCAGGGGAGACAGGGCTGGCTGGGAGCCGCAGAGCATTGTTTCTCCTGTAAATAGGGCGGGGAGATTTTACGGAAGGGAAGAGATGCCACCTTCTCCCGCAGGCTCCTGGCCACTGCGGAGGCCATGGGCGGGTGGAGGCCAAGGGAGCTGGCTTACGGGAGAGATTTTATTGAATGAGGGAGCAGAGTTTGGCTCGGAAAAGGCCCAGAGCAGTGGCGGGGTGAGAAGAGAGGGGCAGGCCCACTGGGGATCAGGCTTGGGGTCAGCCAGGGCCAGTATCTTCACCTGAAGCCAGTGGGACTCCACAAAGGCCCTCCCAGCCCTCACTCCGCCCTGTGCTGTACTGTGTCCAGGGGCTGCAGTGGGGCAAGGGGAAGATGCTGCTGGTGGGAAGTAGGTGGGGCTCATGGGCCCCAGGAACCAGTGGGCTCCCAGAACAGAACTTCCTGCTCTGAGGCCTGCAGGGTCCGCAGACCTGGCCTCTGTATCCAGCCTGGCTTCCACCCAGGGCAGCCATGGAGCTGAAGCCGTCCTGAGCCTGCTCCTGCTGCCCCTGGACAGAGACTCTGGGGCAGGGTTAACCTGCACCCCTGTACCCTGCTGCCTCTTGGACATCTCAGCCAGGCCTGGATGGAGCTGCCTCCAAGGGGCCCCTCTGCCCTTTAGCAGGTGCAGAAGAGACATCACTGGCACCAAGGGCGGGACCTGTGAGAACCCCGAGTGGGGAAGAAGAGGCCGGAAGAAGGCATGTAGGAGAACTGGCCCTCCTCCCTGCTCGCCTCCTCCCTCCCCTCCCACTCCTGTATTCCAGCTGCCCTGCCAGCCTCCAGCCTGGGACATCCCCTTCCTTCTTACACAACCCCAAGGATGTTTGGGGTCTAGGGTGGGGAGAAAAAGGTTTCCAGAGAGCCAACAGCTCTATCCATGGGAAACCAGCTCTGCTGAGCAGGGGGCTTGTTCCCATTTCTGAGACAACTGGGGTTGCCTGCAGCCTCTAATGCGAACAGGAAGGAGGGCTGTGTCTTGCTTGTCTGCTGTTTCAAGAGCAATTTCTGCCTTGTACATGTGTTTTGGAAACCACCTTGTGTCCTCATTTAAAAGCAGAGAACAGAACTTTGTAGCTGAGACAGGCCCTTGGATATGGGCTAGGACCAGGCAGCCTGCAAATGGACAGTGTGGGGAGGAGGGAGGAGGGAGGAAGGAGGGAGGAGGAGGAAGGGAGGAGGGAGGAGGAGGAGGAAGGGATGAGAAGAGGGAGAAGGGGAGAGGGAGTTGGGAGGAGGGAGGGAAAGGGGGAGGAGGGTGGGAAGGGGGGAGGAGGAGGAAAGGAGAGGGAGGAGGAAAGAGGAGAGGGGAGGAGGAGGGAGGGAGAGGGAGGAGGGGGGGCAGAGGGAGGAAGCAGGAAGGAGGAGGAAGGGAGAGGGAGGAGGGAGGGCAGAGGGAGGAAGGAGGAGGGAGGAGGAAGGGAGAGGGAGGAGGGAGGGCAGAGGGAGGAGGGAGGAGGGAGGGCAGAGGGAGGAAGGAGGAGGGAGGAGGAAGGGAGAGGGAGGAGGGAGGGCAGAGGGAGGAAGCAGGAAGGAGGAGGAAGGGAGGAGGAAGGGAGAGGGAGGAGGGAGGGCAGAGGGAGGAAGCAGGAAGGAGGAGGAAGGGAGGAGGAAAGAGGAGAGGGGAGGAGGAGGGAGGGAGAGGGAGGACGGAGGGCAGAGGGAGGAAGCAGGAAGGAGGAGGAAGGGAGAGGGAGGAGGGAGGGCAGAGGGAGGAAGGAGGAGGGAGGAGGAAGGGAGAGGGAGGAGGGAGGCAGAGGGAGGAAGGAGGAGGGAGGAGGAAGGGAGGGGGAAAGAGGAGGGAGGGAAGAGGAGGGAGGAGGAAGGGAGGAGGGAGAAGGAAGGACGGGGGCAAGAATCTGGGCGTTGCAGGAGGAGACCAGGGGAGATCAGGCCTGATCCACACCCCCATCTGCCTCTCACTGGCTCTTTCAGCCGCTGGAGGGCTGGTGTGATGACATCCCTGTACTCCGGGGTGGCTGAGGCCAGTCCATCTCCCTCTTCTCTTTCCTCTCCCTCCTTCCTGCTTCTCTCTTCTGCCCCACCTTCCCCACCTTGCTCCCCCTCCCCCCTGCCTGTTCTTGGTGGCCCTGCACGGTGGTCCCTGGGAGGCAGCGGGAGGGCACCTGAGGCCGAGGTGTGCGACTCACCCTCCCTCCTGCCTGGGGGTTTTTGAAGGAGCCTCTGAAAGCGATCTCTACCTCGGGGAGGACATACACTCCAGTCCTGAGAAGAGCTTCGAAGTCATTGAGGGTTGTGGCTTCAACAGTGATTTTACAGATGCTCAAGATGTCCTTGCTCATTTTCTTTGATTATGCTTTGATTTAAAAATCCAGGCTCATTAGATGCTGTAGAAAGGAGCCTTTCCATAATTTAGCACCTCCTTCTATGAGCACGCTAGTAAGAGATGCGCCTGTACGCGGTGCAGGTGTGGGACCCTTGGAGGGTCTGACTCCCTGAACGGCACCCTGGCCTTCATTACTATGTTAATTTGGAAAACAGGTCATTGGAAATTAAATTGCCTAAAATAGGTCACCAATTATAACTCTGCATTCTATTAAAATGAGAGCATCTGAAATCTTTATTAGTTTATTGTAATGAAAGGCAAAATATTCAGAGTTGAATTATTGCTGGTTCTGTTTTGCATCTTGGCACCGCACCTCCTCTGGCGGGCCTCGCGAAATGCCGTTTAGAAAGACCCTGTCCCTCCGGCACCTTGACTCAGAGTCTATGAGAATCATTTTTTGACTGAAGTCCCAGCAGGACAGAAAACAAAGGAATAATAAACACAGTTTTTAGTCATTATTAATCAAAATGAGAAAAAGTTTTATCCATTAGCAAAATGGGACCTCTACACTGACCCCTCCTCCAGCAGGACCCACCCCTGTGCGACTTTGTGTCTCAGAGCTCCGGGGTGGGGGGGGGGGCAGGAGAGCCAGCAGGTAAAGACCCAGAGTCCTCAGCCTTTATTCCTCTCTGAGTAGGCTGCTGCAGCCTCGTTTTGCAGGTGCGGTGACTAAGGCACAGAAAGGCTAAAGAACGGGTCCAGGGTCACACAGCACATGTGTAGGGAGCTGGGGTTTGAGTCTGGCCACCTGGCTCCAGAGTGTGTGCCATGACCCCTCACTGTCATCCACAGAGAATCTGCAAGGGTTGTTTCTCCAAGAGTCCTGCTCACGTCCCAGACGGGACAGCTCAGGGTGTGGGTCTGGCTCAGCCACCTCAGCCCCATAGGGCAGGCTGGCTTCCATTCTCCCCAGAGGAGGAATAGCTCACCCAGAAACCCGCTTTCCTGGGACATAGCTGAGGCCTTGGACACGTCAGAGGCCTCCTCCGTGGAGGGGCTGCTTCTGGAGAAGCCAAAGCCCAGGACTCGAGAGGCACTGAGCAAGCCTTGTCCTCCACGTCCTCCCGGGCTCTGGGTCACTTCAGCCACACTGGGCACAGGCAGGACTCTCAGGAGCAGAGGACCGAGGCCACTTCCACCCTGCCCCACCCTCTGGGCCCCCAGGATGGGTCTTCTCCCAGGCGGTGGAGGAGATAGGCGGGCAGAGCGGGTCCAGCCCGCAGTGGCAAGCAGGGAGGTGGTGTGGCCCCCTCGGGTGGCCCCTCGCCACCCTACCCCCGGGCCTGGCTCTCCTCTCTCAGCCTGAGCTCTCCCCCTGAAGCACAGTCCCTCGCTCTTCCCTGACACCCTTATCGGAGTGGAACGCCTGAGGTTTGCCCGAGTGGCTCCAGGCGGCTCAGGTGTGCCGAGGGGGGAGCACCGCAAGGAGCAGTAAAGTAGGACTCGTCTGGCACTTGCTGGGGGAAGGGACCCTCATTGGTCCCCTTGTGGACGGCAGTGAGGGGTCAAGGCACACACTCTGGAGCTGGGTTCAAATCCCAGCTCCCCACACACCTGCTGTGTGACCTTGGCCAGTTCTTGACCCTCTCTGTGCCTTAGTCTTCCTGTGCTTCCTGCTGGGTGGTCCTGGTTGTGTTTTTCCAGCTGCATCACAACCCACAGCCCAAACACACTCAGCTCTGGGGCTCACTCATCTTCCTAGCGGACCACACTGAGGATCCCCGTCGGCCTGCAGGAAAACAGAGAGATGCTGTGCTGCCTCCGCCTGGGCCTCCCAGGAGGAATCTGCTGCCTGCCCCAGGAGTCAGTACCCGAAGGAACGCCTGCCCTCTGGCCTCCGAGCCTGCCAGCCTAGGAACCCGGACGCCGTCACCCAACCCGGCTTCCCTGGCTCCATCTTGGTCCCAAGCATCTGTTTTGGAAAAGGAAGCTCTGGAGCAAAGCCCCGGCCGGCTGAGCTTCCTCCGCAGCGCCCGGCGTACGCTTAGTCATTTACCCTGCAGCCAACCCAGCTGGCCTTTGAAGCCGGTTGCTGGTGTTATTGCGAGAAATCATTTTGCACTTTATTTTGAACAAAAGGACACGTTGCCGAATGGGCTTCTTGCTGGAGGGATTGCACTATTTTTATTGCAATTTAGCTCCGTCGTGTGATCCTGAGTGAAAAGCACACTCTAAAAATAAGTAAGTGCTCCTTTTAAAACTCGCCCCTAGGTCGCGTCGCTTGGGGGTGATGTGCTTTCCTTTGGAACGCGGGCGGGGGTGTTCCGCGATGCCAGCGCCACCCCCAGGCCCCACCCGGCTCCCTCTGGCTCTCCAGGCGGCTGCAGCTGTTCCGGTGGCACCAGGTGGCTCAGAGGCCTCCTCGGGAGGGTGCTCTCCGAGGGGCGTTGGAGACCCAGCAAACTGTTTTCCTCCCAACTGTTTTTCATGCTGGGATTTTCTCAAGAAACAGGGCCCTGGGGCGTGGCTCTCAGGGAAGCCTGGGTGGACGGCACGGGGCTGGACTTTGAAATCCTTTTCCAGAGAGTACTTGGAGGGGCCTGACCGGCAGCACGGAAGGGATCCTTTTTTAAGGTCCCTGCCTGGAGACCCCTCTCTGCCCAGCGCACCCCCTGCTCCCTGCATCCAGCTGGGCCCAAGGCCTGAGGGGAAGTTTGGGCACAGCTCGTGGGCGGGAGCTGCAGGCCTGAGGGGAGGTTTGGGCACAGCTCGTGGGCGGGAGCTGCAGGCCTGAGGGGAGGTTTGGGCACAGCTCGTGGGCGGGAGCTGCAGGCCCGGGGCGATGTTCCCTGCACCACCATCACGTCCCCAGAGCACTTGCCATGGGCCAGGCCACAGGGAAGTCACTGCATGAATCATTCCGAGGGCACCTCCCAGCCACCCCAGTGGGGCTGCGGCACACGCACAGCCACGTCCCAAGGTGGTCACGGACACATCTGTGGGCGCCCCCAAGTGCTGGGCACCAGGGTGTGGGTTTGGGCACAGGGATGAGGAGGTGGGTGGGCCTCAGGTGGCTGCAGGAGAGGAGGTGGGGCTGACGTCCATGACACCCGCACCCCCCACCCCTAAGGCTGCAGGTTGCCCCCGACTCCAGCCGACCCAGGAGAAAACACTTTGTGTCCTGACCTCGGTGCGGCCCACTCTGCCAGGGGGACGTCAACCTTGGGACCAGGAACCCATTTTCCCAAAGTATCGACACCCCCCACAGGGAAACTTTCCCCTGCTCTGGCTCTGATCAGACCTGGGAAGAAACCTCTGCCAGCCATGTCCCTCTCATCAGGCCAGGCCAGTGTCTGAGGGCTGGAGAGGGGCACCTTGTCTGAGGCTAGAGAAGGGGGTCACTCTGACACCCAGCCTGGCTGGACTCTGACCTCTCCAAGCACCTTCAAGCTTGCCCGGCCTGTGATCGGCTGGGCGTGGTCTGGGCTGGGGTGCGCGTGGGCACAGATGAGGGGTGGGGGCCGGAGCCAGACGCAGCCCCACCTCAGGCCACGGGATCCTGCTCTGATCCCACGGGGAGACCTGGTGGCTTAAAGGGCCCCACGAGGAGCCTCGCAGGGCAAATCCCCTCCCAGATACTGCACCCACCCGGCTTCCCTGGGGTGTTCTGCTGACCGGCGCTCCCAGCCCCTGCTGACCTGTGTGGGTGTCAATCTACCCCCGACCTGCAGCCAACAGCACGGCGACTGCCTCTTTGGCAAGTGCCTCCTCCTGGGACAGCCCTTCCCCGCCCTTCCCTGCCCGGGGCTCTGAGTCTCCCCGGGGACTTGCCTGGGTTGCTGTCATTGCACGTGTTTCATCTCCTGGTGGGGAGGGGTCCAGCACCCACCGCCCTCCCAGATGCACAGCCGGGGTCACCGTGTGGGTCCCACTGCACCACATGCAGCTCGGGGAGGTGTTATTTCTCTAGCCAGAGAAATGACCAGAGAAATCTGCTGCCCTTGGCTGGTGGCCGCATCACTGTCACCCCATCTCACGTGGCTTCTGCCTGTGTCTCTGTATCTCCCACTTCTTATAAGGACAGTTACTGAATTTGAGGTCCCCCCAATCCAGTGTCACCCCATCTTAACCGATAACATCTGCAAGGACTCTGCTTCCAACTAGAGCTCCCCTAGCAGTCCTGGGGGTCGGGATTTCAACATTTCAGGCACACGAGTCAGCCCAGGACAGACAAAAGGAGCTGTGGCTTCTCCCCAAGTCCCCTGTGCCCCTCTTACACACTTCCCTCTCCAGCCTCGAGGGAGCCTCTTTTTCTCATCTTTCCTTGCAAAAACACACCAAACCAAAAATAGCTGCCTTCCTCTGAATCTCTCATGCTTAAGTCTATTTTTAGTTGAGCCTTGTTTGTTCCAGGCCTCTGTCTGGAGGGGACATTTCGGTTGTGGGGGACTCGAGGCAGCCTCGGTCCCAGCAGTCATGGGCTCATCTGGTTTCCTGTGTGCACTGAGTCGAAGGGACAGGCACGTGCTGGGAACAGCTGTGTGCACTGCAGGCCTGGGCCCAGCTGCAGACCCAGAAACCTCAGGGCGGGTGAGCTGTTGGATCCCTCAGGTCAGTTCTGTGCTGCGTCTGCATGATGTCAAAATGCCCAGACAGGCTGGTGTGGTGGCTCACGCCTGTAGATCCAGTGCTTTGTAAGCCCTAGGCAGGAGGATTGCTGGAGGCCAGGAGGGAGTTTAAGACCAGCCTGGGCAGCATAGTGAGACCCTGTCTCTACAAAAAACAAAATATGAATTAGCTGGGTGTGGTGGCACACGCCTGTAGTCCCAGCTACTCAGGAGGCTGAAGTGGGAAGATCATTTGAGTCCAGGAGGTGGAGGCTGCAGTGAGCCGTGATTGTGCCACTGTGCTCTAGCCTAGGCAACAGAGCGAGACCCTCTCTCAAAAACAAACAAACCAACCCAGGTGGAAAGTGAATTATTCTGGCAAATCCCAAGTCACTGGAGAGCTGCCAGATCAATACACAAGTTAAACATTCCCGTCCGTTGCTTGGGACCATGCAGAGCAGCTTCCTCTTGTGCCGACAGAACACAAATGCAGTTGCAGAAAACACTAGCACGGGGCTGCTGGGAAAACAGATGCTGGGACTGGTAGTCTCAGTGCCAGGCTGTGACTTCCCGGGAGGACCCAGAAGCCGGAAGCAGCCTCGTCCTGAGCTGCTTGGGACCTGGAAATTGAAGATGCAGGCCACGGGAGGTGGGGGCCTGCGAGGGTGAGCTCTGGACTCGCTGGGGGCTCCTGCCTGTTATCTCGCAGCTCTGTGACCTGGAGCTGCCTCCAGTCTCCTCATCTGACAAACGGGGCCAGTAGCGGCCCAGCCCATCTGTGTGAGGTCAGGCGGGGCCACGTGAGTGGCATTCAGCTGCGTGCTCGGCACGTGGCAGGTGCCCGGGGGATGCCAGCCGCTGTTCCATCAGAGACTTCAGGATTGCCGAGTGTGTGCTTGGGACCACTGATGTCAGAATCAGCAGCACAGGCTCCAGGGGGTTTCAGATGGCCCAGACAGTCCCAGCAACCCAAATGCTCATCAGCAGAGGAACGGATGGGCACACGAGGTCTGTTTGCACCATGGAATATTATTCACCTTAAAAACGAGTGGTGTTCAGACACATGCTACAATGCGAATTAGCCTTAAAAAGATAATATAACATGAAAGAAGCCACACACAAAAGACCAATGACTCCATTGATAGAGGATGCACGGAGCAGGCAAATCCACAGAGACACAGAGTGGATTCTCGGCTGCCAGGGCCTGGGAGGGGATGAGGGAGTGCTGCCGGGCATGAGGATGGGGATGATGAAAATGTTCTTAAATTGACTGTGAGGATAGTTTCGCAGCTCTGAGTATACCACGCACCATTGAATGATGCTTTTATTAAGTGAGCGAACTGCGTGGTACATAAGTTATATCTCAGTACAGCAGTTACACATGAAACATACACATGTTGAAATACAAAAAAAGAAAGAAAAAATGCAGAAAATAGAAATAGAACTTGCAATGGTACAGATGTTGACATTTGCAGACAGGAACTTTGGAATGCATTCTAAATATTTTTGAGGATATGAGTGAACAGATGGGAATTCACTGTGTGGCTTAACAGCAGAAGAAAATATCAGTAAATTTGAGGAGAGATCAATTGAAATTATCCAGTTGGAAGAATAGAGAAAAAGAATAAAGTCTTAGTGACCTGTGGGGATAATATATGTTATATGTTAATATATGGAACTAACATATAAAGTGGCCTAATATATATGTAATTATAATCCCAAAAAGAGGAGAGAGAGAAAAAGGTAGCAAAAAATTTGAAAAACTAATAACCAAATATTTCCCAAATTTGGTGAAAAATATTAATGCACAGGTGTAAGAAACAGGACAAATATGAAGAAAACCAAACAGAGGCACATCACGGTAAACTGCCACAAACTGAAAAGAAGGAGAAAATCTGAAAAGCAGTCAGAGAAAAAGGACACCTAGGCACAGGGAAACAGCTGATATTCGTTTTAAACAATGGATTCCTGAAGACAATGGAATAATACCTTAAAAGTGCTTAGTTTGGAAAAAAAGCTTGTCAAGCAACATATTCAATAAAAGCTATCCTTCATAAATGAGGGTTAAATAAAGACATTTTGAGTTTTTTTAAAGCCAAGAAAATCTATTGCCAGGAGACATAAACTACCAGAAATATTAAATAAAGTTCTCCAGGCTGCAGTGAAATGAAACCAGATGTAATTTAATATCCATAGGAGGGAATGAAAAGCATTGAAAAAGGTAAACATTTTGAGTCCATAAGTATTGTCAAATTTATAACATATGTGGAAGTAAGTGTATTTGTCAACAATAGCACCAAAAACAAGGGGTGAGTAAATGAAATTATATTGCTATAAACTTGTTTAAGTTGTATATAAAGTGATTCAGGATTAATTGTAAGTGGTCTCTGAAATTATACTGCTATAAACTTAAGTTGTATATAAAGTGGTTCAGGATTAATAATTGTAAAAGGGTCTGTTATAAAAATGCTGTTGTAACTCCTACGGCAACGACTAAAAAGTTTTATTTATAATAAGTCAATAGAGGAGATAAAATAAAATACTAAAAAACATTTTATTTACCCAAAAGAAGATAGGAGTAGAACATAGGATCAAAAACCATGTGGAACAAAAAGAAAACAAATAGCAAGATAGTAGACTTAAACTGAACCATACGTATCCTAATCATATCAAATGTAGATGGATTATGCCCTCGAGTTCAGAGGCAGAAATGGTCACACTGGATCAAAGAAGCAAGACCCGACAGCATGCTGTGCCCAGGAGGCACACTTGGAAGGCCCAGGGCGGTAGAAGGTACAAAGATGGACAGGTGCGTGTGACACAAAGAGTGAGCACAGGAAAGCCAAGGTGGCTGCATCCATACCAGACAGGGTGGGGTCTAAGACAAGTAGCATCAACAGAGATAAGGAGGTATATTTCACAATGAAAAAAGGCTCATTTCATCAGGACATCAGTCATAAATATGTAGCACATAATAACAGAATTTAAAAATATGTAGCACATAATAACAGAATTTAAAAATATGTGACCATACGCAAAACTGACATAATTAAAGAGAGAAATAGACAAACTCACAATCATAGTTGGAGATTTTAACACCCTTTTCTCAGTCTTTGATAGAACAAGTAGACAAAACATTAGTAATAAGATATAGATAACACCACCAATGAACTTGACCTAATTGGCATTAATAGAACCCTACACCAAATGCTGCAGAATATCCACTTTTTTTCAAATATTTGGAGAATTCACTAAGACAGATCATATGTTGGACTTTAACATAAGCCTCAATACATTTCAAAAGTTTGGAATCTTTAAGAGTATATTCTATTATTACAAAAGAATTAACTAAGAAATTTATTTGATATTTAGGAAAGCCCTCAATATTTGGAAATTAAGCAATGCACTTCTGAATATCCCATGGGGTCAAGAAAAGACCATAATGGAAGCCAAGAAATATTTCTAGTGAAATGAAATAAAAATATAACATATCAGAATTTGTGGGATACAGCTAAAGCAGTGCTCCCAAGAAAGCTTTAAATGTTTATATTAGAAAAGCAGAAAGGTCTGAATGTCTAAAATCAGTTATTTAAGTTTCCATCTAAGAAGATAGGAAAATAAGAGCAAATTAAACTCAACTTTACTTAAAACAAGTAGAAGGAAGAGAAAAACAATGGTAAGAAAAGAAAGCAATGAGGCAGAAAATAGGCAAACAATAGAGAAAACACAGCCAAAAGTTAGCTCTTTGAAAACATAAATAAAGTTGATAAACCCTTAGCAAGAGTGATCAAGAACAAAAGATAAAACACACATTTTCTCCATCAGGAATAGTATTCTAAAGATTAGATGGGTAATAAGAGAGTATTATGAACAACTTTATGCCAATAGATTAGATAATGTGGATAAAATAGAAAAATCCCTGGAAAAACACAACAAAAACTGACATGAGAAGAAAGAGAATAGACCCACATCTATTAAATAAACCGAATTACTAACAACCAGACATTAGCACAAGGAAGACTCCAGGCACAGCTGGCTTCACTGGTGAATTCTGTCAAACACTTAAGGAAGAGATATTATAAATCTCACACAAACTCAGAAAATAGAGGATGAAGAAAAATGATTTGTTTTATGAGGCCAGCCAATGGTTCACTGGTAAATATTTAACAATTAGCTTTCTGGGGGAAAAGTATGATTTGCAGTGTTTGCCAATTTCGGTGATGTACATACTTGCACCATGGCTGACGTCACTACCAACGTGACACTGGTGTGTGAGGTGGGGAGAGATGCACACAGTTGGCCCCTGGGGGCCATAGTGAGTTGGCTCCTGCATACCAAGGCCAGCATAATCCTGATACCAGAGTTGATGATGAAGACATTCCAAGTAAACGACATTACAGAGCAAATATTCCTTATGAACAAAGACATAGAAACCCTTAACAAAATACAGGTGCTCCTCAACTTACGATAGGGCTATGTCCAGCTAAGCCTTCAACTTACAGGATTTTTGACTTACGGTGGGTTCATCCAGATGTAACTCCATCATAAGTTGAGCACTTATGGGTATCGCTTTCATACCATGGTAAAGTAAAAATATTTTAAGCCAGAGACCATCTTTACAGTCCCTTGACATGCACATGCGGGGGAATGGTTTCAGGAGCCCCTGTGGATACCAAAATCCAATGATGCTCAAGTCACTCATATAAAATGGCATAGTATTTGCACATAGTATGTATTTGCATAGTATACCCATATCCACCCATATACTTTAAATCATCCCTAGATTATTTATATACCTAATAGAATGTAAATGCTGTGTAAATAGTTGTTATACTGTATTATTTTTTATGGTTGTATCTTCATTTTTTATTTATCTTACTTTTGAATACTTTCCATCTCAGGTTGGCTGAATCTGTGAGTGAGAAACCTGTAGATATGGAAGGCCAAATGTATTAACAAGTCAAATCCAGCAATATAACAAAAGGATTATGCATTATGACTGAGGAATATTTATCTCTAGAATGCAAGATTGGTTCAATATTCAAAAATCAGTGATTTTATTTTTTACCATATTAACATAAAGGAGAAACCTATATGATCATCTAAACAGATGCAGACCGAAAATTTCAATTCGACTGGTACTTGGATCTACCTAGGTGTCACGAAGGGCATGGACAGAAATCCTGCAGCTTCCCTCTAACATTATGAACTAGGCCAAGACATATTTTTGATCTTGACACAGGCAAAGATTCCCTAGAAAAGGTACAAAAAGCGCTAACCCAAAATTAACCCAAACTGGTAAATTGGTAAGTTCTTCTTCAATCAAAATTTTAAAAGACCATCAAAGCCACCTTTAGGAAAAGGAGAAGACAAGTCACAGACTGTAGAAGCGTCTGCAGTCACACAAAAGGGTCCTCAAACCCTTTAAGGAAAATGTGTATTGTGAAAAACTATGCATAGACGTCAAAAATTGTGTGTGCAAAAATAAACTCATACTAATTTGTTATAACATGTCTGAACAGGATCTGGTGTGAGGCACTAAGAAGGATAAGACATCAGTTTGGGCCAGGCACAGTGGCTCAAGCCTGTAATCCCAGCACTTTGGGAGGCCGAGGCGGGTGGATTGCCTGAAGTCAGGAGTTTGAGACCAGCCTGGGCAACATGATATAACCCCGTCTCTACTAAAGGTACAAAAATTAGCTGGGTGTGGTGGCGCATGCCTGTAGTCCTAGCTACTCAGGAGGCTGAGGCAGGAGAAGTGCTTGAACCTGGGAGGTAGAGGTTGCAGTGAGCCAAGATTGCACCACTGCTCTCCAGCCTAGGCAACAAGAGTGAAACTCCATCTCAGAAAAAAAAAAAAAAAAAAAAAAAAGAAATCTGTTTGATAAGCGCTCCTATTGGAGCAACATGAATTCTGCTAAAATTGAAGCAAGAAAGAAGAAACACCAAATTAATGAAGAAGCTTCGTGAAAGAATGTGAAATCATTGATACTTTACAAAAAGTTTATGGGGACAATGTCCCAATGAGATCAGCAGTTTACAAGTGGATAACCTGTTTTAAGAAGAGACAAGACAATATTGAAGATGAAGCCTTCAGTGGCAGACTATCCATATCAGTTTTTGAGGAAAAAATTAATCTTGTTCATGCCCTCATTGAAGAGGACCAGTGATTAACAGCAGAAAAAATAGCCAACACCATAGACATCTCAGTTGGTTCAGCTGGCACAATTCTTACTGAAACATTAAAGTTGGGCAAATTTTCCACTCGATGGGTGCCAAAACTGTTGTGCCCAGATCAGCTGGAGACAAGAGCAGAGCTTTCCGTGGAAATTTTAAACAAGTGGGATCAAGATCCTGAAGCATTTCCTTGAAGAATTGTAACAGGAGACATGGCTTTCCCAGTACCATGCTGAAGACAAAGCCCAATCAAAGCAAGGGCTACAGAGAGAGTGAGGTGCTCAAGTCACAGCAACGGCTACAGAGAGGCGGAAAGGCCCAATCAAAGCAAAGGCTATGGAGTGGCGGAGGTGCTCAAGTCACAGCAAAAGTGGACTGGTCAAGAGCCAAGGTTATGGCAAGTTTTGGGGATGCTGGAGGCATCTGGCACCCACCTTACAGTTTTGATTTGGCTCCGTCTGGCTTTTTTCTTCCTAATCTTAAAAATTATTTTTAAAGAACAGTCATTTTTCTTCAGTTAGTAATGTAAAAAGACTGCATTGAGATGGTTAAATTCCCAGGACCCTCAGTGCCTTAGGGATGGACTAAATGGCTGGTATCATCACTTACAACAGTGTCTTGACCTTGGTGGAGCTTATGTTGAGAAATAAAGTTTATATTTTTATTTTTATCTTCTAATTTTATTTTTCCGTGAACTTTTTGAAGTCCCTTCAGATGCCTGGCAAATAACTTATATGCAGAATATAGAAGTAGGTTCTGTAAGACATAACAAAGAGACAAACATGAAAAGCTCCTTTCGATTAGTCACCAGGGAAATGCAAATTAGAACGACAGCAAGGGGCCATTGCGTGCCTGTGAGAATGACCCAGGCGGACATGCCTGGCCCCCCTGCCTGCCGTCAAGTGGAAATCTAATCCATTGCTGTTGAGAGTGTAAGGCACTTTGATCACTTTGAAAGATAGTTGGTCGTTCTCATAAAATAAAACAAACACCTCCCTTAGGATCCAGCGATTCCATTCCTAGGTGTTCATGCAACAGCAATAAAAACATACCCACAAAAAGACTTGTACGTGGATGTTCACAGCAGCTTTATTTGTGGTATCCTCAATCGGGAAGGAAGCTCCGTGTTCTCTGATGGTGAATGGAAACGCCACCATTGTGCCACGTCCGTCCAGTGGAATACTACTCAGCAAGAACAAGGCGAGAACCACGGCTCACCCCAGAACAGGCGTCTCTCAGACATCATGTTGAGTGAGAGAAGCCAGACCCAAAGAAGTGCACGCTACGTAATCACCTTTACTTGAGGTTCTAGAATAGGCAAAGCTACTCCCTGACCATAAAAATCAGAAAGTCATTGCCTGGTTTGTTGGGGGTTAGGTGGTGGCTGGGCAAGGGGCATGAGGGAAATTTCCGGGGTGATGAAGTGTTGCATATTTTGAGTGGGGTGTTGTCACATGGCTGTAAACATTTGTAAAAGGCCATAGGATTGTGCCCTCCAAGTCTGTGTATTCATTGCAAGTAAATTAATCTATGCAGATGGAGTATTTTATTACATGGTTTTGAGAGATTCTTAGGTTAAGTCTAAGAACCGCTGAATCTGGGCCTCCGGGAAAGATGTGAAAAGAAACTGCCAAGAACAACAATGGGTCTCACGCTGGAGACCTCGGGCTCCGGTCCGTCCGGTCCATCTGTGTGAGAGTCCAGCATCTGCAGGCTGGGAAGCCAAGTGCATTATGCCCCACCTTGGCAGGTGGTCACCCTCTGGGCGTGACACTCACTAAAGGCACTGAATGTATTTGTGCCTCAGTTTCTCATCAATAAAGGGGAGGTGGCCCTGACCACGCAGGGGGATTCACGCTGATGAGCGGCCTCTGCAAACCAGGCACTGGCCGTTGACTGTCATTCTCCAGCCACCAAAGCTTGAGGGAAAGAGGAGGGTGGTGAGTTCAGTCCGGGGTGTGAAGCCACCGCACCCGCTGCAACCCCAGCTGGACATGGGCCTCACCAGGAGGCTGCAGTGCCGGGATCCCGTGGCAGTGGCAGGGTGTGTGCGGGGGGCACCTGCCCTGGCACCTCTCTCCTCTCAGCCCCCGAGCGGGCCTCATGTTCTCCTTTAACGATGCCCTTGACAAGAAGTCACGCTTGGCTGTCAACACGCGTGGGGTGCCTGAGGGCAGCTGCTTGAAACCTTCCTCTTCCAGGGAGCCTCCTGGGTGTGCAACCTCCTCGGCACCCCCTGTGTGGTCCTGGGTTCCGTTCCCACCTCCCACCCGGCTCAGGCACCTGTCTGCCCAGGTGGGCGGCTCTCTCATCCTTTCCCCACGTGAGCCCAGCAGGGTGGTGCCACCTGTGTGGCATGGAGTCTTCCTGGGGGGTACTGGGGAACCCAGGAGTGCAGAGCTTTGTGGGACTGGAGGCAAGTCCCAGCCTGGTGCATCCTGGGTGCTTGAAAAACACTGGAATAAATGATGGAATGAAGGAGCTGCTGGCAGGGCCAGAATGGTGGACACCAGGTGGGTGTTCGGAGGAGGCAGTCACACGCCAGTCTGAGAGAGGGGCACCCGCGCACGGGAGCAGCCGGTGGGAACTCAGGGGCGACTCAGAGGGATCAGCCTGCAGGTCACAGCCCGGGCTGTGGTCCCATGGGCTCTGTGCTGCCTGTGTGCTTGCGAAGTTAATTACAACCACACACAAACTCACTGCAAATTGTTCCCAGTTAGAACTGCAAATTCACTGGAACAAGGAGTGCTAATTACATTCCACTTGTTACCACTGCCTCTTGTTAATATTCCAACAGCTGCTTCAGCAAGATAATGATGGCCCCAGCCGAAATGATTGAACAGATAGATTTAAAAATCAGTACTGGCTGGGCGTGGTGGCTCACCCCTGTAACCCCAGCACTTTGGGAGGCCGAGGTGGGTGGATCACCTGAGGTCAGGAGTTCAAGGCCAGCCTAGCCAACATGATGAAACCCCATCTCTACTAAAATATACAAAAATTAGCTGGGCGTGGTGGCGTTCGCCTGTAGTCCCAGCTACTCGGGAGGCTGAGGCAGGGGAATCACTTGAACCTGGGAGGCAGAGGTGGCAGTGAGCCGAGATCGCACCACTGCACTCCAGCCTGGGCAACAGAATGAGACTCCGTATCAAAAAAAAAAAAAAAAAAAAATCAGCACCAACATAGTTCCCACAGTGTTTTCCTCCACACATAAGGTGAAGCCCCGGCATAGGGGAGCATCTGTACTCCCTGAGAGAAGGCAGCAGACACGTGCACGCAGCCGTGAGTGCATTTGACACCCTCCACGATGACTTTGTGAACGCTCAGGTGAGTGTGCAGCTCCCAGCCTCGATTCCGTGCTCACAAACAGAGCTGCCCCGCCCCCGGCCATAGCCACGGTCTACTTTGGGCTAATCATGTCGCATTGCGGGAGAGGACTTCAGAGGTACGAGCGCTGCTCTGGTCTCCTTTCCTTGCTTCTCCTTCTCTGCTAAGGCAATTGCAGTTGCTTGCTGTCTTGCTGTGCTGTTATGACAATGAGGCTTTTTCATAACTTTGTGAGATAAAATGATATGGGAATCACAGTCACCACAACAAGAGGGTGCCCAGACCCCGAGCAGCACAAGTGCCTCTGGTGAGTACCCGCAAAAGGGCTCAGCGTCCAACTCTCCTGAGGCAAAGCAACGCCTGCTGCCATTTTAAAAATAAAGTAGTTTTTAAGAGACAGAGTCTCTCTCTGTCGCAGGCTGGAGTACAGGCACCACCGGAGCCCACTGCAGCTGTTGCAATGATTGCAGATGTACAGGAAGTTGCAAAGACAGACGCAGCAGTACAGAGACAGCCCATGCATCCTTCACCCAGATCCCTCCACTAGAGGACGGCCTCGCAACCAGGACGTGCCTCCGACAACGTGTCTGCTCTTTGCCATTTATCACACGCGTGACCACTATAGTCAAGATATAGGGCCCCTCTGCGGCTGCAAAGATCTTCCTCCTGCTATCCTTTTCAGTCACAGCCTCCCCCTCTTTCCCCACTCCAACCTCCTCCAAATTCGTCATTTTGAGAATGTCACAGAAATGAAATCACGCAGGGTGTGACCTTTGGAGACTGGCTTCTTTCCCTCGCCTGGCGGTAGACGGTGGTCTTTCCCCAGAGACCCGCCAGAGCTGTTGTGTGCTTCACCAGTTCTTTCTCTGCAGCTGAGTGGAGTCCCAGGCTGTGCAGCACCCCAGCGTGTATAGCCATTCATCTATTGTTGGGCATGTGGTTGTTTCTGGTTCTTTGTGGTTACAAATAAAGTTGCTATGAGTAATCGTGATAGGGTTTTGTGTGAATGAAAGTCTTCCTTTCTCTGGGATGCATGCCCAGGAATGCAGTTGCGGGTTGTAGGTGAGCACGTGCTTGGTTTTGCAAAACACTGCTACACCGTCTCCACCGTGGCTGCCCCGTGTTAGATTCCCGCCAACAGTGTATGAGTGATCTCATTTCTTCATGACCTCGTTAGCATTTAATGTTGCCGTTATTTTTTATTTCCGCCATGCTGATGGGTGCGTAGTGACATTTCATCGTGAGTCAAATGTGCAGTTCCCCCTGGCAGAGGACATTAGCTGTCTTTGCCTGTGTTTATTTCCCTGTGTCCAGCCTCTCTGGTGAAATGTCTCTTCTGCCCATTTTCTCACTGGATTGATTGTTCGTTTTTACTGTTGAGTTTTGAGAGTTTAAGGAATATATTCTGCGAGTCGTTTGTCGGGCATGTGGTTTGTAAATGTTTTCTCTCAGGCTGTAGCTTGTTTTCTCGTCCCCTTTTCTTTAATTTTAACTAATGTCTTTAACTATTTTTAGTTATTTCCACTGAAACTGATGAAGCTGTGCAAACTTCAAGTAAATACAGTGACTTCCTCCCTGACGATCCTTACGACAAGGTTTCTTCTATAACCTAATACCCGTGTGCCGAAACTGGCTTCAAGCAGCTGACAGCACGCTGGGCTCAATGCAATCACTGTCTTCTCAGACAGATCTGTTTGAAGATATAGTCCGGGGTATTGGACGGGAATGTTGCCATTCAGATGTGAAAACACCCCTCCCTTTTCCATGCCCTTGTTTCTGCTTGGTACAAAGGAAGTGGGAGCTCGGGCTGGGTTACCTGCGGGGGCTGGAGGAGCTGTCCATATTGAACCTGCCTCGGCGCTCATGGGAAAACGTGCAGCCGCGAGAGAACTCTGGTCACCCGTCAGCAGCACCGTCAAAGGCCGACAGCCATTTACATTTTCACAGGTGCCAGGGCCACCTCTCCAAGAGCTTATCTGGGTGGAGGAGACCAAGTGTGCTGGTCTCTGTCTCTGCGTGGTGAGGGTTGGGTGGACAGTCGCCTCTGAGGGCGTCCCAGCTTCGCTGAGTCCACAGCCAGGCAAAGCCACCTTCGGTGTGAACGTGGTAGTGGGCCAGCATGGCAGTGTCCCTTCTGTGGCCCTGTGTGTCTGCTGGCTTGTGGACTTGCACCCACGCTGTAAATCGACTCATAGACACACGCCAAGGGAGATTTCAGAAGAGCAGTGTGTTTTATTATGGAGAGCTGTTTTTTCCCTTCTTTAAACAATTTATTTTTAATAACAAAAGTTTGTGGAAAGAGAAGTTCAGAATCTATGCATTGCTGGTGGGGATATGAAATGGTGCAGCTGCTTTGGAAAGCAGTTTGGAAGTTTCTCAAAATGGTTAAACATGGAATTACCATGTGATCTAACAATTCCAATTCTAGGTATGTACCCAAGAGAAATGAAAACATACCTTCACATAAAACCTTCCCATGAATGTTCATAGCAACATTATTCATGATAGTCAAGAAGTGGAAACAAGCCACTGCCCGTCTACTGATGAACGGGCTGGCAAAATGTGTCTCCTCTGTGCAATGGAATATTATGCCGCCATCAAAAAGAATGAGGCACAGATGTATGCTACCACACGGGTGAGCCGTGAAAACATTTTGTTAAATGAAAGAAGCTAGACACAAAACAACATATATCGTGTGATTCCACTGATGGGAAATGTCTGTAACAGGCAAACCAGGAGAGACAGGAAACAGATTTGCAGTTGCCAGGGGTTGGGGGTGTGGTGGGGGCAGTGGGGAGTGACTGCTAATGGGGACAGGGTTTCTTTTTGAGGTGATGAAAATGTTCTAAAATTGACCGTGGTGATGGTTGCACAACTCTGTGAAGGAACACACTCAGACCATCGAGTCGTGTGCTGTAGATGGGTGGCTGGTATACCATGTGAGTGACAGCTCAATAACGCTGTTTTACATATTGAACCTGTGTCTGAGCGCACCGGAGACGCCCCAGGGCTCCCCTCCCTCTCTGCCCATGCTCTTTCCTGCCCTGATTTCTGTTCTACTCTGATGACATTTAAGCGATTTCTCAGGCCACCAGTGAGGCCGAATGTTTTGACCAGGAAAATGATTGGAACACTCACTTCTTACAACTTTCCAAAGAACCAGTTGTTGGACTCAAATTCTGTAGCTTTTCTCCCTAATTCATCAGCTTTGACTTTTCCCCATCATCTCTTTATTTGTTACTTTTCTTGAATGACTTGGGCGGCTGTATTCATTCCATTCATCTTAATATTCATCTGGAATATGAAGTTCAAGGCCATGTACCTTTCCCTGAGCTCAGCCTGGCCAAACCCCACCCACTCTCATAGGCATGGGGTACTTATTTCTTGGTCATGTAACTTAAAATAAATTGGGGAATTTTTATTTCTATTTTTATTAATTTTGATCGAGTGAGATTCGTACTGTTTACCTCTTTTGAGTTTCTTTTGGTTTGTCTAACAGATGGCCAGTTTTTGGGACACCGCCGGGCCTCCTGGGGCTAGTGTCTGGCGAGGCCCCTGAGTCTTCTCAGTGTCATTGCTCATATCCAGCCTGACCCACTCCCCACCTCCCAGGGTTGGGGTGTCCAGGCCTCAAATGTATCCCAAGGGAGACATGAGACAGGGCTTGGACCCCTCTTCGCCAGGGCCGGCTGCCCAGGGTCTGGCTGTTGTTTCCAGGGCTCCTGCCCCCCAACCTGGGAACATCAATCTGGGCACAACACAGCCAGCCACTAAGGAACCAAACTTGCCCTTGAATCCCAAACCAACAAGTTCAGATCAATTAGGCTAATCCAGCGTCACCGATCTTGAACTCAGAAAACGATTTTTCCAAAGTCAGCAGTCTTTTAATTCACTGCCTATTAATTAAAGTGTGTCTTTTTTATTCATGTTTTTAAAAAGTCTTGATTAGGGTCGGGCGTGGTGTCTCACGCCTATAATCCCAGCACTTTGGGAGGCCAAGGTGAGTGGATCATTAGGTCAGGAGTTTGAGACTAACCTGGCCAACATGGTGAAACCTCGTCTCTACTAAAAATACAAAAATTACCCGGGTGTGGTGGCAGGCTCCGATACTCCCAGCTACTCGGGAGGCTGAGGCACGAGAATCACTTGAACCTGGGAGGCAGAGGTTGCAGTGAGCTGAGATCACGCCACTGCACTCCAGCCTGGGCAACAGAGCCTCCGTCTCAAAAAAACGTCTTGATTAGGCTTTTCATCAGCAAGCAGGCCCTCACTGCTCGTTAGGGGACAGTTACCTTTTGGCATCTGGTCCTACGGGGAAGCCAGGCCACCTTCATCCTCCCCTACCCAGGGCCAGAGGGTGGGCAGCTGGAGCCCTCTCCCCACTGGGCAGGGCCGTGTTGCCCTCTGAGGCGTTGCCAAGTGGTGGGAACAGCGCATTCCAGAGACAGAGCAGCCAGCCCAGGCCTCCCGCTTGGCAGCAAGAGAGGCGCCCAAGACTTGGCGGGGCTACCGCCCCCTCTGGGCCCCGCCTCCCCTCTGGGCCCCGCCTCCCCTCCGGGCCCCGCCTCCCCTCCGGGCCCCGCCTCCCCTGTGGCCCCGCCTTCTCTCTGGGCCCCGCCTCCCCTCTGGGCCCCGCCTCCCCTCCGGGACCCGCCTCCCCTCCGGGCCCCGCCTCCCCTCCGGGCCCCGCCTCCCCTCCGGGCCCCGCCTCCCCTGTGGCCCCGCCTCCTCTCTGGGCCCCGCCTCCCCTGTGGCCCCGCCTCCCCTCTGGGCCCCGCCTCCCCTCTGGGCCCCGCCTCCCCTCTGGGCCCCGCCTCCCCTCCGGGACCCGCCTCCCCTCCGGGCCCCGCCTCCCCTCTGGGACCCGCCTCCCCTGTGGCCCCGCCTCCCCTCTGGGCCCCGCCTCCCCTCTGGGCCCCTCTTCCCCTGTGGCCCCGCCTTCTTTCTGGGCCCTGCCTCCTCTCTGGGCCCTGCCACCTCTCCGGGCCCTGTCTCCTCTAAGGCCCAGACTCTCCTTGGGCCCCGCCTGCCCTCGGGCCCCGCCTCCCCATCCAGGCCCCTCCTCCCCTCAGGCCCTGCCTCCCCTGTGGCCCCGCCTCCTCTATGGCCCTGCTTCCCTCTGTGGGCCCCACCCCCGCACGAGTGTGGCCTCCTCGCCTGTGGGATTTACAAGGGGCCATTTCTTCCTGCTGCACCCAGGGGTGCACTTGCCTGCCCAGTGGTCACGCATCCTGGCATGCACGTCAAGGCGAAGGCCGACCGTGAGGCACGGAAGGAAGGAGCCGAGGGGACAAACCTGGTGGGCGATGGTCAAGTGCCCGGAGCTGGCACAGGAGCTCCTGGGTTTCCAGGGCCCCTCCTTCAGGCTGTAGTCCACTGGGGCAGGGGCACGGGCCCAGTCTTTGCTCGGTTTATCAGTACAACCTTTACTAAGGTGGTTTCTTAAAAGTTAAAACAGGGACGTGAACCTGCTGCATGACCCACAGGCAATCTTGGCCGCCAGTTGGTGGTAGATTCTTGGCTATCTTTGCCTGCTGGGCTCTGGGGAGGCCAACAGCTTTGTTACCTGGCAGCTTTCTCAGGTCGTCTGGGGCCGAACCCAGCGCCAGGGCCACTCTGCAGGGGGCTCTGCTGAGACTTATCACCAGGTGGGCATCATTCTGGAGACAAGCACCCTGCCAACCTCTGAGCAGGAACCTTGGAGACCCTGGAGTCTGTCCGCATCCTGGGTCCTGGTGCCTGAGCATCCCCTCGATGGCCAAGGCTGTGTCCTCCTCTTGGCAGTGGCCCCAGTGGATTGGGATGAGAGGAGCCCTTGCTATGGAGCTGCCGTGACCCGAGGAGCTGGCCATGGGGGCTCAGCTGCAATGACATCTAGGCTGGCTCCTTTATTGGTGGCCGATGTCCCCTGAGGGTCCGATCTGTGTGGGTGAAGGGCCGGGATCTGGGGGAATTTCCGCAAGGCTCCGTACTTGGCTGTGAGTGCCTGCACAGCTGCGGGCGGTACAGCCTGGGTGCTGGGCAGCACGGTGAGCTGTGAGCTCCTGTACTAAGGGACAGGTGCCTGGAGAGAGGTGGGAGGCAGGGAAGGGGGTCCCCAGGAGCGAAGGCGGCCCCCAGTGTCTGCAGAGCCAGCGCTGGACGTGAACATGACAGGGAGCTGTCTGGAGGGCAGCGGTCCTGGGCACAAAGGCCTCGCTGTCCCTGAAAGGGGCCGGAAGGTCTGAAACCGCCCTGGAGATGACCTGTGCTCAGTGAGCTCGCTCCGGTGGCTGATGGGAAAGGGCCTTGTCTACTGCACTAGTCTTGGGGGAGGCCACCCTCTCACTGGATCAAGTCCGGCAGCCCCCAGGAGTCACTGGCAGCTGCACATGGAGAACGTCCTTGAGTGGACCCTGGTCCCCCCAGGCCAGTTCCACCAGCTCAGGTGCTCTGAGCGGCTCTGCACTGCACACCCGCATCCTGCCTTGGACGTGACCGTCTCTAGGGAAGTGTGAGCTCTGAGTCCAGCTTCTCTGGGGATGTGCTACAGTGTATCTGGGGCTTGAGCGTCCGGTCCCCGCCAGCAGCAGTTGTCGTCACTGGCGCTGTGTGCAGCCGGTCCCGGCCCCTTCGAGGCTGTGGGTGCTTCTGAGGCCCGTGGCCATTGCGTCCCCATCGCTGGGCTCCATGCAGACGCTTAACCCAGGGTGGGCCGGCATCTGATGTGGAAGCCACAGTTAAGGCCCTTCCTCCTCCTGGGGTGACGACAAGCCAGGCTATGAAGATAGGTGGCACCTGGGGGCCTGTGGGCTTCACTGCGGCTGGCACCCCGTCCACCTTTTCCTCAGCAGAAGATGAGGGGCAGCAGTGCCGTTCCCTGCCTTGCCTGCTGTGTGACCTCAGGCAGCCACTCAACCCTCTCTGAGCCTCGGTGTCCTAATCTGTGAAGCAGGTGAAGACTCCTTTCTGCTGTACATCCTGGAGTTGGGGTCCTCATGGGGCTGATGAACCAGGAAGGTATATGTCAGACCGAGGTGTGGCCTATGCAGCTGGCATCACTCTGGCACTGGCAGCCCCGGGTCATGTGCCTGGTTATGGGTGTGTGTGTTTGTGGATGTACTTCCCATGTGTACAGTGATGCTCAGGTGCACAGTGGGGATTGTGCATGTGTGTATGTGTGTGCACACAGTTACGTGTGGATGTGTGCTTGTGTTCCTGTGCACATGCCTGGCTGTTTGCTTGTGTGCACGAGCTCCAGTGAGTGCCTCTGCCCTCAGGGCTGCCTATCTTTAGGACTCGGGCCGGCGCCCGGTGTAACAGACACAGTGAGTGCCTACCCGGTGGGAAGCTTCATGGTGCCCTGAGTCTGCCCAGGGGAAGTAATGTCACAGGGATCACGGGCCGGTGAGACCTCCAGGCCTCGGGAGGAAGAACAGATGAGGCTTTAATATACAGGCTGGAGAAACCGTGGCCCCAAGCTGGGAGGGAATAGCATTTGTCACCCATGGTCACATGGCAGGGCCATAAAAGTCAGTTTTCAACAAAGGGCAGCATGGAACACTTGATACCTGTATGGTTAGGCTTTGTGTCCCCACCCAAATCTCATCTTGAATTGTAATCCCCAGGTGTCAAGGGAGAGACCTGGTGGGAAATGATTGGATTACGGGGGCAGTTTCTCCCATGCTGTTCTCACGATAATGAGTGAATTCTCATGAGATCTGATGGTTTTATAAGTGGTAGTTGTCCCTGCACTCTCACACACTCCTCTCTCTCGCCTGCCACCGTGTAAGACCTGTCTCTTTCCCTTCCATCGTGATTGTAAGTTTCCTGAGGCCTCCTCAGCCATGTGGAACTGTGAGTCAATTAAGCCTCTTTTCTTTATAAATTACCCAGTCTCGGGTATGTCTTTACAGCAGTGTGAAAACAGGCTACTACAATATCCTTTTTAATAAAGACAATAAATTGGGCTCAACCCCCAGGTGTGTCTTTAAATGCTGGCTGCTACTCGCTGCTGGCAGGAACTAGCCGTGACTTCCATGGTGGGGCTTCCGTGCACCCCGTGTCACACGGGGCAGCGTCTCCAGCAGCCAGTGCTGCACCCACCCTGTGCTCTGGTGAGGCTGCTCCTCCGTCCACCACCGAGTACCAGGTTATGTGGGAGGCAGCCCTGCACATGGCCGGGTGGGCTGGATTTGCTTTTTGGTTTTAATCAGAGAATCCATTTCCACAGCATCGAACTTACTTCTTCATCGCTGACGGGAAACACCTTCTTCAGCAGAAAGCCCTGCTCGGCCGAGGGAGGGAAGGACTCACTGCGCCTCCTCCCTGAGCTGCACCCACCCTGGGGCCACACCGAGGCAGGAGGACTCTACGCCCACCTGAACAGAGCGTGCATCTGGGCCGCGCCGGAGCACAGGGTGCTTTGAGGCGGCCCCTGCCCCTTGCTGTGTGGGTGGCCCGGCCCAGGGGCAGCTTGGGGACCCAACAGGCCTCCTCTCAGGTGGGCACTGTGATCCAATCCACACTTGCCAGCCCAATGATGGAGGCGGATGAAGCCATGGAGTTCAGCCACGGGGTGTATTTCCCATGTAGTGGAACAACGTCTGTGTTATTTTTCCAAAACAGGGGTGCCAATGGTAAAGGTGTTGGGAGACCCCTGGGCTGGGGCATGAACCTCCCACCCTTGCGAGCCGTGTGGTTCATTCACATCTGATTTTTACGATTTGCACGTGGCCCTTTTTTGGTCTTTTGGGGATCAAGACGGTAACAGCAGCAGCCGGAACCTTCCCCTGCAGCCCTGGGTCTCCTGCTTGCGGACGGTCGACCCCGGCCTATGTGTCCCCAAGAGGATCTGCGAGTTCTTGGGTGACGATTCCCTTCTCTCGGGGAGGGGGTGTGAGGGAGGAGCCCTCACTTTGCATTTCAATGGTTTTTTATTAATCCACCTGCACATACACAAAAAATCCCTTTCTGTGCTGCACAGGGCATAATTTAGGCAGGCTTCAGAAATAACGGGGCAGCCAGCGTTATTGTTATTCTCCGTATACAGATGTTTATTCTGCTCCCGCACTTCCACGTCTGTCTAGGCAGTGACGACGTAAATAGGACGTGTCTCCTCACCATCTTCGAAAGCCTTTGTTTTCTGGGACAGCAGCCTATTATGATGTCACACAGTGGGACAGTAATAACCACCCCCCCACCCGAGAGTCTTAACACAAGACAGTGAAAGGGACCGTATTGTGTGGTGGCGGGCGGGTGGGTGATGAGGGGGCGGGGGGAGGAGAGGAGGGGAGGAGGGCGAGTGGGGGAGGGGACGGAGCGGCCCCTGCTGACCACACAGGCAGAGTACACGGGAAGCGCGGTGTTGGGTGTGGACAGTGATCTGAGCCTGTCCACGGCTTTGGTTGGAAAGGTGAGTGGGTGAGTGAGGAGGAGTCCCACGCACCCTTCTCTGGGGATTGAGACCCAGAGCCCTAGAGTGAGCCCTCCGGGGTGGGGGTGGCAGCCCCTGGCGGTGAGGCTCCTGCACTCCAGCCCCAAGGAATCTGCCCCAAGTCGGGAGCAAATGGTCAGGAGTGGCCCCGATGGCAGCAGGACCTTGAGGGGATAGAACCCATCACGGTGACACCACAGCAGCACCTGGAGGGGGAAAGTCTCATTCTCTTCATGGGTGCAGAAAAGAGCTCCATAAATTAGACTTCCACTTAGGACATTTAGAAAGCCTCACAGTGCATCTGGAAGATGAAGGAGGTTTCACATGATGGGAGGCAACGAGGGTGCACCCCACACCCCAGGAGCAGGGCAGGGTTAGGGAGGGTGAGAAAGTGGGGGCCCGGGGGTGGGGATGGGGAATAACGCTGTCCCGGGGGACGGTGGCTGTGCTCAGGGGTCCCCAGTGACCTGCACTGTGGGCATTGGCGAGAGAGTTGACGCTTCTAGGTTAAAGACAGTGTAAGAAAATCAGGGCATTAACCACAAAAAGGGAGAAAATAAATGTAGGAAACGTCATTTCTAATAACATCAAACTATGAACCACACCAGAGCAAACAGCAAAGAAACGTGACACATTTATGGCAAACCCACAAATCTGGAGACACTGAAGAAGACCCGAGACATCCCTTCCATGGATTGGAAAGATTGCTGTTAGGAAGGTGACCATTTTCCCTGGGTCTGTCTGTAGATGCACATCAGTGCCAGCAAAGTCCAGTGGGGAAGAGTGAGAGAGAGAGATTGATTTTAGAAGCCAATTCTAAAATGTACAGTGAAGTACAGAAAGGCTGGGAGCAGCCCAGACCCTCCTGAGGAGCAGGTGGACGGTGCAACAGCGGATGGCGAGTACGACGTGTTATGGGGCAGCAGTTGCCCAGAGCACGAGGAGCTGCTGGCGGGGGGCTTGGCCGCTGACCCACGAGGTAGGACACCGCCTGGGCACCGAGGGGGGGCCTGTGCTCGTGCCCACGCACGCGGATGTGTGATGAAGGGAGTGGCATTGCGGGTTATTGGGGGAAGGTTGGACTCTTGTTCTGGTGCCAGGAAAGTCAGGTGCCCACGTGGGAAAAAAGGAAAGTAGACTCCCACGGCATTCAGATCCCCCCAGGTGGATGCCCAGAGGGCAGCACTTTTGACCCAGAGCCCCATCCTGATGACCTCACAGACAAGGCCCCCGAGAGCCTTTGCCGCAGCGGAAGCGGGTAACATCAGCACACATGACTGTTTCTCAGAAGACACGGGAGAGGGTGAAGGTGTGGTCATTCATAAAACTCACAGGAACTCAAAACCAGAATATGAAGGACTCCGAATCAGCAAGAAAAAGAGGACTCCTTAGAAAAACGGGTGGCACAGCTGAACAGGCGCCTCCCCACACACGGGGCAACACTCGTGAACACCGCCGTGGGATGCCGCTGCGTGCCCGTCAGGACAGCCCGGTTAGAACGACCGACAGCATTGCGTGTCCGAGGACGCGGGGGCCGACGGGCCCATGTGCTTCTGGGGGAGGGCACTACAGAAAGGCTCTGCACACGCTCTGGCGAAGGGTGCCCCTGCCTGCAGAGTCCTGGAAAATAGGCCAGTTGTCTGCAGCGGGCAGATCAATACGTGGCGGCGTGGCCACGCCGGGAACACGACACAGCCACAAATGTGCGTGGACAAGAGTCACACGTGCAGTGAGGACGGAGTTTAAAACTGAGATGGCAGGAAAGCAGCAAATCAGAAGAACACACTGAGAATAGTCCTTTTACAGAGAGTTCAGGAACAGGCAAAGCTGCAGACTATGGTATCTAGGAGGCATATAAAGAGGTAAAAGAAAGCAGAGATCCAGCAACCCCCCTTTTGGGTCAATCTCCAGAGAATTGGAAGCAGGAACATGAAGAAATACTGGTACACCTGTGTTCACAGGGGCTAGAGGGTGGAGGCCACCTGCGTGTCCGTCGACAGATGGACGGAGAAGCGAATGTGTCCGTCCATCCAGCGGAAAATGATTCAGCCTTAAAGAGGAAGGGGAGCCTGTCGCCCTTGACAGCACGGATGAACCTCGAGGACGTTATGCTAAATGAAACGAGCGTCACGAAAGGACAAGTACCAATGGAATGCGTATTCCACTGGAACTGGAATTCCAATGATAAGAAACACGAGAGTCATCAGATTCACAGAGAAGATAGACAGGCGTCTCCCGGGCTTGAGGGGAGGGGATGGGGAGTCGGTGTTGAACGGGGACAGAGCTGTAGTTTGGGAAGGTGGAAAAGTTCTGGAAATGGATGGTGGCGACGGCTGCACAGCCATGGGAATGTCCTTGATGCTCCTGAACTGGGTGCTTAAGAGTGGCAAGAATGGTCAACTATGAATGGTCATATACGTTATGTTACGTATATTTTATCACAATTAAAAAACTGAGGAAAAAAATAAAGTCGGGAACAATGATAGGAAAGACATGGATGGCGTTCCTCTCTGGAGGGAGGGACGCAGAGGGCCCCTAGAGGGCTGACAACATTTGGCCTCTGATTCATAGTCACTTAGACACACGCACTTTTGCACTTTCTCCTGTGATATGATATTCCATGATAAAAATGGTAAAAAATTAAAACAAGCCAACAGGCACCCACCTCTGCCCACCGCTGGCTGTGCTTGTGTGAACGTTATTTGCCGCGAATTCTTTTTGGCAGAATGAGCAAACGTGGAGTCCAAGCTGCCTCCGGATGGGGCCCAGTCCCTGGCACACGGTGCCTCTGTGTGGGAGCCAGGAGGCTCCAAGGAGGGGGGCTTTCAGAGGGAGGTGATTGTGGAGCTCTCTGGGCAGAATGAAGCATCAGCACTTTGCAGCAAGATCTTGGAGGTGGAAAATTTGCTAATTTCTCAAATGTTACACTTGACAAAATATTTTTCAGGGGAAACGGTAGCGTCTGGGGCCGAGGCTTTGCTGTTTGCCTTGGGGAACGTGATTTTTATGGTTATGTTCAGAGATGAGTGCCACTGGCAGGCAGGTGAGGAGACTGATCCGCGGGCCCACTGGCAGGCAGGTGAGGACACTGACCCATGGACCCTCCAGCTCCATTCTCAGGGGCAGGTCTCTGTCACCACTGCACAGATGCCCAGCTCCACCTGGAGGGCACCTGGCATGAGCATTCTGCCTGACAGAGTTTCTTCATTTATGCTTTGTCTCCTACACCTTTGAAAAACGAATAGGCTTGATTTTTTGGTGTGGCTTTAGGTTTACACATAAATTAAGCAGAAAGCACAGAGAGTTTCCTGTTCCCCACTCCCCTGCACACGGCTTCTCCCGTGATTGGCCTCTTGTGTTGGTGTGGGACGTTGTCACAGGGGAGACATCTCTATTCACCAAAGTCCAGAGTGCACCTGAGCGCACGCTTGGCCTTGTGCATTCTGTGGCTTTGGACAATGTGTAAGGTCAGGTATCCACCATTGCTGTATCATACAGAACAGTTCCACTGCCCTAAAAATTATCTTTTCCCCCAACCTCGGCCACTCCTGGTCTCTCCACTGTCTCCAGGGATTCACCTTTTCTAGAATGTCCTATAGCTGGACTCATACATTCCCCTCAGCCTTTCCACACTGGCTTCTGTCACTTAGTGACACGCATGTGTTTCTCCACGCCTTCCTGTGGCTCGATAGTCGTTCCTTTTTAGTGCTGAGTCATATTCCATTGTTCCTGGGCCTTTTCCCCCCGGAGGGTTGGCAGGAATGTGCCAGCCCTACCTGCTGCTGCCAGGCCCCCCTTCACAGCACCGTGCACCACCAAGCTCACCGCCAATTCCAGGCTCCGTGGTTCCCAGGTCAAGTGCAAATTCTCTCCCAGTGGGGCCCATTTCAACGGAGTATGTGGAGCAGAAACATTTTCCTGCGTCTCTGCTGGCTGAGGGTGCTTGGGTGGGCGGCTACCTGTGTCTGCCTCACCTGTCTGTGGGGCAGGGGTCCCGTGGGGCGGAAGTGTCCTGGGGTGCTGAGGCTGCGGGAGCCCTCAGCATGGTTTCTGACCTGCTTTATTTTTGTGGATGCCCCCCAGCTTCAACCAAAGGTCACCCACAAACCCAGGGACTTGTCCTCCTGAGAGCCTGGGGCAGCAGGCGAGGGGATTCAGGCTCGCGGGGGTCTCAGAGATCAGCATGCAGCCTGCCTGCTGTGAGCCCTCCTGCCAGTCTGCAGATACGGCAAACCCAGCGGCTCCTCCCCACAGAAGCTGTGATGGCTTCTTTCTCTGCCAAGTTTCTAATCACTGTGCACCCATCTCTTCCTCATTAGAGAGACTCAGCCCATGTTCATTAAACGCAAAACTAACCTCCCACCAGCAAAGAGGCCTGGCTGAAGAGGATAATGATCGCATTTGCTTCCTTTCAGAGAATTGCATCTCTTATCCTGGAGCAACGCATCTATAAACACAGAGACAGTCATCTGAGGCTCTTTTTACGAGGCTGATGGAGTGGAGGGAACCCTTCTCCTTGGCCACCTCTGGCTGTCCCTGGACCGAGACAAGGCCTCAGGGGAGCTCTGAGGGCCAGGCTGAGAGAGACAATCCCAGGAACAGAGCCCACCAGACCCATCACCTCGGCCCCAGCCCGGCCCCCACAACCGTGTGGCCTTAGACAATTTGGCTTCCCTGAGCCCCACTTCCTGCCTGCAAGGAGGAGATGATCATAGAACCAGCTCCCAGGGTATGAGGAGGACCAGATGCAGACGGAGCCTGCCCGCTCCCTGTCCAGCAGAGCGGAAGGGCAGAGGGGGTGCTGCCTCCCTCCTGCTGGGAGCCCCATGCCAAGGCCCACCTGCCCGCTCTTTCCTGCACGAAACATAGCCAAGTCTGTTGGTGCTGGTGCCATTTCTAGGTTCAGTTTGTTTAAAGAGCCGTGGAGAATCAGACACCCACAGTCCTGAAGGAGGCGAGACAGCTCCAGGGTGGGACGTGCCTCCTGCTGTCTCCCCAAACACTTCGCTCTCGGAGGCCCGGCGAGATGGCTCCAGGGTGGGACGTGCCTCCCGCTGTCTCCCCAGATACTTCACTCTCGGTGACCTCCCTGGCCTCTCTCCATTCTCCACACTGCAGCCGGTGGCCTGCGTTCATCCTGACAGCCCTCAGCGGCCGCCACTGGCCTCTCCCCTGGCCTTTCTCTGTCCCCCACAATGCAGCCTGTGGCCTGCGTTCATCCTGACAGCCCTCAGTGGCCGCCGCTGGCCTCTCCCCTGGTCTTTCTCACTTTTGCTCGTCTCTCTCCTTGGGTTTTGTTCTGATTTACTGAGTTGTGTAATTTCCATGGCTCCACAGCTGTGTTGGGCATCCCTGGCCTGTCTGAGGCCTCCTCTCCCTTCAGGGGATGGTCCTCCTGGCAGGGCCCCTCAGGGACATGTGGGTAACAAAGGCTCCAGAGGCGAGCTTCCTTGGGCTCTGGAGTCTGGCCCCCCTGTGTGGCTCACCTCCATTCCCTCCTCTGCCTCCTGCCCCCCAGTGCCCGGTGGCGCCCATCAAGCATGTAGAGAGGGCCTTGGGGCAGGACGGCTGCGCAGTGGCCTGAGCCAGGAGGGGGACCAAGGCCCCAGCCCCATCCATCTCTGCCCTGCTGCCATGTTCCTGCAGCGGTGGCTCCCGGGAAGGGAGTTAATAACTGGCTGTGACTAGTAGATGTTCTGGGTGACTCAGGGAGGACTCATCCAGCCTTCTTTTTTGGCAGAGAAGGGGTTTACGTTTATTGCATTGACGTAGGCCTGCTGGCCCTTGATTTGGTGCGAGAGGGTTGAGGGGCTGCTAATCTGGCCTGTGATTCATCCCCAGGCTCCCACGCCCAAACCAGAATATTCATGACATGACCTTGGGCTGGGGACAGCCACCTGCCACAAGTAAGTGTGGAATGACAAGCTAAACATACCTGGGAGGGAGGAGGAGCCGGGAGGTCTTGTCTTCATCCACTCGACTTGGGGCAGAGACGTTGGAGAATAGGACGCCGGCCCCACCCTGAGGTTTGCATGAAGGATGCCCTGTGCAGGTGTGAGATGTGGTTATATGAAAAAAGAATTTCATGGGCCGAGCACGGTGGCTCACACCTGGGATTCCAAAGCACTGGGTGGATCACCTGAGGTCAGGAGCTTGAGACCAGCCTGGCCAATATGGTGAAACCCCATCTCTACTAAAACAAAAATTAGCCGGGCGTGGTGGCGCACGCTTATAGTCCCAGCTACTTGGAAGGCTGAAGCAGGAAAATCACTTGAACTCAGGAGGCAGTGGTTGCAGTGAGCCAAGATGGCGTCACTGCACTCCAGCCTGGGCGACAGAGTGAGACTCCTTCTCAAAAAAACAAAAAACAAAACAAAACACACACATACAAAAAAAAGAATTTCTTGTTTTTCTGGAATTCAAATTTAACTGGGCACCTGTTTTTTCATTTGCTAAACCTGGAGACCCTAACAGCAAGGAGCCCTGGGGCTGACGAGATGTTGGAAAAGGCCAGCTAAGCCCGTGCCTCCATCTACCCAGGGTTAATTCCAAGCCCGGAGAGGTTGGGGTCTGGCCTTGGGCCACAGTGGTCCACGCTTCAGTTTTCTCTGCCTCGGTGTGACCATTGGGAAACCAGGACCTTGAGAGCCCTTGCAGGGCTGCCGTGATGGCCCCAGGACTCTGCGGCTGAGCATCAGTTTGTGTGTGTGGTCCGGGTCGCCCTCCCATCACCACATGTGGGCTTTTCTGCCCTGTAGGCACCTTGGGACCCATGAGACTCTCCAGCATCTGGCTCTGGCTCTGGCCAGTCTCTGCAGCCGGCGTCATCTCGGCCCTACCTTCCCACAACATGCTTGTTGCCATGACCCTTGAGGTCTCTGGGCTGGTCCATGGGTCACGGGTGTCTGGAAAGGCTCCAGACAACAGGAGCTTGGGGACCACATCCACTGTGTCCACTGCAGGCTGAGGGACAAGGGCCACCATGGTGCAGAAACCACGGCTGTGCTCAGGGACCACCTTATGCAGATAGGTTTGGCTGTCACCCCGGCTGGAGTGCAGTGGCATGACCTTGGTTCACTGCAGCTTCCTGTGCTCAAGGGGTCCTCCTGTCTCAAAAAAAATAGTTAATTAAAATATAGTCCCAAACAAATGGCACTGGGAAAACTGCACATCTACATAAAAAAGAATGAAGCTGGACCCTTACCTCACACCATATGCAAAAATTAACTTGAAATGGATCAAAAATTAACTTGAAACCATGGAGCCGCAGCAGCACCAGCCCCTACTGCACTGAGCAGGCTCAGGGTGGATCCAGGCCAAGTTCAGTCCTGGCTGCTCTGTGGGCACCATTGTGTTTCCAAGTAAATCCAACCCTCGTCCCATCTCCTTCCACAACTTGACGTTGAGCTACCCTCTGTAAGATCATATCCACCCTTTAGAAAATAACAAGTGGAAAGCACAGCGAAGATACAGGTGTGGCCCCATACAGATGCCCTCTCCTACGTGACCACCATTCACACGTTTATTCATATATGTGTTATTTGCATATAAGTGCAAATGCCCCCTGAAAACACACACAGGGCCACATGGTGTGGTAGGCAGAGTAATGATCCCACAAAGTGGCCGTGTCTGAACACTGGAACCCATGAATGTGACCACAGGGACCCTCCAGGCAGGCTTAAGTCAGACGCCCTGAGGTGGAAAGATGAACCTGGGTTACCAGGGTCTGAGGGTGCAGTGTCATCACAGGGTCCTTACAGTGGAAAGAGGGAGGCAGGAGATTCAGAGGAGAATGTGGATTCAGAGGATGTGAGGATGGTGCCATGAGCCAGGGGCTGTGGCAGCTTCCAGAAGCCGGAAAAGCTACGGCATCAGCCCTGCTTGCACAGACATCAGCCCAGGGAGATGGCGTTGGACTTCTGGCCGCTGGGCCGTCCAATGACATGGAGGTTTCCACCCCTCTGTTTGTGGTGAGTTGTTGCAGGGCAACAGGACCTTGATGCACAAATGTTTGTGCCATGGCTGACTTTGGCCTTGCCTCCGGATGCGTTCTCAGGAGCTGCGGCTCTGGTGGGCGGTGGGGTGTGGCCGGGGGGCCCGTTACGCATCCAGCCCTGGGTAGTGCCTGTTCTCCCTGAGGGTCGCCAGTGCTGTGGCGCTGCCTGGCCGTGAGCTCGCTGCCCCTCCCTGACTGGCCTCTGGGTTCCTCCCTGGGGGCCAGGGTCAGAAGATTTGGCCCTGCCTGCAGCGTCGGCCTCTGCTGATGATCACACACATCGAGCTTCATAGTTTCATACATTTTTTGCTGGTTTGAAAGTCAAACTTTATTTACATCTGCATTTCTTTAATAGTGACACTGGATAGTTTCAAGTCATTTATTGGCTTTTGGGATTTCTTCTGTGAGTGGTCTGCCCAAGCCCATTCTTCAGTTTGCAGTTTAGTTGTTTTTCCACAGATCTGTGATGTTTCGTCACCTTTCTGTATCATGTGTGTCCCAAACAAGTTGCCGGCAACGCTTTTGTCTCTTCCGTGTCGTACACGAGTTTGTTTGAGCTGCATCTGTTGCACGCTTGGTGCAGTTTGGTGCCTTTTTTTTTTTTTTTTCTGCTTTTATGCAGAATGACAATGGGCTGGGGTGGAAGACGGGCCCTGAGATGCTGCAGGCTGTGATTTTGCAGGGAGGGCTGCGTTCTGTGTCATGGAGGCGTCCATCACTCTGCTGTCTGTGGGTGGTCAGGCTCTGAGCTCAAGCTCTTCATCAGCCCCAGGACTCTCGGTGTCTTTTCTCTCCATCCCTGCGTAGCGGGAGAGGCACCCAATGCCAGATCCCAGCAAAGACCCCCTGGGATACTCGGGACTCTGTGGCCTCCTTCCTAGGCCTTGGCGTCATGCCTGCTCTTCTGAAACTGCCTGGCTGGGGCCCCCTGCACTTGCCAGCCCAGCAAAGCCCCTGTGTTGGCACAGTTGTGGGTCCCACTAGCCCGGAGGCAATGATGGGAACCCGTGGGTCCCTGCTCCATGCCCAGCAAGTTGTTGCTTCGCAGCAGGGGGGCCCTTGTTAGCTACTGCACATCGCACATCAAGGACTTCCTGGCCGCGTGGTCGTCACTGATGAGGTTGGCTGAAGGGTGGCCTGTCTCATTAGCTCTGGCAGGCTAAGTCTGCCAGGGAGGAGCTGACACGAAGATTGCTTTTTTTAATTACTCTGTTAATTGATATAAAACAGAAAGGACGCAGATTAGTTGCGTGCAATTAGCAAATTCTCAGCAATTACAGACTTAATAATGGAGCGGCTTTGCGGTCGCATGTTGGGCTCTGTGGCTTATTGATTGTGTTTTTCAGAGGGAGAGATTTATGGAGAAGGCAGGAGGGGGTGGGGAGGGCACCTTGAGTCCCCCGTCCTCCAGAGAGAAAACACATGGGCTTCGGGAGATGGAAATAAGACCCTGTGCAGTGCTGCCTCACCCCCACCAGAATGGCCCAAACCGGAAAGATTGGCTGGGCAGTGCTGGGGGGCTGCAGGCAGTGGACGCTCACACTGTCTGGGGCTGTGCATGGTGCGGCCACTTCAGAACCGCTTGACACTTTCTAGTACAGTCAAATATACACCCACCATATGACCCAGAAATTCCAGCCCCAGATGTTGCATGAGAGAAATGAAAGCATTTGCTGGCTCCAAGGCCGGTACCTGGAGGCTCACAGCCACGTCACTCACAATCGCGTCCAACGGGAAGCAGCCTGAACATCCATGAGTGCAGGAGCATCCACCGTGCAGTAGACACTGCCCAGCAATGCAACGAGCGGCATGCAGTGGACACTGCCCAGCAATGCAGCGAGCGACATGCAGCGGACACTGCCCAGCAATGCAGCGAGCGACATGCAGCAGACACTGCCCAGCAATGCAGCGAGCGACGTGCAGTGGACACCGCCCAGCAATGCAGCAGGACACAGCAGGCATGTGCTTTCCTGTGTGAGCATGTGTGAGTATGTGTGGATGAGAGAGCTGCACGTGAGGGGCACCTGCTACGTGCTCCTACTCACCCAGGGTGGGGGTCAGAGGCGTGGGCACCTTTGGGGGTGCTGTGGAGTGGAGGGGAGTGTGGGCCTCCTGGGGGCTGGAAGTGGTTTCTGTTTGGATCTGGGGGTCACATGTGGCTCCCGCTACTGCTCCCTCGACATGGCTCTGAAGAGCAAAGCCCCAGGGCTGCAGCAGCCCTTCAGGGGCCCGCAGCCACTTGGAGACATACATTTCACAGCCTGTGTGCATGTGTGCCTGCGTCTATGTTCGTCTCAGTGCTTTGGGAGGCTGAGGCAGGAGGATCACTGGAGCCCAGGAGGTTGAGGCTGCTGTGAGCCATGACAGTGGTCCACACCGCGTTAACCCCCTTGCTCCTGTCTGCGTGGTGGCTGGTCGTCCAGACAGACTGTGGATTCAGTCCACACTGCGTTAACCCCCTTGCTCCTGTCTGCGTGGTGGCTGGTCGTCCAGACAGACTGTGGATTCGGTCCACACTGTGTTCACCCCCTCGCTCCTGTCTTCGTGGTGAGGTTGTCCAGGCAGGCTGTGGATTCAGTCCACACCGCGTTCACCTCCTCACTCCTGTCTTCGTGGTGTGGTTGTCCAGGTAGGCTGTGGATTCAGTCCATACCTCGTTCGCCCCCTCACTCCTGTCTGCCTGGTGGCTGGTTGTCCGGGCAGGTCGGGTGCTGGGGGATGTCACGTGCCCCTAAGAGGCAGCCCTTTGACTGGAATGACACTGATCGGCCTCAGGGCCATCTCCCCATGAGAACCACCAGCCATCTCTAGCCCTTTGTAAAGTCTATGTCTACGTGCAGACACGTTGTCATCTGTCGGCCAAAGGCAAGCCTGCTTACGGAGCTAGTTTACTCCAGCCTGTGCAATGGGAACACGAGGAAGCAACCCACCACTTCCCTCCAATAAAACCTGTACTGGCAAAGTGCCCAGCTCTGCAGAGATCCAGAAAGTTCTCAGGTTTGTTTACTTTTCTCTTTCCACTTTAGATTGAATTCTGCTGGCATCCATGCAAGCTGGAATACAGGAAGGAAAGGGGAAAGCCATGGTCTCTTCACTCCGTTGGTGACGAGGTATTAGCTTCTGCGATGTGCCAGCACCAGAGGCTCTGCCTCCTACGGTCTTGTTTGAAGACACAGCAGATGACTTCTTGGCACAAACAGAGGTCTCTGACTGGGGAGGTATCAAAGATGCCAGAAGGCGAACCAGCGACAGACAGCAGGTGACATACAAGGACCCTCAAAGAGGTCTCGGCTCAGATGGGATGCCCTCCTTCCAGGCTGAACTAAACCTCTTCCTCCTGTGGGAAGCAGCCCCAGAGACGTGAGGAAGCTCCACCCCAGATCACACGGCAAGGCAGCAGGTGTTGAGGCCGGAGCCTGCACCCGTGCCGCGTTTTGGGGGGTGCTTTGGGGGATAAAGCACTCTGGCCCCTATCATGGCAATACTCCGTAATCCTGGAGTCCCCGAGAAAACAGATGAAACCCAGCTTCTGGCTGGCCGGATGGGCCGCGGCGCTGTCCGAGGTTCTGAACGGCATCTCCGCACCCCGCCCTCCTCCTGCCAGAGCCTCGGCGGTCACCGGTCACCGGGACTTAATTCGCAGCTGCCCAGCTCTGCGGCTCCCCCCGCGCAGCCGTCTAGCTCCCTGCAGCTGTGCTCACCTGGGCCATGGATTCCACTGCAACGAACTCCAGGGAACTTTGAAAATTATTTTTTTCCACTGGAATGTGTGTGTGCTATAGTTTCATTGTTCTTAATGACATGAGAGATGTATGGGTAACCGGCTGAAAGTTGGGGTGCTGCTGTACTCTGTGCCTAGCTCTGGTCTCCATGGGGGATATAAGTAAAAACAGCACAAGGCCTGGGCCCACCCCATGGAGCACAGTCTAGGGGGAGAGACTTCCCGTGCGGTTGCCGGACTGGGCGTGTGATCACATCTGACTTAAGAGCCACAAAGAGGAAATGTGTTGCTTTATGATGGCATAAAACCGGGGCACTGGCCTAGTGTGGGTGCCAGGGAGTGTGGGTGCCAGGGAGTGTGGGTGCCAGGGAGTGAAGGTCTCCATGAGCAGGGGGCATTTGAGCCGAAGATGGAAGATTGATTGGAGGTACTTGGTGACGCTTTTCCATGAGATGGTCCTTTGTCCAGCACTGATTCAAGTAATCAGAGACAGCAGGAGCGGGGGAGGCAGCTCTCACCTGAGAAGAGGATCTCTGTGGTCCTCCCACCTCTTCCATAGTTTCCAGTCTGGCCAGCCCCTGGCTGCTGCCTCTGGACTCTGCTTCTAAGCAGCACCTCTGGCAGCTCTGTGAAGGCTGGACCTGGGGTGGAGAGGGCCTTTGCCTTGTCCCGGTGAGGATGTCTCATGCATCCAGCCTCAAGTGAGCCCTTCCCGTGCCAGAGGGGCACCTCCCTACCAATTGCCCCAACCTACCGACTGCCTCAACTCTGCTCATCCAAAGTACACCTAGGTGGGCTGCAGCACGGTGCCGTCCACAGCTCACGGCACCCACTCATCACATCTCCTCCCCATCAGGCTGCCCTCTCCATCTGTCACCGTGTTTGAAGTTCCATCACCTCCTTGGGAGGTGGTGGGGCAGGAGCCTTCACCAGCATGCGACACATGAGAAAACCGAGTCTTAAGGAGGCCTCAGAGCTGGTTTGATCAGGGAGACCAAACCAGGTTTCCCTACCCCGTAAGCCCCCAACCACACACTCCCTCCTGGTCATTAACCACAGACACAGACTGTGTGCACATGTGTGGGTCCGTATGTGTGGTGTGTGTGTGTATGTGTGTGCCTATGTGTGGGATGTATGGTGAGTGTGCGTCTGTGTGTATCTGTGTGTGTGGTGTGTGGTACGTGTGTGTCTGTGTGTGCACATGCAGGTTTGCATGCATGCAAATTTGCATGTCTACGTTTCTATGGTGTGTGTGTGTGTGTGTGTGTTTGTGGTGCATGAGCATCCGTGTATGGAAGGGGCGGGGGCTCTTTCCATCTGGTGCTGTCAGTGATGCTGAATGAGACGTTGCTACCTGGCATTGTCACCCGTAGCTTTACCCTGGACTCTTAGGCAGCTGTTTGGGAGTCTCGCTTGCAGAATTCACCAGAATGTACAAAACCAAAACAGATTATTTGCTTCTCACCCCCGTCTCTGCCAACGCATTCAGAAAAGTCACACTTATGCAAACATTAGAGCCGTCGACTCCCCGCTCCTCAGAGCCCCATGACAAACATCCTGGGGTGTGACCGCAAAGGTCATGCGTGCCAGACAGAAGAGACCAGCATCTGCAAGAGGCAGGGATCTGGGAGTGTCTGGTGGCCACCAACTGCCAGCACTCCCCAGAAGCTCAGCAAGTATTTACTGAGAAAGGAGGGGCCTCTGTCCTCTTTTGGTGACCACGTTTACAAATGAGAAAGTGCCTTGAAAACCACGAATATTGGAAATGTCACAGCTGGTTTAAATCTAAGGAGCAGGTGCCGTCAGCTCCAGCCACTTCCCTCAGGCCTCGCCACCTCACCCAGCCCAGCGGAACCCCACCTGCCCAGAGCCTCTGCCTGAGGCCTGGAGCAGCCTTAACCCATGATGCGCTGAGGGTATCAGGGCAAAAACATGCGGCTCCCTTGCCCCTCTGGTGGGAAAGTTGAGGCGCACGGGCTGTCCTGGCTCCCCGAACATCCCTGCAGCCACAGCTGATCCTGCTGCAACCTTTATCGGCCACACTCCCTTCTTTCCCCACACCCTACCGGATTTCCTAAGATCACCCCCTACACAAACAAGTTGCTCTCCAGTGTGTCTCTGGGGGACCCAAACCAAAGTGCAGGTCTCAGGTGTCAATTCTGAGCATGGTGACAGCCTGGCTCCCTGGCAGGAGCAGAATCCAAGCACCTGGAAACCCCAGCACCCGGCCATCCCCACGCGGCTCCCTGAAGACGGAGCTTTCGGCAGCAGCCAGTGTGTGGGCCCAGGGTTACTCAGCCTGTTTCATTCCCCATGCTCATTCGTAAAGATGCACTCTTGGCCTCTCTGAGTGCTGCTGCCTTGTGAGCCAGACGTTTATTCAGAAGCAATTTTATGTTCCCAAGTATCATTATTCCCACTTAAAGGCCCTGGATGCCCTAAACAAACATTTCTCAAAGATGATCATGACATCTTGCTTTACCTGCTATAAAAGAAAGACCAAGAAAATAAAAATTCCCCTGGAAATAGATGTGGAAGTGCACCCTGAAATTGCCAACTCATTGATTGCATTAAATTCCCAAATCTACACTGCATGCAATTACTTTTTTTTTAAGTAGACTCTTAAACAGCAGTTTTACTTTCTTTTTTTTCTTTTTTCTTTTTCTTTTTCTTTTTTCTTTTTTTTTTTTTTTTTTTGAGAGAGTTTTACTCTGTCACCCAGACTGGAGTGCAATGGCACAATCTTGGCTCACTGCAATATCCATCTCCTGGGTTCAAGCGATTCTCGTGCCTCAGTCTCCTGAGTAGCTGGGATTACAGGTGCACACCACCATGCCTGGCTAATTTTTGTATTTTTGGTAAAGACAGGGTTTCACCATGTTGGCCTGGCTGGTCTCGAACTCCTGACCTCATGTGATCCACCTGCCTTGGCCTCCCAAAATTCTGGGATTACAGGCGTGAGCTCCCGTGCTCAGCTAATTTTACTTTCAAACCATCTGTGAAACATTGGTGGCAGGCATCTGGGTTGCACAAAATGAGATAAAGAGAGTGATTCTGGGGAAGGGGCCCTGCCAAGGTCACCAAAGGCCATTTGCACGCAGAGGGAGGCAGAGATTTGGGCAATTGTGCGGAGAGTCTGTGAGGTCTCCTCACAAGCCTCCAGTCTGATAGGAACTCTGGTACAGCCCTGGCCTGTCCGAGTTCTTCAGGAAGCAAGGCTGGCAGGACATCCTGGGCCCCATCACTCTGCCTGATTCTAGCCGTGCTAGGGGCCCTTACACTGAGCTGAATTCACCTGGACTCACAGCACCTGAGGCACAGTGTCACCTTGAGCCTGGCTCCCCTGGGAAGGGCAATTCAGATGAGGCCTCCTTCCCCGCATGGCCCGAAGAGGAGGGGTTGAACAGGACAGGAGTTGAAGTCTGCATTCTGGTGCATCCGACACCCCGCCTGGCCCTCAGCCTCAGTCCCTCCATCTGGAAAATGGGTCAGCAGGCCACATTCCAGGGCCTGAGGACCCGCCATGGAGTGCCCATGAGAAGTGAGTAAAGTCCAAGTGGGGGGCCCTTGTTACTCTTGGCCACAAATGCCTCTCGGGCCTCTCCTTCTGTGGCCCCACCCCTCCCAGCCTTCCCTTCAAGGTACCTTCCTGCTGTCCGTGCCCTGCACCATCCTTGCATCAGGGACTCCACGTGTCTCAGTTCTCTCCCTCACCAGGCGTGAACTTGTGGCAAAGACACTGTTTCTGTCCAGTTTGGTTCACAGCCAAGGCAGTGTTGGGCAAAGCTGGCACAGGGAGAGTCCTTCCTTGGGCTGTGGGGGCAACAGAGGTGGCCATGGGGCACCTGTGAGAGCACTCCCTGGCATGGTCCAGAGTGGCCAGGTACAGCACAGCCCTAACCCACCGTTCCCACCTGTGTCTGTGTCTAGATCCCAAGATGAACCTTGCATCAAAAGCTCCTGGATCAACAGCTGCTTTGCCTGCTGTTCTCCTCCACCACGGGGTCTGTGCAGTCACCAGGATTACATACTTACTGCACGCATGCTGTTTCCATCAGTGCTGTGTGTGTGCATGTGAGACACATGCAGATGGGAACAGATTTTTAAATTAGGATAGAGAAAAATAGAATATTGTGTGTTTGTAGACACAGTACAGATTTTAAAAACTGTAAATCACACCAAGCACTTTATGTTAGTAAATTGGAAAATACTGATAAAATAAATAATTTTACAAAAACTATGGTAAAATTGACTCAAAAATACAAAAGAAGTGAACAAATCAGTTACCACTGAACAAATCAAAATGGTAACTGAACCTCTCTCCCTCTCTCTCACACACGCACACCTCTGGATCCAGGTTTTATAGGCAAGTTTCACCAAACTTTCTAGGAATAGTAAATATCTGTCTTTAAAAGTTTTTCATGTAAGGAAACTACCCAAGTAATGTGTAAGTCTGGTATAATATTGATAACAAAACAGGACAAGGACTAAAGAAACACTAAAAAATCAAGTCCATCCATGTATAAAACAGTATGTCATGAAGAGGAATGCAAAGCTGGCTCAATCTCAGAAACACTTTGTTTTAAACCACATGAACCACTGGAAGGAGAACAGCCATGTGATCACCTCAACAGAGGCAAGAAAATGCAGTCCACAAATTGTAGTGTTAATCAGATAAATTCTCAGCAAGCTAGGGATACAAGGCAAAAAAATATATACAGCAAACATCATAACATTTAATAATAGAACTTTGGAAATATTATCGCACAAGTCAAAAAGGCCCATTATCACACTTATATTTAGTTTGTATTAGAGATCCTAGCCAATATCACAAGACAAAACAAAAAAGACAAGGACTAGGAATTGAGGGAGAGACAAATAGTCCTTTCTCATATAGAACATAATTGCACAGAAGCTCAGGGAAATATGCAGCTAAACTATGAGAACTAATCAGCAAAGTATAGGTTTCATGTACAAAAATCATTATCATCCCTATAAAAATAATAAAGAACAATTAAAAGTAATTCCCTTTGCAATGGGGAAGAAAGGTATGAAGAGTCGCCCATCAAGGACACATGTGATCTTTGTGAAGGCCACTGAGGATGGCCTGCTCATGTGGACATGTGTGCCGTGGATGTAGGAAGACATGCAGCACGCAGGTGCCAGCACTCCTCAGATTTGCCTCTGAAGTCATCACGTTCCCATCAAAACCTCAAAGAACACTCAAAAGGGGGTGAATTGGAGACTTCTGTTTCCACCAAAATGGAGCTGCCCAATCTTCCTGGATCTTCCCACTAAAACCCAAAAGTCCTGCACATACCACAATGAAGGAGCCTAGAAGGCCACTGCCTGGGAGCCTCCAGACTCAGGATGACGTGGTGCTGAGTGCCCTGGGTTTCCTTATTGCCTCCCACACATCATAGACAGGACACTGCAGTGGCCTCCAACCTGCAGTCATCACTGACAGAGTAAAACTCTCCAGGAGAAGCCTGGAGCTTTCCTCCCAGCCAAAGCATGAGGAGAGGGTGGTCAAACAACAGAGCCCCCTTTAGGCATTGTCAGCCCTACTCTAGCCAGACACCGATGTGGTTTCAGAGGGGCCACCCCACCTCACCCGCACCCTGCAGAGGCAGGTGGCAGTTCTCTGATGTCCTCACTCAGTGGTGTCGACAGGCTGAGCAGAGAGTGGATCATTTATCCCCTGCCTGGTGGAAATAGGTGGTGACCCAATCTCTTATGGGATGGGGTCAGCAGGGCCTAGTGGGGAACTGAGCCTCCACACCCTCCCAGGAGCATATGAGAAAGATTATACATCCTGACTAAGTTTGATTTATCCCAGGAATGCAAGGACGATTCCACGTATAAAACTCAAGCACCAAAATAGGCCACATTAATAAAACAAAGTTGAGAAATCCATATGGTCATCTCAACTGAGGCAGAAAAAGCATTTGAAAACTCCAACACCCTTACATGACAAAATACTTGGAAAACTAGGAATACAAGGGCATTTCCTCAATACGATTGATCTGGTTTGAATATATATCCCTGCCCAAATCTCCTGTTGAACTGTGATCCCCAGTGTTGAAGGTGGGGCCTGGTGGGAGGTGTTTGAGTTGTGAGGGTGGATCTCTCATGGCTTGGTGCTGTCCTCGAGATGCTGAGTGAGCTCTCGTGAGATCTAGTTGTTTAAAAGTGCGGCATCTCCCCACCCCTTCTTGTTCCTGCTTTTATCATGTGACCTGCCTGCTCCTCCTTCATCTTCTGCCATGATTAGAAGCTTCCCGAGGCCTCCTCAGAAGCTGAGCAGATGCCAGCACCACACTTCCTATACAGCCTGCAAAACCATGAGCCAATTAAACCCCTTTTCTTTATAAATTACCCAGTCTCAGGCATTTCTTTATGGCAATGCAAGAATGGCCTAATACAATGATAAAGGGCATTTATGGAAAACCCACATCTAACATTATATCCAGCGGTGAAAGACTGAAAGTTTTCCGACAAGACCAGGAACAAGGCAAGGATGCCCACTTTCACCACTAATATTCAACATCATACTAGAAGTTCTAGCCAGAAAAATGAGGCAAGAAAAAGAAATAAAAGGCATTCAAACTGGGGAAAAAAGAAAAAAAAATCTCTATTTGCAGATGACATTATCCTATATACAGAAATCTCCAAAAAATTTACAAAAAAAAAAAAAAACCCTTTAGAGCAAATGAATGAATTCAACAAATTTGCAGGGTGCAAGATCAGCACACACAAATCAGTTGTGTTTCTATACACCATCCATGAACAACCTGAAAAGAAGGTAAGAAGCAATTTCATTTATAATCTCACCCAAAAGAATAAAATACCTAGGAATGAAGTGGAAAGATATCTCGTGTTCATGGATTGGGGGCCTTAATATTAAGATGGCAATATTATCCATAATGATCTACAGACTCAATGCAACCTCTATCAAAATTCCAAGGATCTTTTGCAGAAAATGAAAACCCAATCCTCAAATTTATATGAAATTTCAAGGAGATTCAAGTAGCCAAAACAATCTTGAAAGAGAAGGAAAAAAATGGAGGACTGATATTTTCTAATTTCAAAACTTAGAACAAAGCCACAGTAGTCAAAATAGTATGATGCGGTCATCAAGATAGACAGATAGACCAATAGCATAGAATCTATTTCAGAGAAAGCCTATATATATATGGCCAACTGATTTTCAACAAATGTGCCAAGACAATTCAATAGAGAAAGAATAATCTCCTCAACAAATGGTGCTGAGACAACCATATATTCACAAGCAAAAAAAAAATCATTTACTTCACACAATATACAAAAATAAACTCAAAATGTGTCAAATATCTTAATGTAAGAGCTAAAACTATAAAACTCAGAATAAAATGTTAGAGGTAAATCTTTATGACCTTGGATGTGGTAATGAACTCTTAGATCTAAGACACCAAAAGCACAAACAAGACAAGAAAAAAAATTCAGTTTCATCAAAATTAAAAACTTTTGTGCATCAAGGGGTATTATCAAGAAAGTAAAAAGACAATCTATAGAATGGGAGAAAATATTTGTCAATCACATATTTGATAAGAGACTCAAATCTAGAATGTTTCAATAATTCTTATAACTCAACAACAAAAAGACAGACAACCCAACTATAAATGAGCAAAGGACTTGAATAGACCTTTCTCCAAAGAAGATATACAAATGGCCAATAAGCCTGTGAGATGTTCAACATCTTTAGTCGTTAGGAAAATGGAGACCAAAATTACAAGGAAATACAACTTCAGATCCACAAGGATGGTCATAATGAAGGTCATGGAAAATCACACGTGTTGGTGAGGCTGCAGAGCAGTTAGAACTCTTGCGCCTTGCTGGTGGGAATGGTGCAGAATATAGACAATATACATATATATGGCTGGAAGTTCAAGATCAAGGCGCCGGCAGGTCCTGTGTCTGGTAAGGGCCGGCTTCCTGGTTCATCCATGGTGCCTCCTCTGTGTGTCCCCACATAGTGCAGGAGGTGAGAGGTCAGTCTGGGGTTCCTTTTCGAAGGGCACTAATCCCATTCAGGAGGGCCCCACCCCCATGGCCTAGTCCCCTCCTAAAGCCCGCACCTCTGAATACCATTGCTTTGGGTGTTCTGATTTCAACATAGGAATTTGGGGGACACATAAACATTCGGGCTATAGCCCTGGGAAAGAACTGTAAAACAAGACTACAAGATTTTGTATTATTGGCTGATTTTATGGCCCTTGCCACCTCACTCACACATTATGAATAAGGAATTATGCTGAAATGAGTGGAGTTGCTTGGCTAGAGGTCCCTGCAATCCAGGGAAAGAGACGTGTCTATTTCTTGCCCTCTGGGTCCTACCACTGGGGGTGGGGGTGACTCTGCCTGGAAGGTGGCTCCTGCCCAAGGGCCCTTTTGAAGCCGAGCCTCACTCCAACCTGAGGGGACCGGAGCAGGGAGCAGCCCCTCCAGCTGCAGGGAGGCTCCCTTTGTGGGCAGTGGTCTCCATGTCCTGGGGTCAGGGGTGCTATCGGGGGTCATCTGGGAAATGGGGTTCTCACCAGAAGCCTCCCTCCCTCCTCAGTTCTCTGCCCCACCTTCCCTCAAGTAAAACAGTTCCCTCAGGGTTCACAGTTGATCACAATTAATGAGCCACCAGCAGCTCTGCTCCCCTGGAGAGGATCAGTCTGAGAAAGAGGAAAGTAGGGACTCTAGGGAGATGCAGCTCCCACGCCCATCCTCCTGACATGACCCTTCTGGGCCAGAGAATCGAGGAGGGTCCATGGGGTAAACCTTCCCCACCTGGAGTGGAGGGAGCCGCGTTGTCTGATCCCGGCACCCGGCACTGAAGCTGGGCTACCCCTACCCTTCCAGCCACTGGAGAGCTTCTCTGAAAGCACAAAGCAAACCCTACCCATCCCCTGCTGGAAACCTTGCCAGGCATCACCAGGGATGTCTCACACAGCATCCTGTCCCCATCACTGCTGGCCCCTGTGTCTCCATCTCTCCAGCTGTCCCCAGTCCAGCCTCACTGCTGCCTTCTGGGTCTGAGGTCACTCCTGCTGGATGGCTTCAACCTGACATGGTCCCTGGAGTCCTCAGCTCCCAGATGACCACACAGGTCCCAGCTCAGGCGTCCCCCGCTCAGAGGTGGCTGCCACACATGCAACCCCTCCCAGCATGGGCTACCCGTTGTCTGCTTTCGCCTTCTTTGGCCCCTCCCTGCTCTAGAGCCATCCTCCTGGAGTGACAGCCACAAGAACGGAACTGGGGTCACCACAGTTCCCTCACCGTGTCCTCGGCCAGAGTGGGAGTCTGTTCTGCGCTCTTGGACTCACTGGAAGAATCAGGGTCGATTGGTGTCAGAACCAGTGGCTGCCTCCACAAACAACAAAATGAGCCCTTAAAACAGTACGACGTGTCGTCTTCCTGTCCTGGAGGTCAGAGCGGGTCTCACTGGGCTAAAATCTTGCTGTCTGCAGGGCTGGCTCCTTCCAGAGCCTCCCGGAGAGAGCCTGCTTCCTGCCACCCCATCCTCTGGAGCCGCCCGCATCCCTTGGCTTGTGGCCCCTCCTCCATCCTCACACTGCAGCTCGCTGACCTCTGCTCCCATGGCCTCACTTCCTGCCTCGCTCCTATAAGGAGGAAGGAACATAAAATATATAAATACAGATTACGTACAATTAGGTTTATTTTATATGTAAAGAGATTATGGCATAAAATAGAATTATACAGGGATGACCTCCTGGCTCAAGATCCTTAACTCAGTCCCACCTGCAGGGTCCCTGTGCCACGTGGGGACAGAGTCACAGGGTCTTTAACTCAGTCCCACCTGCAGGGTCCCTGTGCCACGTGGGGGCAGAGTCACGGGGTCTTTAACTCAGTCCCACCTGCAGGGTCCCTGTGCCACGTGGGGGCAGAGTCACCGGGTCTTTAACTCAGTCCCATCTGCAGGGTCCCTGTGCCACGTGGGGACAGAGTCACAGGGTCTTTAACTCAGTCCCATCTGCAGGGTCCCTGTGCCACGTGGGGGCAGAGTCACGGGGTCTTTGACTCAGTCCCATCTGCAGGGTCCCTGTGCCACGTGGGGGCAGAGTCACGGGGTCTTTAATTCAGTCCCACCTGCAGGGTCCCTGTGCCATGTGGGGGCAGAGTCACGGGGTCTTTAACTCAGTCCCATCTGCAGAGTTCCTGTGCCACGTGGGGGCAGAGTCACGGGGTCTTTAACTCAATCCCATCTGCAGAGTTCCTGTACCACTTGGGGACCCGGTCACGGGGTCCTGGGATGGGGGCGTGGACACGTTTGGGGGACTGTTGTTCTGCCAACCACAGGTTCTTCGGGTAAGAAAGAGGGGAGCCTCTTGAGGCTTGAGACATGGGGCAGAGATAGCCTCAGCCCTGGAGAGCTCAGGGGACACAGGGTGTCCTCTAGGGATCTCGATTAGGATAAGAAGGGGCTGGGCGCCCTGGGGCCACTGTCCAGAGGCCTGTGAGGAGCTCATTCCCTCGACACCAGCAACGAGGCCCCTCCCAACATGGTCCCGCCCATGCCTGGCCCAGCATCCACAGATACACAAACTTCTGGGCGTGCATCCAAAACTGCCAGCAAGAGCAGGCCATCGTCCCTTCCCATGGGAAAGCAAAGGTGATGTGGAAAATATGCTTCTTGTTCGGCCTCCTTGGTCTCTAAGAAAAGCTCGGGCTGCAGGAGAGGTGTGGTTGTTCCTTAGGAAGAAAGACGGAGAGCCCACGGGGCCAGGACCCTCCAGGACCAGGTCTTCCTGTGGTCTCCCCTCCTCCAGGAGCCCCGGAGCCTGGCTCCAGCAAGCCCTTAACCTCCCACAGCCCCTGTTCTGGGTCACCTGCGCCGCCCCTACTGGGCCAGCTGCCCCCACCCTCAGCCCAGCCTTGCGGTCACCAAGCCCGGAAGCCCAGGGAGGTCCGAGCTGCATGGCAGGTGCCTCCTGCAGATTCGGAGAGCGGCTGGGCACGTCTCCTGCCACGTCCCCTCCTGACTGTACCCACCCCCACGCCCCAGAGCATAGAGGTCCTCCCTGTGCCCATGTCCCAGTCCAGGTCTCCCAGGGGGGTGCAGGAATGAGTTTCTGGAGGGTGTTGGCCAGACTCGGCTTCCTGCACCTTCTGCTGTGTTCCTCCTGAAACACTGACTTGGGCGGGAGCACAGTGGCGTTCTGTGGGAGGGTGGGGGTGGGGCAGATCCGGGGTTATGTTGTGGCCAGGCTGGCCCAGTGCAGAGTAGGGTGTCAGGAGGTGGAACAGGCTGACCCCGTGGGCGTTGAGGCACCGGGCAAGGCATAGGGCCTGTGATTGACAGGAACCCCCAAGTGTTCGATGGGGTCTGACCCGGCCGGGCCGGGTCCACGTGTTATTTGGGTCTAGCGGCCACCAGGCTGAGAAGCCTCAGTCCACAGATGGGGGTTCTGAGCTCCCATGCAACATCAGAGGCACGCAGCCCACAGTCCCCGAGCGGCCAAGGCTGGCGGGATGGTGGCCACCACATTGCGAGCCGTGGGCCCGGCCGAGACAGGCACAGGCCTGGCGAACCTCTGAGCACTGCAGGAGAGTCAGCACTTCCCAGGAATTTCTATTTTTCAATTTTGCACACTCCAGGGGCTGGCCCAGAGAGACCAGACTGGGAGGGGACCTCTGCGTGGGCACAGGCCAGGGGTCAGCGGTTGCCTCCTGTTCACACCAGGCCCCTCTTCTGAGTCCTGGGAGGGAGGAACAGAGGGCGGCAGCAATGATCCGTCCACACGGAGAGTGGGCGGGGAGCAGGCCCACCCCGGGGCCAAGACTGTTGGAAGAGGAGAGGTGACATCGGCCAGGAGGAGCGTGTGGCCCCAGGCTCCGGTCCCCGGCATGGCCCAGCGTCCAGCAGGCCTCAGCTGCAGAAGTGCCATCTGCTCCCAGCAGGGTCTGTCCACGCTCCCGGAACCCACGGTAGGTAGGGGCACCACCGCGGGGCTTTCTGAGGGCAGTGCTGCCCTCCCTGCCCCAGCCGCTCTCCCCTAGGGCAGCTCGTGGGCGTGTCCCTCTGCCATGGCCTTTCCTGGTAACACCACAGTGGGGCCAGGCAGGGCAGCGGAGCGGCAAAGTCAGAGTCCTCTTTTTCAGGCAGGCTTGCTCCTCTGTCTGCCCTTCACAGGTCAGATTGCGTGGGCAGTGAGTGGCACATGGTGAGGGCTCCTTGGGGGGCAGGGGTGGGAGAAGAGCTGGGGAGGAGGGCAGCTCAGGGAGCCATTGGCCCCCAATGTCCTGGGAAGCCTGGGGTCTGGATCCTGAGAGCCGTGGGGAGCCTCAGAGCAGGGGTCAGCAATGCCTCCAGCAAAGGGCCGGAAAGAATCCAGGTCCGTCTGTAGCCTCCTGGTATGTGCCTGGACACACGAGCAGCCATGGACAATATGAGAAAGAGTGAGCATGGCTATGTCAATAAAACTTTATTTATGGATAGCAAAGTTGACTTTCATAGCATTCTCATATGTCACAAATATTAATGTTTTGATTTTTTTCCAACCATTTTTAGCTTGTGGGCCCCAGAAACACAGCAGTTGGTCTGACCGTGGCAGACATCATTAATCAATCCTGCACACTCTCCAGCTCAGCCCCGTCCCTGATCCCAGGGGGCTGCTCCACAGGACGGCAGGAGCCCCCAAGCCAGACTGGAGGTCCTGGGGGTAACCTGGGTGCTCAAGGCTCGCTCTGTGTGTTGCCACCTCCGTTTGCACCCAGCCCCTCCTGTGACGTGGCTCAGCAAACCTCTTAAATGGGTCACTGGATGCTAAACTTGAACTTTCACAGGGCGGGGTTTCTTCAAACGGGACACACCAGAGTCCAGGCCAGGCTGGAATCCTGCTGCCGGTGCCTGTCCCAGATCAGGGATTCCAAACACCCATGGGGCCCCTGGTCCCGCCCTGAAGCCAATTCCAGCTGCCCCCAGGAGTGTGAGGGGCCTGGGGGTGTCTTCCTGGGAGCGGCCAGGTGTGAGATTGACCCAAGAAATGGGACCACAGGAACCCAAAAAGCTACAGCTGGGTGGCCAGGTCCACCAGCCACGCCCTCAGGTCCACCAGCCACGCCCTCAGGTCCAGTCTTCTAAAGGTCAAGGGTCTCTGACCAGGTGGAGCAGAGCACGTGACTGGGCAGCTCTTCTCTGCCTGGAACGCCCATCTTCTGTCTTGAGGCAGAAAAATCTATTTTAGAGGGTTTCCAGGCCTGGCTCCTCAGAGGTGCGGGAAGATGTTCAGAGCTGAGACTCCGGAGGGAACGGAGGGGCGGGGGCATCCCAGCCTCATCCACAAAGGCCCCCTGCACGACGATCCTCCCTCCCGCTCTGCTCCTCTGCTCCCTGCTCCCTCCTCCCCACTCCCTCCTCCCCAATCCCTCCTCCCTGCTCCCTCCTCCCCACTCCTTCCTCCCCGCTCCCTCCTCCCCGCTCCCTCCTCCCTGCTCGCTCCTCCCCGCTCCTTCCTCCCCGCTCCCTCTTCCCCGCTCCCTCCTCCCCACTCCCCTTCCTCCCCGCTCCCTCCTCCCCACTCCTCCTTCCTCCCCACTCCCTCCTCCCCACTCCTCCTTCCTCCCCGCTCCCTCTTCCCCGCTCCCTCCTCCCCGCTCCCTCCTCCCCACTCCTCCTTCCTCCCCGCTCCCTCCTCCCCGCTCCCTCCTCCCCACTCCCCCTCCCTCCCCGCTCCCTCCTCCCCACTCCTTCCTCCCCACTCCTTCCTCCCCGCTCCTTCCTCCCCGCTCCCTCCTCCCCACTCCTTCCTCCCCACTCCTCCTTCCTCCCCGCTCCTTCCTCCCCACTCCTTCCTCCCCACTCCTTCCTCCCCACTCCCTCCTCCCCACTCCTTCCTCCCCACTCCTCCCTCCTCCCCACTCCCCCTCCCTCCCCGCTCCCTCCTCCCCGCTCCTCCTTCCTCCCCACTCCCTCCTCCCCACTCCTCCTTCCTCCCCGCTCCCTCTTCCCCGCTCCTTCCTCCCCGCTCCCTCCTCCCCGCTCCCTCCTCCCCACTCCCCCTCCCTCCCCGCTCCCTCCTCCCCACTCCTTCCTCCCCACTCCTCCCTCCTCCCCACTCCCCCTCCCTCCCCGCTCCCTCCTCCCCGCTCCTCCTTCCTCCCCACTCCCTCCTCCCCACTCCTCCTTCCTCCTCCTCCCTCCTCCCCACTCCTCCTTCCTCCCCGCTCCCTCTTCCCCGCTCCTTCCTCCCCGCTCCCTCCTCCCCGCTCCCTCCTCCCCACTCCCCCTCCCCTCCCCGCTCCCTTCTCCCCACTCCTTCCTCCCCACTCCTTCCTCCCCGCTCCTTCCTCCCCGCTCCCTCCTCCCCACTCCTTCCTCCCCACTCCTCCTTCCTCCCCGCTCCTTCCTCCCCACTCCTTCCTCCCCACTCCTTCCTCCCCACTCCCTCCTCCCCACTCCTTCCTCCCCACTCCCTCCTCCCCACTCCTCCCTCCTCCCCACTCCCCCTCCCTCCCCGCTCCTTCCTCCCCACTCCTCCTTCCTCCCCACTCCTCCTTCCTCCCCGCTCCCTCCTCCCCACTTCCTCCTCCCCACTCCCTCCTCCCCAATGCTAGAAACAGGCCCGTCCGCACCTTGCCCTGGCTGCAGAACGCAGCTTAATTACATGGTGTGCGGGTTGGGGCCCTGAGCGAGGCTGGGGCTGGTTCTTGGCCAAGACGCCTCCCCAGCCGGCTCAGCCTCCAGCAGAAGCGGCAGCTCTGATTGGCCACCGTGCACGGCGTGGAGCACCGTTCCTCGCAGCGAATTCATGAGGCATTTCACTGGGGGCCCGGGTACCCGAATTGACATCAATTACGCCAAAATTAAGTGGCAGCGTCCACTGCGTGGGGCCCGAGCTGTGGGGCCTCTTCTGTCTCCCGGAGCCCAACCACGGGCCCCTGCTCCCCGGCAGGCAGGATCTCACCGCAGGGGCGACGGTGGGGAGGGGAGGTCAGTCCCGCTTCCCGGTCACGGAGCGGCCCGCAGCTCCCGGCTCAGGTTCCCAGGCTGCAGCGTGAGGGGCGCGCAGCAAGGCCGGGTGGGTGTCGGGCCGGCGCGGAAAGCCCTCGCCCTGAAAGCCCAGGCCGGCCCCAGCCCACGGCGCTTGCGCCCACCGTGCCGCGCAGGCAGCAGCCGCGCCACCCGGGGGCTCGTTGGAAACGCAGAATCTGCACCTTCGCGCTGTCTCCGGGGCTCACGGGGCGCCTGAGTCGGAAGCCCCGCCCTGGGGAGGCCGGTCTCCTAGCGAGGGCCTGGGCCCCTCTGGGCTCTGAGGGCAGCCACCCTCGGCCCGCGTGTCGGGGGCTCCCCAGGGCGCCCCGGGCTCCTGTTCCTGTTTCTTCTTGGCCGTCCTTGAGGTGCGGAGCCCCCGGGCTCTGCTGAGGGCCTCCCGGCCTCCGTGACATCGGTGACCTCGGTTCAGGCGTCAGTGACCGTCTTGCCTGGTGGCTCAGCGCCGCTGATCTCGGCCAACCGCGGGTCTTCCTTGTCTTGTGGACCGGAGGGAGCAGCTGGGCGGAGAGACCCTGAGTCGCAGTCGCACGGCGTGGCGTTCCGCGTGACCCTGCAATTAAAACCCCCGCGCTGCAGCATCGCGGAAAACGGGATTCGCATAATTTGAAATTTGAGGAAAATCTCTAAATACTTTAATTTTGATAGAAACTATTTCCACTGCTGACATGTGTCTACACCTATAATTTCAGTTGATAAATTGCTGTAATTTCTCCTCCATTTCATGTTCTTTCGAACATTAATTGTCAGTTGCAGGGTAAGACTGTAGAAAAGAGGGGAGAACAGGGCCCAGCCGGGTGGCGCCAGCGTCTAAGCAGCCGATTACGCAGCTCCCAGACGCAGCGGAGAGTCCAGGCTCGTGGGGTGCGCCGTCGGCTCCTGAGGCCTGCGGAGCAGCAGCCCAGACTCACAAGACGGAGATCACTGGGCGGGCGCACACACTAAGTCACGCACGGGTACACTCATGCTCTAACTCACGAGCACACACGCTCACATGTACACACGCACACACACACCCGGACATACACACACAGCTGTCGCCTGCCACACACATTCATACTCCATTCACACTGCAGTATGTGCAAATGTGTGTGACAGAGAGAGAGGAGGGAGAGAGAGAGGGGGAGAGAGAGAGAGGGACAGAGAGAGGGAGAGAGAGGGAGAGAGAGAGGGAGAGGGAGAGGGAGAGAGAGAGGGAGAGAGAGAGAGGGAGAGGGAGAGAGAGGGAGACGGAGAGGGAGAGAGAGAGGGAGACGGAGAGGGAGAGAGAGAGGGAGAGAAAGAGAGGGAGAAAGAGAGAGAGGGAGAGAGAGAGAGGGAGAGAGAGAGGGAGAGAGAGGGAGAGAGAGAGGGAGAGAGAGAGGGAGAGAGAGAGGGGAGAGAGAGAGAGGGAGAGAGAGAGGGAGAGAGAGAGGGAGAGAGAGAGGGAGACAGAGGGAGAAAGAGAGGGAGAGAGAGAGAGAGGGAGAGAGAGAGGGAGAGAGAGAGGGAGGGGGAGAGGGAGAGAGCGAGAGGGAGAGAGAGAGAGGGAGGGGGGAGAGAGGGAGAGGGAGAGAGAGAGAGGGAGAGAGAGAGGGAGAGAGAGAGGGAGAGAGAGAGGGAGAGAGAGAGAGGGAGAGAGAGAGAGGGAGAGAGAGAGGGGAGAGAGGGAGAGAGAGGGAGAGAGAGAGAGGGAGAGAGAGAGAGGGGAGAGAGAGAGGGAGAGAGAGAGGGGAGAGAGAGAGAGAGGGAAGAGAGGGAGAGAGAGAGAGAGAGAGAGAATGTGCCTCTCAGGAATGGTCAAATATCCTCCTGACACATCTGGTTGGCCCAATGCAGGGACAGAGAGGGGGATGACCTGACGGCTTTGCCTTCCACCCACCCAGCGCCTGCCCATCAGTACAGCAGGGCTGCCCTGCCCGCCTGCGACCCACCTTTCCCGACAGCCTGTGTGCTTTCTCCCCGAGTCTCCAGGACAGCCCACTAGTGGCATGGTGGCTCCCTGGGTGGGAGGAGCGGAACCCTTCAGGCCCCCTCAACACTCCCCCAAAACCTCCCTGGGGGCCCCCACTGGCTTCAGCACCCTGCAAGAGGCTGACTAGGATCCATGTGCACACTCCGTGTGCCACTGCTGCCAGGGCCCCCAGCCCCAAGCTGCCTCCCTCCCTCTCTGTCAGGAGCTGGGTTGGCCTGGGAGAGTTGTCCTGCCACTGACTGCTCCTGGGCAGGGGCCATCTCATCTCTGTTCTCACCGTGCAGGCAGCAGCAGGAAGGGAGGCAAAAGGAGGGAGTGGGGAGAAGGAGGGGGCGCTGACCACGTGAACAGACCCTTCTTCCCTGGTGCCCCATCTCCCTCCCCGTCCCCAAGTGGACACCCTGGACCAAGCTGAGCCCACAAGGGTGCCCACCCTGCATGCTTGTCCCCATCAGCTCCATGTGGCCCCCTCAGGCAGTTTCCACAGTGAGCTCAGGTGCAGCAGGGGTCCCGAGCACAGAAATGACCAGGAGACCCTGGCCCTGCCCCTGGGGCCCCAGAAACAGCTCCTGCTCTTGAATTCCCCATCCCTGTGTGCTCAATTTCTCTGGGCCTCTGGGTGCTTTTGAGGTTCCTGGCGTTTACCAAGGAGAAAGATGCAGGAGGGGAGGCTGCAGGGCTGTGGGGATGGTGAAGTCCAACCCAGCCACCCCCAGCAGGATGGTGTGTGGGGCCGGACACCTACCAAGATCTCTTCCCAGCTTTTCTGTGGGAAGGAGCTGGCCAGGGCCAGAACCCTGGCTGAGACATGAAGCTAAAAGTGCCTGAGGATTTGGTCCCAGGTCCCTGTCTTCCTCCCCAAATGCCTCCGGAGCCTTCATCTCTTCAGGCACCTCACTCACTTCCACCCAACCCCGCCTGCCCTGGGCAGACCCTCCCCCAGCTCTGCCCTCCCCCACACCCCAAACCCACCCTCCCCATTCTGTTAAAACAAAGCCCCTCTTAGCAGGGTATGTCACGTGGCGCTGCCGAATTATTCCATTAATTTATTATTCATGATGAAAAATTATTCTAATAACATTTCCATGCTATTAATATTCCAAAGACGAGCCGTTGAGAGCCCCTTCCTGCGGCCTCCTCTTGGCGAGAGCCAAATCTATTTTTAACAAAGTGTATTGAAATTTAAATCTAATCACCCACAATATGCTACGTTTCACAAATACGCTCTCAAAGAGTCTGTGAGAGGAGCCAGGCCCGGTGGTCCTGGAGGAGGCAGGCGGGTGGGCCACTGCGGTGGGCGTTGGAGGTGCCATTCTCGGCTGCCCCCAGCCCTGCAGATGGAATCTCTGTGCCACAGCCCCTTTCCTCACTGGGGGAGCCGGGCCAGGCGACCCCTCCTTGCTGCTTCTCTCCCTCCCTCCTTCCTTTTTTTCCTTGTCCCACCCCTCAGTCCATCCAGAGACTCTCAGAGTTTGGCTCTAGGCAGGGGTATGCGGGGGTCTCTAACAGGAGCTGACGTCTGAGGTCAGGCGTCCTCAGGAGAGGGTGGAGCCGCTCCCTGGCTGAGACAACTTTTTCTGACCATTCCCTCCTCCCTTTGGCTGCCTTCTCTATGTGGAGGGGTCTTTGGCCCCACCCCCAATGCACACCGCAGCCCAAGGTGGGCTGAAGTCCAGCTGCCCAGGGAGGGTCCTCATGGGCACCTTGGGGGACATCTTGTCTTGTTCCCTCTTCCAAGGTCATGCCACATGCCTGCTGCACACGGACACCTCCGTCCATTGCTCAGTCATACGTGTACACACAGGCAGCCTCAATCATCCATCCGGCAGGGGGGGACCTCCTTCTGTCTGAGCTGGACATGGAAGAATGTCTGTGGGAACGGGAGGGGATGAACGTCACAGGAGACAAACAAGGTCTGCAGAAAATACTGAGGGAGCTGCCTTGATAGGAGGTGAAGGGGCAGGGGGAGGTGAAGGGCCAGATGTCTCCCAGGAGGGAAGGGAGGGAGAAGGACCAGGTGCCTTCCTGAGGGGAAAGACCAGGCACCTCCTTGGGATGGGAGACTTCTACAGGAGAAGAGAAGCAGCTCTTCCAGGTGGGTCTGAGGGAGGAAGGGATGGGGGTGAGAACTTGGGTTGGGGAGGACACTCTTGTCTCCATTAAACTGGAAGTAGGATGTGAGATATAGGGGCCAGTGAGCAGGAGGCCATGGAGGAAAGCAGAGCGGCTCATGGAGAGCCTGTCATCCATTCATCCATCCATTAATTCATTCATCCATTCATTCATTCATCTATCCTTCCATGCATCTGTCATCCATCCATCATCCATGATCCATCCATGCATTTACCCGTCTATCCATCCATCCACTCATTCATTCATCTATTAATCTATTCATCCATCATCCATTCATTTATCCATCCATCATCCATCCATCAATTCATCTATCTACTCAATTCATCCATTAATCTATTCATTCATTCATCCATCATGCATTTTTCCATCTACCCATCATCCATCCACCATCCATCATCCATCCATCTGTCCAGTGCTCACCGCACCGGCTACCTGGCTTTCAGTAGGATGGGACCTTGAAGGTTCCAGTGTGTGTTGGGGTTTGGGGTAGATCTGCATTCCTAAGTAAGAGCCGGAAGAAGGGGCTGAGTGGAAGCCACATGAATTTGATCAGGGAGAAAAGGAAAGCAGGGAGGGGCTGACCTTAGACATGCTCAGAGCTGCTGTGTTTTGTGGGGGCAGCCAGACGTCCCCCTCTGTTAGGGAATGCACAGCCTCAGTCCGGGCACGGTCGCTCATGCCTGTAATCCCAGCACTCTGGGAGGCCAAGGCAGGTGGATCATGAAGTCAGGAGTTCGAGACCAGCCTGGCCAACATGGGGAAACCCTGTCTCTACTAAAAATACAAAAAATTAGCCGGGTATGGTGATGTGCGCCTGTAATCCCAGCTACTCAGGAGGCTGAGGCAGGAGAATCGCTTGAACCCAGAAGGCGGAGGTTGTAGTGAGCCGAGATCGCGCCACTGCACTCCAACTTGGGCGACAGAGCGAGACTCTGACTCAAAAAAAAAAATTTAAAAAAAGGGAATGCACAGCCTCTGTGTAAAGTCCTCTCTGGTACCCACTGCACAGATGGGGAAACTGAGGCTAAAAAGAGGGTGACGCCCCCCCCAAGGTGTGCAGCCAAGCAGCTCTGTCCGCATTCTCTAACCTGCCGTGGTACAGTGAGTGTGGGTGCTTGGAGAATTCATTCTCCCAGGCCTGGCCTTCAGAGGAAGAGGAGTTAGGAAACTCCCCCAGGGACCCCTGTGTGTGTATCAACGGTACCTGGGAACTGGGAGGACACAGGTGCGACAGCCCCATCCCCAGGGGAAGCCAGGGACCTTGAGGCTCTGGATGGGACGCCCCTGGGCCCTGGGCATTGGGGACTTAGCAGGCCCCGCCCTCCTCCTAAGCAGGACGTGGAGGGTGAGCGGCTCGAGCTGTATCTGAATCCAGCCTGTCGCCAGCCTCAGAGGCGGAGGCAGCACCTCACAGCCATGCATCTCCCCACGTGTGGGGGAGGGCCTGTCCCCTTCCCACCCCCATCCCCACCCCGCTCGCCTTGTCGACGTTCCGTTGAGAGGTTTCTAATCCCTCCCCTGTGAATCCAGCGGCGGGCGGATGTGCGTCCAGGGAGTGGGCGAGGGTCCCAGCCTGGCTGCCCAGGGGCATCCTTGAACTCAGCAGCCTGCTGTGAGGGCCAGGGCTTGGCCGAACAACAGGTGGACAGTCCGAGGGGAACATGCCACCATCTGTGTCTGGGGAGTGTGGACCCCCAGCCAGGTACAGGGTTGTGACCTGGAGCAGATCTGGGCTCCATGGGCTTCCTGCATGCAGCCCGCCATTCCACCCCGGCCCCACCCTGGCCTCAGCTGTCCCTTAAGCAGGGGGGATGCTAATCCTGACCTTGGGGTTCCCTGGGGCAGAATTAGAGTGCAAGCCCCATCGAGGGGTCAGCTCGCAGGAATTTGGCAGGTGTTAGACCTCACGCCAGTGCCACCCCCTGTCGGGGTCCCAACGACAGCCACCACACTCGCTTTGGGGCCAACAGGGGCCCTGGGCCTGGGGTCGTGGCTCTGTAGGGTCCCTCTGCTCATCCTAAGCCCGAGCATCCTCCAGTCATGCTCATCACACTGATCCCCATGGGGCCAAGCAGGCCTCCCGCAACCCCACCTGAGAGTGGGCACAAAAGAGCCCAACCCAGGGCTCCTTCACAGGCAGAGCCCAGCCCTGGCAGAGGCCAGCACAGCAGGGCAGGCCCCTGGTGCAGCCCCATCCCCACTGTGGCCACTCAGGACTGACTGGCTTGGAGATACATGGTCAGAGACAGAAACCAGGAGGCAGACGGGAGAAGCCATGCTCCTGAGGCCCTCGTGGGTCTCCCGGGCCGGGCCACTGTGTAGGGCCCCTCCACAGTTAGGTACAATTCTATTTGCTGAGCGGAACCAGCAGTTACAAAACAAAGTCCAGGTTTTCTAACGTGTGGAGGAGACGTGGATGCAAATGCTGGCTCCGAGCAGCTATTCTGGGCCTGGAGCCCTCCAGTGCAGGAGAAGCAGGCAGCGGGCAGCAGGCTGGGCTTGTCCTGGGACAAGAGGAGCACCAGCGAGGTGGAGGCTGGGGCCACGTGAGTATCCCCATTGTTCCTGGGGCTGCCCTGTGCCCACGCCCTGCTGCTGTACATTCCTTCCTTGCTTGCTCCTGGGGAAGGCAGAGGCCCCAAGGAGCCTCCGGTAGCCCAGGACCTGGGACCTTGGCCTCCTTGAGAGTCTCATCCCTCCTCCTCCGTGTGAGGCCCCCAGCCAGAGCCCAGCCCCAGGGTCTCAGGGGTCCCCTGCCTGGTGCATTATTTTTTATGCCATTTAAGCGGCCACTTTCTTCCCCAGGAAGGAACTTCTAAACTGAAAGCTGGCAAGACTCAGCAGAAAAAAAATATCAAAAGCTGCTTCTGCTGCCCCAGCTTCACTCAGGCCCTGGCTGCTCCTTCACGGGTCTACACTGCTGCCTCCTGGAACCACCCACTCTGCAACCAGGTCTGATGCCCGGTGTGGACATTCAGGGATGGGGTCCCCTGAGGCTAAATGAATGAACAGATTCTGAAAAGCAGAAGCTACGTCCGGGGGTCTCTGGGCCACAAATCACTTTCTGACCTGCAGCCGTGAGGGGTGAGGCTCGCTCGGAAGCTCCCAGAACCTGGAGGCTGCCCTCACTCAACACTTGAACAAGCAAGGGGCCAGATTCAATGAAACACCTGCCCGCCCGGCACACCAGGCTCAAAAGCAAGCAAGCAAGCAAACAAACAAACAAAATCAAATCAGGCCTTCACAACTCCCCAAATCATGTGTGAGTTTCTACAGAGCAGAAGCCAAAAATATATGTTATCTAACTAGGTCCTATTTACATATATTTTTATGGCTGCTTTAAAAAATTATCACAAACATAGCGGCTTCACCCCGTTTCCCCTGTTGTGATTATTACAGATTGGATGCCTGTATCAAAATATCTCATGGACCCCATAAATAGCAACACCCTGTATGTACTCATGACAATTTTTTAAAAAAGAACACTTACACTTTCCATTTCTGCAGGTTAGACGTCTGAAATGGTCTCCCTGGGCTAACATCAGGTCTCGGGAGGGCTGGTTCCTTCTAGAGGCTCCAGGGGAGAACCCCTCGGCCCTCAGTCCCATCCTCCGTCTTCAGAGCCAGTGGTGTCTTGTCACTGAGACCTGCTCTGCCCTCCGCCTCTATGTTGAAGGGCCCGAGATTCTACTGGGTCCCCCCGGATAATCCAGGGTCACCCCTCCGTGTCAGGTGGCTGACTGGCAGCCTCATGTGTCCACAGTTTCCGTGCACCGGGAGGTGGGCATGTTTAGGGGCCCCCATTCTGCCTCCCATGAGTCTGCAGGGCCTGACTTTGTAATTTGGGATCATTCTTAGGGTACCCAGATACAACAAACAAAAACGCAGCAAACAAAAACACAGGGTGCCCAGCTCAACAGGAAGTTTGGAGAAGCAGTGACTGATTTTTTAGTGTAAGTCTGTCCCAAATATTGTAGAATCCATCCAAACACTGCCGGACACCCTGTGTCTCAGCTGCAGGATGGCCACGCTGCACACTTAGTGCGGGCCCGGAGCTGCCGGTGCAGAAGGGGGTTTCTGAGTTGGAGGGATGCAGGTGCGGTTCCCCCCCAGCTTCCTCGGGATGCCCGGTGTGGACATACAGGGGTGAGGCCCCCTGGGGCTAAACGAATGAACAGATTTTGAAAAGCAGAAGCTACGTCCAGGGGGTTTCTGGGCCTCAAATTGCGCAGACTTGCAGTGCTGGGGAGACGTTTTGCCTGCAGGCAGCAGGCTCTGAATTGCCCCTTAGCTCCCGACCTGGGGTACAGCGAGAAGGAGGAGACGGAGGCAGGCCGGCACGGGGTGGTCAGGGACAGTGGTGCTGACGCACGGCTGCTCAGAGATGACTTGGAACTCGAGGCCCAGCTCGTTATTCTGGGGGTGACTGGCTCCCAGTGTCTGGGCGGGTCTGAGCCCCACCACAGCTGGCCTGGACTGGACTGGAAACCGTGCCCATTAACGACCCCTGGGCCACCCAGAGCCCCCAGCTCCGGAGACCCCGGGGTCTGGTTTGTGGCTGTTTGTCGCCCACGGGCCCCTCCACCAGCTCCTTTCGGTGAGTGTTGATTCAGGGAGAACTGGACGGTCAGGCACTGGTTTACTCTCTGGAGGAAAGCAGGAAGCTGAGAAAAGCACTTCGCTGCTGCCACACTGAGTGTGGCTTGTTTCCTAGAGAAGCCTCTGCGTGGTGGTCCCGGCCAGGCCGCGGAGCAGCGCAGCCTTGGGGGCGAGGCACCCTCCCCTCCCCATGCCCATGGGGCTGTCCTTCGGGACTTCAGCACCAGGGGAAGTTCTTTCTCCAGAGCAGCCGTCTTGGCCTTCAGGCTGGAGTGCGGCTCACAGGCCGGGCAGCCAGGAGACAGCGGCTCTGGGATATTCCAAACATACTGGAGAGCTCACGTGTGTGCACACGGAAGGGCGGCCGGTGAGCTTGAACTGAGGGTGCGGTCACCAGCCAAGTTTTCCAAGGAGGCGCCCCCCAGATTCACACCTGGGTGCAGCTTGCGATGTTTACATTTTTTTATTTTTTTGAGATGAAGTCTTGCTCTGTCGCCCAGGCTGGGGTGCAATGGCACCATCTTGGCTCACTGCGACCTCCACCTCCCAAGTTCAAGTGATTCTCCTGCCTCAGCCTCCTGAGTAGCTGGGATTACAGGCGTGCGCCACCACGTCCAGCTAATTTTTGTATTTTTAGTAGAGACGGGGATTCACCGTGTTGGCCAGGATGGTCTCAAACTCCTGACCTCAGGTGATCTGCCTGCCTCAGCCTCCTAAAGTGCTGAGAATACGGGGGTGAGCCACCGTGCCCGGCCAGCTTGCAATTTTTTTAGAGCCGTCTCTGAGTTCTCCAGCCACCAGAACCCTCGTAAAGAGGGGGTTGAAGCTCCCTTGGCCACAGGACATTGAAGGGTAACGTGTAAGAAGACCTTCTCAGGGAACCACCTAGTCCCGAATTCTCTCCCTGGATTCAGTAAGAAATTATAATTAATTTCTTTTTCAGTAAAAGGCAAAGCTATTTTTTAATTGCAAGCCTGATTGAATTAACAAAATGTTAGACAATTACCCGTCCTTTTAAAGTTTTTTATGTTCTTTAAAATGCATCTTGAATTTATTTATGTATTTTTTTCTGTTTCCGTCCTTTTCCTGTGTCCTGGATGTTAGGTAAAGAGTGTGGCCTCCTAGATACCGACCTCATGCCATACGGATGCAGTCAGGCTCTGGCGGTCAGGAAGGTGGCTCCGGAGCTCGGCTCTGCACCGCATCCTCTGCCCCCTGTTTCCCGAGATTGCTCCTGGACACACCTTTCTCTCCCGCCCTATGGGGTACACAGCACCCATGACAGCTTCTGTGGGACAAAAAACGGTGCGGGGCGAGGAGGGCGGGAGGCGGAGGAAGCAGATCTGGGTCTGGGTTCTGTTTGTGGAGTGGAAATGTAAGAACCAGGCGAGCTGACCGGGTGGCTGGGCCGTGTGGACCCAGATCAGCACTGGGCCATGGTGCTCTCGAGAGCCAAAGAGCCAGCCCACCTTGCAGGGCTGGGCCCGTCTGTTCCAGAAACCACATCTGCAGCCATACGGCAGCAGCTGCCTATTGACGGCAGCGCTGGATCCTGTGACCACAGCTGAAGCTTGGACCAACAGAAGTCCCAGGGAGCTGCTCAGGGCGGGATCAGAAAGGAGGGTGCTCAGCAAGCCACACGCCACAGACCCTCCCTGGGAGGCCCTGACAGCGCTTCTCTCCCTCCCATTTTCGCTCTGGCAGCCATCGTGGCGCAGACCGTGGAGCAGGGGCAGCTCTTACCCCTGGGTCTGGCATCAGGAGTGTGTCCCACCGGCTCTGTTGCCGCAGCCTCAAAGCCCCACGTGGGGCAGCAGCCGGATCGGCACTGGGGGAGCCGGAATCCATCAACCTCGGCCTCAGATCAGCATCCGCCTAGCCCTCCTGCCCCACATCCGAGCCATTTCAAGGGCTGCAGGGACATTGGGATGATGGGGAAGTGGGCCGAGGACAGCCCCAGGGAAGGCTTTGTCTGAACTCCTCAAATCACCGGGCGCTGACATTTGGGATTTTTGCCTTCCTGGCGCACCCCCGCCCCACATGCACACTCACGTGCATGGCGTCGGCAGGATGTGGGTGCTGCAGAGGTGCCCCCACTTCTGTGTCTCCCACGCAGCCCCGGGAACCTGGGCGTCGGCAGGATGTGGGTGCTGCAGAGGTGCCCCCACTTCTGTGTCTCCCACGCAGCCCCGGGAACCTGGGCGTCGGCAGGATGTGGGTGCTGCGGAGGTGCCCCCACTTCTGTGTCTCCCACGCAGCCCCGGGAACCTGGGCCCCACAGGAGCCAGGAGCTGCAGCACAGGTCAGGAGCGGCCCTGCAAGCCTGCGGGGAGAAGGGAGCCGCCCCTGGGTCCCCTTCTCCAGAAACCCCAGACTGGGGGTGAGGGTGTCTGGTGTGGGTGGCCGGGAGTTGGTGCTGCACATTGAACAGGGTCGTTCCGGCACCGTCTCTGTCCGCTCATGCAGACAAGGATCAGATTTGCACACCCCAAGTGCAAGGGGACACCTGGGGTGCCCTCTGCAGCGCCTCCCTGCGGGGCAGCCCTTCTGTGGGGTGCTCTGTGAGGAGGGCCTGGGATCCGGTCTGCAGGAAACTGGATGGAGCGGGCCAGGGCCTGACGGTCTCCCCCACCCCAGCCCCAGGCCTTCCCCTCCCCATGCCTGTATGGGTGATCCCACCCCAGTCCACCTGGCTTGCCAGTGAGGTTTGCAACGCCTTCTCTTCAAGCCTTTGAGTAGACTAATTTGTACAGAATTTGCCAGAATTGACAACCTGCAGGTATGATTTCCAAAAATTTAACTGGCTTTTACCACCTGCCCTAGGACCAAGAAGCTTGACCTTTTCTCCCCAACTGCTAAATTGCCAGACCTTTGGAGCAAGAGTGTCCTCTACATAAAGGAGCAGTTAGACTAACTTAAAACAGTATTGACCTTTCCTTCCTGCCCTTTTCATTTTGACTAAATTACAGGGTGCAGCTCTGCAATTCACCTTCTGGTCTGTGAGTGACCCGGAGTCAGCACCCACCTTGCCTTGCTGCTTAATCAAGGAGAGCGCTGCTGCTGGTGATGCAGGGCAGGGCACCAACGCCCTGGGGCGATGCAGGGCAGGGCACCATCCACCAACGCCCCGACCCAGCGTCTCTTGTGGGGTCAAGGTTACAAGGAAGGCGGGCCAGGGGCGAGGCCTGCCTCTGTCCACAGGCAGACACGGATGCCGCGGCTGGAAGGACCTTCCTGGCCCTCTCCTAACCGAGGCCCCGAGAGGGGAGGAGGCTGCAGGGATCATCCAGCCCCTCAGGGCAGCACTCAGACCAGCCTCAGGGCCATCAGCCAGGACGGCCGGTATCCTTGACTCTTGCTTCAGGTCCCAACACTCTATTTCAAGGGGATGCTGGGCCCTCCCCAATAACTCCCCACCGTGTCCCAGGAGAGCCTCCAGCTGGCCAAGAAGCCTCACCTGGCTCACAGCTTTGCTGCCCTTAAACTGAGGTCACAACAGGCCCCGGTGTCAGTGCAGCCTTGGCTCCCAAGGGTGACACATCCGTGCCTTTCCATGGATCCCAGGCTGGTGTGGGGAGGGTGTCAGGTGGGCAGGTGGGCTGCCAGGATGGCTGGCACAGGGGTTCCTGGGGCCTGGGACATCCAGGGATGGTAACGGGCAGGTGTCCTGGTGAAGGGAAGGCTGGCCCGAGTGTCGCTGAGGCCTTGAGAATGCCCTGAGCAGAGGGAACGAAGTGTCCTGGAGGGCGGCCCAGCCAACGCCTCCCACAAGGGTCCAGTGGAAACGTAAAAGTATCTTGGGGTCCTGGCACGGTGGCTCACGCCTGTAATCCCAGCACCCTGGGAGGCCGAGGTGGGCGGATCACAAGGTCAGGAGATCGAGACCATCCTGGCTAACACTGTGAAGCCTCGTCTCTACTAATAATATAAAAAATTAGCCAGGCGTGCTGGTGGCATGCTCCTGCAGTCCCAGCTACTCAGGAGGCTGAGGCAGGAGAGTTGCTTGAACCCAGGAAGCGGAGGTTGCAGTGAGCTGAGGTCGTGCCACTGCACTCCAGCCTGAGTGACAGAGTGAGACTTCATCTCAAAAAAAAAAAAAAAAAAGCGAGGCAGGGGCGGGGCGGCCAGGTCTTTCGTCTAAGAAACATGCTCAGCTGATGACAGGGCCTATGAGTCTCAGTGGCCTGGCATGAGCATCTACTACATGTCTGAGCACCTACTGTGTGCCTGAGCGCCTACTGTGTGCCTGAGAGCCTACTGTATGCCTGAGCACCTACTGTGTGCAGCCCCCTCAACCCCAGGCACTTAAGCAGAACATGTGACTGAGGGCTCCCAGATGTGGCCCCTGCCACCTTGGCAGCTCACTGATGGCTTACAGAGCACTCCTGGTCCTGGCGTTTAATACATGTAATGAATTTATAGCACCCAGTGTATATTGGAAATAGTTTAACTTATCAGATCCCTGAGTCACTCACAATCCCCTTTTTCAATTTCCTGAAGCTACTTGGTTTGAGCCAATACTCCAGTTGTGACCCAGCGTGGGCAACCTTTTCCTGTAAAAGCCAGATCACCAGTCAATGTTTGTCCCTGGGGGACATTTGACAGTGTCTGGAGATATTTTTAATTGTTATAATTAAACGTATAATAGGGAGAGGATGCTACTGCCATCCCATGGGTGAGGCAGGGGAAGCTGCCACACTGCCACAGTCAGAGCAGCCCCCACCAAGACCCTCGGTCCCAGATGCCAGCAGCGCACGGCTGAGAGCCTGGCCCGCGGTCCTGAGGGCACACTGGGAGCTGAGTGTTGCACTGCATAACAACGGGGGCTTTGGGTAAATCTCCCCAGCCTCCGTCTGGTCGCCCGCACCCAGGGACGATCTCCCCAGCCTCCGTCTGGTCGCCGGCACCCAGGGACAGAGACGGCATCTTGGGTGGGTGTGGCTCATCGCAGCATATGTGTGAGTGACTAAGTTCCGGGAGGACGCAGGCCTGCCTCACAGGTGCTGGTACTTTTCCGTGCCTGGGGGTGGCGTGACTGACACACAGGTGCCTCCCGCTCTTGGGGTTACCTGTGGGGTTGCCGTGAGGCCGAAGTCACAAGTGAGTTGAACAGCCTGGGGCACAGGTGTGGTGCAGGTGGCCCAGCCTGCAGGCCAGGTTGTGACAGAGGCAGTCTCTGCAGCCAGTTCTCACCCTAACGTGCTGGCAGCCAGCCCTGCCGAAACCCCAGCGTGTTAGGAAAAGAACAACTTTCTCAGAATGTGCTTCATGCTCAAAAACGGGCCCCATCAAGCAGGTCCCCTGGTGCGAGGTCTCCGGGCGCCCTGCCTCTGGGCTTCTGGTGTTGCTCTCGGGGTCTGGCTGTGCTCAGTAGGGAAGTCAGGGTCAGGTGCAGTGGGAGGCTTATCCCACAGGAGGCCAGCTACTCTCCCATTAATGTATAATGATGTGGTCACAACGACTCCATATTTGTACAGTAACTACCCACCCTAGGGTTACCTGATGATTTTGCTTGGAGTTAGCATGTGAATCAGGGTATAATTACCCCGCATAATTGTTCAATCTCATAGTAACACTTTAATTTGCAAAGCAAAAATAACCATGTGATTACCCTGCAATTACATGATAGTTACTATTCAATTACTTCTATAGAGTTTGCGGTGTGTTTACAGACTGGCTAATGCCCATGTGCCCTTCCCTGAGTAGTACCATGTTCTCAGGTGCCTGGGTGACAACTGTCTGATGAGCTATGTCTGTCATCAGCAAAGCTCAAGTCAGCTCTGGGTCCCCAGCTCGGGACCCTCTCCCAGCAAGCTCCGGGGGCTGCCTGAGACCCCAGCCTGCAGGTGCTCCCGCCTCACCACCACCGCCGCCAGCCTCCCCACTCCTTCCACTCTCAGGACGCTCTGAGCCTGAGCCCGGTGCTGGGCAGGTGTTCTGATCGCACCTATTACACCACAGCTGCAGCCCAGGTGCTGGAGACGCTCATCATTGCAGCAAGAGGAACAATGGCAGCCTCTGCTCAGAGCCTCCACCTGCCTGGTCCTATAAGGAAAGGCTTCCCCTGGAGGGGTTGCTTCATCATGGCTGAACTGTGATCACAGAACTGCAGCCATTCCCGTCTGGAGGTGAGGAAACTGCGTCCAGACACGAATGCGTCTCCCAAGTCTACACGGCTGACGCGAGGAGGCCCATGCCTGTCTAAATCCAGAACCCACGCCCTGGGTCCCTGCAGGCTGAGGTTGCAAGGGGTTCCCTGGAAGGCACAGCAGGTAAACCTGGGGCCGTGCTCCCTCCTGTTGGGCAGGGATAACTTCTGCACACCTTTGCCCATTTCTCCGGGGCATTCGGCTGCCCTAGCATGGAGCCACCTCGTAAGAAACGGAAGAGGACGCTGCCCAGGGGTCAGGCACGGGGCCCCGACGGTGACTGGAGCCCAGGCTCACAGAGCCCGGGAAAGGCGGCTACAAGAGGCTGTGAGCGCAGAGTCACCTCCTTTCCTCTCTTCGCTGATTTAAAAAGCGGTTGTAAAAACGAGCGTGTACAGAATGGGCTCTGGGGCCGGTAGCACGTGGAAATGGAACACGCGTGTCATGCATGGGCCTGGAACCACACAAAGGTGGGAGGGGGTTGGGGCTGTACCAGGCTGAGGAATGAGCATGGACGGTGAAGGAGCAGCAGCAAACTATGGGCTCGCGGCCTCACCAGTCGGGATAGACACGCCACACCACACAGAGGGCAAGGGTGCAGGGACGCAGGAGCGGCACTTCCCCTTCCCATGGGAACCCAGCTGATTCTGGCGAGGTGTCCGTGGGACCCCGGCGCAGCCCCTGAAAAACAACTCAGAAGGAAGAAGGGCCCCGTGCCGGAAGCCTGGTGGCAGCGGGAAGAGCAGAGATGTGAGGAGGGGCTGCAGGGTGGGGAGTGGGGACCCCCGCACCAGGAAGCCCACTTCCAACAGAGGTGAGGCTTGTTTTCCTGCTCGCTGCTTCCTGGGCCCAGCAGGGTCAACCCCGGAGTCACAGGGGTCCCGCGTGCCTTCACCCAGTGGGCCCAGACGCATCTGTGCACATCCTTGCTGAGCACTCAGCATGAATTTTTCTGCCCTTAAGAATCAGTGCCTCACTCAGCCTGGTGTTTGCACTTGGCAATCAGAGTGAGCTCTGGATGCCACAGACAGGGTCATGAACCTGGTGCAGCCACAGCTGGGCTCACCCCGGCCGACAGCACCACCCCCTCACGTCCCTCAGCCCCTCTTTCTCCACATGCGGCTGGGACAGGGGAGGGAGGACAGCCGCACAGCCCTCTGCCAGCTCAGGTCTCCTCCAGAAAGACCCCGGTGCGCACTGCAGGCTGTTAGAACAGCTGAGGTGTTCTGTGTCAGATTCACGCACACGCACACACGTGTGCACACACGCCCAGAATCACGCCTCCTGTGGACACAGGCCTTCTTAATAAGTGGACGTCCACCCACGGGAACGCAGCTTGGCTTGGGCCCTGTTTTTGGCCAGTCCGCAGGGCCAGGGCCTGATTCTGGTAAGGACCACGTGAGCTGCAGGGCCCCGGGACCCTCCCTGAGCAGTGCCAGGACCCTCAGCTCCTGCCAGGCCCTGCACTGGCCCACGGTGATGAGGCAGGTGCACATGTCTTACCTGGGAGCAGAACGTCCTTGGCTGGACATCTGGTCTGAATGGAAACTCTACTGAAGTGAGGCAGGACGCTGTGTGGGTCCCCCCAGAGAGGCCGACCTGCAGACATGAACGCAGGTGACCAGGTGCCACAGGGGTGCGGTCGGAGGCAAGGGGGCTCTCGGTGAGAGGGAGAGCAGCCCTTGGGAAGGGTCCGGGGAACCCGGGAGAGGACCAGGGGAGCCTTAAACACGGCGCATTCCCAGAGGGCAAGGTTGGGGTGCTTCATTCATCTTAAACTCCTGTCTCTGCGCAGCCTCACAGGCAATCCCAGAGCTCCTAGCGCCTCCGACCGTCCTGGGCTCCCACAACCCCTTGAGTGATAGCCAGGCACCTCTTTCTAGAGCCCCCTGGTTGAGCAGCTAGACTTGCATTTCAAACCGTCTGAAATCCAAAATGAGAAATAATGATCTGTAGTCAGACTCAAAATAAATGACAGGATGAAACTCCCCATCGTTCTGTTTTATCCGGTCGTTTCCTGCCTCTGCTTCCAGGGGCGGCAAAGCTCAGAGACTGTCTAAATCCTCACTTTAAATGAAGGCCGAACTGACCACAGGCTCCCACAGATGTTTCTTCTAATTTGTAGAAGGTAAATGTTCTGTGCACTAGGAACACACACACACACACAGGCACGCATGGAGACACAGACATGTGCGCGTATGCACACACGGCGGGGAGAGGCAGCAAGGCCCTCGGATTCCAGGAGAAGCACATCCTTAATGATACATATGATAATTAAAGAATACAATAAACACAATTAGCATATGTTTTAAACAGTTTATTAGTGAAGCTTACCATCAAATCAGAATAGAGTGCTCCAGGGTTGGTTGGGATAACAGCTTCTAATCCTTAGCGTCATAAAATCCCTGGCTTGGAAGAAATGGGCGTCTTTAAATGATGGAATCAGCAGGCCTGAGCAGCCCCGCCTGAATGTTGCCAGGCAAAGGTGACGTTGCTGAAAGCCAGGCGGGACGAGGGTGTGACGGCGGGACTGGGCCTCTGCCGTTCGCGGCTGGGAGCTGCAGGCAGCATGCACGGGGGTGCTCTCGCAGGGTGGCAGGAGGACCGTGAGCCCATGAGGGAACCAGGACACAGGCCTGGCTCGGTTTGCTGACGGCCTTGGCCAGGTGCACCCAAGGGCGGTGGAAGCGGGTGAGGCAGAGACCCCGGTCCTCTGCCCGCAGGGTCTGCCCATGGGCCCTGTCAACCGCCCGCTGCTCAGATGTCCAGCCTCGGACTTGCTGGTTCTGTGCTGAGACCCCGTGGCCTCCCTCCCTCTGCTGTTCCCGAGCTCCAAGTGGCTCCGGGCTCAGCGGAGCGTCAGGGAAGGTGCTGGGCTCTGAGATGCCCTGCAGGCGAGGGCTGGGTTGGACAGGCGGAGGACAAACGAAGATTTGCCCCAGCTCAGACCAGAGCAGAGTGGATTCTCATCAGACATCATGAGTTCCTGCTTTGCAAAGCGGAGAGCGAGCAGCTGTGCGGTGCATGTCGGAACTCATTTCTGTAGGAAAATGGGAACTTCAGATGGGCAGGAGCCGCTCTGTCCGGATGAACTTTGTGCCGGGCACAGCACTTCACACCTTCACTCCGAGCCTCCTCTCTACTTTCTGGAGAGGGCGTTTTTGTTGTTTTCTTGTTTTGTGTTTGGCCCATCTCGGGATCTCCTGGAATTTCGGGTCAGTGGGATGCTGAGGGAAGAGAGAGCTGAGGAGCTGATGCCACAGATATTGAAGCCCCTGGTGTCCCAAAATGGGTATGGGCCGGCGTCCAAGCCTCCAGGTTTCTTCGGGAAGGAGTGTGGGCTGGTGTCGGAGCCTGCAGGTGTCTTCCGGGAAGGAGTGTGGGCCGGCGTCAGAGCCTCCAGGTTTCTTCCAGGAAAGGGCGTGAGCCGGTGTTGAAGCCTCCAGGTGTCTTCCAGGAAGAGGTGTGGGCCTGAGAGGCGGTAGGTGTGGCCAGGCCAAGGGTGAGCCCTGATACCCGCCAGGCACCGAGAAGGGACACCGGCAGCTGCATGCAGAGCTCACGACTGTCCCCAGACCAGAAGCTGCTTCCCCCACGGGGGTCCGTGATTGTTTTTCCAGTTGAACATCTCTGGCTGAGGCTTGGTGATGACGAACGCCTCGGTGAAGGGGGGCTGGTGTTCCGAAGCTGCCAGGGCCCCAACTCCACACGTTTGGAACCACTCAAAAGGGCAACGAACTGGCGCTCTCTGGCCTGACACACGAATGTTTGGAAATGGCCCAGGAGGCAGCTGTTAGGGCTGTTTTCTCCTGGCAGGAGCACAAAGTCCCTTCAAGAGAGGCCCCGCTGGGGGCGTCCGGGAGACACAGGCCCCTGAGCCATGGCCACCAGGCAGACTTCGCAGGCCGGCTCCAGCCCGTCACACGCCACCTTTCCTGCGAGTGAGACTCCTCAGCCAGGCCACACCCGGGAGCACCCCCACCCTGGGCGAGGAGGGCCCTGGGGGAGCCTCTGGAATGGCTGCTGTGGCCCCATGGCAAGGTGGCCGCCCACAGAGCTAAATAGTCCACACACAGCAAGAGGACTGCAGCCTTCACCTGGGATTGGGATCCTGAGAACAGCCAGGCAGTGGCTGCCGCCAAGACACCACACCCACCAGGCACCGCCCCGTGGGACAATTGGCCTCCTGTTGGGGCTCCGGGAACACAGTGACCACGGGAGAATGAGCGAGCATCCAGCTGCTCAGGCTTCAGGCTCCCGGCCTGTCCACCTCCCTGGCCTGCCCGCGGGGGACAAAAGGCCGCTCCTGTCCTGCCCTCTGGGCTCCAGGGTTTGAATGATTCCTGTTGTTCCTGCTGTCAGGAAGCCCCGGGGCCCTGGTCCGGGCACTCAGTGGCCCATGGACTACGATGGTTCCCGCTGTTTGAAATGCAAAGAGGAGGATCCGGTTCACAAAGCCTCGGCCGGAACCTCCTGAACCCCTGGTCTGGGTACTCAGTGACCCAGGATCCGGTTCACAAAGCCTCGGCCGGAACCTCCTGAACCCCTGGTCCGGGTACTCAGTGACCCAGGATCTGGTTCACAAAGCCTCAGCCGGAACCTCCTGAACCCCTGGTCCGGGTACTCAGTGACCCAGGATCCGGTTCACAAAGCCTCGGCTGGAACCTCCTGAGACCACTCTGGTTACTCAGTGACCCAGGATCCGGTTCACAAAGCCTCGGCTGGAACCCCCTGAAGCCCTGGTCCGGGCACTCAGTGATCCATGGACTAGGGCGGCGTGCCTGTTCTGTGGATAACCTCACCTGCTGGGCCTCCTGGGCTCCTCCAGCTGGTGTTTCTGTGTCTCGTGTTCATAGATCCAACCTGCACAGCCAGAAGGAGAGATCCACGTGAGAGTCCGGCCGGGAGGAGGAGTGTAGGGCTGAACTTACCCGCCCGCCTCAGTGCCATGCCTGGTTTTCCCACTGGAGGCCCGCTCGCCACCCTCTCCAGCCTGCTTCACAGTCCCTGTGGCACCCTTGGAGCCAAGCCCACCCACTGCTGGGCCAGCTCACACTGTCACCAGCCCCCACCGAGGCTGCTCCTGCCTTCTGTCCATCCTGAGCTGGGGATTGGGCCCAGACCACCTGCCTCACGGGCCACCCTGCCATCGCCCCCTCCTTGGGACCTCATGGCTCTGGGTGTCCCCCCACTCACCCTGGCATTGATTATATGCTCTCTCCTTTTCTAGGCACCCCAAATGTAAGCCCTGGTGGAGACAAGGACTTGGACGAAGGTAGTGTGTTTGGGATGTGAGACCAGGAAGCTGAAGTGAGGGACGGAGCACACAGTGAGACAGGAAGAGAGAGCAGCCCATGGAGGGCAGTTTCACAAGAGCTGCTGCTCAGGCCTGCTGGGGGCCCTCTGGGAAGCCATGGAGAATGCATTTCCAAACTGTCCACCGACGCTGGGGAGGCTGGGGCATTTATCTACCCGCTCCCATCCCCATTGGTTGGTGATGGCCCCGGGTAGGGTGGTGCCTCCTCTGCACCCCACCCCCCACCGCCCCCGAGCACCCATGCACAGCAGCAGCCGCTCTCCTCCTACGACAGCCAAGCAGAGCGATGATGCGGGGAGCTGGAGTCCTGGATGGGCGGTGGCGGCCACGGTGCATGGAGCTGTCCGCCTCCCTGGTGCTGAAGCCCAGAGAGCAAGGTGGTGCTGCGGTGCAGCTCCCTTGATGTTTTCTCTCAATTTTGGGGGTGTGAGGTTTATCCCTTCAACCAGCCTCTGAGGTCTTTAAAGCAAGGGCCCCACATTCTGCTTCCACATAGCCAGCCCCTTTGTGCCAGCGCAGAGGTGGGCACAGAAATTCAAACTCAGTACCCAACACGAGTGATTCCTGCTGCCGAAGGTGTCCCCAGAGGCTGTTGATGGATGAACAGGCAGGAGGCTCTTATGGATCAGAGAAACACCTGATGGAAACAGGAAACAAAAGCATGCTTGGCTTTTTGATACTTTGTGTCTCTATTGGGGGATGACCTCTCCCAACTAGAGGGGCTACAGGAGCCCCAGGAGGAGGCTGGAGTGGTGGGGAGGCCATAGGAGTCCCACGGTGGGAAGAGCAGGGCTCCTGGCCACTCGGGCTCCTGCAGGCACCACATTCCTTCATCCCATGGCTCACTAAGCTCCTCCTTCGTGCCAGCCACGGTTTCTACATCTCTAGCCCTTTATCTGCCGTTATTTCTGAAGTTGCATAAGTTTAACTGCAATCGTGCCATTACTTGGGGACGTAGTTCATTTTCATTGAGGCATGCTAATTCTGTCCAGTGATCTTAGACACATGTGACATCTGTAGCTCAGCGTTTATGGATTTCAGGAAGGTCAGGCCGTGGATGGGGCTACATGAGACCACACAGCACTACATCCATAGATGGCACCTTATTCTGCTACAGCTGGGGACACAGACATGCCCAAGGTCCCAAGAAGAGGAACGGTGCTCCTTAACTTCTTCTCACCTGACTCACTTCCTCTAGGAAGGCCTTCCCGCCCTGACCAGTGCCCCTCACAGCCTTCCCAGGTCAGTGACCCCCTTGTCCATGTGTGTCCACATATGGTGAGCTCGGCCTTTGAGGCCATGACCATGCATGTGTTTCGCACGCCTGGTTCCTGAGCCCCTAGCCCTGTGCCCAGCACATAAAGAATGTTTAAAGGAATCACTCACCCTCATTCACTTCAGCACCCCAGGAACAGGAACCACTCCACAGGGGCCAGCATGCTCTGAGTAGATTTTGAGCATCTGTGTCCAACAGGCCAGGCCTCGGCAGGACTGTTCAGGAACCAGACCAGGTTCTGCAGGGCTTCAGAGGGGACTCACACAAGGAGGGGGTCCCCCAGGAGGCAGAGAGGAACAGACCTCTTCCCATGGCAGGGTCCAAGTGCAGCCCCTCAGGTGGGCAGAAACAAGAGGGAAATTTCATACTCCTGGAGAGAACTGGGAAATGCCCCTCGATTTCACCCCAGGGAAGCTGAATCTGCCATAAGGAAAAGGGGTCAAGTGGAATGGGGCTCCCTCTGGAGCTGCTTGGGCTCCTGCAGGCACCACCCAGAGCTCAGATTTCAGCCACAGCAGCCCCTTCAGCAGCTTTGCATGGGACACCAGGAGGGTGGGTGTGCTGGTCCTCACTCTAAGGCTTTCAAGCATACCCCACCTGGTTGTGCTCCCAAAACTCCTGTGAGAAGGATGCTGTGAACAGCTCCAGCTGCTGAAAATGCAAGGCCGGAGTCTGTAGGAAGTGCCAAGCTTATGGCCATGACACCAATACTGCCGCATGGACACGCCCTCCGATGCTTGCAGCCTCTGTCCACACTGGGTGTGTCTCCATCCACCAATGGAACAAGTTTGTCCCACCGCACTGAGACCCTCCTGGACCAGCAGAGGAACTCAGACCTGGGGAGATGGTTCGGGGCGAAGCACAGGAAGCCTGCAGGGAAAGCACGCACTGTGCCTCCCACCTGTGCCCAGAGCTGGGAGAAGATGGACCCAGCTGCTCCCACTGCCGCGTCTGTGCCTCCCGCATCTGTGCCTTGCCCTGAGCCTGTGAGCAAGCACCCATGCTCCAAGGCAAGCCGGCCCACCTGTCCTTAAGGGGTGGCCCCCTGGTTGCTGTGCCATCAGATGCTCCTGCTCCTTGTCCATTCCCATCAGGATACAAACATGCTCAATCTCCCCTACCTAACAAAGCAGCAGCGCCTTGACCTCATGTCCCCCTCGCTGTGCCCCCAGCTTCTTGTCTTTAATGCAAAACTCCAGGAAGAGTTGTCTGCGTTTGTTCGTTGATGGGGCCTCTGCAAACAGATGGGGGGAGAGACACTGAGATTTGCTGCAGGGGCTGCTGGGGACTGAGTGTCCTGGGGCTGCTGTAACCAAGGACCAAACTAGGAGGCTTCAAACAACACAGATTCACTGTCTGAGTTCTGAGGCCAGAAGCCCAGCACCAAGGTGTTGGTAGGCTGGTTCCCTCTGCAGGCTCTCTGGAGAATCTGTTCCTCACCTCCCCCAGCTCCTGGTGGCCCCACGCATCCTTGGCTTGTGGCCGCATCTCTCCAGTCTCTGCCTCCATCTCATATGGCCTTGTCCTCTGTGGCTGTGTGTCTCTTGTCTCCCTATAAGGACACCAGGGATTGGATCAGGGCCCATACACTTCAGTACAACATCTTAACTAAGTATTTCTTCAAAGGCCTTATTTCCTAATAAGGTCACATTCCGAAGTTCCGGGAAGCTCATCGATTTTGGTGGACACCATTCAATCCAGTATAGGGAGGTTCTTTCTGGCAGTACCCTTTGTTGGAGGGCGGGGCAGGGGAGAGGGTTGTCCCAGTTGAGGTAAGGGGCAGGGCTCCACGTCCTGGGATGGAGGCTGACCCTAAGGAGGGATGGCCCTGGGAAAGAGACTGAGCTGTGAGCTGCTAGCAAACCCCTGTGCTGAGAGGGGTCTGGGTGGCCCACTGTGTGCACCCACATGTGCCCTCCACACTCCACCTCCAGGAGGACTCTGGAATCTTGAAAGCACCAAGAGAGAAGAAATTTGTCACATACAAGGGATCCTCTATTAGATTGCGAGCCAGTTTTTCATCAGAAACTTTGGAGGCCAGACGACAGTGGGCCAATATATTCCAAGTGCTAAAATAAAAATTAAAACAAACAAACAAGAATCCTATATCTGTCAAAACTGTCTTTCAAGAGTGAGGGAGAAACTAAGACATTCCCAGATAAACAAAAGCTGAGGGAGTTTGTTATCACTAGACCTTCCATGTAAGAAATGCTAAAGGGAGTCCTGCAAGATGAAATAAAGGACTCTAGACAGTAACTAGAAGCTGTATGAAGAAATAAAGTTCTCAATAAAAACAAATACATGGCCAATTATAAAAGTTAGCATTATTGCCACAGTGGTTTGTAACTGCAATTTTTTCCCCATATGATTTAAGATACTAATACTTTTTTAAAAAGTTATTAGTCAAAACTAGCACTACTGTAAATTTGGTTTGTAATTCCACATTTTGTTTTCTACATAATTTGAGACTAATGCACTTAAAAGAATTATTAGTTTAGATTTAATTTTGTGACATTAATAACTGAAAAGGGTAGGGACAGAGCTATAAAGAAGCAGAGTTTGTGTATGTTATCAAAGTTAAGCTGCTATGAATCCAAATTAGAAATTTAATATGCTAAATGTAATGCCATGGTAACCACAAGGAAAATAGCTATAGACTGTATACAAAAAGAAAAGAGAAATTTAAACATTTCACTAAAATATGAACTGAACACAAAAGACACTAATGTAGGAAATGCAGGACAAAAACTCTAAGGCATATAGAAAACATAGCAAAATGACAGAAGCCAGTCCTTCCTCATCAGTAATTACTTTAAGTGTAAATGGGTTTGACTCCAGTCAAAAGACACAGATTGAAAGAATGAATAAAAACATATGATCCAACTATATGCTATCTTCAAAAGACTCACTCTAGATCCAAAGACACAAATAGATTGAAAGTAAAAAGATGGAAAAGATATTCCATGCAAATAGCAACCAAACAGAGTAGGGGTAGCTATAGTAATATCAGACAAAATAGAGTTTACAATTTAAAAAGAGACAAAGAAGAGCAAAGACAAGGGCATCATATATTAATAGAAGGTTCAACACAGCAAGAAGATATAATGATTATAAACATTTATACACCTAACAACAGATAATCAAAATGTATGAAGCAAAAAACTGACAGAGTTGAAGGAAGAAATAGACAGTTCTATTAATACAGTAACAGTTAGAGACCTCAATATCCTCTCTCTATAATAGATAGAATAATCATACAAAAGATAAATAAGGAAACAGAAGAGTTAAACAACACAATAAACCCACAAGATATAACAGACATATACAGAACATTCTACCCAACAGCAACAGCTTACACATCCTTAAGTGCACATGAAACAATTTCTAAGATAGACTATGTTAGTTTACAAATTAAATTTCAATAGATCTTAAAAAGATATATATCATACAAAATAACTTCTCTGACCACAATGGTATGAAATACAGACCGATATTTTTAATAAACATTGATGCAAAAATCCTCAATAAAATACTAGCAAATCAAATTCAGCAGTATATTAAAAGGATTATGCCCCAGGACCAAGTGGGATTTATTCCTGGAATGCAAGGATGGTTCAACATGAAAATCAATCAATGTAATACACATTAACAGAATGAAGGAAAAAACCACATGATCATCTTAATTGATGCAGAAGAAGCATTTGACAAAAGCCAATATCCTTTCATGATAAAAACCATTCGACAAACTATGAAACTATGTCAACATAATGAAATACATGTATCAGAAACCCACAAAGAACATCATATTCAGTGGTGAAATACTGAAAGCTTTTTGTCTAATATCAGGAAGAAGGGAAGGATGCCTGCTTTCACTACTTCTATTTGACATAGTACTGGAAGTTTTATCCAGTGATTAGACAAGAAAAATAAATGGCATCCAAATTAGAAAGAAAGAACTTTAAAAAAGTCTCTGTTTGCAGATGTAAAATACACTAAATATGACACACACAAAAACTGCAGGAACTAATAAATGAATTCAGCAAAGTAAGAAGATAGAAAGTCAACAGATAAAAATCAGTTGTATTTCTATACACTAACAAGCAATCTGAAAAGGAAATTAAGAAAACAATTCCACATATAATAGCATAAAAAAGAATAAAATACTAAGAATTAACCTAACCTATGAGATGAAAGACATACAATAAAAACTACAAAATATTGCTGAAAGAAATTAAAGAAGAGATAAATAAATGGAAAGACATCCCATGTTCATGTATTGACTTAATATTGTGAGAATGGCAATACTATCCAAAGCAATCTACAGATTTAATGTAATCCCTATCAAAATCTCAGTGACGTATTTTGCAGAAATAGAAAAACCCATCCTAAAATTTCTATGGAATCTCAAGGAACACTGAATAACCAAAGCAACTTTGAAAAAGAAAAAAAAAAACAGAGCTGGAGAACTCACACTTCCTGATTTCAAAACTTGCTACAAAGCTACTGTAATCAAAGTAATATGGTACTGACATAAAATCAAACATATAGACCAAATAAAATAGAATGGAGAGCCCAGAAATAAACACTCACATACATGGTTAAATGATTTTTTTACAATGGTGCCAAGACCATTTGATGGGGAAAGGACAGTCCTTTCAACAAGTGTTTCTAAGAAAACTGGACATCCACATGCAAAAGAATGATGTTGGACCCTTACCCAACAAGATATACAAAAACTAACTAAAATGGATCAAAGGCCTAAATGTTCAACATAAACAAACTTTTAGAAGAAAACTGCTGTGGTTGGATTTGGTTGGTTTGGCCCTGCCAAGCCTCCTGTGGGGATCTGATCCCCAGTGTCGGAGGTGGGGCCTGGTTGAAGGTATTTGGGTTGTGGGGCAGATCATTCATGAACAGTTTGGTGCTATTCTCGGGGGAGTGAGTTCTCACTCTTAGTTCCCACAAGAACTGATTGTTGAAAAGAAGCTGCTCCCCTCTCTTGCTCCCATGCTCTCGCTGTCTGATCTCTGTGCACTAGCTCCCTTGCTTCCCCTTCACCTTCCACCATGAGCGGAAGCTTCCTGAGGCCCTTGCCAGAAGCAGATGCTGGTGCCATGCTTCCTGTGCAGCCTGCGGAACCATGAGCCAAACAGACCTCTCTTCTCTATAAGTGACCCAGCCTCAGGTATTCCTTTATAGCCACACAAATGAACTACGACAAACACAGGGCAAGAGCTTCATGATATTAGATGTGGCAATGATTCCTTGGATACAACATCAAAGGCACAGGCAACAAAAGAAAAAAACAGACAAATTGGACTTCGTAAAAAATAAATATTTTTGTACCAAAAGACTATTTTTTTAAGAGCTAGGGTCTCGCTCTGTTGCCCAGGCTGGAGTGCAGTGGCACAATTACAGCTCACTGCAACCTTGAACTCCTAGGCTCAAGTGATCCCCATGCCTCAGCCCCCCAAGAAGCTAGGACTACAGGCATGGAGCACTGTGCCAGGCTGTTTTTTATTTTATGTTTTTGTAGAGACAGGGTCTCACTATGTTGCCCAGGTTGTTGACCCTCGAGTGATCCTCCTGCCTTGGCCTCCCAAAGTGCTGGGATTACAGGCAGAGTTAATATGCCCAGCCAAAAGACAATATTAACAGGGAAAAAAGGCAACCCAGAAAATGGGAGAAAATATTTGCAAATCATATATCTGATTAGGGATTAATATCCATAATATACAGAGGACTTCTAAAACTCAACAACAACAAAAAACCTAACTCAGAAATGGGCAAAGGACTTGGATAAACATTTCTACGAAGAACACATACACATGGCCAATAAGCACATGAAACATCGCTAACCACGAGGAAAATGCAAATCAGAACCACAGTGCGATGCGCCTCACACCCACTGGGATGGCTACTGTGAGAAAAAACCGAAAATAACAAATGTTGGTGAGGATGTGGAGAAACTGGAACTCTCGTGCATGGCTGGTGGGGGTGTAAAATGGTGCCACCACTGTGGAAAACAGGATGGCACTCCCTCAAAAAACTCAAAATAGAATGACCACGTGATCCAGCCATTCCACTTCTGAGTGCACCCCCAAAAGAATTGAAAGCAGGGTCTCAAAGATAACCTATAGCAGATGTGCATGCTGTGAACCCATGTTCATAACAGCTAATATGAACCCCATATCCATTGAAGGATGAACGACTATACAAATATGGTCTATCCACGCAATGGAATATTATTCCGCCTTTAAAAAGGAAGGAAATTTACCCATGCTACAACGTGGATGAAATTTGAGGACTTGATACAAAGTGAAATAAGACAGTCGCAAAAAGGCGAATACTATATGATTCCACTGGTGTGAGGTACTTAGTCAAATTCATAGACAGAAAGTAGAACGGTGGGTGCCGAGGCTTGAGGGAGGGGGGATGGGAGTTGTTTAATTTGGACAGAGTTTCAGTTTTACAAGATGAAGAGAGTTCTGGAGGTGGACAGTCGTGATGACCGCGCAACATTAGGAACAGACTCAATACCACTTAAAATGGCTAATAAGGTAAATCGTGTTATGCATATTTTACCACAGGCCCAGGCCTTAAGGAACTGGCACTTCCTGTCTCCTGGAACACCCACTTTCAGAACCATCACCATGCCACGTGGGAGCTCAGGTTGCCCGTGGAGACATCCATGGAGACGAACTGATGGCTGTGCCAACTCACGTCTTGGAGATTGGTCCCGCAGACAGGGTTGAACTGCCCCAGCGGACGCTGTGGAAGAGAGGCAAGCTGACTCCTCCCAGCCTTGCCTTAATCAGCTTTCTGATCCCAAGAAATTACCACTTTTTAAGCCATTCACAAGTTACATCAAACTTCAATATCTGCCCTGGTGTCCCACTATAAGCTGTCCACAGGATATGGCAAAATGTGAAACTCAGAAACATCTTCTGTTCTCAAAATGTGCCTTTATTTTATTGTTATTATTTTGAGACGGGGTCTCACTCTGTCACCCAGGCTGGAGATCAGTGGCCTGATCACGGCTCACTGCAGCCTCAACCACCTGGGTACAAGTGATCCTCCCACCTGAGCCTCCCAAGCGGCTGGGTCCACAGGTGCGCACCACCACGCCTGGCTAACTTTTATTTTCTTTGTAGAGATGCGGTCTCACTATGTTACTCAGTCTGTCTCAAATTCCTGGGCTCAAGCGAGACTGGCCCGCCTCGGCCTCCCCTAATGCCGGGATTGCAGGTGTAAGCCACTGTGCCCAGCCACAAAGTGTGCCTTTCTTTAAGTGTGTTACCTAGGTACCAATGACTTTTTGAGTAGAATAAAAAAACAAAAACAAAAACATTAAAAAGTGTATATACCTAACTTTCCCACCTTCCCACAGGACTCCGAATTTAAGAACTGTTAGCATATAAAACTCTGTGGGGGTGGCCCCCTGCGGAGGCTTCAGGGAAATCGGCTGTGGTGACCGGAGACTCCGAGCATCCTCCCTTAAAAAGAGGAAACTGTGCAAAATGCAGCTCCAGAAGAAAATTCCTGATCTTCTGAAGTTTCCTGATGACAGGTGTGGGACAGATTCCTGGGGACTGGAGAAGCCTCCGGGGAAGAAGTGTCCCTGTGTGTCCAGCCTGTGCAGGGAGGGGAGGGCACATCGCAGGGCTGCAGCTGGCCCCAGGGAGAGCTCCCGACCTCCAGGGAGCCCCTGCACCAACAGCCCCCAGGGTGCACAAGGCCACCCAGGTCCTCCCAAGAGCCCTGTGAACACTTGGGCACCCAGCCCAACTGGCAGGGTAGCTGACCAGTCCTGGGGGACATTTCAACCGCTCACCTCAGTACCAGCCACAACCCACAAGGTGCCAAGCAATCTCAGGAATTCCTGCAGGAATGGGCACTCAGGTGGATTCCAGAGTCCCACGTGCCAGGGCCCAGGGTCCCAGCCTTGCCCTCAGATTTGAAATGCACGTCTCATTTGTAGTATCATTTAGGACCCTCGATGAGGCCCCTCCAGTTCAGGTGGGGGCTGCCTGTCACCAAAGTCCACCCCCAGCTGGGACCCAGGGCCACTGGGACCTCTACATTGGGAAGCCCCTCCTTCAGAGCAGGCAGCCCCCTCTGGGCCGGACTGCCCTGGGGCCAGGCCCTCTCCTGGGCTCCTGAAGGCCTCAAACCATCCCAAGGCCTCATTCCCCATCCCTGGCCTCCTAGAGAGGAAGCCACGAGCACCCCGGGGGAGGGTAGGCTGGGCTCCCCTAGAACACACAGACCTGCCCCCCAAGGGAGGCATCCCCCTGAAGCCTCTCCTCTGCAGCTCTCCAAGGGGTCCAGGGGGCTGTCCAGTGGTCCCCGCTCAGGGCCTCTTGCAAAGGAAAAGCTGAGCTGCCAGGAGCCCGGCAACCGTGGGGAGAGGCGGCCTCCAGGCAGTCAGCAGGCCACCTTATCATCATTATGCTGCTAATTAATTCCCAGCTCATTGCATTTCCTGTGGCTAATTTGCACTCAGGCTGATTTGATTAAACTCATCTCTATGCTAATAAATGTGTTTTCCATTTGTTTTAGTGACTGAAGGAAGAGGGTTTGATATTTACATGTTTCGAGGTTTATCAGAAAAAATTGCAGCATCTGAATTAATTTCTCTCTGATTTACAAGTTTGTAAAAAGGATCACGGGGTCAACAGCTTCCCCCAGGCCCCTCTCCCCGTGCCCTGTACCGATCCCTCGGGTCCTGCCTGGCATGGGGGTGCCTGTTCCTCCAGCCCCCCAGGTCCTCCGTGGAGCGGGCCCCTCCCTTCCTCTGTGGGGAGTGGGCTGCCCCAAGCTCCTCTTTGCTGAGAAGTATCTGCGTTCTGGTGGGGGGTCGAGGGGCAAACCCCGACGTTCCCATCGCCCCAAGCCTGAGCAGGCAGCTAGAACCGCGCTTTTCCCCTTCACCCATCTACCTAACCTCCTGACCGCGAGCCCCTGCACTGGGACCCGGGAGCCTGGGGGACGCCCCCACACCCTGTCCCGGCCTCGGGCGTCCTCGAGTCTCGGCCCCGCGTCCCCAGCACTGCCCTTGCGAGGTCTCGGGGCGCGCGCCGTAGGGGAGCTGAGACCTCGGCGTTCCACGGCTGTGGGTGCAAAGGGGGCGCCCGTTCCCGCCGGGCCTCCCTCCGCCCCGCGCCCCGCTGCTGCCCCCGGACCCGCGGCCCCCTGGGAGGGCGGGAAACACCACCGGCCCCGCTGCGCCTCTGGGTGGGCTCTCCCCCCGCCGCCCGTGGGAGGGGTCGGTGGGCGCGCGGCTCCAAACGCCCGAGCCCGGCCCACCCGGAGGAGCCCGGCGGCCTGCGCGGCGCCCGCTGCAGGCTCTGGGGGACGGCGGGGCCTGGGGGCGCGGGCAGGTGTGGGACCTGAGCCCAGAGCCCGGACCGGAGGGTCAGAGGCGCATCCGCAATCCCCGGCGGGAAGCCGCGGGGCGGGGCCTCGAGGGGCGGGGCTGAGAATAGTCGGTGCCTGCGGGGTCGGGGGCCGTGAGAGGAGCGGCTTTGGGGGCGGGGGCGGGGAGGAGCGGGTCCTTAGAGTGGGTGGGAGAAGCGGTGGGATGGAACCAGGCAGAGCCTGTCGGGTACAGACGCGAGATGGGCGGAGCTGGGAAGTGGCCTTGTGGGCGGAGCTAAGAGGGGCGGGGTCTTATGGGGCGGGGCTTGTGGGGCTTTTCCAGACAGAAGCACGTGGGTCCACACGGTCAGCGCTAGACCAACCTTTGAGGCTCCAGCTGTGAGTGGGAGCCAGCGTTTTCTCAGGAGCATTCCTCAGGGAGGAATCAGGGCTTGGAGGCAAATCACTGTTGATCTCATCCGGCCTGACTGGCCTCTGACTCAGTCTCCTGTACTTCCAGTGGGGTGGGCTCTGAACCAGGGATCTGTCCAGGCCCCTGTCACCAAAAACGGCGTGGGGCTGGACAGGGTAGCATGTGAGGAAGGTCCTCTCTGAAAGGGGAGCTGGGCCTCCCACCCACCCGCCTCTGGAAGGAGAAGGAACCAAGTGAGATCTTTTTAAGATGACTTCATTGAAATTTATGGTGCAAATTCACAGGCTGAGCTGCAGAGAAGGGTAGGTGTCCTGGGTCACCACCCTCGCAGAGCTGCTGCGCCTGGCGCAGTGCCCTCTCACCAGCCCGGGCACCTGAGAGCTGGGGACCGAGGCAACACCTGTGAAGCTGAGTGCTGACCAAGGGGCCAGAGTTTACATGAGACCCTAGTAACATGACCCCTTTACAGATGAGGAAACCAAGAAAGGAATGAGGGTTCAAAAATGAGCTCTTCAATCTTCTCAGCTCCCCAAGGTCACACCCTCACTGCAGAGTCAGCACTCCACCAGACACAAGTTGTCCAGAGCCCATGCCCTAGCCCACCATGCTGGGCTGTTTCCCCCCACCCAGCCTCCCTGTCTGGCTCCAAATCCTTTAGGCATCTCTGTTTTACCAGCAGGGTTTGGCAGCTTGAGCACCCAGCAGAGTGTCTACTTCAGGTTGCCTCCACCCCTGCCCACACTCAGCTCTGGCAGCCTGCTCTCATCCTCCACCTGCATCTGTCCCCTCTCAATGACAAGGGCTGAATGCTGGGCAAAGGGGGACACAGTACTGGGCAGATGCCCATCTAATGTGGCATGAAAAGCCGAGCAGCAGAGCCACGCTGACCAACACAGGCTCATAGTTTTGCCTCCTGCTACTAGAATGAATTCTAGGTATTTGCAAATAGACTCGTGTTGACTTCAGAAAGTGAAATAATTGTTATCCAGCTAAATATTTTGTTTCATTAAGTGGGAAAGGAAATAGGGGCCAGGCGTATTGGCTGACACCTGTAATCCAACACTGTGGGAGGCCGAGGCAGGAGGATCACTTGAGCCCGGGAGTTCAAGACCAGCCTGGGCAATATAGTGAGACCCTGTGTTAAAAAAAAAAAAAGAAAGAAAGAAAGAAAGAAAGAAAAAGAAAAGAAAAGAAACAGAGGGAAATGGCCCAGCCTCCTGGGACTCCATATTTCAGCATAAACACAGTGTCACACAGTCAACAGCCCGGGGCATGCAGACCTCCTCCTTGGGTCAGCAGAGTTTGGAATCACGGCAGGAAGTGTCCCAAGTACGTCTGTCCTCCCCGCCTGCCTGAACTGCAACTCTCAGGAGAATCTCTGACGTTTCCACATCCTCTTCTCAAGGGACAAGCAGAGGAAGGCTCTCCCTCTGCCTCTGCTCCTTTGGGGAATTGCTGTGGGAGGGAGGGTGGGGTGGGGAGGAGGAGCAGGGGAAGAACAGAGAGGCTGGATCAAGGAAGGCTGAAGGTCTGACTGAGGTTAGTAAAAAGACGTGTGTTCCCAAAGACACCCAGACAGAGCCATTGTCCAGGGCTGTGTTCAAGGCAAGCCCAGTTGCGATGGGGTTTGTTAAAGCCGCTCGGAGGTCTCCCAGGCTGGCAGGAGTGAAGGCTGGAACATGGTGTCGTCAGCACCTTGGAGAGGGCCCCCAGGCACAGAGCTGAGTCCTGGCCTGATCCCAAGGACAGCAGACCAGGCCAGCTCAGGCCGCCCCGCCCTGGGGACTGGCGGGCACAGGGCCCGGTCCCTCTCCAGACGGTGTTGCCAACAGCCCGCAAGGACGCCAGGTCCAGCCTGCCTCCCTGTGCTTCCCAAGTGTTGGCTTTCCTCCACCAGGGCTTTCTGACACGAGCCTCTGATGAGAGATGGCAGCTCAGCTCCGATGGGGGAACAGGGGCCTCTCTAGGCCAAGCATTCTAACTGGCCTCTAACCAGCAGTTTCAGAAGGCCAAGAGCTCATGAACAGAGCAAGTCCAGCTGCCCTGAGAAGCCGCATGTGCATGCATGCAGGGCGAGGGGCCCTGTGTCTCCCAGAGCCGGCACCTCCACTGGGGAGCATGGACCCGGTCCTCCCTCCCAACCCCGCAGCATCTCCTTGGATGGTGCTGGCTCTGCACCCCAAAAGCAGGAAGAGGTCTGACCTCTTTAAAAACTCCCTCCTGGCCAGGCGTGGTGGCTCACGCTTGTAATCCCAGCACTTTGGGAGGCCAAGGCAAGCTGATCACCTGAGGTCAGGAGTTCGAGACCAGACTGGCCAATATGGCGAAACCCTATCTCTACTAAAAATACAAAAATTAGCTGGGCGTGGTGGTGTGCACCTGTAATCCCAGCTACTCAGGAGGCTGAGCAGAAAAATCACTTGAACCAGGGAGGCAGAGGTTGCAGTGAGCCAAGATCATGCCACTGCACTCCACTCCAGCCTCAGTGACACAGCAAGACTCTGAAAACAAACAAACAAACAATAAAAAAACTCCCTCTCCCTTGGAAAATCCCTGAATGACTTGGACAAGGAGCTCCTGTTTTCTCTGGGAGGGAGGAGACATGCAGATTCCTCTCTGGGAGGAAAGGGTGAAGGTCCTTGTGCTGTCTGTGGGATGGCCAGCCTGCTATTTCTGTAGAAACACCTCATCGCACCTTCTTGCTGCCCACCTCGGCAGGCCCGGGCATCTCTGGGCTCCAGGACAGCAGATGGTTTCAGTGGGATGGGCACCGAGTCCAGATCCCCAGAGCCGGGGGTGGTGGGTGGCAGCGCTGCCTCCTCCCATCCTGGCCATGGCCCCCGATGCCCTCACCCTCAATGCCATCCTGACCAGGGCTGGCAGGGCAGACAGGAAGCAGGAGGCCTAGTGGGGCTGTTGTTGGCAGAGGCTTCCTGGTGGCCCCTCCTTGTCTGGGGTCTGTTCAGCCCCCACTGCTGGGTGTCAATGCTGGGGCTGCCTTTGCTGCTGTGGGTGTGGGGACTGGGGTGCAGGGAGGGGACGGGTGAATAAACAGACACAGGTGGGCAGAGGCAGACAAAAGGCCATGAATTCAGCGTGGGGCCCAGCTCCCACCTCTGCCTCTGGGTCTCACACACGGCAACAGCCTGGCTGGCTCGCGGCCCAGGGGCTGGTGCTCGGTGGTCAAGGGGTGTGAGGCCATCAGTGCTCCACAAAGCGCTGTGGGGTGCTGCACGTCCCAACCCTGCTCCCCAAAACGTCAGCCAGGTGTTCAACGCATGAATAAGTGAGTGAGTGAATGAATGAATGAGTAATTTGGTGGCTGAACGAATGAGTGAATGAGGGAACAGGCAACTCCGTGAGCAACTCTGAGTGAAGAAGAGTGAGCCTCGAAGGAGAGTGATGTCAGGAGATGGCAGGTGCTGGCAATTCGTCCACTGGCAGCCCACGTGGGACGTTTCTCATTGGAGCCACTGGGCAGGCATAGGCCGTGCTCAGGCACACGGGGGTCTCGACGCCCCCGCGGGTCTCGACGCCCCTGCCTCCCTCCAGTCCTGGCCACACTGCCCCTTTGCAGGGAGCCCTTCCTGGTCCTCACTGTTTACAGCTGCTGTCCCCTTCTACTGGGTGCTCCCCTGGCCGTGACCTCACCACCAGCCAGGCTGGCTTTTGTTCTCCTGAGCATCTCTCCTCTCCCCTCACCCACCATGAGCTCCACGGGCTGGGGTCTCGGCCCACCCCTCCTCCCTCCCACCTCTTTCTCTCTCCAGGTCCTTGTAGGTGCTTGGTGAGTTTCCTCATTCTACAAGGCCAGGCATTCATTCATGTGTGTGTAACACACTTAATATACAGTCCTTCATTTTGCTGAACCTACACAGGGGCATTCACCTTGACATCAAAAACAAAACGCTGAGTGGCCCCAGGTGGACATGCCGGTGCTGGCAGCTCTGCATCCCACAGATGCTCCCGTGGGAAGGGCTCGGCACAAGGACTGTCCGTCCGGGTTGGGGTGGGGCAAGTGGGTATGTCCCAGCACCGGCCTGACCACTCGAGGCAGGAGGCAGACAGGGGCACATCCCCCTGCAGCCCGAGGCCCTGCCTTCTGCACGCGCCGCCCATCCACACGGCAACTCTGTCATTGTCCTCTTCCCCCACCAGGTCTTTCCAGGACTGGTGAAGGCAAAGTACTCACGTGTCAACATCTCAAACCTGGGAACCTTTGAATCCCATATTTCATGATCACGCTGTCCCCACAAGGTCGCAGGCACTCTGGGATCAAAGCCCTTCCCCTAACTGAAGGACGCCCAGACCCTTGTGCTCCAAAGCTGAGACAGAAGGCCTGTGTCTACACCCAAAATAGAAAAGACATGGGCCTGGGAGGCGCCAGGCAAACGAGCAGGAGAAACACGGTTACATAACCTGGTGCAGCAGGGGACCACGGAGAACCGCGGCTTGGCCTCTTGTTTGACACTTTAAATTAGCATAAAATTTAGCATTATCTAATCTGAGCCAAAAAAATTCAACCAGAAATGGCCTTGGTGGTGAGCATGTATTATTTTACTTAAAATAACAGAAAAGTGTCAGGGAAGTCACCGTTCCAGGCCCTCGGAATGTCGTATGGCCTGTGGGTCCCCACGAGATCCCTAGAGAGGTCAGGGAGGGGTCAGGGAAAGCCTGGAGCAGTCAGGGAGGGGCCTCTGTGGCACTGCCATATGAAGCCAGGTGAGAGGGCTGTGATCTTGCCCCGTGAAGTCTGAGGGCTGAAACAGGCTCTGTCCGGGGGCTGCCCAGATGTGGCTGCCCTGGGGGACGGCAGCCTCAGCCTCGTCCTTTCCTGTCCCCATCCTTTCCTTCCCGGGCCTGACCCAGGACAAGGCTTTCAGGAGAAAAGGGCCGCCTGGCTCTACCACTGAGCATCTGCTGCTGGCAAGGCCCAGGCTGCTGTGGCCTCATTTGCAGTGATTCCCACAAGAGGAAGAGAAGCAGGGGGAGAAGACTGCACCTCAGGCCTCCATCTCCGTGATGGTGACTGCTGGGCAGGAAAACGGAGCATCTCCTGGAGTGTCCGCAGCCTGCATGGGGCAGCGAGGGAAAGCGAACCCTAGCCTCTGCTTTGCAGCAGGCCTGAGGTCCAGTGAGGGGTTGGGGGTTTGAGACAAACCATCCCCCATCCCAAACCCTAGAGAAGCTGATGTCCACGAATGCACAGCCAGGATCCACCCCGGCCCAAACCAGAGCCGCCCAGCCCATGGAAGCTGCGGACCCAGCGTCCCTGCAGTTAGAGGACAGCACAGAGAACAGAGCATCCTCACCAGAACCCACCCTGGGGTTTGTTTAAAATGCCGATCTAAGGAAAGCCTGTTGAGGGCCAGTGACATGCATGGCTGAGAGCAAGGCCTTGGCTGCCTGGATGTCCCCGGTTCCCAAGGGCCACTGCCTGGCAAGCCCAGTCGGAGTCCTGGTAAGCCAGTGGCGCTCAGATGTGAGCCCCAGCAGCCACAGGCAGGAGGCTACCGTCCTCCCCTCAGCGCTGCCACGAGCCTCCGCGGCCAGTGCTTGGTTCAGGCCGGGTCCTCTCTTTCTGTCTGCATCCCGGCCTCCTCCCGGTTTGCGTTGTTATTTTAGCACCCTGACTCCACAACCATTCAGGACATTTTTAAGCTGTGGAAAACAGAGCCAGCTGATGAACAATGACTTCTAAAATTATTTCAGTTCTGAAGCTTGGAAGAGAATTAAAGTCTTGGCAGAAGGTGTGGAGTCTCATTTCCCCTGTTTTTGCTCCAAGGCGGCACCAGCCTCGGCTGATTCTCCAGAGACAATCAAACGGCTCCCGGAAGACACCCCAGTCATTCCATCATCCTCGGTGGCTGGAGCTCGACCCAGGTGAGGCAATGTCACCTCTCAGAGCCTGGCACCGAGCACGGCCTCCGCACCTGCCACGTCCCTGACCCCAGGGGCACCACGGCCCAGGCAGCCGGATGCAGCACTTCCTGCGGGGGGTGGGGGGTGCTGTGTCTGCAGGACAAGGGATTATGCTGGAGCCCCCACTGGCAGGGACGTGCCTAGAGCCATGGCAGAGGCGGCCTCACGCACCTGAAGGACAAACCGGAGTGCAACCAGGCCTGGAACGCCACCTCCCACCACCCTGCTCCGGCAACGCCTGCTGGCTCCGGGCTGGTTCTGATGCACATTCCCGCTTGCAATTTGGTTTTCCATTGAATTGGCCACGTGGTACGCCCTTGAAACGTCCTTTCCCAGCCAGTGGCTGTTTAATTCCCCTCTCTCTGCTGAGCCCTGCGGCTGGCGCCAGGCTGTGCCGCCTCCTTGGGGTGGGTGCCGCGTGTGGATGGAGCAGAGGACGAATGCTGTGGCTTCTGCTTCTGAAAACTGAATCTGACCCAGAAACTGTTCTGGACAGACCATGAGAAAATGCCTCAGGCTGCACCAGGAGGCAGCTCCACGTTTGGGGAAGGCACACGGAAGTGAGTGTGAGAAGCCGTCTCTCATGAGTACTCAGGGTCATGACCCCTCAGGGAACCGGAGCAGGAGTCCAGGGCACCCGCAGCGTATTCTGACATCACCAGCCTGAGTGCCACAGGCCGGAACCCTGCCCGCCCAGCCCTGGTACCAGGAGAATGGGAGGGGACCTCGGGGGCCTGCTCAGGGTTGGCATCTGCCTCTCAGAGGGGGTCTCTGTCCCAGCAGGAAGTCATGGGGGAAATAGGTGTCTCAGCAGGAAGCCATGGGAGGTGCTTAGGCCCTCATAGCAGCTGACTGGCAAAGAGAAGCTGAAAGCACCCAGCTCCCTGGGTCTTGGCCAGGTGCCGCCCCTGACATCAGCCCTGTGCTGTGCTGAGCTACCAGTGGCTTCCTGCCTCTGCCCACCAAACAGAGCCCAGGCGACCTCCAGCCCCACCTCACTTCTCCTGGCTCCGCCCTGCAGGCCACGCTCACCACTCCCTTGGCCTTGCCCTCGGATTGCCCTGCTCTCGGGGCCACACGGAAGCCGATACCATGCCCGTGGGGCATGAAGCCCAATGGCCTCCAGGGTAAAATGGCATCCCCGAGATCGGAGGCTCCATCCGAGGCACAGCGTGATCCCCAGTGCAGGCATCCTGGCCCTCAGACGCAAATGGAGCCCGTTCTCTTGCAGGACCTCGGCCCACGCAGGTCAGTGGGGGCTGTGCCGAGGTCCACACCAACACCCGGGGAACGTGGCTTTCGGCCCTCAGAGCCCACGGCCCCAGAGAAGACCCCAGGTTGTGCAGCTCCCTGGAAATAAAGTAGAACAGCCTCGCAAAGCTTCATGACCCTGGATTGGACAACGGTTTCCTGGATATGACACCAGAGGCACAGGCAATAAAAGAAAAAACAGACACACTGGACTTCAGGAAAACTTTAAATTATTCACCTTAACAGACAATCTCAGCAGAATCAAAGGCAACCCAGAGAACAGGAGAAAATATTTGCAAATCATATATCTGATAAGGAATGAACATCCAAAATGTATAGAGAACTCCTAAAACTCAATAAGAGCAAAAATCCCGACTCAAAAATGCACGGAGGGCATGGCTAAGTGTTTCTCCAAAAAGACACACACACGGCCAATAGGCACGTGAAACAACATTGCTAACCACGAGGAAAACGCAAATCAGAACCACAGTGCAATGCGCCTCACACCCGCTGGGATGGCTACCGTAAGAAGAAGCTGAAAATAAGAAATGTTGGTGAGGATGTGGAGAAACTGGAACCCTTGTGCACGGCTGGCAGGGATGTAAAATGGTGCCTCCACTGTGGAAAACAGGATGGCACTCCCTCAAAAAACTCAGAATGGGCCGGATACAGTGGCTCATGCCTGTAAGCCCAGCACTTTGGGAGGCCAAGGCAGGCAGATCCCAAGGTCAAGAGTACGAGACCAGCCTGGCCAACATGGTGAAACCCCGTCTCTACTAAAAATACAAAAATTAGCCAGGTGTGGTGGCCGGCACCTGTAATCCCAGCTATTGGGGAGGCTGACGGAGAAGAATCACTTGAACCCAAGAGATGGAGGTTGCAGTGAGCCGAGATCACGCCACTGCACTCCAGCCTGGGTGACAGAGCAAGACTCTGTCTCAAAAAAAACAAAAACAAAAAAACAAAACAAAACAAAACTCAGAATGACCATGTGATCCAGCCATTCCACAGCTGAGTGCACCCCCAAAAGAACTGAAAGCAGGGCCTCAAAGAGACACTTTATACCCATGTTTGCAGCAGCGTTGTTCATAATAGCTAAAACATGGAAGCAACCGTATCCATTGAGAGATGAATGAATAGACAGAATGTGTCTATCCACACAATGGAATATTATTCAGCCTTTAAAAAGGAGGGAAATTGTGACGGAGGCTACGACGTGGATGAAGCTTGAGGACATGCTAATGAAATCAGCCAGTCGCAGAGGACAATACTGTAGGTGTCCACTCACACGCGGTCCCAGAGCTGCCACATTTGTAGAGACAGAAGTAGAAAGGGGAGGCCGGGGGCTGGGGGAGGAGGCGTGGGGAGCTGTTTAATGGGGACAGAGCCTGGGTTTGGGACGGTGAAAGGCGTTCTGGAGATGGACAGTGGTGATGGCACAACCATGGGAATGTCCTTTGTGTCACTGAACTGTTCATTAAAAATGGCTGAGATGATAAAATTTTATGTGTGTTTTACCACAATAAACAAAACTTGGAGAAAAAAGTAGAACAGCCTTGAGTCCAACCAGCTCGAGACCACACTCCCTCAACCCTGGAGGACACTCCCAATTACACCCCAGAGTGACAGGGAAGGGCCAGGGGCGTCAAGGGGACCCAACTGCAGGAACCCCACATTCAAGCCCACCAGCTCCAAGGCTCACACTAAAAATCCCAGGAATGAGGCAGCCTGGCAAACCTCTGAGCTACTTTCTTATCTTCTTTAAAACGCCCCAGAATGTACTGTTGGGCTTAGAATGGGGATTCTCTCGGGGTCCAGCTATACATGTAAATACTAAGTGGCTGGGGAGGTGGGACAGGGTGGGGCCAAGCACCCCCGGCTCTCTGAGCAGAGAGGACTTTGAGCCTCCTGGGACCGGGGGCAGTGGTGCTCGGGGGCTTCACGCTCTCCCTCATGGAGCACAAGGGGCTTTTGTTTTTGTTTATTTTTTCTGGTCAAGAAATGTGCCTGCTTTTCCCTCTTTTTTCCTTTTCAGGCTGCAGTAAAGGAAAGGCCGAAAGAGCTCCCCGCACATCAGGGTGAAGAAGAACACGGACAGGACACGGACATAGACAGGACATGGACACAGACAGGACACGGACATGGACAGGACACGAACACAAACAGGACACAGACATGAACAGGACATGGACACAGACAGGACACGGACATGGACAGGACACGAACACAGACAGGACACAGACATGGACAGGACACAGACATGGATAGGACATGGACATGGACACAGACACAGACAGGACACGGACATGGACAGGACACGAACACAGACAGGACACAAACAGGACACGGACATGGACAGGACACGGACATGGACACAGACACGGACAGGACACAGACATGGACAGGACATGGACACAGACAGGACATGGACAGGACACGGACATGGACAGGACACGGACATGGACATGGACAAGACACGGAAACAGACATGGACAGGACACGGACATGAATAGGACATGGACACAGACACGGACAGGACACAGACAGGAGGTGGACACGGACAGGACACAGACAGGACGTGGACATGGACAGGACACGGACATGAATAGGACATGGACACAGACACGGACAGGACACGGACACGGACAGGACACAGACAGGACGTGGACATGGACAGGACACGGACAGGACGCAGACACGGACAGGACACAGACAGGACATGGACATGGACAGGACACGGACAGGACACAGACAGGACACGGACAGGACACGGACACAGACAGGACATGGACACAGACAGGACGCAGACACAAACAGGACACGGACACGGACAGGACACAGAGGGCTTAGTAATGAAACCAGGCTCTCCCTTCCTCTTGGGAAAAGCACTGGAAGGTGCTAGGCACCAGAGGAGGGGCCAGGGAGTGCCAGGAGGGCCTCCAGTTCCCCTCCCGGCCCTGATGGGACATCAGGGGTCCCTTTTCTCACACAGGCCCCTAACCACTGTGGTCACCCCTGCCAGAGCCCCCGACCCCCAGGGCCTTCCCTTGAGTGACGGATCCCTGGCAGCCTGTGTCAGGGCCACTGCGAAGGCTTCAGAGGGCAACTCTCTGATCTTTCTTGTGATGAAGGCCCCCACCCATCTGGTGGGGCTGTGGCTTGGGCTGGGATCCTTCCGCCTTCCGGGCACCCTGCCCTGGGCCAGCCCTTCTCCTGCAGCTCAGGCCCTCTTTCTTGCCAGAGCCCCGAGGCAGGAGGCTGGGAGAAGGGAAGGGGGCGTGTCATGCACAGGAAGTACCCCCACTTCACCTTTTCCTGGGTCGGGGACAAAGGGCCAGGCACTGCTGGGGGAAGCAGGACTTCCACAGAGCCCCAGGGCCAGCCAGGAGGGGACTGGAAGGTTCTGAAACAGCTTCCCAGGCAGCCTGAGGAGGGAGGCCACAAACAGCTGGGAGGAGGGAACAGGACAGGATCTGTCTCCCTCACTGAACAGGGATGCTCAGCCGCAGATGGTGACTCACCCTGTGAGCTCTGGGCGCCGGAGCAAGGCCAGCTGGCTGATAATTGGCCAGGACCGACTTCGCTGTTTTAATATCCCGAGTGCCACTCTCCCGCCAGCCTCAGGGAACCATTTCTGTTCGGGCTTTTCTAAGCTTTGACTCCCACTTTCTGCCAAACACCATCGGAAAACAGCCCGATTGTCCCACCTCTGAGGACCACAGCCATTGTGAGCTTGCGTGACCCCAACAAGCCCTCTTAGGGCCAGGACCCCTCCGAGGACGAGGAGCTGAGTGGGGCTTAGAGCCTGGCCTTCTCCTCTTCCTACACGGGTGGGGGCCCGCCCCACACTCCAACAAGGGAGCCCCCGGCCAGGCAGACGATGGGGTCACATGGGGGCAAGAGATGGAACCAAAGACATCGCAAACCAACCGGAGCCGCAGGCAGAGCAAAGCAGAGCCAAGGGGGCCTCCGCGTACCTGCCGACCCTCTCGGGGGCTGCACGCACAGCCGGGGTCCACCTGACCCACTGAGTTAGCCCCAACTGCCGAGGGAGCCCCAGAAGTTGGCTGAGTCTGAAGATGAGGGAAGAGGCCAAGTGCCTTCCCCACGTGGTAGCTGCACGGGGGTGCCCAGGCAGGGCACTGAAGGTGGAGGAATGACCGCAGGCCCTCGCGATCAGCCCTGGCCCCTTGGCTGCAGGCTATGCTGTGGCCGTTGTCAAGGACATTTGGAAGCGGGGCGCAGTGGCTCACACCTATAATCCCAGCACTGTGGGAGGCTGAGGTGGGCAGATCACTTGAGGCCAAGAGTTCCAGAGCAGCCTGGCCAACATGGTGAAAACCCGTCTCTACTAGAAATACAAAAAAACTAGCTGGGCATGGTGGTGCACACCTGTAATCCCAGCTACTGGGGAGGCTAAGGCACGAGAATTACTCAAACCGGGAGACGGAGGTTGCGGTGAGCGAAGATCATGCCACTGCACTCCAGGCTGGATGACTGACAGAGATTCCATCTCAAAAAACAAAACAAAACAAAACAAAACAAAACAAAACAAAACAAAACAAAAGGACATTTGGAGCCAGCGCTCACAGTGGCCTGGCTGCCAATCAGTGTGCCCTTAAAAGCTGAATCCAGAACCAGGTCAGGGTGAAATGCAAGGACCCCAAAAAGGGAAAGACACAGACGGTGCAGCCTGGAACATGTGCTTGTTCCTGCGTGTGTCTACTGTGTCTGTTCGCTGGCGCTAAGGAGCTGGGGTTGATCCTGGAGGAGGCACCTCCTACCTCCTCCCATCTGGAGGAGGCTTCTCCTGCAATGGTGCCCAGCCCACCTGAGCCACAGCTGAAGGGCCTTCGCCAGCCCCTGTGGCCTCCCAAAGGGGAAAGCGGGCTCCTTAATGGGCGAGGAGCTGGATGACCAGCAGGCACCAGCACACCCTCCCATGCCTCCCGTGCTCTGTGGACAGCCACCTCTGTGCGCTCTGGAGCCTGGGGCTGGTCAAGCCTGCAGGGCCCCACCAGCTGGGAAAGGGGGAAGTCACCTGTGGCCCTGAACTGGGGGGCCTCAAGCCATCTGCCAACAGAGGAAGTCAAAGGCCACCAACAGGCCATGCTGACCACAGCCTGGTCACTGCTGGCGCAGAAAAGGGGCTTCGAGTCTGAGGACTTCGCCAACAGGCCATGCTGACCACAGCCTGGTCACTGCTGGCACAGAAGAGGGGCTTGGAGTCCGAGGACTTCACCATGAGCACCGTAGGGAGGCAATGCCAGGCCCCTGTTGGTGTGGTGTGTTTGAGGATGCACACAGAGCACAGGTGTGTACACACTCCCATGCAGGCACTCACAGAGCTGGTGCACACAGGGCAATCCACACACATGTGTACACACAGAGCAGTCGGACCTCTCTCTTGAAGCTGTATCCAAATATGCTTCCCTCTCACCCACAGATCCCCCAAGGCAGGGGCTTGGGGGTGTTTCCTGAACCACAAGCCACTCAGGAAGGAGGACAGTTAACTTTGTTTCCCAGCCCTGTGTCTCAGCTGGATCCACAGACTTTAATAGAGTTTTACAAGAGCTTTGCCCTGATCTGTGCTGGCAACCAGAATTCAAACATCACCCATTAACGCCTCGTGAAAATGTTCTCAGTGTGAGTGACTGACAGGGTTTGGGGTGCGGCATTGCCTCTTCTCTTCTTGCATTTTTTTCTCTTCTCACCAGATGGATTTCTTGAATTGGAAAGAAAGTCACAGAAGTATTTTGTCTTATATTGGTAGTTAGTTAAGATATGAGATTAGCCAGGAGAGAGGGGGAAGAAACTTCAAAAAATGAAGGACAAGAATGTTGGGGCCAAGGCATGCCCCCTTCAGAGAGAACAAAGGAGACGCTGCAGCTCCAGGGGCTGCTGAGCTGCTGCAGGACCTTGAGTCCTGCTTAGACCAGGAGAACTGGACACTGCTTCTGGCAGTAGCTGAACAGGAGGGAAAGGTACCTTACTCTTTCCCTGTGTACAAAGGAGTGACTGAGTGAACAAATGAGTGAGTGAGTGTGTGTAAATAAATTAATGAATGTGTGTGGATGAGTGAGTGAACAAGTGAGTGCAAGTGTGTGAAGGAATGAGTGAGCAAACAAGTGTGTGTGAATGAATGAGTGACTAAAGGAATGACTGGGTGAACAAATGAGTGAGTAAACAAATGAGTGTGTGTGAATGAATGATTGAATGAGCGAGTGAACAAATGAGTGTGTGAATGAGTGAATGAAGGAATGAGTGAGTGAACAAATGAGTGTGTGAATGATTGAGTGAAGGAATGAGTGAACAAATGAGTGTGTGAATGAATGAGTGAAGAAAGGAGTGAACAAATGAGTGTGTGAATGAATGAGTGAAGGAATGAGTGAACAAATGATTGCATGAATGAATGACTGATCAAATGAATGTGTGAATGAATGTGTGAGTGAACGAGTGAATGAAATGAGTGAGTGAACAATTGTGTGTATGAATCAGTGAGTGTGTCCATGAATGAGTGAATGTGTGTGAGTGAATGAGTGAGTGAAAGAAATGAATGAGTGAACAAGAGTGAGTGAACAAATAAGTGTGTGCATGAATCAGTAAGTGTGTGCATGAATGAGTGAATGTGAATGAGTGAGTAAACAAATGATTGTGAGTGTACAAATGAGTGTGTGTGAATGGGTGAGTGAACAAATGAGTGTGTGTGAATGAGTGAGTGAATGAAGGAATGAGCGACTGAACAAATGCGTGAGTGTATGTGAATAAGTGAATGAATGAGTGAACAAATGTGTGAATGAATGAATGAAAAAAGGAGTGAACAAATGAGTGCATGTGTGAATGAATGAGTGAATAAGGAAATGAGTGAACAAATGAGTATGTGTGAATGAATGAGTGAATGAAGGAATGAATAAGTGAACAAATAAGTATGTGAATGAATGAGTGAACAAATGAGTGTGTAAATGATTGAGTGAAGGAATGAGTGAACAAATGAGTGTGTGTGAATGAGTGAATGAATGAGTGAATGAGCGAGTGAATGAATGAGTGAATGAGCGAGTGAATGAGCGAGCGAATGAGTGAGTGACTGCATGAGTGAGAACCTGGGAGTGCAGGCGGGGCCGAGCCGCCGCCGCGGTCACAGTAGCACTGGGGGCGGTGGGCGGGAGACCTTGTCCTTAGAGGCCCACGTGCTGGACCCCTCAGCTCTGCCAAAGATGAAATGCCCCCAGACGGGCCAAGGGCTACCCCCAGTGGTTGCAGTAGTGATGGCGCCTCCCCATCCCTGTGGCTGTCGCCTGTCTGCTGCTTTCCCCAGAAGACTTGGGGGCCTGGAGACCCCAAAGTGTGGCGTCCACTGCCGGCCCCACCGGCCCCGCCGGCCCCGCCAGCGACCAGCCCTCTGCTGCCCTCTGCTGGCCAACTCGATCCACAGCGGCTCCTGGCGGGCGAGGGGAGGGGGACCAAAAGGGACCACAGGGGCGAATTGGGACGATGTCAGCTCCTGCCAGCATCACGGAGCCGGTTGCCACGGTGACGGGCTGCTGTGCGGGCCCTCTGCAAAGCAGGGAGTGCAGCCGTCCTCATTCCACCAGAGCCAGATTCCTCACGCTCTGCCTCCCAGCGAAACCCATGTGACCACGGACCCAGGGAAGGGGGAAGGGGTGTGGGAGCGGCCGGGCCACTCTGTGCCCTGGGCACCCTGGGCACCGCAAGCCTGGCTCTGCCTGGGACGCCCTCAGCTGGCCCCTCGTTCCTCCTCCCAGGTCAGGCCTCCAAATGCTTTCGCAGACCTGTCCCCGCCAGTCAGACCCGGAGGATGCCAGGGGTCGCCAGTGGCTGCCCTGCCCAGCTCAGAGAGGAGACGATGTACTCAGCCAGAGTGGAGGCCGGGGGCCTGACAGAGGCAGGCGGCCCCAGCCAGCCCCCCAGCCCTGTCCTGAGGCTGCTGAGCATGACACCCACTGGGGAGGTGGGCAGCTGACCCAGGGCCTGGCAGGGAGCCGGCTGTAGCACTGCCTGAATCAGGACCCAAGCTCCAGCTGCTCCTGCTCCAAGCTGCCCCTGGCAGCTCTGCCAGCATGCAGGGCACAGCCATGGAGAGGGGACACCCACATGCACTGGGCCAGCTGCAGGCCTGCAGGGCCACCGGGCATCTCACCCATCCTGCCACCCAGCGAGGACAAGGGGCAGAGGAGGAAGCATGGCATGAGGGAGGGTGGAGGGGGAAGAGGGGAGGGAGACCCCATGGCCTGGGCCCTAGCCCACCCCCAGGCCCAGAGCTGCTGTCCACGTGGGAGCAGGACTGGGGCCCCAGGAGGGCGGAGGAAGACCCAGCCCCTGTGGGAGGCTGCCAGGGACTCCCCTGCAGGTTAGGAGCCTCCAGATGTTGCTGCAACATCGATCTTTCCCATTTCTCGAGTTATTACTTTATGTAAACAAACACGAGAGTTGCTGGTTCTAAATAAAGTTATTTGTCTATGTAAATTAATATCTCATATTCTCTCCTGAAATAGAATTATTTGTCTCTGGAGGAATCACGTTAAAGACTGACATAGGGTATAACTGTATCATTTACATATGCAGATATGTCTAATTATTCAACTTGCAATTAAAGGCTTGTGTGTCAGCAAATGAGACTAATTAGACACATTTATCTATGATAATCAGCTTTTTACAAACAAAATAGATCCCCCTTGGTTGATCAGGGAAAGCTGCTGGACCGGGGCCCTTCTCCTGTCGGGCACCTCTCACCAGCCTCACTCCACACCCCCCAGCTACACCCCAGCCCTGGTTTGTGGGGGACAGGGAGAGCCCAGGCTTCCCGCCCTTCAGAGGTGGATCTGAGGCAGCAGTCACGAGGCCTCTCAGTCCCCACTGGGGTTGGGCCCCAGCTGCCCAGCCCTCCACTGCCCTGGCCCCTCCGGCTGCCCCGGCCCCTCTGGTGTGCTCCTGGAACTGCCCCCTATTAACTCCACACACAAACCCTGGCAGGGCGTGCCCAGAGGGCTTGAGGAGCTACTACCTTGCTTTCAAAGCTCTGTGCCTTTGAGACCGTGACTGTGTGGTTCACACCCCCATCTTCAAGGCTGGACTCTCCTCGCCCATGGACCCCGCTGGTTCTCCCCTTCCTGGGCACCCCGACTCCACAGCCCTGTGCCCCTTGACCAGGCTGTTTCTGGCCAGGGTGGGCTGACATGCCGGGGACTTGATGGCCCCGGAGCAGTCTCCAGGCAGGTCCTGGGTGAGAAAGCCCTGGGCAGCTGAGGACCTGGCGAGGCTGAGCCCAGAAGACTGGCCGTGGCCTGCCTGATGGCCGCCCTGGTCACTGGGCATCTCACCTCCCACTCACCTGCTGGTGTGCTCTCAGAGTCACCTCCAAAATAAACAACTTTCCCTCCTTAAGTAGGATGAACAGGGCCCCCAAACATGTCCACCCATAACCACAGCATGTGGCCTTATTTGGAATAAGGTCTTTGCAGATGTAATTAGGGTAAGGATCATGGATTAGAGTGGGCCTCAAATCCCATGAAGGGTGCCCTCATAAGAGATGGAGAAGCTGAGACAGGTAGATTTGGAGAAAAACGCCACGGAAAACAGAGGCAGAGATTGGAGTGATGCGGCCGCAAGCCGGGGACACCAAGGAAGGCCTGGAGCCACCAGAAGCTGGAAGGGACCAGGAAGAAACCACACTCCCTCCCAGAGCCTCCACGGGAGCCAGCCCTGCCCAGAGCTTGCTTTCAGACGTCCAGCTCCAGAACGGAGATGGAATGAATCCTCGTTACTTAAAGCCACCCAGTTTGAAGTAACTCGCCGCCACGCTGGGACACCTCCCATTCCTGCTTCGGGATCTACTTCTGGGGAAGCCCAACCTTAACCCGTCATATTTTTCTTTAAGTTAAATAAACGAATTGATTGATTTAAATACCTGTTTTAGCCTTTGACCTAAGCAAAAATATCTGTGAAGTCATGGGCTTGATATACAAATTTAATTTTTCCAAATACACACTCAAAATAAGTACTCGTAAAATGTAAATGGTCATCGAAGCCTCTGCCACCTAATTTCCCTCTGGCCGCAGCCGCGCCATCCTCCGGAAGGAGGAATCACCATCACCGTAACCATCACAGACCAGCGCATATAACAATGCACTTTCAGATATCATTTCTAGATATTTATAGAACCTGTGGATTCCAGAGCGGTGTGCACACTGGTGTGTGTCTTTGTGTGTGCATTCACTGTGTCTGTGTATGCCTGGGCTTAAGGAAGAAGAGCGTGTCTGTGGAAGATGATGAGGGCAGGAAGCCTCTTCACAAAGGCTCTCAGTTGCTTGGCGATGACTGAACCGAGAGCTGAGTGAAAGGGGTGGGCGTCAGCGGAGTACTTCTGTTGTGTGCACCTGAGCACGGGCTCACAGAGCTCCTGGAGGCCCCGCAACCCGACTGTTCAGTCGAACAGAGGACATACCAGGAGGTCCACCACTGTGTCCACTGCTGTATTTCCAGTGCCTGAAGGACCGACCGCCCCATGGGAGGGCTGAGAACTTGTCTGTGATGAGGTCACTAACAAACAAGTGAGCTGGACCCCTGGGGAGGGTCAAAGAAGGAGCTCTGACAAGGGGCAGGGGATGAGGTGAGCCTGGCGCCGAGAACAGGGACAAGCAGATGTAGGGCCCCTGACCCTCAGAACTGATAAGGAGGGCCCAGTCCCTTCCCACCTCCGTGTCCCGGATGACTCCATTGGCCACACCCACCCAGAGGCCAGAGACAGATTGCTGGGACATCCATGGAGGTCAGCCTCCTGGGGCCCAGAGCGGGGCTGGAGGGGTGGGGGAGGCTGGGCTCCCGGGGTCTTGCTACGGCCTCTGTTCCGGGCTCTGGGCTCATCTGTGCCGGGGCGTGAGTCACTGGTGCATGGGCTCGGCTCTCATGTCCTGGACTCTGTGAGCAGCAAAGCAAGGGGCTCTGCCAGGGCTTCCCCGCAGGGAGGCAGCAGACCCCTCACGCTGGTGGGCACTTTGGACCTTGGCTTTGCTCTCAAGTCCTGCCCTTTTTTAGCAAGTCGTTAGTATTTTAAGTGCCTTTCAAGAGGCTGAGCCTAATTAATTAGCTGTTTCTGAAAAAACAATTAGGGTTTCTGATAGGCATCATCCTGGAAAACAAGCAGAGTGCAAAGGCCAGGCTGAGGCCGGGAACCCCAGCAGCAAAGAGACACTCGCGTCCCCCAGCGTCAGGAAATTAGGACATTTGTGCCAGGCTGCCTGGCTAATTAGATTTCCATCAACTCCAGAGGGACCCGCTGAGGCAGCATCTAATTTAAAGCAGCCTCAGCCGGGCTTTGAGCTTGAGCATTTTGCAAAAAGACAAGACAGAGTTGGTCTGTCCCTGTGGGTGGGCTCCTGTCCCCTCTGAGCTCCAGGACTCCAGGCCCTGCCTGTCTGTCCACCTGCAGTTTCTCTCCCTGTCCCCTCCCTCCTTTCTGCCTCTTCCTCTGCCCCTGGCTCTCAGGCATCCCCTTCCACCCAGAGGAAAGGGAAGTGACCTCCCAGCTCCTCACAGGGTCTACAGACGACGTGGCCTCCCAGCTCGGGTTGATAATAATTTGCTACTTAAAAATCTGCTCAGCTGAGGAAATTTGGTATGTCTTTTCCAAATAAAGGCTTCAATTGCCCCAAAATGAGTGACTGAAGAGGGGTCCTGCAGGGGAAGGAAGGGAGTGAGTGACTGAAGAGGGGTCCTGCAGGGGAAGGAAGGGAGAGCATGTTGCATTTCTGGGCATGCAGGGCGCTCTGTTGGCCTCAGTTCTCAGGAGGCCCCGCAGGCGGGTGGCGGTGACCTCCCATGACTCCAAGCTGAGTGTCCTGTAGGCACCTGCAGCATCTCCCCGGCCTGTGGTGGGGGCGGTCTGGGGTGCCCTTGCCAGCACTGCCCTCTGTCTTTTCACTTGAGGAGGTCATAGGGCGCTCCCTTCGAGAAGAGGTGGCATGAGCTCCCTCCAGGCCGCCACAGCTGGGAGAGGGTCTAACGTTTGCTGTCTTCTGTGCTTATGGTGCCAACTCGCTCCAAAACTGCCGCCTTTGAGGATGCTTGGCTCAGCCCCCTTGGAAATGCAATTCCCCTTGTCCCCCAGCCATGGAGTGGGAGCAACTCCCCCTGCACCTTCCTCAAGGGCTTATGAGGCCACCTGCCCCTGCCCCTGGCCTGCCCCACAGGATCCCGATGGAGGGCCCGTCATTGTGGGCCCGAGAAGCCCACACCCTGCCTGGCACCCCTTGGTTTTGACTGTCCTCAGCCTGCCCGTTTGCTCCTCTGTGGCCTCTCTGTCCTGGGCACTGTGTCGCCCGCGTCCTCTGAGTCCTGCCACACGGACGGTCAGTGCTCCATATGCCACATCAAGTCCTGCAAGTTGTATAAAAAGTTAAATTTCGGGAATTGAGTTATGTTTTTGGATTCTCCAGAGGAATCAGCTGTTTGAAGGGATTCTATGGCTTCAGACTTTTGAGAGCAGCATTGTTAAGACTGGAAGAGACAAGCCTGCAGGACAAGGGAGGAACCAAGGAGGTGGGAGGCTGGCAGCAGCCAGCCCTGCCCAGAGCTTGCTTTCTACACTTGCCACGGGCCCTCAGAGGTGTGCAGGCACCTGGGCATCCGCAGACCTACCCTGAGAGCCTGGCCTGGCAGCCCCTCCGGATCCTGCACCGGGGGGAGGACACTACAGAGCATGATTCTCTGCACCAGGGAGGACACTACAGAGCATGATTCTCTGCACCGGGGGAGGGACACTACAGAGCATGTTTCTCTGCACCGGGGGGAGGACACTACAGAGCATGATTCTCTGCACCAGGGAGGACACTACAGAGCATGATTCTCTGCACCGGGGGAGGGACACTACAGAGCATGTTTCTCTGCGCCAGGGGGAGGACACTACAGAGCATGATTCTCTGCACCGGGGAGGACACTACAGAGCATGATTCTCTGCACCGGGGGGAGGACACTACAGAGCATGATTCTCTGCACCGGGGAGGACACTACAGAGCATGATTCTCTGCACCGGGGGAGGGACACTACAGAGCATGATTCTCTGCACCGGGGAGGACACTACAGAGCATGATTCTCTGCACTGGGGGCAGGACACTACAGAGCATGATCCTCTGCACTTGGGGAGGGACACTACAGAGCATGATTCTCTGCACCGGGGGGAGGACACTACAGAGCATGATTCTCTGCACCAGGGGCGGGACACTACAGAGCATGATTCTCAGGGGCAGCCACACCCGCCACCCCTGTGGGGGTCCCAGCAGCCACACAGATGCCCCGGGGCCCAGAAGAATGTCTAGGGGAGCGTGTGGGGCCCGGGGGAGACTGCCCTCGATAGAGGAATGGCTGCGGGGGCGTGTGGGGCCCGGGGGAGACTGCCCTCGATAGAGGAATGGCTGCGGGGGCGTGTAGGGCCTGGGGGAGACTGCCCTCGATAGAGGAATGTCTGGGGGAGTGTGTGGTGAGGGAGCAGGTGGGGCCCAGCAGAGACTCCCCTCGATGGTATCCCTCAGGTACTCTCCCATTCACTCAGTGACACTGGACACAGCACCCTGTGTGGAGCACGGCATTGGAGCCTAAAGGGGAGGCTCGAGGCCATGGAGGATTTGAGCCACTGGCCAGGGCACTCCAGGTGGGGGAAACACCATGGGCAGAGGTGCAGAGGGTCAGCACCTGCCCTACCCTGGGCCGGGCTTCCCTGAGCGGGTCCTCTGCAGCCCAGTCCCTTCCTGGGAGTGTCCCTGAGGGCCACACACCTACATCGGCCACTTCCCTTCCCGGGGGTGTCCCTGAGGGCCACACACCTACATCGGTCGCTTCCCCTGCAAGCCTTGGGGACGTGGAGCATTTCCACATTTCGTGCCCATGCCAGCCTCACCTCTGCTCCCAGGCTCCGTAAGGGCCGCCAGGCCAGGAGGGGCTGTGCAGAGAGCAACAGAGCCTCCAAATCCACTTCCCAGCAGCGCAGGCCAGGGCGGAGGGGAGGGGGTGGAGGTCTTGGCCTCCCCTTCCAAGGTCAGGCTTACCACACGGAAAGGCACGTATGTCTCAAAGCCTGGCCAGAGTCTGGTCCCACCAGTGACCTCTGGCCAAGCACAGTGACCATCCAGGAAAAGCTGAAGTTTTATGGCTGCGGTGGATGAGCCAGCCCTGGGTTCCCCTCTCCAGCAGGTGTCCCTGTGTCACCCCCGCCCCGGCGGCCACAGTCTCCCCTCCACAGTGAGGGTCCAGGTGCTTGCCTGATAGGAGCTGGGGTAGCCCAGGTGTGTCCCACGGCCCTGGTGCCTGTGTCCCCTTGGCCTCTCCTCTGAGCACAGCCTAGAGAGTGGTCGCTGCCTGCAGGCTTCCTGTCCCTTCAAGTTGACCGCACTCTGCCTCTTGTACCTGCCACACATGGTCACTTTCTACCAGGCTTCTGGGTCCTGCCTGTGTTGCTGGGAGGCAGCAGCCCAGGGGCGACCCTTGCCCAGGGGAGTGGAGCCAGTGGTCAGTGTGCCTGGGGCAGACAGTCCTGGACGCTATTCTATGCGCTTCTCAGGGGTCCTGGAAGAAGGGTCCTGGCAGAAGGAGGAAGAGGACAAGGAGGAAGAGGAAGAGGAGGAGGAAGAGGAGGAGGAGGAAGAGGAGGAGGAGGAGGAAGAGGAGAAGGAGGAAGAGGAGGAGGAGGAGGAAGAGGAGGAGGAGGAAGAGGAAGAGGAGGAGAAGGAGGAAGATGATGAGGAGGAGGAAGACGAGGAGGAGGAGGAGGAGGAAGAGGAGGAGGAGGAAGAGGAGGAGGAGGAAGAGGAGGAGGAAGAGGAAGAGGAGGAGGAGGAGGAGAAGGAGGAGGAGGAGGAAGAGGAGGAGGAAGAGGAGGAGAAGGAGGAGGAGGAAGAGGAGGAGGAAGAGGAGAAGGAGGAGGAGGAGGAAGAGGAGGAGAAGGAGGAGGAGGAAGAGGAGGAGGAAGAGGAGAAGGAGGAGGAGGAGGAAGAGGAGGAGGAGGAGGAGGAGAAGGAGGAGGAGGAGGAGAAGGAGGAGGAGGAGGAGGAAGAGGAGGAGGAAGAGGAGGAGGAAGAGGAAGAGGAGGAAGAGGAGGAGGAAGAGGAAGAGGAGGAAGAGGGGGAGGAGAAGGAGGAGGAAGAGGAGGAGGAGAAGGAGGAGGAGGAAGAGGAGGAAGAGGAGCAGGAGGAGGAAGAGGAGGAGGAGGAGGAAGAGGAGGAGGAGGAAGAGGAGAAGGATGAAGAGGAGGAGGAGGAGGAAGAGGAGGAAGAGGAAGAGGAGGAAGAGGAGGAGGAGGAAGAGGAGGAGGAGGAAGAGGAGGAGGAGGAGGAGGAAGAGGAGGAGGAGGAAGAGGAGGAGGAGGAAGAGGAGGAGGAGGAAGAGGAGGAGGAGGAAGAGGAGGAGGAGGAAGAGGAGGAGGAGGAAGAGGAGGAGGAGGAGGAGTCTGCCCCCACATGACCTTGCTGACCTCCAAAACTGTGGCTTTTCCCACCCCCCTCTCCCCGGGCTCCTCCTGGATAAACCGTCTGCACAAGACTCTCCTCGCTCAGACTGGTCTTCAGGTCCAAACAAGCTTCTCACCTGCCTGCACGCTTCTCTGGGGTGAACGCCTGGGTCAGTGGGGCAGGGCCATCCCTGTCACTCCAGAGACCTAAGTGCAAGAGAGAGGGCTCCTCCCTACCCGCCTCCTCTGCTGGCCTCATACCAGGGGCCTCCCTGGGGGCCTAGGCACCCACCAGCCATGTCGTTTATACACGCATGGAGGGCAAGAGGCTCGTGCTTACTCTGAGGCTGCCACTGTGGTGGGCAGTGTGAGATCCCTCCACCCGTGGAGTCAGGACACTTGCTGACGAGGCCCCCACCCAGCACCCAGGTCCTGAGCAATTGGACAGCTGTCCAAGCCCAAACAATGGGGTCCAGTTCTCATCCCAGAGCCTGAGGCTGATCCTGTGTTCCTCTTTCTTCTCCAGAACTTCCCTCAGGGGCCCGCCAGGGAACTCACAGTTGTGGAAACCCCAGGAGTGAGGGTCAGATTGCCAACAGCCTGGAGCCAGGCCACATCAGAGGGCGTGCAGTGACGGTGAGCTCAGCAGGCCTGGGCTGCCCACACCCCACACATTCCAAATAAAAGTCCAGCAATTAACGAGCACCTGGGAAGCCATTCTGAGCCATTAGAACATTGTATTTTGGGGGCTTTGGGCCACGTTGGGTAGTCTAAGGAAATGATGGGATTTCAGGTTGGGGCCACACAGGGTCAGCTTGAGACTGAGTAACTAGGGTCAGCCACACAGGGACTCCAAGTCTACATGACTGAGCCCCAGTAAAAACCATGGCCACCAAAGCTCAGGCGAGCCTCCCGGGCTGGCTGCTGGGAGAAACAGCACTGTGTATACAGCTCCACGGGAGAGCAGTCCCAGCAGCTCACGCCTGCCGCTCATGACTGCTCCACAAGTGTCTCCTCTTCACTGAGTTTAACGTGTCTTTTTGTTTTAATAAACCATAATCGGGACTGGAACTGCGTTTCTGAGGTCTGTCTTTCTAGTGAGTCACTGAACCTGACTTGAACCCAAACAGAGGGGGACAAATGATGTTTCCAAGGTGAAGGCCGCACCCCTGAGGACAGGGAAGACTCGCTGTCACCATCACAGGCCCAGCATTCTCACAGGCTCATGGGAAGCCACGGAGATGCCAAGACTCTGCAAGGCCAACATTCCGCTGGAGCCACCGCGTGAATTCGCCTGTGTGGACGCTTGTGAGCTGCACCTTCATGCTATTATAATGGCGATTCAGTCATCAAACAATGAGACGCATGACACACCCATAGAACAGCCGAAGTGAAAGATGTGAGACCTGGACAAGAGTGTTCAGAAGATGAGAGACCCGGACAAGAGTGTTCAGGAAGCTGAGTCTAAAACAACCCAAAGCTGAGGACCACGCAAATGCCACCAACCAATGAGACGGTGGCACATCCACAAAACCGACCAATGAGCAGGTAAATAGATGGTGGCACATTCACAAAACTGACCAATGAGATGGTAGCACATCCACAAAACCAGCCAATGAGCAGGTAAAGAAACGGCGGCACATTCGCAAAACAGATACACAGCTTTGAAAGTGAACTGCAGTTGCACACAGCAATCTGACTACACCCTGAACATGTAAAGCTGAGAAAGAAAAACAGAAAAATGCTCAGGGCTGCATGCCAGTAGCGTCCTCTTGGGTGGTGGTTCTTGCCCCAGATCCACATATGACCCGCTGGGAAAAATTGGACCCAAATCGTGCACCTGCCCTCTGACCCCAGGCAACTGGCATAGATCTGGGGACACAGCAGGTGCCGAGCAAATGTGTCACCATGAAGAGCTGTCTGAGAGACCACAGCCTGCATTTTCTTCCCAAGCCGAGGATCTGACACCACTCAGAAAGGGAGGGTAGATGTAGAATGTAAGAAAAGGCAGACATCCAGCTCCTCAGTTGCAGGAGAGTCTGTCCTCGGAGAGGTGAGGGAGGACTGTGCAGTACGGCGCTCACGGCGGGTTGCTGGATGGCAGGTGCTTCCTCCTCCTAAAGGGAGATGCTGTACATGCCCTTCAGCTCACCCTAGACACCCCCCTCCATGCCAGGTCCTGAGGACCCTAGACACCCCCCCAGGTTCTGAGGATGCTTCACGAACACACCAGGCACCTGCACTCTTCTGCCTGGGGGTGAGCTCCCCAGGGCATCAACGCACCGGGAGATGGGATGGTGGATAAATGCCGGTAGAGCCGAGCCCCCTTTGTCCCAGCCTGGGCACTGTTTTCCTCCATCCCTCTCCTCCTGCAATCACCTCTCAGATAAACCCAACCCCCATTAGGTCAGAGTTGGCCTTGGGGGAACCCAGACCAAACCGACCCCCAAGAGGAAAATGAAAGTGCCTAGAACTATAAAGCCGCCCACAGATTCCCAAAACCTCTCCCAGCAGGGCCTCTTCACACACTACTCCCTCTCAGACTCCACCTTTTCCCCATTGTTTAATCAGCAGATAGCTTCTAGAAAATTCTACCAAGCTGTCTTAGTGTGTTTGTGCTGCTGTAACAGAACACCTGTGATTGGGTCATTTATAAAGCATTGAAATGTATTTCACGCAGTTCTGGAAGCCAGGAAGTGCAAGACCAAGGCACTGCAGCCTCGAGTCTGGGGATGGCGGCTCCTGGCTTCTGCGACGGTGCCTTGCTGCCGTGTCCTCTGGAGGGGAGCGGCGCTGTGTCCTCACATGGCAGAAGGGAGAGAAGAAACGGACTCATCCCTCCCGCCCTTGTATCTACTGGCACTAATCTATTGGTGAGGGCAGAGCCTTCCCGGCCTACTGACCTCCCGAAGGCTCCATACTATGGCACTGGGGATGATGTTTCAATGTGAATTTTGGAGGGACACAAACATTCACACCATAGCACAAGCTCATGGGAAGTACTTCCTCGAACGAGGGTAATGTGGCTAAAATTGAGAAAAAGCGGCCCAGTTGGTGGATCCCAAAACCTGGGCAGCCAGGCTTGAATTGGTTTTATGATTTTTCTCCAAATTGACCACACTGGCTCATCCTGAAACCATCTCGGGGCTAGGGAGCAGGTGAGCCAGGTGGGCTTTGCCTGGTGGTATGGGGCCTGCTTTGTGCTCCGGGCTCCACGCAAAATGAACCCCTCACTTCAAAGAACAGCAGGAGGTTTGTGGGCAGTTTCTCGGGCTCGGGGACTGGGTTCCCAACACCAAAACCTGCCCCTTCTGCCCACTGGCTGTAGCAAGCCACCTCACGTTCAGTGTCTGCTGGGCCTGGGGCAGCTCACGTGTGTGTGAGTTCCCGTCCGTCCCCACACGCTCCAGTCTGTTTCTGAAGCACACGGTTCTCATTTGCACACATGCACGACCAGAATGCTCTTGTGTGCCCAGATGGCTGTGTCTGTGAGGCCCACCACGAAGACGAGCGAGTCCCCCCATGCTGCCAGGCTCGACCTCAACAGGGGGCCTTTCATGCCCGAATCCCCACCAGGGCCACTGTCCCCCAAAGCCAGTCTCAAAACCAGATGGCAGGGATTTCTGAAGGGAAGGACCCAGGGTCTCCAGGCTCCGATAGGACAGAGGGTTCCTGCCATGCACGCCACCTCTGTGGAAGCTGAGGTGGGAGAGGGGAGGAGGAAAAGGGGAAGAGAGAAAGCTGCTCTCTCAGCAACGGATGCTGATCAAACAGGGTTTGGTAACTTTTCAAACAACATTGGAATCTGTTCCAGAGTTCTGGGAGGAACTCGTGGTGTAGAGAAATCCTGTTCTCAATTCCACTCCTGGTTAGCAGGGTGTCCCGGCCTGCACAGCCTGCACGGCTTCGGAACGGCATTTCTGCTGGGCTGCGTGCTCAAAACCCAACTGTGGCCAAGGTCAGAGCTTCTGGGCCAAGGAGATGCCTGCCCGCAGCCTGAGTGAGAGCCCCAGCCCTGGGGGTGAGGCCGGCACCCACTCCCTGAGGTGGCACAGTGGCCTGATCCTCACCGGGGCCTGGGAGCCCTGTGCACCGGGAGCTGGGCGCCGCTGCTGAGGCCAGGAGCCTGGGCCTGACAAGCGCCCCCACCACCTCAAGTGTGGTGCCCCCAGACCCCATGCCTTGCAATCAGCCAAGTTAGTAAGTTACCCTAAACAGGTTAATTACATTATTGCTTTATGATGCTGCAATCACAAGATTGTTGTTTTGATGTTAATCCGGTGAAACTTTAAATTAGGGAAATTAAATAATTAGCTAAACATATGACAAGCTAGCAAACAACTTCCCTCTTGCCCTGACATTCCCAGTTGGCCGTGCCCACGATCCCCTGACATTCCCGGTCGGCCGTGCCCACGATCCCGACATTCCCGGTCAGCCGTGCCCGCGTTCCCCTGACATTCCCGGTCCACAGTGCCCGCGTTCCCCTGGCATTCCCGGTCGGCAGTGCCCGCGTTCCCCTGACATTCCCGGTCCGCAGTGCCCGCGTTCCCCTGGCATTCCCGGTCCGCAGTGCCCACGTGGAAAACGCTGCAGAGATCGAGTGTGTGCACCACGACCCGGCCTGGTCCAGAGACTGCGCCTGTCCCTGAGTTCACATCGTTGTCCCCAGGATCGCCGGCAGCCTGAGTTCTTCTTTTGGGATCAGGGCCTTGGTCGTCTCTATGTGTTTGGGATGGAAAGAAACAGAGCCCGACTCGAACTATACTGCGAAGCCCGCTTCTTCCTTCAGGAAGCCTTGCTGCTGTGGAGCCACGACGCTGCTGGTGTTGGCAACGGCCCCCAAAACAGCCCCGACCATGATGCGCATCGCAGAGCTGCTCAGGCACCAGCCAGGCGTGCAGCAGAAGCAGAGAGCACCCCAGCTGCCCAAGCCCTTCAGGGTCCCTGACTGCAGTTCACGACAGAGGCCCATGGATTCCCCACATGGGGTCCCTGTGGCCTTGCAGGTGCCGTGGCCACCGGTGGGGACCCAGCCAAGCCGCACTCAGCCCCCACGCTGCACCTCTCCATTGCCCTCCGCCCAGGCCTCAGCCCAACGCTGAGCTTTGGAATGAAGGGGTCCTATGAATGATATGGTGTCCCAACCCCTCCATTTTCTTTTTTTCACAGCCAAATCTCTGGTCATTGCTTTTCTTTCCTGGCAGCAGAATATCTGCTCATGAACATTTAATAAAGTAAAATCCTCCAGGAAAATCCACAAAGGGTGAGGGGAGGGGGAGACCGAGGAAAGACCGGGAGAACAGGGGAGCTCCTCCCCAGGAGCCCAGGCCCTTTAATCCATCCCCAGACGAAGCCCCTAAATGCCCCATGAACATCGAGAGGAAGGGGAGGGTCAGGGCCACAGCAGGTGGAGATGCCTGCACCCATTGGAGTCCGTGGGAGAAAACAGCCCATACCCAGGGGTTCGATATGGGATGCCGGTTGAAGAGGTGTGAGAAGGTCCCCACGGGGATGAGGAGCAACTCGGATAGTCTCAACTACAGGAAGCCAACGCCACCCTCAGGCTAGAGGGACACAGGGACAAACTGGGTGTGCAGTCACAATTCAGGCGGGAACGGCTCTGTCCTGGATCAGAGGTGACATTTTACTGGAATTAAGTCAGTACTCACCTGATGTAGATTGTAATACATTAAGATATATACTGGTTTCCTGGAGAATCACTAAGAACATAACTCAAAATGTGGTTAACAATGAACACAATCGGCAGTGGAATTAGCTAACAGGGTAACTGAGATATATTTGCTTAACACAAAAGAAGGCAGTAAAGGAGGAACAGAAACAAAAAAGACACGAGACATGTAGAAAGCAAGGAACAAAACGTCAGAGACAAAAATGCCACTAAACCTACGACGACACTGTCAGGTGGCAGAAATTATTGGACTGGATAAACTACTCCAGGCCCAACTGCATGCCATCTATAAGAGACATGCTTTAAATTTCAAGATGCAAATACACTGAAAGCAAAAGGACAGAAAAATACACATGATGCGAATAACAATTGCAACAGAGGAGGAACACAGATATTCCATCTGACAAAATAGACTTTAAGGAAAAAAATACTAGAGACAGAGGACATTTTATAAGGATAAAAGGGTCAATATTGACAGAAAGACATAAATGTATATACATGCCTAACAAGAGAACTCCAAAATATATGAAGTAAAATGGGACAGAACCGAAAAGAGAAATATATTATTCCATAATTATCATGAGAGATTGCAATACCCATTCTCCATAACGAATAAAGCATCTACACAGAGTACCAGTAAGGACACAGAAGACTTTAACAGCACTGTCAACCAACTTACCCAAACTCTTATTTATAGATCGCTCCCCATGATGACAGCACTCAGCAGCAGCGCCACACTTTTCAGGAGAGCCCGTAGGCTAGACCCAGAGCAAGTCTCACGCATTTAAAAGTATTTAAATCATACAAGGTATGTTCTCTAACACAATGGAATTAAATTAGAAATCAAGAACAGAAATAGCCAGGCACGGTGGCTCGTGCCTGTAATCCTAGTGCTTTGGGAGGCCAAGGTGGGTGGATCACCTGAGGTCAGGAGTTCGAGACTGGCCTGGCCAACATGGTGAAACCCCATCTCTACTAAAAATACAAAAATTAGCTGCGCATCATGGCATGTGCCTGTAATCCCAGCTGCACGGGAGGCTAAGGCAGGAGAATCACTTGAACCTGAGAGGCAGAGGTTACAGTGAGCTGAGATCACACCACTGCATTTCATTCAGCCTGGGCAACAGAGCCAGGCTCCATTTCAAAAAATAAAAATAAAAATAAAAATAAACTGGAGAAACAAGTTGATATTTGAGAGCTAAACAACACATTTCTAAATAACCCATGAGTCAAAAAAGAAATCACAAAAAAGAAAATTAGAAAATAATTTGAACTTACAAAAACAAAACCACAACATACCAAAACGCACGAGATCTAGCTAAAGCAGGAAATTCATAACTTCAAACACCCGTATTTCAAAGGCAAAAAGGTCAATAATATAATCATATTATATCAATAATATAATCAATAATATAATCTTCCACCAAAAGAAACTAGAAAAAGAAGAACAAATCCAACCCCAACCAAGCAGAAGGAAGAGAATATGAAAGACCAGAATGAACAGCAGTGCAGCAGAAAACAGAAAGCCGATACAGAAAAACAGCGGCACCAAACTTGATTTTTTGAAAAAAATCAACAAAATGGATAAATGTTTAGCAAGAATGCCCATGAAAAAAAGAGAGAAGACACAAATTACTAAAATCAGGAATAAAAGAGAGAACACTGCTACTGATCCTATTGAAATTAAAAGGATTATAAAGGAGCATTATGAACCTTTTTATGCCAACCATTTGACAACTTAGATGAAATGGACAAATTCCTAGAAAGACACAAATTACCAAAATGAGTTCAGGAAGAAAGAGAAAACCTGAAGACATCCACAACAAGTAAAGAAATTAATGCCCAAGTAGCACTGGCTTCACTAGTAAACTCCATCACATATTTACAGAAGAAATAACAGCAATCTCACACAAAATCCTCAGAAGATAGAGGATGAGGAAACACTTTCTAATTCATTCTATGAAACCAGAATTACTCTGGTATCAAAGCCAGGCAAAGACACGAACAGACTATAAGATATTATCCCTCATGAACGTAAACCAAAATATCCTTAGTAAAATTTAGTAAATCAAGTCATCTATGAAAAACCCACAACTGACATTACAGTCAATGGTACGAGACTGAAAGCTTCTCGCCAAGATCAGGAAAAAGACAAGGAGGCCTGCTTTTGCCACTTCTATTCAACACAATACTGGGAGTTTTAACCAGAGCAATTAGGCAAGAAAAAGGAACAAAAGGTATCCAAGTTTGAAAGGAAGAACTAAAATGGCACATATTTGCAGATGATATGCACCATGTAGAAAAGCCCAGAGAACCATTAAAAAAAAAACCTGTTAAACCTAATAAATGAACTCAGCAAAGATTCAGGGTACAAAATCATTACTTAGAAATCAGCTGGACACTAGCAATGAGCAATCCGAAAAGAAAAGAACCCCACTTACGATAGCATCGAAACGAATCAGATGCTTAGGAATAAATTCAACCCAGGAGGAAAAAGACTTGTATGCTGAAAACTACAAGACGTTGATGAAAGAAATTAAGAAGACACAAATAGACGGAAAGTCACCCATGTTCACAGACCGGAGGACTTACTGTTGTTAAGATGAGAGTACTACTCAAAACAATCCACAGATTCAACGTCATCCTTATCAAAATCCCAACAGCAATTTTTGCAAAAATTGAAAACCTTTATCCTAAAATTCATATAGAACTTCCGGAACCCTAAATAGCCCAAAGGATCTTGAAAACGAAGAACAAACTTGGAGAACTCACATTTTCTGATTTCAAAACTTACTCATAAAGCTACAGTCATCAAGATAATGTGCTGCTGGCAAAAGGATGGACGTAGAGGCCAGTGGAGTAGAACTGAGAACCCCCATATGAACCCCCATATACATGGTCCATTGACTTTCAATAAGGGACCAACACCAGTGAGGAAAGGGCAGCCTCCTCAACAAACGATGCTGGGAAAAAGGTATTTACACATGCAAAACAATGAAGTTGGACATTTATCTTACAACATATACAAAAATTAACATGAAATGGATGAAAGACCTAAATGTAAGAGCTAAAACTATAAAACGCTTAGAAGAAAACATAGGGGCAAATTATCACGACCTTCGACATGGCAATGGTAAATGGCACAGAAAGCATAGGCAACAAAAGAAAAAAGACAGGGCCAGGCGTGGTGGCTCACGCCTGTAATCCCAGCACTTTGGGAGGCTGAGGCAGGAGGATCACCTGAGGTCACGAGTTCAAGACCAGCCTGGCCAACATGGCAAAACCCTGTCTCCACTAAAAATAAAAAAATTAGCCAGGCATGATAGTGGGTACCTGTAATCCCAGCTACTCTAGAGGCTGAGGCAGGAGAATCGCTTGAACCTAGGAGGCGAAGGTTGTAGTGAGCCAGGATCGCACCACTGCACTCCAGCCTGGGGGACAGATTGAGACTCTGTCTCAAAAAAAAAAAAAATGTTTTAACAGAAAACAGATAAATTGGATTCATCAAAATTAAAGTTGTTATGCATTAAAAGACACTATCAAGAAAGTGAAACGTCAGCCGGGCGTAGTGGCTCACGCCTGTCATCCCAGCACTTTGGGAGGCCGAGGCGGGCGGATCACGAGGTCAGGAGATCGAGACCATCCTGGCTAACACAGTGGAACCCCGTCTCTACTAAAAATACAAAAAATTAGCCGGGCGCGGTGGCGGGCGCCTGTGGTCCCAGCTACTCGGGAGGCTGAGACAGAAGAATGGCGCGAACCCGGGAGGCGGAGCTTGCGGTGAGCCGAGATCCCGCCACTGCACTCCAGCCTGGGTGACAGAGCGAGACTCCTTCCCAAAAAAGAAAAAAAAAAAAGAAAGAAAGAAAGTGAAACGTCAACCACAGAGTGGGAGAAAATATTTGCAAATCATATATCTGATAAGGGTTTTAATACCCAGGATTTATAAAGAACTGCTACAATTCAACAACAAAAAAAATTCCATTTAAAAATAGGCAAAGGACTCGAATAGATGTTTCTCCAAATAAGATATAAAATGGCCAATAAGCACATGAAAAGATGCTCAACAGCACTCACTGGTCACTAGGGAAATGTGAATCAAAACCACAGAGACACCACCTCACATGCGATAGGACGGCTGCTCTCCAAAAAACAAAAAATTAGTTGGGTGTGGTGGCATGCACTTGTAATCCCAGCTACTCGAGAGGCTAAGGCAGAAGAATCGCTTGAACCCGGGAGGTGGAGGTTGCAGTGAGCTGAGATTGGACCACTGCACTCCAGCCTGGGCAACAGAGTGAGACCCTGTCTCAAATAAATAAATAAATAAAAATAAAATAACAAGCCTTGGAGAGGATGTGGAGAAGTTGGAATTGATGGTGAGAATGTAAAATGGAGCAGCCACCGTGGGAGACAATTTGGCAGCTCCTCAAATAGTGGAACACCGAACTACCTTACGATCCAGCAATTCCACTCCCAAGGGTATGTCCGGAAGAATGAAGACAAGCACCCAAACAGACACTTAGGCTCCCATACAAGCACCCAAACAGACACTTAGGCTCCCATACCAGCGTTATTCACAATGGCTGAAAGGTGGAAACAGCACAGTTGCCCCCAGCAGATGAATGGAGGACAAAATGTGGTCCATCCACCCATGGGAATATGATTCAGCCAGAAAAATGAAGCAAGTCTGACACTCGCTACCGGGTAAATAACTTTGGAAGCGCTGTGCTGCGTGACCTCGGAAGCCCCGTGCTGAGTGACCTCGGAAGCCCCGTGCTGAGCGACCTCGGAAGCACCGTGCTGAGCGACCTCGGAAGCCCCGTGCTGAGCGACCCCGGAAGCCCCGTGCTGAGCGACCCCGGAAGCCCCGTGCTGAGCGACCCCGGAAGCCCCGCGCTGAGCGACCCCGGAAGCCCCGTGCTGAGCGACCTCGGAAGCCCCGTGCTGAGCGACCTCGGAAGCACTGTGCTGAGTGACATAAGCCAGAAACAAAAGGACAAATGTTGTATGATTCTACTTGCATCAGATATCTAGAAGAGCCTAATTCACAGACAGAAAGTAGATTCGAGGTTAAGAGAGGCTGGGGGTGGAGAGGAATGGGTAGTTGTTATTCATGGAGACAGGGTTTCTGTTTGATGAGTTGGGGATGTAGCTAGTGGTGATGGTGACACAACATCGTGAATGTAATTAATGCTGCTGAGCTGGACACTTACTTAATTTTTTTAACTTAGCAAACCGAATTCGACTATTTATTTATTTATTTCGAAACAGGGTCTCACTCTGTCACCCAGGCAATGGCACGATCTCGGCTCACTGCAGCCTCGACCTCCCGGGCTCAAGCCATCCTCCCACCTTGGCCTCCCAAAGGGCTGGGATTACAGGCATGAGCCACCGTGCCTGGCCAAATCCAACAATTTATTTTAAAAAGATAATACTGTACACCATGATCAAGTGGGATATTTCCCAGGACTGAAAGATTGGTTTAACAGCCAGAACTCAATTAATGTAATAAATCATATTAATAAAATAAAGGACAAAAGCCACATGATCATCCCAATTGATACAGAAAATCCATTTGACAAAATCTAACACCCATTTATAATTAAAAAAAAACTTTCAACAAACCAGAAATGAGAGTGAACCTCCTCAACCTAGTAATGGAATCTATGGAAACCTACAGCACGCTTCCTGGGGAAAGCCTGACCGTCTCCCCACGGCAGGGAGTAAGTCAAGGGGACCCTCCCCTCCTGCTCCTCCCACACTGCACAGCGGGTTCCAGCCAGGGCAGTGAGGCAAGAACATGGAACTCAAATCACCGGGATTAGCAAAAAAGACGTAGAACTACGCCTCACGCCGTAGGTGGAATGGCCTAAGGAATCTACAAAGATAAAATAAAATGAAGTAAAACCTGATAAGATGATCGAAGGAGTTTAACAAGATCACGGGGCGTAGGGTATTTCTGCACGGACAGTGAACACCCCAAGATGAAATGCAGAAAGCGTCCTGGTCAAATAGCATCAGAAAGAATAAGCTACTTAGGAATAATTTCGCAAGGGAAGTGTGAGACTTGTATGCTGCAAACTGCAAAACATGGCTGGAAAAAAGACCCAAAGAAAACCTGAACAGATGGAGAGACTTCCCACGTCGAGGCTGGAAGGCTGAACCCTGCGCAGACGGCGGGGCTCCCGCGGTGCTCCGTGGCCTTCGTCCCCCTCTGGCCGTGTTCCCTCCCCGGCTCAGAGCCACTCCTCCTAGTTACCACCCTCGGCCCTCCCTCTGCAAGCCCAGGATGCCCGGGCCACAGGCCGGTGAGCTGGGGGTCCAGCCTCTCCTGGCGTTTTACCCGCGTAGGTGACAACTGACGGCACTGGAGCAGAGAGGCTGACTCTGCCCGAGGAGACCAGGGAGGCTTGGACCCCAGGCTGGAGGGGGCCGGGGACCCAGACCCACTCACTTGATTTGGAAGGACACAGGGCTGTCAAACCTATGCAGGGTCATCACACCCGGCCCTTCGTTTGTCCCTTTTCGGCCAAGCTCAGGACCCCGTAACCCAGGAAGACAAGCTCGTGGTTCTGAGATGACCCAGGGAATTGCCCAATCCCACCCGACACCCTTGTTCCTTCCTCTGGTCATTGACGCTCCTCCCAGATGGCTTCGAGAGCCCCGCAGATCCTTCCACTACTCCCCAGCCTAGAAGATCCAGGTGTGCGGGGGACCCTGGCAGGGCACATACCTGCTCGGCGCTGGCCTGTCCTTTACTCAGAGAGGCGGCCGAGGGGGGTTGGGGTTAAGGGGGCCATAGAGGGAGAAGGGTGAGCCGCAAAGAGGGGGACCTCGAAGAAAGCAGCACCTTCCGCTCCCGCCGAGTCAGCTGCCACCTTCTCTGTGTCCCCGTGTCCTCCCGCTCTGCCCTGCCCTCAGCCAGCTGCCACCTTCTCTGTGTCCCCGTGTCCTCCTGCTCTGCCCTGCCCTCAGCCAGCTGCCATCTTCTCTGTGTCCCCGTGTCCTCCTGCTCTGCCCTGCCCTCAGCCAGCTGACACCTTCTCTGTGTCCCTGTGTCCTCCCGCTCTGCCCTGCCCTCCAGGGACAGAAGCCCTCGAGGTTCTGGCTGGGCCCATGTGCTGAGATGCCTCTGAGAAAGCCGTCTGGATTGGATCGTCCATTTGTCCACAGGATGGCACAGCAGATGCAACCGTGGGCCTGCGGCCTGGGGTTCCTGGTTGGTGGCCAGGAGAGGCGGCCAGAAGACTCCATGGCTCCCAGGGCCCGGTCGCAGCTGAGAGGCTCCCCGTCACGACGGCCAATAGCCCTTTCTCCAGGGACAAGGATGGGCTGATGGCACAACATGTGTGGGTCCAGCACACCTACCCATGTGCACACATGGGTGTGCATGTCCTGCTGGTGGCTGACCCGTGACCCTGCATGCGTGTCCTGTGGGTGGGTGACCCGTGACCCTGCATGCGTGTCCTGCGGGTGGCTGACCCGTGACCCTGCATGCGTGTCCTGCGCGTGGGTGACCCGTGACCCTGCATGCATGTCCTGCGGGTGGCTGACCCGTGACCCTGCATGCGTGTCCTGCGGGTGGGTGACCCGTGATCCTGCATGCGTGTCCTGCGGGTGGCTGACCCGTGACCCTGCATGCGTGTCCTGCGGGTGGCTGACCCGTGACCCTGCATGCGTGTCCTGCGGGTGGGTGACCCGTGACCCTGCATGCGTGTCCTGCTGGTGGCTGACCCGTGACCCTGCACGCGTGTCCTGCTGGTGGCTGACCCGTGACCTTGCATGCGTGTCCTGCGGGTGGCTGACCCGTGACCCTGCATGCGCGTCCTGCTCACGGGCACACTGTCTGCCTGTGCACAGGCCTCTGCCTGCCCACCTGGCGGGGTCCTGCCTGGATGCTTTAGCGTCTCCAGCCTCTGTGCGCTTTGCTTCTTTGCTCGGATTTCATTTCTGATTGTGGAATTTTACTCTCAAACCAAAAGATGCTACATGCCGCTCCTGACGCCGTGGCACGGAATCACGCCACGCGTCCCTTGTTTCCGGATTTCTCTTCTGTGGCTTATTGATGGCACTCAAGCACCGCACAGCAATGACGTCTGTCCTGGCAGGGCACACGCACTCTGCGTCTGAACGAGTATTGAGCTAATTCCAAAGCCCAGCAGAGACGTGGGCGCGCGTTTATCTGGAGGAGACCAGGCGCGCCGTGGTTGGCTCTGGCCGTGGGACCCTGGGCTGAGCACCGACCCAGGCCACCCCAAGTCACCAAAAGAGGGTAGGGAGGGATGGACAAAAGTATTTATTTTGCCTATTTTCTTGCCAGTGTCCAGATTCAAATGTACTGTTTTTAAACTACATTAGCACTTTCTGCCCTGTGGCCCGCAATGATTGTGCTGTGATTATTAAACACCATAAATAAGAATGCAGCATTTCCCCATCGGGTGTCTGAATGAGTGGCTGCTCCTTATAGCCTGAGACGCTGGGCGCCCCGGGGTCTCCTCTCAGCGCCATCCCATCTCCTGTGTGAGCCAGGCTGTCCCAGAGCCTGTAGCCTCCCAGGCCACCCCTGCACTTCCCTACGGCCAAACCCTGTGAGTTTGAGAGGCCCCACAGGGTGACCACGCAAGAGGAAAGAAGCCTCCAGCAAGCAGGGCCTCCTGGGCCTGTTCCTCCATCATCCATCACCCGTGACCCGAGACCTCCACCTCCCTTCCCGTTCTCAGGTCACTGCCCACCCCCTCCCACCCCACCCCCAGCCCTGTGACCCCAGGCTCGGGCCTCCTTTGTTTCAAGAGAGTCCAACACCTCCCCGACCCCCAGCGGCTGATTCTTCTCTGGGGCTCTCATCTGACATTCCCATCTTGGAGAACAGGGCAGGGGGTGTGAACCTGTGAGCAGAGCTCCTTGCTGGGAGGGACCAGCTCTGCACACCCCCTGGAGACACCAGAGAACATTCTAGAGTCGATGGCAGCCGAAACGTGCCTGCCCCAGGGGCTTGGCAGAGTGATGAGGAGGCCACGTGAAACACAGCTAGTTCACCCATCACTGACGATTGTTCCTCCACACCCAACTGTCACCACCAAAGTGGGGGAGGCGCGTGGGGGAGGGGCCCACAGTGCTGGGTGGGGGTGCTGGAAATGGAGCCCCAGACCCGAGGAGGCCCGGGTGGCTGCACGGTGCAAATCTGCACAGTGCAAGATGCAAATGCAGGAGGACAAGTGCCCTCAGAGGCACAAACAAAGCCTTCTCCTTCCTTCCGCATTCTCTCTATTGACTTGCCGGCTGTCTTTCATTTGCTATTGAATGTCACTCTAAGTAATGCAAATATAAGTCAAGGCACACACGCACACGTTAACTTCGGGGCAGAGCCACCGAAACCTCCGCACGCGTGCTCTGCGGCTCCTGCACGATGTGCATCTTGTTCCTGCAGCACGGTGGAAACGCCGCGCAGCCTCAGCGTCCTGCTGGCCGTTCATACCCTGCCGGGACGCCCTCTCGGTTGCTGTTGGGTATGAAGGACTGAAAGGAAAAGCCGCGGTCTCCTGTCTTTCTCTCTCCTTCCACATCCTCATCTGCAGTGCAGGTGGCCAGCTCACATGGGAGTCCCAGGGAGACGGGGGGATGTGTCCTTGGTTGTGTGGGCATCTGAGAGCAACGCCACCTCCTTTCTGCACTTGGGGCCAGCTCTGAGTCAAGGGAAAGCGTGGCCTCTCGAACCACTGGCACCCACGGCTCCGCAGTGGACTCGCACCCTGACCATCTCCAGCTTCCTTCAATCATGCTCACGCCGCCATCCTTAGATTGCACTTACAAAGCGAGCATTCAAAGATAAAATTACTAAGAATTTCAAGATTGCTGCAGCAGGGCATCAAACTGCATGCAGGTACTTCTGAGCAGACTGCGTGGCCTCCAGGTCTCTCCGCTGAAGACGGCCTTGCCCCTGCCATGCAGATGGACAGTCCTCCTGTACCAGGGAGGCTGATGAGCACAAGGCTGGCTGCACCCAAGCCCCCAAGTCCAGCAGCGCAGGGACAGTGCGACCACCCGGACAGTGAGGAGCCCGGGACACAGGTGTGCACAGATCTGAGACCCCACCAGCAGCAGGTGCTTTCTGTAGGTCAGGCGCTGCCTCCCTGATCACATACAAAACTGAATGTCCCGGGACCCCAAGTCAGGGGTTGAGCTCCCCACATTCTGAAGAGGGCGGTGGGAAGGAGGCCCATCAGGACCCGCTGAGCGCTGGGGAGACGCTACGTTCCGCGGACACTCGGCAGGCAGCTCCTGAAGGCGGCTCCTTTTATTTATCCCACGGCAGCTGTCCTGGGGCTGCTACTGGCTCCTGATGGGTGAGGGAAGGGTGGCTCCGAGGGGAACAGAGCTGGGATCAGAGGCCAGATCTGAGGCCCCGAGGTCCCCACTTCTGACCACACACCACCCAACAAGCTGGATCCTTCTCCACACTCCAGAGCTGAGGCTCTGCACTCCCCACCAGGAGACCATCCTCTCACCCTCCTCTGATCCAGATGAAATCCAGCCAGCGTATCCCCACCTGCTCTGTGCAGACAGCCCCAGGAACCAGAAAGGGACGAGAGGGGCCACAGCACCCTGCTCTCCGCCCCAGTCTTTCCCTACAAACAACAAATCCAACCCTCCCAGGCAGCCCCATCAGAGGGAGTAGGGCTGCTCCTTCCCCGAAAGAGAAGCAGAGGACGTCCTGAAAACTTGGCCGGGGCAGGCCCAGGAGGCTGCAGCCCTGACGCCTTCATCGTCGTGGCCCAGTCATTCAGGGAAGCTCTGGATGCCCCGGCCACTCATCTCTGCAGCGTCACCTAAGATGCAAACCCAGGGCCCCTCAGTGGCTCTTGCCCCCACCCCAGGCTCCCATGCCCCCTCTCCCCCTACTCAGGGTCACCTCCTGCCCAAGCCCTGCTGGTCCCTGGACAGGTCAGCCCTGCCCGCCTCTGGCTGCAGCACTGGCCATGTTACCGGTGCCTCTTGTCCCAGCACTGACTTTTTTTTTTTTTTTTTTTTTTGAGACGGAGTTCACTCTTGTTGCCCAGGCTGGAGTGCAGTGGCACCATCTCGGCTTACCGCAACCTCCGCCTCCCGGGTTCAAGCGCTTCTCCTGCCTCAGCCTCCCGAGTAGCTGGGATTACAGGCATGCACCACCATGCCCGGCCAATTTTGTATTTTTAGTAGAGAAAGGGTTTCTCCATATTGGCCAGGCTGGTCTCGAACTCCCGACCTCAGGTGATCCGCCCGCCTCGGCCTCCCAAAGTGCTGGGATTACAGGCGTGAGCCACCGCGCCCGGCCCCAGCACTGACTCTTGCTGCTCCAGGTCGGCTGTGGTCCTGGAGACACGGTAATTGAGGATGGGCTGATAGTTGCTTTAGAAACGTGAGCAGGGAGCCATGCCAGAACATTCTAGAAGGGCTGCCAGGGGCTCACGAGAGAGTCAGCAGGGAGCCGGCATGAGGGAGGCCAGTGGTCTCCCCGCGCACCCGAGGCCAGGGCACCGCCTGAGCTGACTTTTGAAGCCCATCCTGCGTGGAGGTCCCCAAGCCCTTCGGGTGACACGTTAGCAATGGGAGGGCTTTCCTGAGCCACAGGGTCCTTGAGGAGCAGCAGCTGGGACCCCTGGCTCTGGGTCCAGCTCCACGATGCCTGGCAATGCCCCAGCAGGCACTGGGCTCAGCCACCCCCGATGCTGAACCCCGAGAGCAGCTCCTGCTACAAGGCCGTGTTTCCCAAAGCGTGAGCGGGACACACGTCCTGCTGGTGACTGCGCCACGGGAGAAAGGGCACGCCACGAGCAGCACTGAAGGAAAATCGGGAAGCGGGAAGCAGCCCCAGGTCCCCCATGGGAGCGCGTGGACGCCCCACTCGCACTCCCTCTCACTCGCAGGGCAGTGGCGTGGACAGAACAAGGTCCTCTCCAGGGAAAGCCGACAGCTTTCCACGGGGACTAACGGGATCTAACACAGCATCGTGCTTGTCCTGGGATGGAGTCACCTGTTTTTAACTAAAAGTGGTCACTTTTGTCCCCTGTCTTGACCTGTGAACTGTCTGCACCATTTGTGAAACACCCATGCCGTTCCTCTGTCTCCAGAGCCCCGAGCAGGGTCGGAGCAGCCTCTGGTCCTACACAAGGGGCCTGGAAGCGCTCCCACCTCCAACACCCCCAGGCCTGCGTCCGGCTCCCACAGAGGGGTCCTGAAGGGCCTCTCCCAGCCCCAGGCTCTGCCTCCACGGCCCGGGCAGGGGGCCCTTGGTGAATCTCAGCGCTCTGATTCACCGGCTGGGAGGCGGAGTCAGGACACCTGCCTGCTCCCAGCACGGGCCATCCGCCTGGCAGTTTGCAGCCTTGCCTTAAAGGGAGGAAGAGAACAACTCGCTGCCTCGGGTGGGAGGGCCTGCGCGGCACAGAGGATGCAACTCGCTGCCTCGGGTGCGAGGGGCCCGCGCGGCACAGAGGACGCAACTCGCTGCCTTGGGTGGGAGGCCTGCGCCGTACTGAGGATGGGATGCGCTATCGATTTCCCTCTCTCACCGACCCAGACCATGAAATATTTATCTTTCCTCATTGAGCCTCTGCTTGAGTGGCCTCAGGCCAGTTCCCCTCGGGACCCGAGAGTGAATTGTTGGTCAATAACTCAAAACAGTAGAGCACTGGCAGCGCCAGGTCAGGCCTGGTGCCAGCAGCACCGCCTTGTGGGCAGGACGCAGGACAGGGAAGGAAGCTTTTTGGGGGGGTCCCCGCACCTTCACGGCAGCACACGCGTAATGAATGCACTGGACACCGCCCTGAATCCAGGGAAGGCGTGTAGGGGGTAGAATTTAAATGAATTCCCGAAGCCCAGTTGTCCAGTCCAGGCTGAGAGGCTGAGACGTGCATGGACGTTGGCAAACTTGAACCTGCACACAGAGACGCAGAGGCCCGGGGGACCTGCACACGGAGACGCGGAGGCCCGGGGGACCTGCACACGGAGACGCGGAGGCCCGGGGGACCTGCACACGGAGACGCGGAGGCCCGGGGGACCTGCACACGGAGACGCGGAGGCCCGGGGGACCTGCACACGGAGACGCGGAGGCCCGGGGGACCTGCACACGGAGACGCGGAGGCCCGGGGGACCTGCACACGGAGAGGCGGAGGCCCGGGGGACCTGCACACGGAGACGCGGAGGCCCGGCGGACTCGGGTGCGTTTGGAGTCATCATGGGAAATAACACAAGCCGTGGCCTCGCCCCTGCAGGGTGGGCCTCGCTCAGCCTCCTGCGCCTCCCAGCAGGAGCAGCTCTTCTACTCAAGCCACCTGTGCATTGTGAGAGCCGAGCTGCTTAAACAGGCAGGCGCACCTTCTAAAAGGAAGGACTGCACCCTCTCTGAACAGACTCCCTCCCCCAGAGCTCGGCATGGGAGCAGTTTGGGGAGCTCAACGGAGCGTTCTATGCCAGAAGAGCGAGGGGACTCCGCTCCCACACACCCAAGGAGAGAGCCCCACTGGGCCACCATCTTCCTGAGTCCCGGCCACTGCCCCACCCGCCCTGGGGGAAAGGGGGTGCCCAGGGCAAAGCCCCTATGGGGGAGAGGCTGCGGGCGGCCCCCTCAGGGAAAGAGTCATGGGCCGGGGTTTCCAGGGCGTGGGAGGGAGGCGGGAAGGAGGGAAGTGGATCAGAGTGGAGACCCCCCTGCCCCGCAAAGGACTTTGTTGCCAGGAGAGGAGGAAGGAGAAGAAAAATGGAAACCCTGCTGTCAGGAAAGAGGCTGAGCCTTAATCTCATGCCACATGAGGGCACTCTGGCAGGCAGAGCCCGAGAGCAGGCACGGCTAATGCCCTCCTCCACCGCCAGCGCCCTCCGCTAATTGAGAACCTGATGAAGCTGCAGAAAGAAGGCCCTGGATCAGCTCGACTTGACTCGCCGACGCCAGGCCCGCACCTGACGCTACTTCACCAGCCTCCTCCCCCCTGGCCCCCTCCCTGCAGGCCCCTCCCCACCGGCCTCCTCCCCACCGGCCCCTCCCCACCGGCCCCCTCCCCACAGGTCCCCTCCCCACCGGCCCTCTCCCCACCGGCCCCCTCCCCACCGGCCCCCTCCCCACCGGCCCCCTCCCCACCGGCCCTCTCCCCACCGGTCCACTCCCCGCCCGCCTTGGTTCTTCACTCTTCACAGGGAACAGGGCAAGGACAGCTGGGACCTTGGAGAGGAGGGGCCTGAGCACACAACAGACATCGTGAAATCAAGAAACGCAAAACAGCCATGATAGATGCTGGTCCGTCCCGGTGCGCAGGCACCCGCATAAATTACCCTATTAATAAGCCGCTTACTCTCCTGGTGCAGGCAAGGGCTGGGTCCCCCGGAATTCACCCGCCCTGGCCTGGAGAGGTGGGCCTGGTTAATTTCAGCGTCTGGTTTTAGATGAACAGGTCAAGACCGCTCAGAGGGTCGTAGTCCACGCCACAAGGCCCTGCGTCACACCAATTCTGATTCCATGAAGTGTCCAGAACCAGCAAGTCCACAGGGACAGCAAGGAGCTGACAGGGGCAGTGGGGAAACTCTGATGGGCTCCTTTCGGGGTGGTGGAAGTTCTGGAATGAGTGGCAATGGTTGCGCGATGTTGTGAATGTGCTGAAGGCCGCGGGGCATCCCTTTCAGATGGGAGCGTGTGCAGTGTGTAAATTCTATCTCAGCGAAGGTCAGCCAGCAGGTGCCCTGAGATCCTGGCATTCTCGTGACCAGGCTGCGGGGGGCTGGCATTTTTTTCTGTTCTGTATTTAAAAAGATTGCACAGGCGTGATCTCCAGAACAAGGCTGGAGGAGGAAACCCATTCCTCGATAATGCCCCTCCCTCGCTCCCGGCCAGCGTCCCTGGTGTCCCGACGTCTGCGCTCAGAAGGCTGCATGCTCTGCCACTGCTGTCCCAGAATTCTTCATTTTTGAGCAAGAAGCCCAACGTTCTTATTTTGCGTGGTACTCTAAAATTTCTGAGCTGGTCCTGCCCCCCCATACAGAAGGGGTCGGGGCAATAATGATTAACCTAGTGCCACCTTCCTGGTAGACCCAGAGTGAAGCCCACCAGGCTCCCTGCCCCACCAACCCCCAACCAGGCAAGGGGGCAGCCTGGGCACTGGGCAGGGCTAGCAGGGCTGATCTGCAGGCCTCGGACACCAGGCCCCACCCAAGACACCAGCCCCTGGGACCTGCCACCGCCTGCACTCGGCTGAGCTGCCCCAGCTGTGCGGGGCTCCACGTGCTGGGGGAAGGAAGGACGTTCAAAGGTGAGGCTCAGTGCAGGGAAGCAAGTTGAGGTCAGGGAGGGAGGTGGCAGCATTGGGGAAGCCTGTGTCCAAGACAGGAGTGCTCAATGCCCAAGGGGGGGGTCTCAGCTCCTTCAACCTGCTCCTTAAATGGGAGGCACCAGGCAGGAGAGAGGCCCGGGGGATAGAGCTCCAGCCTGTCCACGACAGACCTCGGCTCAGGCATCCCTCTTAGGGGTTGAATTGGGTCCCTTAAGAATTCTAGTGTGGAAGGCATCATCCCGGTGCCTGAGATGTGGCCTTACTTGGGAAGAAGGTCACTGCAGGGTCATTAGTTAAGACAAGGTCAGGCTAGAGTAGGGTGGGCCCTAATTCAATGTGACTGTGCCCTTAGGGGAAACGTGGACACAGACACGCACGGGAGAGGTGTGGAAAGGTGAGGAGAAGATGAAGGCAGAGGCCAAGTGATGGTTTCTCGAGCCAAGGAACACCAGGATGGCAGCAAACCTCCAGCACCCAGGTCTCCCACTTCCGGCTCCAGCACAGTGACACTGAATTTCTGTTGTCAAAGCCCAGTCTGCGGCCCTGTGTTGGGTGGTCCGAGGACCCCACCGTCCCTCCCACCGCAAGCCGCGTGTCAGTGTACTTGCAGTGCCTTGACACGGCCGTGCTGAGTGAGCGTGAATGAGCCTCCCTGTGTGTGAGCGACGCTGCCCAGGGAACGCGGCACCACGGCTTCCTCAGGCCCCTCACCTCCCACCCCGCTGCGTGGCCACCCAGCCGCCCCTCTCGGCTTCCAGGGTCCCTGCAGGGACTTGGCACACAGAGCTAGGCGGCAGCTGAGCCGCATCCTTCCTGCTCCTGCCCCGGGCCAGCCTAGTGAGGGTCCTTCCCCCAGGGCGGCAGCTGCCCAACACTCTCAAGACACACCGGGCCCGGAACGTTCCTTCCAGAGCCCACAGAGCTCTTGCCATGAGGAAGGCCAGGTGCAGCAGGAGACAGCGGCCCACACACATGGCTGCAGACACACATTTCCTCCTGCACACGGGGAGCAAACAGCTTCCGGAAGCTCCCGGCCCGGGCGGCCAGCATTTGCTCAGAGACAGGAGGAGCCTGGCATAAGCATGGCTCAGGAAGGTGGCTTTGCTGGCGCAATCATCCTTAAAGCACATGCCTGTCCCATGCTGACAGCTTAAATCCTGTGATCTTCACAGAGGTGAATGTGAAGTCAGCATCTCTCGCCGGGGTGTGGGCAGAGCCAGCCCGGACGCAGCACGGCCGCTTCCTCCAAATCCCACAGGATCCCAGAGCCCGTGACCATCTGAGCGCTGGGCGGGGACCTGATTCAGCAGGCAGGGGTGTCCGGGGCTTAGGAGCCTGGCTTTCCCCGGGATTCACCGCCTCCACCATCAAAATAGCTCAAATGGTTATTGGGTTTGGGGATTTTTTTGTTTTTTGTTTTTTCCTATCTAAAAAATAACAAAAGTCTCTCCAAGGTCATTTTGTGGTGGTGTGTTCCTGTCCTTGATGGGAAAGAACATCGTGGAGGGTATAAAACTAAGTGAAACAAAGTCCCACCTCCACCCCCACAGCCCCATCACTCCCCCTCTCTGCCCCTAACCCAACTCAAAAAACCAATGCAGGTCCCTTGGGCCACAGAGAAACTGCTCAGCCAGAATGAAACTCGCCCAGGGCGAAGGCTCTGCTCACCTTCAGGCTCGGCTCTGGTGTCCCCCCAGGAGACCCTCCCCACCCTCGTTCAACTCTTCCCGATAGGACAATCTGGGTCCTGGAGACAGACACCCCCGTCCTTCTGCTTCGGAGCCCTTCCCAGGGGTGACGCTGACAACTTACACCGTCCCTGAAGCCACCTTCCCAAGGACCACGGGAAGCTGCAGCTGGAACCACATCACCTGCCAACGCCCGGGTTCCCAGTCACAGCACAAAACACTCGGGGTTCACCTGAGTGACACAGCTGGAGTGGGATGGTCCCAAGACACCCGGTGCCTGTTCAGGGAAGGATGGCTCTCCCAGGGAACCCTTCACAGCAGAGTTGCAGACACCTGGAGCCATGACGATGTCCCCAAAGGCAGCGGGATTGTGAGGCTCTTGGCCTCACAGGCCCCCTCTGAGAGGAATAAGGGAGGTGGAGACGCAGAAGGGAAGCTTAATCCCATCAGAGCTTCGCCATCATGGTGTGTGATTAAGCGACAGAGCCTTGTGCCTTGACAATGAGGCCTGGCCCGTGAGCACGTCGGGCTCAGCGGTTTTAAATCATCACGCAGGCACCACGGCATCAGAACAAAGATGCAATCTTATTGACGGCCTCGTAAAACCTCTCGCTTGCTGAACTTCCAGCTACAGAGAAGTGAGGGTTTGCCTCCCACAGGAGGCCCAGAGGCTCCAGCTCTCTGTCTGCCATACCCTAGATCCACCTCGACCCGGGCTGGCCAGTGTCCAGCGGCGTGGGGGCCAGGAGCTCGCGGAGCCCAGCTCCCGCACTGCAGAGTGGACTGGGCGGCCACCGCCCCCCACCGCCACAGAGCAGCGGAGTGGCAGCCACAGATCCAGTCCTTCCCATCAGCCGCTTTTGCCCTCACGAGGGTGGCGGCTGTTCACATAACTGACATAGCCGTGCTGCACCATCCAGTTTTCACGTCCCTCTAGAGCCTCACCGTATTTGGAAAATGTGAAATAGTTCTGATCTCCCACCCCATTCTTAAAAATCACTCAAATCTGCCTAATTTCAAAACTCTGGGTCTGAGAAGCCCGTGTTCTGTGCTATCCCCGCAAGGTGGTGCCACCGTGGTGGGCAACCACAGGACCCCGGGGCCGGGGAGTGTGGGGGCCGTGTCAGGGGCCTGGGGCTACACAGCCCCCTAGGCTCCGGGCCGCGGGCGCAGCTGTTGTTTCAGGTTGGAAGGCCTCACGTGTGCTCAAACACACACACCCTCATTTTCTCAGCCACGCTGCCGTTCCCCCTAATTAGGCAGAACTTGGGTTGACAGTGAAAGCAATTGTCGAGTTGACCCCATCACTCTGCCTACAGTGGCCCAAGGAGGGGCCAGTCACCATGGGAAAGGTTGACAGATGCCGACCGTATTGACGGTTAAAAGAAGTGGCATCGGGTGGACATGCTAAGCCCAAATCCCTCCCTTTAGAGCAGGCAACGAGGAGCGAAGGAGGCAGGCAGGGGAGGGGTCCGTGCTGGGAATCCTGAGATGGCAGGAGCCCCCCGGGCAGCCCCGAGTTAACCACGCCACTGACCAGCCTCAGCCGGGTTGGACCAGGTGCTCAGGAAGAATCTGTCCAGCTCTGGCCCAGGGAGCAGCAGGGGACAGAAAGGAGAAGCATGGCATGAAGAGCGTGTGGGCAGCTCACAGCCTCTACATGGGACCCGGTCCTCCAAAAAGACAATCTCTGCCCCATCAGGACACCACCCAAATGCAGCCCCCTCCAGGAAGCCCTCCTGGAACTAGTCTGGATTAAGTGTTCACCCCGCAAACCTCCCCTGGGCCAGGGTGCACCTCCTTTCAGACTTGCAGGAAGCACCTAAAGGGTGTGAAGAGGGAAGAGGGGAACCAACAGACAGAGGTTCCACCTGCACGGGCCGGTTCCGAGCAGCCTTCGGGGGCGCCACCACGCAGGTCCAGGGCCTGGCACTGACCAGCCGGACCCAGCTGGGTCTCCTGTGGGCGGCGCGGGAGATTCTGATCAGCCACTCAAACCGCCAGGACTGAGACCTGGGAAGGAGACTCAGGACGGAATTTCCAGGCCAAGAGAGAGCAGATGCTGGAGGAAGAGGTGCTCGTTTTCCTCCGGGGCTGCCAGCAGCTCCTGCCACGCTGAGGGTTCCACTACCTCAGAGTCAAGTCAGCCCAGGACACAGCAGAGCTGAGGGATGGAAGGAGACCCAGGCTTTGTGCCAACAGTGGCACCTGGACTCCACTGTGCCTGAAGCCGTCCTCGGTTCACGTAACTGAAAACTCCAGAGGCCCTTTTCCTACTTTAACTAGTTTGGCTCAGTCAGGATCCTACAGTTGCAAGTGACTGAACCCCAGCTCAGAGGAAAGGCCGTGCGGTCCTGACCCTGCAGGTCATAGCACGAGAGAAGTCAGACAGACGAGGAGCCTGCGCCAGGAAGCAGAGGTGACGGTCCGTTCACCAGGGAGAGGGGAGCGCCCTGCACAGGGCCGCGGCCCACACCCCATCTGCCCACCTGGCTCGCTCTCTGCTGATCCACCTCCCCCACCCCCTGCAGCCGCATGGGAGGCTCCTGGAAACCTGGTTTACATCAAAACGGTGGATGGGCTAGGGGGTTAGGGTCTCTCGTCAGGGGCTGCTCCTGGTATTTGCGGGTCTGGAGCAGGGGCACCAGGGCAGCCTGCCCCCTCATCTTGCCTCGATAAATAGCAGATGCCCACCCACTGCAAGTGGCCATGCCACATGGCTTCCCTCTCTGCGCCCCCTCAAGGGGCCTCCCCTCAGCTCCAGCCCTCACAAAGAAGACTCAGGCCAACAAACTTGCTCCTAAAAAACATCATTCATTTGCCTTTTAATTGTGCCATAAGCAATTGTTTAAAGGGCTGAAAACTCTTTTAATGTTCAATGTATTAATATTTAATCTCAGCCAAGTACAAAATCACGTGTGCAATAACATGGAAGCCACGTGGAGAAAATCAATAACAGACACATTCACTCTGCTCCCAGCGCAGTCTCTGTCCCTGGGCTTCTCCAGGCGTTCACGCCTTCTCAGACACCGCAGGCGGCACAGGGCCCCCGCTGCAGCCAGGACGCCCTGTCTGAGAGCAACGCGGCCGGGGCAGCTTCCAGGGGCCCTCGGGACCCGGGCCGGCCTCCTGTGCAGCTTGGGATGTGTGGAAGGGGAAGTCGGCGAGACCCAGCTCAAGACGTCCAGGTCTCCGCCCCATACAATGCTGTGTCCAGTCAGGGCTCAGAAAGCATGGCCCTGCGCCGTGCTCCCCTCACTCCTCCCCGCCTGCGCCCACATCGTCTGGAATCATCCGCACTGCAGAAGGACCCACCACCTGCACCCACGTCGTCTGGACCCATCCACACTGCAGAGAGACCTACCGCCTGCACCCACGTCGTCTGGACCCATCCACACTGCAGAGAGACCTACCGGCTGCACCCACATCGTCTGGAACCATCCGGGAACCCAGAGGGAGACTCTGCACTCAGTGATGGGGGGGGATGGGCAGGGCCCACGTGGACATCAGGGAGCCCCACGCTTGGTGCCCTGAGGTCTTCCCACAGTAGGAGAACCCAGCACCCACCGCCCAGGACTCTGGACACCCCCCCTCACACACCAGCTCCCAAGCTCCGCAGACAGACAGACGGCAGCACAAACTCAGGCTCTGCCCCAGCGGGCCGAGTGCTCTCCAGGCACAGGTCCCTGTCTGTAGGATGGGAGGGAAGGAGGCCGCTGAGTGCTTGCACAGAGCTGAGGCTTTACAGAGCCGGTCCCCTCCACTGCTCAATAAACGTCACCGCTCAATAAACATCACCGGCCCCACCAGAGCCTCTCATGGTCCCCAGCCAGTGGAGAGAACAGGGACAGAAGCAGCCAGACTCCGGTGCCCGTCTAGGAAAGGGCCCCTCCCCTATAAACAACTAGAAACCGACAACACACGTGGACAGCAGCCTTCAGACTTGGGGTCTGGAGTGCAGGACCATGACCCCTGAGAGAGCAAGTGAGGGGCACCCACACTTGCCCGGCTCACCACCTGAAGACAGCTCCCATGCTGCGACTCAGAGGGGGCTGCGAACAGAACCCAGACATCTCTCTGAGCTGAGGAGACAGAAGGCATAGCCACGGGGCAGAAGACCAGAGACAGAGGGCTGCGCAGAGAGGGAGCACCGAGGTCCACAGAGGGCTCCCCGAAAGCCTTAGACAGGTACCAACTTGCACGTGCCTGGGATGAGACTGCAAGATGGGAGAAAGCCCTGGGGAACGGAACAGGGACAGTGGAACTCACACAGGCCAGGAATAAGCTGCATCCCCACGGGGAGGGAGCGTCACTGGGAGAGCCCTCCAAAGGGAACTGCTACGGCGCTGAGATAACCTGCATCAGGCCTGCCAGCACCCAAGGCCAGCCTGGAAAGGGTCATCGGGTTCCCAGCAGCTTCACCGCATACCAGGACTAAGCCCGACACTCTCTAAAGGGTTACAACAAAACCTAGCACCTAACAATGTAGCACTCACAAGGCCGCGTGCAGCCAAAAATTACCAAGGATGCAACCACGGGGGAAGTATGACCCAGGATCAGGAGAAAAAAGAATCAACAGAAACAGACCCAGAAAGGACAGCGGCGATGGCATCAGCAGACAAGGACATTAAAGCCGCAGTCACAACTAGGGCCCACATTTTCAAGGACACAGAGGAAAACATAAGCGTGCTGAAGAGTGCAATGACAGATCTTTAGGAACCTAAACGCAATTTCAGAGGCGAAAAATACGTCGGAAATGAAAACACGATGGACAGGAATAACATCAAATGACATTTTTTAAGGAATGTGAAGACATAGCAATAGCAAATATTCAAAATGAAGCCCAGTGAGGGAAAAAAGACTGGAAGACCAATGGCCAGGCGTGCTGCCTCATGCCTGTAATCCCAGCATCTGGGGAGGGCAAGGCGGGCAGATCAATTGAGGTCAGGAGTTCAAGATCAGACTGGCCAACATGGCAAAACCCCATCTCTACCAAAACTACAAAAAAATTAGCCAGGCCTAGTGGCGGTGCCTGTAGCCCTAGCTACTCAAGAGGCTGAGGCAGGAGAATCACTGAACCCGGGAGGTGAAGGCTCCAGTGAGCTGAGATTGCACCACTGCATCCCAGCTTGGGAGACAGAGCAAAACTCCATCTCAAAAAAAAAAAAAAAATCCACAATCTGCTGCACACAGCTAATGTGGTGGAGGGATCAAGAAAAAATTTTTAATAAAGTTTTTCAATTGGACAAAAATCCAGACAAGCTCCATGAACTCCAAGCAGAATAAACAGAAAGAAACCACGGCAAGGCCATTGTAATAAAACTGTAGAAAACCAGTGACAGAGAAAAATCTTAAAAGCAGTCAAAGAAAACAGGCATGTTACATAGAGAGACAGGAATTACAGCCGACATCGTGTGAAACGTCGTGAGCCGGGAGACAGACAACGCATTAGCACGTTTAAAGAACTGAAAGAAGAGAATACCTGTCAAGCTAAAACTCTACGTCGGGAAAAATATCCTCACAAATGTAGGCAAATAAAGATTTTTTTCAACGAAAGGCCGAGAGAATTTATCACCAGCAGACGTGCGGTACAAGAAACATCAAAGTTATTCAGGCAGAAGGAAAATGACACCAGATAGGTCCACATGGACAAAGAAAGTGGCTAGACAGGGAAAATATGTGGATGATAAAAATGCTGTTTTTCTGGCTGGGCGTGTTTGCTCACGCCTGTAGTCCCAGCACTCTGGGAGGCCGAGGTGGGAGGATCACTTGAGCCCAGGAGTTCAGTTTAGGCTGGGCAACACGGTGAGAGCTGTCTCTTTAAAAAAAAAATGCTGTTTTTATTACTTTTCAAATTTTGAAAGATAATCGCCTGTTAAAGCAAACGTATTCATAATACACTGTGGGGTTTATAACATATGTGGATTTAGTAAAACGTCTGACAACGATAGTACAAAGGGCAAGCAGGCGGGTGGGCGGGCGGGTGAGTGGCAAGCAGGTGGGCGGCGAGCGGATCTTATGCTGTTATGAACACACGGTGCTCTTTAGAGCTACGCCTTGATGATCTGGAAGCACGTACCAGAAGCCTACCTACTGAAGAGGGTGGCCACTAAGACGTAAGCCAAAGGGCCAGGTGCGGCGGCTCACGCCTGTAAACCCAGCACTTTGGGAGGCCGAGGTGGGCAGATCACCTGAGGTCGGGAGTTTGAGACCAGCCTGGCCAACATGGCAAAACGCCGTCTCTACTAAAAATACAAAAATTAGCCGGGCATGGTGGCTTATGCCTGTAATCCCAGCTACTCGGGAGGCTGAGGCAGGAGAATTGCTTTAACCCAGAAGGCAGAGGTTGCAGTGAGCCGAGATTGCACCACTGCACTCCAGCCTGAGTGACAGAGCAAGACTGTGAAAAGAAAAAGAAACAAAGAAAAAGAAACAAAGAGACAAAGAAAGAAAGAGAAAGAAAGGAAGGAAGGAAGGAAGGAAGGAAGGAAGGAAGGAAGGAAGGGAGTATCAAACAAGCGGGTAGTGACAGTAAGCACAGAGTCATGTGAAAGGTCCGTTAGTCCCAAACGATACAAGAGAAGAGGCAGCAAGAACAGGTGGGACAAATAGGAAAATCTCACAAACTTTGTGGAAAAGCCGCATTCTGAAACCACAGGCCATTGAAGAGAAAAATTCAAGACCTAAATAAATGGCAAGATGCCTTGTTCCCAGATGGGACGACACTGCATCATTGCGACAGTGATACCAGCGCACCCCAAATCGGGTTCCACCTTATCCGGGAGGAACCCTTGCCGAGCACGGCCAGGGCACACGCACCAACTCCGCAAACGCCGAAAGGAGACAGTGAGACTCTGCAGGTCAGAGCTGGGGACTACAGCTGACAGCAGGGCCACCACATGGCAGCGCCCAGTCCCCAGCCCTGAGTCTCGCAGGCCGTGAGGGCCCTGGTGGAGCCCATGCCCCAGGGCTCAGCTGCTTCCACATCAACACCGCAGAGCTGCGCTCTCAGCAGCAGGCGTCGGCCACCACCCGTGCACTCCCTGCTCAGCCCAGAGGACCTCTCGGGCAGCTCAGACGGACCCTTGACCCTCTAGGGCTGGGCATCTCATGGTCACAGTGGTGGCCCCAAAGGACAGCCTCCTGCCCGCTGTCTCTGCGGGGGGCACTCCAGTCCGGGGCCGCTGTGTGGAGCCGGGGCATGGCCTGCCTGTGGACATCACGCCCTGGTGCAGTGTCAGGTGACTGCATCACGGACCGTGTGCTATGGCGGCAGGGCTCGGTTAGAAGTTCTGAGTGCTGTGGCCAGGGCTAAGGGCCAGAGAGAGGGAACCTGGGCTCAGGGGCCCTCAGAGCCTTCCCACCTCCACTGGCCAGAGGGGGAAAGGGTCAGCCCGCAGAGGGTGAGGACACAGGCGGTCGGAGTGGGGCCAGGGTCCGTGGGTGCACCTGCTGTGGTCCCAGCAGCAGGGATGCACAGGTGAGTACCCGGCCTGACCTCATTCACCTAAACACACGGCAGGAGGCAGGCGCCACGACTGCACCTCGGTTTACTCACTGTGGGGCAAGGCGAGAGTTAGGGGTCCAGGTTGGGCCACAAAATCCAGGCCTTGACCTCTGTCCTGGGGGCTGGTCCCCTGTGCCTGATGTGGCCTTGTGGGCACAGACCCCCCAGCCCTGCCACTGTGGAGCCCAGCCCTGCACCAGCCCTGCCACCATGGAGCCCAGGCCCCCTCTGCAAGTCCTGCCACTGTGAAGCCCAGCACCCCCCTCCGCAAGCCCTGCCAACATGGAGCCCAGCCCTGCACCAGCAGGCCACCACATGAACCACACTCCAGTCCCTCCCCATCCTCTCTCACCGTGGGAGGCCCCTCTGCAGCCCACTGAGGGCTCTCCTGAGGCAGGGCTGCCGGCCTGGGGGATGGGACAGGCCCACTCCATCACCGCCAGGCACCACCTCCTTCTTCAGGCCCACCCTGCACAGCCCAGCACTGGCGCCCTCCTGGCTGCCTCCCGGCTGCTTCAGGGACCCCAGGACCCGTTGATGTGGCCCCAGAGTGGCCAAAGACACACCTGGCCGCTGCACCCCTGCTCCCCCAAAAGCCTCGCCCAGACTTGGCCACTGAGATGCAAACCTGGGGCCTTGCTGCCTCCCGGCGGCCAGAAGAAGAAACGCCCAGGTCAGCCGCCCCGACCAGCCTGCAGTGCCCTGGAGACACTGGTCCCATCATCTGGGGAGGCCCTGGACCCCAGCCTGTCCCCAGACAGCACTGAGGGGCTGGGCAGAGCTAGTCAGACCATCTCCCCAGGCCTCCCCTCCTCCTTCCCAGACTGAGCCCCCACTCATGTCCCCATAAGGTGCTCAGCAGGGGCTCAGGAGAGCATGGCCCCAGCAAGGGCTCAGCAGGTGCCAGGCTGCCCTGTGCCCCTCCAGTCCACTCAGGGCACCTGGAAAGAACACAGGTGGACAAGGATGAGGAGAAGGAAGCGCAGCCACAGGGTGGGGGTGGCGGGGCCTTAGAAACAGAGCAAGGGAATTGGGGACTTTGTCGAGTGTGCTGACGTCAGCGTCTGCACATGGTGAAGGCAGGGAGGCCGAGCAATGATATTCAGGAGGCGGAGTGCACTGAGTGCCTTTCATCTGGAGGCTTTCAACTCACACTGGGTTTATCAGACGTGACCCTGGCATGATCCAGGAGCCCCCGTACAGGGGAGCGAGTGCAGAAATGGGGAGTCCCACAGGGCAGTGTCTCAGTCACCTGCTGCCTGGAGCAAACCACCCCAGAGCTTGGTGGCTTAAAACAACCCCCACTTTACAGTCACAACTCTGGGTGCAGGACTGGAGAAGGGTCGGGGTGGCCGTGTCGGCTTCATGAGGTGTGGCTGGGTCGACCTCGTGGCTGCATCCCGTGGGGCTGGGCTGGGTTGCAAGGTCCAAGCAGGGTCACTAATACACAGGGGACCTTGGGTGGGCCATGGGCTGGGCACACCCTCCACGTGGCCTCTCTCCATGCTGCAGGAGAAGCTGGACTGGAGCTGCCGGGCAGTGAGCGAGCAGAAGCCGAGGCCACCACACCCAGAAAGGATGTGACGCCTCTGCTGCATCTGTCATGGCCACCGGGGTCCCAGCAGCCCAGACGCAGGGGTGGAGCAGCCCAGCACTGGGTGAGACCAGACGCAGGGGTGGAGCAGCCCAGCACTGGGTGAGAGGAGCTGCAGGCCTGGGCGGGGCGGGGGGAGGTGGAGGCAGGGGGAGGCAGGGAGAGGCAGGGAGAGGCAGGGAGCCCTGTGCAGATGGGACCTGTGATGGGGCTGACTGGGCAGGGGTGGGGGAGGTGGAGACAGGGAAAGGCAGGGAGCCCTGTGCAGATGGGACCTGTGATGGGGCTGACTCTGGTTGTCAGGAAGGTGGAGCACGGGGATTTCAAATGCACTGGATGAGCGTGAGCGAAGGCACTCAGAGTGGCGGTGAGGCTCTCGCTTGAGCAGCAGGAAGGAAGATGGGGCTGCCCCAGCGCGCCAGGGATGTGGGGAGGCCCAGCTGCCCCGAGGGCAGTGAGTGGGAGCCTAGGAAAGCCCAGGACCCGGGGACAGAGGCAGGCCCGACCCCACCCCAGGTGAAACAACCTGGTTCACAGCTGGGACCCCAGAGGCACACCCGTCCCCCAAATAGCAAGGAGCCAGGCAAAATCTCAGGTCCCCTCTCCCACACCACCCACCAGTGGAGACATGAGGCTGCCTCAGGAGCCCATGTGGCATTTCTGTGCATGTCTGTTGCCACACAGCCAGGGGCACCCTGCCCAGAAAAGCCTGGCATGGTCCCGCATCCTCAGGCGGTGAGGAGGGGCCACCTGCAGCTGCCTCATCTCATCCCAGCCTCTCTAGAGTACTCTACATCCAGCCCCGTAGTCAAGACCCCAGAAGCCCACCCAGCTCTCCACACACAGAAACCCACCAGGCCATTCACGGAGCACAGCCGAGCACGGGAGGTGACGTGGGGCCGGACACCTCATCTGACTCCCCCAGCGGGATGCCTCCTGTCTTCAATGAGGGCCGGGTGTGTCCCCGGGCCCAGGGCCCACAGCAGCAGCTGCCAGGCCACGTCTCTCATGGAAGACACCCTCTCTGGTCATGGGCATCAGCTTTGAAAAGACAGACTCCACTCGCCTGCAGTGCAGCGTCCACAGACTGCCTGGTGGGATTTCCCATCCGGGACCTCAGAGGCTGTGAGCTCGGGAGGCAGGAGGCAGATGGGGCCATTCGCAGTCTAGTCTTTGTTGATGACAGGGGAGGGGCCGAGGCAGGACTCTGAGAGGGAGAGGCGTGACCTGACCCTGCCTGAGGAGGACCTCACAGCTGCTGTGTGAAAGGGAGGGTCTGGGGATGATGGGAGGGCAGAAGCCATTAGAAGGCTGCTGTGCTGACCGAGGGCAGGCGGGAAGAGGTGGGGAGCGGCCGCATTCCAGATGAATGCGGGAGGGAGAACCAACAGGATGTGAGCTGCGAGGAAGCATGATTTGCCATCAACAGAATCTGGGGGTGTGGGTGGGCGGGTCTGGGGGAGACCGCAGCTCCATCTGGAACGCGCTGCATCGGAGGCGGCCCTCACACATCTGACATCCTGTGCCCCGCTGGATCCGTTAAGTCTGGAGTTCAGCACTGGGGTCTGGGTAGGCTGTGGGAAGGGTATTGGATGAGATCCCCGAGGGGGCAGACACAGCTAGGAAAAAGGCCAAAGGACTGAATCCCAAGCCCTCCAGAATGAAAATGTCGGGGAAAAGAAGAACGGGCAAAGGGGGGCTGAGGATGAGTCACCAGGAGGTCGCTGTAAGTATTAGCTGAAATAGTGATGATTTTACAAGGGGGAGGAAGGTCTATTGCATGAACTCTAAACTGGTCACCGCAGAATCAATGTTGTTCAAGACTGAAAACAACCATCAGACTTCCAGTTTCTGGTCATGAGGGACTAGTTAATCTGGACCCATCACTTTTCTGAGGGTGACTACAAAAGCTGAGCAAAATGTTAAAAATATTTGCTTGGAATGCAAACAAACAAAATCCCGGAAAGACAAAGACCCAGAGTGAAACAAGCCTTCGGGACGCTCACTTTTCCCCCAAAGCATTTGCTGCTTCAGATAGCTCACAGCCCAGTGAGGAGCCAGACAGCGAGCGATTCAGCCCGCCTGAGAGTGGGGAGTTGGCGAACATCCCCCCGACCCCCACCATTTTGAGTTGGGACAACAAATAACCGCGCCCTAGACATAGGGGTGGATAGAAGGAGACCAGCTCTTGCAGCAACTCAGGGCCTTTTGCACCACTGCCAGGGTAGGAAAACCTAAACTGTAATCATCTTGAAATGATTTCAATCCCTGAAACTAGAGTAAGATGATCCAGGACCCCTAGTGCCCCCATGTCTCGCAGATGCAAACATAAACCCTCTCTGGAGGAAAATAAAATAGACCTCAAATGATTTCTACAAAATAATTTTACAAATACAATGTGCAGTCCACAATAAAAATTCTAGACAATTGAAAAAACAAATCAGCAAGAATGAAAGCAGCAGAGACCATAGGCAGCAGATCTACCAGTCCAGACACTGGAGTCGTGAGACAGAGACTGGAACAAAACTGTGCTTACAGCATTTGCAGAAATAGAGGTGGAATTTAGAATTTCAGCAAAAAAAAAAAAAAAAAACCTAGAAAAACCAAATGAAAATTCTAGCACTGAAAAATAAAATCACTTAAATTATAAACTTAGTGGCTTTAACAGCAAATTCAGCTGAAGAGAGAATTAGTGAAGTGGAAAATAGGTCAGTAGAAAATATTCAGAATGAAGTATGGATAATACGAATGGAAAATACAGGTGACAGGTTAAGATACACAAAGGATTCAGGAAGAAGGACCAATATATTTGTAACTGGATCCCAGAGAGGAGATGAGAGAACATGAGGTTGAAGCAATACTCCAGAGTTAATAGCCAGGAAATTTCTAAAAGTAATCAAAATCATCAAGTCACAAATTCAAGAACCGCACAAACCCAAAAAGGATAAATGAAATGAATCAATTTCTAGTCCAGTGTGTGAGAAGCTTGGAAACAATCAGTCTTTTCACAAGAACAAAACGTGAGCAAACTGAAAGTCAATAATATTTCTTATATTCAACAGATGATGAGGTCACAGGGCAAACCACTGCCCAAAAAAGTTGTAGAGATGACAGACAGATGCAGAGAATCCCAATTCTGCAGAGCAGACACCTCCCTGGGAACCACTGCCAGGTTGGGAAAACCTAAACTGTCACTGGCAGATTGCTGGAGGCTGTGTGGCCAAGCTTGACAGTTAAAAACTCCAGGGCCCAGTCTTAGGGTGGAGGCCACACTTCTGTGAGTTTTACCTGCACAAACTGTACCAGATCCCCCAAGTAAATACCAGAGAAAAATCCCCTTGTGCTTTGGACAAGGGGAGGGGAGAAGTAGCACTTTCGAAATATGCCAGAGCATTCTGTTCTTCCTCTGCCCTCGAGAGAAACTATTTTTAACGTACCAGAGTTTAATCAGAGTCTAACTAACCTGGAGGAAGGGAAGTATCAACTCCAGCTCCCTCCAGTCTTTTATGTTGGGAAGGGAAACACACAGCCCCATTCTCTATCCCTCTTGTCTCATTTAAGAAGGAAAAACAGCATGGGCATGGTGGTTCACACCTGTAATCCCAGCACTTTGGAAGGCTGAGGCGGGTGGATCATCTGAGGTCAGGAGTTCAAGACCAGCCTGACCAACATGGAGAAACCCCGTCTCTACTAAAAATACAAAATCAGCTAGGCATGGTGGTGTGTGCCTGTAATCCCAGCTACTCAAGAGGCTGAGGCAGGAGAATCACTTGAACCCAGAAGGTGGAGGTTGCAGTGAGCCAAGATCATGCCACTGCACTCCAGCCTGGGCTACAGAGCAAGACTCCGTCTCAAAAAAAAACAAAAACAAAAAACAAAAAAAGTGTCCAACTGAAGAAAGTGTTGAGTGAGCTTGTCATGCATTCCTACACAAAGAGTACAACCGCAATATATTCTACAATAGCAAAGCAAAATAAATAAAATCATTCCAAGTAAACTAGCTAAACAGAAAGGCTTTCCAAGAACTGGGCAGCTGTTGGAACCAAGCCAATAGAGGACTGACTGACAGCTCATCAATGGCAGAGACATGAGCTTAAAGCTCTCATAGCCTGGGTAATGGTCTGGAACGTAAAATCCCCACAGACTTAGGCTGGCCGGTTGACTATGCCAGGGCAACCCAGAGGTGGAGGAAAGTGGCAATTCTCCACATACCCAACCGTTTATGTGATTATGTAGACAGGCTAAAGTCTGTGCCTACTCAGTAAATAAATCACTCTCTGCATGATTCCAACTTGTGCCTAAAAGTAGAATGCCAATCCAGGTATTTATGCCACCCATCCCTCTCATTTCTTAGGAACAGGAATCAGAGGTCACTGACTGGCTCACGGGAATAAACGGGATCAGTCTCTTGTGTTCCGTTGGACTGTGGGGCTTCATAAGAGACAGGTTTAATTTGAGATAAGTGGACCCAGCTGTTTATTCCCAGAAGTTTAACTGTAGTTGGGGTACTAAGGAGAACTTGATACAGTCCCCTCCACCTGGGGGAAAGTTGATCTGCTGAGGATCCTTCCTTCCAAGTTTGTAATAGGACCCAGTCTCCCGGCTGGGTTGGAACCAGATTGTCTTCCTCAGTGGGGGAAGGGAGTCTTTGATTTCCATAGCCAAGGAGTGTGTTTTGCACTTGTCCTAAGTTGATCACATAATTCTGTAGCTTGAAAGTATCTATGTCTATTAGGAGGTCTGTAGTTAAGAAAGGCCTTCTATACATTATTTCAAAAGGGCTGAGATGCAGATTTCCCTTAGGGGCCATTCGAACCCATAATAAGGCTACAGGTAATAAAGACCTCCAGGTTTCTGATGTCTCTTGGCATAGTTTAGCAAGAGTCCTTTTTAGAGTTTGATTAGCTCTTTCTACTTTCCCCAAAGACTGTGGCCTCTGTGCCGAGTCAAGGCGGTACTGAATTCCTAGGGCTGAAGATGTGTTTTGGGTAACTGTCGCGGTGAAAGGTGAGCCATTATCGCTCTGTAAGCTCTTAGGCAGCCCAACTCTAGGAATTATTTCCTTTAGTAGGAGTTTAGAAACCTCAATTGCCTTTTCAAACCGGGCAGTAGCACACGCCTGTAATCCCAGCACTTTGGGAGGCCGAGGTGGGTGGATCACGAGGTCAGGAGATCGAGACCATCCTGGCTAACACGGTGAAACCCTGTCTCTAATAAAAATACAAAAAATTAGCTGGGCGTGGTGGTGGGCGCCTGTAGTCCCAGCTACTCGGGAGGCTGAGGCAGGAGAATGGCGGGAACGCGGGAAGTGGAGCTTGCAGTGAGCCGAGATCGCACCACTGCACTCCAGCCTGGGCAACAGAGCGAGACTCCGTCTCAAAAAGAAAAAAAAAGAAAGAAAAGAAAAGAAAAAAAAAAAACCCACATAAAATAGTAAGTGTTTGCAAGAATACGAAGAGATTGGAGCCCTTGTCCGTTGCTGTTGGAATGTACAATGGTGCAGCTGCTGTGGGAAGCAGCGTGTGGGAACCTCTGAAGACCACGTGAGAACTCCCTGAAAGAACTGAAAGCAGGGGCTGAACAGGTGCGCTCATCGCTCCCACGGGCCAAACGCTGGAAATAAACAAGATGGACGTGAACGTGCGGAGACCGCATGAGGTCATTTTCTGAGGTACTTGGAGCAGTCAAATGCAGAGGTGGGCGGCGGAGTCGTGGTTTCCAGCGGGTGGGGGAGGAGGGGAGCTGGGGTTACTGGGGACAGAGTTTCAGTTTGGGAAGATACAAACATTCTGGAGTTGGATGGGGGCGTCGGCTGCACAACACCGCGGTTGTGTACAATGCCCCTGGGCTGTGCACCTGAAAATGGTCACAACGATCAACTTCATGTGATACACATTTTGACAGAGCACATATACACACGAAAGAAAAGGTGGAGTCTTCAAATCCCAGGGCCTGGGCGTTGTCCCTAAAAGCCAAACAGTGTGGGTCCCAGGGTTGGGGCAGGGGCCTCCGGTAGGATTTCTTTCCTCCTCCCTGTTTTGATCTCTAGAAGATCCTACGTCCTGTGGAAGGGGAGCATTGAGGAGGCGCCGTCTCTGGGAGAGGCAGGGTGGGTTGTTCCAGTTACTAGCACCATGCCCTGCAGGCAAGAAGCTGGCTGGCCCAAGACCACCCAGCGGGGGCTCCCCCCACCCAGCCTGACCTCCTGGTGCGCCCACTGTGCCCCACCAGACCTCCCTTCCCCAATCCCAGCAGCATGGACAGCAGTGACGCCCACAGGGTGCTCACTCGGGCCACAGCACGCCCCGGTCTTTGGGCACCCCCAGGGCCAGGGCGCGGTGGGAGCCAGGGGCCGCTGCAGGGACGGCTGCCGGCCACAGGTGCTGTCTCCTGGGAGGGCGGGGGAACCACCGGTTCAGAACAGCCCGGGACAAGTGAGTCCGCAGTTACAGACCCACTCCGCAGGGCCGTCGCTAGACCACACGTGTTGTGGACAGACCCCACTTTACAGCTGTGGAAACTGAGGCCAGAAAGGCTGAGCAGCTGGCCTGGTAAACGCCTCCGCCGCGCGGAGCCGCTTCGCAGCCTCCACAGCCTCTGCCCAGAGGAGGTTCGAGAAGCTGGCCAAGGTGCGGGGCTGCTTCATCGGCTGGGCCCCCCGCTCAGCCCTCAACCCCCCAGGCTCACCTGCTGCTGTGCAAACTGGCAGCGTCCAACCCCAGCTCGGAGGGGCACTCGATGGCGGAGACGGCAGGTTCCTCCAGCTCCCCTATCATGTGGGCGCCTGTGAAACAGCCCCCAGCGTCCACCTGCGCAGAATCCGGGAGGGCCTGGGAACCCGCAGTTTCACCCCTCCCGGGCCCGCTGAGAAACACGGGTTCTGAGCCTCTGGGTGCAACTCCCAGATAGCCAGCAGGTGGCAGCGTCGCACCGAAAACGCCGCCTCTGAAGCTGGCGGGGCTGAAGCCCGGAATTTGTGGCTGGTCCCGCAGGGGCCGCAGCAGGGGCCTCACCCGGGTGCTGTTTCGTGCGCCTCACCCCTCACCCCCTGCCCATCCCTGCCTCCAACCCTCTGAGCCAAGGTCGATCGATTCTACTGAAGATTAACTGGGCCTGGGAACTGGCCCAGAGCCCTGGCTCCCTGCTGGGGAGTTCGGACCTCCCAAAGCCCCGGCCCAGCCCCAACCCCAGCCCCATGGCGTCAGCGTCTCTGGCTTTAATGAGGACCCTGCTCCAGCCGATGCTTTGAAAGCCACTCTCACCCACACTCGTGATGTCAATTACCGCGTACCCCTCAGAGGCCTCCCCACCAGCGCTGGCTGCACCTCCCCTCGGGGGCCTCCTACATTCTCCAGCTCCATAGCTTCCCCTCCTGGTCAACCCCATCCTCCTGCTCCTCCAGCTCCGGGGACCTGTGGAGCCACCTTCCCCCATGGCCCCCACCAGCCCTGCAGTTCAGGCCCAGCAGGAGGCCCCGTAGCCCCGGACCGCACCGGCAGCAGTGCCAGAGTGGCTCTCCGAATGGCCACGGCGCCTTTCTTCCCATAAAGACCAAACTCCCCGCGTGATTCAAACTGTCCCACAGGCCTGGTCCCGCCCCTCTATCTCCCGGCCCCACCCGGGCCCCTCACTGCCCTTCCCTGTGCCAGGCCTCCTCCGGCCACCTGAATGCTCCCCCGACCCCGGCCCGTGGCCACAATGACACCCACTCACCCTTCAGACCCAGGCCCAAACACAGCGGCCTCCTCCACACCAGGTATCCTCAATTCCCGGTCTATGCATCAGCCCCGAAGGCGGGGTGGGGTCCCAGGACAGCGCCTCAGACAGACGCTTCCATCCTCGGGGCCCCTGCGCTCCTGGCGGGCGTGTGCTGGGGGTGAGGCCGGTGCTGCAGGACGCGCAGCCAGACAGGCCGCCAGCCCGGCAGAGGCTGCCTCAGGCCCATTCCCCTCCGCCAGGACAAAGGCCTGAGTTTCCCACGGAGACTTATCCAGGCATCTGTCTCCTCACACCCCGCACCTGGCAGGGAACCACCGGACAGGCCGGTCACTGCTGCGTTCCCAGAACCTTCCAGACAGCACATCCGCCCCACACACGTGCAGCTCCCACTCGCCTCCCGGGGCTGTGCACACAGCCCCATCGCTGTGGCCCCTCCTGGGGCGGAGCCTGGAGAACAGAGAGGGTATGCGGCCCTTCCCAGGTCACACAGAAGGGCCCGACGGGCCGCTCCACCTCGTGCCATAGGCCAGGGTGGCCCAGTCTCCCACCCAAGCGAGGACCGGAGAAGCCACTATCCCTCAGCACACTCTAGCCTCAGCACTCGGCCGGGCCTCCAGGCAGGTTCCCACCTGGGAGAAGGGCTGGGGTCCTGGCCTTCATGCGGGGTTGTTCTGGCCTTCATGCGGGGTTGGAAGAGGACTGAAAAGGCGAGTCCGAGGCTGGCCACATTCCCATCCAGTGTGGCTGGACCCCAGGGGTTCGGAGGCTCCGGGAAAGCCCACCAAGCCTCACGCGTTTCGCTGATAGATGCCCAGGAAGCGGCTGGCAGGGAAGAGGCGGTCCTGCAGCTCACAGAGCTCCCCTCTCACCCCCGGGGAGCCCCAGGCCGCGCTGCCCTCCACCTTCCCGCCCTCCCCGGCCTGCAACGCTCGTGGCGTTTTTCAACAGGTTCTAGAAACTCCCTCTCACTCTGCCCCTCAAGCCTGGCCACAGGGCGCCCCGAGCAGGGAGTGTGCGGGCTCCGGGTACACGCTGCGCCGCGGCTGCACCAGAGCGCCCACGACCCTGACCCCGACCCGAAGCGGCCCCTCAGCGGGACAGGGTGTTGGCGCTGGTGCTGCTGCTAGTGCGGCGCGCCCCCCCGCTCTGGCCCCTGCGTGTCGCCAGGGACTCTTGCGCTAGGGTCAGACTCAAAGACCGACCGAGGCGGGTGCCCACCTGGGACGCGTGCGTTTGGTGGCGGAATCCCCGGGGCGGCCGGAGGCGGCGGCCGGGGGGTCGAGAAGCAAGTACTAGCGCTCCAGGACCGCGCGCGCCGGACCGCACCGCCCCGCGCCGCCCCTCGGTCCAGAGCCCCCACCCCTGGCCTGTGAGCCTGCGGCGCTGGTGGAGCCCGGCTCCAGGAAGAGGAGCTCACCCGGTCCCCCCTGATTGGACAGCAGCGAGGTCCCACCGGGCGCCTCCGCGGCTTAAAACCGAAGCGGGGGCGAGGGGGAGGTAGAGCCCGCCCCCTGCGCGTCGCGGCTGGGAGGGAGAGGAGGTGGGAGAGAAGGAAGAGGCGGAGGAGGCAGCGGGCGCCGAGGCTCTGGGACCCGCAGGCAAGCCAGACCGACGCGCAGAGCCGGGAGCCTCATCGCAGCGGCAGCGGCAGCGGCAGCGGCGGGCTCGGGCCGGCCTCGGGGGCTGCTCACCCACATGAGCATCCGCCCACCCGGCGAGCCCCCGAGCCCAGGCGGCACGGCCATGGCCGAGCTCAAGTCGCTGTCGGGGGACGCGTACCTGGCACTAAGCCACGGCTACGCGGCGGCGGCTGCGGGTCTCGCCTACGGGGCGGCGCGAGAACCCGAAGCGGCCCGCGGCTACGGCACTCCGGGCCCGGGCGGCGACCTCCCCGCGGCGCCTGCACCTCGCGCCCCAGCTCAGGCGGCGGAGAGCAGCGGCGAACAGAGCGGTGACGAGGACGACGCCTTCGAGCAGCGGCGGCGGCGGCGCGGGCCAGGGAGCGCGGCGGACGGGCGGCGGCGGCCGCGAGAGCAGCGGTCTCTGCGGCTCAGCATCAACGCGCGCGAGCGGCGGCGCATGCACGACCTAAACGACGCGCTGGACGGGCTGCGAGCCGTCATCCCCTACGCGCACAGCCCGTCGGTGCGCAAGCTCTCCAAGATCGCCACGCTGCTGCTCGCCAAGAACTATATCCTCATGCAGGCGCAGGCCCTGGACGAGATGCGGCGCCTGGTGGCCTTCCTCAACCAGGGCCAGGGCCTGGCCGCGCCCGTAAACGCCGCGCCCTTGACGCCCTTCGGCCAGGCCACTGTGTGCCCCTTCTCCGCAGGCGCCGCGCTGGGGCCCTGCCCTGACAAGTGCGCCGCCTTCTCCGGGACGCCCTCCGCGCTTTGCAAACACTGTCACGAGAAGCCGTGACCGCGCGGGCCCGCGCCCCTCCCGCACGCGTCCTCCGATCGCCCCTGTGGCTGTCTCTCTGCCCGGACAGGAAAGGCCTGGAGGGACCCTGCAGACCAGGAGGAGGCGGCCCGACTTCGCTTCCAGCCTGTGCGCGGTGGACAGTTTAGCGCAGCGGGAAGCGCCAAGGCCGTCGGGGCGCGGGATTGAGCTCGAGAGCCGGACGCTGGACTCTGCGCCCGGGAACTCGCGGCACCCACTGGGTATTGTCGGGTCCCAGCAAGTCTAGGAACGGGGGTGGGTAGAGCATCCTTCGGGCACTGCCGTTCGCCCCCAAAAGAAGACCACCGCGGGGTCCCAGGGCCACGGCGAGGACGGGCACTGGTCAGATTCCGGACAGGCGGTCCTGGCCCCGGGCGCACGAAAGGTGGAGACGAAGAAAAGCCGGACTTACTGGCTCCTGATCCTCTTGCAGTGGGCCTCGCGCTCCCGCTCCAGCTGGCCCTTCGTGCTAAACTGCAGGGCAGTGCTCTGTTCCTGAGGACGCACGTGGCCGGCACCTCCCACCTCGGTGACTCCGAGACTCCGCAGCCCTGCGGAGAGCCCACGATGGCCGTCTGCAGAGGAGCTGGACCGCGGGCTCAGGAAGACCCCGGGGAAGGCCTTTTCCAAGTAGGAGTTTGTTCTATTTATTTGGGAAGTGGACGCCGTCGCCGGCTGCCTCGAAGTCTGAAGAATTTGTCCCCTAAATGTCCCCTGGCCTCCCCCCCACGCCGCCATCCGCTGCCTGGAACGTCCGCGGGGTGGAGTTGGATGGAGACCGCTTTGCGGGCCCTCTGCCTCGGGGGGCTTCGTGGAGGAGGGTCCTCACAGCCCGCGCCCTGCTTAACCCTGACGGTCAGGGGAGGGCCCCGTCTAGCCCTGGTGTCCAGCAAAACCCCTCCCCACCGATCCCCTCGCCCTTCCGAGGGAGGAGGCCGGGCTACGGGTGAGTAAGCTGCTGCGGGCCCCGTGCCCCGCCGGGTGTGAACGGAGATGCGCTGCGCAGTGCCCGTCCTGCGCAGCTCCCAGCTCTGCCACCATCCGGGATCCAGGGAGCCGGGCAGGGTGCCCCCGGGGACCCAGCTGTCAGCGCCGGTTTGCGCCCCGCGGCCCCGCCGCAGTATCCGGCTTTATTAACCCAATTTCCTCGGCTGTCGGTAATGCCAAGGGGAGAGGGCCGCCGCCCTGCAACGCGCCTGTCTACAGCGTTTAACTCTGATTAATACATTCCACAGGGCCTTCTGTACTTGCAAAATGAAGTGTATGGTTAAGTCTTATTCATAAAGACATATGCCTAATACTGGTTTCTGCTAATTTCCACTTTTATTTCTTCATTATCTTTTTTTTTTTTCCCCAACAGACTAGTTTATCAGTTTTGCACATTCGAAAAGCTGAGTGCCAGACACCGTTTTTCCCCTTTTAGATGAAGTGGGAAAGCTGGAAACTCAAATGCCCTTCACTTCTAGGGTCATTTCAACGTGATCTTAAATAAATTACCTGCTTATCAGAATTTGAAACAGGGGTGTTTATTCTGGTTAAAATCAGAGACATTGGTACATCATTTATATTCAGAATAAAGCATTTTATTGCCATTTATTTTATAAAAATAATATGGTTAAATTTTAATCTCAAGTGAAATAGTGTTCATTTGTAGCTGAATTCACAATAATTTCAATTTTCAGATACTTGTGTCCACTCGAAACCAGAGTCTGAAGAGTCTCTGAGATGCTAAAACTCATCCAAAAGCAACCACTTATTTATAGCACATGTGTGAAATCATAAGGCAAAGGGCAGAGGAAAAAAATCTCTCTTTCTCTCTTTGGGTGGAGAATAAGTTTTTGAAAGAACCACTTCACTAATCAAAAATTCTTCCGATAACTTAATTTAAATAAAAATTCAAGTTACATTTAAACTTTTTTGTACATGACAAAGCTGTCTGTCTACTGTTCTACAAACGTCTGCATGCTTCTCACCTGGCCTGAGCGGAGTGTAATGTTTCGGAGAATTAGCTCGTCTTCTCTGCAGTGGCTGCTCGCGAAGCCACCTGGGCAATCACAGTGTCATCTGGCCTTTCTCAGATTTGCCCAAGGATCTTCTCATTCCAAGACAGCCCTCCACGGCCTGTGTGCCCACATCTGGCAAACAGCAAAGCAGAACCCACGCGGGTGCCTGTGCAAGCCCGTGGCTCCCGAGAAACGTGGGGGGCTGCTCGTCTTTTCTCTGACGGCTGTGCTCCTGCAGGTGTGTTGAGAATGGCTGGGGATCACCGGGAAAGAACTTCACCGTCACCACCCACCAGGAGCCACCCTTCCCCCAACACTCAGGGAGGAACCAAACACGAAAGAGCTTTGCTTCCAGCTGAGCTTTTCAAGACGCTCACCATGTTGTTTTGTTTTGTTTTGTTTTGTTTTGTTTTTTAAGACAGAGTCTCGCTCCATCACGGAGGCTGGAGTGCAGTGGCACCATCTTGGCTTGGCTCACTGCAGCCTCTGCCTCCCAGATTTAAGTGATTCTTCTGCCTCAGCCTCCCTAGTAGGTGGGACTACAGATGTGCGCCACCACGCCTGGCTAATTTTTGTATTTTTTTGTAGAGATGGGGCTTCATCATGTTGGCCAGGCTGGTCTTGAACTCTTGACCTCAAGTGATCTGCCTGCCTTGGCTTCCCAAGTGCTGGGATTATAGGCTGAGCCACCACGTCTGGCTAAGATGCTCACCTTTAGATTCCTTCTCGGTAGAGATGTGCAGGCTGTGGGAGGTGGGAGGCAGCGTCCCCAGAACCGAGGTGTTCACACCACCCCATGACCAGTGTTGCTGTAGGGAGAGAACGTGGTCATGTGTAGAATTTTACATTTTCAAGTGGCCATATTAAAAAAGGAAATAGAAGCAGATGAAATTATTTTTATTGATAACTTAATACTTATCCCAGTACATCCAAAATATCATTTCAGTGTGTCATCCATATTTAAAGTTATTCGATATTTTACTTTCCTGGCACTAAGTCTTCAAGTTCCAGCATGTGTTTTGCCCAGCTCAGTTCATACCAGCCACGTTCCAATGCGTTTCAGTGCTCAGTGGCCACGCGTGGTTTGGCAGCCTCGGGTTTTGCAGCTCTCGGCCGTGAAAACACCAAGCACGCAAATTACTCCTTGCTTCTTTCTCTTTGTTTAATAATAACCAGGAAATGCCTATGGACTTAGGGAGTCCATTCTAGAGCTGGGCAAATAGGAAATGTCCCATCCTTGTTTCTTTTCCAATCGTGATTCATCGAGCCTTTCTCCAGAGTGCGAGCTGGGGCTGGGGCTGTGGCTGGGGCCTGGGCCGGCAGCAGGAAAGGCAGAGGCTGGACCCACTGAGTCACTGGGTCCACATGCCCCTCCAGCCTCACACGCGCCAACCACACCCAAGCCTAGGAAACGGGAGAAAGCGGATTACAAGGCCACAGAGTAAAGGTGTGGGCCCTGCTGGCTGCTGCTTGAGCGACTCACAGATCAAGACCTGTTCTTTTTTTTTTTTTTTGAGACGGATTCTCACTCCGTTGCCCAGGCTGAAGTGCAGTGATGCAATATCTGCTCGCTGCAACCTCCGCCTCCTGGGTTCAAGCTGTTCTTCTGCCTCAGCCTCCTGAGTAACTGAGATTATAGACGAGTGCCACCACGCTCAGCTAATTTGTGTGTTTTTCGTAGAGATGGTGTTTTCCCATGTTGCCCAGGCTGGTCTTGAACTCCTGAGTAATCCACTTGCCTCAGCCTCCCAAAGTGCTGGGATTACAGGCGTGAACCACCACGTCTGGCCAAGAACCATTCTCTTGATGGCTTGGCCTCTCTTTGGAAACGGGTTTTGTGAAGCATAGTTTGTGGGAGCTTGGGGCAGGCTTCTCCGAGCCCAGTGGCTCTGTAAGAGTCCCTCGTGGGGTCAGGAGATGCAGGTTGCCTGACCTAGGTCCCACTCTTGTCTTCATGCACTGATGGCCATGCCTGCTTCCTTGCTCCCCAGGGACTCTCCAGCTTGCTGGGTAAAAATAGAGGGCCCAGCAGGTTAGAAAACAAACGTGGGGTTCACAAGACCTCTCCTTTTTTCTTTTTTCTTTTTTTTTTTTGAGACAGTCTTGCTAGGTCGCCCAGGCTGGAGTGCAGTGGCGTGATCTCGGCTCACTGCAACCTCCACCTCCCAGGTTCAAGCAATTCTCCTGCCTCAGCCTCCTGAGTAGCTGAGATTACAGGCGCCCGCCACCACGCCCAGATAATTTTTTTGTATTTTTAGTAGAGACAGGGTTTCACCATCTTGGTCAGGCTGGTCTCGAACCCCTGACCTCATGATCCACCCGCCTCGGCCTCCCAAAGTGCTGGGATTATAGGCGTGAGCCACCGTGCCTGGCCTTTCATTTCTTAAAGAGACAGACGCTTCTCCTGCATTTCCACGCGTTGGGATGCCCTGTGGTTAGCGTACCTCAGACAAGGCAGCCCTTAACACGCAGTTTCCTGCCTGAAACCAAGCTGCCAAGGACTTTCCCACCCCTGGGTGAGGCACTGTGGCCCGAGCACTTTTGGTTCCGCTGGTGCCTGGTATATGTTACAAAGAGCTTTGCTTCCCCCAGTTAAGAAATTCACTCACCTAAAACTGCATCCCCGGTTTTCAGTAACAGGCGATTGGCCTCCTATCTCAGGGCAAAACTGCCCCAGCTTCACCTCCACCCTAGGGCCTGTCCGGTACCACTGGGTCCATCCAGCCCACAGCAGTTCATGGGCAGACCCTGGTTGACCAGGCACGCTGGCTTCCAACAGCTCCTTTTAGCTGATAATTTCATCCCAACAATGGGATTTGTTTTCATGTGCGCAGCTGTCACTAGACTCATTGGGGAACTTTGTTTTACCTTATGGTTAAGTCAATGCCCAGCCGCTTGCTTTACAGACGCTTACTTTACCAAATGCGCGTGTCTGTTTCCCTTGCAGGATGGGAACAGGAGAAGAAGAGGCACCTCTTCGTAAAGGACAAACGCCGTTCTCCTAAGAGGGTGGGTGAAATGCACAAACCGTCTCCAACCCCACAGCCACTCTGGTTTCACCATCGCTCTCCAAAAGACTTCCTGTTGGAACCAGCCACCAGAGGCTCCTAAACCCTGGTTAATCCAGCAGAGAATGATTACAGCAATTTTCTAATGTGAATTTGTTTGTGGTATGTTTTTAGTCTTTAATCGCTTTTGGCATCCCATTTGAAGAGATAGAAATAGAGGGATTTGTGATGTATTAAATTATTTCTCCAACAATTACCTCTTTGAACTCATAACCCTGGATACTGTGTTCCAATACTCCAACCAAAGTCTGTTTCATAAAATTAGGAAGTTGATATGCATTTGCAAATTTAATCCCAAAGGGACAAAACCTGTGCTACCCCGAACGCAGAAAAGGTTCAAACAGTTAGCAAAGTCACCTTTGATTCAACTGTTTTACTTGCTGTAAAAAGTGATTTATGCTGTATCATTTCCAGTCTGACGTGCCTGAGGCATCTTTACTCACATAAATGTATAAAAGCTGTTGTGTAGTAGCTGAATGGAAAGACGGTCAGAATTTTCCTTGAAGTTAACATAACAGGAGGAGCCCCTCTGAGGGGCATGCATGGAAGGGGGTCTCTGAGCACACTGCACACTGCCGTGGCCTCTCCTGTCTCTGTCCTTCCCTGGTGTGTCTTTGCCCAGGCATCTGTGGGCATCCTCCGAGAGCCACCCTTGCAGGCAAGCGGCCTCTGTGGCTGTGCACTTCTGGGGGCCACGGTGGTCGGAAACAGCGCAGAGTGCGCACGGACCTGTCAATGGTCTCTGTTGCCCGAGACACACAGCGCCACCATGCATGCCTGCCCCACCCGGGGCCCCTGGGGACAGGACCATGATCTTGGCTAAAGTGCTCCTCAGAGAATGTCTGCACCTCTTCCTAGCCAGCCTCGTTTTGCCTCCAAGCTGGGTTTTGTCAAGAGTAATGAGTCCACAGTCAGTTGCTCTCCCGGGACCCCCTGATTGGCCCTGACGGGAGGCCAATCTCCCCGTGCACGTGGACGGCCCTTGCTGTCCTAATGAGGCCTCCACCAGTCCAGATCTGTGGCCGCAAACCCTGAGACACAGACAGGACCCACGATGCTGTCTGATGGCCACAAGGCATCTGACAGGATGCATTTTTGTCGCCGTCATCCACAGCCTCTGTGTGCTCTCGGTGTCTGGAGCTGCTTCTGGCCCCCAGCACTTCCTGCTTTCCGACCACGGATGACACCAAAGTTACCAAAGTTACAGGGTCAAACGGTCTCTGCATTTCATGCACGGAAATAAAACCATCCTCCACAGCCCAGCAGACTCCTGGGGCATTGCGTCCCGGTGGGTCCACGTAATGCAAACCGGTGAGAGACTCGTCACAAGGGTGTTCAGTACATGAACACACCCACAGCTTTGGGGACTGGGATTCAGAAACCCACCGACTATGAGCCAGTGAGTGCCAACAGGCCCAGGCTGCTGGTGGAAGAAACGGAGGGGAGAAGCTTATTCTCCTCCAGACCCACACCAACCAAGCCCCTGAGCAGAACCATCCCACCTGCCAGAGAGTGTCCCCACGGCCCTGAGCCGAGAAGTCAGTGACACCTGCTGGAGAGAGTCCCCACGGCCCTGAACTGAGAAGTCGGTGAAGCCCTCGATTTCATTCCAAGCACCATAGACAAACGGGAAGATGTTGATTTCACATTCAGGAATCTGGGTTTCCAAAATAAGCGTCTTCACCTGCTGCCGGGAAGAGAAGAGCACTCCCCTGCTTTTACCCTGGATCCGCCCTCAGGGTGGTGGCATCAGCGGTGTGTCCAGAATGAGCAGATGCATCCAAAGCCGTCTGCTCTCCTGCCTTCTACCTTAGCAGCTTCCAGGGCACTAACAGAAGGAAAAGCACTAGGCTCGCCCTCCCCTCTTCCCTCTCCCCTTCCCCTCCCCACTCCTCCTCCTCCTTCAAGGCTCTCTGCAGAAGATGGGGTGCTTCTGCAGTGCACCCCCTCTTGTCTGGGTAGCTCTGCTCCCCTAACCATCAACCCATGCTTTTAAAAATATCCCAAATGTATAGCGGGTCTCAAGCCCCTGGTCACCGCCCCCAGCCCAGGTAGGTGCTGGTTTCATCTGGCTTGGGGCAGGCCTGGCAGGTCTGGAAAGAAAAGACTGGCCCTGGTGGGGCAACTGAGCGCCTGTCGTCACCCTAGTCTTGAGACAGGCAGACATCAGATGGGGCAAAAATTATCTCTGCCCAAGTGTGTTACCCAAACTTGTGTGTGTGCGCGCTATATGTGTGTGTCCATGTGGTGTGCCTGTGTGGAGACGTGTGCATATATGATGTGTGTGTGCATGTGTGTGCATTTCTGTGGTTTGTATGTGTGTGGGGGTGTGCATGTGTGTGGATATGTGTGGTGTGTGTGCATGCATGGGGGGTGCATATGTGCGGCGTGCATATGTGTGGTGTGCGCATATGTGTGCATATGTGGGGGGTGTACATGCATGTGGGGTGTGTGCATATGTGGGGTGTGTGTGCATATGTGGGGTGTGTGTGCATGCATGCGGGGTGCATATGTGCGGTGTGCATATGTGTGCATATGTGGGGGGTGTACATGCATGTGGGGTGTGTGCATATGTGGGGTGTGTGTGCGTGCATGTGTGGTGTGTGTGCATGCATGTGGGGGATGTGCGCATGTGTTTGGCATGTGTGTGCATACACGGGGGTGTGCATTTGTATACATATGTGTGGTGTGTATGCATGCATGTGGGGTGCGTGCATGTGTATGCATATATGAGCATGTTTGTAGTGTGGTGCTGCATACAGCTCTCTTTCTGTGTGGGTTTCCAGCCCCCTTGCCTTCGTCCTGTTACAGCACAACTCTGACCTGCCAGGACAGCCCTGCTGCCCCCACGTCCCTCCGCCTCCAGCCCTGAGAGATCTCTGGGGCCCTCCTTCCCTTTCTGTCGAGTTTGCCTTGTGTGTTTCACCAAGGTGAGACGGGAGCCACCATTCCAATTCCCAGGACACAGCCCTTTCTGTCTTTCTTAAACCCTGGAAAGCCCTGGCAAACACGATGAGTTGGGTGCCCCAGAGGTCAGGCCCTGTAACGCTTTCTGGAAGGCGAAGAGAGAGTTGGAGCGTGGGAGGTTCCCGGGCTGTCCCCAACTCCGAGTGCACCCGGCTTCCCCGTGCTTCTCCTGTGCGCGTCGGAGGGGTGAGCATAGAGAGGGAGGGAAAGCCGGGGACAGGCCAGCGCGTCCTCATTGCCCGGCAGGAAGGCTGCATGGCATCCAGGGCACACCCCACTCGCAGACGTCACAGCCAGAGGCACGTGGAGCCTCCCTGAATCCAGACACAGACAGGAGGGCAAGGAGAAGGGAGCGCCAGGGGGGATGACGGCCTGTCCGCAGTGTGGGGGTCCTTCGGCCATGGTTCCCTTCAGGCTTTCTCCCCCCGGGGAGGGAAACTGGAGTGAGACTGAGTCACAACAGGGCCAGGGCAGGGAGGGGCCGGAGTTAGGGGCTGCGGCTGTTTCCTCCTGAAACCGAGGACTCCCACCTCAGGCATGCAAGGCGAAGACCACACCTGGCCTCAGGTCCCTCCAGGGCAGGCTTTGCTATCAAATGAGTGTTTTTTTTAACATTTCCATTTTCAGAGCCTTTTGAAATGCAAGCTGTGGACTTGAGACAACAGGCCTGTGGGATTCCATTGACCACTGACCATTTTTTCAGAAGGAGAAACCGAGGCTGGGGGAGAAGGTTACTCTTTCCAAAGCACCAAAGCTCAGATTTAAAACTTGACTGTCAGGCTGGGCGCAGTGGCTCACACCTGTAATCCCAGCACTTTGGGAGGCCAAGGCAGGCAGATCACCTGAGGTCAGGAATTCGAGACCAGCCTGGCCAACATGGCGAAACCTAGTCTCTACTAAAAATACAAGAAAAAAATTAGCCGGGCGTAGTGTGCACCCATATCCCAGCTACTCTGGAGGCTGAGGCAGGAGAGTCGCTTGAACCAGGGAGGCGGTGGTTGCGGTAAGCCGAGATCGTGCCACTGCACTCCAGCCTGGGTGACAAAGCAAGACTTCATCTCAAAAAAAAAAAATTAAAAATAAAGTAAAATAAAATAAAACTTTACTATCAGCCCCTGAGACCACAGCTGTGCCCACTGTGAGCATTGCCCCAAGACGCAGTGTAGAGATGTGGCCCGAGACCAAAGAGCATCTTGTGGCTGTGGCTCGGAGAAAATGGGTGTCAGCCCAGGAGAAACGCCTGAGCCTTCGTGGCTGTGGCTCGGAGAAAATGGGTGTCAGCCCAGGAGAAACGCCTGAGCCTTCGTGGCTGTGGCTCGGAGAAAATGGGTGTCAGCCCAGGAGAAACGCCTGAGCCTTCGTGGCTGTGGCTCGGAGAAAATGGGTGTCAGCCCAGGAGAAACGCCTGAGCCTTCGTGGCTGTGGCTCGGAGAAAATGGGTGTCAGCCCAGGAGAAACGCCTGAGCCTCACCCAGGGTGGGGTCACCCCTGCGTCATGGCTGTTCCAGAAGGTGGGCGAGAGCCACTGCGCCCGGCCAACAGTCGGCACCTTTCAGTGAGCATGGGTGTAGCAAGTCAGCTCTGACTTCCTGCTTAATGAGGCTTAAAAGGTAACTTTGAGGAGACATGGCTCCCCCAAACCTGCTGGTTATCAGTGAGGGACCCGTCTCCCGCACAGGTGGTGGTGATGCTGTGGCTAATTGATATTGTGTGGGATTGCAGCTGTGGGGACAGAGGAGGGGACAGGGGACAGACAGACTCTCCAGGATGCAGTGTCACTAAGCAGCCTCTGTACAGCCTGCAGTAGCAAAATGTGTTGTGGAAAGAGGATGCTCCCCACGCCTTGCCCCCATCATGTAGTTGAACAGGTGTTTCCAAAATAATTACAAATGAACAGACGCGCTCAGAGGCTGGTGTGCTGGGGAGGGAGGGGCGTGTCCAGGGCCCTGCTGTGGTCCAGACACACTGCCCCACAGGCTGAGGGTGAGGTCTCCGCCCGGGCTCCGACCTCGGCACTGTGTCCCTGTCCTTGGCAAACTCCACGCCAGGTGGCCGGCTGAGGTCTGCACCTGCAGGCTGGGCCCCGGCTCCCCTCGCCCATCCGGCCACCTTCTCTACTGGGGAGTGACCATCGTTGAGCCGCGTCCTGAGGATTAAGGGGGGACCTCCCCACTCCAGGCCCGCATGGGCACTGCATCAGGGTCAGCTGCAGTCCCACAGATGCAGCAGCCTCCAGCCGGACCTGAGTCACGCAGCTCCACGCCACATGGCGGTGACACAGGCACCACAGTCCTTCACTAGAGAGCGGCAGCCGGAAGGGGCAGGTGCGGCCGGTTCTCTGCCTGAAGAGCCTGCAGTGGAGGAAACGTGGAGCTCACCATGGTAACCATTTTTAAGTGTATAGTTCGGTGACATGAAGGACATGTAGTGTAGTGCAGCCAGCGTCACTCTCCATGTCCAGGACTTTGCTATGATTTGATCATTTGTCTCGTAAATTGAGGTGTAATGTATGTACAGTGACATTCACCCTTCTGAAACACCACGGCCACACGGCCCCCACCACAGTCGAGACAGAGAACACTGCATCACCCCAGAGGTCCTGCTGTGGCCCCTGCCCTGTGCCCCTGTGACCCCTGGCCTGTGTTCTGTCCTGAGTTCTGCCTTTTCCAGAATGTCTCATAAACGGAGTCACCGGACTGGGGCCTTCAAGTCTGTCTTCCTTCCCTCCCTGTGCCCTAGACTGTCAGCACTAACGTGGCTGCACTGGGGGGTTGAGGAGCTGCAGGAGGTGTTTCTGTAAACCCTGCAGTGGGCCAGGCCGGGAGTTGCTGTCATTCTTATTCTGCTGCCCCACGGGGGCCCTCACTGAAGCTCTGAAAGTCGTATACCGCCTTGATTTTTGCAGGAGGAGCCCTGCGTGAGCCTCCGTGAAGTGAAAGAGACGTTTGGGGAATGAAGTGATCGGCCCGGCCTTAATCTTGCTGGAAAGATCCATGGACCTGTGTCGAGATCCTGCCTGCAGTTCTGGGCCGCTGAGCACGGCACACGGAGAATCCGCAGTGCGATGCGTGCTTGGCAGCCCTTCGGAAGCAGCCCAGCTGTCTCCCACGGTTCCAGAAACAGTTCTCCAGATTCCAGCCACAGCACAGCACACTGGGCGCCGGGTTGACAGGGTGGAGACAGGCAAGGGGAATGAGTTGGCCAGGCACGCACGGGCGAAGGGAAGGCTGCGTGGTGTGGAAAGGCCTGGGGCGGCTGGGGGCTCAGGCCCTTGCAGGACTGACGGATTGAAACAGCAGCAATGGTCTGGAGGGGACGCCAGGGAGACCCCCGTGAGCTCAGCCCCCAGGGTTGCCGCTAAGCTGCCTGTCACTTGGCATTAACCTGGGGACGTCCCGAGCCCTGACTACAAACACTGCAGAATATAAACCAGTCACGAAAGGCCCACGCGATCTTGCAACGAACCAGCAAATGAGAAAGGACCAGACTAGCAGCTCCTGAGATGGAACAGGCCCGGCCAGAGACACGTTTTACCGTCCTTTGTCTCTAGAAGGTGGAACATGGCGGGTGCGTTTTCCTACTCAGATCTTGTCTCAACTTTTTTCTCTTTCACGTCTTGATGGACAGGCCTTTAATAGACAAGCCAGGTTTAGGGTGCTTCCACCAGGGGAAGTCACGATGTCAGGACGTCAGCACCCCAAACGGAGCCTGGTGCGTTGCTCCCAGCCACCTCCCAGGCCGGGCCCAGACAGCGGGGCTGTCTCCACAAGCCCGCGTTCCTAATCCCCCTCTAGGCAGCTCAGTTATCTGTCGGGCACTGTGGGATGTTATGGATGAGCGATGATTATATTTCCCCCGTAACACCCTAAGTCAATCTTCGCAATTTTCATTTTGCCGAGACTTAATGTAGATTGTGCCCTGTTGTTGACTCCCATTTTAATCCAAAATCGCTCATTAAATGGAGACCAGCAGGCGTCGGTGGGCGAGGCCTGTGGGCTGAGCCTTGGCCGAGAGAGACCAGAGCAGGTTCCAGATGGACAGAAGCAGCTGCCCTCGTTACGTGCTGGGCGCTAATCTGAAACGCTGACCCGCTCCTCTGCACATTACAGTTATTAAATGCAACCAAAATTCCGGGGATGATGTGGTCCCTGGATGCCTCTGGACCAGGAGCCTGCCTGGGGCTGCACTCCTGCCTCAGAACCTCAGCGGGAGGAGGACAGGCAGCTCCGCACAGAAGCGGCGGTCTGGCCCCCAGGGTCTACTACTGGCCCCCACTCGGTGCCCACGGACAAAGCCCACCTGGAAACCCCTGGGATTCCCTGCCCACCTGGCCGAACACGCCCAGCTGGGGTGCCAGATTCAAAAACAGTGACTAGGTCCCAAGTATTGCATGGGGCATATTTACCCTACAAATGTATTTCTAGTTATCTGAAACTCAAAGTTAACTGGGGGCATCCTGTGTCCTTACTTGCTACATCTGGCCACCCTCCCCTGCCTCCCAGCCTCTCCTGCTCCCAGCCTCCCCACCTCCCAGCCTCCCCGCCTCCCAGCCTCCCCTGCCTCCCAGCCTCCCCTGCCTCCCAGCCTCTCCTGCTCCCAGCCTCCCCACCTCCAAGCCTCCCCACCTCCCAGCCTCCCCTGCCTCCCAGCCTCCCCTGCCTCCCAGCCTCCCCTGCTCCCAGCCTCTCCTGCCTCCCAGCCTCTCATGCTCCCAGCCTCTCCACCTCCAAGCCTCCCCTGCCTCCCAGCCTCCCCTGCTCCCAGCCTCTCCTGCCTCCCAGCCTCTCATGCTCCCAGCCTCTCCACCTCCAAGCCTCCCCTGCCTCCCAGCCTCCCCGCCTCCCAGCCTCCCCTGCCTCCCAGCCTTCTCTGCTCCCAGCCTCCCCTGCCTCCCAGCCTCTGCCTGCCTCCCAGGCTCCCCTGCTCCCAGCCTCCCCCACAACACTAACCAGGTAAAATCCTGCAGCTGCCAGCACCTTAAATGTGGTTGCAGTTATTAAATGCCACCAAAGTTCCAGGGCTGACCCTGCCCTGCGGCCCTTCCTCCAAAGGATGCTGTAAACACCTTTCCAGTGAGTTTCCTGGGGGCAGGACTGGCTACAGAATTTGCAGTCCCAGCACAAAATGAAAATATGGGGCCCTTGTTCCAAAACTGTTAAAGATTTCAATATGGCAACTTCGGAGAATTAAACCAAGCAGAGGTCCCTTCTCATCACAGGGCCCTGGGCAGCTGCTCAGGTCACGCACGGTGAAGCCAGCCATGCCTGGGGAGGGGAGGGGTGTACCTCGAACCCAAGTCAAGCAGCACAGCAAGCTAGGCCCACGACAGACCCACTTCTTAGCGCCCTCCTCTTCCTCCATCCCTCTTGGCCCCTTCATCCCAGTACCCCATGGTCACATCCATGCACGTGTGCACACGTCTGCACACACACCCAGGAGCACACACTTCCACACTTCCACCTGGACACTGCTGCCTGTGTGGGAGGTGGAGACAGGCCTGGTTTAGCTGCTGCTGCCCTCGCTCCCGTCCGTGGAACACAGTCTGTCCAATCTCCATTTGGAGAGGAGATGGCCAGTTTCTATCTCATGGGAGAGGCACGGGTTTCCCTGTGGATTCTGTCCCTCAGCACGGGCGGGCCAGAGCATGCGTCGGAGCACTGCTGTGCACACAGGTGACATGGCCCCATCTGTCTTCACATCACCTTCTCCTCTGTGTGCGTTCGTCCCCAAACTTCCCTGCCTCTCTCTTCTAAGGATGCATGCAGGCCAGGTGTGGTGTTACACACCTGTGGTCCCAGCTACTCAGGAGACTGAGGTAGGAGGATCGCCTGAGCCCGGGGGGGTTCGGCTGCAGCAAGTGAGCTACGATGGAGCCACTGCACTCCAGCCTGGGCAACAGAGCAAGACCCTGTCTCAAAAAAAAAAAAAAAAAAAAAAAAAAAGGATGTATGTTGTATTAGTAGTTCCCACATTGCTATAAAGAACTACCTGAGACTGGGTAGTTTATACAGAAAAGAGGTTTAATTGGCTATGATTCCCCGAGCTGTACAGGAAGCGTGGCTGGGGAAGCCTCAGGAAACTTACAGTCATGGCGGAAGGCGTAGGGGAAGCCAGGGCGTCCTACATGGCTGGTGCAGGAGGAAGAGAGAGTGGGGCGTGGGGGCACTTCCAAACCACCAGATCTCGTGAGAATTCTATCATGAGACAGCACTCAGGGATGGTTAGAAGCCATTAGAAGCCACCCCCATGGTCCAACCACCTCCCACCAGGCCCCACCTCCAACACTCAGGATCACAATTCAACATGAGATTTGAGTGGGGACACAGAGCCAGACCACGCCACAGGTAATGGCATCAGGGGCCCCTCTGGTGATCCAGGATAAGCCCCTTTTCTTGGGACCGTTAACCTAATTATGTGTTTTACCACATTTACAGGCTCTGAAGACTAGGGTGTGGACCTACCTTCTTGGGGGCTACCACTCAGGCCACTGCGGGTATTTTCTTCTGTTAAGAACGTTCCCAGTGGTAGAGGATGGTTTCCGTAGAGATGCAGCTCCGGGAATCGGGCCTCCCTGTCCTCCTGCCTCCTGGACAAGCACCTTCCTCAGAAGCCGCGCAGTGGCTGGTTTCTCATCTGCCTACAGAGACAGTGTGTATCTGAGTAAATATCCCTTCCCTAAAAAGCAGAATGACAGCCTGTTGCAAACAGTGCTTCTGGCTACTTGCTTCCTTAGTCGATCTGGGAACTGTCTGCATCGTGTGTGTGACTGAGCCCGGCTCCTCTGAGCAGCAGCGCAGGTTCCATCTCTGACTTCCTGGCCTTTGCCAGCAGCTTGCAGTGCTGGGAGCTGGGATTGACGGCCACCACCAGATGCAGAAAGAGGCAAGGAGAATCCCCCTAGGAGGACTCATGCCCTGCCCACACCTTGATTTGGGGCTTCTGGCCTCCGGGACCATGAGGGGATCAGTTTCTCTTGTTTTAAGCTGCCCAGTTTGTGGTATTTCACGGTGGCAGTTCCAGAAGACGAAAGCAGCACCTGCCGTGAAAAATCCTAAACTTGGGCTGCGGCATGGACGTGCGCCCCCATGCCCTTTGGCATCCTCCTGGGGTGGTGGCTTTCCTTTCCACTTGGGCCTGTTCACATCTTTCGTGTAAGTTTTTTTCTCCCAGAGGAATGAGAGGAGAGGGTGGGCGAGCTGTCAGTATGAAAGTCCATCAAGTGAGCATGGCAGCAAAGCTGCCCCCACCCCACAGGTCAGCCAGCCAGGGTGCCCAGAAATTGGGCACAGAGACCCTTGTGTGGTCCTGTGGGCCTCTGCAGCCCGGCACGGGAGCCCCCACTGTGGAGGTGTTGGATATTGGGTGGATCAGGTACTGAGTGCTCAGCAGCCTGGCTCAGGAGCCCCTACCGTGGAGGTGTTGGAGATGAGGTGGGTGAGGGACTGATCGCTCTATAGCCCAGCTCAGGAGCCGCCGTTGTCGAGTTGTTGGAAGTTGGGTGGGCTCAGGTACTAAGTGCCCACAAGCCGGCGCACTCCCCGCTGGGACCCTTAACCTAATCACGCATTTTACCACGTTCACAGGCTGTGAAGAGCTGTGGAGATTGGGTGAGTCAGGTCCTAAGCACTCCACAGCGTGAGCCACGAAGCCAGGCTCTCGTTCCCGTCTCGCAGATGGGGTGGTGGCGGGTGAAGGAGACCCAGGGCCTCCCGCTGCTTTCGGAGGAGCCGGAACTCAGGGCCCAAGGCAGCTGCAGGCAAGTCTCCCGGCTGGCCCCATAGAGGCAGCCCCTGCCTGGGGTGGAAAGGATGCAGGGAGGCGGCTCTCTGGCACACACAGACGCTCTCCTGGTCCAGGCATTTGCGTTCGTGAACAGAAGGTCACACACCCTCCACCTCAGGATGCTCAGACCAAGGAGCACAGAGGGTGGGCTTGCTGCGCTCTCCTGAAAGTCACAAGCACCTTGGAGGCCTATTTCAAAAAAATAAAATAGAATAAAATAAAATCATATAAAATATAAAGAAAACCACCCAAAGATCCTTCCACACATGTAAAAATAATGATGGGGTCTAAATTCAACCTTCAGATGAGTCTCCAAGCTCTGGAGTTAGAAGCAAACATCCCAAAAGAGGGGCCACATACGAAGGAATGTCCATCATCGACCCTTCAAGACCAATCGCCGTCCTCTCTCGGGGGTCTTTGGTGACAATGACGTCTGTCCTCGGGGTGAGGTCTGTGCCCATCGCTCTATCCTCACTGTTCCTGTCCTGCAGGTACAAGTAGTTGGCTCGCACGCCTGGCTTTCATGACGCTGGATGGGCGTGTCCCCCGAGCTCCGTGTTCACCCGTGTCCTCAGGGTGGGGGCGGCCCGGGTGTGAGAATGTGATTGTGTTTTGCAGCTTTAGCAGGGGTCTCCGGGTCCCCCAGCTGTCTCTGCTGAGTCCCCCATCCCCATCCCCCCTGTGCCCACCCCTGCATGCTACGCTGGCTCTACCAATCCCCTGAGACTATCTTTTATCAGCAGTAATAACGCTCACGTTAATTAACTTAATGAGCTTAACCCAGGTAATGACTCTATCACAGGAGCGATTCCAGGTCCCAATAAAAACTGTGACGTCACATTTCCTCTGCATATTTATGTTAAGCTTCCATTGTTCTGAAACAAAGCGGAGCTTCCACAAGAACGTTCTGGAGGGGATGCTGGAGCCTCACGCTCCTTGCCCCAGTAGAAAATGGAAGGGCACTAGAGGGCTAAGATCCCAAACGTGCCCCCAGGCTCTCTCTGCAGAACCCTCTCGCCCCACCATGCTGGCGTGGCCCCCAGGAGGGTGCAGGCTGGGATAGGAGACTGGGGCATCCCCGCAAGGCAGGGGCCAGAGCCTGAACCAATGCCCGAGAGACCAGGCAAGCCGCTGACCGCTGTGAGCCTCCGTGTCCTGGTCTGTGAAATGACGGTGAAGACGTGGCTCCTGCCACCCCTGGGCTCAGCAGATGAGGCCCACAGACACCCAGGAGGGGTGGACACGCTCTTAGAAGTGAGAATGCACAACAGGGCGGAGTTCGCAGACACCAACTGGCACAGTGTTCAGGAGGATAGTCCTGTTCTAGGGTCACATTTTCCCCTGTTAAAATCAGTTTCCTAGTTCCAAGGCTCTGAACTCACAGGGCTGGACATTTGCATTTGAATAAAGGGCAGAGTGGAGAATTACACCCACAGGCCACTGCACCCCCATGCCTACATCACCCCCATGTCAGCCTCCAGCCATCTGTACCCCCTGCCCAACTGCATCCCTGCCCACTTGTGCCCCAGTCCACCTGCACCCCTGCCCACCTGCACCCCTGTCCACCTGCACCCTAGTCCACCTACACCCCGCCCACCCACACCCTTTGCCCACCCGCACCCTCTGCCCACCCGCATCCCTGCCCACCAGCACCCCCACCCACCCACACCCCCGCCCACCCGCACCCCCACCCACCTGCACCCTCTGCCAACCTACACCCTCTGCCCACCTGCACCCTCTGCCCCATCACCCTTTTCCCACCTGTACTGCACCCACCTACACCTCTGCCCATCTACACTCCCACCCATCTGCATCCCCACCCACCTGCACCCCCTGCACACCTGCACCCCTACCCACCAGCACTCTGCCCACCTGAACAGTGCCCACCTGCAACACTGACCACCTGCACCCTCTGCCCACCTATGCCCCCTTCCCACTGTACCCCAGTCCACCCGCACCCCAGTCCACCAGTTCTGTCCCACTGCCCACCTGCACAGCCCCAGGCTCTCCTCCATCCCACCTCATCCTCAGAGCCCGAAGTGCCTGCTCTTGCTCCCCGGCCCCTCTCCCCAGGTTTCCTCACTGTAGGTCATTTCTAGGCCTAGGAGAGGCGTCCTCAGGCCTGACAAGGTCTAGCAGAGGGCTGGACGCAGGTTGGAAGGTCTCACCTCCCACAGCGCCAGCTCCTGTGAAGAGGTGACCTGTGGTGTCCCCTAGCCTGCCTGGGCAGAAACCAGGGAGAGGGACTTTGACAGAGCTGGGCCAAGCAGGTGTCAAGATCAACACGTTTGCATGAAAGACTGTGGTTGTGGGGCCCCGAGGGACTGCCTGGTGCCTGCCTCTCCTGAGCACCTCACCTGAGCAGGGGCCGCCTCACCCCCAGGTCCAAGCACCTGTCAGGTTTCGTGTTCTAACATCAGGAAGGAGACACTTGCCTCCATCCACCCCAGACGAGTGTGGGCAGCGGGTCCTCTCAGAAGGACTCTGGGACCAAGACGGGCGAGGAACTGGGGTGGCCTCACCCATGTCAGCCAGCTCCCAGGTCCAGACTGGACCCTGGTTCAGGCGCCAGGCCCTGGAGCTAAATGTGTCCCCGGAGTCCTTGCGGCAGCCTGAGAACCACGTGCAGTGGCGTTTCTCAGATGCTCAGATGCCGGGGAAGCCGGGGCCAGGACTCCCTTGAGGCCAGGCCTTTTCCAGACGCTGAAGTCCTCCCCAGCCCGCCCGGGCCCCGCCTCTTAAGGCACCAGTCCTCCATGTGGTCCGTGTCAGGATGGAGTAAGATGATTGGGGAGGGCCTCAGGAGAGCGCTGTAGACCCTGCGCGAAGCCCTGGTGATACTGGCTGAAATCAGCAAATCAGAGTGTGATGGATGGACAGGTCAGACCACAAAGGACCAGCGTCTCTGTGTGTCGATGATGTCCCCTGTCCTGGACTCCCATCAGTCCCCTGGGGCCTCCACCCACTTGGCAAGCATTGTGTGAAAATCAACCTCTGCATTAAAAACAGCTGAGGTCAGGCTTTTCGCGGATTCTGACAGGTGTTCTCCCTCATTGTTCTCAGCTTTTTTGCTTTTTTTGTTTGCAAAGGATGCCTGTGTGGGCCTGGGCCTCCCTCCCAGGGCCTCCCATCCTTCCAGGGCCTTCTCTCTCCCTCGCTTCCTCTCAGTCTGGGGAGCCTCTGGCTTCGCATGGAGCCTGGGCTGATCTCTACCCCTCATCCATTCCAGAACTGTGGCCTCTGTAGAGTCCTGGCCTGTTTCTCGGAGGCTCACAGGGACTCTGGAGGCAGAACTTGTTCCTCCCTGCCAGCCAAGGCCCAGAACCAGTGCCACGGAGAGGTGTCTGGCCTGTGGCTGCCTCGTCCTCTCTGTAAACCCAGCCACGCAGGCCCAGCTCATGAATATTGATGGCACCTCCTTTGTGGTGAGCACGCGCCCAGCCACCCAGGCCTGCTGCTGAGCAGCCACCGCTCCAAGATCGATCCAGCTTTGTTGAGTGTCAGGACACACGGCGGCGACAGATGGACGCTCGCCTTCAAGCCTCTGTGCACCCGGGCCCTGCACAAAAGAGCCCAGGATGTTTTTAATATCACGCACTTGCCTCAGGGCTTGTTTTAAATCCCCATTTACCAAGGGTTCCAGCTTTTTATCAGTCAAACGCCTGAAGCACTTTGTCAACCTGGACATCTGGCCGCACGTTTAAAAAAATTTTATTTGCTAAAATATTTAGTAGTATGGCAGGGGGGCTAGCTGGAGACTCGGGCGGCCACGCATATGCTCACACCCGGCCACTCCTGCAAAGAGCTCGAGTTGCTTCGCCAGCTCAGGGCTTGGCTGCTCCAGCCCAGGACAGGGGAGGGAGGACAGGAGGCGGAGAGGATGCGCCCTGTCCTGGCAGGAGGGGCCTCCTATGGATAACCAGAATCTGCCCCAGTCGGGGGCAGGGTGGGCATTCTTGGGGAGGATTTGTAGCCCTCCCCGCACACCAAAGACCAAGGGGGAATCTGTGACTTCGGGAGACAGTTGCAGCTGAACACAGGGGATCAGCCAAAGCTGCACACGTGCATCTCGAGAGCAGCGAAGATTCGACGCCTCTTCAACAGGACACGGGAGCCAGGTGGGGGTGTCCAGCCCTCAGCCCAGGACAGACCAGCGAAACGCCGTCCACCCATAGGTGCCTCCATGCCACGGTACGCCCTTGCAGCCTAAGTGAAGCACGGATTCCTGCTACAACAGGGACGAACCTTGAAAACTCAACGCTCTGTGGAAGAGGCCGGACACGAAGGGCACTTATGATTCCACTTTCATGAAATGTCAGAAATTGCAAAGCCACGGAGACAACAAGGAGATTGGTGGTTGCCAGGGGCTGGGGGCGGGGGGTTGGGAGTGATGGCTTACAGGTACAAGGTGTGTTCTGACAAATTGAAAAGATTCTGGAAGTACATGGTGGTGATGGTTGCACAACATTGTGAATGTCCTTAATGCCACTGAAAAGCACACTTAACAATGGCTGAATTTGCCGGGCGTGGTGGTGCGGGCCTATAATTCAGCTGCTCGGGAGGCTGAGGCGGGAGGATTGCTTGAACCTGGGAGGTCAAGCCTGCGGTGAGCTGTGATTGCACCACTGCACTCCAGCCTGGGCCTGCCTCAAAAAAAAAAAAAAGTGGTTGAAATGGTAAGTTTTCTGTTATGTGTATTTTGGCACATTCTTTACAAAGATAATCACAAAGAAGAGATGGCACTGATGTCGATGGTAGCAGCCTTAACCCTGTCACACTGACCGATGGTCACAGGTCTCTGTGTGCCCACTGAGGACATGACGATGGATAAGAGCAGCCTGGCCTCGCCCTGGTAGAATCCCCAGTCAAGAGCAGGCACAGCAGTAACCAGCCAACTCAGCCTGAGAAGAAGGAAGGCTTCCTGGAGGAGGTGACCCTTGGGGGTGGGCATCCAGGCAGGGGAACAGCACATGCAGGGCCCTGAGGCAGCAATGAGGGTGCTCAGGGGAGGGGAAAGGGTGTGTGGGTGGGGGAGGGGGACTAAGATTGGGGAGGGCGGTGCCAGGTGCCCTGGCTGGAATGGAGGTCGGGGCCTGTATTGGGGACAGGGAGGGGTCTGCTCTTTGCCCTGAGCGCGGGGGTTGCCATTGTAGGAAGGGGATGGGAGTGACGAGGGAAGCTTAAATCTCTGTGATGGAAACCCTGTTCTGTGAGCCCGTCCTGTGTGCCCGCTGGGGAGTTTTGGGGCAGGGCCCTCAGTCCTCCGTGAGGGCAGGTGAGGAGGCACCACCATCCCCCATCCTCTTCGCAGCCACCTTTAAGGCCACCCATGGGTTCCACAGCTTCCCTATTCCCCCTTCCAGGGACAACCCGGGTTCCCTGCCAGTGTGAGCCATCGAGGTGCGGCCGGGTCCTCAGCCATCGACTCGGAGCAGGCTCAGCCATCGGCACCTCCCCCGGCCAGGCTTCAGTCCCTCCTGCAGAGCCTCTGGAAGCCAACTCCGAGAATGCATGCACCATGAAATGGATTTGTCTTTGCCTATTAATTAATGCATAGCCTAATCACAATGCATTAGTTGGAAAGCCAGGAAGGACAAGAATTATAGCTGTGAAATGGTCCTGGGGGCAGTGGCCGTGGGCTGTGGGGGCCAGGCAGGGTGAAGTGGGAGGACATCATTTGTTTTCAGACTTAAACATGTGACCTCCTCCATGTTCGCTCCCCACTGCCCACAGCTTAGGCCAGTGGAGACGGTGCTCAGTCCCAGGACTTGCCCCCAGGCCTGAGAACCCGGAGGCTTCTCGTGCCAGATCCTGAGGGCAGCCCACACTCCTGGCCCCTTGGGCTCACAGCTCTGGCGTCCAGCAGAGAAGGACGCCCAGTCCCAGGGCCGTCAGGGACCCCCAGAGCCTGTGAGCACAGGGAAGGCACAGGGCAGGGCACCCTCAGTGTGGAGAACCGGGTGGGGTCTGGAGAGATGGGGGTCCTCCCCAAGCTTGTGGCCTGGCAGCTGTGGTCGCTGGAAGGAAACCCCTGGGAGGAAGTGGAGAGAGGTGGGGAGGGGTTGGGGCAGCTGGTGCTGTCGGGGCACTTCTGGAGGAGGCCAGAGCTGGGCACTGCCGGTTGCCTTCCAGGGTCCCTGCACTTAAGGCCTCGCCAGCCTCAGATGGGCCCAGCCTGTTCCTGCTGCCTCCTGTTGCCCCTCTCTCAGCCTGCCCCCTTCTCCCAATGCCCAGGGCCCTCTGCTGTCCCCAGCCCAAGTGGAGTCACGGTCCCCCAGTCTGTCCCACCAAGGGCCTGCTCACTGCCCCCCAGCAGGTCTTGGTCTGGCTGCTCCCTGGCCGCTCCCTGGCCTACTGGACCCTGAGGCCTCACACCTGCACCCATGGTCCACAGGCTCTACGCTGGCAAGGAGGGAGACAGCCCCGAGGTCTCAGAGTGGGTCACCCTCAGCGTCGGAAGGAGCACAGTGAGGGTCAAAAGATTCTGGAGGGTTCTGTGTAGCCAACTCACCTTTGGAGCCCTCGCCCATCCTGGGTTCTCACAGAGAGGCGTTAAACCACCGCCCCCGAACCCACCGGGCCTTTGCCCATACTGGTCCAGAAGCCCTGCCTGCCCTCCCCAGCTCTTCATGGCCTCTCTCCCCTGAGGACACTGCCCCTGGCTTCCCCTAGCCCAGGGTCCCACTTCCCCACTGCATGAGCTGATTCATGCTATTTTCTGAGCCTGGGTGGATGGTGGGACCTCCCTGCACCACGGACAGAGCCTGGGGCCGAGGGGAGTCCAGCAGGAACCCCAGAAGGGCGCACACGGCCCCACTCTGATGCACAGAAGGGACAACAGCAAGAGTGACTTTGAGGACGGGGGTGGCAGCGGCGCCCGCCCAGCTGAGACTGCCCCAAAGGAGAGACCCACGGAGGTTGCTGGGGGGAGGGGGGAAGGGGAAGGAAGGGGGGAGGGGAGAGGGGGGGATGGGGGAGGGGCAGGGCCAGCGCCACCTGCCGCCACCGCCTGCCACCCCAGAAGCCATCTCCTCTGACACTGGCCCTGCTCACCGCAAACTTCTTCAAAGGGAACATTTGTTCTCCTCTCAAGGAGACAGGCACATCCCCTCCCCTGCTTTCAAGTCCCGGCAAAGGCGCCAGTCAGCATGAGCGCTCTTGCCTGGAGCCTGCCAATTACGCCAGTCCCGGAACGCAGCCGAGCTCTCGTGTGGCCGTGCGTTTCAGCCGACAGGAGGCTGCCTGAGCCCCTCCCGCCAAGCGGCTCCGTGCCTGTCACCCCCGCCCCGTGCCTCTCTGTGTGGTGCCGTCTGCACCCCGTCCCCGTCCCCGTCCCCGGGGACCCCGGTGGGTCTGGGCGCGCGGCCCCTCCACCAGCGACACCGGACCTAGGCCGCAGGTTTGGACTGTGTCATCTCCTTTACCTTTAGATGTTCAGCAGCATGAATATTCTTATTTTTTATTTAAAACTAATTTGGAGTTCTCGCTCTCCAAGGGGCTTCTAATCACCAAAAAGTGCCTCGGGCGAGAGCTGATTGACAGGCAGCGTGGCCACTTCTGAAGAACAAATTGGCCACTGGCAGCACGGCGCACAAAGGGAACGCTCAGTGCTTATTATTTATGAGCTATTAGGGAGAATGCGATTAGCATCTGCTTCCCACATGGGCAAAAACACCTGTCAGACATCAGGAAACCATAAAACATTGCACGTTTAACAGCTACTTTGTTTAAAAAGTCATTAAAATTGAATGTCAGCTAAAACTTAGGAAAACATTTATTCTTCAGCCCCCTTTGAATCGTGCTGGTGAGCAAAGGAAGATGGGACTGATTCTGTCCGGGACAGACACCGGTGGTTTGTGCGCAGAGAGGGCCTCCCCGTGAGCAGGCGCAGCCGCCGAGCTGGGCAGCGAGGGGGGGCCGCACTTGAGCCTGAGATGCAGGGTTGGGACTGCAGGACCCTCGCCCGTGGGGTTCAGACCAGGACTGGCAGGGAAGCCACCTGTCCCTGCCTGGGGCCGCTGGACTGAAAGGACCCAGTCAAATCTGGCAACCGTGGGCTGCATGCGTTCAGGGGCTATTCTCCTCTCTTCGTTTTTCTGCAAACAAACCGAGTTTCCTTGCCAGCTCTAGACAGCGACCAGCCGGCAGGGTTGGGCAGGGCTGGCAGGCAGTCCTGTCTCCTCGCCTCCCCTGCAGGGTCCCCCCCAACGCTGGCTGAGACGGCAGCTCTCCGCCCACGAGGGGATGGCCGCAGCCCCTCACCCTTCTCTCTGAGAGCTGCCGAAAAGCCGCCAATTAGGCCAATCCTGGAGATGACTAGGGACAGGAGCCTGTGGCCCTGGGTGGGTCTGCACGGCAGGCAGGGGCGCTAATGAAGGAGCCTGAGCTGTGCTGAGGGGCTCTGCATGCTGGAGTGTTGAGCATCTGTCTGTCCTCTCCCAGGCCCCAGCTTGCCCAGGGACAAGACGAGCCTGAGCCACTTGCTGCCCACGGTCACTGCTCTGTATGGACCGATCAATATAGAAAATCCAAGACCATCACGAGCTTTGTATTGCAGTGGGAGGGGCAGGAAACTCCACTCTGGGCAGAGCTGCTATCACCTCAGCCCTCCTGGCAGAGGGGGCAGAGAGGGCCCAGCCAGACAGAGCCACGTCCTTGGCCCTCGCAGGATGAGGGGAGGACCAGCCAGGGCATTGAGCTTCGGTCGGGCACAGGAGCCAGTATGTGTTCTCAGCTCTTATTGGGAGACCCTGGCTCAGCTGTTTGCGCCCCAAACATTCGTGATCCAGGTTTTCGACTTTTGCCTGGGGCCCGCGTGGTGCTGTTGAGCTCAGGGTCACCTTTGTCACCCACTAAAGGCCAATGGAAGAATAACCTCCACTTGACATCAGCTAGAGCTTCAAACCCAGCCAGGAAACTGAAGGCGCCCAAGAGAGATGGGGCGTGATAATTGGCAAATTTTGACAGTGGCCAAGTCTTGTTCTTAGTTTTCCACATAAAAAAGTTAATGTTGGTAAAATCATTTCCTCCAATTAAACGTAGAAATGGAAAATGTTTGAAAACTGGGTACGTGACCGCTGATCCTTGAGTTCCCTGGCTTAGCAAGGGGATGTCCAAGAAAGTCCCTCCTAAAACCATCCGCTCCATGGGATGCTGGCAAAAACACAGAGACAGACCGTCTAGGGTCAGCGTGGGGGCAGCGGTCAGCCGCGCTGGTGCCTTCCCGAGCCTGTAGCCAGATTGTCTATTTGGGGAGAAAATGGCGGCACGGGGAGCACGTAAACGGCCTAAAGGGCGGAGGCAACTCCTTCGCTGAAAACCCCTCAGGCCCCGTGAGAAACCCACACTGAGTGTCCACAGGAAACACCCCGGCCTCCGAGGGTCCCCCCGTCCCTGGGCACTGCCATCCACCAAGCTCGGCCCCCCAGGACAACGGGGTGAGGAAGTGCTGCCCGTGCCCAGCTCCGGAGGGGTCCCTGAGGAGGAGGGGCCCGGCTGCTCAGGGCTTGTCTCCAGCTTCCCCACGCTGGCTCAGGCTGCGGGAACAGAGGACGCTTGGGGACGGGAGGAGCTGCAGAAGCAGAACTGAGACTCAGGGGCCATGGAGGGGGCAGAGGCTGAGTCCTCCTGGGCTGGGCGGGGGGACCTCCAGCCTGCAATTGCCCAAATGAGCTTCAGGAAAGGCTTCGGGCCTTGCTCGGGTGAGCAATCCTCTCATCCTTGCCTGGGACCATCCTGGCCCTGGGGGAGGAAGGAAGGAGGATGGCCTGGGTATGAATGGCAGGGAGATGCCCAAAGGAAGTAGCCAATCCCAGATGCCACTCTCAGCCACCTGGGACAGGCGAGGTGGTGTCTGGGTCTGGAAGCAGGGAGCAGTTTTCTTGGCCTCTGGGGCTCACAGCCCCCTGGTATGTGTCCCTGGCAAGGCCCAGGGAGCGGGGTGCCGAGCAGAGGTGTCTCAGCAGAGGGAGATGGGGGTGGGACAGCCGCTGCCCTTGACAGGAGACCCTACGACCCGGCAGGAGAACGCTTCCCATTAGGGGGCCCAGGGGAACCCGCGGTGCACAGACGCCCAGCAGCTCGAAGGATACTGACCAAACCCCAGAGGATGCCTGGGCAGGGTTACTTCCCTCCGCTCACTCGTGTGTTTTACTTTCTCAGATAACGGTATGCAGTTTCTGTGACGTCTATCAAGGTGACATCCTAAAACCAGAAAGAGGAAGTGCGCCAGGAGGGGAGACGGCCCACGGGAGCCATGAGACCCCACCTGACCTCGTACCCACTCAGGGACCGGCCGCCCCAGCAGGGTGGTGGGGACGGTTCGGGGGCCAGTTCCACGTGCTCCACTTTAACAGGGGCATCAGCAGCTCCCCGACACCAGGCGGGCTCTTAGGACCCCTCCACAGCCTCGGTCCCTCCTGATCCTCCCGTGGGTCACAGTTCCAGCCAATCTAGTGGGCGTGGCCACAGTGCCAGCCATTCTAGTGGGCATGGCCACAGTGCCAGCCAATCTAGTGGGCGTGGCCACAGTGCCAGCCATTCTAGTGGGCGTGGCCACAGTGCCAGCTATTCTAGTGGGTGTGGGCGTGGCATCAGGTGGGGGTTTCTATTCTGTTTATAATGACACGTAATAACAGTCCATGTTGCAGGCACAGCTTACTGTTGCACACAGGGCGCAGCCATCAGAGCAGCGCGGCTGGCGCCTCCAAGCTTGTGAGTGTTCTGTGGGGCTGACACTCCAGGCCCTGCTTTCTGTGGGCTGACCCTCCGGGCCCTGCTTTCCAGGCTCTGGAGCCTGTGTCACCCCTCTCGCCACAGACCCGCATCCCCTGCAGCAGCACCTCCTGCCTGGGCCCATCCCTAGGGCTCCATCTGTCCCCAGCTTCCTCCTGGCTGGACTGAGTCCTGTGGCACTGTGGCCGAACATGTCATCTGCCGTGGTCCTCTCAACCCGGTTTGGCTTTTTTTCCTTATTAATAGGGAGGGTCTGCTGGGAGCCCTCCCAGCAAGGGGCTTGGGGTCTCGCCTTAGGCTGGGCCCCCACAAACTTGATGGAGATGGAGATTTGCCGACGGAGGGTCCTGGGGCTGGGGGGCAAGGCAGGGCGGGGGAGGAGTTGGGGTGCGATGCAGCCCCGACAGAAGCTTCTGCGGCCCACGGGTGCTCTGGAGCCCCCGTGGCTTCGGGGTTGTCCCCCATGCTGACCAGTCGTCAACTCGCTAGCGTGAGACCCAGGAGAGGGACTCAGCTGTGAGCCGTCTGTCGCCACCACCCCTCAGTCCCCAAGGAGGTCAGGGCAGCGCCAGGCTGTCGTATGCTCTCGGGTAGCCTCGCTGCTTGGTAGGCCCTGGGTCCAGGGCAGGCGGGAATGGAGCCTCGCTGTGCTGGGCTGAACTGTGTCCCTCCCCTTCCTGTGCAGGAGCCCTAACTCCCACCTCAGGTGCAGCCTCATTTAGAGTTAGGGTCTTTAAAGAGGTAAGGAAGGCAAATTGAGGTCACCGGGGTTGGTCCTAATCCAGTCTGGCTGGATTAGAAGAGGAAATTTGGACACAGACACACACAGAGGGATGACCAGAAGGACACAGGGAGGAGAGTGGCTTCCGGAGGAACCAGCCCTGGTCTTGATCTCGGTCTTCTGGGCTCCAGAGCTGAGAGAGAGCCCATTTCTTTTGTTTGTTCGTTTTTGTTTTTTGAGACAGGGTCTTGCTCTGTCGCCCAGGCTGGAGGGCAGTGGTGCAATCATAGCTCATGGCAGCCTTGACCTCCTGGGCTTAAGCCATCCTTCCACCCCAGCCTCTGGGGTAGCTGAGACTACAGGCTCGCACACCCACACCCGGCTAATATTTCTTTTTCCTTTTTGTAGAGACAAGGTCTTGCCATGTTGCCCAGGCTGGTCTCAAACTCCTGGGTTCAAGCAATCCTCCTGCCTTGGCCTCCCAAAGTGCTGGGATTCCAGCCACTGTGCCCCGCTGAGAAAACTCATTCTTGTTGTTTAGGCTGCCCTGTCACAGGGCCCCGCTAGGGCAGCAGAGGTAACTCACACGACACCGTCAGACCCACCCCAGCACCAGGCCTGTCTGTGTGGGAGTTCCAGATTCCATTCATGGAAAACGTTCCTATAGGCAGCCCTATAAATAGATGGCAAGGGGAGAAGGGGCCAGAAAGACCTGGAGCCTCTCTGCTGGGGGAAGGTTGGGGGCAGATGTGGGTGTGGGGCTGGTGTGGGTGGGTCGGGGGCCCCAGAGGCAGTCCTGCACCTGCTGGGGGAAGGTTGGGGGCAGATGTGGGTGTGGGGCTAGTGTGGGTGGGTCGGGGGCCCCAGAGGCAGTCCTGCACCTGCTGGGGGGAGGTTGGGGGCAGGTGTGTGTCTGGGGTTGGTGTGGGTGAGTCGGGGGCCCCAGAGGCAGTCCTGTGCCTGCTGGGGGAAGGTTGGGGACAGGTGTGGGTGTGGAGCTGGTGTGGGTGGGTTGAGGGCACCAGAGGCAGTCCTGCGGCACCTGTGCTGGGGTGGGAGCACACCCCCAAGACCCCCACATCACAGAGGCTGGTGTGGGTGAGTCAGGGGCCCCAGAGGCAGTCCTGCGCCTGCTGGGGGAAGGTTGGGGGGAGGTGTGGGTGTGGAGCTGGTGTGGGTGGGTCAAGGGCACCAGAGGCAGTCCTGTGGCACCTGTGCTGGGGTGGGAGTGCACCTCCAAGACCCCTGCATGACAGAGGCACAGGGAAAACAGTAAAATACATTTCCAGCCTGAGCTCTAGCTGAAGGTTCTCCAAGCCGGAGGAAGGAGGGAAGATGTCAGCCACTGCAGGTTTGGAGGATGGTAATTAATGTTAAAGGCATCAATAATTTAATGGGACAGGCGGTATTTTATCCCACATGTCTCTGGCATTTTTAGTGGCCTCTCAGATTTGTCCTTGGCATGGACACTATTGGCTGAGGGCTTTTTCCTGAAGCAACGCTGAGGTCCAGCTGCCCGCCTCAGGGGGTGGGCGGAGGTGAAGTCAGTGCTGGTCAGATTCTCTCTGAGCAACAGCCATGAGCAGAGGCCAGATAGCTACAGAGGGCCGGGGCTCTCCGGGCAGCAGCTGGCTGGCACTGGCACTCGGGTGGGCACATGGGCGCTCCCTGCCCAGCACTCCCTGCCGGGCTTCTTCTGCCACCGGGGCTCCTGGGTCTGCTCTCTCAGTGAACAGCCTTCCCTTCTCCAACCAGCTCAGACACCCCCTCCCCCAACCCTAGGTGCATGTCTGGCCTCTCCAGGTGGCTCCTGCGTGGGGTGATTCAGCTTCCTCACAGCATGGTGGCCGGGTCCCAAGAGTGAGTGCCCAGGATATCCAGGCAGAAGCTGCAGAAATCACATTTTAGCTTCAGAAGCAGTCACAAGTCCCCACCCCCAGATTCAAGGGGAGGGGACACAGGCTCCATCTCTTGAGGGAAAGAATGTGGGTGCCAGTTTTAAAACAGCCTCAGCAGGGCACCCTCCCACGATGGGCACAAAGGTGCCCAGGCAGTGCTGGGATGGGAAGACCCTAGAATTTCGGCAAACCAGTGTGGGAGACAAGTGTCCCTGGTGCCTCTCAGACACTATATTTCCAACCCACAGATAGATAAGTCGGGGGGGCAGAGAAGAGTGCTTGGACCCCAAGGGGGGTCACAGGGACCTCGGCCTCCCCATCCATGGCTGTCTGGCCCAGGGCCCCTCCTGTACCCCACATGGCCACCAGGTTGTCCAATGGACTCCAAGGAGGACCAGCCAGAGCTGGGCTGGAAGGTGAGGCGTGCCCTGAGGGTGGACACCCCCGGCAGCCCCCACTCCATGCACGAGAACAGCCTCCCTGTCAGCTTCTTTGAAAGTTGAGAGTGTCTTTTGTATTGCAAAGGCCAAAGGGCCAAGCAGGCCTTTAATTAAAATGCACGTCCTTTAATTAAAGGCCTCATAACACATGAAGGGCATCCACTGAATTACGATGTGTGACATAGTCATTACCCTGCTGTTAATTACTAATTAATGAAGCTATTTCAATTAATAGCTTCCCCACCGTCGCTCCCCCTCGGACAGGCCCCCTGCTGGGCACGTCGGAACACAGACCTCGGCTCCGCGCCAGCAGCCGGCGACGCTGAATATTCATGCCTCGACTTCCACGCTTTACAATTAAACACAATAAAGTAAATTCCCGTCAAAAGTATATTCCAACCGCTGCCCATCTTTCCTTCTGACCGACTTGGCAGGACCCAGGGGAGGGGAGATGCCGGGCAGCCCGGCGGCACCCACTGCTGACAGGCAGAACGCAGCTTGGAGGGCTCCTGAGAGGTGCTCCCACTAGGGCATCCCCCAGGCATTGTCCCAGCTCGAGTGTCCCCATCCAGGGGAATGGATGTCCAGGGTCCCCAAGGGGGCAAGCAGAGACCTCCAGGTATTGCGGTCCCACAGATGAAGGACAATGGCCCAGAAATAGGGAGACAGCCCGCCCAGAGTGGGGGAGGGGTTATTAACATACTAATGATGGCTATTAAGCGGCCATTAAAGATTCTGATTTAAAGAAATGACAGAAAGACTGGGCGCGGTGGCTCACGCCTGTAATCCCAGCACTTTGGGAGGCCGAGGTGGGTGGATCACAAGGTCAGGAGATGGAGACCATCCTGGCCAACATGGTGAAACCCCGTCTCTACTAAAAATACAAAAAATTAGCCAGGCATGGTGGCGGGTGCCTGTAGTCCCAGCTACTCGGGAGGCTGAGGCAGGAGAATGGCAGGAACCAGAGAGGTGGAGTTTGCAGTGAGCCGAGATCGCACCGCTGCACTCCAGCCCGGGCGACAGAGTGAGACTCCATCTCAAAAAAAAAAAAAGAAAAGAAAAGAAATGACAGATAAGTGCCTCTTACAGTGACCAGGAGGGGAGGTGAGTAGGAGAGCCCTGGGGAGGCTGGCGTGGGGCGGTCCGGGCCTGGGGACAGGACCTGGGGGTCAGGGAGCTCGGGCAGGCACAGCCCCAGCCCTGGAGGGACATGCGGGGGGTGGGGCGGGAGGACTCAGGGCAGTGGGCTTGGGGAGAAGCCAGGAAGTGACCAGGATGGGGCCTCTAGGGCTTGTGGGCTGCGAGGCTGGCAGGGGCAGCCACGGCTCGACTGCAGCGTGCCGGGAAACTGGTTCTCCCCTCCACAGGCCTCTGTGTTTCCCAGCTTCTCCGGACCGGTCATCACAATAGTAAATATTTCCAACAGGACTCCCCGTCACAGGGACTCGAAATCTTCATGCAAAGTCCCGTGGGAAAGAGCAAGCGTAGAGCTCGGTGGGCACTGCAGCGCCCAGACCACCAGAGCTGGCACCGCCCGCATGTGACCCCGCCCCAGCCCGTGTTCCTGAGCCGGTGTCCTCAGTGATCCTGTGCCGGCAGCCCTGTGCCTCACCCAGCCTCCCCAAGCCCGCGGACCTGGAGCCGCTCCTTAGACGATGATTGTCCTGGATGGGGCCGGGACTGCAGCCCCCGCCACAGAACTCCTACCCGAGCCGTCTGTCCACACTGCAGCCCGGCCCTGCCCTGCTGGGCCCTGTGGTCTTTGAGGGGAAGGGCATGGGGGCGTGCTGGACCATGGGGAGGGGCGGCGAGGAGAGCCTGGAGCTCTGCCCTGGGCCAGGATTCTGCCCCTTGTCCTTTAAGGGGGAGGCAGGACACGCTACGCACCCGGGGGAAGGACGTGCCGTGGTGACCCAGGCTGGGGACGGAGCGGATGGTGAAAGGGTTCTTGCCCTCCGTGCATCAGGCCCCTGAGGCACACCCACCAGTCCTGAGAAGATCCGGTGCCCACGCCCGGCCCCCTCCCCCGCGTCCCACTCCTGGGCCTCACACTCTCCCTCCTCCCACCCCAAACTGGACGTCACTTTGCCCCCTGCCATCCCCCACGCTGTTCCTCCACCTCGTAGGTCTCCCTCGCAACCCGTTCCCTTCTCTCACAGCAGAGCGGCCGGCTCCTCCCCCACGCTGAGTCCCAAGCAGGAGACAGCTTTGCTGGGAGCTCAGAGAGCCGGCACAGCCCTGTCCGACGGCACCCTCTGTCGGCCCGACAGCGAATGACCGCCACGGCCAGGTCCTGAGGTTGTGTGCACACTCAGACATGAACACACAGACGTGCATATTCACACGCACATGCACATGCAACTCGCACACTCAGGCACATGCACACTCGGATGCGTGCACACACATGCATGCTCACCCACACTCAAACACAGGGTCACACAACTCATACACACACACACATTCTCCCACACACACTCAAACACAGGGTCACACAACTCAAATACAGACACACACGCTCCCACACACATTCAAACACAGGGTCACACAACTCATAAATACACACACAGACACACATGCTCCTGCACACACTCAAAGACAGGGTCACACAACTCATACACACACATTCTCACACACACTCAAACACAGGGTCACACAACTCAAATACACAGACACACACGCTCCCACACACATTCAAACACAGGGTCACACAACTCATAAATACACACACAGACACATGCTCCCACACACACTCAAACACAGGGTCACACAACTCATAAACACACAGACACTACACGCTCCCACACACTCAAACACAAGGTCATACAACTCATAAATACACACACAGACACACATGCTTCCACACACAAACACAGGGTCACACAACTCATACACACACAGACACACATTCTCCCACACACACTCAAACACAGGGTCACACAACTCAAATACACAGACACACACGCTCCTACACACATTCAAACACAGGGTCACACAACTCATACACACACAGACACACTCCTACACACATTCAAACACAGGGTCACACAACTCATAAATACACACACAGACACACATGCTCCCACACACACTCAAACACAGGGTCACACAAGTCATAAATAAACACACAGACACTACACGCTCCCACACACTCAAACACGAGGTCATACAACTCATAAATACACAGACACACATGCTTCCACACACAAACACAGGGCCACACAACTCATAAATACACACACACACCCGCTCCCACACACATTCAAACATAGGGTCACACAACTCATAAATACACAGACACACGCTCCCACACACACTCAAACACAGGGTCACACAACTCAGATACACAGACACACACACTCCTACACACATTCAAACACAGGGTCACACAACTCATAAATACACAGACACAGATGCTCCCACACACAGCCCCAGCTGGCCAGAGTCCCTGCTTCCAGGGCACGAGGGCGCTGATGAGAGGTGCCGTGGGCCCTGCCGCCTCCTCCTGGCTTTCGGCTGCCCGCAGGGCTCCAACCTAGCAGCAGAGTGGTTTGTTGTGGGGGTTCTGAAAATCCAGACCCAGAAATGGGAGCTCCTCGTGGGCCAGCATCAGGATCTGAGGTGGGGGGGGCTTTGGGAGCCGGGTCTGACGTGGCACTGACAGCACGTTCTGCCTTCTAGCAAGGTCCCAGGAGGGCGGGCACCGAGCTGGAGGAGCAGGAGCCTGTGTGCGGCTGGGAGTCTCCTGCCCGAGGCTGTCTCTGCTGGCCTGCATAGAGGCCCCCAGGCTCAGAATCCACCCAAGCAGGCCCTGCCACTCGCTACCTCCGCAAATGACCACGGCGCCTGGACGCTCCTCCCCAGCCTTCCCAGGCAGATTCCCTCTCATTCCCGCCCACGTTCCGGCCCCTCCACCCCAGCCGTGTCAGGACTGCCACCCAAGCCTGGGGCTGACCTGGCAGAGGCAGTCAGCAGCTATGGCCGAACAGCTCCTGGAAGAAGGAGCCAGCACACGGGCGAATGGACGAGCATGCTCTGCCATCAGCGCTCGCTCTGCGGCTGAGGAGCTCCATCCCGCGGTGCACCTTATTCCAGACTGGGGGGGCCAGGGGCTTGGGCTCCCACAGGTCCTGCACCACGATCCTGCAGAGCTGCCCCACGGGGTGCAGATGGCATCTGGGCCTGTCTGCAGCAGACAACAACATGCAGACCCCACCATCCCCTCTGCTGGAGCTGGAGAACAAGCAGACCACCCACGGTCTCCCTGACTCGGGTTCCAACATCCGCCTGAGGAAAGGCTGGGGAGGTGGCACCCAGAAGCTGCTGGGAGGGAAGGGGGTGGGCCTGCCTGCCGTGCCTGGGCCTGCGCCCCCACATCCCACATGACGGCCTCCCCGGCCCCCACTCTGCAAGGAAGTGACAGAAACTCCACAGAATCCAGAGGGCCTAGGAATGTCGGTCCTGCAGGACTGTGCAGCCCAAGGGGCGGCCGCACTGCCCACCTAGTCCTGTATCCCTTCTGGGTTCTCCACTCCAGTTCCCTGGGAAGGGCTGCCTCCTTGCTCTCAGAGATTTTACAGCTGGCTGTGGATTTTAGACGGTGCTGACTGGTTGGGCACCGTGGTTCATGCCTGTAATCCCAACACTCTGGGAAGCCATGGTGACAGATCACTTGAGCCCAGGAGTTCAAGGCCAGCCTGGGCAACACAGTGAGAGCTGGGCATGGTGGTGTGCACCTGTGGTTCCAGCTGCTCGGGAGGCTGAGGTGGGAGGATCGACTGGAGTCAGGGAAGTTGAGGCTGCAGTGATCTGTGATTGTGCCACTGCATTCCAGCCTAGGTGACGGAGAAAGACCCTGTCTCCAAGGAAAAAAAAAAAAGTAGGGCCGGGGCCGGGCGTGGTGGCTCATGCCTGCAATCCCACTACTTTGGGAGGCCGAGGCAGGTGGATCACCTGAGGTCGGGAGTTTGAGACCAGCCTGGCCAACATGGTGAAACCCCATCTCTACTAAAAATACAAAAATTAGCCGGGCGTGGTGGCAGCCACCTGTAATCCCAGCTACTTGGGAGGCTGAGGCAGAAGAATCGCTTGAACCCGAGAGGTGGAGGTTGCAGTGAGCCCAGATCAAGCCACTGCACTCCAGCCTGGGGGAGACAGCGAGCCTCTGTGTCCAAAAAATAAATAAAAATAAAAGGTGCTAATTGCACACTCATGTTCATAGGTCCATCAATGGGTGAACAGATACACAAAACATGGCTTATCCACACAATATTTTATTCAGCCTTAAAAATGAGAAAAATGCTGACACTTGCTACAAAACTGATAAAACCGAAGGACACTCTGCTGAGTGAAATAAGCCAGACGCAGGCAAACCCAGCGTACGTCCACTGGCACTGGTTCCAGAGCAGCCACACTTACAGTCGAGACACAAAGTGGAATGGGGTTGCCGGGGCTGGGGGAGAGCAACGGGGAGCTAGCCTTTAATGAGCACAGAGCTTCGGTTTGGGAAGATGAGAAAGTTCTGAAGGCGGAGGGTGGCGGTGGCTGCACAATGCGAATGTACCTAATGCCACAGAACCATGCACTTAAAAATGGCTAAAATGGTAAATTTTATGTTATGTAGATTTAGTGCAAGAAGAGGAGAGAGACAGCAATTCATTCACAACGCACAGGCCCCACCTCTGAACTCAGCCGCAGGTGGGCTTCCTGGGCTTGGCTTCCTGGCCTCCAGACAGCAACTGCCAGGCTTCTGAAAGCCCCTCCTGCCCCAAGACGCCCCAGCGGCGTCCAGCAGTCCAGCAGGGCCGTCCCGAAGCCTCTGTGGGGGTGATGCTCTAGGCTGTACCCATGGTGCCACAGGGTTGGGCTGACCGAAACTGGAGAGATTGTAGGGGAACATTTGTGCTCAAGTGCAAAACTCCACTTTGTCTTTCCACAGCACACCTGGGCTGTCTGACTCCATGGGGGCCCCACATCTTGGGAAAGCTGGGTGGACAGCTGACAGCAGGGTACATCGCTGTCATCTGTGGACACGCAGGACCCCTGGCGGCAAAGGAACCCCGAAACCCAGCCTGGCTCTGCTGGCATGCTCATTTCAACACTCCTGGCCTAGGAGTCCGTTCCTGGGATTCTCCTTTGACCTGATTCCAACGTGTCACTCGTTTCCTCATGAATTAGTTACAGAAAGTCTTTAACACGTGTTCATTCTTAAAAAACAAAGGTGTTAAATAAAGTAACAGTCTTCTTTTTGAATAGTTTAATAGTTATTATTTAAATAAGGCTTTGGCGTGCTTTTCCACATTTTTAGGTTTTTTTCTCTATGTGTACACCTTGCAAGATGTATCATTAACTCATGAAACCACCAGCTCCTCAGGCAACGAAAAGGGAGGTAGAAAGAATGCCAGAAAGGTGGGTCTGTGTGTTCTGGGGTGCGTGGGGCCCGCCCCCGAGGAAGGTGCCAACCATCCCTGGAGAGCAGAATCACCAGGCCTGGGAAAGCCATGCGGGTTCAAGAGCCTGTGCCATGGCCATGCTGGGCAGGGCCCAAGGGGTGCCCAGGCGTCTGCCCACTGAGAACACTGCTAGTGCGGAGGGATCCACAGGAGGGGAGAGCGGCGCCAGGGTCCCGGACACAGGCAAGGGTCTCTAGCCCGCCACCCACCCACTGCCCTGGGGGTCTCTGTCAGGCTGCTGGGACACACAGAGACTCTGAGGTCGTGTCTCGAGGGTGGCTACCTGGGGAGGCTGGGCAGAGTCTGGAGACATTTCTGGCTGTTGTCTGACTGGGAGCTGCTGGCTAGGGGTGGGTGGAGGCCAGGGATACCTTTAAGCATCCTACAGTGTGCAGGACAGCTCCCACCAAGGAGGACAGCCCGCCAGAGACACAGCAAAGTGGGCTGGGACTGGGGAGGCTGCAGCCTGGTGCCAGCCTCACATTGGCAGGCGGGCGCTGCGGGAGGCTTGCGGAGAACACGGCGACCGAGGGAGGTTTGGCGGGAACCACGGCACTGTGGGAGGCTTGGCGGGAACCACGCGGAACAGATCGTGGTGGGAATGAGGCTGCGCCTACTAACAATAACCCCACCCACCCTGACGGCCACACCAGCCTGTGAGGAGGACAGGGCCGAGCCCGCCGGCAGGTGGGGAAACTGAGGCCCAGAGAGCAGCGAGCCTGGTCTGGACCCAGGCCCACCCCACCCTCCCACCAGCTGGTGTGGACTCTTCTTAAGGAGCTTCAGGCTCCACAGTGGTTTGTGTTCCTCTCTGCTCGTGTGTCTGACATGGAGTGACCAAGTCCCACACACTGAGTCCCCTGTGTCCCGGGGCTGCTGGCGCCTGGGTCCTTGGAGAGGCTGTGGGGTTGGGAGCTAGAGGTCCTCATGGGTAGAGCTCAGGTCCACCCTCTGAGCCTGTCCAAACACCAGGAAGGTGCACAGCCCCAGGTTGCTGATGATGGCCACAAGGTTGAACAGGCAAGTCCAGGAGCCCGTGGTCTCGATCAAGTAGCCGCCTAGACACACACCCACGACACCTGCCCAAGAGAGGGCCAGGCGGGCTGAGTGCTCCCGGGCAGCCCAGGCCCCACACCCCACCCTGGTTCCCAAGGTAGTGCCAGGGGAAGGGCTGGGTGTCTAGCGCCTGATAGAAGCCCCCATGGTTCCCAGGGCTGAATTCAGTGTCCCAGCTGTGGGTCAGGCTCAGACTTGGAGGGTCTTGGAGGGGCAGAGATCTCACAGGCCATCCAGAAAATGGCCTGGTAACAAGTCCCCTTTGTCCCGCTGAAGGGGAAATGGGAGCCACAGGCCGGCCCAGGCGAGGCTGAGCTGAAGAAGGACCCCCATCATCCATGGCACTCAGCGGGGCCAGGCGGTGTCCCGGGGACCCTGGGCTACCAGGATGGGAACATATCTGTGAGTCAGGGCAGATGGCGACTCATGAGCCACCTGCCGTCAGCGAAGTCCAGTGGAACCTGGAAGGCAGCCACATCCTCCTCTCCTGGGCCTGCTCTGGGGTCTGTGCCCTCCTCTGACACCCGGACCCCCTCTGAAGGGAGGCACACCCCCACCCTGCAGCACCTCAGTGGGCTCAAACCCCACAGACAGGGGAACTCCTGGGCACAGAGGCCCGCCCCTCACCTGCCAAGGCCCCGGCTGTGTTGGCCACACCTGTGAACAGGCCAGAGCGAGAGAGAATATGGATGGTCAGCAAAAGCCCTCCGGGATCTCCCATGGCTCACCCGCCCGGAGGCCCAGGGAGGGGCAAAGCTGGGGTGGGCAAGGCCCTCACCAAACAGAAAGCCGGCGCAGGACGGGGCCAAGTCCTGGATGTTAACAGAAATGCCACTGTGGGGAGGAAAGAGGGTGGTGAGTGGCCCTGGCCACCACCGAGCTGGTGGCCCAGGGTTGTCACAGGGGAAGCGGGGAAGCAAGGTCTAGTGGAGCCACGGGAGGGGCTGGGAGACGCTCAGGCCTGCTCCCTGGCCAAAACACTGCAGCCCTGCACACCACGCCAACCCGAGCCCCAAGCACCCACTGGCCAGAGCACTGCAGCCCTGCACACCACGCCAACCCAAGCCCCAGCTGCCCGTCTTCATGGAGGACCCAGTGCAGGAAGCGACTCCTTAGGTAAAGTGCTGTGGGGAAAGCATGTGTGCACAAATCACGCGCACGTGCTGCTCACTGATGTGAATTGCTGGTTCCTAAAGAACTATTGGGTCTTCAATGCAGTCGCTGCCCAGCAGCTTGGGAAGGGGGTGAAGTGTGAGGAAGAGACTGAGAGAGGTGGACAGAGCTCCCTCTTCATGCGTGCAAGCCTCGGCTGTGCGGGCAGCACGGCGCTCTGGTGGATGGAGCGGTCGGCCCTCACCTGTGGTTGAAGGTCTGGAGGCCGATGGAGGCTGATGCAAAGACCACAGACTCACAGAAGCTGGAGGTGTGGCCCAGGCACAGAGCAAAGACGCTGGAGAGGCCAAGGCCCATGCCCTGCAGGAAAGCGCCACCGTGACGGGCAGGCACCCAGCCCGCCTGCAGCGGGGCCCTCTCCTGACTCAGCCGCCCGAAAGCCCCCCTGGGCGCACCGCACAACGGTCAGGTCGGCTGCGACCAAAAACCTCTCTCAGACCAGGACCCCTAGAGGAGAGCTGGGAGGAGCCTCCGCAAGAATCAGCCCCGCTCCAAGGGAGAGGCCCTATTCGACGTGGGCAAGCCCAGGCCTGGGCCCAGAGGGGCACAGGATGCTGACCCCAGCCTGCCCCCCAACAGCTGTCTAAACAGCCCCCTCTGGGCCCCAGTGCTGGACACATGGAGAGGCCTGGCATTTGCCTGGTCCCAGATATCAGGTGACTTGGGGACACAACCCTGAGTTCCTGGGAGACCCTGAACAAAGCAGGGATATCCAGAGAGAACGACCGGAATGATTCTCCTACCTGCATGAGCTTCCGCACCGTGATGGCTCTGTAACCTACAGGGGGAGGCCAAGGAAGGGGCTCCCGTTAGCCCTTTCGTGCTGACACCCCAGAGGGGGTCCCATCCCAAATGGCTGCAGAGGGGCAGCAGGGGAGGAAGAGGCTTGGGGCTCAAGACAGCTATCCCGTGCTGCAGGCAAAAACGTGTGCACACACGCATGTGTGGTGCAGCCGCGAGGCCGCACCTGCGCCTTTGGAAGGTTCCCAAGGCGTGGGTTTGGGCAGAAACACAGAACAGCCACACAGCAGTTACAGAGGCGGAAACAGGCGAGCGGCCCCACTTCCTCTGCTGCTCCAGATTTTCTAGCTTTTCCACAACGAGTGTGTATTCCTTTTGCAATTAGGAAAAACACGAACATTCTAAGAATAGGCACACATGTGTGGAGAGAGCATGTGGGCACGCGTGTGCATCCGCCTGTACGTGTCTGTGCAGCGGACACTGCACTAGGGGAAGAAACACGCAGCCCGCTCGGGGCTCATCCCAGCATGGGTCTGGAGCACATGGAACAAAGACAGAAGCTCTTCCAAAGGTTCAAGGATGCTTGTAACCTCTGACCCCTCCAGATGCCTTCCTGGAGGGTCAGGGGCTGCATCCAGCCCCCAGGGGTGAGCTCCACAGTCACCGTGAGACCAGACCCTCCACCACAGTCTAACCCCACCCTTTAAGGAGGAGGCCGAGCCTGAAAAGAAGTGCCCCTCTGTCCCAGCTCTCCGTGTGCTGAAGCTGCACCCCCAGGATGGGAGCATCCTGCCCCTCGAAAGCGAGGTGAACCAGGGTGTGGCTTCCAGCCCCAGTCCCCTCCCTAGGGCTCACCCTGATTGATGAGATGATCAGAGAGAAACCCGCTGAATAGACTGGCCGGAATTGCCACCAACCAAGGCACCACATTGAAGATCCAGCCCTGCAGGGGGGAGTGTGGCCTCAGAGGGGGCCAGGGCCGGCACCTGGCCATCTGGAAGAGGATATTCAGGCTGGACAGCGCCCCCGTGCCCACCACTGCCCAGGAAAGCTCTCCGGCAGGGCCAGCCCTGCTCCTGGGAATGTGCAGCTCTTGACCACCACCCGGCGGGGCAGCAAAGACAGCCTCAGAGAAGGAACCGTGCTGACCGCAGGTGACCCCTCTGTCCACATCCTGGCTTCTGCACCGGCCTCCTCAGGCTCTGAAGTCGGGTTCTGTGGGCCAGCAGGTCACGATGAGGGCGGGGAGGGCTGCAGCCGCAGCAGGAAGGCACCGAGCGCCCGCATCATTTCCAGCCTCAAACACAGAAACCTGCCCCGAGCATGGACGGGGTCCTCTCCAGAGGAAGAGCCTGGCAGTGCCAGGACCCTCAGAGTCCAGGAGGAGCCGAGGGTTCCACCATCTGCAGGCCAAGGACCCACAGTGCCTGGTGCAGCTCAAGCCTCGTGCCTTCTGGGCGCTCCTTCACCCTGCGGGAGCCCCCGACTCACCTTGGCGTCGGGGAAGGTCTCCTCGAAGAAGGTGGGCAGCCAGGAGAGGAGGATGAAGAAGGAGCAGGCTGCAGAGAGCTGGGAGACGACAGCTGCCCTGCGGGGCCCAATGGTGGACCGTGACTCTGGTGACGCACAAGCTGGCCGGGCCTGTGGGACCCACCCCGAGAGGCCTCCCCTGGGGGCCAGAGTCCCACTTCTCTGAGCCCTAGGCCCTGCTGGCTCAAGGGCTGTCAGGTCCAGCCAGGTTCACACCCCCATGGTCACCGGCCCTGCCGCTGCTCCAAGGGGCGGCACAGGTCCCAGCTCACCAGACAGCAGGCTTCCGGAAGAGCCGTCTCCAGGGGACTCTGCTGTGCCTGGACACCGGCCGGCTTTGGGCCAGGACACCCAAGGCCAGGATGAGATCTGAGGGAGCAACGGTTTCAAACTGATGGCTATCAGGGCGGGAGGCGCCACCCGTTGCCAAAGGATTGGGGATTTGGGGGTGGTTCCAGAGGGGTCAGCAGGCCTCGTCCATGCCTCAGGTTGCACATGGGCACCAGCCTCCCATGGCCTCCCCTACCAGACACCTAACAGGCAGCATCACCTTTGAGAACCGCGTTCTGAACGACCCTCCACACGGCCTCCTCCAGAGCCCCCTGGCCACCCAAAGACTCGGCTGCTCCTGCACCCTGCCTTGACCTGTGCCCAGCAGGTCTTCCTGGGTGTCTGCCTTAGCCCTAGATGGAACCTTCCAGATCGAATTGGGTGGCGGAGCCGCTGACAGCTCAGCACCCGAGCGCTTTTCCTCACTGGCGGATTCTTTGGGAGGTCAAAGCCATCGTCTCCAGGCTCCTGCTCCAGGCTGCTCAGCGGCTGCCACCAGGGGAGGAGGCACTGGGCAGCTGTGGGCGCCCGGGACTAGCCCGCCCGGCCTGCGTTACCTTTTTCACTCAGCAGGTACCTGTACACGTACCACACCCAAAGCAAGGTGAGGCCGCCGGAGAAATAGAAGATGCTCTGCCAGCCGTACCATTCCAGGAGCAGGGAGCCCACCGCCCCGGTCAGCAGCGTCCTGCAAAGACGGGGGAGTGTGGCCAGGCCCCTCAGCGGCACCCCTCGGGTAGGAGGGGCCTCTCAGAAACCCCACCCTGGTGCAGGCTGAGCCCCTGGAGAAGAGGGTGTTTTCATCGCCTCCAGAGGAGCAGCTCAGAAGCCACCGTCCTGGCCTGTTTTGTTAAGGACTTTGGGTACTCAGGGGAGACTCCGGACACACAGGGCTGGGGCGAACCTGGGACCAGCCACGCATGTGTCCCAGTCAGGCGGCTGCTGTGGAACTCACATTGTTTTTCACATCTTGCTTCTAGGCCTTCCAATTGGCCTACAATTTGTCATGTGGATCCTTTTCAACTAAAAACGGCACCGAGGAGGAGACGGTGATGAGCATACACTACAGTGAAGCTCCGCACGGTTTTTGTGCTTCAAACATCATTGAGGACAAAATTCAAAAAGACTTCTGGATGCAAAAATACCATGACGGCCAAATCCAACAACCCCCATCCCGTCCCCATGACTTCATTGTCCCAAATAGCCCCTCAGAGGCTCCCTTCTGGGTGCAACCTGGCTGGCGGCCCAGCCCCCATCTGCTGCTGAGGCCCCTCCACTGGCACCAGGGGGAATAGTTAACATCATGGCAAAAGGAGGAAGAGAGAGAGCCCCAAAGCGGGTCCTGGCATCCAGATGGGGCCTCCTTCCTCCCGCGGAGCCTCTGCGGGGTAGACACAGCTCCTGGGGTAGCAGGACTTGGCCTTGGGCACCAGGGAGGGCTGGGGTAGCACTCTCCCTGCCCAGCCCAGCCCACACTTGACCCTGTCTCTGCTCCCCACCTGGGTGCAGAAAAACCGGAGGACACTCAATGAAACCGGGTTTCGGAGAAGTGAGGATTCATTCTTTAGTATAAATATATCCCCTCCGGTTTATGTGAAATTCACATTCCTCTGGGCAGTCTGTTTTTATTTGATGAATCTGGTCACTCTAGGCCTGCCTGGGCCTGCTCCCGGCCCCACCTACAGGGGCCGCCTCCGCCCGTCTGAACCGCAGCAACAGTAACACGAGGGCCTGAGCCCAGCGATTGGGAAGCCCCGGTCAGCTCCTGCACCTATCCACCCTGCTACAACCATCGGGAAGGCCTCCCACCCCTGGCCTGGCCTCGATCCAGGCCGCCAGCATCGCTAGAGGGTCTGGAGCTGCCCAAGAAGCGGGCGCAGGGAGGGAGGACTGAGGGGCACGGGGTTGCCGCATCGTGGATGAGGACAAGCCGTCCTCCAGCCAGCTGATAGGCCCACCCTGAGGACAAGCCGCCCTCCAGCCAGCTGATAGGCCCACGCTGAGGACAAGCCGTCCTCCAGCCAGCTGATAGGCCCACCCTGAGGACAAGCCGCCCTCCAGCCAGCTGATAGGCCCACCCTGAGGACAAGCCGCCCTCCAGCCAGCTGATAGGCCCACCCTGAGGACAAGCCGTCCTCCAGCCAGCTGATAGGCCCACCCTGAGGACAAGCCGTCCTCCAGCCAGCTGATAGGCCCACCCTGAGGACAAGCCGCCCTCCAGCCAGCTGATAGGCCCACCCTGAGGACAAGCCGCCCTCCAGCCAGCTGATAGGCCCACCCTGAGGACAAGCCGTCCTCCAGCCAGCTGATAGGCCCACCCTGGCCCAGACGCTCTTGCGCTCACAGACTCTCCTGTCGAGGGTGGGGCCGGCCAAAGATGGTGGGGACGGCATCTGGCATCGTTAGCACAGATGAAAGAAAATGAGATGATGTGGCCACTCCTCCAACCCATGTCCCCAAGTCCCAGCCTCATCACCTGCCAGCCACTCCAGAAAGGCAGAAATATGCACAAAGCAAGCGCGGTGCCCGGGGCTGGTACCTGCAGAGCACAGCCTCGGGCTACAGAGCCCAAAAGGCGCCTGCAGGACCCACCTCACCATGGTGGCCCTGCAAGCCCATGTGGCCCATCCCCCACGCAGACCAGGGGCCACTCGGCAAGGGGCTCACCTGGTGGCCTCTCCTGGGCCCCGTCTTAGGCCAGGACTTACCCAAACTGGGAGCCGGCGCCCACGATGCTGTAGGTGAAGGCTCGCTCACTCTCCCGCACCTTCTGCGACAGCAGGCTGGTCAGGGCAGGGAAGTAAACCCCTGCAACAAGTGGAGGGAGGGTCTCTCAGGGTCCATCCAGGGAGGCTCCTCCCGGCCCATCTGCTCAGGTTTGGGCTGTGATTCCAGAGGACGTCCACCTGTCCCTCTAGCTCACCTCCCCACCCGAGGGACCAGCAGGGCAGGGCTTTTGGTGCCACTGAGGAAACAGACTCCTTTTGGGTGAGGCTCGCTCAGGGTCGTGCCACCCGCACGGCTGAGGGAAACACCCCTGCTTCCAAGCTAGCCCTCCCACCCCGCGAACACGCACACGCACATGTGCACACTCTCACCACCGGCCTCCAGCTGTGCTCTACAGAGTCCTCGCACCAACACACACACATGCGCCTGCACACGCACGTGTTCACCGGCACACTTCTTGGCAGTGCTGCACTGTGCTCACACTGACGCAGATACACGCATACGCATGAAGATGCACACCTGCGTGCACAGACACCTGCCGCATGCGTGCACAGACACATACTTCCCCCAGGAACGCTGCCCTTCCCTGTTTTATAAACTGAGCTTCCTCCCAGGATTTCTTTTGGACCAAGTGTTCTCAGCCGCTTTAGAAGTTTGGAAACCACCTTACCACCCCATGCAGCTCCTCCACATCCAGAGGGCTCTGAGCCTGACCTGGAGGGACTCTGCGAGGGGAGGCACCGCGGAGCCACGGTGACAACAGGAGCTTGTCCCCCAAACCCACGGGCCGTGTCTACAGGGCGCTGATGCTACCCTGCCGGGGGGCATCGTCAAACAGACGGCCACACACAGGAAGCGCCTACCTGGCCAGCGCCTGTAACTTTTAACCGCAGAGCGCTCACTCATAGGCTCACGGCTCAGAGGCAGGGCCCGTTCCCTCGCTCCCTCGAGGGAGGCTGGGGGCCGCCTGGCAGAGCTCCTGGGGCTCCCTCCAGAAGTCCGATGCTCCGCAGCAAGAGCCACAGGTCTTGGGACACCCGGCGTCTCTGCTCTGCCCGAAGACAGCGTGCACAAACACGGCAAAGCCAGCCGCAGGTGGTGCCCACCGTTACCACGCAGCCGCCATTGCTGCCCCCCAGACCCCCAGAGTAGGCTCGTGGGCACAGGATGACATTTGACATTGAGACGTGCCAGACTTTGAAGGTTTCTAGAAAACAGAATGTGCCTCAGGTGCCAAGAGTCATCGTAGCACAACAAGCTGGGCCCCGCAGAGGAAGCGCAGCTGGAGCTGGCAGCGAGCCTACGGGGTCTGGCTGCCTGCTGGGTCCCCAGAGCTGCCCACGAGGACAGCCGCCTGCCCCAGGGCCGAGGGTCTTCTCAGCGACACTTAGAGGCATTGGTCAGCCCAGTCCGAGGCAGCACCACTGTTTTCCTCACAGCTTCAGCCTTGGGACCCTCCTCCCTCACCCCGAAGACCCTCCAGTAAACAAAGATGAGGGCCCCCACCCCCCGCCAGGCCTGTCCTCCCCTCCAGGTGGTTGCCGATTCGTTCATTCCTCCCCTCCTCCTCCAGCTCCTGCAGTGGGGCCTGGGCAGTGCCTGGGGAGGCGGTGATGCTGGAGGGGCTGGCTCTGGGATGGGGCCTCACAGTAAACACACAATCCTAAGTCCTCAGTTGCACTCGCTGCACCCTCTTCTGAGGGTGGGCCATGCACGGGGCCCTTGTTCTCATGTGACACCCCGTGACCATGAAAGTGGCCTCTCTCCTGGGCAGACCCCCTTCCTCTGTTATGGAGACAGTCCCAGGCAGCACCTTCCAGGCCATAACGTTGGGGAGTGAGGGTGTGGAGAGGGAGGAGAATGAGGCCTCGGAGTGAACTCCCCAGAGTCTCTGGACTTGGAGGAGAGGGAGGGCAGAGGTTCTAGGGGAGCCATGGCCAGCGCTCTGAACCTGATGCCGGCTCAGGAAGGTAGAGGGAGTCCTGAGTGGGGGGTCTGGATGGCCCAGGACACTGGGGGAGGAGTGGCCCAGGCTGGGAACTGCTGATGGGTGGGGTGGCCAGGCAGGCTGGGTTGGGGCCAGCAGGCCCCTGCAGGCTGGAGGCCTGGCTGTTTCTCCAGGGGACCCCAGCCAAGTAGGGGCCCCTCAAAGCCCCCTTGGCCCCCCCACCCACCTTGTTCTCCTGACAGTTAAGGCGCTCCAAGGCCCTAGTATCGGAGGCATCATCAGCATACGTGTGACCAAAATGCACAAAACCCAGAGTCCCACAACGGGTCCCTTGCAGCTGGAATCCGCCACTGAACTAAGGCGTTTGGTGACAAAATTCAGGGGCAGGGGCAATTTCACTACACAGGTGCCCCCTGTGATCCTGTGTATCACTGCAGAGTGTGCACCTACAGAAGGCACATGCATGGCCACACGTACACCCTCATACGGGCACGCTTACGCACGTACACACGCATATGGGCACGCATATGCACATACACATGGATATGGGCACGCACACACACATACACACGCATACAGGCATGCACACGCATGCATACCACCTGCACGCACAAGTGCATGCTCACACGTATGCATGCACACATACATACACACACGCACAAGCACAAACATACATGCACACTGCTTGCATACACTTGTCTGCAGGGACATATGCACTTGCACACGCACACACACACAGGTGCACGCATGCACGCGGGCATGCCCATACACACACTTGCACACGCACACACACAGGTGTATGCATGCACGCGGGCATGCCCATACACACACACTTGTACACCACCTGCATGCAAGCGTGCACCTGCACACACATCCGTGCACACTCCCCTTGTCTCCCCACCTGGTGCCAGAGAGCGTGAGGGAGCCGCCTGAGCTCCCCTTACCTTGGAGCAAGCCCATGAGGATGCGTGAGAAGGTCATGAAGGCCAGGTGGGCACTGCTCAGGTGGGCGAGCAGTGGGGTGACGGCCGTGATGGAGCCCCAGGCAGAGGCTGACAGCAGGATGACCTTCTCACCCCCAATCCTGGAGGGAAGACAGAGGGAGGTGAGGATGTGGCTGTGCAGGACCAAGGGGCACCACCCTGACTCAGGGCAGCCCTTGAGTGGGTGCTCAGAGCTGGGCCTGGCCTGTCTGCCTCTACAGGGCCTGCTCATGACCCCAGAGCTGCCTCGTGAGGAGACCAGGTACTCCAGGGGAGCGGCCTGCCTCCTCTGCCTGCAGGGCCCTGGGGCCTTGCCAAGCCTGGCCTCTCTCCTCCCAGCTCCCATCTTCCTCTTGGGGGGGTCTTCTGCCCAGATTTATCCACCAAGCTCCTTCCCCAGGAGTCGCATCCTCTGTGTCCACCAAGCTCCTTCCCCAGGAGTCGCATCCTCTGCGCGCAGCAGCACAGCCAGCCCACTCGCCCCTGGAGGCCCCAGTGGGGCGGCCCCCACCAGCCTGGAGATGGGGAAGATGGGCACTTACCGATCCCCGAGGTGGCCGCCCACAACCTGTGTCAGGCAGTAGCCCCAGAAGAAGCTGCTGAGCACGATGCCGGCCTCCTTCTTGTTCCAGCCGAAGTCCTGGCTCATGGAGACGGTGCAGATGGGCATGCTGGAGCGGGCGCAGTACAGAAGGCACGTGCCCAGCAGCAGCGTCCCCGTCCATGCCTGGCACTCGGGCCTGCGGGACAGGAGATGGTCAGGCCCTGGGGAGGCCCCATGGCCCTGCTGCTTCGAGTTCGTCACTCAGAGACCTCCCTCAGGGCTGGGGGACATGGACTGTGAATGGGGACAGCTTTGATGGAGGGCAACTTGGCAAGCATTCAAACACCTAATCGCACCTATCTGCTGACCCCTGGGAGAACACAGGCAGCCAGAAATGAGGCACAGTGGTTCCTGGGAGCAACTGAGTGGCCAGCACTCGGGCAGGTCACAGCAACGACTCATCCCCACAAAAGTTGCCTGGGCCGGGCCCTGCTTGTTTCCCTCAAAGAGAACAGGGGAGAGGGTGACCAGGAGATGGATGGCAGAGGAGTCGGACACTGGAGAGTCTCACCCCACCCTTCCCAAAAGGTCCTGTCTGCCCCTGCGGGGAGCTGGCTGCACCCCGGGGGTGTGCTCCCAAGAACCTGCCACAGATGAGTGAGTGGATGACGGTGTGCTGTGGACAGAGGGGCAGGTATCCGGCCTTCTTGGCACTCTCTGCAAGTCTGCACCTAGACGCTTCCCACGGGAGAAAAGACCACCAAGTCGGGCACTGACCATGCCTGAGGTCACAGAGCCAGCCCTGCCAGCTCACACTCCCAATCCTGGTGAGGGAGGCCCGGCAAGATCTCAGAGGCAAGAAAAGGTCGCTCCAGCAGCCCAGAGCTGCGTCCTCTGACACCTCCTGCTCTGCCAGAGGCTATCCTGGCTCCAGCCCCTCCCCACAGCAGGGCCAACCATTAACCCCTGGAGTTTGGAGAAAGTTGTGTGGGAGGAAGTGCTGTCTGTCCTGGAACTTGGCAGTGAGTTTGGTTTCGCCAGCGTCATTTGCAGCCAGGTTCCACTCTGGGGACAACTGGCTTGCCCCATATCTGGCTGCTCCCTGGGTTACCACAGAAGGACACAGTCCTCACTGCCAGCCTGCCTAACCCAGTATAGCCCTGGCCTCCACGCCCTGTCCTGGTGTGGTTGATACCGGCAGCCCTGTTGTTTACCTAGCCCCAGGCTCTCTGTAAACAGTTTTCATTGACTTAACACACGAGGCTTGCAGAAGGGACATGGGGGCCCCCACCCTTAACTTTCCACTAAAAGCCACACAGTCCAAAGGTGCCTTTAAAAAGGAGCTTTAGAGCCAGGTACGGTGGCTTATGCCTATAATCCTAGCACTTTAGGAGGCCGAGGTGGGCAGATCACTTGAGCCGAAGAGTTCAAGAGCAGCCTGGGAAACATGGGGACATCCTCAGCTCTACAAAAAAAAAAAAAAAAAACTTTAAAAATTAGCCAGGGCCGGGCATGGTGGCTCATGCCTGTAATCCCAGCACTTGGGGAGGCCGAGGCGGGAGGATCACAAGGTCAGGAGTTCGAGACCAGCCTCGCCCACATGGTGAAACCCCATCTCTACTAAAAATGTAAAAATTAGCCAGGCGTAGTGGCGGGTGCCTGTAATCCCAGCTACTTGGGAGGCTGAGGCAGGAGAATCGCTTGAACCTGGGAGGCAGAGGTTGCAGTGAACCGAGATCAAACTACTGAATTCCAGCCTGGGCGACAGAGTGAGACTCCATCTAGTGAGACTCCATCTCAAAAAAAAAAAAAAAGAAAAAAAAACCAACAATTAGCTGAGTGTGGTGGTGTGCACCTGTGGTCCCAGCTGGGAGGCTGAAGTAGGAGGATCGCCTGAGCCCAGGAGGTCGAGGTTGCAGTGAGCCGAGATTGCACCACTGCACTCTAGCCTGGGCAAGAGAGAGAGACTCTGTCTTGAAAAAGAAAGCGGGGGAGGTGGGGGACCTGTGTCCAGGTGGCACCTGCCCCGCACTGCCTGGCCGCTAGCTAGAAACAGCAGAAAGCTCAGTTGCACTGATCCTCACCCCCATCGCGGCCAGCACAGGACTGAGAACACAGAGCCACTCCCGGGCCTCCTTGGAAGGAGGAAGTCAAGAACAGCCCTTTCAGGCAAGCAATCTGCCCTACGTGGCAGGCGGCAGCCACAGCCCCTTCTCTGAGCTGGGCAGGTGGTGCTGGCCAGGTGGGCACAGGGGCACCCTCCACAGCTGCTGGGGAGACAAGGATGTCAGGCTGGAGAGGATGGCCCAGACAGTCGGCTACCTGAGGGCTGACTAGGACCCCAGGCTGGGAATCCTCCATCCTGCTGGGGGCGCGGGGGACGGGGGGTGTGCCAAGAACCGGAAAGCTTTGGGCAGCTTGAACAGCTTCCTCCCACCACTCTGCACTCCCTGAGCCCAGCAGCCTGCTTCCTGTGAACTTTCTAGAGCAAACGGCCCCTGTGCAGAAGCAGCATCCACGGCTGAGCAAACAGGTGGTCACATGGCCCCTCCATTCAGAAAAGGGAACTGTCCGGGGCCAGGCCAGGAGAGCAGCAAACCGGAGAGTGTGGGTGCCGCCCTCCAGCTCTGTTCTCGCCTGGCCCAGCCTTCGTGATGTGGCTGCAGGAGGGAGGGCTAGGAAAAGGCGTGCATGTGGCAGCCCTGACCCACAGGCCCCTCCAGAATCCTTGGCGCTGCCCAATAAGGGCCTGCAAAGGAAGTTGTAAGAGCTGTGGCAAGGGCTCCTTTTTAAACATCGAGCCTGGGAGGGACGTAGTGAAGGCGGAGCCACTCAAACCCAGCCGCCAGTGAGGAGGCCCTGAAGCCCTGGGGAGCTGGCCCTGCCCGGCAGGCCTGGATGAACGTGGGTGGGGGAAGAGGAAGAGAGCAAGGGGCAGGGCCCACTGAGGGCAGCCCTCCCCTCTAATTGGCGCCTGACAGGGCTGTGATCTGGACTGCCAGCTTTTCCCATGCAGCCAGCGCTCCCTTCATCTGGGTGCCAACATCCGATGGTGGCACTGCCCCTTTGGGCCTTCCTGCAACTCTTCCCAGCACTTCTAGGGTCCTCAGCCCTCATACAGCTGGGAACTGGTGGGGCCAGAAGGTGCCATTACCTTGCCATGGTCAGGGTAGGTACCCTGGGGACTCAGTGCAGGCAGGAGACTGCTCTGGAACCCACAGGGCCTGAGTCTAGGCCCAGGGTCCAGCCACTTAAGGCCTCAGCCCAAGACCCAGAGCCCAGGGGTTCAGCAGTGTGGGGGCTGCTCTCAGGAGCTCCCTGGCAGAGGCCCTCCCCAGCTGACCAATGGCCCGCGGTCACCATCTCGCCCGGTTTCTGAGGCGTCACCTGCCCGGGGAGCCTCCTACAGGCAGCAGTGCTGGTGGCCAGGCGACCTGCCCAGGCCCTGCTTCTCCCCACCACCAAATGCTCTGAGAGCTGAAGCCAGCGGGGAGCTCGTCCTCAGCACACAGCTGGCACGTGGTGGCAGGACCCCCCTGCCACCCCCGTCTAGCTGCAGGCTCCAGCCCGTGCCCCCTACCTGGCCTCCTGACTGTCCTGGCGCCTGCTTGTCAGGGTCATGCATACACAGGGTGGTTCCACCTGGCGGGGGGTATGCCTCCTGACAGTCCAGGACAATGCCCCTGGCCTGGGGAACATAGCCCTGCCTGGAAGAGCCCCAGGAACACTGGCTGGGATAGGGCACTTGCCAGGTCCGGTCCTGGAATCTCATGGCAGGGAGGAAGGACAGGGCACTCACTTCCTTCCACCTCCCACAAGGAACACAGGGGGCCCCACAGCCAGAGGAGCCCGCCCAGCTCAGCCCTCCCCACCTAGCATCGTCCCACGTGGCAGTATCTCAGCTCCCTCCCCACAGCCCCATCACGACCGCTCCCACCCCGCCTCCCCTCACCCCCGCCACACCTGGACCACTGGGTGTCCCCGGCCATGTCCCTGCGGGCCTCGTCTGGGGATGGCTGCATCGGGCTTGGGGTGCTCGGACGGCGTGGGCACAGCTGTGTCCCGGGGCTGCCTCCCAGCCCAGGCTGACCCACCCGGGCAGCACCGCCCAAGTCCACGTGTCAGTCCCAGCATGCTTCCGTCTGGTTCTCTCAGGACTTGTCGCCCCCAGACGGCCACCAGGGCGGGCAGGCGGGGCAGGGCGGGGCATACCACTCGGGTGCCCGCCCCACCCTGCTGACGTCCGTCCCTGCTGCCCCATAGGAGCGGGGCCGACGGTCGCGCTGGCTGGGTCGCCCTGACTGTCCGACGCGCCCTGGCTCAGCCCCAGCTGAGGTTAGTGTGGGGGCAGAGGGGGATTCCCAGCAGCAGGCCGGTCAGACTGGGGCTTCAGAGAAGGGCCCTGGTGGTAAGCCTGGTCCAAGAGGTGCCAGCCCATCCCTTGGACACGACACGGAGCCATGGGGCCGTCTGTCCTCTGTCTATAAAATGGGGAATGATGGCAGTCCCTGCCTTACCGATCAAATAAAATCAGGGATAAAGTCTCAATCAAGTGCAAAGAGAGTAAAAGTACAGGGTCACTGATTTTTAAAATGGATCTTTCGGGGCAGGGATGGGTCCACTCCTGAGCCCTTGGACCAAGCCTGGGAGAGCTGGACAAATCCAGCGCTGGCCCATGTCTTCTCAGCAGATGCCTGTGAAGGTTGTCATTGGCCCCTGGGTTCCTGGACAAAAGGTGTCCTGAGGACCCATCACAGGCCAGGTTCTGGGCTCGGGGGCAGGGGCGATGGGGTGGGGCCCCCACTCTGTGTGCTCCTGCTGCCATGCCGAGGATGAAGCCAGCAGGGGAAGGCCTCAACCATGCAGCCTTTCCCCAGGAGGCGGCAGGGCCTGCTCCTCAGGCGTCGCCCCCACCTCCACTAGGGCCCACCTCAGTCCATCCTCCACGCAGCAGCCACCACCCAGGGGCCGAGGGAGACACGCCTAAGGCAGGGCCCTGCACTTAGAACAGAACCACATTTACCCCTCTCCCTCCCCCTAGCCCTCAGGTCTCCAACAGCCCAACCCACTGCACTGCAGGGCCTGCTCCCAGGGCCCTCTGAACAGAAAGACACGGGCACCCTGAAAAGCAAGGTCATACTTTCATCCATCCTGACGTAGGGTAGGTGAAAAGATGGTGGCAGAGAGAGGTTTATCGCCCCAAACAGCCCTAGCCCATAGCCAGGAAGTTTGGAAACTGTTGCTAAACGTATCTCTGTCAACAGCACCCTCTTTGAGGTGATTCGCTTCCATTCACTCTGTGACGGTGATTTCCTACCAAGATCTGTGATCATGCTGCAGCAGACATTTGCCATCTGGTTACCCAAAGTCCCCTTCCTCCTGGAGCTGATGTTCTGGGGCAGGTAGACAAAAATCAAAGTAGTGAAAGGGGTAGGGAAGGGGTGTTACTTCAAATAGGTTGGGCTGAGGAGGCACCCCTGGACACCTGAGTGAAGGCTGGATGAGCTGAAGAAACGGGCCGTGCAGGGATGGCTGGGTGGGTGAAGGGGCCATTTCACAGGGACATTATAAAGCTGGGTGCTGGTAGTGGCCAGATGGAGGCTCTCCAGGCTTCTGGTGGATTCTGAGAGCTGCCCCGCACCCAAGCATCTTTGAGGCCTAAGGTGAAAAATTATGTAGGGACAGTAGACAGTCAACACCTGGGTTTTCAAGGACTGACCTTGCGGACAGGGCAGTCACAGCCAGCACCCACTGGCCTCTGCTTCTGGAGGGCTGCGTGCCTCCCTCTTGTTGGGCCTGGCCCACCTAACTTCTTGTTTATTTCAAGTGCTGCTATAGGGAGACGATGCTAGAGATTTTCCTAAAGCAAATCCACACCTCACTACATGTGGCGCCCGTTGCCCAGCCTCTGCATCCACACCCCCCGCAGACGCCCCAGGAGACCCCGCACAGCTTCTTGTAAACCAAGACAAGCCAGCCCTGGGCCTGGGGCTCCTCCCTGCACCCCACTTAGCCCTGCACCCTTCCAGCCCAACTACAATTCTCAAGATGAGGAGTCCATAAAAAGGAGACTGACAGATGACACTTTCCTCTGCCATGACTGACAGGCAGCAGCAAGAGGGAAGACCGCGGTACTGGACATCACGTGCGGGAACTGCCTCAAAGGTGGGGGCACCTTTCGGGCTGAGCTAACCCAGTCAACAGCAGACTGGAAAAAGACAAAGAACTGTGTGAGATGGTGCTCAAAACCAGAAAGATGAACTCTGCAATGACGACAAATGGATTCGGTGTGATGTGGGCGTGATACAGAGAATCATTCTTGAAGGTTCTGGAGCAGTTCATTTTTCTCAGAGCTGGTAAACTCATTGTTCGAATCTTACAAGCACTAGTGTTCAACATTTCTAAAACTGGGAGGGCCCAGTGAGGACTGGATGGGCACACAAATCTATAAACCAGCACAGACGAACCCTGGGCTGCTGTGACCGCCAGCACCTCTTCCCGTTCTTCCATGACCCTCCATGGCAGAGAATTCTTGGTGACGGGTCAGCCTGCTTCACTTTCAAAGCCAGCTGGGAAAATTACCAAAGCTGTCAGTCACACACCGTGATCCACAAGAGGGAGAAAACCTTGTTTGTGTGAGGAACGCCTACAGATGTGTCTCCAGGAAGCAGAAGTCACAGCCAGGCGGAGACCAGCCAGGCGGAGACCTTGCCTGACACGGGCAGCTCAAGGCAACAGCAGCTCCACCGCTTCTCCCTGGTTCCCAAGCTCATCAATTCCACCTCAAATACACAGAGACCCAAGGACAGGAGGCGCTGCTGCACCCAGCACTCTTCATCTCCGAAGTGAGCCTGCGGGGTGACCAACTGCCTTGCATGGACGGACAGCTGGCGGAAGAGCCTGCAACGTGACCTGCATTTACAAACGTGAGGAAACCCACTCACCTTCAGTTGTTACTCCTTTCATGAATTCTTTTGTTTATAGCTGTGCCTATGGCTTTATGGGCTTCACCTGATAAATGGTCTTCTGTACTATGGACAATTTGGACCCGTAAACCTGGCCTTGAACTAGGTGACACTGAAATGTTACAGACAAATCAGAACATCACATTCCCTTTAAATATTCCCCACACACAAGCACCAGGCTGACTGGTGGATAGTGGGGTGTGAAATGAGAGAAACAGCCCCCACTGTGCAGATGTGGGGACATGATTATTATCAATTAACCACAGGCTGCACCTCAGCTCCTGCACATCAGGTGCCTTGTGCCGGTGGCTCTGTAGCATAGGCCTGTTTATCTTCAAAGCCATTTTGTGGCTTCTGGAAAAGGCAAACAAGCTCAGGACATTGTACCTCCAAGGAGCACATCTCTTAGAATATTCTTGCCATAGCTAGTTACACCAAAGGCCCATTCAAACCCCATGTTCTACTTTAACAGAAGTGAAAAACCACAAGCAAAGATGGCATTCCAAAATAAGGCAGAATATCTAAGACAGGAAGGCCATGTGTGCAAGGATGGTGTGAGCCTCCAGACTGTAGTGTGGGAGCTCACACTGAAGCATTCCTGGTGATGCCCACCTCCACTAAGAACTACCGTGCTGCCTTCTGACCCATGAGGCTAATGGACCAGCACAGGTGTGTGAACATCAAGAACACTGTGACATGCCACTGCCACATAGGGAGGAGCAGCAGGTGAGGAGAGGCCTTCCCTGTTCTCTGATACCCAACAAACATGCAAGCTCTCAACGCCTCGCTCCATGATGCCCGCTGCTCAGCTTCTCTGCATGGGCAGTTTCTGAATTTCACCTCAGGCCCTTGAAGCGGTCAGTCTGAGTCCTTTCCAAGAACCCTACAACTGCCTTCCACTCATGAAGACGCTCATGGCCCTGAAAGCATGGTAGCCACCCAGAATCAGACACCTGTAGTATCTCCTGCCTGGGGCTCTGGCAGGTGGTGGTGGGTGTCAGGCTGACTGGTGGATACTGGGATGTGCTGGCGTATTCCCTCTGTTTTTAATATGTTTGGAAAATTTCATTAAGCAAAAAAAAAAAAAAAAAAAGAGTAATTACTTAGGCTATTAAAATCAGTTTAAAATCATGCAGTGGGTAGCTCAAAAGTACTACTTCCTTCACACCAAGGAAACTAGTTTATGAAACATTAAGTGCCCCAGTCAAGAGAACAGCCGATAGGTTTCAAATTAAACACACCAAGTACAGATTTACAAACTAAAAGGGGCAGCACTGTCAGAGTGAGAGGAGAGCCAACTACAGTTCCAAGAGGTGAGCTTTCTTCTGTCCTTCCATTCCAAGATACCAACTTTCAATACAAATGCATTAGTATTTGTTATTAAAATACCCTTAGGAAAAAAAAGAGCTTCCAGATAACAGTTCTGAGAAAAATGTGAAAACTTTTACTGTTACATTAAGAACAGGTGGTAGAAGCAACCTATTCCGCACTTCTCAAAAGATACTGAGGGGCACATATGCCACGCTGGAATAAAGAGTACAGAATCAAACATGTACAAAGGTACCACAGCAGGTTATGGTTCATACAGGACTTTAAATGACCCATGTTGACAATACAATTTGCAAAAAATATGAGAAAAGCAATACATATTTCTGAAACAAAAACATACCTGTTGTAAAAAACAACACACGTAGTATCAGAATAGAACAGTTAACAGAGCAGCAGTTACTGAAGACAGACAGCAACAGGCAGCTGCGCCAGCCATGGGTCTGCCGTGCGGCTACACCCACGAGGCCCTATTGCGAACAATGCAACGTTCTCCATCAGCGGGGAAGCACACAGACTGCTTGGCCACCAAGCTTTCCGCCTGGTCTGTTCACACTGAGATTTAGCAGTAACAGCCCAGAAGGGAATGCAGCTCCCCGCTCCCTATGACATCAATGTCTTCAACACATGTGTAAGATTCTTTCTGGAGCCCCTAGCTCCTCCACTCTTCAAAACTAACAATGCACAGAAATAGAAATAAGAAAGCAAAGACATCACATTGCCTTAGAAAAGCTGTCCTCAACTCATCTTCTCTACATGTTTTCAGATCACGTCCTGACGGAATGGAAAGAGCAGCTCCACCTCCCCGAGGCTTCCGTGGACTCCGCACACACACGACCACCAGTCTTCAGTCATGTGCCATGGAGACTTTGGTCCCAACCAGTGTCTGCCTTTTCTAGAAACTGGAGACCCTGATTCAAATGGCAAGATGTGTTAGTTCCCATTTGCCTTGCAATAACCCTATGCTTCACAAAGATTCCAGACTAGGGGTTATTCCTCACCCAATTTCAAGCATCTGGAACACAGAGTACCAGAATACTCTCACATTTTATTTCAAGGCACTCTCCACCAGAAAGTATAAAAAGAATAAACTACTTTGTAAAATGTGACATTTTTATAAAGACAACAGTGAGATCCAAAATGAGACAAAGTAGAATTATACTGAATGTTCATTATCCCAAAGTGGCTTAATTTCATTTGCTTGCTGCAAAGACAAAGACTGTAAAAAGGAGCAAAGAAAGTGTGCAAAGCACTTCCTTGGAAGACCTCGTCCACTAACAGATCACGAGAAAAGCAAGTGCAGCCCCTTACACGAAAGGAAGGCAGGCAGTAACATCGGAGACTTCCCAGTCTCCCCGACGTCTGTTCACGCTGGATGCTGGCACTGGCTTATCATGAAGGGAAGGAGAGCAGTAACGCTGGAGACTTCCCAGTCTCCCCGACATCTGCTCATGCTGGATGCTGGCACTGGCTTATCAGCTACCCACTGGCTGAAATGGAAATCAACACCAGCACTTCACGTGACAGCCACATAGTGACAGTCCAGGCATGTGAATGACCCCATTTGTGTTCCCCTAGTTTGTGGCGAGACTTCCTATTGCTGTGCTTCTCACACCCTCTAGTTTTAAGAATATGTCAAATTGATGATATATTATGCAAGTAAACGATCTTATATACACGAATAGTAAAAGGTAATTAGGAATATGCTGAATCACCTGGTGCTGTTGAAGAAAACGTGCAGATGTCTCTCTCTCACCTCACCGTTTTCTTCTAGCTTCCGCTATATTTCATCACCTATTAGTTACTCTCTTTCCCTCCAACTTATCTTCATCCTCAAACCTCAGAGGAAATAATCGCAAGGGTCACATCTGGGAGAGTGGTAGTTGGAAGGCAGCATTTCTAGGGGGTAGGGAAGCACCACCTCCCCAGCACCGCATCCTTACGAAATCTAAAGGGCAACCAATGGGTCTGGAGGCCGCCATGCTTCTGTAACAACCGCAGCAATTTTATCTTTGCATCTCTTACTGGATTATATAAGCCATCTAGGTAAAAGTAAACACTGCCAAAAGCTCCTACCCACTGGAAAGAGAAGTAGAGGGCTTGAAAACACAACTTCGCCAGGCTCCAACACAGAAAGAAGCATCATTCAGAGGCGAGAACAATGCTGTGGACACCTCCTGATCAACACTCAAGGGATGCAGGAGCTCGGTGAGGACGGTCCCTCAGAGGCAGATGACCCGACCGCCTCAGGTACTGGCGAGCTGGCCACCAGACCTAGACCATGCTTGTCAAGATGCCTTGCTACTTGAGAATAAGGCGAGATCCCAGATCCAAGTGCTAGCAGCATTCTGCCCCTCAGATGCGCCTGCAGGCTCCACTGGCTCCAAAGGACGCCCTTGGATGGGTCAGCAATTCCATGAACATCCACAAAACCAACACTTAGTACTGCTCAGTGGGGTCAACAGTGCCCGGTGGTCCGCTGCAATGAATCCAAACACATCTGTGCCCAGAGCTACAAGGCCATGTGCCCATCAACTGTCCTGACTCGCAGGCAATGCACGCAGCCCTGCACCACTTCCCTCCTGCCCACCACGGAGCAGGGGACAGTTCTGTGAGTGAACAGAAGCAGGACATCGGCAGAGCCGGCTGACGATGGAGGATGAGATGCTGCTGAGATGCTGGAGGGCAGATCACTGAGGCTGAACACGCATTCCTTCCGCCAACAGTCATGCAACACCTGCTGGGGCTCTGCGTCCCCACCGGCCAAGGGCTGCCTCGCTCTAATGAAGGCTGCTCACTCAGCACAGGGCCAAGTGGCCTTTCCAGCTGCAGGTACCAGAAAAAGCCACTGCCGCTATCACAGGGGGAAGAACGCCCCAAAGACAAAAGGTCATTTGAGATGATTAACATCTTTTAGAGGCCATTTTGGTCATTCTTGAAATCAAAGAGAAAACTTTATTTTCAACAAAACTGCCCAGAAGAGATGGTTCATTGATCCACTAGGAACAAGTCTCTCACCACACACAGCACCAAAATATATATTTAAAAAATTAAAAAACACATAGCCCCCTCACACGCATCCCCCAAAAGCCACACAACCCAGACCAAAGGGAAAACAAATCAAACTCAATGCCCTCACACACGAGCCATCTTTGAATTAGGATTGACAAATTTATATATTCTTTCCTATGGAAAAAGAAAAAAAAAAAACACAAAACCACAGGGGTAAGGAAAAACTTGTAGGTGAAGGCCCAATGTCTGCCTAAGCTAACAGAAAGCAGAATCATGATTCGTGCTTTTCCTGTATTTTGAGTGGGATGCAGCCTAACAGCACAGCCCTCCGTGGTAGACCGAATCCTTCAGCAGCCAGAGGCCCCCGGAACACTGGAAGAGCAAACCGCAACCTTCCAGATTCTTCAGCGAGTGCCAGAGTGCAGGCTCTGCATCAGAATGCCAAAGAGACGGCAGCTTTCCTTTCAAGTTTTCCACTGCCTACAAAGGCCATTTTTCCCTATAAAAAAGATGCCAGGTCAAAAAAAAAGTACAAGGGAGAAAAAGAGTTCTCTACTGCAGTAAGAATCTTGCAGTCGCAGGCTGATCTGAGGCAAGTCCCACGACGCAGGGGTGGTGTTGGGTCCACCACACAAGTGCAGGCGCTACTTGGGCTCCTCAATCACACCCTTGCTGAGGTCTGTCATTTTGGGATATTTTACTTTCTTCTGGTCCAGCTCGTTCTGAGCCCAAAGTAGTAGTTTCAGTAATTTTGCCAGTTTGGGTGTTGACTCGCGATTTTCATAATCTAGGACAGCTTGGTTAACTTCACTCCACACCTAGAATATAAATATATCTGATAAAAACCACCATACACGCAGAGCACCAGCAGAGTCTATTAAAAAGAGGCAGTTTAAACAAACATTAAGCTCTTAACTGCAAGACACTCTCGGGACATGAAATACATAGTCCTTGCCTGGGGAAGCTCACAGTCTGGTCGTTAAATGTCACATCCAACCTCGATGGCAGTTAAGTGCCATGAGCAAGGCTTGAACAAAGTGCTGAGGGGACTGGGAGAGAGGTAAGACCAGCGTAGCAGGACATACCAGCACCCTCCTCACAAGCCTCAAGAAAACATCTCAAGTGGACTCCAGGACAGGCTATCCTTCCAAGACAGTGTAGGGAGGACAGAGCCCCTGGGAGAGGACCCGGGGGAAGAGGGACCTGGGTCTGGGAAGGCGAGGAGCTGTCATGTTCTGCCAGACAAAAACATAGCAGCGAGGAGAGAAAAGTTTCAGAAGACAGGATTTTAAATGAGAAATACTTGGGACATAAACAGAAAGAAGGTTCAGATAAATATAAGACATCAGCAAAGGGTGTGAATACTCTGTAACGGTCACCAAGTCCGTTGTCCATAGTTTGACAAGATAAAAGATTAAAAGCCAGAGAGAGGCTGAGCACAATGGCTCACACCTGTAATCCCAGTACTTTGGGAGACTGGATCACCTGAGGTCAGGGGTTCGAGACCAGCCTGGCCAATATGGTGAAATCCCATCTCTACTAAAAATACAAAAATTAGCTGGGCGTGGTGGCACACTCCTGTAGTCCCAGCTACTTGGGAGGCAGAGGCAGGAGAATTGCTTAACACAGGAGGCGGGGGTTGCAGTGAGCAGAGATCTCGTCACTGCACTCCAGCCCGGGCGACAGAACAAGACTTCACCTCCAAAAAAAAAAAAAAAAAGCCATGAAGGAACCACTTAGCATCCCAGGCACAGAAGCCACCTGTCTCTCAGTCCACACCGCAAAGCCACACACTTGGCGTTGTCACGAAGCCCCCTCAGAGCACATGGGGAATGGAAGAAAGCTTCCCTCTGGCAGGCCCCACCTTCTGCCTCTGCATGGTGTGGAGGAGGTCTCCGAAGGGCGACTCCTCGGGACTGTCAAAGGCCAGCAGTGCCAGGGTACGCTCCATCTCTGTGAGGCACTCTCGGCTCTCCTCGCCCTGCTCCGCCAGCTGAGTCTGTGCAAACTCCAGCGCCGCCTCTGTCTCCCGCTGGCGGATCAGCTCAATCAAATGCTGTTGCTGGAGGCAGAGACAGACAAGCTTGACCCACACACACCCAGGCCAGGGACTTAGGGCAGGTGGTACCAGGTCCCAATCAAAAGTACATCACAGAGGGAAGACTTTTCTTGCATCTCTGAGTTATCAGATTTGCATTTTTAAAACAAAAAACAGCTTCTGAACTACATAAAAGAGCAAACTCAAACCCCTCCCCCTCACATGCACTGAAATAACATTATTAAAGCAAATTAGCCTAGTTATTTCTCAATCATTGCAAATAACTTTAACTTATCAAGTATTCGCAAACCAGACTACTCTCTCCTGAAACATACCTGCAAATGGAAGTAAAGATACCGGTTTGTGTCCAAGAGCTCTGGGTGGAGGCTGTTGATCAAGGCGATGGCCTCCTGAATCTGACCTTTCAGTATCATCTCCCGGATCTTGATTCGTTCATCAAGTGTTTCCAGATCCACACTAGGTTCGATTCCAGATTCCATTCGAAACTTCTCCGCTGCTTCCTTAAAGCCCTCTGAAAAGAAAAACCATCTTCACTGCTAGGAAAGTTAGCAAGGAATTAAGGCAAAGACTTTGTATCTCCAGAAACTCCAATTGCCTCAATTAATAACCTCTGATGTGAACCACACTTTCTCAGGAACTCGGTATTAATATCTTTATAATTTACAAGTTATGCTCTCAAAATACATATAGAAAATGAGAAGAGTATACTTCATTCCTTGTTATCCCATCCAAAAACTCTAACCCATTAGCCAAAGAGGCCAGAATGGCTGCTGGCCCAGTGTGTTGGTGTGGGCTCCTTTGAGAGGACAGATAATAGCTCCAGACGCCAGCAGCCGCAGCTCTGGTGCCAGGTTAGGCAAGTCACACTGGCTCAGCCTCCACAGCACAGGGGCCCTCCATGGTCAGCTATACCTGCAGTAGCCTGTTGACTCCCACCTCTTAAGAGTGTCTACAATTTTTCAAAGCCAGCATGTGTGCCCCTTCCCCTGCCCCCGACATAATTATAGGCCTAAATTTCCTCTTCACCTTCCAAAAATATTTTTTTTGAGATGGGGTCCCACTCACTCTCCCAGGCTGGAGTGCAGTGGCACAATCTTGGCTCACTGCAACCTCCGCCTCCCGGGCTTAAGTGATCCTCCCACCTCAGCCTCCCAAGTAGCTGGGACTACAGGCACAAGCCACCACATCCAGCTAATTAACATTTTTTTTTTTTTTGTACAGACAAGGTCTCACTATGCTGCCCAGGCTGGTCTGGAATTCCTAGGCTCGAACAATCTTCCTCTGTCTCTCAAAGTGCTGGGACTATAAGCATGAGCCACCATGCTTGGCCCAAAAAAGTTTCACAGAGATTAATTTGGGAGAAGGAACTGGGGACTAACAGGAGGGAGATTTTTCATGTCATGTCTTTTAAAAACATCTATTTTCTTGCCATATGCAGCACTGCCCTTCCTCCAGTTGACATCAAGAACAGCCTGAGTGTTATTTCCCTCTGCACGCTTCTGCTCTTCCCCATTCCCATCCTCTGAGTTGGGCATACTTTCCAGAAACAGGCCAGCATATTTTTGCAGACTGGCCAGAAGAGATCAACTATTTGGGCTTTCAATATACTTACTTCACAACAGTCTCAATTATTTTGAGTAACTGTAAAACTGTCAAAGGCTGAAAAATGGGTTTGTGTTAGGTCTCAGAGACCTGGAATAATCTCATCTTCAGAAAAGGCTTTCACATGATAACTTCCAAACTTACCAGGTTAGCATTGTGTTTTCATAATGTCTGAACACAAATAACTACATCATCAAACCTCAGTGCTACAGCACTCCTTATGTGTTCAAAAAGGGAGAATCACATTCACGCAACAGCATCCTCACTGTAAGCCATTACCTGTGACCAGGTAGTTCATGATGAGGCGGTTCATGTCTGCTCTCTGGACATGCAAGTTATTGAGCTTTTCCATCCACTCATCTTTCGTGATTTCATCGGGTTTTTCTGCATAACTCATTCTGATTTATTTCTACAGGAAAAAAATAACAGCTGAGGGAGGGGTTTAGATGCTCCTCCAAGGGCAGAGGGCAGCGCTGGAAGAGCTGTGAGCCGGAGAATCCCACACTGAGCATGTACGGAAAGACAATGCTGCCGTGGGACACCCACCAGACTGAGAACGCCAATGCTTAGCAAAGAATAAGCTCACTTCAACTTTTTCTACTCTGGTATCAGGAGAACGGACTGTGCTACAAAACAATCTGGTACTCCTTACAAAGCTGAACATGTGTGCTCCTCACAACCCAGCAATTCTACTTTTAATACATTTATATTCTAGAAAAACTCACCAGGATGCACCAAACACAGACAACGCTGTTCACAGAAGCACCGTTCAAAGCGGCAGGAATGTGGAAGCCACCCACCTGAGCGTTCATTCAACAGCAGCGTGGACCAAGGGACTGTGGCGCACAGAACTGCATGTTTAAAACCCTTGGGCAGATGGGTTTTGGAATTCAGAATTCTTCAATGTACAACGATTATTTGGCACAATTTACCATGTAACAGCCTCACTGCAGTTTGGGGGCACTCCCCATCATCAGACGTTATTTCTTCACTGAAATGTGTTAGGTATCTATGCTAAGTGGTAGAGGCTATTAAACTTTACCTGGTGAGGTTTTGGCCGCCAAATAGGTTGAAAACAAAACCAAAAACTTTGGTTTCAGAGATGTTTAGATTTTTAGCATTGCTGAGAAGGGACTGTGGTCATGTATTCACACAAGAGAATTTCATAAAGCAGTTAAAATAAATGAACATGACACAAAGTCACCTGGATGACTCTCATAAAACAATGCTGAATGAAAAAAGAGAGTTGCGGCCCGGCGCGGTGGCTCACGCCTGTAATCCCAGCACTTTGGGAGGCCGAGGCGGGCGGATCACGAGGTCAGGAGATCCAGACCATCCTGGCTAACACGGTGAAACCCCGTCTCTAATAAAAATACAAAAAATTAGCCGTGCTCGGTGGCGGGCGCCTGTAGTCCCAGCTACTCCAGAGGCTGAGGCAGGAGAATGGCGTGAACCCGGGAGGCGGAGATTGCAGTGAGCCGAGATCATGCCACTGCACTCCAGCCTGGGCGACAGAACAAGACTCCGTCTCAAAAAAAAAAAAAAAAAAAAAAAAAAAAAAAAAAAAAATTGCCGGGTATGGTGGCAGATGCCTGTAATCCCAGCTACTCGGGAGGCTGAGGTAGGAGAATGGCGTGAACCCGGGAGGCGGAGCTTCTAGTGAGCCCAGATGGTGCCACTGCACTCCAGCCTGGGCGACAGAGCGAGACTCCGTCTCAAAAAAAAAAAAAAAAGAAAAAAAGAAAAAAAAGAAAAAGAGAGTTGCAAGAGAGGCCAAATCTGGCGTGAGTTTTATCAGGAACAACAAGGCAAAATACATGACATGTGCTTTAGCAACAAATATGTACGTGGCAAACCTATTTTGTTTGTCTTTTTTTAAAATAAGGGCATGAAAGCTGACACTCAGGAGGGGGTTACCTGTGGGAGGGGCAAATGGCTGAAGCCCCAGAGGCAGCTGTTCCGGCTTTGGGAGAATGGGTGGGTACCTGAGACAGGCAGGGGCACGCCACCGTCCACTCTGTCTTTCTCTTTTGCCACTGATATATACGTTACACATACTACTTTATACGAAGTACTGCTAAAGTGTTTCAATAAATTAAAAAACTATGGTCTCTTGGCTGAAAATGGGATGAATGCAGGGTGGTGAGATCTGAGCAGCCAGTGCGTTAGGGAGACACCCAAGCGAGAGAGAACATCGGCAGAAGAGATGGAGAGCAAGGTGAGATCAAGATGCTTTGGCCAGAGTCAATGGCTGCTGCTAGACAGATTACCGGACAAAAGAGAGGGAAGAATCGAAGATGGTCACAGGTTTCAAGCATGAGAGGCCCTGCAAGATGGGGCCACAAATAAGGAGGAAGGACTGGAAGAAGAACAGGTTTGAGAAGCAGGGCAAGTTTGACGTGACTATTAGACATGCGTCTGGAGAAATCAAGTAGGTGTCTGAATTACAGCTCCTGAGCTCAGTGCTGAAAACATGAATTCGTGAAATAAGGGGCGGGGAGGGGGTGTGCTGGGGCACAGGGATATTTAAAGCCAAGAATTCAGCAAAGACCATAGGAAGAGCGTAGATAGGGAATGAGAATCGTCATTACTTGGAGGATGCCAACCTTGAAGGTAAAGCAGAGAAAGTGGCACCAGCAGAAGAAAACTTGATGTGGAGCGGCAGGTCAAGTGGAGGAGAAACCAGGAGTCGCTGTCACACACGAACACCCATCTTTCGTAGTCAACTGCAAAACTCACTGAGACCAACTTTTTATTCACGACAATTAATGGTAACTTAAGGACTCATTTTCTTTTTCTTTTTTCTTTCTTTTTTTTTTTTTTTTGAGACAGAGCCTCGCTCTGTCGCCCAGGCTGGAGGGCAGTGGCGCGATCATGGCTCACCGCAGCCTCGACCTCCTGGGCTCAAGCGATCCTCCCACCTCAGCCTCCAGAGTAACTGGGACAACAGGAGCGCACCACTCTGCCTGGCTAATTTTTTTATTTTTAGCAGAGAAGGGAGTCTCGCTGTTGCCCCGGCTGGTCTCGAACTCGCGGGCTCAAGTGATCCGCCCACTTCGACCTCCGCCACCGCGCCCGGCCCTAGGACCAACGTTAAGAGCTCCCTAGGAAAAGGCACCTTTTCTCTCGGCCCATTCGGTGATCAGCACTCACAGCGCTTCCACTCCGGGCAGTTACGTGCGCCCATGAAAAGCAACAACTTTGTAGAACTGGCCAGTCCTGTTAGCAGGAAGAACTCGGTAGTCTCAAACTCCAGCATAAAAAGATTCAGCAGAAGAAAACATCCGTGTGCTGAAGACTCCTACTTTCCATGCCACACTTTACGTCCTCACCCGCTCGGTTTCTGCTTTAAAGCAGCAGATTTTATTAAAAAGACGTCGTTACAGACGTCGCTCCTCCACAGAGACAGCTACCGCCGCCCCTCAGGCTGGCCGGGGACCGCCCCAGAACACCAGCGCCTGAGGCCGCGCGCCTGGAGGCTGAGCCCTGACTGCCCCCTGGGCACCGGCGCGGGGCGGCCGTCCGGGCCGGGACTCACTGCGCGCCCCAATTCCGCACCTGCCAGCGCCGGCGCTTCCAAGGCCCCCAGAGCGGGGGCGGCGCGCACCCCGGCCACATCCCGCCTCCCCGCCCGCCCCGGCCCCGGGAGACGCTCGGCCCGGCCGCCCGGGCCCGCCGCCGCCATCTTACCGTGCGGAACCTGCCTCCCGCGCTGCGCGGTCTGGGCGGCTGCGGCTCCGCAGCCTCTCCTGGGCTGGGGAGAGGTGGCGGCGGCCGGGGCGCCCGAGTAGAAGGAGGCAGAGGTGGGGGCCGCGGCGGGGGCGGGGGCGGGGGCGGGGAGCGGGAGGGCAGGCGCACCGGCGGCCGCCCCTCAGCACCTCTCGCGACAGCAAGAGAGCGCGAGAGCGCGAGCCGATGACCAATGAAGCGCCCCCGCGAGGGGGCGGGGCGGACGGCCTCCCGGAAGCGCGGAAACTCAGCTTCCGTACTTGCGCAGAACTCCCCTCGCGGCGACCACGCACTACGGGTTGGCGCCAGAGTCAAAAGGCGTCGGCCCTCTGGCAAGATGGCTGCTGCGGAGGCGTTGGAGCGCGGAAACCTGGAACCGGGATGGCGACGTCTACACTGAGTCGGAGGCGAAGGTCCCAGCTTTTTTCCTGTCGTTTGCGTGAGGCCGGACGGGGTGGGGCGGGGGAAAGGCGCCGGGTGTCCGCGGCCGCCCCTCGGACGGTGAAGGAGTCCCCTCCCGACCGGCGGCCTGCCAGGGCTAGTGTCCCTGAGGTCCAGGGAGAGACGGCTGACCCGAGACCGGGCTGGGCGAGAGCTGTGCTGTCTGCTCGTTGAAGCGAGTTCCCCCGCTTTACTCGAGATGTTGTTGAGCGCGTCCTCACTCGAGGCCAGGTGGGGAATCAGAAGGGCCCTGCCCTCAGGGCGCCTCCCAGGGGCTACGCCGAAGGGCGGGACGCGGCCAGGGCGCGCGGGACAAAGACCCCACTTGCTTGCGGGGCGGAGTCCCGGCGGCGGCGCGGAGCAGGGCGGGGGTTACTCGGTGACTGGAGACCTCCGGGCAGGAGCGCGGGTTGAGGCCGCACTTGGGTATTTGCGCGTTTACTTGCTTATTGCCTGTCCGCTCAGGAGGAATGCGAAGTCTGTCATTGCAGGATCCCATGTTTCCGTTGCTGGGAAGTAACTTAAAATATTTGTTAGAGCCGAAGGAAGAAATAGAGTCCTTGAGGGGCAGCCCCTGATTTCATCTGTGAGGAATTCACGGGACGGCTTCTTTCTGAAGTCAGGGGTGAGGTGGTTTCGTGTGTTTGCTTACAAGCGAGCTGAATAACGTGTGAGCTATGTCGGTCGGTCTACTCAGCGACAGTAAGTCCAGTTCGGCAAATAGGTTGGAGGAGACTGATTTTGGACATTTTCCGTTAATCGAAAGAGCTAAATCTACAGGTATAAGGTCTTGACAAAATTATGCTTCATACGCAGAGGCAGTACATGCCAGTAATTTTTTCATTTGCAACTACATAACCCTATGGGAAACAGTTATTGGTCTTTATTTAGTTATTTATTTTGAGACGAAGTCTCACTCTCTTGCCCAGGCTGGAGCGCAGTGGCGCCATCTCGGCTCACTGCAACCTCCGCCTCCCGGGTTCAAGCGATTCTCCTGCCTCAGCCTCCCGAGTAGCTGGGACCACAGGGGCGCACCACCACGCCCAGCTAATTTTTGTATTTTTAGTAGAGACGGGGTTTCCCCTTGTTGGTCAGGCTGGTCTCAATGTCTTGACCTCGTGATCCGCCCTCCTTGGCCTCCCAAAGTGCTGGGATTACAGGCGTGAGCCACCGCTCCCGGCCTATTTTGATTTTATTTTATTCTATTTTTTGAGAAGGAGTCTCACTTTGTTGCCCAGGCTGGAATGCACTGTCATGATCTCGACTCACTGCAACCTCCGCCTCCTGGGTTCAAGTGATTCTCCTGCCTCAGCCTCCCGAGTAGCTGGAACTACAGGCACCCGCCACCACGCCCGGCTAATTATTTTGTATTTTTAATACGGGTGGGGTTTCACCATGTTGGCTAGGCTGGTCTCGAACTCCTGACCTCAAATGATCACCCCTCGGCCTCCCAAGGTGCTCGGATTACAGTCATGAGCCACCGCATCCGGCCTATTTTTATTTTTTAAAGTTTTTTAGAGACGGGGTCTTGCCTTCTTGCCCAGGCTGGTCTCGATCTCCTGGGCTCAAGCTATCCTCCCGCCTCGGCCTCTGGGAGTGCTGGGTTTACAGGCGTCAGCCACCATGCCCAGCCTGAACGTCAAGGAAAAAGTGTGCAAGGGGATGCACGAGCAGAAAGCTTGAGTGCTAGCGCCTTAAGGTGACATTCCTTAACATTCCAGTCCAAAGAGGCTGTCTCAGTGCCTGCCTGTGGGTCACAGGTTAATGCCCCTCCTCCCAACAGCCAACCGGTTACCAAGTCCTGCTCGAGCCCCCTCCTTAATCAACTCTCTAGAAACTGGCTCCTTTGTGTTGTTTCCCAGCCTCTTCCACCATAACATGGAAGCCATCATCTTTGCTTTTTGGATTGCCAGGATGTCTTCGTAACTCCTGTTGAGTTCCAGAAGTCCTGTCACTACCTCTCACATAGCAGACAGGGTGATCTCTCCAAAAGCCATCACTCATTGACTCTATCCTTCTAACATCCCTTGGGGACTCCCCAATTGCCTGTGTAAAGTTAGCGCAGCTATAAGTCTGCACTGCTGATCTTACTCTCTGCTCCAGCCATCCCAGCTGATTGGAGGTTTTCTCATGTCAACAAGCTTTGTTATCGCTGTGCTCTCAGTCTGGGCCCTAGCTAACAGCCTTCCCTAGGCTAACTCCTGCTCACCTCCTCAGTAGAGACATGGCTTTCTCGGGGAAGTCTTCCCTAACAAAGCTGGATGGAGTGCCTTTCCTTTATGCTTGCACAGAATCCTAGCTTAGCTCTTCGTAGCTCTTAGCACACGGTCTGTGTGGTTGCTGTCTGATGGGATGTCATGATTCACCATAAAATGGTAAGCTTCATGTGAGTTGATTATGGCTAAATCGTAATAGGAGCTCCATAAATATTTATTTGTTGAGTGATGAAGGAATAAATGAGTGAATGATTATGAGGATCTTAACTGGAAGCAATACTAGCAAAAATGGAAAGAGACCTTCAGTCAGGATGGAAATGAGCAGTCCTTGGTGACTGACAATTTGTGGGAGCTAAGAAGGAAGACCAGAGTGATGCGGGTGAGTAGCCCAGCTGATGAGGTGGTGGCACCAACTGAGAATGATCATGAAGAAGAAGGAGGTGCAACAACGAGGGAAAGGTGGTGAGTTCACCGTGGGCCTCATTCAATTGGAGGTGCCTGTGGGACACATCTAAAGCTCAAGGGGAAGAGCAGGGCTAGAGTTGAGAGTTGATGGGTACAGTATTCAGAGGAAGCCCATGGAGACAAGGAGTGGATCAAGTCCAGAATGCAGAGCTGCAAGCTGTATTCACTAAGGAAGAAGCTGCCTATGAAGGGTAGCAAGAAAGTGGCCAGGGGGTCTGACAAGAACCAGGGGCTTCAAAGGCGCTCCCTGAAGCCACAGGGTGTCGAGTTTCGAGAAGCTATGTTAGCAGTTTCCAGGCGGCAGGGAAGTCCAGGGTAAAGGTGCCAAAACTCCCCATTTGATGGTTTTTGGTGAGAGAGCAAGAAGTTGAGGGATGCGATGGGAATGGGAAACATTGGAGTGTGGTGAGCAGGGGTGAGGTGAAGACAGCGTAGTATGTTGAAGGTGTTCAGAAGCCATTAGGGCCATGCACTTATGTACTGAGAAGTGAGCAGTGAGCTAGATGCCACAAAATGCTGCAGCAGCAGGTGAGACTGAGGAGCAGGGAGGGGGGTCAAGGATAATTTCTCAGCTTCTGGCCTATGAATTTATAGGGTGGTGGGACCATCCTCTGGATAGGGAACGCCAGAGAAGAGCCTGGATGTATGTAGTAGGGAGGTCAGAAGTCCTAAGCTCATTTTGCATGTGTTAGGTAGGTTTTGAAGTGCATTTGAGGCATTCACGTGGAGATGCCAGGGGAGCAGGTGAATGATGGTGCCCAGATCCAGGCAGAGATAAAGGCAACTACAGCCAGGTGTGCATGAAGTCTCCGTGGAGAAGGTATGGGTGGAGGGAGAGGAGGAGAGCCTGGGCCAGAGCCCTGAAGCCACCAGCATGGAGGGTCACCAAGAGTGCAGGAGAGCAGGAAAGAGGTAGGTGGGTCCCGGGACAGGAGAGGGTGCAGGGCCACACGGGTTGACATCTGGGACAGTGACAAGGACTTCAGCCTGCTGGATTCATCAACTGCCTGAGCTTTCCTATGACAGAGGTGGGCATGTGGACGAGAGAAACCAAAGGCTTGGCCCTTACAGTCAGCTGAGGGGCAACCAGGTGTTCAGAGCTTCCAGTGTTTTGCAAGCTGAGGTGGCGGCTTTGAACTTGAGTTGTTTCATATTGAAAGAGATGAACAGAAAGAGGAATGCTAAAGGTATATTAATCTTAAAAGAACATTAATGAGTTTTTAAAAAGGGGAAAGCAGTTTGCCCAGGCTGGAGTGCAATGGCGTGATAATGGCTCACTGCAACCTACACCTCCCAGCTAATCCTCCCATGTTAGCCTCTTGAGTAGCTGGGACTACAGGCGGAAGCCACCACACCCAGCTAATTTTGTTTATTTTTTGTAGAGGAGAGGTCTCACTATGTTGCCCAGGCTGTTCTCAAACTTCTGTGTGCAAGCAGTCCTCCTGCCTCAGCCTCCCAGAGTGCTGGGATTACAGGTGTGAACCACTGCATAGAGTGCTTCCTTTACTCAAATCATAGAATGTTTAAAAACCAGGATATCAGCCATGTTTCAAAACCACATTATTCCCATGGATGTTTTGTTTTACTCTCAAAACCCAAAAGCATAAAATCAAACCCCTACATACTGGAGACTTCAGGCTTTCAAAGAGATTGGGCAAATCAAACCACCTTATTTTTCAGGATAATTGATAAACCCATCAGTTGTTGATGCTTAGAATGGTTAGCAGAAGTAGGTAGGAAACACTCAGACCTCAATTTTCATGGACTTCACTTTTCACAGTATTTTAAACAATTAGAGATGTTGGAAAGAGGTAAGGAAGAATTTTACTATTTAGTCTGCTGCACATATTCTTTTTTTGTTGTTTTGTTTGTTTTGTTTTTTTTGCTTGAGACAGAATTTCACTCTTGTTGCCCAGGCTGGAGTGCAATGGCACGATCTTGGCTCACTGCAACCTCCACCTACCGGTTTAAGCGATTCTCCTGCCTCAGCCTCCTGAGTAACTGGGATTACAGACATGCGCCACCACGCCCGGCTAATTTTGTATTGTTAGTAGAGATGGGGTTTCTTCATGTTGGTCAGGCTGGTCTCGAACTCCAGACCTCAGGTGATCCACCTGCCTGGGCCTCCCAAAGTGCTGGGATTACAGGCATGAGCCATGGCGCCTGGCCTGCTGCACATATTCTGACACCATGTGTCTGGTGAACCCAGACCCTGTAAAGAATCTTCACTGGTGATTGTTTGATACAGGTGACCTTCCCCCTCCCTCTTTTTGCCTGATTTTATTTCCCTTTCTAGATTATACCACTAAATCAGAAAGCACTGAATATTTTGAAAGTTTGGGTGAGAGCAAGAATAATCTTTTCTTGATTTTTATTTTTATTTTTTTAAAACCTTTAACTCCTGCTGAGGTTGAGACAAACCGTATCTAGCATACTGTTACCTGAAACAAATGTGGTAGGAGGGAAGGTGATACAGTCCTGCCATTGCAGACCAGTGGGAAAGGCCAAAGAGTATTTTTTTAGTAGCAATGTACATGGTCAAAGCATTGTTTATGTACTATTTCATTTGAGTTTGATTATGTAGTTTGAACCTGGCTGGTCAGGATTTGATAGACAGTTATTGGTTTGGGATCTGACTTTTCTTTTTTATAAAAATTAACAAAAAATATATGTAAATATACACACATACATGTGGATAGTTCTGTCTGTGTCTTAAGTTATTTGTATGCATGCAGCTGTTGTCATCACGTGTCTGATGGGCAGGTAGAAGTAGAAATAAGAGTTCCTATGTTTCCCAGGCTGGCCTTCAACTCCTGGGCTCAAGTGATCCTCTCTCCTGGGCCTCCCAAAGTGTCAGGATTACAGGCGTGAGCCACCGTGCCTTGCCCTACATTTACTCTTTAAATACTTTCCTATTGGAATGAAAGAGGCAGGGTGGCTCACACCTACAATCCCAGCACTTTGGGGAGGCTGAGACAGGGGAATCCCTTGAGGCTAGGAGTTTGAGACCAGCCAGGTCAACAAAGCAAGACCTCCCTGAAGGGAAAAAACCTCCAGTTCCCATTTGGGTGTCTTTTGGAAACTGCTAATACCTCAGTCTTTGTTGTTGTTGTTGGTATTTCCTCCAAACACACTCTTTCTCAGTTTTACCATTTTGTTTTTGTGAACTAAGCAAGAGCAGGAATTAATTTATATAGTTGTTCCTATCTGGACAAATTCTGGAAGGTTACTGAAGTCTCTTTCACTTCTTAAAGTGTTTTCATTTAAGAAAAAAATCTTTAATTGTAGCCTGCACAATTGTAGCCCTATCCTTCCCCCTAAGGTCCCATACTCCCAAGGCATTGAGGTTAGGTAGAAGGCCCAAGAATGGGGCCGGGGCCCATTGCGTCTGGAATGCAGTGTGAACTGATGGCTGTGTCTGACCTCATGGACATCCCTGCACCTTCCTCCTGGTGCTCGCCAGCAAGTGCAGGAATTCAGTCGTCTATGGGTTCGTTTCCCCTTTTTCGCGGGTCTCTATTCCGTGGTGTGAAGAGCCTGTAAGGGTAAATGTCCTATCTGGGTACGACTACTTTACTCTTATTCTGTCAGAATCTGTCCAAGCGTTTTTTTGGCTATCTTGTTTGCTGTGTTCCTTTAAAGATGGTTGAGATAAAACCAGTCAGAAAAGAAATAGTTTTTTGCCCTATACTTAACTAAAATATTAATTCCAAAGTTGTTTTTATTTACTTTTCACTGACCTCAAAGAGAAAACGTAGACACCTTAGAGAAACATGAAACATTCTCAGAGGAAGGAGTGATAAGCATGGTTCTGTATTAATGTGTTCACTCCTTAGCAGAAGATATAGAAATACTGCAGCTCAGGCCAGGCACTGTGGCTCGTGCCTTCGGAATCCCAGCACTGTGGGAGGCAGAGGTGAGTAGATCCCTGGAGTTCGAGACCAGCCTGGGCAACACAGTGAAACCCCATCTCTACAAAAAATACAAAAATTAGCCAGGTGTGGTGGCATGCACCTGTAGTCCCAGCTACTTGGGAGGGTGAGGCAGGAGGGTTGCTTGAGCCTGGGAGGCAGAGGTTGCAGACAGCCAAGATCACACTACTGCACTCCAGCCTGGCAACAGGGTGAGACCTTGTCTCAAGGAAAACAACAACACAAACTGCAGCCCATTCTTTCTAAAGGTATCTGGAAAATGACAGAACTGAGAATAACATCCAGATTCAGTTCCCTGCCATGAGAAGTTCCTTTTGCCTTGTTTGTGGATATTGTTGTCAGTTCATTGCAGCTGTCTTGAGTAACTTACAGAGGCTAATGTGACCAAAGAAAGATCCATCCCTTGTTGTTTTTCTAGTTAAAAGTCATAGCACAGGTTTCTGGTAACATACAAATGATAAGACACTGTCCATAATTCTAATTACAAAAATTCAGTTTGTATAGTAATTTGGTACAGCATTAAGGGGGGTGATGCCCTCCTCCCGTCTCATTTCCCTCCCTTTTTCCTATTTCACATTTATTCTTTTGTCTAAAAGACAGAAAATTGGTATGATTCTCCTATGCCGCATAGAACGTGTAGCTCCATCACATCCCACAGCTTTCTAGAGGTCTTTGGGGTTGGAACACAAAGTTTAACTTCTGTTTCTGTTTTTCCTTGAATTCTTTTGTTTCCTGGCCCTTTTCCATCTTGCCGGTTCCCCTTATCTTACCCACTATCGTCCATGCTCTCCCTCTGTGTTGGTTGTCTCAAGACAGCATTCAGTGGAATTCATTGAGTGGGTGAATTCTGTGAAGTTGCCTTTTCTGGCAGTGCTGTTACTCAGTGATGCACAAACGTAGCATTTGCCCTTTGGTAGACAAAGATCTGTGTTTTGTTGTTGTTGTTTGTTTGTTTGTTTCTTTGAGACAGAGTCTCGCTGTCACCCAGGCTGGAGTGCAGCGGGTTCAAGCGATTCTCCTGCCTTAGCCTCCTGAGTAGCTGGGATTACAGGCACCTGCCACCACGCCCAGCTAATTTTTGTATTTTTAGTAGAGATGGGGTTTCACCATGTTGGTCAGGCTGGTCTTGAACTCCTAACCTCAGGACCTCAGGCGATCCGCCCACCTCGGCCTACCTAAGTGCTGGGAACAGGCTTGAACCACCGCGCCCGGCAGATCTGGTTAGTATTCTTTAAAGGAGCCAAAGGCAGTGCTTTACTGTTTGCTTTGAGGGGAAGTAGTGGACGATTTGATTGTGACACCTTTTAGCATTGGTGAGTTGATTTATCTAAAATTAACTGTTAAAGTTAGCTGGCCTTATACAATGTAAAAGTAAAGAAAATTCATCAGTTTCTCAAAAAAAAAAAACAGCACACAGTGGCTGAAGTTTTTGTTAGCAATAAGAAAACAGTAGGCATATATATATATATGTATGTGTATATATACATATATATATACATATATATATATATATGCTTTTTTTTTTTTCTGGGAATCCACGTTCTCCTTCTGGGTAAAGGAGAGGGTTGTATTTTGTGATTCCTTTTTCCTGCCCCAAGTGGCTGGCGATACAGCCCCCGGCGCGCCGGGCACTGAGGCCCTGGAGCACAGCGTGGGGGGCCTGGCACAGACACGACTCACGACCGGGCCGATCTCCGGCCAGAAAGAACTATGTTCCGGCCGCCCGGGTCGCGGGCCCGCGGTGCATCCCTGCAGGCCTCCATCCTGCCTCGGCAGAGGTCTGCAAGAATCCTGTGGGTGTCCCCGGAGCGGGCAGAGGAGGAGCCCAGCGCCGAGGCCCAGGCGCGCCCCGCCCTCGCCCCTCCCCGTGCCCCTCCCCCGCTGCGCCCCTCCCAAAGGCCGAGACCTGGACGCTGCCCGGTGGCCTCGGCGGGGGCCCTGTCCTTGGCTGCTGCCTCTCTGAATCCCAGGTGAGAAGAATAAAACGTCCTGACGCTGTCCGGCTTCCGGTTCTTGGAGAGGACGGGCCGTCTCTGCCGAGAGAACTGTGCGGAATCAGGAAGCGCTGGTGCTCCTTCGCTTTCACGGGACTAAGCGAAATCCGGCTTTAAACGAAGTAAAGCCGGCTGCCTCCTGGAGTATTTTTGTCATAGTATTTTAATTTTGGGTCAGGGTATTCTGCTGCGGACCCTGAGTCATAGGAAGGAGGCTTATAACAGCGGAAAGCCTTTTTTTTTTTTTTTAAAGAATTGCTGAGTTTTCCGGATTGTACTTTCAAAGACTTTCCCTAAAACTTTGCGTGGCATGGGGGTTGCAGAAACTGGTGTCTACACATTACAAAAGTGTACTGTTTACACCTATTTGTGATGCACCCATCGTGTTTTTCTCCATGGACCACCTATTAAGCTTCCTGCTGGAGCGCTCTTGGCCCCCTTCCTGCTTTCTGGGCCACATCCTATTGTAAATCGGTGCTACTTGTGGGGTTTTGTTTGTGAATTGGGGATATTTAAGGAACAATTTATTGAAACGACTGAAGACTTTGTTTCCTCCTTTGGGTTTTACTTTTAAAATAAATTCGGTTAGGAAAAAGTATTCTTTTGCTAGTGGAGTTCAAATTCAAATACCCAGACTGTAGATTCTCCAAATGCCTTTCTCACCAGGGAGGGCAGCTCCCAGGAGTAGTGACGGCAGGTAAGCTGGGATAGAGCTGACTTCGTCACCTTGTAGGTGGGGAAGGCCAGAGTGGATAGTCTGGCCAGGCCTCCACAGCCGAGCCAGCTTCTGCTGGGGGGCGGGGGAGATGAGAACGAGAGGCAGGTTCCAGTATCCTCTGGACTTGCAGGAAGGAAGGCATTCTGCGTATCGCTGAGCACTGCGGTGAGCTGAGTGAGGGTTCCCTTTCCTCATGTTTTCCTGCCTTTTTCTTCCTCTTGGTTCTCTTGTCCCTGAGCCGCCTTGTCCACTCTTTCTATTCCCTTAGTGCCTTTCCATCTATCTCTCCTGAGTGCCCAGCGTGAAACTGTACCCAAGAGTTAAAATCTCTTTAAAATCTCACCGTCTTGCAGAAACAAATTGTGGCTGGTTTAAAGATCCTCAGCTAAAGAGACTGGGCTGAGGTTCCCCCATACCAGTTGGATTTAGAGAGAGCCTCTTATAGGGAGGCCTCATGTGGTCTTCACCTGGGCCTCAGCATGTGAGCCCTCCTTTAACAGAGAGCTTGCCCAAGATCGCACTGCTTGTTAAAGGTGGTCTCAACCCCGTCTGTCTTCTAAGCTTCCCATTACCCCATGTCCGAGAGCAAAAAGCCCTCTTTGCAACCTGAGGACACACTCAAGATGGAAGACTGTCAAGCCCATCCCTGCCAGATTCTATTAATGTGGTCCTAATGGGCCACACCAGCAAAAACAAGCTGCGTTGTATTCCTTTGAAGAAAACTAAGTCTGCCTCAGAAACTGGCAGACCCTGTAATCTTCAGCGGTATTATTAAAAAGCACACCTGCCTCAAAGCCCCTGGTTCATCCATGGAAGCATCGCAGAAGCCTCTGTATTAGGGGCAGCTTTACGGCACTCTGGGCCCCTTTTACTCTTGGCCAGGGCTGACGCCAAAGGCTAGATGGTCCATGCTTCCAGGTAGAGTATCACTGTTCACAGAAGCGGAAACAAGTAATGGGGCCACCTCCACCCCCCCCCCAGGTCCCTGCCCTCGGAGCAAGTGGCCAGTGCCCATAGTGCCTCAAGGCAACAGCTGCCCCTCCTGCCCCCTCCCAGTCTCTTTCCTGCAGTATCTGGGGACAGACAGGTGATGGAGTGTCACTCTAGTTACTATTGAGCGAACTGAAGAAAATCCACATGGAAGGTTGACATCTACCATACCTCACTTTCCCCTCTCTTGATAGTGTCTAATCTTTCCCTCCAACCCCTGTGGGCAAACATGTCCATGCGTTCTTTGAGTTCTAGCTACTGGTCAGTAGTTCTGATTGTAGGATTGACATGGTGGGAGGAGGCAGAGCTTTGGGACCACACCGCCAAGGTCCCTGGGGCCTAGAGGTCCAGCGTGCCCGCCTCCCTTCCTCGCTGTGCTCCTTTCTCTCCCCCCACCCCCACGCTCCTGGTTTCTGGAGCCGAGCTTGGGGTGGGGAGGCAGCAGGGTAGGGTCTTCAAGTTGAAGAGAAACCCCGCCCACACCTGGACCTCGGCCCTCGCTGCCATTCCCAGCCGAGGCCGTCAGGGGCCCGCGGTTTGAGAAACACAATCTGGAAGAGAAAACCTGGGGCTTTTCTTCTTTTATCCCCTGTCCCCGCCCCCCCACACCTCTTACAAATTTAGCCCAGGAGCTTTCTATCCCCACCGACTTGAAGGGTTTATCGGTCTTAAGAGCGAAATCCTGGCGGAGTGCAGTCCCTCGGGGCTAGCATCCACGTTCCGCCTGCTCCCTGCGCGGGCTGTTCCGAGGGATCCCCGCAAGGGCACTGCCCCAGCTTTCACTTTTGGGGTCGGGGAAATAAGGTGTCCACAAAGGATGCAAGCAAGTCATTATCAGTGCAGACCCGAAGGGCGCGTCCGGAGTGCAGGTATGAAAGACGGGCGCATGCGCGCAGTCCGGGGCCGGGCTTCGCAGCCCGGGCTCCGCTCTAGCCCCGCAGCCTCTCGGTGGCCGGTCTCGTCCTCCGCCCGCCGCGCGGGGGCGCCGCTCTAGCCCCGCGCCATCTCGGTGGCCGTCCGCCCACTCCGCGGCGTTCGGGGAAATGGCTGCGAGACCCTAGAGGCCTGCGGCCTGCGGTAAGTGGCGTCCCGGGCGCCGGGTAGAAGAGCCGGCCGCCGCTTGGGCAGCCCTTGGGAGCGGGGCGGGGCCGGCATCGGAGCCCGGCTGGCGAGAGCCGCGGATCCCGCACAGGCCGCTCCCGCCGAGAAGATGGCGGCCGCGGAAGGGAATGAGCGGGCGGGCGGGGCCGGTCAGAGCCGTCCCGGCCTGGGGCGCTGGCCTCAGACGCCGGCCCTGGTGGGCTGCGTGAGGTCGAGGCGACTGGCGAGCACTCGGTGGTCGCGGCTGGAACGGTTCCGAGGGTGGGAGTCGGGGCGGCCGCTCGCGGGGAAGAGCGCAGGGCTGGCCTGGGCGAGTGCGGCCCGGGGCTCGGGGGGCTGCGTAGCTGGCTTGTAAGCGCAGCTGGTTTCCCTAGGCATTCTCGGGGACCTCGGCACTTCCTCCCGGGCCCTGGGTGCGGTCGGGGTGGCCCGCTTAGCTTCTGGCGTGCCTTCGGGGGATTCCGGCACTGCAGGGCGGCTGGCGCTGCAGGAAGCGCGAAGAGCGCGGATTCACTTTCCTGAAGAGTGTGTCTTTACCTCCCCGCGCTGGTTTTCAGTTTTTTTGTGGAATAGTTTGTTGCGTTGGTGTGTACTGGCCGCATTTGTGACCCATTTTGCCTTGCAGTGACCCCGGAAGCCGAAGGGGCCCGCTCTTGCGCTCGGCGGGAGGGGTGCTCGTGCTGCCTCCGCTGCGGCGTCCGGGGCTCCTCCTCGCGGTTCTGAGACAATGGAGGTCAAGGCCGGCTTTTCTGCTCTAAATAAAGGACTTTAATATATAAGTTTAGAGTTTGGGCCACAGGTAGCAGTAGCTTACTGCGTTACCAGTTATTGAAAATACTCTTTAACTTGTGCCTGGGCCATCGATATCCGTGTCATCTGCCTGCTGATGGAATGAGATTTGAGCCTAGTGTACTCAGGGACTTAGAGGAGGGAAAGGCAGATGGGAACGTCTTTTCGGTATATTCACATAACCTTGCTATATACCCCGTGTTCCATGGTTTCCCTAGGGCCACATATGACTTGGTTGAAATACAGTTCTGAGAAAGGTCCTTAGCAGTGCCTTTTAAGGAGTAAATACAGTCTTTTTTTAAATGAACATTCATTGCTTTCTGTTAGCACGAGGGATACAGCAGTGACCAAGGTGGCCCCTGTCCCAGTCCTGGAGACAAGTTCAGTGGGGGAACTTGAGAGATTATTCCAGCTCCTTCCTTTAAATCAGGTGTTGCCAACTCGTTTACCCTGGAGCCTAGGGCTCTTTAGTGGCCCTTTGGGTTGCTGTTTGTGTATGTGTGTCTGTGACTATTTCACTATTTTCCTATTTTAAATACGGCATAGACATCTCAGAAGTGTCACCCAGGAAGACAGACACAGCCCTGTTGTGAAACTCCCTGCTTAATGCACACTTGTTTTCCTACTTGCTGTGTACATGGGGAGGAGATGTCTGTTCTTGTAGACTTGTTTCAGCAAGTTTCATAAGATACCTCTTGTTTTGGAAAAGCGCGTATGTTGAATTTTTTCAGGCTTTCCACCAGAGGCTGTCCCTTATTAGTAGCTGGTTGAATTCAGACTATGTCAAGCAGAGCTAATTGTGCTGTGGTGAGAAGACAGGGCACAAATAAGATAATTTGTGATGGACTGCCCAGCTGTACCCATGGTTACCAGACAGCCCAGCCCATGTTGCATGTGCATGTGTGAGCCTCACAAAGGCTTGTCTAGGACGTGTGGATCATCGGTTGGGCCTTGGAGGGTGGTGGGGTTTCTTCATGTAAGGAGGAAATGGTTGGAATGGGCATTGGCTCCCGTTTTGTTCGCGGTGTAGTTGGCAGGTTCTGCTGTTGATACTGTGAGTTTTTCTACAGCCTTAGGGTCATAATTCCCTTAAGGTCAGTTCTGTGGAGCCCAGTAGGGTGCTTCTCTTCAGTGTTTATTTTTAAGCTGTGCCACGTCTTCATTGTTTGGAATCTCTGTAAACAAGACACGTTTTTCCTTTTTATATGCCTGTCCCATGATACCAAGTGGCTTATTTGGCTCTTGAAGAGCTAAGATTGAATGTGTTTATTAACAGGTGACTCCCTACTATCTGTGGGTCCCTGCACTGTGCCCTTGCCTGAGAGGTCTCATCTCTCTCTGGCAGGCTCAGAAGACCACTAGAAAATTCTCTCTAAACAGAGTCTCTCACTTACATTTCTTATTTAAATGATGGGGTCCCTTACAGTGGATACTAAGATCAGCCTTTTTATGACTACTATCAAATGATGTGTGTTAATTGCATTACAAAAGTTCTATAATTAACAGTTAATGGAAATGTACTAATTGGGAAAGAGGAGGTCAAAGAACAAAGTCCAGTTTGCTCATTTCATGTACGTGTACACAGTCATCTGTGAGACAGTCTGTGTTGTCTAGGCCTCATTTTATTTTTTGAGTAGTAATTTTGAGGGTAAGTTGTTACATGAAGTTGAATAGGTAATTGTACATATTTTAATAAGAATTCTGTAACCATGACCATAAAACTTAATAGGTGGTGGTAATCGTGTGTAAGTTGTAAAGGAGGCATTTCTCTCCTTGGGTATCAAATTTTGATGCCGTGGTTTTGTTTTGCATATGCCGATATAGACATTTAAGTGGTACTTAATATACCTTTATAATAAGGTAAAGCAACTTTTTTTCCAAAATGAAGATACCTTAATGTGTTTGGTTACAAAAGTAATACACATACAGGAAACTTAAACATTATGTAAAAATAGAAAGTAAAGACACTAGAAAGGGGGCTGTCCAGAAAAGCTCCACGTTACAGCTGTTTTGCACTAGTGAACGGGATGCGTTGGAGGCTGTGGCCACTGCCCTGGCCGGCTTGTCTGCGGCTCTCACTCAGGTGCCAGGGAGTTTTTCTCACGGCTGTGCATGTGATGATTCATCACCCTTAAAGAATTCCCGGCCGGCCGGGCATGGTGGGTCGTGCCTGGAATCCCAGCACTTTGGGAGGCCAAGATGGGTGGATCACTTGTCAGGAGTTCGAGACCAGCCTGGCCAATATGGTGAAACCCCATCTCTAACTAAAAATACAAAAATTAGCTGGGTGTGGTGGTACATGCCTGTAATCCCAGCTACTTGGGAGGCCGAGGTGGGAGAATCGCTTGAACCTGGGAGGTCGAAGTTGCAGTGAGCCGAGACCGCACCACTGCACTCCAGCCTGGGCGACAGTGAGACTCTGTCTCAAAAAAAAAAGAATTAGGCCACGCATGCTGATGCGCTCCTGTAGTCCCAGCACTTTGGGAGGCTGAGGCCAGAGGACCCCTTGAAGCCAGGAGTTCCAGGCTGTAGTGAGCCGTGGTTCTGCTACTGCTCTCCAGCCTGGGTGACAGCAAGACTCTGTCCACCCCCCACCCCCAACAAAAAGAATTTCACTATATAGATGTTTCTTGATTTTTCAAACTGGTCTGTTAGTTTGTGTTCAGTTTGTCACCTTTGTGAGAAAAAAAACACTCATAAGTTAGTGTGTACTTCCTACTTATTTCTCCTGGGTCATCGTGAAGCACTCCCTGCCCTCCATGAGAACAGTATGTCACCCGCCCTCTTCCCTGTGCCAAGCCCATAAAGGGCTGTTGGCAAATATGTCGGACAAATAGACTCACCTAAGAGGGCCTTTCTCTCCAAGCCCTCGCCAGCACAGGCTGTGTCACTTTCTTAGGTGGCACCTACCGTCTGTTGCACACTTGCCGCAGATGATTTGGCACAGGATGTCGCTTCAGAAAACCTTGTAGGAAGCTGTGAGGTCGTTACCGTCCCCATTTCACAGACAGGAAAGTGCAGGCCTTAGATGCACTGCCTGATACCCGTGGCCCCCGCGTTCCTAGACAAATACACTGCCTGGTACACTGTACCCCCCCCCCCACCTCCGCTATCGTTTGCAGCTGGGGTTGAACCCTGCATTCATAGACAGGTTCCCCCTTGAGTGAGCCCCCCATCTGCTTAACTGAGGGCTTGTCCTGGTTATAAATGTCTGGGTGGGGGTGGGCACTGCTGGCTGCAGCTGTCAGGACTGGGAATGCTGAACCTGCACTGAGGGGAGTAGGCCCCAGAGATGCT